>NW_026061736.1:3750000-5000000 GCF_023897955.1 Schistocerca gregaria | reverse complement strand
GAAGCTTCTAAGTTGATGTGATAGCCAGTGAGAAGTAGTACAATTAAAGTTTTAGGTATCGATTATTGACTTTTTAGCTGGCTTTTGTGCCTTGGACATGAGCTAGGACCTTATGATTCTGCATGAAAGGAGGACTAGCAGCCGAGTTACATGGGAGAATGTGAAAAGTGTTCATATGTAGTAAAAACCTCAGAAATCCGTCCGTTTTCGTCATTTGTTATCGAATGGACTTAAAGGCAGATCGTCACATTGACCGCTCTTCTCTCTGAAACGGTTGTACTTATCGTCTGCAAAGTAATGTCGCGTGCTGCGGTATGCGGAGACACTAAAAGCACCATAGTAGAACACAGATGAAGCTTCAAAGTTGATGTAATAGCCAGTAAGAAGTAGTACAATTCAAGATTTAGGTATCGATTATTGACTTTTTTGCTGGCTTTGGTGCCTTGGACATGAGCTAGGACCTAAAGATTCTGCATGAAAGGAGGACTAGCAGCCGAGTTGCACGGGAGGATGTAAAAAGTGTTCATATGTAGTAAAAACCTGAGAAATCCGTCCGTTTTCGTCATTTGTTATCGAATCGACTTAAAGCCAGATCGTCACATGGGCCCCTCTTCTCTCTGAAACGGTTCTACTTATCGTCTGCAAAGCTATGTCGCGTGCTGCGGTATGCGGAGACACTAAAAGCACCATAGCAGAACACAGATTAAGCTTCTAAGTTGATGTAATAGCAAGTAAGAAGTAGTACAATTCAAGTTTTAGGTATCGATTATTGACCTTTTAGCTGGCTTTTGTGCCTTGGACATGAGCTAGGACCTTATGATTCCGCACGGAAGGAGGACTAGCAGCCGAGTTGCTTGGGAGAATGTGAAAAGTGTTCATATGTAGTAAAAACCTGAAAAATGCGTCCGTTTTCGTCATGTGTTATCGAATCGACTTAAAGCCAGATTGTCACATTGGCCGCTCTTCTATCTGAAACGCTTGCACTTATCGTCTGCAAAGCTATGTCGCGTGCTGCGGTATGCGGAGACACTAAAAGCACCATAGTAGAACACAGATGAAGGTTCTAAGTTGATGTGATAGCCAGTGAGAAGTAGTACAATTCAAGTTTTAGTTATCGATTATTGACTTTTTAGCTGGCTTAGGTGCCTTGGACATGAGCTAAGACCTTAAGATTCTGCTTGAAAGGAGGACTAGCAGCCGCGTTGCACGGGAGTATGTGAAAAGTGTTCATATGTAGTAAAAACCTGAGAAATCCGTCCATTTTCGTCATTTGTTATCGAATCGACTTAAAGCCAGTTCGTCACATTGGCCCCTCTTCTCTCTGAAACGGTTGTAGTTATCGTCTGCAAAGCTATGTCGCGTGCTGCGGTATGCGGAGACACTAAAAGCACCATAGTAGAACACAAATGAAGCTTCTAAGTTGATGTAATAGCCAGTAAGGAGTAGTAAAATTCAAGTTTTAGGCATCGAATATTGACTTTTTAGCTGGCTTTGGTGCCTTGGACATGAGCTAGGACCTTAAGATTCTGCATGAAAGGAGGACTATCAGACGCGTTGCACGGGAGTATGTGAAAAGTGTTCATATGTAGTAAAAACCTGAGAAATCCGTCCATTTTCGTCATTTGTTATCTAATCGACTTGAGGCCAGTTCGTCACATTGGCCCCTCTTCTCTCTCAAACGGTTGTACTTATCGTCTGCAACGCTATGTCGCGTGCTGCGGTATGCGGAGACACTAAAAGCACCATAGTAGAACACAGATGAAGCTTCTAAGGTGATGTAATAGCCAGTAAGGAGTAGTACAATTCAAGTTTTAGGTATCGAATATTGACTTTTTAGCTGGCTTTGGCGCCTTGGACATGAGCTAGAACCTTAAGATTCTGCATGAAAGGAGGACTAGCAGCCGATTTGCACGGGAGGATGCGAAAAGTGTTCATATGTAGTAAAAACCTGAGAAATCCGTCCGTTTTCGTAATTTATTATCGAATCGACTTAAAGCAGTGCGTCACATTGGCCGCTCTTCTCTCTGAAACGGTTGTACTTATCGTCTGCAAAGCTATGTCGCGTGCTGCGGTATGCGGAGACACTAAAAGCACCATAGTAGAACACAGATGAAGCTACTAAGTTGATGTAATAGCCAGTAAGGAGTAGTACAATTCAAGTTTTAGGTATCGAATATTGACTTTTTAGCTGGCTTTGGCGCCTTGGACATGAGCTAGGACCTTAAGATTCTGCATGAAAGGAGGACTAGCAGCCGAGTTGCATTGGAGAATGTGGAAAGTGTTCATATGTAGTAAAAACCTGAGAAATCCGTCCGTTTTAGTCATTTGTTATCGAATCAACTTGAAGCCAGATCGTCATATTGCCGGCTTTTCTCTCTGAAACCGTTGTACTTATCGTCTGCAAAGCTATGCCGCGTGCTGCATTATGCGGAGTCAATAAAAGCACCATAGTAGAACACAGATGAAGCTTCTAAGTTGATGTAATAGCCAGTAAGGAGTAGTACAATTCAAGTTTTAGGTATCGATTATTGACTTTTTAGCTGGCTTTGGTGCCTTGGACATGAGCTATGTCCTTAAGATTCTGCATGAAAGGAGGACTAGCAGCCGAGTTGAATGGGAGAATGTGAAAAGTGTTCATATGTAGTAAAAACCTGAGAAATCCATCCTTTTTCGTCAGTTGTTATCGAATCAACTTGAAGCCAGATCGTCATATTGCCCGCTCTTCTCTCTGAAACGGTTGTACTTATCGTCTGCAAAGCTATGTCGCGTGCTGCATTATGCGGAGTCAATAAAAGCACCATAGTAGAACACAGATGAAGCTTCTAAGTTGATGTAATAGCCAGTAAGGAGTAGTACAATTCAAGTTTTAGGTATCGATTATTGACTTTTTAGCTGGCTTTGGTGCCTTGGACATGAGCGAGGACCTTATGATTCTGCATGAAAGGAGGACTAGCAGCCGAGATGCATGGGAGAATGTGAATAGTGTTCATCTGTAGTAAAAAAATGAGAAATCCGTCCGTTTTCGTCATTTGTTATCGAATCGACTTAAAGCAGATCGTCACATTGGCCGCTCTTCTCTCTGAAACGGTTGTACTTATCGTCTGCAAAGCTATGTCGCATGCTGCAGTATGCGGAGACACTAAAAGCACCATAGTAGAACACAGATGAAGCTTCTAAGTTGATGTAATAGCCAGTAAGGAGTAGTACAATTCAAGTTTTGGGTATCGAATATTGACTTATTAGCTGGCTTTGGCGCCTTGGACATGAGCTAGGACCTTAAGATTCTGCATGAAAGGAGGACTAGCAGCCGAGTTGCACGGGAGGATGCGAAAAGTGTTCATATGTGGTAAAAACCTGAGAAATCCGTCCGTTTTCGTAATTTATTATGGAATCGACTTAAAGCAGTGCGTCACATTGGCCGCTCTTCTCTCTGAAACGGTTGTACTTATCGTCTGCAAAGCTATGTCGCGTGCTGCGCTATGCGGAGACACTAAAAGCACCATAGTAGAACACAGACTAAGCTTCTAAGTTGATGTAATAGCCAGTAAGAAGTAGTACAATTCAAGATTTAGGTATCGATTATTGACTTTTTAGCTGGCTTTTGTGCTTTGGACATGAGCTTGGACCTTATGATTCTGCATGAAAGGAGGACTAGCAGCCGAGTTGCATGGGAGAATGTGAAAAGTGTTCATATGTAGTAAAAACCTGAGAAATCCGTCCCTTTTCGTCATTTGTTATCGAATCGACTTAAAGCCAGATCGTCACATTGGCCGCACTTCTCTCTGAAACGGTTGTACTTATCGTCTGCAAAGCTATGTAGCGTGCTGCGGTATGCGGAGACACTAAAAGCACCATAGTAGAACACAGATGAAGCTTCAAAGTTGATGTAATAGCCAGTAAGAAGTAGTACAATTCAAGATTTAGGTATCGATTATTGTCTTTTTTGCTGGCTTTGGGGCCTTGGACATGAGCTAGGACCTTAAGATTCTACATGAAAGGAGGACTAGCAGCCGCGTTGCACGGGACTATGTGACAAGTGTTCATATGTAGTAAAAACCTGAGAAATCCATCCTTTTTCGTCAGTTGTTATCGAATCAACTTGAAGCCAGATCGTCATATTGCCCGCTCTTCTCTCTGAAACGGTTGTACTTATCGTCTGCAAAGCTATGTCGCGTGCTGCATTATGCGGAGTCAATAAAAGCACCATAGTAGAACACAGATGAAGCTTCTAAGTTGATGTAATAGCCAGTAAGGAGTAGTACAATTCAAGTTTTAGGTATCGATTATTGACTTTTTAGCTGGCTTTGGTGCCTTGGACATGAGCGAGGACCTTATGATTCTGCATGAAAGGAGGACTAGCAGCCGAGATGCATGGGAGAATGTGAATAGTGTTCATCTGTAGTAAAAAAATGAGAAATCCGTCCGTTTTCGTCATTTGTTATCGAATCGACTTAAAGCAGATCGTCACATTGGCCGCTCTTCTCTCTGAAACGGTTGTACTTATCGTCTGCAAAGCTATGTCGCATGCTGCAGTATGCGGAGACACTAAAAGCACCATAGTAGAACACAGATGAAGCTTCTAAGTTGATGTAATAGCCAGTAAGGAGTAGTACAATTCAAGTTTTAGGTATCGAATATTGACTTATTAGCTGGCTTTGGCGCCTTGGACATGAGCTAGGACCTTAAGATTCTGCATGAAAGGAGGACTAGCAGCCGAGTTGCACGGGAGGATGCGAAAAGTGTTCATATGTGGTAAAAACCTGAGAAATCCGTCCGTTTTCGTAATTTATTATGGAATCGACTTAAAGCAGTGCGTCACATTGGCCGCTCTTCTCTCTGAAACGGTTGTACTTATCGTCTGCAAAGCTATGTCGCGTGCTGCGCTATGCGGAGACACTAAAAGCACCATAGTAGAACACAGATTAAGCTTCTAAGTTGATGTAATAGCCAGTAAGAAGTAGTACAATTCAAGATTTAGGTATCGATTATTGACTTTTTAGCTGGCTTTTGTGCTTTGGACATGAGCTTGGACCTTATGATTCTGCATGAAAGGAGGACTAGCAGCCGAGTTGCATGGGAGAATGTGAAAAGTGTTCATATGTAGTAAAAACCTGAGAAATCCGTCCCTTTTCGTCATTTGTTATCGAATCGACTTAAAGCCAGATCGTCACATTGGCCGCACTTCTCTCTGAAACGGTTGTACTTATCGTCTGCAAAGCTATGTAGCGTGCTGCGGTATGCGGAGACACTAAAATCACCATAGTGGAACACAGATGAAGCTTCTAAGATGATGTAATAGCTAGTAAGATGTAGTCAATTTAGGTATCGATTATTGACTTTTTAGCTGGCTTTGGTGCCTTGGACATGAGCTATGTCCTTAAGATTCTGCATGAAATGAGGACTAGCAGCCGAGTTGCATTGGAGAATGTGGAAAGTGTTCATATGTAGTAAAAATCTGAGAAATCCGTCCGTTTTAGTCATTTGTTATCGAATCAACTTGAAGCCAGATCGTCACATTGCCCGCTTTTCTCTCTGAAACGGTTGTACTTATCGTCTGCAAAGCTATGTCGCGTGCTGCAGTATGCGGAGACACTAAAAGCACCATAGTAGAACGCAGATGAAGCTTCTAAGTTGATGTTATAGCCAGTGAGAAGTAGTACAATTAAAGTTTTAGGTATCGATTATTGACTTTTTAGCTGGCTTTTGTGCCTTGGACATGAGCTAGTACCTTATGATTCTGCATGAAAGGAGGACTAGCGGCCGAGTTACATGGGAGAATGTGAAAAGTGTTCATATGTAGTAAAAACCTGAGAAATCCGTCCGTTTTCGTCATTTGTTATCGAATCGACTTAAAGCCAGATCGTCACATTGGCCGCTCTTCTATCTGAAACGGTTGTACTTATCGTCTGCAAAGCTATGTTGCGTGCTGCGGTATGCGGAGACACTAAAAGCACCATAGTAGAACACAGATGAAGCTTCAAAGTTGATGTAATAGCCAGTAAGAAGTAGTACAATTCAAGATTTAGGTATCGATTATTGACTTTTTTGCTGGCTTTGGTGCCTTGGACATGACCTAGGACCTTAAGATTCTGCATGAAAGGAGGATTAGCAGCCGAGTTGCACGGGAGGATGTAAAAAGTGTTCATATGTAGTAAAAACCTGAGAAATCCGTCCGTTTTCGTCATTTGTTATCGAATCGACTTAAAGCCAGATCGTCACATGGGCCCCTCTTCTCTCTGAAACGGTTGTACTTATCGTCTGCAAAGCTATGTCGCGTGCTGCGGTATGCGGAGACACTAAAAGCACCATAGCAGAACACAGATTAAGCTTCTAAGTTGATGTAATGGCAAGTAAGAAGTAGTACAATTCAAGTTTTAGGTATCGATTATTGACCTTTCTAGCTGGCTTTTGTGCCTTGGACATAAGCTAGGACCTTATGATTCCGCACGGAAGGAGGAATAGCAGCCGAGTTGCTTGGGAGAATGTAAAAATTGTTCATATGTAGTAAAAACCTGAAAAATGCGTCCGTTTTCGTCATGTGTTATCGAATCGACTTAAAGCCAGATTGTCACATTGACCGCTCTTCTATCTGAAACGGTTGTACTTATCGTCTGCAAAGCTATGAAGCGTGCTGCGGTATGCGGAGACACTAATAGCACCATAGTAGAATACAGATGATGCTTCAAAGTTGATGTAATAGCCAGTAAGAAGTAGTACAATTCAAGTTTTAGGTATCGATTATTGACTTTTTAGCTGGCTTAGGTGCCTTGGACATGAGCTAGGACCTTAAGATTCTGCATGAAAGGAGGACTAGCAGCCGAGTTGCACGGGAGTATGTGAAAGGTGTTCATATGTAGTAAAAACCTGAGAGATCCGTCCATTTTCGTCATTTGTTATCGAATCGATTTAAAGCCAGTTCGTCACATTGGCCCCTCTTCTCTCTGAAACGGTTGTACTTATCGTCTGCAAAGCTATGTCGCGTGCTGCGGTATGCGGAGACACTAAAAGCACCATAGTAGAACACAGATGAAGCTTCTAAGTTGATGTAATAGCCAGTATGGAGTAGTACAATTCAAGTTTTAGGTATCGAATATTGACTTTTTAGCTGGCTTTGGTGCCTTGGACATGAGCTAGGACCTTAAGATTCTGCATGATAGGAGGACAATCAGCCGCGTTGCACGGGAGTATGTGAAAAGTGTTCATATGTAGTAAAAACCTGAGAATTCCGTCCATTTTCGTCATTTGTTATCTAATCGACTTGAGGGCAGTTCGTCACATTGGCCCCTCTTCTCTCTGAAACGGTTGTACTTATCGTCTGCAAAGCTATGTCGCGTGTTGCGGTATGCGGAGACACTAAAAGCACCATAGTAGAACACAGATGAAGCTTCTAAGTTGATGTAATAGCCAGTAAGGAGTAGTACAATTCAAGTTTTAGGTATCGAATATTGACTTTTTAGCTGGCTTTGGCGCCTTGGACATGAGCTAGGACCTTAAGATTCTGCATGAAAGGAGGACTAGCAGCCGAGTTGCACGGGAGGATGCGAAAACTGTTCATATGTAGTAAAAACCTGAGAAATCCGTCCATTTTCGTAATTTGTTATCGAATCGACTTAAAGCAGTGCGTCACTTTGGCCGCTCTTCTCTCTGAAACGGTTGTACTTATCGTCTGCAAAGCTATGTCGCATGCTGCAGTATGCGGAGACACTAAACGCACAATAGTAGAACACAGATGAAGCTTCTAAGTTGATGTGATTGCCGGTGAGAAGTAGTACAATTCAAGTTTTAGGTATCGATTATTGACTTTTTAGCTGGCTTTGGTGCCTTGGACATGGGCTAGGACCTTAAGATTCTACATGAGAGGAGGACTAGCAGCCGAGTTGCACGGGAGGATGCGAAAAGTGTTCATATGTAGTAAAAACCTGAGAAATCCGTCCGTTTTCGTAATTTATTATCGAATCGACTTAAAGCAGTGCGTCACATTGGCCGCTCTTCTCTCTGAAACGGTTGTACTTATCGTCTTCTAAGCAATGTCGCGTGCTGCGGTATGCGGAGACACTAAAAGCACCATAGTAGATCACAGATTAAGCTTCTAAGTTGAAGTGATTGCCAGTGAGAAGTAGTACAAATCAAGTTTTAGGTATCGATTATTGACTTTTTAGCTGGCTTTTGTGCCTTGGACATGAGCTAGGACCTTATGATTCTGCATGAAAGGAGGACTAGCAGCCGAGTTGCATGGGAGAATGTGGAAAGTGTTCATATGTAGTAAAAACCTGAGAAATCCGTCCATTTTCGTCATTTGTTATCGAATCGACTTAAAGCCAGATCGTCACATTGGCCGCTCTTCTCTCTGAAACGGTTGTACTTATCGTCTGCAAAGCTATGTCGCGTGCTGCGGTATGCGGAGACACTAAAAGCACCATAGTAGAACTCAGATGAAGCTTCAAAGTTGATGTAATAGCCAGTAAGAAGTAGTACAATTCAAGTTTTAGGTATCGATTATTGACTTTTTAGCTGGCTTTGGTGCCTTGGACATGAGCTATGTCCTTAAGATTCTGCATGAAAGGAGGACTAGCAGCCGAGTTGGATGGGAGAATGTGAAAAGTGTTCATAGGTAGTAAAAACCTGAGAAATCCATCTTTTTTCGTCAGTTGTTATCGACTCAACTTGAAGCCAGATCGTCATATTGCCCGCTCTTCTCTCTGAAACGGTTGTACTTATCGTCTGCAAAGCTATGTCGCGTGCTGCGGTATGCGGAGACACTAAAATCACCATAGTGGAACACAGATGAAGCTTCTAAGTTGATGTAATAGCCAGTAAGAAGTAGTACAATTCAAGTTTTAGGTATCGATTATTGACTTTTTAGCTGGCTTTGGTGCCTTGGACATGAGCTATGTCCTTAAGATTCTGCATGAAAGGAGGACTAGCAGCCGAGTTGCATGGGAGAATGTGAAAGGTGTTCATATGTAGTAAAAACCTGAGAAATCGGTCCTTTTTCGTCAGTTGTTATCGAATCAACTTGAAGCCAGATCGTCACATTAACCGCTCTTGTCTCTGAAACGGTTGTACTTATCGTCTGCAAAGCTATGTCGCGTGCTGCGGTATGCGGAGTCACTAAAAGCACCATAGTAGAACACAGATGACCATCCTAAGTTGATGTGTAGCCAGTGAGAAGTAATACAATTCAAGTTTTAGGTATCGATTATTGACTTTTTAGCTGGCTTTGGTGCCTTGGACATGAGGTAGGACCTTAAGATTGTGCATGAAAGGAGGACTAGCAGCCGCGTTGCACGGGAGTATGTGAAAAGTGTTCATATGTAGTAAAAACCTGAGAAATCCGTCCCCTTTTATTCATTTGTTATCGAATCGACTTAAAGACAGATCGTCACATTGGCCGCTCTTCTCTCTGAAACGGTTGTACTTATCGTCTGCAAAGCTATGTCGCGTGCTGCGGTATGTGGAGACACTAAAAGCACCTTAGTAGAACACAGATGAAGCTTCTAAGTTGATGTAATAGCCAGTAAGAAGTAGTACAATTCAAGATTTAGGTATCGATTATTGACTTTTTTGCTGGCTTTGGTGCCTTGGACATGAGCTAGGACCTTACGATTCTGCATGAAAGGAGGACTAGCAGCCGAGTTGCACGGGAGGATGCGAAAGTGTTCATATGTAGTAAAAACCTGAGAAATCCGTCCGTTTTCGTAATTTATTATCGAATCGACTTAAAGCAGTGCGTCACATTGGCCGCTCTTCTCTCTGAAACGGTTGTACTTATCGTCTTCTAAGCAATGTCGCGTGCTGCGGTATGCGAAGACACTAAAAGCACCATAGTAGAACACAGATGAAGATTCTAAGTTGATGTAATAGCCAGTAAGAAGTAATACAATTCAAGTTTTAGGTATCGATTATTGACTTTTTTGCTGGCTTTGGTGCCTTGGACTTGAGCTAGGACCTTAAGTTTCTGCAAGAAAGGAGGACTAGCAGACGCGTTGCACGGGAGTATGTGAAAAGTGTTCATATGTAGTAAAAACCTGAGAAATCCGTCCATTTTCGTCATTTGTTATCGAATCGACTGAAAGCCAGATCGTCACATTGGCCATTCTTCTCTCTGAAACGGTTGTACTTATCGTCTGCAAAGCTATGTCGTGTGCTGCGGTATGCGGAGTCACTAAAAGCACCATAGTAGAACACAGATGAAGCTTCTAAGTTGATGTAATAGCCAGTAAGGAGTAGTACAATTCAAGTATTAGGTATCGAATATTGAATTTTTAGCTGGCTTTGGTGCGTTGGACATGAGGTAGGACCTTAAGATTGTGCATGAAAGGAGGACTAGCAGCCGAGTGGCACGGGAGGATGCGAAAAGTGTTCATATGTAGTAAAAACCTGAGAAATCCGTCCGTTTACGTCATTTGTTATCGAATCGACTTAAAGCAGTGCGTCACGTTGGCCGCTCTTCTCTCTGAATCGGTTGTACTTATCGTCTGCAAAGCTATGTCGCGTGCTGCAGTATGCGGAGACACTAAAAGCACCATAGTAGAACACAGATGAAGCTTCTAAGTTGATGTGATAGCCAGTGAGAAGTAGTACAATTCAAGTTTTAGGTATCGATTATTGACTTTTTAGCTGGCTTTGATGCCTTGGACATGAGCTAGGACCTTAAGATTCTGCATGAAAGGAGGACTAGCAGCCGAGTTGCACGGGAGAATGCGAAAAGTTTTCATATGTAGTAAAAACCTGAGAAATCCGTCCGTTTTCGTAATTTGTTATCGAATCGACTTAAAGCCAGATCGTCACATTGCCCGCTCTTCTCTCTGAAACGGTTGTACTTATCGTCTGCAAAGCTATGTCGCGTGCTGCGGTATGCGGAGTCACTAAAAGCACCATAGTAGAACACAGATGAAGCTCCTAAGTTGATGTGATAGCCAGTGAGAAGTACTACAATTCAAGTTTTAGGTATCGATTATTGACTTTTTAGCTGGCTTTGGTGCCTTGGACATGAGGTAGGACCTTAAGATTGTGCATGAAAGGAGGACTAGCAGCCGCGTTGCACGGGAGTATGTGAAAAGTGTTCATATGTAGTAAAAACCTGAGAAATCCGTCCCCTTTTATTCATTTGTTATCGAATCGACTTAAAGCCAGATCGTCACATTGGCCGCTCTTCTCTCTGAAACGGTTGTACTTATCGTCTGCAAAGCTATGTCGCGTGCTGCGGTATGTGGAGACACTAAAAGCACCTTAGTAGAACACAGATGAAGCTTCTAAGTAGATGTAATAGCCAGTAAGAAGTAGTACAATTCAAGATTTAGGTATCGATTATTGACTTTTTTGCTGGCTTTGGTGCCTTGGACATGAGCTAGGACCTTACGATTCTGCATGAAAGGAGGACTAGCAGCCAAGTTGCACGGGAGGATGCGAAAAGTGTTCATATGTAGTAAAAACCTGAGAAATCCGTCCGAATTCGTAATTTATTATCTAATCGACTTAAAGCAGTGCGTCACATTGGCCGCTCTTCTCTCTGAAACGGTTGTACTTATCGTCTTCTAAGCAATGTCGCGTGCTGCAGTATGTGGAGACACTAAAAGCACCATAGTAGAACACAGATGAAGCTTCTAAGTTTATGTGATAGCCAGTGAGATGTAGTACAATTCAAGTTTTAGGTATCGATTATTGACTTTTTAGCTGGCCTTGGTGCCTTGGACATGTGCTAGGACCTTAAGATTCAGCATAAAAGGAGGACTAGCAGCCGCGCTGCACGGGAGTATGTGAACAGTGTTCATATGTAGTAAAAACCTGAGAAATCCGTCCATTTTCGTCATTTGTTATCGAATCGACTTAAAGCCAGATCGTCACATTGGCCCCTCTTCTCTCTGAAACGGTTGTACTAATCGTCTGCAAAGCTATGTCGCGTGCTGCGGTATGCGGAGACACTAAAATCACCATAGTGGAACACAGATGAAGCTTCTAAGTTGATGTAATAGCCAGTAAGAAGTAGTACAATTCAAGTTTAAGTGTCGATTATTTACTTTTTAGCTGGCTTTGGTGCCTTGGAGATGAGCTATGTCCTTAAGATTCTGCATGAAAGGAGGACTAGCAGCCGAGTTGCATGGGAGAATGTGGAAAGTGTTCATATGAAGTAAAAATCTGAGAAATCCGTCCGTTATCGTCATTTGTTATCGAATCAACTTGAAGCCAGATCGTCACATTGCACGCTCTTCTCTCTGAAACGGATGTACGTATCGTCTGCAAAGCTATGTCGCGTGCTGCGGTATGCGGAGACACTAAAAGCACCATATTAGAACACAGATGAAGCTTCTAAGTTGATGTAATATCCAGTAAGGAGTAGTAGAATTCAAGTTATAGGTATCGAATATTGCCTTTTTAGCTGGTTTAGGTGCCTTGGTCATGAGCTAGGACCTTAAGATTCTGCATGAAAGGAGGACTAGCAGCCGAGTTGCACGGGAGGATGTGAAAAGTGTTCATATGTAGTAAAAACCTGAGAAATCCGTCCGTTTTCGTAATTTATTATCGAATCGACTTAAAGCCAGATCGTCACATTGGCCGCTCTTCTCTCTGAAACGATTGTACTTATCGTCTGCAAAGCTGTGTCACGTGCTGCGGAATGCGGAGACACTAAAAGCACCATAGTAGAACACAGATGAAGCTTCAAAGTTGATGTAATAGCCAGTAAGAAGTAGTACAATTCAAGATTTAGGTATTGATTTTTGACTTCTTTGCTGTCTTTGGTGCCTAGGACATGAGCTAAGACCTTACGATTCTGCATGAAAGGAGGACTAGCAGCCGAGTTGCACGGGAGAATGTAAAAATTGTTCATATGTAGTAAAAACCTGAGAAATCCGTCCGTTTTCGTCATTTGATATCGAATCGACTTAAAGCCAGATCGTCACATTGGCCCCTCTTCTCTCTCAAACGGTTGTACTTATCGTCTGCAAAGCTATGTCGCTTGCTGCGGTATGCGGAGTCACTAAAAGCACCATAGTAGAACACAGATGAAGCTTCTAAGTTGATGTAATAGCCAGTAAGGAGTAGTACAATTCAAGTTTTAGGTATCGAATATTGACTTTTTAGCTGGCTTTGGTGCCTTGGACATGAGCTAGGACATTAAGATTGCGCAAGAAAGGAAGACTAGCAGCCGAGTGGCACGGGAGGATGCGAAAAGTGTTCATATGTAGTAAAAACCAGAGAAATCCGTCCATTTTCGTCATTTGTTATCGAATCGACTTAAAGCCAGATCGTCACATTGGCCCCTCTTCTCTCTGAAACGGTTGTACTTATCGTCTGCAAAGCTATGTCGCGTGCTGCGGTATGCGGAGACACTAAAAGCACCATAGTAGAACACAGATGAAGCTTCTAAGTTGATGTAATAGCCAGTAAGGAGTAGTACAATTCAAGTTTTAGGTATCGAATATTGACTTTTTAGCTGGTTTAGGTGCCTTGGACATGAGCTAGGACCTTAGGATTCTGCATGAAAGGAGGACTAGCAGCCGAGTTGCACGGGAGGATGTGAAAAGTGTTCATATGTAGTAAAAACCTGAGAAATCCGTCCGTTTTCGTAATTTATTATCGAATCGACTTAAAGCAGTGCGTCACATTGGCCGCTCTTCTCTCTGAAACGGTTGTACTTATCGTCTGCAAAGCTATGTCACGTGCTGCGGTATGAAGAGACACTAAACGCACCATAGTAGAACACAGATGAAGCTTCTAAGTTGATGTAATAGCCACTAAGAAGTAGTACAATTCAAGTTTTAGGTATCGATTATTGACTTTTTAGCTGTCTTTTGTGCCTTGGACATGAGCTAGGACCTTATGATTCTGCATGAAAGGCGGACAAGCAGCCGAGTTGCATGGGAGAATGTGAAAAGGGTTCATATGTAGTAAAAACCTGAGAAATCCGTCTGTTTTCGTCATTTATTATCGAATCGACTTAAAGCCAGATCGTTACATTGGCCGCTCATCTCTCACAAACGGTTGTACTTATCGTCTTCAAAGCTATGTCGCGTGCTGCGGTATGCGGAGACACTAAAGCACCATAGTAGAACACAGATGAAGCTTCAAAGTTGATGTAATAGCCAGTAAGAAGTAGTACAATTCAAGATTTAGGTATCGATTATTGACTATTTTGCTGGCTTTGGTGCCTAGGACATGAGCTAATACCTTACGATTCTGCATGAAAGGAGGACTAGCAGCCGAGTTGCACGGGAGAATGTAAAAATTGTTCAAATGTAGTAAAAACCTGAGAAATCCGTCCGTTTTCGTCATTTTTTATCGAATCGACTCAAAGCCAGATCGTCACATTGGTCGCTCTTCTCTCTGAAACGGTTGTACTTATCGTCTGCAAAGCTATGTCGCGTGCTGCGGTATGCGGAGACACTAAAATCACCATAGTGGAACACAGATGAAGCTTCTAAGTTGATGTAATAGCCAGTAAGAAGTAGTACAATTCAAGTTTTAGGTATCGATTATTGACTTTTTAGCTGGCTTTGGTGCTTTGGTCATGAGCTATGTCCTTAAGATTCTGCATGAAAGGAGGACTAGCAGCCGAGTTGCATGGGAGAATGTGAAAAGTGTTCATATGTAGTAAAAACCTTAGAAATCCGTCCGTTTTCGTCATTTGTTATCGAATCAACTTGAAGCCAGATCGTCACATTGGCCGCTCTTCTCTCTGAAACGGTTGTACTTATCGTCTGCAAAGCTATGTCGCGTGCTGCGGTATGCGGAGACACTAAAAGAACCATTGTAGAACACAGATTAAGCTTCTAAGTTGATGTAATAGCCAGTAAGGAGTAGTACAATTCACGTTTTAGGTATCGAATATTGACTTTGTAGCTGGCTTTGGTGCCTTGGACATGACCTAGGACCTTAAGACTCTGCATGAAAGGAGGACTAGCAGCCGAGTTGCACGGGAGGATGCGAAAAGTGTTCATATGTAGTAAAAACCTGAGAAATCCGTCGGTTTTCGTAATTTATTATCGAATCGACTTAAAGCAGTGCGTCACATTGGCCGCTCTTCTCTCTGAAACGGTTGTACTTATCGTCTGCAAAGCTATGTCGCGTGCTGCGGTATTAAGAGACACTAAAAGCACCATAGTAGAACACAGATGAAGCTTCAAAGTTGATGTAAAAGCCAGTAAGAAGTAGTACAATTCAAGATTTAGGTATCGATTATTGACTTTTTTGCTAGCTTTGGTGCCTTGGACATGAGCTAGGACCTTACGATTCTGCATGAAAGGAGGACTAGCTGCCGCGTTACACGGGAGTAAGTGAAAAGTGTTCATATGTAGTAAAAACCTGAGAAATCCGTCCATTTTCGTCATTTGTTATCGAATCGACTTAAAGCCTGATCGCCACATTGGCCCCTCTTCTCTCTGAAACGGTTGTTCTTATCGTCTGCAAAGCTATGTCGCGTGCTGCGGTATGCGGTGACACTAAAATCACCATAGTGGAACACTGATGAAGCTTCTAAGTTGATGTAATAGCCAGTAAGAAGTAGTACAATTCAAGATTTAGGTATCGATTATTGACTTTTTTGCTGGCTTTGGTGCCTTGGACATGATCTAGGACCTTACGATTCTGCATGAAAGTAGGACTAGCAGCCGAGTTAAACGGGATAATGTAAAAAGTGTTCATATGTAGTAAAAACCTTAGAAATCCGTCCGTTTTCGTCATTTAATATCGAATCGACTTAAAGCCAGATCGTCACATTGGCCGCTCTTCTCTCTGAAACGGTTGTACTTATCGTCTGCAAAGCTATGTCGCGTGCTGCGGTATGCGGAGACACTAAAAGCACCATAGTAGAACACAGATGAAGCTTCAAAGTTGATGTAATAGCCAGTAAGAAGTAGTACAATTCAAGATTTAGGTATCGATTATTGACTTTTTTGCTGGCTTTGGTGACTCGGACATGAGCTAGGACCTTACGATTCTGCATGAAAGAAGGACTAGCAGCCGAGTTGCACGGGAGAATGTAAAAATTGTTCATATGTAGTAAAAAACTGAGAAATCCGTCCGTTTTCGTCATTTGTTATCGAATCGACTTAAAGCCAGATCGTTACATTGGCCGCTCTTCTCTCTGAAACGGTTGTACTTATCGTCTGCAAAGCTATGTCGTGTGCTGCGGTATGCGGAGATACATAAAGCACCATAGTAGAACACAGATGAAGCTTCTAAGTTGATTTAATAGCCAGTAAGAAGTAGTACAATTCAAGATTTAGGTATCGATTATTGACTTTTTACCCTTCTTTGGTGCCTTGGACATGAGCTGGGGCCTTAAGATTCTGCATGAAACGAGGACTAGCAGCCGAGTTGCACGGGAGAAGTGAAAAGTGTTCATATGTATTAAAAACCTGAGAAATCCGTTCGTTTTCGTCATTTGTTATCGAATCGACTCAAAGCCAGATCGTCACATTGGTCGCTCTCCTCTCTGAAACGGTTGTACTTGTCGTCTGCAAAGCTATGTCGCGTGCTGCGGTATGCGGAGACACTAAAATCACCATAGTGGAACACAGATGAAGCTTCTAAGTTGATGTAATAGCCAGTAAGAAGTAGTACAATTCAAGTTTTAGGTATCGATTATTGACTTTTTGGCTGGCTTTGGTGCCTTGGTCATGAGCTATGTCCTTAAGATTCAGCATGAAAGGAGGACTAGCAGCCGAGTTGCATGGGAGAATGTGAAAAGTGTTCATATGTAGTAAAAACCTGAGAAATCCGTCCGTTTTCGTCATTTGTTATCGAATCAACTTGAACCCAGATCGTCACATTGGCCGCTCTTCTCTCTGAAACGGTTGTACTTATCGTCTGCAAAGCTATGTCGCGTGCTGCGGTATGCGGAGACACTAAAAGCACCATAGTAGAACACAGATTAAGCTTCTAAGTTGATGTAATAGCCAGTAAGGAGTAGTACAATTCACGTTTTAGGTATCGAATATTGACTTTTTAGATGGCTTTGGTGCCTTGGACATGAGCTAGGACCTTAAGACTCTGCATGAAAGGAGGACTAGCAGCCGAGTTGCACGGGAGGATGCGAAGAGTGTTCATACGTAGTAAAAACCTGAGAAATCCGTCCGTTTTCGTAATTTATTATCGAATCGACTTATAGCAGTGCGTCACATTGGCCGCTCTTCTCTCTGAAACGGTTGTACTTATCGTCTGCAAAGCTATGTCGCGTGCTGCGGTATGCGGAGACACTAAAAGCACCATAGTAGAACACAGATGAAGCTTCAAAGTTAATGTAATAGCCAGTAAGAAGTTGTACAATTCAAGATTTAGGTATCGATTATTAACTTTTTTGCTAGCTTTTGTGCCTTGGACATGAGCTAGGACCTTATGATTCTGCATGAAAAGGAGGACTAGCAGCCGAGTTGCACGGGAGAATGTAAATAGTGTTCATATGTAGTAAAAACCTGAGAAATCCGTCCGTTTTCGTCATTTGTTATCGAATCGACTTAAAGCCAGATCATCACATTGGCCCCTCTCCTCTCTGAAACGGTTGTACTTATCGTCTGCAAAGCTATGTCGCGTGCTGCAGTATGCGGAGACACTAAAAGCACCATAGTAGAACACAGATGAAGGTACTAAGTTGATGTGATAGCCAGTAAGAAGTAGTACAATTCAAGTTTTAGTTATCGATTATTGACTTTGTAGCTGGCTTTTGTGCCTTGGACATGAGCTAGGACCTTAATATTCTGCATGAAATGAGGACTAGCAGCAGCGTTGCACGGGAGTATGTGAAAAGTGTTCATATGTAGTGAAAACCTGAGAAATCCGTCCGTTTTCGTCATTTGTTTCCGAATCAACTTGAAGCCTGATCGTACATTGGCCGCTCTTCTCTCTGAAACGGTTGTACTTATCGTCTGCAAAGCTATGTCGCGTGCTGCGGTATGCGGAGACACTAAAAGCACCATAGTAGAACACAGATGAAGCTTCTAAGTTGATGTAATAGCCAGTAAGGAGTAGTAGAATTCAAGTTTTAGGTATCGAATATTGACTTTTTAGCTGGCTTTCGTGCCTTGGACATGAGCTAGGACCTTAAGATTCTGCATGAAAGGAGGACTAGCAGCCGAGTTGCACGGGAGGATGCGAAAAGTGTTCATATGTAGTACAAACCTGAGAAATCCGTCCGTTTTCTTCATTTCTTATCCAATCGACTTAAAGCAGTGCTCCACATTGGCCGCTCTTCTCTCTGAAACGGTTGTACTTATCGTCTGCAAAGCTATGTCGCGTGCTGCGGTATGCGGAGACACTAAAAGCACCGTAGTAGAACACAGATGAAGCTTCTAAGTTGATGTAATAGCCAGTAAGAAGTAGTACAATTCAAGTTTTAGGTATCGATTATTACTTTTCAGCTTGCTTTTTTGCCTTGGACATGAGCTAGGACCTAATGATTCTGCATGAAAGGAGGACTAGCAGCCGAGTTGCATGTGAGAATGTGAAAACTGTTAATATATAGAAAAAACCTGAGAAATCCGTCCGTTTTTGTCATTTGTTATCGAATCGACTTAAAGCCAGATCGTCACATTGGCCGCTCTTCACTCTGAAACGGTTGTACTTATCGTCTGCAAAGCTATGTCGCGTGCTCCGGTATGCGGAGACACTAAAAGCACCATAGTAGAACACAGATGAAGCTTCAAAGTTGATGTAATAGCCAGTAAGAAGTAGTAAAATTCAAGATTTAGGTATCGATTATTGACTTTTTTGCTGGCTTTGGTGCCTTGGACATGAGCTAGGACCTTACGATTCTGCATGAAGGGAGGAGTAGCAGCCGAGTTGCACGGGAGAATGTAAAAAGTGTTCATATGTAGTAAAAACCTGAGAAATCCGTCCGTTTTCGTCATTTGTTATCGAATCGACTTAAAGCCAGATCATCACTTTGGCCCCTCTCCTCTCTGAAACGGTTGTACTTATCGCCTGCAAAGCTATGTCGCGTGCTGCGGTATGCGGAGACACTAAAAGCACCATAGTAGAACACAGATGAAGCTTCTAAGTTGATGTAATAGCCAGTAAGGAGTAGTACAATTCAAGTTTTATGTATCGAATATTGACTTTTTAGCTGGTTTAGGTGCCTTGGACATGAGCTAGGACCTTAAGATTCTGCATGAAAGGAGGACTAGCAGCCGAGTTGCACGGGAGGATGTGAAAAGTGTTCATATGTAGTAAAAACCTGAGAAATCCGTCCGTTTTCGTAATTTATTATCGAATCGACTTAAAGCCACATCGTCACATTGGCCGCTCTTCTCTCTGAAACGATTGTACTTATCGTCTGCAAAGCTATGTCGTGTGCTGCGGAATGCGGAGACACTAAAAGCACCATAGTAGAACACAGATGAAGCTTCAAAGTTGATGTAATTGCCAGTAAGAAGTAGTACAATTCAAGATTTAGGTATCGATTTTTGACTTTTTTGCTGTCTTTGGTGCCTAGGACATGAGCTAGGACCTTACGATTCTGAATGAAAGGAGGACTAGCAGCCGGGTTGCACGGGAGAATGTAAAAATTGTTCATATGTAGTAAAAACCTGAGAAATCGGTCCGTTTTCGTCATTTGTTATCGAATCGACTTAAAGCCAGATCGTCACATTGGCCCCTCTTCTCTCTGAAACGGTTGTACTTATCGTCTGCAAAGCTATGTCGCGTGCTGCAGTATGCGGAGACACTAAAAGCACCATAGTAGAACACAGATGAAGCTTCTAAGTTGATGTAATAGCCAGTAAGGAGTAGCACAATTCAAGTTTTAGGTATCGAATATTGAATTTTTAGCTGGCTTTGGTGCCTTGGACATGAGCTAGGACCTTAAGATTCTGCATGAAAGGAGGACTAGCAGCCGAGTTGCACGGGAGGATGCGAAAAGTGTTCATATGTAGTACAAACCTGAGAAATCCGTCCGTTTTCGTAATTTATTATCGAATCGACTAAAAGCAGTGAGACACATTGGCCGCTCTTCTCTCTGAAACGGTTGTACTTATCGTCTGCAAAGCTATGTCGCGAGCTGCGGTATGCGGAGACACTAAAAGCACCATAGTAGAACACAGATGAAGCTTTAAAGTTGATGTAATAGCCAGTAAGAAGTAGTAAAATTCAAGATTTAGATATCGATTATTGACTTTTTTGCTGGCTTTGGTGCCTTGGACATGAGCTAGGACCTTACGATTCTGCGTGAAAGGAGGAGTAGCAGCCGAGTTGCACGGGAGAATGTAAAAAGTGTTCATATGTAGTAAAAACCTGAGAAATCCGTCCGTTTTCGTCATTTGTTATCGAATCGACTTAAAGCCAGATCGTCACATTGGCCCCTCTCCTCTCTGAAACGGTTGTACTTATCGTCTGCAAAGCTATGTCGCGTGCTGCGGTATGCGGAGACACTAAAAGCACCATAGTAGAACACAGATGAAGCTACTAAGTTAATGTAATAGCCAGTAAGGAGTAGTACAATTCAAGATTTAGGTATCGAATATTGACTTTTTAGCTGGTTTAGGTGCCTTGGACATGAGCTAGGACCTTAAGATTCTGCATGAAAGGAGGACTAGCAGCCGAGTTGCACGGGAGGATGTGAAAAGTGTTCATATGTAGTAAAAACCTGAGAAATCCGTCCGTTTTCGTAATTTATTATCGAATCGACTTAAAGCCAGATCGTCACATTGGCCGCTCTTCTCTCTGAAACGATTGTACTTATCGTCTGCAAAGCTATGTCGCGTGCTGCGGTATGCGGAGACACTAAAAGCACCATAGTAGAACACAGATGAAGCTTTAAAGTTGATGTAATAGCCAGTAAGAAGTAGTAAAATTCAAGATTTAGATATCGATTATTGACTTTTTAGCAGGCTTTGGTGCCTTGGACATCAGCTAGGACCTTAAGACTCTGCATGAAAGGAGGACTAGCAGCCGAGTTGCACGGTAGGATGCGAAAAGTGTTCATATGTAGTAAAAACCTGAGAAATCCGTCCGTTTTCGTAATTTATTATCGAATCGACTTAAAGCAGTGCGTCACATTGGCCGCTCTTCTCTCTGAAACGGTTGTACTTATCGTCTGTAAAGCTATGTCGCGTGCTGCGGTATGAAGAGACACTAAAAGCACCATAGTAGAACACAGATGAAGCTTCAAAGTTGATGTAAAAGCCAGTAAGAAGTAGTACAATTCAAGATTTAGGTATCGATTATTGACTTTTTTGCTAGCTTTGGTGCCTTGGACATGAGCTAGGACCTTACGATTCTGCATGAAAGGAGGACTAGCAGCCGCGTTACACGGGAGTAAGTGATAAGTGTTCATATGTAGTAAAAACCTGAGAAATCCGTCCATTTTCGTCATTTGTTATCGAATCGACTTCAAGCCTGATCGTCACATTGGCCACTCTTCTCTCTGAAACGGTTGTTCTTATCGTCTGCAAAGCTATGTCGCGTACTGCGGTATGCGGTGACACTAAAATCACCATAGTGGAACACTGATGAAGCTTCTAAGTTGATGTAATAGCCAGTAAGAAGTAGTACAATTCAAGATTTAGGTATCGATTATTGACTTTTTTGCTGGCTTTGGTGCCTTGGACATGATCTAGGACCTTACGATTCTGCATGAAAGTAGGACTAGCAGCCGAGTTAAACGGGATAATGTAAAAAGTGTTCATATGTAGTAAAAACCTTAGAAATCCGTCCGTTTTCGTCATTTATAATCGAGTCGACTTAAAGCCAGATCGTCACATTGGCCGCTCTTCTCTCTGAAACGGTTGTACTTATCGTCTGCAAAGCTATGTCGCGTGCTGCGGTATGCGGAGACACTAAAAGCACCATAGTAGAACACAGATGAAGCTTCAAAGTTGATGTAATAGCCAGTAAGAAGTAGTACAATTCAAGATTTAGGTATCGATTATTGACTTTTTTGCTGGCTTTGGTGACTCGGACATGAGCTAGGACCTTACGATTCTGCATGAAAGAAGGACTAGCAGCCGAGTTGCACGGGAGAATGTAAAAATTGTTCATATGTAGTAAAAAACTGAGAAATCCGTCCGTTTTCGTCATTTGTTATCGAATCAACTTGAAGCCAGATCGTCACATTGGCCGCTCTTCTCTCTGAAACGGTTGTACTTATCGTCTGCAAAGCTATGTCGCGTGCTGCGGTATGCGGAGACACTATAAGCACCATAGTAGAACACAGATTAAGCTTCTAAGTTGATGTAATAGCCAGTAAGGAGTAGTACAATTCACGTTTTAGGTATCGAATATTGGCTTTTTAGATGGCTTTGGTGCCTTGGACATGAGCTAGGACCTTAAGACTCTGCATGAAAGGAGGACTAGCAGCCGAGTTGCACGGGAGGATGCGAAAAGTGTTCATATGTAGTAAAAACCTGAGAAATCCGTCCGTTTTCGTAATTTATTATCGAATCGACAAATCAGTGCGTCACATTGGCCGCTCTTCTCTCTGAAACGGTTGTACTTATCGTCTGCAAAGCTATGTCGCGTGCTGCAGTATGCGGAGACACTAAAAGCACCATAGTAGAACACAGATGAAGCTTCAAAGTTAATGTAATAGCCAGTAAGAAGTAGTACAATTCAAGATTTAGGTATCGATTATTAACTTTTTTGCTAGCTTTGGTGCCTTGGACATGAGCTAGGACATTACGATTCTGCATGAAAGGAGGACTAGCAGCCGAGTTGCACGGGAGAATGTAAATAGTGTTCATATGTAGTAAGAAAGTGAGAAATCCGTCCGTTTTCGTCATTTGTTATCGAATCGACTTAAAGGCAGATCATCACATTGGCCCCTCTCCTCTCTGAAACGGTTGTACTTATCGTCTGCAAAGCTATGTCGCGTGCTGCAGTATGCGGAGACACTAAAAGCACCATAGTAGAACACAGATGAAGCTTCTAAGTTGATGTGATAGCCAGTGAGAAGTAGTACAATTCAAGTTTTAGGTATCGATTATTGACTTTGTAGCTGGCTTTGGTGCCTTGGACATGAGCTAGGACCTTAATATTCTGCATGAAAGGAGGACTAGCAGCAGCGTTGCACGGGAGTATGTGAAAAGTGTTCATATGTAGTGAAAACCTGAGAAATCCGTCCGTTTTCGTCATTTGTTACCGAATCAACTTGAAGCCTGATCGTCACATTGGCCGCTCTTCTCTCTGAAACGGATGTACTTATCGTCTGCAAAGCTATGTCGCGTGCTGCGGTATGCGGAGACACTAAAGGCACCATAGTAGAACACAGATGAAGCTTCTAAGTTGATGTAATAGCCAGTAAGGAGTAGTAGAATTCAAGTTTTAGGTATCGAATATTGACTTTTTAGCTGGCTTTCGTGCCTTGGACATGAGCTAGGACCTTAAGATTCTGCATGAAAGGAGGACTAGCAGCCGAGTTGCACGGGAGGATGCGAAAAGTGTTCATATGTAGTAAAAACCTGAGAAATCCGTCCGTTTTCTTAATTTCTTATCGAATCGACTTAAAGCAGTGCTCCACATTGGCCGCTCTTCTCTCTGAAACGGTTGTACTTATCGTCTGCAAAGCTATGTCGCGTGCTGCGGTATGCGGAGACACTAAAAGCACCGTAGTAGAACACAGATGAAGCTTCTAAGTTGATGAAATAGCCAGTAAGAAGTAGTACAATTCA
Organism: Schistocerca gregaria; assembly: GCF_023897955.1. Classification (NCBI taxonomy): domain Eukaryota; kingdom Metazoa; phylum Arthropoda; class Insecta; order Orthoptera; family Acrididae; genus Schistocerca; species Schistocerca gregaria. The sequence continues at coordinate 4,976,400 of NW_026061736.1, read as the reverse complement.
AGTTTTAGGTATCGATTATTACTTTTCAGTTTGCTTTTTTGCCTTGGACATGAGCTAGGACCTAATGATTCTGCATGAAAGGAGGACTAGCAGCCGAGTTGCACGGGAGGATGTGAAAAGTGTTCATATGTAGTAAAAACCTGAGAAATCCGTCCGTTTTCGTAATTTATTATCGAATCGACTTAAAGCCAGATCGTCACATTGGCCGCTCTTCTCTCTGAAACGATTGTACTTATCGTCTGCAAAGCTATGTCGCGTGCTGCGGAATGCGGAGACACTAAAAGCACCACAGTAGAACACAGATGAAGCTTCAAAGTTGATGTAATAGCCAGTAAGAAGTAGTACAATTCAAGATTTAGGTATCGATTTTTGACTTTTTTGCTGTCTTTGGTGCCTAGGACATGAGCTAGGACCTTACGATTCTGCTTGAAAGGAGGACTAGCAGCCGAGTTGCACGGGAGAATGTAAAAATTGTTCATATGTAGTAAAAACCTGAGAAATCCGTCCGTTTTCGTCATTTGTTATCGAATCGTCTTAAAGCCAGATCGTCACATTGGCCCCTCTTCTCTCTGAAACGGTTGTACTTATCGTCTGCAAAGCTATGTCGCGTGCTGCAGTATGCGGAGACACTAAAAGCACCATAGTAGAACACAGATGAAGCTTCTAAGTTGATGTAATAGCCAGTAAGGAGTAGTACAATTCAAGTTTTAGGTATCGAATATTGAATTTTTAGCTGGCTTTGGTGCCTTGGACATGAGCTAGGACCTTAAGATTCTGCATGAAAGGAGGACTAGCAGCCGAGTTGCACGGGAGAATGCGAAAAGTGTTCATATGTAGTAAAAACCTGAGAAATCCGTCCGTTTTCGTAATTTATTATCGAATCGACTTAAAGCAGTGAGTCACATTGGCCGCTCTTCTCTCTGAAACGGTTGTACTTATCGTCTGCAAAGCTATGTCGCGTGCTGCGGTATGCGGAGACACTAAAAGCACCATAGTAGAACACAGATTAAGCTTCTAAGTTGTAATAGCCAGTAAGAAGTAGTACAATTCAAGTTTTAGGTATCGATTATTGACTTTTTAGCTGGCTTTTGTGCCTTGGACATGAGCTAGGATCTTATGATTCCGCATGGAAGGAGGGCTAGCAGCCGAGTTGCATGGGAGAATGTGAAAAGAGTTCATATGTAGTAAAAACCTGAGAAAACCGTCCATTTTCGTCATTTGTTATCGAATCGACTAAAAGCCAGATCGTCACATTGGCCGCTCTTCTCTCTGAAACGGTTGTACTTATCGTCTGCAAAGCTATGTCGCGTGCTGCGGTATGCGGAGACACTAAAAGCACCATAGTGGAACACAGATGAAGCTTCTAAGTTGATGTAATAGCCAGTAAGAAGTAGTACAATTCAAGTTTTAGGTATCGATTATTGACTTTTTAGCTGGCTTTGGTGCCTTGGACAAGAGCTATGTCCTTAAGATTCTGCATGTAAGGAGGACTAGCAGCCGAGTTGCATGGGAGAATGTGAAAGGTGTTCATATGTAGTAGGAACCTGAGAAATCGGTCCTTTTTCGTCAGTTATTATCGAATCAACTTGAAGCCAGATCGTCACATTGCCCGCTCTTGTCTCTGAAACGGTTGTACCTATCGTCTGCAAAGCTATGTCGCGTGCTGCGGTATGCGGAGTCACTAAAAGCACCATAGCAGAACACAGATGAAGCTTCTAAGTTGATGTAATAGCCAGTAAGGAGTAGTACAATTCAAGTTTTAGGTATCGAATATTGACTTTTTAGCTGGTTTAGGTGCCTTGGACATGAGCTAGGACCTTAAGATTCTGCATGAAAGGAGGACTAGCAGCCGAGTTGCACGGGAGGATGTGAAAAGTGTTCATATGTAGTAAAAACCTGAGAAATCCGTCCGTTTTCGTAATTTATTATCGAATCGACTTAAAGCCAGATTGTCACATTGGCCGCTCTTCTCTCTGAAACGATTGTACTTATCGTCTGCAAAGCTATGTCGCGTGCTGCGGAATGCGGAGACACTAAAAGCACCATAGTAGAACATAGATGAAGCTTCAAAGTTGATGTAATAGCCAGTAAGAAGTAGTACAATTCAAGATTTAGGTATCGATTTTTGACTTTTTTGCTGTCTTTGGTGCCTAGGACATGAGCTAGGACCTTACGATTCTGCATGAAAGGAGGACTAGCAGCCGAGTTGCACGGGAGAATGTAAAAATCGTTCATATGTAGTAAAAACCTGAGAAATCCGTCCGTTTTCGTCATTTGTTATCGAATCGACTTAAAGCCAGATCGTCACATTGGCCCCTCTTCTCTCTGAAACGGTTGTACTTATCGTCTGCAAAGCCATGTCGCGTGCTGCAGTATGCGGAGACACTAAAAGCACCATAGTAGAACACAGATGAAGCTTCTAAGTTGATGTAATAGCCAGTAAGGAGTAGTACAATTCAAGTTTTAGGTATCGAATATTGAATTTTTAGCTGGCTTTGGGGCCTTGGACATGAGCTAGGACCTTAAGATTCTGCATGAAAGGAGGACTAGCAGCCTAGTTGCACGGGAGAATGCGAAAAGTGTTCATATGTAGTAAAAACCTGAGAAATCCGTCCGTTTTCGTAATTTATTATCGAATCGACTTAAAGCAGTGAGTCACATTGGACGCTCTTCTCTCTGAAACGGTTGTACTTATCGTCTGCAAAGCTATGTCGCGTGCTGCGGTATGCGGGGACACTAAAAGCACCATTGTAGAACACAGATGAAGCTTCTAAGTTGATGTAATAGCCAGTAAGGTGTAATACAATTCACGTTTTAGGTATCGAATATTGACTTTTTAGCTGGCTTTGGTGCCTTGGACATGAGCTAGGACCTTAAGACTCTGCATGAAAGGAGGACTAGCAGCCGAGTTGCACGGGAGGATGCAAAAAGTGTTCATATGTAGTAAAAACCTGAGAAATCCGTCCGTTTTCGTAATTTATTATCGAATCGACTTAAAGCAGTGCGTCACATTGGCCGCTCTTCTCTCTGAAACGGTTGTACTTATCGTCTGCAAAGCTATGTCGCGTGCTGCGGTATGAAGAGACACTAAAAGCACCATAGTAGAACACAGATGAAGCTTCAAAGTTGATGTAAAAGCCAGTAAGAAGTAGTACAATTCAAGATTTAGGTATCGATTATTGACTTTTTTGCTAGCTTTGGTGCCTTGGACATGAGCTAGGACCTTACGATTCTGCATTAAAGGAGGACTAGCAGCCGCGTTACACGGGAGTAAGTGAAAAGTGTTCATATGTAGTAAAAACCTGAGAAATCCGTCCATTTTCGTCATTTGTTATCGAATCGACTTAAAGCCAGATCGTTACATTGGCCGCTCTTCTCTCTGAAACGGTTGTACTTATCGTCTGCAAAGCTATGTCGTGTGCTGCTGTATGCGGAGATACATAAAGCACCATAGTAGAACACAGATGAAGCTTCTAAGTTGATGTAATAGCCAGTAAGAAGTAGTACAATTCAAGATTTAGGTATCGATTATTGACTTTTTACCCTTCTTTTTTGTGCCTTGGACATGAGCTGGGGCCTTAAGATTCTGCATGAAAAGAGGACTAGCAGCCGAGTTGCACGGGAGAATGTGAAAAGTGTTCATATGTATTAAAAACCTGAGAAATCCGTTCGTTTTCGTCATTTGTTATCGAATCGACTCAAAGCCAGATCGTCACATTGGTCGCTCTCCTCTCTGAAACGGTTGTACTTATCGTCTGCAAAGCTATGTCGCGTGCTGCGGTATGCGGAGACACTAAAATCACCATAGTGGAACACAGATGAAGCTTCTAAGTTGATGTAATAGCCAGTAAGAAGTAGTACAATTCAAGTTTTAGGTATCGATTATTGACTTTTTAGCTGGCTTTGGTGCCTTGGGCATGAGCTATGTCCTTAAGATTCAGCATGAAAGGAGGGCTAGCAGCCGAGTTGCATGGGAGAATGTGAAAAGTGTTCATATGTAGTAAAAACCTGAGAAATCCGTCCGTTTTCGTCATTTGTTATCGAATCGACTTGAAGCCAGATCGTCACATTGGCCGCTCTTTTCTCTGAAACGGTTGTACTTATCGTCTGCAAAGCTATGTCGCGTGCTGCGGTATGCGGAAACACTAAAAGCACCATAGTAGAACACAGATTAAGCTTCTAAGTTGATGTAATAGCCAGTAAGGAGTAGTACAATTCACGTTTTAGGTATCGAATATTGACTTTTTAGATGGCTTTGGTGCCTTGGACATGAGCTAGGACCTTAAGACTCTGCATGAAAGGAGGACTAGCAGCCGAGTTGCACGGGAGGATGCGAAAAGTGTTCATATGTAGTAAAAACCTGAGAAATCCGTCCGTTTTCGTAATTTATTATCGAATCGACTTAAAGCAGTGCGTCACATTGGCCGCTCTTCTCTCTGAAACGGTTGTACTTATCGTCTGCAAAGCTATGTCGCGTGCTGCGTTATGCGGAGACACTAAAAGCACCATAGTAGAACACAGATGAAGCTTCAAAGTTAATGTAATAGCCAGTAAGAAGTAGTACAATTCAAGATTTAGGTATCGATTATTAACTTTTTTGCTAGCTTTGGTGCCTTGGACATGAGCTAGGACATTACGATTCTGCATGAAAGGAGGACTAGCAAAAAAAAAAAAAAAAAAAAAAATGGCTGTGAGCACTATGGGACTCAACATCTTAGGTCATAAGTCCCCTAGAACTTAGAACTACTTAAACCTAACTAACCTAAGGACATCACACACACCCATGCCCGAGGCAGGATTCGAACCTGCGACCGTAGCACCCACGCGGTTCCGGACTGCAGCGCCAGAACCGCACGGCCACCGCGGCCGGCGAGGACTAGCAGCCGAGTTGCACGGGAGAATGTAAATAGTGTTCATATGTAGTAAAAACCTGAGAAATCCGTCCGTTTTCGTCATTTGTTATCGAATCGACTTAAAGCCAGATCATCACATTGGCCCCTCTCCTCTCTGAAACGGTTGTACTTATCGTCTGCAAAGCTATGTCGCGTGCTGCAGTATGCGGAGACACTAAAAGCACCATAGTAGAACACAGATGAAGCTTCTAAGTTGATGTGATAGCCAGTGAGAAGTAGTACAATTCAAGTTTTAGGTATCGATTATTGACTTTTTAGCTGGCTTTGGTGCCTTGGGCGTGAGCTATGTCCTTAAGATTCAGCATGAAAGGAGGGCTAGCAGCCGAGTTGCATGGGAGAATGTGAAAAGTGTTCATATGTAGTAAAAACCTGAGAAATCCGTCCGTTTTCGTCATTTGTTATCGAATCGACTTGAAGCCAGATCGTCACATTGGCCGCTCTTTTCTCTGAAACGGTTGTACTTATCGTCTGCAAAGCTATGTCGCGTGCTGCGGTATGCGGAGTCACTAAAAGCACCATAGCAGAACACAGATGAAGCTTCTTAGTTGATGTAATAGCCAGTAAGGAGTAGTACAATTCAAGTTTTAGGTATCGAATATTGACTTTTTAGCTGGTTTAGGTGCATTGGACATGAGCTAGGACCTTAAGATTCTGCATGAAAGGAGGACTAGCAGCCGAGTTGCACGGGAGGATGTGAAAAGTGTTCATATGTAGTAAAAACCTGAGAAATCCGTCCGTTTTCGTAATTTATTATCGAATCGACTTAAAGCCAGATTGTCACATTGGCCGCTCTTCTCTCTGAAACGATTGTACTTATCGTCTGCAAAGCTATGTCGCGTGCTGCGGAATGCGGAGACACTAAAAGCACCATAGTAGAACACAGATGAAGCTTCAAAGTTGATGTAATAGCCAGTAAGAAGTAGTACAATTCAAGATTTAGGTATCGATTTTTGACTTTTTTGCTGTCTTTGGTGCCTAGGACATGAGCTAGGACCTTACGATTCTGCATGAAAGGAGGACTAGCAGCCGAGTTGCACGGGAGAATGTAAAAATCGTTCATATGTAGTAAAAACCTGAGAAATCCGTCCGTTTTCGTCATTTGTTATCGAATCGACTTAAAGCCAGATCGTCACATTGGCCCCTCTTCTCTCTGAAACGGTTGTACTTATCGTCTGCAAAGCTATGTCGCGTGCTGCGGTATGCGGAGTCACTAAAAGCACCATAGCAGAACACAGATGAAGCTTCTAAGTTGATGTAATAGCCAGTATGGAGTAGTACAATTCAAGTTTTAGGTATCGAATATTGACTTTTTAGCTGGTTTAGGTGCCTTGGACATGAGCTAGGACCTTAAGATTCTGCATGAAAGGAGGACTAGCAGCCGAGTTGCACGGGAGGATGTGAAAAGTGTTCATATGTAGTAAAAACCTGAGAAATCCGTCCGTTTTCGTAATTTATTATCGAATCGACTTAAAGCCAGATTGTCACATTGGCCGCTCTTCTCTCTGAAACGATTATACTTATCGTCTGCAAAGCTATGTCGCGTGCTGCGGAATGCGGAGACACTAAAAGCACCATAGTAGAACACAGATGAAGCTTCAAAGTTGATGTAATAGCCAGTAAGAAGTAGTACAATTCAAGATTTAGGTATCGATTTTTGACTTTTTTGCTGTCTTTGGTGCCTAGGACATGAGCTAGGACCTTACGGTTCTGCATGAAAGGAGGACTAGCAGCCGAGTTGCACGGGAGAATGTAAAAATCGTTCATATGTAGTAAAAACCTGAGAAATCCGTCCGTTTTCGTCATTTGTTATCGAATCGACTTAAAGCCAGATCGTCACATTGGCCCCTCTTCTCTCTGAAACGGTTGTACTTATCGTCTGCAAAGCCATGTCGCGTGCTGCAGTATGCGGAGACACTAAAAGTACCATAGTAGAACACAGATGAAGCTTCTAAGTTGATGTAATAGCCAGTAAGAAGTAGTACAATTCAAGTTTTAGGTATCGATTATTGACTTTTTAGCTGGCTTTGGTGCCTTGGGCATGAGCTATGTCCTTAAGATTCAGCATGAAAGGAGGGCTAGCAGCCGAGTTGCATGGGAGAATGTGAAAAGTGTTCATATGTAGTAAAAACCTGAGAAATCCGTCCGTTTTCGTCATTTGTTATCGAATCGACTTGAAGCCAGATCGTCACATTGGCCGCTCTTTTCTCTGAAACGGTTGTACTTATCGTCTGCAAAGCTATGTCGCGTGCTGCGGTATGCGGAGTCACTAAAAGCACCATAGCAGAACACAGATGAAGCTTCTAAGTTGATGTAATAGCCAGTAAGGAGTAGTACAATTCAAGTTTTAGGTATCGAATATTGACTTTTTAGCTGGTTTAGGTGCCTTGGACATGAGCTAGGACCTTAAGATTCTGCATGAAAGGAGGACTAGCAGCCGAGTTGCACGGGAGGATGTGAAAAGTGTTCATATGTAGTAAAAACCTGAGAAATCCGTCCGTTTTCGTAATTTATTATCGAATCGACTTAAAGCCAGATTGTCACATTGGCCGCTCTTCTCTCTGAAACGATTGTACTTATCGTCTGCAAAGCTATGTCGCGTGCTGCGGAATGCGGAGACACTAAAAGCACCATAGTAGAACACAGATGAAGCTTCAAAGTTGATGTAATAGCCAGTAAGAAGTAGTACAATTCAAGATTTAGGTATCGATTTTTGACTTTTTTGCTGTCTTTGGTGCCTAGGACATGAGCTAGGACCTTACGATTCTGCATGAAAGGAGGACTAGCAGCCGAGTTGCACGGGAGAATGTAAAAATCGTTCATATGTAGTAAAAACCTGAGAAATCCGTCCGTTTTCGTCATTTGTTATCGAATCGACTTAAAGCCAGATCGTCACATTGGCCCCTCTTCTCTCTGAAACGGTTGTACTTATCGTCTGCAAAGCTCTGTCGCGTGCTGCGGTATGCGGAGTCACTAAAAGCACCATAGCAGAACACAGATGAAGCTTCTAAGTTGATGTAATAGCCAGTAAGGAGTAGTAAAATTCAAGTTTTAGGTATCGAATATTGACTTTTTAGCTGGTTTAGGTGCCTTGGACATGAGCTAGGACCTTAAGATTCTGCATGAAAGGAGGACTAGCAGCCGAGTTGCACGGGAGGATGTGAAAAGTGTTCATATGTAGTAAAAACCTGAGAAATCCGTCCGTTTTCGTAATTTCTTATCGAATCGACTTAAAGCCAGATTGTCACATTGGCCGCTCTTCTCTCTGAAACGATTATACTTATCGTCTGCAAAGCTATGTCGCGTGCTGCGGAATGCGGAGACACTAAAAGCACCATAGTAGAACACAGATGAAGCTTCAAAGTTGATGTAATAGCCAGTAAGAAGTAGTACAATTCAAGATTTAGGTATCGATTTTTGACTTTTTTGCTGTCTTTGGTGCCTAGGACATGAGCTAGGACCTTACGGTTCTGCATGAAAGGAGGACTAGCAGCCGAGTTGCACGGGAGAATGTAAAAATCGTTCATATGTAGTAAAAACCTGAGAAATCCGTCCGTTTTCGTCATTTGTTATCGAATCGACTTAAAGCCAGATCGTCACATTGGCCCCTCTTCTCTCTGAAACGGTTGTACTTATCGTCTGCAAAGCCATGTCGCGTGCTGCAGTATGCGGAGACACTAAAAGTACCATAGTAGAACACAGATGAAGCTTCTAAGTTGATGTAATAGCCAGTAAGAAGTAGTACAATTCAAGTTTTAGGTATCGATTATTGACTTTTTAGCTGGCTTTGGTGCCTTGGGCATGAGCTATGTCCTTAAGATTCAGCATGAAAGGAGGGCTAGCAGCCGAGTTGCATGGGAGAATGTGAAAAGTGTTCATATGTAGTAAAAACCTGAGAAATCCGTCCGTTTTCGTCATTTGTTATCGAATCGACTTGAAGCCAGATCGTCACATTGGCCGCTCTTTTCTCTGAAACGGTTGTACTTATCGTCTGCAAAGCTATGTCGCGTGCTGCGGTATGCGGAGTCGCTAAAAGCACCATAGCAGAACACAGATGAAGCTTCTAAGTTGATGTAATAGCCAGTAAGGAGTAGTACAATTCAAGTTTTAGGTATCGAATATTGACTTTTTAGCTGGTTTAGGTGCCTTGGACATGAGCTAGGACCTTAAGATTCTGCATGAAAGGAGGACTAGCAGCCGAGTTGCACGGGAGGATGTGAAAAGTGTTCATATGTAGTAAAAACCTGAGAAATCCGTCCGTTTTCGTAATTTATTATCGAATCGACTTAAAGCCAGATTGTCACATTGGCCGCTCTTCTCTCTGAAACGATTGTACTTATCGTCTGCAAAGCTATGTCGCGTGCTGCGGAATGCGGAGACACTAAAAGCACCATAGTAGAACACAGATGAAGCTTCAAAGTTGATGTAATAGCCAGTAAGAAGTAGTACAATTCAAGATTTAGGTATCGATTTTTGACTTTTTTGCTGTCTTTGGTGCCTAGGACATGAGCTAGGACCTTACGATTCTGCATGAAAGGAGGACTAGCAGCCGAGTTGCACGGGAGAATGTGAAAAGTGTTCATATGTAGTAAAAACCTGAGAAATCCGTCCGTTTTCGTCATTTGTTATCGAATCGACTTAAAGCCAGATCGTCACATTGGCCCCTCTTCTCTCTGAAACGGTTGTACTTATCGTCTGCAAAGCCATGTCGCGTGCTGCAGTATGCGGAGATACATAAAGCACTATAGTAGAACACAGATGAAGCTTCTAAGTTGATGTAATAGCCAGTAAGAAGTAGTACAATTCAAGATTTAGGTATCGATTATTGACTTTTTACCCTTCTTTGGTGCCTTGGACATGAGCTGGGGCCTTAAGATTCTGCATGAAAAGAGGACTAGCAGCCGAGTTGCACGGGAGAATGTTAAAAGTGTTCATATGTATTAAAAACCTGAGAAATCCGTTCGTTTTCGTCATTTGTTATCGAATCGACTCAAAGCCAGATCGTCACATTGGTCGCTCTCCTCTCTGAAACGGTTGTACTTATCGTCTGCAAAGCTATGTCGCGTGCTGCGGTATGCGGAGACACTAAAATCACCATAGTGGAACACAGATGAAGCTTCTAAGTTGATGTAATAGCCAGTAAGAAGTAGTACAATTCAAGTTTTAGGTATCGATTATTGACTTTTTAGCTGGCTTTGGTGCCTTGGGCATGAGCTATGTCCTTAAGATTCAGCATGAAAGGAGGGCTAGCAGCCGAGTTGCATGGGAGAATGTGAAAAGTGTTCATATGTAGTATAAACCTGAGAAATCCGTCCGTTTTCGTCATTTGTTATCGAATCGACTTGAAGCCAGATCGTCACATTGGCCGCTCTTTTCTCTGAAACGGTTGTACTTATCGTCTGCAAAGCTATGTCGCGTGCTGCGGTATGCGGAGACACTAAAAGCACCATAGTAGAACACAGATTAAGCTTCAAAGTTGATGTAATAGCCAGTAAGGAGTAGTACAATTCACGTTTTAGGTATCGAATATTGACTTTTTAGATGGCTTTGGTGCCTTGGACATGAGCTAGGACCTTAAGACTCTGCATGAAAGGAGGACTAGCAGCCGAGTTGCACGGGAGGATGCGAAAAGTGTTCATATGTAGTAAAAACCTGAGAAATCCGTCCGTTTTCGTAATTTATTATCGAATCGACTTAAAGCAGTGCGTCACATTGGCCGCTCTTCTCTCTAAAACGGTTGTACTTATCGTCTGCAAAGCTATGTCGCGTGCTGCGTTATGCGGAGACACTAAAAGCACCATAGTAGAACACAGATGAAGCTTCAAAGTTAATGTAATAGCCAGTAAGAAGTAGTACAATTCAAGATTTAGGTATCGATTATTAACTTTTTTGCTAGCTTTGGTGCCTTGGACATGAGGTAGGACATTACGATTCTGCATGAAAGGAGGACTAGCAAAAAAAAAAAAAAAAAAAATGGCTCTGAGCACTATGGGACTCAACATCTTAGGTCATAAGTCCCCTAGAACTTAGAACTACTTAAACCTAACTAACCTATGGACATCACACACACACATGCCCGAGGCAGGATTCGAACCTGCGACCGTAGCACCCACGCGGTTCCGGACTGCAGCGCCAGAACCGCACGGCCACCGCGGCCGGCGAGGACTAGCAACCGAGTTGCACGGGAGAATGTAAATAGTGTTCATATGTAGTAAAAACCTGAGAAATCCGTCCGTTTTCGTCATTTGTTATCGAATCGACTTAAAGCCAGATCATCACATTGGCCCCTCTCCTCTCTGAAACGGTTGTACTTATCGTCTGCAAAGCTATGTCGCGTGCTGCAGTATGCGGAGACACTAAAAGCACCATAGTAGAACACAGATGAAGCTTCTAAGTTGATGTGATAGCCAGTGAGAAGTAGTACAATTCAAGTTTTAGGTATCGATTATTGACTTTTTAGCTGGCTTTGGTGCCTTGGGCATGAGCTATGTCCTTAAGATTCAGCATGAAAGGAGGGCTAGCAGCCGAGTAGCATGGGAGAATGTGAAAAGTGTTCATATGTAGTAAAAACCTGAGAAATCCGTCCGTTTTCGTCATTTGTTATCGAATCGACTTGAAGCCAGATCGTCACATTGGCCGCTCTTTTCTCTGAAACGGTTGTACTTATCGTCTGCAAAGCTATGTCGCGTGCTGCGGTATGCGGAGTCACTAAAAGCACCATAGCAGAACACAGATGAAGCTTCTAAGTTGATGTAATAGCCAGTAAGGAGTAGTACAATTCAAGTTTTAGGTATCGAATATTGACTTTTTAGCTGGTTTAGGTGCCTTGGACATGAGCTAGGACCTTAAGATTCTGCATGAAAGGAGGACTAGCAGCCGAGTTGCACGGGAGGATGTGAAAAGTGTTCATATGTAGTAAAAACCTGAGAAATCCGTCCGTTTTCGTAATTTATTATCGAATCGACTTAAAGCCAGATTGTCACATTGGCCGCTCTTCTCTCTGAAACGATTGTACTTATCGTCTGCAAAGCTATGTCGCGTGCTGCGGAATGCGGAGACACTAAAAGCACCATAGTAGAACACAGATGAAGCTTCAAAGTTGATGTAATAGCCAGTAAGAAGTAGTACAATTCAAGATTTAGGTATCGATTTTTGACTTTTTTGCTGTCTTTGGTGCCTAGGACATGAGCTAGGACCTTACGATTCTGCATGAAAGGAGGACTAGCAGCCGAGTTGCACGGGAGAATGTAAAAATCGTTCATATGTAGTAAAAACCTGAGAAATCCGTCCGTTTTCGTCATTTGTTATCGAATCGACTTAAAGCCAGATCGTCACATTGGCCCCTCTTCTCTCTGAAACGGTTGTACTTATCGTCTGCAAAGCCATGTCGCGTGCTGCAGTATGCGGAGACACTAAAAGCACCATAGTAGAACACAGATGAAGCTTCTAAGTTGATGTAATAGCCAGTAAGAAGTAGTACAATTCAAGTTTTAGGTATCGATTATTGACTTTTTAGCTGGCTTTGGTGCCTTGGGCATGAGCTATGTCCTTAAGATTCAGCATGAAAGGAGGGCTAGCAGCCGAGTTGCATGGGAGAATGTGAAAAGTGTTCATATGTAGTAAAAACCTGAGAAATCCGTCCGTTTTCGTCATTTGTTATCGAATCGACTTGAAGCCAGATCGTCACATTGGCCGCTCTTTTCTCTGAAACGGTTGTACTTATCGTCTGCAAAGCTATGTCGCGTGCTGCGGTATGCGGAGTCACTAAAAGCACCATAGCAGAACACAGATGAAGCTTCTAAGTTGATGTAATAGCCAGTAAGGAGTAGTACAATTCAAGTTTTAGGTATCGAATATTGACTTTTTAGCTGGTTTATGTGCCTTGGACATGAGCTAGGACCTTAAGATTCTGCATGAAAGGAGGACTAGCAGCCGAGTTGCACGGGAGGATGTGAAAAGTGTTCATATGTAGTAAAAACATGAGAAATCCGTCCGTTTTCGTAATTTATTATCGAATCGACTTAAAGCCAGATTGTCACATTGGCCGCTCTTCTCTCTGAAACGATTGTACTTATCGTCTGCAACGCTATGTCGCGTGCTGCGGAATGCGGGGACACTAAAAGCACCATAGTAGAACACAGATGAAGCTTCAAAGTTGATGTAATAGCCAGTAAGAAGTAGTACAATTCAAGATTTAGGTATCGATTTTTGACTTTTTTGCTGTCTTTGGTGCCTAGGACATGAGCTAGGACCTTACGATTCTGCATGAAAGGAGGACTAGCAGCCGAGTTGCACGGGAGAATGTAAAAATCGTTCATATGTAGTAAAAACCTGAGAAATCCGTCCGTTTTCGTCATTTGTTATCGAATCGACTTAAAGCCAGATCGTCACATTGGCCCCTCTTCTCTCTGAAACGGTTGTACTTATCGTCTGCAAAGCCATGTCGCGTGCTGCAGTATGCGGAGACACTAAAAGCACCATAGTAGAACACAGATGAAGCTTCTAAGTTGATGTAATAGCCAGTAAGGAGTAGTACAATTCAAGTTTTAGGTATCGAATATTGAATTTTTAGCTGGCTTTGGGGCCTTGGACATGAGCTAGGACCTTAAGATTCTGCATGAAAGGAGGACTAGCAGCCGAGTTGCACGGGAGAATGCGAAAAGTGTTCATATGTAGTAAAAACCTGAGAAATCCGTCCGTTTTCGTAATTTATTATCGAATCGACTTAAAGCAGTGAGTCACATTGGCCGCTCTTCTCTCTGAAACGGTTGTACTTATCGTCTGCAAAGCTATGTCGCGTGCTGCGGTATGCGGAGACACTAAAAGCACCATTGTAGAACACAGATGAAGCTTCAAAGTTGATGTAAAAGCCAGTAAGAAGTAGTACAATTCAAGATTTAGGTATCGATTATTGACTTTTTTGCTAGCTTTGGTGCCTTGGACATGAGCTAGGACCTTACGATTCTGCATTAAAGGAGGACTAGCAGCCGCGTTACACGGGAGTAAGTGAAAAGTGTTCATATGTAGTAAAAACCTGAGAAATCCGTCCATTTTCGTCATTTGTTATCGAATCGACTTAAAGCCAGATCGTTACATTGGCCGCTCTTCTCTCTGAAACGGTTGTACTTATCGTCTGCAAAGCTATGTCGTGTGCTGCTGTATGCGGAGATACATAAAGCACCATAGTAGAACACAGATTAAGCTTCTAAGTTGATGTAATAGCCAGTAAGGAGTAGTACAATTCACGTTTTAGGTATCGAATATTGACTTTTTAGATGGCTTTGGTGCCTTGGACATGAGCTAGGACCTTAAGACTCTGCATGAAAGGAGGACTAGCAGCCGAGTTGCACGGGAGGATGCGAAAAGTGTTCATATGTAGTAAAAACCTGAGAAATCCGTCCGTTTTCGTAATTTATTATCGAATCGACTTAAAGCAGTGCGTCACATTGGCCGCTCTTCTCTCTGAAACGGTTGAACTTATCGTCTGCAAAGCTATGTCGCGTGCTGCGTTATGCGGAGACACTAAAAGCACCATAGTAGAACACAGATGAAGCTTCAAAGTTAATGTAATAGCCAGTAAGAAGTAGTACAATTCAAGATTTAGGTATCGATTATTAACTTTTTTGCTAGCTTTGGTGCCTTGGACATGAGCTAGGACATTACGATTCTGCATGAAAGGAGGACTAGCAAAAAAAAAAAAAAAAAAATGGCTCTGAGCACTATGGGACTCAACATCTTAGGTCATAAGTCCCCTATAACTTAGAACTACTTAAACCTAACTAACCTAAGGACATCACACACACACATGCCCGAGGCAGGATTCGAACCTGCGACCGTAGCACCCACGCGGTTCCGGACTGCAGCGCCAGAACCGCACGGCCACCGCGGCCGGCGAGGACTAGCAGCCGAGTTGCACGGGAGAATGTAAATAGTGTTCATATGTAGTAAAAGCCTGAGAAATCCGTCCGTTTTCGTCATTTGTTATCGAATCGACTTAAAGCCAGATCATCACATTGGCCCCTCTCCTCTCTGAAACGGTTCTACTTATCGTCTGCAAAGCTATGTCGCGTGCTGCAGTATGCGGAGACACTAAAAGCACCATAGTAGAACACAGATGAAGCTTCTAAGTTGATGTGATAGCCAGTGAGAAGTAGTACAATTCAAGTTTTAGGTATCGATTATTGACTTTGTAGCTGGCTTTGGTGCCTTGGACATGAGCTAGGAACTTAATATTCTGCATGAAAGGAGGACTAGCAGCAGCGTTGCACGGGAGTATGTGAAAAGTGTTCATATGTAGTGAAAACCTGAGAAATCCGACCGTTTTCGTCATTTGTTACCGAATCAACTTGAAGCCTGATCGTCACATTGGCCGCTCTTCTCTCTGAAACGGTTGTACTTATCGTCTGCAAAGCTATGTCGTGTGCTGCGGTATGCGGAGATACATAAAGCACCATAGTAGAACACCGATGAAGCTTCTAAGTTGATGTAATAGCCAGTAAGATGTAGTACAATTCAAGATTTAGGTATCGATTATTGACTTTTTACCCTTCTTTGGTGCCTTGGACATGAGCTGGGGCCTTAAGATTCTGCATGAAAAGAGGACTAGCAGCCGAGTTGCACGGGAGAATGTGAAAAGTGTTCATATGTATTAAAAACCTGAGAAATCCGTTCGTTTTCGTCATTTGTTATCGAATCGACTCAAAGCCAGATCGTCACATTGGTCGCTCTCCTCTCTGAAACGGTTGTACTTATCGTCTGCAAAGCTATGTCGCGTGCTGCGGTATGCGGGGACACTAAAATCACCATAGTGGAACACAGATGAAGCTTCTAAGTTGATGTAATAGCCAGTAAGAAGTAGTACAATTCAAGTTTTAGGTATCGATTATTGACTTTTTAGCTGGCTTTGGTGCCTTGGGCATGAGCTATGTCCTTAAGATTCAGCATGAAAGGAGGACTAGCAGCCGAGTTGCATGGGAGAATGTGAAAAGTGTTCATATGTAGTAAAAACCTGAGAAATCCGTCCGTTTTCGTCATTTGTTATCGAATCAACTTGAAGCCTGATCGTCACATTGGCCGCTCTTCTCTCTGAAACGGTTGTACTTATCGTCTGCAAAGCTATGTCGCGTGCTGCGGTATGCGGAGACACTAAAAGCACCATAGTAGAACACAGATGAAGCTTCTAAGTTGATGTAATAGCCAGTAAGGAGTAGTACAATTCACGTTTTAGGTATCGAATATTGACTTTTTAGATGGCTTTGGTGAATTGGACATGAGCTAGGACCTTAAGACTCTGCATGAAAGGAGGACTAGTAGCCGAGTTGCACGGGAGGATGCGAAAAGTGTTCATATGTAGTAAAAAACTGAGAAATCCGTCCGTTTTCGTCATTTGTTATCGAATCGACTTAAAGCCAGATCGTCACATTGGCCGCTCTTCTCTCTGAAACGGTTGTACTTATCGTCTGTAAAGCTATGTCGCGTGCTGCGGTATGCGGAGAAACATAAAGCACCATAGTAGAACACAGATGAAGCTTCTAAGTTGATGTAATAGCCAGTAAGAAGTAGTACAATTCAAGATTTAGGTATCGTCTATTGACTTTTTACCCTTCTTTGGTGCCTTGGACATGAGCTGGGGCCGTAAGATTCTGCATGAAAAGAGGACTAGCAGCCGAGTTGCGCGGGAGAATGTGAAAAGTGTTCATATGTATTAAAAACCTGAGAAATCCGTTCGTTTTCGTCATTTGTTATCGAATCGACTCAAAGCCAGATCGTCACATTGGTCGCTCTCCTCTCTGAAACGGTTGTACTTATCGTCTGCAAAGCTATGTCGCGTGCTGCGGTATGCGGAGACACTAAAAGCACCATAGTAGAACACAGATTAAGCTTCTAAGTTGATGTAATAGCCAGTAAGGAGTAGTACAATTCACGTTTTAGGTATCGAATATTGACTTTTTAGATGGCTTTGGTGCCTTGGACATGAGCTAGGACCTTAAGACTCTGCATGAAAGGAGGACTAGCAGCCGAGTTGCACGGGAGGATGCGAAAAGTGTTCATATGTAGTAAAAACCTGAGAAATCCGTCCGTTTTCGTAATTTATTATCGAATCGACTTAAAGCAGTGCGTCACTTTGGCCGCTCTTCTCTCTGAAACGGTTGTACTTATCGTCTGCTAAGCTATGTCGCGTGCTGCGGTATGCGGAGACACTAAAAGCACCATAGTAGAACACAGATGAAGCTTCAAAGTTAATGTAATAGCCAGTAAGAAGTAGTACAATTCAAGATTTAGGTATCGATTATTAACTTTTTTGCTAGCTTTGGTGCCTTGGACATGAGCTAGGACATTACGATTCTGCATGAAAGGAGGACTAGCAGCCGAGTTGCACGGGAGAATGTAAATAGTGTTCATAAGTAGTAAAAACCTGAGAAATCCGTCCCTTTTCGTCATTTGTTATCGAATCGACTTAAAGCCAGATCATCACATTGGCCCCTCTCCTCTCTGAAACGGTTGTACTAATCGTCTGCAAAGCTATGTCGCGTGCTGCAGTATGCGGAGACACTAAAAGCACCATAGTAGAACACAGATGAAGCTTCTAAGTTGCTGTGATAGCCAGTGAGAAGTAGTACAATTCAAGTTTTATGTATCGATTATTGACTTTTTAGCTGGCTTTGGTGCCTTGGACATGAGCTAGGACCTTAAGATTCTGCATGAAAGGAGGACTAGCAGCCGAGTTGCACGGGAGGATGCGAAAAGTGTGCATATGTAGTAAAAACCTGAGAAATCCGTCCGTTTTCGTAATGTATTATCGAATCGACTTAAAGCAGTGCGTCACATTGTCCGCTCTTCTCTCTGAAACGGTTGTACTTATCGTCTGCAAAGCTATGTCACGTGCTGTGGTATGCGGAGACACTAAAAGCACCATAGTAGAACACAGATTAAGCTTCTAAGTTGATGTAATAGATAGTTAGAAGTAGTACAATTCAGGTTTTAGGTATCGATTATGGACTTTTTGCTGGCTTTGGTGCCTTGGACATGAGCTAGGACCTTAAGATTCTGCATGAAAGGATTACTAGCAGCCGAGTTGCACGGGAGGATGCGAAAAGTGTTCATATGTAGTAAAAACCTGAGAAATCCGTCCGTTTTCGTCATTTGTTATCGAATCGACTTAAAGCCAGCTCGTTACATTGGCCGCTCTTCTCTCTGAAACGGTTGTACTTATCGTCTGCAAAGCTATGTCGTGTGCTGCGGTATGCGGAGAAACATAAAGCACCATAGTAGAACACAGATGAAGCTTCTAAGTTGATGTAATAGCCAGTAAGAAGTAGTACAATTCAAGATTTAGGTATCGATTATTGACTTTTTACCCTTCTTTGGTGCCTTGGACATGAGCTGGGGCCTTAAGATTCTGCATGAAAAGAGGACTAGCAGCCGAGTTGCACGGGAGAATGTGAAAAGTGTTCATATGTATTAAAAACCTGAGAAATCCGTTCGTTTTCGTCATTTGTTATCGAATCGACTCAAAGCCAGATCGTCACATTGGTCGCTCTCCTCTCTGAAACGGTTGTACTTATCGTCTGCAAAGCTATGTCGCGTGCTGCGGTATGCGGAGACACTAAAATCACCATAGTGGAACACAGATGAAGCTTCTAAGTTGATGTAATAGCCAGTAAGAAGTAGTACAATTCAAGTTTTAGGTATCGATTATTGACTTTTTAGCTGGCTTTGGTGCCTTTTGCATGAGCTATGTCCTTAAGATTCAGCATGAAAGGAGGACTAGCAGCCGAGTTGCATGGGAGAATGTGAAAAGTGTTCATATGTAGTAAAAACCTGAGAAATCCGTCCGTTTTCGTCATTTGTTATCGAATCAACTTGAAGCCAGATCGTCACATTGGCCGCTCTTCTCTCTGAAACGGTTGTACTTATCGTCTGCAAAGCTATGTCGCGAGCTGCGGTATGCGGAGACACTAAAAGCACCATAGTAGAACACAGATTAAGCTTCTAAGTTGATGTAATAGCCAGTAAGGAGTAGTACAATTCACGTTTTAGGTATCGAATATTGACTTTTTGATGGCTTTGGTGCCTTGGACATGAGCTAGGACCTTAAGACTCTGCATGAAAGGAGGACTAGCAGCCGAGTTGCACGGGAGGATGCGAAAAGTGTTCATATGTAGTAAAAACCTGAGGAATCCGTCCGTTTTCGTAATTTATTATCGAATCGACTTAAAGCAGTGCGTCACTTTGGCCGCTCTTCTCTCTGAAACGGTTGTACTTATCGTCTGCAAAGCTATGTCGCGTGCTGCGGTATGCGGAGACACTAAAAGCACCATAGTAGAACACAGATGAAGCTTCAAAGTTAATGTAATAGCCAGTAAGAAGTAGTACAATTCAAGATTTAGGTATCGATTATTAACTTTTTTGCTAGCTTTGGTGCCTTGGACATGAGCTAGGACATTACGATTCTGCATGAAACGAGGACTAGCAGCCGAGTTGCACGGGAGAATGTAAATAGTGTTCATATGTAGTAAAAACCTGAGAAATCCGTCCGTTTTCGTCATTTGTTATCGAATCGACTTAAAGCCAGATCATCACATTGGCCGCTCTCCTCTCTGAAACGGTTGTACTTATCGTCTGCAAAGCTATGTCGCGTGCTGCAGTATGCGGAGACACTAAAAGCACCATAGTAGAACACAGATGAAGCTTCTAAGTTGCTGTGATAGCCAGTGAGAAGTAGTACAATTCAAGTTTTAGGTATCGAATATTGACTTTTTAGCTGGCTTTGGTGCCTTGGACATGAGCTAGGACCTTAAGATTCTGCATGAAAGGAGGACTAGCAGCCGAGTTGCACGGGAGGATGCGAAAAGTGTGCATATGTAGTAAAAACCTGAGAAATCCGTCCGTTTTCGTAATTTATTAACGAATCGACTTAAAGCAGTGCGTCACATTGGCCGCTCTTCTCTCTGAAACGGTTGTACTTATCGTCTGCAAAGCTATGTCGCGTGCTGTGGTATGCGGAGACACTAAAAGCACCATAGTAGAACACAGATTAAGCTTCTAAGTTGATGTAATAGATAGTTAGAAGTAGTACAATTCAGGTTTTAGGTATCGATTATGGACTTTTTGCTGGCTTTGGTGCCTTGGACATGGGCTAGGACCTTAAGATTCTGCATGAAAGGAGGACTAGCAGTCGAGTTGAAGGGACAATGTTAAAAGTGTTCATATGTAGTAAAAACCTGAGAAATCCGTTCGTTTTCGTCATTTGTTATCGAATCGACTCAAAGCCAGATCGTCACATTGGTCGCTCTCCTCTCTGAAACGGTTGTACTTATCGTCTGCAAAGCTATGTCGCGTGCTGCGGTATGCGGAGACACTAAAATCACCATAGTGGAACACAGATGAAGCTTCTAAGTTGATGTAATAGCCAGTAAGAAGTAGTACAATTCAAGTTTTAGGTATCGATTATTGACTTTTTAGCTGGCTTTGGTGCCTTGGGCATGAGGTATGTCCTTAAGATTCAGCATGAAAGGAGGACTAGCAGCCGAGTTGCATGGGAGAATGTGAAAAGTGTTCATATGTAGTAAAAACCTGAGAAATCCGTCCGTTTTCGTCATTTGTTATCGAATCAACTTCAAGCCAGATCGTCACATTGGCCGCTCTTCTCTCTGAAACGGTTGTACTTATCGTCTGCAAAGCTATGTCGCCTGCTGCGGTATGCGGAGACACTAAAAGCACCATAGAAGAACACAGATTAAGCATCTAAGTTGATGTAATAGCCAGTAAGGAGTAGTACAATTCACGTTTTAGGTATCGAATATTGACTTTTTAGATGGCTTTGGTGCCTTGGACATGAGCTAGGACCTTAAGACTCTGCATGAAAGGAGGACTAGCAGCCGAGTTGCACGGGAGGATGCGAAAAGTGTTCATATGTAGTAAAAACCTGAGAAATCCGTCCGTTTTCGTCATTTGTTATCGAATCGACTTAAAGCCAGATCATCACATTGGCCCCTCTCCTCTCTGAAACGGTTGTACTTATCGTCTGCAAAGCTATGTCGCGTGCTGCAGTATGCGGAGACACTAAAAGCACCATAGTAGAACACAGATGAAGCTTCTAAGTTCATGTGATAGCCAGTGAGAAGTAGTACAATTCAAGTTTTAGGTATCGATTATTGACTTTGTAGCTGGCTTTGGTGCCTTGGACATGAGCTAGGACCTTAATATTCTGCATGAAAGGAGGACTAGCAGCAGCGTTGCACGGGAGTATGTGAAAAGTGTTCATATGGAGTGAAAACCTGAGAAATCCGTCCGTTTTCGTCATTTGTTATCGAATCGACTTAAAGCAGTGCGTCACATTGGACGCTCTTCTCTCTGAAACGGTTGTACTTATCGTCTGCAAAGCTATGTCGAGTGCTTCGGTATGCGGAGACACTAAAGGCACCATAGTAGAACACAGATGAAGCTTCAAAGTTGATGTAATAGCCAGTAAGAAGTAGTACAATTCAAGATTTAGGTATCGATTATTAACTTTTTTGCTGGCTTTGGTGCCTTGGTCAAGAGCTAGGACCTTACGATTCTTCATGAAAGGAGGACTAGCAGCCGAGTTGCACGGGAGAATGTAAAAAGTGTTCATATGTAGTAAAAACATGAGAAATCCGTCCGTTTTCGTCATTTGTTATCGAATCGACTTAAAGCCAGATCGTCACATTGGCCCCTCTCCTCGCTGAAACGGTTGTACTTATCGTCTGCAAAGCTATGTCGCGTGCTGCAATATGCGGAGACACTAAAAGCACCATAGTAGAACACAGATGAAGCTTCTAAGTTGATGTGATAGCCAGTGAGAAGTAGTACAACTCAAGTTTTAGGTATCGAATATTGACTTTTTAGCTGGCTTTTGTGCCTTGGACATGAGCTAGGACCTTAAGATTCCGCATGAATGGAGAAGTAGCAGCCGCGTTGCACGGGAGTATGTGAAAAGTGTTCATATGTAGTAAAAACCCGAGAAATCCGTCCATTTTCGTCATTTGTTATCGAATCGACTTAAAGCCAGATCGTCACATTGGCTGCTCTTCTCTCTGAAACGGTTGTACTTATCGTCTGCACAGCTTTGTCGCGTGCTGCGGTATGCGGAGACAATAAAAGCACCATAGTAGAACACAGATTAAGCTTCTAAGTTGATGTAATAGCCAGTAAGAAGTAGTACAATTCACGTTTTAGGTATCGAATATTGACTTTTTAGCTGGCTTTGGTGCCTTGGACATGAGCTAGGACCTTATGATTCTGCATGAAAGGAGGACTAGCAGCCGAGTTGCACGGGAGGATGCGAAAAGTGTTCATATGTAGTAAACACCTGTGAAATCCGTCCGTTTTCGAAATTTATTATCGAATCGACTTAAAGCAGTGCGTCACATTGGCCGCTCTTCTCTCTGAAACGGTTGTACTTATCGTCTGCAAAGCTATGTCGCGTGCTGCGGTATGCGGAGACACTAAAAGCACCATAGTATAACACAGATTAAGCTTCTAAGTTGATGTAATAGCAAGTAAGAATTAGTACAATTCAAGTTTTAGGTATCGATTATTGACTTTTTAGCTGGCTTTTGTGCCTTGGACATGAGCTAGGACCTTACGATTCCGCATGAAAGGAGGAGTAGCAGCCGCGTTGCACGGGAGTATGTGAAAAGTGTTCATATGTAGTAAAAACCTGAGAAATCCGTCCATTTTCGTCATTTGTTATCGAATCGACTTAAAGTCAAATCGTCACATTGGCCGCTCTTCTCTCTGAAACGGTTGTACTTATCGTCTGCAAAGCTATGTCGCGTGCTGCAGTATGCGGAGACACTAAAAGCACCATAGTAGAACACAGATGAAGCTTCTAAGTTGATGTGATAGCCAGTGAGAAGTAGTACAACTCAAGTTTTAGGTATCGATTATTGACTTTTTAGCTGGCTTTTGTGCCTTGGACATGAGCTAGGACCTTACGATTCCGCATGAAAGGAGGAGTAGCAGCCGCGTTGCACGGGAGTATGTGAAAAGTGTTCATATGTAGTAAAAACCTGAGAAATCCGTCCATTTTCGTCATTTGTTATCGAATCGACTTAAAGTCAAATCGTCACATTGGCCGCTCTTCTCTCTGAAACGGTTGTACTTATCGTCTGCACAGCTTTGTCGCGTGCTGCGGTATGCGGAAACACTAAAAGCACCATAGTAGAACACAGATGAAGCTTCTAAGTTGATGTAATAGCCAGTGAGAAGTAGTACAATTCAAGTTTTAGGTATCGATTATTGACTTTGTAGCTGGCTTTGGTTCCTTGGACATGAGCTAGGACCTTAAGATTCTGCATGAAAGGAGGACTAGCAGCCGAGTTGCACGGGAGGATGCGAAAAGTGTTCATATGTAGTAAAAACCTGAGAAATCCGTCCGTTTTCTAAATTTCTTATCGAATCGACTTAAAGCAGTGCTCCACATTGGCCGCTCTTCTCTCTGAAACGGTTGTACTTATCGTCTGCAAAGCTATGTCGCGTGCTGCTGTATGCGGAGACACTAAAAGCACCGTAGTAGAACACAGATGAAGCTTCTAAGTTGATGTAATAGCCAGTAAGAAGTAGTACAATTCAAGTTTTAGGTATCGATTATTACTTTTCAGCTTGCTTTTTTGCCTTGGACATGAGCTAGGACCTAATGATTCCGCATGAAAGGAGGACTAGCAGCCGCGTTGCACGGGAATATGTGAAAAGTGTTCATATGTAGTAAAAACCTGAGAAATCCGTCCCTTTTCGTCATTTGTTATCGAATCAACTTAAAGCCAGATCGTCACATGGGCCGCTCTTCTCTCTGAAACGGTATTACTTATCGTCTGCACAGCTATGTCGCGTGCTGCGGTATGCGGAGACACTAAAAGCACCATAGTAGAACACAGATGAAGCTTCTAAGTTTATGTAATAGCATGTAAGAAGAAGTACAATTCAAGTTTTAGGTATCGATTATTGACTTTTTAGCTGGCTTTGGTGCCTTTGGCATGAGCTAGGTCCTTATGATTCTGCATGAAAGGAGGACTAGCAGCCGAGTTGCATGGGAGAATGTGAAAAGTGTTCATATGTAGTAAAATCCTGAGAAATCCATCCGTTTTCGTCACTTGTTATCGAATCGACTTAAAGCCAGATCGTCACATTGGCCGCTCTTCTCTCTGAAACGGTTGTACTTATCGTCTGCAAAGCTATGTCGCGTGCTGCGGTATGCGGAGACACTAAAAGCACCATAGTATAACACAGATTAAGCTTCTAAGTTGATGTAATAGCCAGTAAGGAGTAGTACAATTCAAGTTTTAAGTATCGATTATTGACTTTTTAGCTGGCTTTGGTGCCTTGGATATGAGCTAGGACCTTACGATTCTGCATGAAAGGAGGACTAGCAGCCGGGTTGCATGGGAGAATGTGAAAAGTGTTCATATGTAGTAAAAACCTGAGAAATCCGTCCGTTTTCGTCATTTGTTATCGAATCGACTTAAAGCCAGATCGTCACATTGGCCCCTCTTCTCTCTGAAACGGTTGTACGTATCGTCTGCAAAGCTATGTAGCGTGCTGCAGTATGCGGAGACACTAAAAGCACCATAGTAGAACACAGATGAAGCTTCTAAGTTGATGTGATAGCCAGTGAGAAGTAGTACAACTCAAGTTTTAGGTATCGATTATTGACTTTGTAGCTGGCTTTGGTGCCTTGGACAAGAGCTAGGACCTTACGATTCCGCATGAAAGGAGGACTAGCAGCCGCGTTGCACGGGAGTATGTGAAAAGTGTTCATATGTAGTAAAAACGTGAGAAATCCGTCCATTTTCGTCATTTGTTATCGAATCGACTTAAAGCCAGATCGTCACATTGGCCGCTCTTCTCTCTGAAACGGTTGTACTTATCGTCTGCACAGCTTTGTCGCGTGCTGCGGTATGCGGAAACACTAAAAGCACCATAGTAGAACACAGATGAAGCTTCTAAGTTGATGTAATAGCCAGTGAGAAGTAGTACAATTCAAGTTTTAGGTATCGATTATTGACTTTGTAGATGGCTTTGGTGCCTTGGATATGAGCTAGGACCTTAATATTCTGCATGAAAGGAGGACTAACAGCAGCGTTGCACGGAAGTATGTGAAAAGTGTTCATATGTAGTGAAACCCTGAGAAATCCGTCCGTTTTCGTCATTTGTTACCGAATCTACTTGAAACCTGATCGTCACATTTTCCGCTCTTCTCTCTGAAACGGTTGTACTTATCGTCTGCAAAACTATGTCGCGTGCTGCGGTATGCGGAGACACTAAAAGCACCATAGTAGAACACAGATGAAGCTTCTAAGTTGATGTAATAGCCAGTAAGGAGTAGTACAATTCAAGTTTTAGGTATCGAATATTGACTTTTTAGCTGGCTTTGGTGCCTTGGACATGAGCTAGGACCTTAAGATTCTGCATGAAAGGAGGACTAGCAGCCGAGTTGCACGGGAGGATGCGAAAAGTGTTCATATGTAGTAAAAACCTGAGTAATCCGTCCGTTTTCGTAATTTATTATCGAATCGACTTAAAGCAGTGCGTCACATTGGCCGCTCTTCTCTCTGAAACGGTTGTACTTATCGTCTGCAAAGCTGTGTCGCGTGCTGCGGTATGCGGAGACACTAAAAGCACCATAGTAGAACACAGATTAAGCTTCTAAGTTGATGTAATAGCCAGTAAGAAGTAGTACAATTCAAGTTTTAGGTATCGATTATTGACTTTTTAGCTGGCTTTTCTGTCTTGGACATGAGCTAGGACTTTATGATTCTGCATGAAAGGAGGACTAGCAGCCGAGTTGCATGGGAGAATGTAAAAAGTGTTCATATGTAGTAAAAACCTAAGAAATCCGTTCGTTTTTGTCATTTGTTATCGAATCGACTTAAAGCCAGATCGTCACATTTGCCCCTCTTCTCTCTGAAACGGTAGTACTTATCGTCTGCAAAGCTATGTCGCGTGCTGCGGTATGCGGAGGCACTAAAATCACCATAGCGGAACACAGATGAAGCTTCTAAGTTGATGTAATAGCCAGTAAGAAGTAGTACAATTCAATTTTTAGGTATCGATAATTGACTTTTTAGCTGGCTTTGGTGCCCTGGTCATGATCTATGTCTTTAAGATTCTGCATGAAAGGAGGACTAGCAGCCGAATTGCATGGGAAAATGTGAAAAGTGTTCATATGTAGTAAAAACCTGAGAAATCCGTCCGATTTCGTCATTTGTTATCGAATCAACTTGAAGCCAGATCGTCACATTGGCCGCTCTTCTCTCTGAAACGGTTGTACTTATCGTCTGCAAACCTATGTCGCGTGATGCGGTATGCGGAGACACTAAAAGCACCATAGTAGAACACAGATGAAGCTTCTAAGTTGATGGAATAGCCAGTAAGGAGTAGTACAATTCAAGTTTTAGGTATCGAATAATTACTTTTTAGCTGGCTTTGGTGCCTTGGACATGAGCTAGGACCTTAAGATTCTGCATTAAAGAAGGACTAGCAGCCGAGTTGCACGGGAGGATGCGAAAAGTGTTCATATGTAGTAAAAACCTGAGAAATCCGTCCGTTTTCGTAATTTATTATCGAATCGACTTAAAGCAGTGCGTCACATTGGCCGCTTTTCTCTCTGAAACGGTTGTACTTATCGTCTGCAAAGCTATGTCGCGTGCTGCGGTATGCGGAGACACTAAAAGCACCATAGTAGAACACAGATTAAGCTTCTAAGTTGATGTAATACCCAGTAAGAAGTAGTACAATTCAAGTTTTAGGTATCAACTATTGACTTTTTAGCTGGCTTTTCTGCCTTGGACATGAGCGAGGACTTTATGATTCTGCATGAAAGGAGGACTAGCAGCCGCGTTGCACGGGAGTATGTGAAAAGTGTTCATATGTAGTAAAAACCTGAGAAATCCGTCCATTTTCGTCATTTGTTATCGAATCGACTTAAAGTTAGATCGTCACATTGGCCCTTCTTCTCTCTGAAACGGTAGTACTTATCGTCTGCAAAGCTATGTCGCGTGCTGCGGTATGCGGAGACACTAAAAGCACCATAGCAGAACACAGATGAAGCTTCTAAGTTGATGTAATAGCCAGTAAGGAGTAGTACAATTCAAGTTTTAGGTATCGAATAGTGACTTTTTAGCTGGCTTTCGTGCCTTGGACATGAGCTAGGACCTTAAGATTCTGCATGAAAGGAGGACTAGCAGCCGAGTTGCACGGGAGGATGCGAAAAGTGTTCATATGTAGTAAAAACCTGAGAAATCCGTCCGTTTTCTAAATTTCTTATCGAATCGACTTAAAGCAGTGCTCCACATTGGCCGCTCTTCTCTCTGAAACGGTTGTACTTATCGTCTGCAAAGTTATGTCGCGTGCTGCTGTATGCGGAGACACTAAAAGCACCGTAGTAGAACACAGATGAAGCTTCTAAGTTGATGTAATAGCCAGTAAGAAGTAGTACAATTCAAGTTTTAGGTACCGATTATTACATTTCAGCTTGCTTTTTTGCCTTGGACATGAGCTAGGACCTAATGATTCCGCATGAAAGGAGGACTAGCAGCCGCGTTGCACGGGAGTATGTGAAAAGTGTTCATATGTAGTAAAAACCTGAGAAATCCGTCCGTTTTCGTCATTTGTTATCGAATCAACTTAAAGCCAGATCGTCACATTGGCCGCTCTTCTCTCTGAAACGGTTGTACTTATCGTCTGCACAGCTATGTCGCGTGCTGCGGTATGCGGAGACACTAAAAGCACCATAGTAGAACACAGATGAAGCTTCTTAGTTTATGTAATAGCATGTAAGAAGAAGTACAATTCAAGTTTTAGGTATCGATTATTGACTTTTTAGCTGGCTTTGGTGCCTTTGGCATGAGCTAGGTCCTTATGATTCTGCATGAAAGGAGGACTAGCAGCCGAGTTGCATGGGAGAATGTGAAAAGTGTTCATATGTAGTAAAATCCTGAGAAATCCATCCGTTTTCGTCATTTGTTATCGAATCGACTTAAAGCCAGATCGTCACATTGGCCGCTCTTCTCTCTGAAACGGTTGTACTTATCGTCTGCAAAGCTATGTCGCGTGCTGCGGTATGCGGAGACACTAAAAGCACCATAGTATAACACAGATTAAGCTTCTAAGTTGATGTAATAGCCAGTAAGGAATAGTACAATTCAAGTTTTAGGTATCGATTATTGACTTTTTAGCTGGCTTTGGTGCCTTGGATATGAGCTAGGACCTTACGATTCTGCATGAAAGGAGGACTAGCAGCCGGGTTGCATGGGAGAATGTGAAAAGTGTTCATATGTAGTAAAAACCTGAGAAATCCGTCCGTTTTCGTCATTTGTTATCGAATCGACTTAAAGCCAGATCGTCACATTGGCCTCTCTTCTCTCAGAAACGGTTGTACGTATCGTCTGCAAAGCTATGTAGCGTGCTGCAGTATGCGGAGACACTAAAAGCACCATAGTAGAACACAGATGAAGCTTCTAAGTTGATGTGATAGCCAGTGAGAAGTAGTACAACTCAAGTTTTAGGTATCGATTATTGACTTTGTAGCTGGCTTTGGTGCCTTGGACAAGAGCTAGGACCTTAAGATTCCGCATGAAAGGAGGACTAGCAGCCGCGTTGCACGGGAGTATGTGAAAAGTGTTCATATGTAGTAAAAACCTGAGAACTCCGTCCATTTTCGTCATTTTTTATTGAATCGACTTAAAGAAAGATCGTCACATTGGCCGCTCTACTCTCTGAAACGGTTGTACTTATCGTCTGCAAAGCTATGTCGCGTGCTGCGGTATGCGGAGACACTAAAATCACCATAAATGAACACAGATGAAGCTTCTAAATTGATGTAACAGCCAGTAAGAAGTAGTACAATTCAAGTTTTAGGTATCGATTATTGACTTTTTAGCTGGCTTTAGTGCCTTGGACATGAGCTAGGACCTTAAGATTCTGCATGAAAGGAGGACTAGCAGCCGAGTTGCACGGGAGGATGCGAAAAGTGTTCATATGTAGTAAAAACCTGAGTAATCCGTCCGTTTTCGTAATTTATTATCGAATCGACTTAAAGCAGTGCGTCACATTGGCCGCTCTTCTCTCTGAAACGGTTGTACTTATCGTCTGCAAAGCTGTGTCGCGTGCTGCGGTATGCGGAGACACTAAAAGTACCATAGTAGAACACAGATTAAGCTTCTAAGTTGATGTAATAGCCAGTAAGAAGTAGTACAATTCAAGTTTTAGGTATCGATTATTGACTTTTTAGCTGGCTTTTCTGCCTTGGACATGAGCTAGGACTTTATGATTCTGCATGAAAGGAGGACTAGCAGCCGAGTTGCATGGGAGAATGTGAAAAGTGTTCATATGTAGTAAAAACCTAAGAAATCCGTTCGTTTTTGTCATTTGTTATCGAATCGACTTAAAGCCAGATCGTCACATTTGCCCCTCTTCTCTCTGAAACGGTTGTACTTATCGTCTGCAAAGCTATGTCGCGTGCTGCGGTATGTGGAGGCACTAAAATCACCATAGCGGAACACAGATGAAGCTTCTAAGTTGATGTAATAGCCAGTAAGAAGTAGTACAATTCAATTTTTAGGTATCGATAATTGACTTTTTAGCTGGCTTTGGTGCCCTGGTCATGATCTATGTCTTTAAGATTCTGCATGAAAGGAGGACTAGCAACCGAATTGCATGGGAAAATGTGAAAAGTGTTCATATGTAGTAAAAACCTGAGAAATCCGTCCGTTTTCGTAATTTATTATCGAATCGACTTAAAGCAGTGCGTCACATTGGCCGCTTTTCTCTCTGAAACGGTTGTACTTATCGTCTGCAAAGCTATGTCGCGTGCTGCGGTATGCGGAGACTCTAAAAGCACCATAGTAGAACACAGATTAAGCTTCTAAGTTGATGTAATACCCAGTAAGAAGTAGTACAATTCAAGTTTTAGGTATCAACTATTGACTTTTTAGCTGGCTTTTCTGCCTTGAACATGAGCGAGGACTTTATGATTCTGCATGAAAGGAGGACTAGCAGCCGCGTTGCACGGGAGTATGTGAAAAGTGTTCATATGTAGTAAAAACCTGAGAAATCCGTCCATTTTCGTCATTTGTTATCGAATCGACTTAAAGTTAGATCGTCACATTGGCCCTTCTTCTCTCTGAAACGGTAGTACTTATCGTCTGCAAAGCTATGTCGCGTGCTGCGGTATGCGGAGACACTTAAAGCACCATAGTAGAACCCAGATGAAGCTTCTAAGTTGATGTAATAGCCAGTCAGAAGTAGTACAATTCAAGTTTTAGGTATCGATTATCGAATTTTTAGCTGGCTTTGGTGCCTTGGACCTGAGCTAGGACCTTAAGATTCTGCATGAAAGGAGGACTAGCAGCCGAGTTGCACGGGAGGATGCGAAAAGTGTTCATATGTAGTAAAAACCTGAGTAATCCGTCCGTTTTCGTAATTTATTATCGAATCGACTTAAAGCAGTGCGTCACATTGGCCGCTCTTCTCTCTGAAACGGTTGTACTTATCGTCTGCAAAGCTGTGTCGCGTGCTGCGGTATGCGGAGACACTAAAAGTACCATAGTAGAACACAGATGAAGCTTCTAAGTTGATGTAATAGCCAGTAAGGAGTAGTACAATTCAAGTTTTAGGTATCGAATATAGACTTTTTAGCTGGCTTTGGTGCCTTGGACATGAGCTAGGACCTTAAGATTCTGCATGAAAGGAGGACTAGCAGCCGAGTTGCACGGGAGGATGCGAAAAGTGTGCATATGTAGTATAAACCTGAGAAATCCGTCCGTTTTCGTAATTTATTATCGAATCGACTTAAAGCAGTGCGTCACATTGGCCGCACTTCTCTCTGAAACGGTTGTACTTATCGTCTGCAAAGCTATGTCGCGTTCTGTGGTATGCGGAGACACTAAAAGCACCATAGTAGAACACAGATTAAGCTTCTAAGTTGATGTAATAGATAGTTAGAAGTAGTACAATTCAGGTTTTAGGTATCGATTATGGACTTTTTGCTGGCTTTGGTGCCTTGGACATGAGCTAGGACCTTAAGATTCTGCATGAAAGGAGGACAAGCAGTCGAGTTGCAAGGGACAATGTTAAAAGTGTTCATATGTAGTAAAAACCTGAGAAATCCGTCCGATTTCGTCATTTGTTATCGAATCAACTTGAAGCCAGATCGTCACATTGGCCGCTCTTCTCTCAGAAAAGGTTGTACTTATCGTCTGCAAACCTATGTCGCGTGATGCGGTATGCGGAGACACTAAAAGCACCATAGTAGAACACAGATGAAGCTTCTAAGTTGATGTAATAGCCAGTAAGGAGTAGTACAATTCAAGTTTTGGGTATCGAATATTGACTTTTTAGCTGGCTTTGGTGCCTTGGACATGAGCTAGGACCTTAAGATTCTGCATGAAAGGAGGACTAGCAGCCGAGTTGCACGGGAGGATACGAAAAGTGTTCATATGTAGTAAAAACCTGAGAAATCCGTCCGTTTTCGTAATTTATTATCGAATCGACTTAAAGCAGTGCGTCACATTGGCCGCTCTTCTCTCTGAAACGGTTGTACTTATCGTCTGCAAAGCTATGTCGCGTGCTGCAGTATTCAGAGACACTGAAAGCACCACAGTAGAACACAGATGAAGCTTCAAAGTTGATGTAATAGCCAGTAAGAAGTAGTACAATTCAAGTTTTAGATATCGATTATTGACTTTTTAGCTGGCTTTGGTGCCTTGGACATGAGCTATGTCCTTAAGATTCTGCATGAAAGGAGGACTAGCAGCCGAGTTGCATGGGAGAATGTGAAAAGTGTTCATATGTAGTAAAAACCTGAGAAATCCGTCCGTTTTCGTCATTTGTTATCGAATCAACTTGAAGCCAGATCGTCACATTGCCCGCTCTTCTCTCTGAAACGGTTGTACTTATCGTCTGCAAAGCTATGTCGCGTGCTGCGGTATGCGGAGACACTAAAAGCACCACAGTAGAACACAGATGAAGCTTAAAAGTTGATGTAATAGCCAGTAAGAAGTAGTACAATTCAAGTTTTAGATATCGATTATTGACTTTTTAGCTGGCTTTGGTGCCTTGGACATGAGCTATGTCCTTAAGATTCTGCATGAAAGGAGGACTAGCAGCCGAGTTGCATGGGAGAATGTGAAAAGTGTTCATATGTAGTAAAAACCTGAGAAATCCGTCCGTTTTCGTCATTTGTTATCGAATCAACTTGAAGCCAGATCGTCACATTGCCCGCTCTTCTCTCTGAAACGGTTGTACTAATCGTCTGCAAAGCTATGTCGCGTGCTGCGGTATGCGGAGACACTAAAAGCACCATAGTAGAACACAGATGAAGCTTCTAAGTTGATGTAATAGCCAGTAAGGAGTAGTACAATTCAAGTTTTAGTTATCGAATATTGACTTTTTAGCTGGCTTTGGTGCCTTGGACAAGAGCTAGGACCTTAAGATTTCGCATGAAAGGAGGACTAGCAGCCGCGTTGCACGGGAGTATGTGAAAAGTGTTCATATGTAGTAAAAACCCGAGAAATCCGTCCATTTTCGTCATTTGTTATCGAATCGACTTAAAGCCAGATCGTTACATTGGCCGCTCTTCTCTCTGAAACGGTTGGACTTATCGTCTGCAAAGCTATGTCGCGTGCTGCGGTATGCGGAGACACTAAAAGCACCATAGTAGAAAACAGATTAAGCTTCTAAGTTGATGTAATAGCAAGTAAGAAGTAGTACAATTCAAGTTTTAGGTATCGATTATGGACTTTTTGCTGGCTTTGGTGCCTTGGACATGAGCTAGGACCTTAAGATTCTGCATGAAAGGAGGACTAGCAGCCGAGTTGCAAGGGAGAATGTGAAAAGTGTTCATATGTAGTAAAAACGTGAGGAATCCGTCCGTTTTCGTAATTTATTATCGAATCGACTTCAAGCAGCGCTTCACATTGGCCGCTCTTCTCTCTGAAACGGTTGTACTTATCGTCTGCAAAGCTATGGCGCGTGCTGCGGTATGCGGAGACACTAAAAGCACCATAGTAGAACACAGATTAAGCTTCTAAGTTGATGTAATAGCCAGTAAGAAGTAGTACAATTCAAGTTTTAGGTATCGGTTATTGAGTTTTTAGCTGGCTTTGGTGCCTTGGACATGAGCTAGGTCCTTAAGATTCTGCATGAAAGGAGGACTAGCAGCCGCGTTGCACGGGAGTATGTGAAAAGTGTTTATATGTAGTAAAAACCTGAGAAATCCGTCCATTTTCGTCATTTGTTATCGAATCGACTTAAAGCCAGATCGTCACATTGGCCGCTCCTCTATATGAAACGGTTCTACTTATCGTCTGCAAAACTATGTCGCGTGCTCCGGTATGCGGAGGCACTAAAATCACCATAGTGGAACACAGATGAAGCTTCTAAGTTGATGTAATAGCCAGTAAGAAGTAGTACAATTCAAGTTATAGGTAACGATTATTGACTTTTTAGCTGGCTTTGGTGCCTTAAACATTAGCTAGGACCTTAAAATTCTGCATGAAAGGAGGACTAGCAGCCGAGTTGAACGGGAGAATGCGAAAAGTGTTCATGTGTGGTAAAATCCTGAGAAATCTGTCAGTTTACGTAATTTATTATCGAATCGACTTAAAGCCAGATCGTCACATTTTTCGCTCTTCTCTCTGAAACGGTTGTACTTATCGTCTGCAAAGCTATGTCGCGTGCTGCGGTATGCGGAGACACTAAAAGCACCATAGTAGAACACAGATTAAGCTTCTAAGTTGATGTAATAGTCAGTAAGAAGTAGTACAATTCAAGTTTTGGGTATCGATTATGGACTTTTTGCTGGCTTTGGTGCCTTCGACATGAGCTAGGACCTTAAGATTCTGCATGAAAGGAGGACTAGCAGCCGAGGTGCAAGGGACAATGTTAAAAGTGTTCTTATGTAGTAAAAACCTGATAAATCCGTTCGTATTTGTCATTTGTTATCGAATCGACTTAAAGCCAGATCGTCACATTGGTCATTCTTCTCTATGAAACGGTTGTACTTATCGTCTGCAAAGCTATGTCGCGTGCTGCGCTATGCGGAGACACTAAAATAACCATAGTGGAACACAGATGAAGCTTCTAAGTTGATGTAATAGCAAGTAAGAAGTAGTACAATTCAAGTTTTAGGTATCGATTATTGACTTTTTAGCTGGCTTTGGTGCCTTGGACATGAGCTAGGACCTTAAGATTCTGCATGAAAGGAGGACTAGCAGCTGCGTTGCACGGGAGTATGTGAAAAGTGTTCATATAAAGTAAAAACCTGAGAAATCCGTCCATTTTCGTCATTTAATATCGAATCGACTTAAAGCCAGATCGTCACATTGGCCCCTCTTCTCTCTGAAACGGTTGTACTTATCGTCTGCAAAGCTATGTCGCGTGCTGCGGTATGCGGAGACACTAAAAGCACCATAGTAGAAAACAGATTAAGCTTCTAAGTTGATGTAATAGCAAGTAAGAAGTAGTACAATTCAAGTTTTAGGTATCGATTATGGACTTTTTGCTGGCTTTGGTGCCTTGGACATGAGCTAGGACCTTAAGATTCTGCATGAAAGGAGGACTAGCAGCCGAGTTGCAAGGGAGAATGTGAAAAGTGTTCATATGTAGTAAAAACGTGAGGAATCCGTCCGTTTTCGTAATTTATTATCGAATCGACTTCAAGCAGCGCTTCACATTGGCCGCTCTTCTCTCTGAAACGGTTGTACTTATCGTCTGCAAAGCTATGGCGCGTGCTGCGGTATGCGGAGACACTAAAAGCACCATAGTAGAACACAGATTAAGCTTCTAAGTTGATGTAATAGCCAGTAAGAAGTAGTACAATTCAAGTTTTAGGTATCGGTTATTGAGTTTTTAGCTGGCTTTGGTGCCTTGGACATGAGCTAGGTCCTTAAGATTCTGCATGAAAGGAGGACTAGCAGCCGCGTTGCACGGGAGTATGTGAAAAGTGTTTATATGTAGTAAAAACCTGAGAAATCCGTCCATTTTCGTCATTTGTTATCGAATCGACTTAAAGCCAGATCGTCACATTGGCCGCTCCTCTATATGAAACGGTTCTACTTATCGTCTGCAAAACTATGTCGCGTGCTCCGGTATGCGGAGGCACTAAAATCACCATAGTGGAACACAGATGAAGCTTCTAAGTTGATGTAATAGCCAGTAAGAAGTAGTACAATTCAAGTTATAGGTAACGATTATTGACTTTTTAGCTGGCTTTGGTGCCTTAAACATTAGCTAGGACCTTAAAATTCTGCATG
This sequence comes from Schistocerca gregaria, assembly GCF_023897955.1. Taxonomy (NCBI): domain Eukaryota; kingdom Metazoa; phylum Arthropoda; class Insecta; order Orthoptera; family Acrididae; genus Schistocerca; species Schistocerca gregaria. Next base: position 4,941,212 of record NW_026061736.1, on the reverse strand, counting down.
AAAGGAGGACTAGCAGCCGAGTTGAACGGGAGAATGCGAAAAGTGTTCATGTGTGGTAAAATCCTGAGAAATCTGTCAGTTTACGTAATTTATTATCGAATCGACTTAAAGCCAGATCGTCACATTTTTCGCTCTTCTCTCTGAAACGGTTGTACTTATCGTCTGCAAAGCTATGTCGCGTGCTGCGGTATGCGGAGACACTAAAAGCACCATAGTAGAACACAGATTAAGCTTCTAAGTTGATGTAATAGTCAGTAAGAAGTAGTACAATTCAAGTTTTGGGTATCGATTATGGACTTTTTGCTGGCTTTGGTGCCTTCGACATGAGCTAGGACCTTAAGATTCTGCATGAAAGGAGGACTAGCAGCCGAGGTGCAAGGGACAATGTTAAAAGTGTTCTTATGTAGTAAAAACCTGATAAATCCGTTCGTATTTGTCATTTGTTATCGAATCGACTTAAAGCCAGATCGTCACATTGGTCATTCTTCTCTATGAAACGGTTGTACTTATCGTCTGCAAAGCTATGTCGCGTGCTGCGCTATGCGGAGACACTAAAATAACCATAGTGGAACACAGATGAAGCTTCTAAGTTGATGTAATAGCAAGTAAGAAGTAGTACAATTCAAGTTTTAGGTATCGATTATTGACTTTTTAGCTGGCTTTGGTGCCTTGGACATGAGCTAGGACCTTAAGATTCTGCATGAAAGGAGGACTAGCAGCTGCGTTGCACGGGAGTATGTGAAAAGTGTTCATATAAAGTAAAAACCTGAGAAATCCGTCCATTTTCGTCATTTAATATCGAATCGACTTAAAGCCAGATCGTCACATTGGCCCCTCTTCTCTCTGAAACGGTTGTACTTATCGTCTGCAAAGCTATGTCACGTGCTGCGGTATGCGGAGGCACTAAAATCAACATAGCGGAACACAGATGAAGCTTCTAAGTTGATGGAATAGCCAGTAAGAAGTAGTACAATTCAAGTTTTAGGTATCGATTATTGACTTTTTAGCTGGCTTTTGTGCCTTGGACATGAGCTATGTCCTTAAGATTCTGCATGAAAGGAGGACTAGCAGCCGAGTTGCATGGGAGAATGTGAAAAGTGTTCATATGTAGTAAAATCCTGAGAAATCCGTCCGTTTACGTAATTTATTATCGAATCGACTTAAAGCCAGATCGTCACATTGGCCGCTCTTCTCTCTGAAACGGTTGTACTTATCGTCTGCAAAGCTATGTCGCGTGCTGCGGTATGCGGAGACACTAAAAGCACCATAGTAGAACACAGATTAAGTTTCTAAGTTGATGTAATAGACAGTAAGAAGTAGTACAATTCAAGTTTTAGGTATGGATTATTGACTTTTTAGCTGGCTTTTCTGCCTTGGACATGAGCTAGGACCTTAAGATTCTGCATGAAAGGAGGACTAGCAGCCGAGTTGCAAGGGACAATGCTAAAAGTGTTCATATGTAGTAAAAACCTGAGAAATCCGACCGTTTTCGTAATTTATTATCGAATCGATTTAAAGCAGTGCGTCACATTGGCCGCTCTTCTCTCTGAAACGGTTGTACTTATCGTCTGCAAAGCTATGTCGCGAGCTGCGGTATGCGGAGACACTAAAAGCACCATAGTAGAACACAGATTAAGCTTCTAAGTTGATGTAATAGCCAGTAAGAAGTAGTACAATTCAAGTTTTAGGTATCGATTATTGACTTTTTAGCTGGCTTTGGTGCCTTGGACATGAGCTAGGACCTTAAGATTCTGCATGAAAGGAGGACTAGCAGCCGAGTTGCACGGGAGGATGTGAAAAGTGTTCATATGTAGTAAAAACCTGAGAAATCCGACCGTTTTCGTAATTTATTATCGAATCGACTTAAAACAGTGCGTCACATTGGCCGCTCTTCTCTCTGAAACGGTTGTACTTATCGTCTGCAAAGCTATGTCGCGTGCTGCGGTATGCGGAGACACTAAAAGCACTATAGTAGAACACAGATTAAGCTTTTAAGTTGATGAAATAGCCAGTAAGAAGTAGTACAATTCAAGTTTTAGGTATCGATTACGGATTTTTTGTTGGCTTTGGTGCCTTGGACACAGGCTAGGACCTTAAGATTCTGCATGATAAAAGGACTAGCAGCCGAGTTGCAAGGGAGAATGTGAAAAGTGTTCATATGTAGTAAAAACGTGAGGAATCCGTCCGTTTTCGTAATTTATTATCGAATCGACTTCAAGCAGCGCGTCACATTGGCCGCTCTTCTCTCTGAAACGGTTGTACTTATCGTCTGCAAAGCTATGTCGCGTGCTGCGGTATGCGGAGACACTAAAAGCACCATAGTAGAACACAGATTAAGCTTTTAAGTTGATGTAATAGCCAGTAAGAAGTAGTACAATTCAAGTTTTAGGTATCGATTATGGACTGTTTAGCTGGCTTTGGTGCCTTGGACATGAGCTAGGACCTTAAGATTCTGCATGAAAGGAGGACTAGCAGCCGCGTTGCATGGGAGTATGTGAAAAGAGTTTATATGTAGTGAAAACCTGAGAAATCCGTCCATTTTCGTCATTTGTTATCGAATCGACTTAAAGCCAGATCGTCACATTGGCCGCTCCTCTATCTGAACCGGTTGAACTTATCGTCTGCAAAACTATGTCGCATGCTGCGGTATGCGGAGGCACTAAAATCACCATAGTGGAACACAGATGAAGCTTCTAAGTTGATATAATAGCCAGTAAGAAGTAGTACAATTCAAGTTTTAGGTAACGATTATTGACTTTTTAGCTGGCTTTTGTGCCTTGGACATGAGCTAGGTCCTTAAGATTCTGCATGAAAGGAGGACTAGCAGCCGGTGAAAAGTGTTCATGTGTAGTAAAATCCTGAGAAATCCGTCCGTTTACGTAATTTATTATCGAATCGACTTAAAGCCAGATCGTCACATTGGCCGCTCTTCTCTCTGAAACGGTTGTACTTATCGTCTGCAAAGCCATGTCGCGTGCTGCGGTATGCGGAGACACTAAAAGCACCATAGTAGAACACAGATTAAGTTTCTAAGTTGATGTAATAGCCAGTAAGAAGTAGTACAATTCAAGTTTTAGGTATCGATTATTGACTTTTTAGCTGACTTTGGTGCCTTGGACATGAGCTAGGACCTTAAGATTCTGCATGAAAGGAGGACTAGCAGCCGCGTTGCATGGGAGGATGTGAAAAGTGTTCATATGTAGTAAAAACCTGAGAAATCCGACCGTTTTCGAAATTTATTATCAAATCGACTTAAAGCAGTGCGTCACATTGGCCGCTCTTCTCTCTGAAACGGTTGTACTTATCGTCTGCAAAGCTATGTCGCGTGCTGCGGTATGCGGAGACACTAAAAGCACTATAGTAGAACACAGATTAAGATTTTAAGTTGATGTAATAGCCAGTAAGAAGTAGTACAATTGAAGTTTTAGGTATCGATTATGGACTCTTTAGCTGGCTTTGGTGCCTTGGACATGAGCTAGGACCTTAAGATTCTGCATGAAAGGAGGACTAGCAGCCGCGTTGCATGGGAGTATGTGAAAAGAGTTTATATGTAGTAAAAACCTGAGAAATCCGTCCATTTTCGTCATTTGTTATCGAATCGACTTAAAGCCAGATCGTCACATTGGCCGCTCCTCTATCTGAAACGGTTGAACTTATCGTCTGCAAAACTATGTCGCGTGCTGCGGTTTGCGGAGGCACTAAAATCACCATAGTGGAACACAGATGAAGCTTCTAAGTTGATATAATAGCCAGTAAGAAGTAGTACAATTCAAGTTTTAGGTAACGATTATTGACTTTTTAGCTGGCTTTTGTGCCTTGGACATGAGCTATGTCCTTAAGATTCTGCATGAAAGGAGGACTAGCAGCCGAGTTGCACGGGAGGATGTGAGAAGTGTTCATATGTAGTAAAAACCTGAGAAATCCGTCCATTTTCGTAATTTATTATCGAATCGACTTAAAGCAGTGCGTCACAATGGCCGCTCTTCTCTCTGAAACGGTTGTACTTATCGTCTGCAAAGCTATGTCGCGTGCTGCGGTATGCGAAGACACTAAAAGCACTATAGTAGAACACAGATTAAGCCTTTAAGTTGATGAAATAGCCAGTAAGAAGTAGTACAATTCAAGTTTTAGGTATCGATTATGGACTTCTTGCTGGCTTTGGTGCCTTGGACACAGGCTAGGACCTTAAGATTCTGCATGAAAGGAGGACTAGCAGCCGAGTTGCAAGGGAGAATGTGAAAAGTGTTCATATGAAGTAAAAACGTGAGGAATCCGTCCGTTTTCGTAATTTATTATCGAATCGACTTCAAGCAGCGCGTCACATTGGCCGCTCTTCTCTCTGAAACGGTCGTACTTATCGTCTGCAAAACTATGTCGCGTGCTGCGGTATGCGGAGACACTAAAAGCACTATAGTAAAACACAGATTAATTTTTTATGTTGATGTAATAGCCAGTAAGAAGTAGTACAATTCAAGTTTTAGGTATCGATTATGGACTTTTTGCTGGCTTTGGTGCCTTGGACACGAGCTGTTACCTTAAGATTCTGCATGAAAGGAGGACTAGCAGCCGAGTTGCAAGGGAGAATGTGAAAAGTGTTCATATGTAGTAAAAACGTGAGGAATCGGTCCGTTTTCGTAATTTATTATCGAATCGATTTCAAGCAGTGCGTCACATTGGCCGCTCTTCTCTCTGAAACGGTTGTACTTATCGTCTGCAAAGCTATGTCGCGTGCTGCGGTATGCGGAGACACTAAAAGCACCATAGTAGAACACAGATTAAGCTTCTAAGTTGATGTAATAGCCAGTAAGAAGTAGTACAATTCAAGTTTTAGGTATCGATTATTGACTTTTTAGCTGGCTTTGGTGCCTTGGACATGAGCTAGGACCTTAAGATTCTGCATGAAAGGGGGTCTAGCAGCCGAGTTGCACGGGAGGATGTGAAAAGTGTTCATATGTAGTAAAAACCTGAGAAATCCGACCGTTTTCGTAATTTATTATCGAATCGACTTAAAGCAGTGCGTCACATTGGCCGCTCTTCTCTCTGAAACGGTTGTACTTATCGTCTGCAAAGCTATGTCGCGTGCTGCGGTATGCGAAGACACTAAAAGCACTATAGTAGAACACAGACTAAGCCTTTAAGTTGATGAAATAGCCAGTAAGAAGTAGTACAATTCAAGTTTTAGGTATCGATTATGGACTTTTTGCTGGCTTTGGTGCCTTGGACACAGGCTAGGACCTTAAGATTCTGCATGAAAGGAGGACTAGCAGCCGAGTTGCAAGGGAGAATGTGAAAAGTGTTCATATGAAGTAAAAACGTGAGGAATCCGTCCGTTTTCGTAATTTATTATCGAATCGACTTCAAGCAGCGCGTCACATTGGCCGCTCTTCTCTCTGAAACGGTTGTACTTATCGTCTGCAAAGCTATGTCGCGTGCTGCGGTATGCGGAGACACTAAAAGCACCATAGTAGAACACAGATTAAGCTTTTAAGTTGATGTAATAGCCAGTAAGAAGTAGTACAATTTACGTTTTAGGTATCGATTTTTGACTTTTTAGCTGGCTTTGGTGCCTTGGACATGAGCTAGGACCTTAAGATTCTGCATGAAAGGAGGACTAGCAGCCGCGTTGCATGGGAGTATGTGAAAAGAGTTTATATGTAGTAAAAACCTGAGAAATCCGTCCATTTTCGTCATTTGTTATCGAATCGACTTAAAGCCAGATCGTCACATTGGCCGCTCCTCTATCTGAAACGGTTGAACTTATCGTCTGCAAAACTATGTCGCGTGCTGCGGTAAGCGGAGGCACTAAAATCACCATAGTGGAACACAGATGAAGCTTCTAAGTTGATGTAATAGCCAGTAAGAAGTAGTACAATTCAAGTTTTAGGTATCGATTATTGACTTTTTAGCTTGCTTTGGTGCCTTGGACCTGAGCTAGGACCTTAAGATTCTGCATGAAAGGAGGACTAGCAGCCGAGTTGATCGGGAGTATGTGAAAAGTGTTCATATGTAGTAAAAACCTGAGAAATCCGTTCGTTTTCGTCATTTGTTATCGAATCGACTTAAAGCCAGATTGTCACATTGGACGCTCTTCTCTGAAACGGTTGTACTTATCGTCTGCAAAGCTATGTCGCGTGCTGCGGTATGCGGAGACACTAAAAGCACTATGGTAGAACACAGATTAAGCTTCTAAGTTGATGTAATAGCCAGTAAGAAGTAGTACAATTCAAGTTTTAGTTATCGATTATGGACCTTTTGCTGGCTTTGGTGCCTTGGACATGAGCTAGGACCTTAAGATTCTGCATGAAAGGAGGTCTAGCAGCCGAGTTGCAAGGGACAATGTGAAAAGTGTTCATATGTAGTAAAAACCTGAGAAATCCGTTCGTTTTTGTCATATGTTATCGAATCGACTTAAAGCCAGATCGTCACATTGGTCGCTCTTCTCTCTGAAACGGTTGTACTTATCGTCTGCAAAGCTATGTCGCGTGCTGCGGTATGCGGAGGCACTAAAATCAACATAGCGGAACACAGATGAAGCTTCTAAGTTGATGTAATAGCCAGTAAGAAGTAGTACAATTCAAGTTTTAGGTATCGATTATTGACATTTTAGCTGGCTTTGGTGCCTTGGACATGAGCTAGGACCTTAAGATTCTGCATGAAAGGAGGACTAGCAGTCGAGTTGAACGGGAGAATGCGAAAAGTGTTCATGTGTAGTTAAATCCTGAGAAATCCGTCCGTTTACGTAATTTATTATCGAATCGACTTAAAGCAAGATCGTCACATTGGCCTCTCTTCTCTCTCAAACGTTTGTACTTATCGTCTGCAAAGCTATGTCGCGTGTTGCGGTATGCGGAGACACTAAAATCACCATAGTGGAACACAGATGAAGCTTCTAAGTTGATGTAATAGCCAGTAAGAAGTAGTACAATTCAAGTTTTAGGTAACGATTATTGACTTTGTAGCTGGCTTTGGTGCCTTGGACATGAGCTAGGACCTTAAGATTCTGCATGAAAAGAGGACTAGCAGCCGAGTTGAACGGGAGAATGCGAAAAGTTTTCATGTGTAGTAAAAACCTGAGAAATCCGTTCGTTTTCGTAATTTATTATCGAATCGACATAAGCCAGACCGTCACATTGGCCGCTCTTCTCTCTGAAACGGTTGTACTTATCGTCTGCAAAGCTATGTCGCGCGCTGCGGTATGCGGAGACACTAAAAGCACCATAGTAGAACACAGATGAAGCTTCTAAGTTGATGTAATAGCCAGTAAGAAGTAGTACAATTCAAGTTTTAGGTATCGATTATTGACTTTTTAGCTTGCTTTGGTGCCTTGGACCTGAGCTAGGACCTTAAGATTCTGCATGAAAGGAGGACTAGCAGCCGAGTTGATCGGGAGTATGTGAAAAGTGTTCATATGTAGTAAAAACCTGAGAAATCCGTTCGTTTTCGTCATTTGTTATCGAATCGACTTAAAGCCAGATTGTCACATTGGACGCTCTTCTCTGAAACGGTTGTACTTATCGTCTGCAAAGCTATGTCGCGTGCTGCGGTATGCGGAGACACTAAAAGCACTATGGTAGAACACAGATGATGCTTCTAAGTTGATGTAATAGCCAGTAAGGAGTAGTACAATTCAAGTTTTAGGTATCGATTATTGACATTTTAGCCGGCTTTGGTGCCTTGAACATGAGCTAGGAACTTAAGTTTCTGCATGAAAGGAGGACTAGCAGCCGAGTTGCAAGGGAGAATGTGAAAAGTGTTCATATGTAGTAAAAACCTGAGAAATCCGTCCGTTTTCATCATTTGTTATAGAATCGTCTTAAATCCAGATCGTCACATTGGCCGCAGTTCTGTCTGAAACGGCTGTACTTATCGTATGCAAAGCTATGTCGCGTGCTGCGGTATGCGGAGACACTAAAAGCACCATAGTAGAACATAGATGAAGCTTCTAAGTTGATGTAATAGCCAGTAAGAAGTAGTACAATTTACGTTTTAGGTATCGATTTTTGACTTCTTAGCTGGCTTTGGAGCTTTGGACATGAGGTAGGACCTTAAGACTCTGCATGAAAGGAGGACTAGCAGCCGCGTTGCACGGGAGTATTGTGAAAAGTGTTCATATGTAGTAAAAACCTGAGAAATCCGTCCGTTTTCGTCATTTGTTATCGAATCAACTTGAAGCCAGATCGTCACATTGGCCGCTCTTCTCTCTGAAACGGTTGTACTTATCGTCTGCAAAGCTATGTCGCGTGCTGCAGTATGCGGAGACACTACAAGCGACAAAGTAGAACACACATGAATCTTCTAAGTTGACCTAATAGCCAGTAAGAAGTAGTGAAATTCAAGTTTTAGGTATCGATTACTGACTATTTTGCTGGCTTTGGTGCATTGGACATGAGCTAGGACCTTAAGATTCTGCATGAAAGGAGAACTAGCAGCCGAGTTGCACGGGAGTATGTGAAAAGTGCTCATATGTAGTAAAAACCTGAGAAATCCGTCCGTTTTCGTCATTTGTTATCGAATCGACTTAAAGCCAGATCGTCACATTGGCCGCTCTTCTCTCTGAAACGGTAGTACTTATCGTCTGCAAAGCTATGTCGCGTGCTGCGGTATGCGGAGACACTAAAAGCACCATAGTGGAACACAGATGAGGCTTCTAAGTTGATGTAATAGCCAGTAAGAAGTAGTACAGTTCAAGTTTTAGGTATCGATTATTGACTATTTTGCTGGCTTTTGTGCCTTGGACATGAGCTAGGAGCTTAAGATTATGCATGAAAGGAGGACTAGCAGCCGCGTTGCACGGGAGTATGTGAAAAGTGTTCATATGTAGTAAAAACCTGAGAAATCCGTCCGTTTTCGTCATTTGTTATCGAAACGACTTAAAGCCAGATCGTCACATTGGCCGCTCTTCTCTCTGAAACGGTTGTACTTATCGTATGCAAAGCTATGTCGCGTGCTGCAGTATGCGGAGACACTAAAAGCACCATAGTAGAACACACATGAAGCTTCTAAGATGATGTAATAGCAAGTAAGAAGAAGTACAATTCAAGTTTTAGGTATCGATTATTGACTTTTTAGCTGGCTTTGGTACATTGGACATGAGCTAGGAGCATAAGATTCTGCATGAAAGGAGGACTAGCAGCCGAGTTGCACGGGTGAATGCGAAAAGTGTTCATATGTAGTAAAAACCTGAGAAACCCGTCCGTATTCGTCATTTGTTATCGAATCGACTTAAAGCAAGATCGTCACATTGGCCGGTCTTCTCTCTGAAACGGTTGTACTTATCGTCTGCAAAGGTATGTCGAGTGCTGCGGTATGTGGAGACACTAAAAGCACCATAGTAGAACACAGATGAAGCTTCCAAGTTGATTTAATAGCAAGTTAGAAGTAGTACAATTCAAGTTTTAGGTATCGATTATTGACTTTTTACCCTTCTTTGGTGCCTTGGACATGAGCTGGGGCCTTAAGATTCTGCATGAAAAGAGGACTAGCAGCCGAGTTGCACGGGAGAATGTTAAAAGTGTTCATATGTATTAAAAACCTGAGAAATCCGTTCGTTTTCGTCATTTGTTATCGAATCGACTCAAAGCCAGATCGTCACATTGGTCGCTCTCCTCTCTGAAACGGTTGTACTTATCGTCTGCAAAGCTATGTCGCGTGCTGCGGTATGCGGAGACACTAAAAGCACCATAGTAGAACATAGATGAAGCTTCTAAGTTGATCTAATAGCCAGTAAGAAGTAGTACAATTTACGTTTTAGGAATCGATTTTTGACTTTTTACCTGGCTTTGGAGCCATGGACATGATGTAGGACCTTAAGATTCTGCATGAAAGGAGGACTAGCAGCCGAGTTGCATGGGAGAATGTTAAAAGTGTTCATATGTAGTAACAACCTGAGAAATCCGTCCGTTTTCGTCATTTGTTATCGAATCGACTTAAAGCCAGATCGTCACATTGGCCGCTCTTCTCCCTGAAACGGTTGTACTTATCGTCTGCAAAGCTATGTCACGTGCTGCGGTATGCGGAGACACTAAACCACCATAGTAGAACACAGATGAAGCTTCTAATTTGATGTAATAGCCAGTAAGAAGTTGTACAGTTTAAGTTTTAGGTATCGATTATTGACTATTTTGCTGGCTTTTGTGCCTTTGTACATGAGCTAGGAGCTTAAGAATCTGCATGAAAAGAGGACTAATAGCCGCGTTGCACGGGAGTATGTGAAAAGTGTTCATATGTAGTAACAACCTGAGAAATCCGTCCGTTTTCGTCATTTGTTATCGAATCGACTTATAGCAAGATCGTCACATTGGCCGCTCTTCTCCCTGAAACGGTTGTACTTATCGTCTGCAAAGCTATGTCGCGTGCTGCGGTATGCGGAGACACTTAACCACCATAGTAGAACATAGATGAAGCTTCTAAGTTGATGTAATAGCCAGTAAGAAGTAGTACAGTTCAAGTTTTAGGTATCGATTATTGACTATATTGCTGGCTTTTGTGCCTTTGTACATGAGCTAGGAGCTTAAGAATCTGCATGAAAAGAGGACTAGCAGCCGCGTTGCACGGGAGTATGTGAAAAGTGTTCATATGTAGTAACAACCTGAGAAATCCGTCCGTTTTCGTCATTTGTTATCGAATCGACTTAAAGCCAGATCGTCACATTGGCCGCTCTTCTCTCTGAAACGGTAGTACTTATCGTCTGCAAAGCTATGTCGCGTGCTGCGGTATACGGAGACACTAAAAGCACCATAGTAGAACACAGATGAAGCTTCTAAGTTGATGTAATAGCTAGTAAGAAGTAGTACAGTTCAAGATTTAGGTATCGATTATTGACTATTTAGCTGGCTTTGGTGCCTTGGACATGAGCTAGGAGCTTAAGATTCTGCATGAAAGGAGGACTAGCAGCCGCGTTGCCCGGGAGTATGTGAAAAGTGTTCATATGTAGTAAAAACCAGAGAAATCCGTCCGTTTTCGTCATTTGTTATCGAATCGACTGAAAGCCAGATCGTCACATTGGCCGCTCTTCTCTCTGAAACGGTTGTACTTACCATCTGCAAAGCTATGTCGCGTGCTGCGGTATGCGGAGACACTTAAATCACCATTGTAGAACACAGATGAAGCTTCTAAGTTGAAGTAATATCCAGTTAAATGTAGTAGAATTCAAGACTTAGGTTCGATTATTGACTTTTTACCATTCTTTGGTGCCTTGGACATGAGCTAGGACCTTAAGATTCTGCATGAAAGGAGGACTAGCAGCCGAGTTGCATGGGAGAATGTGAAAAGTGTTCATATGTAGTAAAAACCTGAGAAATCCGTCCGTTTTCGTCATTTGTTATCGAATCGACTTAAACCTAGATTGTCACATTGGCCCCTCTTCTCTGAAACGGTTGTACTTATCGTCTGCAAAGCTATGTCGCGTGCTGCGGTATACGGAGACACTAAAAGCACCATAGTAGAACACAGATGAAGCTTCTAAGTTGATGTAATAGCCAGTAAGAAGTAGTACAATTTACGTTTTTGGTATCGATTTTTGACTTTTTAGCTGGCTTTGGAGCCTTGGACATGAGGTAGGACCTTAAGATTCTGCATGAAAGGAGGACTAGCAGCCGCGTTGCACGGAAGTATTGTTAAAAGTGTTCATATGTAGTAAAAAAGGGAGAAATCCGTCCGTTTTCGTCATTTGTTATCGAATCAACTTGAAGCCAGATCGTCACATTGTACTTATCGTCTGCAAAGATATGTCGCGTTATGCGGTACGCGGAGACACTAAAAGCACCATAGTAAAACACACATGAAGCTTCTAAGTTGATGTAATAGCAAGTAAGAAGTAGTACAATTCAAGTTTTAGTTATCGATTATTGACTTTTTAGCTGGCTTTGGTACATTGGACATGAGCTAGGACCTTAAGATTCTGCATGAAAGGAGGACTAGCAGCCGAGTTGCACGGGTGAATGCGAAAAGTGTTCATATGTAGTAAAAACCTGAGAAACCCGTCTGTTTTCGTCATTTGTTATCGAATCGACTTAAAGCCAGATCGTCACATTGGCCGGTCTTCTCTCGAAACGGTTGTACTTATCGTCTGCAAAGGTATGTCGAGTGCTGCGGTATGTGGAGACACTAAAAGCACCATAGTAGAACACAGATGAAGCTTCTAAGTTGATTTAATAGCAAGTAAGAAGTAGTACAATTCAAGTTTTAGGTTTCGATTACTGACTTTTTAGCCTGCTTTGGTGCCTTGAACATGAGCTAGGACCTTAAGATTCTGCATGAAAGGAGAACTAGCAGCCGAGTTGCACGGGAAAATGTGAAAAGTGTTCATATGTAGTAAAAACCTGAGAAATTCGTCCGTTTTCATCATTTGTTACAGATTCGACTTAAATCCAGATCGTCACATTGGCCGCAGTTCTGTCTGAAACGGCTGTACTTATCGTCTGCAAAGCTATGTCGCGTGCTGCGGTATGCGGAGTCACTAAAAGCACCATAGTAGAACATAGATGAAGCTTCTAAGTTGATGTAATAGCCAGTAAGAAGTAGTACAATTTACGTTTTAGGATTCGATTTTTGACTTTTTACCTGGCTTTGGAGCCATGGACATGATGTAGGACCTTAAGATTCTGCATGAAAGGAGGACTAGCAGCCGAGTTGCAAGGGAGAATGTTAAAAGTGTTCATATGTAGTAAAAACCTGAGAAATCCGGTCGATTTCGTCATTTGTTATCGAATCGACTTAAAGCCAGATCGTCACATTGGCCGATCTTCTCTCTGAAACGGTTGTACTTATCGTCTGCAAAGCTATGTCGCGTGCTGCGGTATGCGGAGACACTAAAAGCACCATAAATGAACACAGATGAAGCTTCTAAGTTGATGTAATAGCCAGTAAGAAGTAGTGCAGTTCAAGTTTTAGTTATCGATTATTGACTATTTTGCTGGCTTTTGTGCCTTTGTACATGAGCTAGGAGCTTACGATTCTGCATGAAAGGAGGACTATCAGCCGAGTTGCAAGGGAGTATGTGAAAAGTGTTCTTATGTAGTAAAAACCATAGAAATCCGTCCGTTTTCGTCATTTGTTATCGAATCGACTTAAAGCCAGATCGTCACATTGGCCGCTCTTCTCTCTGAAACGGTTGTACTTATCGTCTGCAAAGCTATGTCACGTGCTGCGGTATGCGGAGACACTAACCCACCATAGTAGAACACAGATGAAGCTTCTAAGTTGATGTAATAGCCAGTAAGAAGTTGTACAGTTTAAGTTTTAGGTATCGATTATTGACTATTTTGCTGGCTTTTGTGCCTTTGTACATGAGCTAGGAGCTTAAGAATCTGCATGAAAAGAGGACTAATAGCCGCGTTGCACGGGAGTATGTGAAAAGTGTTCATATGTAGTAACAACCTGAGAAATCCGTCCGTTTTCGTCATTTGTTATCGAATCGACTTATAGCAAGATCGTCACATTGGCCGCTCTTCTCCCTGAAACGGTTGTACTTATCGTCTGCAAAGCTATGTCGCGTGCTGCGGTATGCGGAGACACTAAACCACCATAGTAGAACATAGATGAAGCTTCTAAGTTGATGTAATAGCCAGTAAGAAGTAGTACAGTTCAAGTTTTAGGTATCGATTATTGACTATATTGCTGGCTTTTGTGCCTTTGTACATGAGCTAGGAGCTTAAGAATCTGCATGAAAAGAGGACTAGCAGCCGCGTTGCACGGGAGTATGTGAAAAGTGTTCATATGTAGTAACAACCTGAGAAATCCGTCCGTTTTCGTCATTTGTTATCGAATCGACTTAAAGCCAGATCGTCACATTGGCCGCTCTTCTCTCTGAAACGGTAGTACTTATCGTCTGCAAAGCTATGTCGCGTGCTGCGGTATACGGAGACACTAAAAGCACCATAGTAGAACACAGATGAAGCTTCTAAGTTGATGTAATAGCTAGTAAGAAGTAGTACAGTTCAAGATTTAGGTATCGATTATTGACTATTTAGCTGGCTTTGGTGCCTTGGACATGAGCTAGGAGCTTAAGATTCTGCATGAAAGGAGGACTAGCAGCCGCGTTGCCCGGGAGTATGTGAAAAGTGTTCATATGTAGTAAAAACCAGAGAAATCCGTCCGTTTTCGTCATTTGTTATCGAATCGACTGAAAGCCAGATCGTCACATTGGCCGCTCTTCTCTCTGAAACGGTTGTACTTACCATCTGCAAAGCTATGTCGCGTGCTGCGGTATGCGGAGACACTTAAATCACCATTGTAGAACACAGATGAAGCTTCTAAGTTGAAGTAATATCCAGTTAAATGTAGTAGAATTCAAGACTTAGGTTCGATTATTGACTTTTTACCATTCTTTGGTGCCTTGGACATGAGCTAGGACCTTAAGATTCTGCATGAAAGGAGGACTAGCAGCCGAGTTGCATGGGAGAATGTGAAAAGTGTTCATATGTAGTAAAAACCTGAGAAATCCGTCCGTTTTCGTCATTTGTTATCGAATCGACTTAAACCTAGATTGTCACATTGGCCCCTCTTCTCTGAAACGGTTGTACTTATCGTCTGCAAAGCTATGTCGCGTGCTGCGGTATACGGAGACACTAAAAGCACCATAGTAGAACACAGATGAAGCTTCCAAGTTGATGTAATAGCCAGTAAGAAGTAGTACAATTTACGTTTTAGGTATCGATTTTTGACTTTTTAGCTGGCTTTGGAGCCTTGGACATGAGGTAGGACCTTAAGATTCTGCATGAAAGGAGGACTAGCAGCCGCGTTGCACGGAAGTATTGTTAAAAGTGTTCATATGTAGTAAAAAAGGGAGAAATCCGTCCGTTTTCGTCATTTGTTATCGAATCAACTTGAAGCCAGATCGTCACATTGTACTTATCGTCTGCAAAGATATGTCGCGTTATGCGGTACGCGGAGACACTAAAAGCACCATAGTAAAACACACATGAAGCTTCTAAGTTGATGTAATAGCAAGTAAGAAGTAGTACAATTCAAGTTTTAGTTATCGATTATTGACTTTTTAGCTGGCTTTGGTACATTGGACATGAGCTAGGACCTTAAGATTCTGCATGAAAGGAGGACTAGCAGCCGAGTTGCACGGGTGAATGCGAAAAGTGTTCATATGTAGTAAAAACCTGAGAAACCCGTCTGTTTTCGTCATTTGTTATCGCATCGACTTAAAGCCAGATCGTCACATTGGCCGGTCTTCTCTCTGAAACGGTTGTACTTATCGTCTGCAAAGGTATGTCGAGTGCTGCGGTATGTGGAGACACTAAAAGCACCATAGTAGAACACAGATGAAGCTTCTAAGTTGATTTAATAGCAAGTAAGAAGTAGTACAATTCAAGTTTTAGGTATCGATTACTGACTTTTTAGCCTACTTTGGTGCCTTGAACATGAGCTAGGACCTTAAGATTCTGCATGAAAGGAGAACTAGCAGCCGAGTTGCACGGGAAAATGTGAAAAGTGTTCATATGTAGTAAAAACCTGAGAAATTCGTCCGTTTTCATCATTTGTTACAGAATCGACTTAAATCCAGATCGTCACATTGGCCGCAGTTCTGTCTGAAACGGCTGTACTTATCGTCTGCAAAGCTGTGTCGCGTGCTGCGGTATGCGGAGTCACTAAAAGCACCATAGTAGAACATAGATGAAGCTTCTAAGTTGATGTAATAGCCAGTAAGAAGTAGTACAATTTACGTTTTAGGATTCGATTTTTGACTTTTTACCTGGCTTTGGAGCCATGGACATGATGTAGGACCTTAAGATTCTGCATGAAAGGAGGACTAGCAGCCGAGTTGCAAGGGAGAATGTTAAAAGTGTTCATATGTAGTAAAAACCATAGAAATCCGTCCGTTTTCGTCATTTGTTATCGAATCGACTGAAAGCCAGATCGTCACATTGGCCGCTCTTCTCTCTGAAACGGTTGTACTTATCGTCTGCAAAGCTATGTCGCGTGCTGCGGTATGCGGAGACACTAAAAGCACCATAGTAGAACACAGATGAAGCTTCTAAGTTGATGTAATAGCCAGTAAGAAGTAGTACAGTTCAAGTTTTAGGTATCGATTATTGACTATTTTGCTGGCTTTTGTGCCTTTGTACATGAGCTAGGAGCTTAAGAATCTGCATGAAAAGAGGACTAGCAGCCGCGTTGCACGGGAGTATGTGCAAAGTGTTCATTTGTAGTAACAACCTGAGAAATCCGTCCGTTTTCGTCATTTGTTATCGAATCGACTTAAAGCCAGATCGTCACATTGTCCGCTCTTCTCTCTGAAACGGTTGTACTTATCGTCTGCAAAGCTATGTCGCGTGCTGCGGTATGCGGAGACACTAAACCACCATAGTAGAACATAGATGAAGCTTCTAAGTTGATGTAATAGCCAGTAAGAAGTAGTACAATTTACGTTTTAGGTATCGATTTTTGACTTTTTAGCTGGCTTTGGAGCCTTGGACATGAGCTAGGACCTTAAGATTCTGCATGAAAGGAGGACTAGCAGCCGCGTTGCATGGGAGAATGTGAAAAGTGTTCATATGTAGTAAAAACCTGAGAAATCCGTCCGTTTTCGTCATTTGTTATGGAATCGACTAAAAGCCAGATCGTCACATTGGCCGCTCTTCTCACTGTAAAGGTTGTACTTACCGTCTGCAAAGCTATGTCGCGTGCTGCGGTATGCGGAGACACTAAAAGGACCATAGTAGAACACAGATGAAGCTTCTAAGTTGATGTAATAGCTAGTAAGAAGTAGTACAGTTCAAGTTTTAGGTATCGATTATTGACTATTTAGCTGGCTTTGGTGCCTTGGACATGAGCTAGGAGCTTAAGATTCTGCATGAAAGGAGGACTAGCAGCCGCGTTGCATGGGAGTATGTGAAAAGTGTTCATAAGTAGTAAAAACCTGAGAATCCGTCCGTTTTCGTCATTTGTTATGGAATCGACTTAAAGCCAGGTCGTCACATTGGCCGCACTTCTCTCTGAAACGGTTGTACTTATCGTCTGCAAAGCTATGTCGCGTGCTGCGGTATGCGGAGACACTAAAAGGACCATAGTAGATCACAGATGAAGCTTCTAAGTTGATGTAATAGCTAGTAAGAAGTAGTACAGTTCAAGTTTTAGGTATCGATTATTGACTATTTAGATAGCTTTGGTGCCTTGGACATTAGCTAGGAGCTTAAGATTCTGCATGAAAGGAGGACTAGCTGCCGCGTTGCACGGGAGTATGTGAAAAGTGTTCATATGTAGTAAAAACCTGAGAAATCCGTCCGTTTTCGTCATTTGTTATCGAATCGACTGAAAGCCAGATCGTCACATTGGCCGCTCTTCTCTCTGAACGGTTGTACTTATCGTCTGCGAAGCTATGTCGCGTGCTGCGGTATGCGGAGACACTAAAAGCACCATAGTAGAACACAGATGAAGCTTCTAAGTAATGTAATAGCCAGTAACAAGTAGTACAGTTCAACTTTTAGGTATCGATTATTGACTTTTTAGCTATCTTTGGTGCCTTGGACATGCGCTAGGACCTTAAGATTCTGCATGAAAGGAGGACTAGCAAACGAGTTGCACGGGAGAATGTGAAAAATGTTCATATGTAGTAAAAACCTAAAGAAATCCGTCCGTTTTCGTCATTTGTTATCGAATCGACTTAAAGCCAGATCGTCACATTGGCCGCTCTTCTCTCTGAAACGGTTGTACTTATCGTCTGCAAAGCTATGTCGCGTGCTGCGGTATGCGGAGACACTAAAAGCACCATAGTAGAACACAGATGAAGCTTCTAAGTTGATGTAATAGCCAGTAAGAAGTAGTACAATTCAAGTTTTATGTATCGATTATTGACTTTTTAGCTGGTTTTGGTGCCTTGGACATGAGCTAGGACCTTAAGATTCTGCATGAAAGGAGGACTAGCAGCCGAGTTGCACGGGAGAATGTGAAAAGTGTTCATATGTAGTAAAAATATGAGAAATCAGTCCGTTTTCGTCGTTTGTTATCGAATCGACTAAAAGCCAGATCGTCACATTGACCGCTCTTCTCTCTGAAACGGTTGTACTTATCGTCTGCAAAGCTATGTCGCGTGCTGCGGTATGCGGAGACACTAATAGCACCATAGTAGAACACAGATGAAGCTTCTAAGTTGATGTAATAGCATGCAGGAAGTAGTACAATTCAAGTTATAGGTATCGATTATTGATTTTTAGCTGGCTTCGGTGCCTTGGACATGAACTAGGACCTTAAGATTCTGCATGAAAGAAGGACTAGCAGCCGAGTTGCACGGGAGAATGTGACAAGTGTTCAAATGTAGTAAAAACCTGAGAAATACGTCCGTTTTCGTCATTTGTTATCGAATCGACTAAAAGGCAGATCGTCACATTGGCCGATCTTCTCTCTGAAACGGTAGTACTTATCGTCTGCAAAGCTATGTCGCGTGCTGCGTTATGCGGAGACACTAAAAGCACCATAGTAGAACATAGATGAAGCTTCTAAGTTGATGTAATAGCCAGTAAGAAGTAGTACAATTTACGTTTTAGGTATCGATTTTTGACTTTTTAGCTGGCTTTGGTGCCTTGGACATGAGCTAGGACCTTAAGATTCTGCATGAAAGGAGGACTAACAGCCGAGTTTCATGGGAGAATGCGAAAAGTGTTCATATGCAGTAAAAACCTGAGAAATCGGTCCGTTTTCGTCATTTGTTATCGAATCGACTTAAAGCAAGATCGTCACATTGGCCGCTCTTCTCTCTGAAACGGTTGTACTTATCGTCTGCAAAGCTATGTCGCGTGCTGCGGTATGCGGCGACACTAAAAGCACCATAGTAGAACACAGATGAAGCTTCTAAGTTGATGTAATAGCCAGTAAGAAGTAGTACAATTCAAATTTTAGGTATCGATTATTGACTATTTAGCTGGCTTTGGTGCCTTGGACATGAGCAAGGAGATTAAGATTCTGCATGAAAGGAGGACTAGCAGCCGCGTTGCACGGGAGTATGTGAAAAGTGTTCATATGTAGTAAAAACCAGAGAAATCCGTCCGTTTTCGTCATTTGTTATCGAATCGACTGAAAGCCAGATCATCACATTTGCCGCTCTTCTCTCTGAAACGGTTGTACTTATCGTCTGCAAAGCTATGTCGCGTGCTGCGGTATGCGGAGACACTAAAATCACAATTGTATAACACAGATGAAGCTTCTAAGTTGAAGTAATATCCAGTTAAATGTAGTACAATTCAAGACTTAGGTTCGATTATTGACTTTTTACCATTCTTTGGTGCCTTGGACATGAGCTAGGACCTTAAGATTCTGCATGAAAGGAGGACTAGCAGCCGAGTTGCATGGGAGAATGTGAAAAGTGTTCATATGTAGTTTTAACCTGAGAAATCCGTCCGTTTTCGTCATTTGTTATCGAATCGACTTAAACCCAGATTGTCACATTGGCCCCTCTTCACTGAAACGGTTGTACTTATCGTCTGCAAAGCTATGTCGCGTGCTGCGGTATACGGAGACACTAAAAGCACCATAGTAGAACACAGTTGAAGCTTCTAAGCTGATGTAATAGCCAGTAAGAAGTAGTACAGTTCAAGTTTTAGGTATCGATTATTGACTATTTTGCTAGCTTTTGTGCCTTTGTACATGAGCTAGGAGCTTAAGAATCTGCATGAAAGGAGGACTAGCAGCCGCGTTGCACGGGAGTATGTGAAAAGTGTTCATATGTAGTAACAACCTGAGAAATCTGTCCGTTTTCGTCATTTGTTATCGAATCGACTTAAAGCCAGATCGTCACATTGGCCGCTCTTCTCTCTGAAACGGCTGTACATATCGTCTGCAAAGCTATGTCGCGTGCTGCGGTATGCGGAGACACTAAACCACCATAGTAGAACATAGATGAAGCTTCTAAGTTGATGTAGTAGCCAGTAAGAAGTAGTACAATTTACGTTTTAGGTATCGATTTTTGACTTTTTAGCTGGCTTTGGAGCCTTGGACATGACCTAGGAATTAAGATTCTGCATGAAAGGAGGACTAGCAGCCGAGTTGCATGGGAGAATGTGAAAAGTGTTCATATGTAGTAAAAACCTAAAGAAATCCGTCCGTTTTCGTCATTTGTTATCGAATCGATTTAAAGCCAGATCGTCACATTGGCCGCCCTTCTCTCTGAAACGGTTGTACGTATCGCCTGCAATGCTATGTCGCGTGCTGCGGTATGCGGAGACACTAAAAGCACCATAGTAAAACACAGATGAAGCTTCTAAGTTGATGTAATAGCATGCAGGAAGTAGTACAATTGAAGTTTTAGTTATCGATTATTAATTTTTAGCTGGCTTTGGTGCCTTGGATATGAGATAGGACCTTAAGATTCTGCATGAAAGGAGGACTAGCATTCGAGTTGCACGGGAGAATGTGAAAAATGTTCATATGTATAAAAAACCTAAAGAAATCCGTCCGTTTTCGTCATTTGTTATCGAATCGACTTAAAGCCAGATCGTCACATTGGCCGCTCTTCTCTCTGAAACGGTTGTACTTATCGTCTGCAAAGCTATGTCGCGTGCTGCGGTATGCGGAGACACTAAAACACCATAGTAGAACACAGATGAAGCTTCTAAGTTGATGTAACAGCCAGTAAGAAGTAGTACAATTCAAGTTGTAGGTATCGATTATTGACTTTTTTGCTGGCTTTGGTGCCTTGGACATGAGCTAGGACCTTAAGATTCTGCATGAAATGAGGACTAGCAGCCGAGTTGCACGGGAGAATGTGAAAAGTGTTCATATGTAGGAAAAACCTGAGAATTCCGTCCGTTTTCGTCATTTGTTATCGAATCGACTTAAAGCCAGATCGTCACATTGGCCCCTATTCTGTGAAACGGTTGTACTTATCGTCTACAAAGCTATGTCGCGTGCTGCGTTATGCGGAGACACTAAAAGCACCATAGTAGAACACAGATGAAGCTTCTAAGTTGATGTAATAACCAGTAAGAAGTAGTACAATTCAAGTTTTAATTATAGATTATTGACTTTTTAGCTGGCTTTGGTGCCTTGGACATGAGCTAGGACCTTAAGATTCTGCATGAAAGGAGGACTAGCAGCCGAGTTTCATGGGAGAATGCGAAAAGTACTCATATGTAGTAAAAACCTGAGAAATCCGTCCGTTTTCGTCATTTGTTATCGAATCGAATGAAAGCAAGATCGTCACATTGGCCGCTCTTCTCTCTGAAACGGTTGTACTTATCGTCTGCAAAGCTATGTCGCGTGCTGCGGTATGCGGAGACACTAAAAGCACCATAGTAGAACACAGATGAAGCTTCTAAGCTGATGTAATAGCCAGTAAGAAGTAGTACAATTTACGTTTTAGGTATCGATTTTTGACTTTTTAGCTGGCTTTGGAGCCTTGGACATGAGGTAGGACCTTAAGATTCTGCATGAAAGGACGACTAGCAGCCGAGTTGCACGGGAGAATGTGAAAAGTGTTCATATGTAGTAAAAATATAAGAAATCCGTCCGTTTTCGTCGTTTGTTATCGAATCGACTAAAAGCCAGATCGTCACATTGACCGCTCTTCTCTCTGAAACGGTTGTACTTATCGTCTGCAAAGCTATGTCGCGTGCTGCGGTATGCGGAGACACTAATAGCACCATAGTAGAACACAGATGAAGCTTCTAAGTTGATGTAATAGCATGCAGGAAGAAGTACAATTCAAGTTATAGGTATCGATTATTGATTTTTAGCTGGCTTTGGTGCCTTGGATATGAGATAGGACCTTAAGATTCTGCATGAAAGGTGGACTAGCAGTCGAGTTGCACGGGAGAATGTGAAAAGTGTTCATATGTAGGAAAAACCTAAAGAAATCCGTCCGTTTTCGTCATTTGTTATCGAATCTACTTGAAGCCAGATCGTCACATTGGCCCCTCTTCTCTGAAACGGTTGTACTTATCGTCTGCAAAGCTATGTCGCGTGCTGCGTTATGCGGAGACACTAAAAGCACCATAGTAGAACACAGATGAAGCTTCTAAGTTGATGTAATAACCAGTAAGAAGTAGTACAATTCAAGTTATAGGTATAGATTATTGACTTTTTAGCTGGCTTCGGTGCCTTGGACATGAGCTAGGACCTTAAGATTCTGCATGAAAGAAGGACTAGCAGCCGAGTTGCACGGGAGAATGTGAAAAGTGTTCAAATGTAGTAAAAACCTGAGAAATACGTCCGTTTTCGTCATTTGTTATCGAATCGACTTAAAGCCAGATCGTCACATTGGCCGATCTTCTCTCTGAAACGGTAGTACTTATCGTCTGCAAAGCTATGTCGCGTGCTGCGTTATGCGGAGACACTAAAAGCACCATAGTAGAACATAGATGAAGCTTCTAAGTTGATGTAATAACCAGTAAGAAGTAGTACAATTTACGTTATAGGTATCGATTTTTGACTTTTTAGCTGGCTTTGGTGCCTTGGACATGAGCTAGGACCTTAAGATTCTGCATGAAAGGAGGACTAACAGCCGAGTTTCATGGGAGAGTGCGAAAAGTGTTCATATGTAGTAAAAACCAGAGAAATCCGTCCGTTTTCGTCATTTGTTATCGAATCGACTTAAAGCAAGATCGTCACATTGGCCGCTCTTCTCTCTGAAGCGGTTGTACTTATCGTCTGCAAAGCTATGTCGCGTGCTGCGGTATGCGGAGACACTAAAAGCACCATAGTAGAACACAGATGAAGCTTCTAAGTTGATGTAATAGCCAGTAAGAAGTAGTACAATTCAAATTTTAGGTATCGATTATTGACTATTTAGCTGGCTTTGGTGCCTTGGACATGAGCTAGGAGCTTAAGATTCTGCATGAAAGGAGGACTAGCAGCCGCGTTGCACGGGAGTATGTGAAAAGTGTTCATATGTAGTAAAAACCTGCGAAATCCGTCCGTTTTCGTCATTTCTTATCGAATCAACTTGAAGCCAGATCGTCACATTTGCCGCTCTTCTCTCTGAAACGGTTGTACTTATCGTCTGCAAAGCTATGTCGCGTGCTGCGGTATGCGGAGACACTAAAAGCACCATAGTAGAACACAGATGAAGCTTCTAAGTTGATGTAATAACCAGTAAGAAGTAGTACAATTCATGTTTTAATTATAGATTATTGACTTTTTAGCTGGCTTTGGTGCCTTGGACATGCGCTAGGACCTTAAGATTCTGCATGAAAGAAGGACTAGCAGCCGAGTTGCACGGGAGAATGTGGCAAGTGTCAAATGTAGTAAAAACCTGAGAAATCCGTCCGTTTTCGTCATTTGTTATCGAATCGACTTAAAGACAGATCGTCACATTGGCCGATCTTCTCTCTGAAACGGTAGTACTTATCGTCTGCAAAGC
Source organism: Schistocerca gregaria (assembly GCF_023897955.1). Lineage (NCBI taxonomy): Eukaryota > Metazoa > Arthropoda > Insecta > Orthoptera > Acrididae > Schistocerca > Schistocerca gregaria. The sequence continues at coordinate 4,917,910 of NW_026061736.1, read as the reverse complement.
TATGTCGCGTGCTGCGGTATGCGGAGACACTAAAAGCACCATAGTAGAACACAGATGAAGCTTCTAAGTTGATGTAATAACCAGTAAGAAGTAGTACAGTTCAAGTTTTTGGTATCGATTATTGACTATTTTGCTGGCTTTTGTGCCTTGGACATGAGCTAGGAGCTTAAGATTCTGCATGAAAGGAGGACTAGCAGCCACGTTGCACGGGAGTATGTGAAAAGTGTTCATATGTAGTAAAAACCTTAGAAATCCGTCCGTTTTCGTCATTTGTTATCGAATCGACTTAAAGCCAGATCGTCACATTGGCCGCTCTTCTCTCTGAAACGGTTGTACTTATCGTCTGCACAGCTATGTCGCGTGCTGCGGTATGCGGAGACACTAAAAGCACCATAGTAGAACACAGATGAAGCTTCTAAGTTGATGTAATAGCAAGTAAGAAGTAGTACAATTCAAGTTTTAGGTATCGATTATTGACTTTTTAGCCGGCTTTGGTGCCTTGAACATGAGCTAGGACCTTAAGATTCTGCATGAAAGGTGGACTAGCAGCCGAGTTGCACGGGAGAATGTCAAGAGTGTTCATATGTAGTAAAAACCTGAGAAATCCGTCCGTTTTCATAATTTGTTATAGAATCTACTTAAATCAGGATCATCACATTGGCTCCAGTTCTGTCTGAAACGGTTGTACTTATCGTCTGCAAAGCTATGTCGCGTGCTGCGGTATGCGGAGACACTAAAAGCACTATAGTAGAACATAGATGAAGCTTCTAAGTTGATGTAATAGCCAGTAAGAAGTAGTACAATTTACGTTTTAGGTATCGATTTTTGACTTTTTAGCTGGCTTTGGTGCCTTGGACATGAGCTAGGACCTTAAGATTCTGCATGAAAGGAGGACTAGCAGCCGAATTTCATGGGAGAATGCGAAAAGTGTTCATATGTAGTAAAAACCTGAGAAATCCGTCCGTTTTCGTCATTTGTTATCGAATCGACTTAAAGCAAGATCGACACATTGGCCGCTCTTCTCTCTGAAACGGTTGTACTTATCGTCTGCAAAGCTATGTCGCGTGATGCGGTATGCGGAGACACTAAAAGCACCATAGTAGAACACAGATGAAGCTTCTAAGTTGATGTAATAGCCAGTAAGAAGTAGTAAAATTCAAGTTTTAGGTATCGATTACTGACTATTTTGCTGGCTTTGGTGCCTTGGACATGAGCTAGGACCTTAAGATTCTTCATGAAAGGAGAACTAGCAGCCGCGTTGCACGGGAGTATGTGAAAAGTGTTCATATGTAGTAAAAACCTGAGAAATCCGTCCATTTTCGTCATTTGTTATCGAATCGACTTAAAGCCAGATCGTCACATTGGCCCCTCTTCTCTGAAACGGTTGTACTTATCGTCTGCAAAGCTATGTCGCGTGCTGCGGTATACGGAGACACTAAAAGCACCATAGTAGAACACAGGTGAAGCTTCTAAGTTGATGTAATAGCGAGTGAGAAGTAGAACAATTCAAGTCTTAGGTATCGATTATTGACTTTTTAGCTGGTTTTGGTGCCTTGGACATGGGCTAGGACCTTAAGATTCTGCATGAAAGGAGAACTAGCAGCCGCGTTGCACGGCTGTATGTGAAAAGTGTTCATATGTAGTAAAAACCTGAGAAATACGTCCGTTTTCGTCATTTGTTATCGAATCGATTTAAAGCCAGATCGTCACATTGGCCGCCCTTCTCTCTGAAACGGTTGTACGTATCGCCTGCAAAGCTATGTCGCGTGCTGCGGTATGCGGAGACACTAAAAGCACCATAGTAGAACACAGATGAAGCTTCTAAGTTGATGTAATAGCAAGTAAGAAGTAGTACAATTCAAGTTTTAGGTATCGATTATTGACTTTTTAGCCGGCTTTGGTGCCTTGAACACGAGCTAGGACCTTAAGATTCTGCATGAAAGGTGGACTAGCAGCCGAGTTGCACGGGAGAATGTCAAAAGTGTTCATATGTAGTAAAAACCTGAGCAATCCGTCCGTTTTCATAATTTGTTATAGAATCTACTTAAATCAGGATCTTCACATTGGCTGCAGTTCTGTCTGAAACGGTTGTACTTATCGTCTGCAAAGCTATGTCGCGTGATGCGGTATGCGGAGACACTAAAAGCACCATAGTAGAACACAGATGAAGCTTCTAAGTTGATGTAATAGCCAGTAAGAAGTAGTAAAATTCAAGTTTTAGGTATCGATTACTGACTATTTTGCTGGCTTTGGTGCCTTGGACATGAGCTAGGACCTTAAGATTCTGCATGAAAGGAGAACTAGCAGCCGCGTTGCACGGGAGTATGTGAAAAGTTATCATATGTAGTAAAAACCTGAGAAATCCGTCCATTTTCGTCATTTGTTATCGAATCGACTTAAAGCCAGATCGTCACATTGGCCCCTCTTCTCTGAAACGGTTGTACTTATCGTCTGCAAAGCTATGTCGCGTGCTGCGGTATACGGAGACACTAAAAGCACCATAGTAGAACACAGGTGAAGCTACTAAGTTGATGTAATAGCGAGTGAGAAGTAGAACAATTCAAGTCTTAGGTATCGATTATTGACATTTTAGCTGGCTTTGGTGCCTAGGACATGAGCTAGGACCTTAAGATTCTGCATGAGAGGAGAACTAGCAGCCGCGTTGCACGGCTGTATGTGAAAAGTGTTCATATACAGTAAAAACCTGAGAAATCCGTCCGTTTTCGTCATTTGTTGTCGAATCGACTTAAAGCAAGATCGTCACATTGGCCGCTCTTCTCTCTGAAACGGTTGTACTTATCGTCTGCAAAGCTATGTCGCGTGCTGCGGTATGCGGAGACACTAAAAGCACCATAGTAGAACACAGATGAAGCTTCTAAGTTGATGTAACAGCCAGTAAGAAGTAGTACAATTTACGTTTTAGGTATCGATTTTTGACATTTTGGCTGGCTTTGGTGCCTTGGACATGAGCTAGGACCTTAAGATTCTGCATGAAAGGAGGACTAGCAGCCGAGTTTCATGGGAGAATGCGAAAAGTGTTCAAATGTAGGAAAAACCTGAGAAATACGTCCGTTTTCATAATTTGTTATAGGATCTACTTAAATCAGGATCATCACATTGGCTGCAGTTCTGTCTGAAACGGTTGTACTTATCGTCTGCAAAGCTATGTCGCGTGCTGCGGTATGCGGAGACACTAAAAGCACCATAGTAGAACATAGATGAAGCTTCTAAGTTGATGTAATAGCCAGTAAGAAGTAGTACAATTTACGTTTTAGGTATCGATTTTTGACTTTTTAGCTGGCTTTGGTGCCTTGGACATGAGCTAGGACCTTAAGATTCTGCATGAAAGGAGGACTAGCAGCCGCGTTGCACGGGAGTATTGTGAAAAGTGTTCATATGTAGTAAAAACCTGCGAAATCCGTCCGTTTTCGTCATTTGTTATCGAATCAACTTGAAGCCAGATCGTCACATTGGCCGCTCTTCTCTCTGAAACGGTTGTACTTATCGTCTGCAAAGCTATGTCGCGTGCTGCGGTATGCGGAGACACTAAAAGCACCATAGTAGAACATAGATGAAGCTTCTAAGTTGATGTAATAGCCAGTAAGAAGTAGTACAATTTACGTTTTAGGTATCGATTTTTGACTTTTTAGCTGGCTTTGGTGCCTTGGACATGAGCTAGGACCTTAAGATTCTGCATGAAAGGAGGACTAGCAGCCGAGTTTCATGGGAGAATGCGAAAAGTGTTCATATGTAGTAAAAACCTGAGAAATCCGTCCGTTTTCGTCATTTGTTATCGAATCGACTTAAAGCAAGATCGTCACATTGGCCGCTCTTCTCTCTGAAACGGTTGTACTTATCGTCTGCAAAGCTATGACGCGTGCTGCGGTATGCGGAGACACTAAAAGCACCATAGTAGAACACAGATGAAGCTTCTAAGTTGATGTAATAGCCAGTAAGAAGTAGTACAATTTACGTTTTAGGTATCGATTTTTGACTTTTTAGCTGCCTTTGGAGACTTGGACATGAGGTAGGACCTTAAGACTCTGCATGAAAGGAGGACTAGCAGCCGCGTTGCACGGGAGTATTGTGAAAAGTGTTCATATGTAGTAAAAACCTGCGAAATCCGTCCGTTTTCGTCATTTGTTATCGAATCAACTTGAAGCCAGATCGTCACATTGGCCGCTCTTCTCTCTGAACCGGTTGTACTTATCGTCTGCAAAGCTATGTCGCGTGCTGCGGTATACGGAGACACTAAAAGCACCATAGTAGAACACAGGTGAAGCTTCTAAGTTGATGTAATAGCGAGTGAGAAGTAGAACAATTCAAGTCTTAGGTATCGATTATTGACTTTTTGGCTGGCTTTTGTGCCTTGGACATGAGCTAGGACCTTAAGCTTCTGCATGAAAGGAGAACTAGCAGCCGCGTTGCACGGCTGTATGTGAAAAGTGTTCATATGTAGTAAAAACCTGAGAAATCCATCCGTTTTCGTCATTTGTTGTCGAATCGACTTAAAGCAAGATCGTCACATTGGCCGCTCTTCTCTCTGAAACGGTTGTACTTATCGTCTGCAAAGCTATGTCGCGTGCTGCGGTATGCGGAGACACTAAAAGCACCATAGTAGAACACAGATGAAGCTTCTAAGTTGATGCAATAGCCAGTAAGAAGTAGTACAATTCAAGTTTTATGTATCGATTATTGACTTTTTAGCTGGCTTTGGTGCCTTGGACATGAGCTAGGACCTTAAGATTCTGCATGAAAGGAGGACTAGCAGCCGACTTGCATGGGAGAATGTGAAAAGTGTTCATATGTAGTAAAAATATGAGAAATCCGTCCGTTTTCGTCATTTGTTATCGAATCGACTTAAAGCCAGATCTTCACATTATCCCCTCTTCTCGGAAACGGTTGTACTTATCGTCTGCAAAGCTATGTCGCGTGCTGCGTTATGCGGAGACACTAAAAGCACCATAGTAGAACACAGATGAAGCTTCTAAGTTGATGTAATAGCAAGCAAGAAGTAGTACAATTCAAGTTTTAGGTATCGATTATTGACTTTTTAGCCGGCTTTGGTGCCTTGGACATGAGTTAGGACCTTAAGATTCTGCATGAAAGGAGGATTAGCAGCCGAGTTGAACGGGAGAATGTGAAAAGTCTTCATATGTAGTAAAAACGTGAGAAATCCGTCCGTTTTCGTCATTTGTTATGGAATCGACTTAAAGCCAGATCGTCACATTGCCGCTCTTCTCTCTGAAACGGTTGTACTTATCGTCTGCAAAGCTATGTCGCGTGCTGCGGTATGCGGAGACACTAAAAGCACCATAGTAGAACACAGATCAAACTACTAAGTTAATGTAATAGCCAGTAAGAAGTAGTACAATTCAAGTTTTGGGTATCGACTATTGACTTTTTAGCTGGCTTTGATGCCTTGGACATGAGGTATGACCTTAAGATTCAGTATGAAAGGAGGACTAGCAGCCGAGTTGCATAGGAGAATGTGAAAAGTGTTCATATGTAGTAAAAACCTGAGAAATCCGTCCGTTTTCATCATTTTTTATGGAATCAACTTAAAGCCAGATCGTCACATTGGCCGCTCTTCTCTCTGAAACGGTTGTACTTATCGTCTGCAAAGCTATGTCGCGTGCTGCGTTATGCGGAGACACTAAAATCACCACAGTGGAACACAGATGAAGCTCCTAAGTTGATGTAATAGCCAGTAAGAAGTAGTACAATTCAAGTTTTAGGTATCGATTTTTGACTTTTTAGCTGGCTTTGATGCCTTGGACATGAGCTAGGACCTTAAGATTCTGCAAGAAAGGAGGACTAGCAACCGAGTTGCACGGGAGAATGTGACAAGTGTTCATATGTAGTAAAAACCTGAGAAATCCGTCCATTTTCGTCATTTGTTATCGAATCGACTTAAAGCCAGATCGTCACATTGGCCGCTCTCCTCTCTGAAACGGTTGTACTTATCGTCTGCAAAGCTATGCCGCGTGCTGTGTTATGCGGAGACACTAAAGTCACCATAGTGTAACACAGATGAAGCTTCTAAGTTGTGTAATAGCCAGTAAGAAGTTGTACAATTTACGATTTAGGTATCGATTATTGACTTTTTAGCTGGCTTGGTGCCTTGGACATGAGCTAATACCTTAAGATTCTGCATGAAACGAGGACCAGCAGCGGAGTTCCACGGTAGAATGTGAAAAGAGTTCATATGTAGGAAAAACCTGAGAAATCCGTTCGTTTTCGACATTTGTTATCGAATCGACTTAAAGCCAGATCGTCACATTGGCCGCTCTTCTCTCTGAAACGGTTGTACTTATCGTCTGCAAAGCTATGTCGCGTGCGACGGTATGCGGAGACACTAAAAGCACCATATAGAACACAGATGAAGCTTCTAAGTTGATGTAATAGCCAGTAAGAAGTAGTACAATTCAAGTTTTGGGTACTGATTATTTACTTTTTAGCTGGCTTTGGTGCCTTGGCCATGAGCTAGGACCTTAAGATTCTGCATTAAAGGAGGACTAGCAGCCAAGTTGCATGGGAGAATGCGAAAAGTGTTCATATGTAGTAAAAACCTGAGAAATCCGTCCGTTTTCGTCATTTGTTATCGAATCGACTTAAAGCCAGATCTTCACATTATCCCCTCTTCTCTGAAACGGTTGTACTTATCGTCTGCAAAGCTATGTCGCGTGCTGCGTTATGCGGAGACACTAAAAGCACCATAGTAGAACACAGATGAAGCTTCTAAGTTGATGTAATAACCAGTAAGAAGTAGTACAATTCAAGTTTTAGGTATAGATTATTGACTTTTTAAGGGGCTTTGGTGCCTTGGACATGAGCTAGGACCTTAAGATTCTGCATGAAAGAAGGACTAGCAGCCGAGTTGCACGGGAGAATGTGACAAGTGTTCATATGTAGTAAAAACCTGAGAAATCCGTCCGTTTTCGTCATTTGTTATCGAATCGATTTAAAGCCAGATCGTCACATTGGCCGCTCTCCTCTCTGAAACGGTTGTACTTATCGTCTGCAAAGCTATGTCGCGTGCTGCGTTATGCGGAGACACTAAAAGCACCATGATTGAACACAGATGAAGCTTCTAAGTTGATGTAATAGCAAGCAAGAAGTAGTACAATGCAAGTTTTAGGTATCGATTATTGACTTTTTAGCCGGCTTTGGTGCCTTGGACATGAGCTAGGACCTTAAGATTCTGCATGAAAGGAGGATTAGCAGCCGAGTTGTACGGGAGAATGTGAAAAGTCTTCATATGTAGTAAAAACCTGAGAAATCCGTCCGTTTTCGTCATTTGTTATGGAATCGACTTAAAGCCAGATCGTCACATTGCCGCTCTTCTCTCTGAAACGGTTGTACTTATCGTCTGCAAAGCTATGTCGCGTGCTGCGGTATGCGGAGACACTAAAAGCACCATAGTAGAACACAGATCAAACTTCTAAGTTAATGTAATAGCCAGTAAGAAGTAGTACAATTCAAGTTTTGGGTACTGATTATTTACTTTTTAGCTGGCTTTGGTGCCTTGGACATGAGCTAGGACCTTACGATTCTGCATGAAATTGGGACTAGCGGGCGAGTTGAACGGGAGAATGTGAAAAGTGTTCATATGTAGTAAAAACCTGAGAAATCCGTCCGTTTTCGTCATTTGTTATCGAATCGACTTAAAGCCAGATCGTCACATTGGCCGCTCTTCTCTCTGAAACGGTTGTACTTATCGTCTGCAAAGCTATGTCGCGTGCTGCGTTACGCGGAGACACTAAAAGCACCATAGTAGAACACAGATGAAGCTTCTAAGTTGATGTAATAACCAGTAAGAAGTAGTACAATTCAAGTTATAGGTATAGATTATTGACTTTTTAGCTGGCTTCGGTGCCTTGGACATGAGCTAGGACCTTAAGATTCTGCATGAAAGAAGGACTAGCAGCCGAGTTGCACGGGAGAATGTGACAAGTGTTTAAATGTAGTAAAAACCTGAGAAATACGTCCGTTTTTGTCATTTGTTATCGAATCGACTTAAAGCCAGATCGTCACATTGGCCGATCTTCTCTCTAAAACGGTAGTACTTATCGTCTGCAAAGCTATGTCGCGTGCTGCGTTATGCGGAGACACTAAAAGCACCATAGTAGAACACAGATGAAGCTTCTAAGTTGATGTAATAGCCAGTAAGAAGTAGTACAATTCAAGTTTTGGGTACTGATTATTTACTTTTTAGCTGGCTTTGGTGCCTTGGCCATGAGCTAGGACCTTAAGATTCTGCATTAAAGGAGGACTAGCAGCCAAGTTGCATGGGAGAATGCGAAAAGTGTTCATATGTAGTAAAAACCAGAGAAATCCGTCCGTTTTCGTCATTTGTTATCGAATCGACTTAAAGCCAGATCTTCACATTATCCCCTCTTCTCTGAAACGGTTGTACTTATCGTCTGCAAAGCTATGTCGCGTGCTGCGTTATGCGGAGACACTAAAAGCACCATAGTAGAACACAGATGAAGCTTCTAAGTTGATGTAATAACCAGTAAGAAGTAGTACAATTCAAGTTTTAGGTATAGATTATTAACTTTTTAACTGGCTTTGGTGCCTTGGACATGAGCTAGGACCTTAAGATTCTGCATGAAAGAAGGACTAGCAGCCGAGTTGCACGGGAGAATGTGACAAGTGTTCATATGTAGTAAAAACCTGAGAAATCCGTCCGTTTTCGTCATTTGTTATCGAATCGATTTAAAGCCAGATCGTCACATTGGCCGCTCTCCTCTCTGAAACGGTTGTACTTATCGTCTGCAAAGCTATGTCGCGTGCTGCGTTATGCGGAGACACTAAAAGCACCATGATTGAACACAGATGAAGCTTCTAAGTTGATGTAATAGCAAGCAAGAAGTAGTACAATTCAAGTTTTAGGTATCGATTATTGACTTTTTAGCCGGCTTTGGTGCCTTGGACATGAGCTAGGACCTTAAGATTCTGCATGAAAGGAGGATTAGCAGCCGAGTTGTACGGGAGAATGTGAAAAGTTTTCATATGTAGTAAAAACCTGAGAAATCCGTCCGTTTTCGTCATTTGTTATGGAATCGACTTAAAGCCAGATCGTCACATTGCCGCTCTTCTCTATGAAACGGTTGTACTTATCGTCTGCACAGCTATGTCGCGTGCTGCGGTATGCGGAGACACTAAAAGCACCATAGTAGAACACAGATCAAACTTCTAAGTTAATGTAATAGCCAGTAAGAAGTAGTACAATTCATGTTTTGGGTACTGATTATTTACTTTTTAGCTGGCTTTGGTGCCTTGGACATGAGCTAGGACCTTAAGATTCTGCATGAAAGGGGGACTAGCGGGCGAGTTGAACGGGAGAATGTGAGAAGTGTTCATATGTAGTAAAAACCTGAGAAATCCGTCCGTTTTCGTCATTTGTTATCGAATCGACTTAAAGCCAGATCGTCACATTTTCCGCTCTTTTCCCTGAAACGGTTGTACTTAACGTCTGCAAAGCTATGTCGCGTGCTGCGGTATGCGGAGACACTAAAAGCACCATAGTAGAACACAGATGAAGCTTCTAAGTTGATGTAATAGCCAGTAAGAAGTAATACAATTCACGTTTTAGGTATCGATAATTGACTTTTTAGCTGGCTTTGGTGCCTTGGACATGAGCTAGGACCTTAAGATTCTGCATGAAAGGAGGACTAGCAGCCGAGTTGCACGGGAGAATGTGAAAAGTGTTCAAATGTAGTAAAAACCTGAGAAATACGTCCGTTTTCGTCATTTGTTATCGAATCGACTTAAAGCCAGATCGTCACATTGGCCGCTCTTCTCTCTGAAACGGTTGTACTTATCGTCTGCAAAGCTATGTCGCGTGCTGCGTTACGCGGAGACACTAAAATCACCACAGTGGAACACAGATGAAGCTTCTAAGTTGATGTAATAGCCAGTAAGAAGTAGTACAATTCAAGTTTTAGGTATCGACTATTGACTTTTTAGCTGGCTTTGATGCCTTGGACATGAGGTAGGACCTTAAGATTCAGTATGAAAGGAGGACTAGCAGCCGAGTTGCATAGGAGAATGTGACAAGTGTTCATATGTAGTAAAAACCTGAGAAATCCGTCCGTTTTCGTCATTTGTTATGGAATCAACTTAAAGCCAGATCGTCACATTGGCCGCTCTTCTCTCTGAAACGGTTGTACTTATCGTCTGCAAAGCTATGTCGCGTGCTGCGTTATGCGGAGACACTAAAATCACCACAGTGGAACACAGATGAAGCTTCTAAGTTGATGTAATAGCCAGTAAGAAGTAGTACAATTCAAGTTTTAGGTATCGATTTTTGACTTTTTAGCTGGCTTTGATGCCTTGGACATGACCTAGGACCTTAAGATTCTGCATGAAAGGAGGACTAGCAGCCGAGTTGCACGGGAGAATGTGACAAGTGTTCATATGTAGTAAAAACCTGAGAAATCCGTCCATTTTCGTCATTTGTTATCGAATCGATTTAAAGCCAGATCGTCACATTGGCCGCTCTCCTCTCTGAAACGGTTGTACTTATCGTCTGCAAAGCTATGCCACGTGCTGCGTTATGCGGAGACACTAAAGTCACCATAGTGGAACACAGATAAAGCTTCTAAATTGTGTAATAGCCAGTAAGAAGTTGTACAATTTACGTTTTAGGTATCGATTATTGACTTTTTAGCTGGCTTGGTGCCTTGGACATGAGCTAGGACCTTAAGATTCTGCATGAAACGAGGACCAGCAGCGGAGTTCCACGGTAGAATGTGAAAAGTGTTCATATGTAGGAAAAACCTGAGAAATCCGTTCGTTTTCGACATTTGTTATCGAATCGACTTGAAGCCAGATCGTCACATTGGCCGCTCTTCTCTCTGAAACGGTTGTACTTATCGTCTGCAAAGCTATGTCGCGTGCGACGGTATGCGGAGACACTAAAAGCACCATACTAGAACACAGATGAAGCTTCTAAGTTGATGTAATAGCCAGTAAGAAGTAGTACAATTCAAGTTTTGGGTACTGATTATTAATTTTTTAGCTGGCTTTGGTGCCTTGGCCATGGGCTAGGACCATAAGATTCTGCATGAAAGGTGGACTAGCAGCCGAGTTGCACGGGAGAATGTCAAAAGTGTTCATATGTAGTAAAAACCTGAGAAATCCGTCCGTTTTCATAATTTGTTATAGAATCTACTTAAATCAGGATCATCACATTGGCTGCAGTTCTGTCTGAAACGGTTGTACTTATCGTCTGCAAAGCTATGTCGCGTGCTGCGGTATGCGGAGACACTAAAAGCACCATAGTAGAAGATAGATGAAGCTTCTAAGTTGATGTAATAGCCAGTAAGAAGTAGTACAATTTACGTTTTAGGTATCGATTTTTGACTTTTTAGCTGGCTTTGGTGCCTTGGACATGAGCTAGGACCTTAAGATTCTGCATGAAAGGAGGACTAGCAGCCGAGTTACATGGGAGAATGCGAAAAGTGTTCATATGTAGTAAAAACCTGAGAAATCCGTCCGTTTTCGTCATTTGTTATCGAATCGACTTAAAGCAAGATCGTCACATTGGCCGCTCTTCTCTCTGAAACGGTTGTACTTATCGTCTGCAAAGCTATGTCGCGTGCTGCGGTATGCGGAGACACTAAAAGCACCATAGTAGAACACAGATGAAGCTTCTAAGTTGATGTAATAGCCAGTAAGAAGTAGTACAATTCAAATTTTAGGTATCGATTATTGACTATTTAGCTGGCTTTGGTGCCTTGGACATGAGCTAGGTGCTTAAGATTCTGCATGAAAGGAGGACTAGCAGCCGCGTTGCACGGGAGTATGTGAAAAGTGTTCATATGTAGTAAAAACCAGAGAAATCCGTCCGTTTTCGTCATTTGTTATCGAATCGACTGAAAGCCAGATCGTCACATTTGCCGCTCTTCTCTCTGAAACGGTTGTACTTATCGTCTGCAAAGCTATGTCGCGTGCTGCGGTATGCGGAGACACTTAAATCACCATTGTAGAACACAGATGTAGCTTCTAAGTTGAAGTAATATCCAGTTAAATGTAGTACAATTCAAGACTTAGGTTCGATTATTGACTTTTTACCATTCTTTGGTGCCTTGGACATGAGCTAGGACCTTAAGATTCTGCATTAAAGGAGGACTAGCAGCCAAGTTGCATGGGAGAATGCGAAAAGTGTTCATATGTAGTAAAAACCTGAGAAATCCGTCCGTTTTCGTCATTTGTTATCGAATCGACTTAAAGCCAGATCTTCACATTATCCCCTCTTCTCTGAAACGGTTGTACTTATCGTCTGCAAAGCTATGTCGCGTGCTGCGTTATGCGGAGACACTAAAAGCACCATAGTAGAACACAGATGAAGCTTCTAAGTTGATGTAATAACCAGTAAGAAGTAGTACAATTCAAGTTTTAGGTATAGATTATTAACTTTTTAACTGGCTTTGGTGCCTTGGACATGAGCTAGGACCTTAAGATTCTGCATGAAAGAAGGACTAGCAGCCGAGTTGCACGGGAGAATGTGACAAGTGTTCATATGTAGTAAAAACCTGAGAAATCCGTCCGTTTTCGTCATTTGTTATCGAATCGATTTAAAGCCAGATCGTCACATTGGCCGCTCTCCTCTCTGAAACGGTTGTACTTATCGTCTGCAAAGCTATGTCGCGTGCTGCGTTATGCGGAGACACTAAAAGCACCATGATTGAACACAGATGAAGCTTCTAAGTTGATGTAATAGCAAGCAAGAAGTAGTACAATTCAAGTTTTAGGTATCGATTATTGACTTTTTAGCCGGCTTTGGTGCCTTGGACATGAGCTAGGACCTTAAGATTCTGCATGAAAGGAGGATTAGCAGCCGAGTTGTACGGGAGAATGTGAAAAGTTTTCATATGTAGTAAAAACCTGAGAAATCCGTCCGTTTTCGTCATTTGTTATGGAATCGACTTAAAGCCAGATCGTCACATTGCCGCTCTTCTCTATGAAACGGTTGTACTTATCGTCTGCAAAGCTATGTCGCGTGCTGCGGTATGCGGAGACACTAAAAGCACCACAGTAGAACACAGATCAAACTTCTAAGTTAATGTAATAGCCAGTAAGAAGTAGTACAATTCAAGTTTTGGGTACTGATTATTTACTTTTTAGCTGGCTTTGGTGCCTTGGACATGAGCTAGGACCTTAAGATTCTGCATGAAAGGGGGACTAGCGGGCGAGTTGAACGGGAGAATGTGAGAAGTGTTCATATGTAGTAAAAACCTGAGAAATCCGTCCGTTTTCGTCATTTGTTATCGAATCGACTTAAAGCCAGATCGTCACATTTTCCGCTCTTTTCCCTGAAACGGTTGTACTTAACGTCTGCAAAGCTATGTCGCGTGCTGCGGTATGCGGAGACACTAAAAGCACCATAGTAGAACACAGATGAAGCTTCTAAGTTGATGTAATAGCCAGTAAGAAGTAATACAATTCACGTTTTAGGTATCGATAATCGACTTTTTAGCTGGCTTTGGTGCCTTGGACATGAGCTAGGACCTTAAGATTCTGCATGAAAGGAGGACTAGCAGCCGAGTTGCACGGGAGAATGTGAAAAGTGTTCAAATGTAGTAAAAACCTGAGAAATACGTCCGTTTTCGTCATTTGTTATCGAATCGACTTAAAGCCAGATCGTCACATTGGCCGCTCTTCTCTCTGAAACGGTTGTACTTATCGTCTGCAAAGCTATGTCGCGTGCTGCGTTACGCGGAGACACTAAAATCACCACAGTGGAACACAGATGAAGATTCTAAGTTGATGTAATAGCCAGTAAGAAGTAGTACAATTCAAGTTTTAGGTATCGACTATTGACTTTTTAGCTGGCTTTAATGCCTTGGACATGAGGTAGGACCTTAAGATTCAGTATGAAAGGAGGACTAGCAGCCGAGTTGCATAGGAGAATGTGGCAAGTGTTCATATGTAGTAAAAACCTGAGAAATCCGTCCGTTTTCGTCATTTGTTATGGAATCAACTTAAAGCCAGATCGTCACATTGGCCGCTCTTCTCTCTGAAACGGTTGTACTTATCGTCTGCAAAGCTATGTCGCGTGCTGCGTTATGCGGAGACACTAAAATCACCACAGTGGAACACAGATGAAGCTTCTAAGTTGATGTAATAGACAGTAAGAAGTAGTACAATTCAAGTTTTAGGTATCGATTTTTGACTTTTTAGCTGGCTTTGATGCCTTGGACATGACCTAGGACCTTAAGATTCTGCATGAAAGGAGGACTAGCAGCCGAGTTGCACGGGAGAATGTGACAAGTGTTCATATGTAGTAAAAACCTGAGAAATCCGTCCATTTTCGTCATTTGTTATCGAATCGATTTAAAGCCAGATCGTCACATTGGCCGCTCTCCTCTCTGAAACGGTTGTACTTATCGTCTGCAAAGCTATGCCACGTGCTGCGTTATGCGGAGACACTAAAGTCACCATAGTGGAACACAGATAAAGCTTCTAAATTGTGTAATAGCCAGTAAGAAGTTGTACAATTTACGTTTTAGGTATCGATTATTGACTTTTTAGCTGGCTTGGTGCCTTGGACATGAGCTAGGACCTTAAGATTCTGCATGAAACGAGGACCAGCAGCGGAGTTCCACGGTAGAATGTGAAAAGTGTTCATATGTAGGAAAAACCTGAGAAATCCGTTCGTTTTCGACATTTGTTATCGAATCGACTTGAAGCCAGATCGTCACATTGGCCGCTCTTCTCTCTGAAACGGTTGTACTTATCGTCTGCAAAGCTATGTCGCGTGCGACGGTATGCGGAGACACTAAAAGCACCATAGTAGAACACAGATGAAGCTTCTAAGTTGATGTAATAGCCAGTAAGAAGTAGTACAATTCAAGTTTTGGGTACTGATTATTAATTTTTTAGCTGGCTTTGGTGCCTTGGCCATGGGCTAGGACCATAAGATTCTGCATGAAAGGTGGACTAGCAGCCGAGTTGCACGGGAGAATGTCAAAAGTGTTCATATGTAGTAAAAACCTGAGAAATCCGTCCGTTTTCATAATTTGTTATAGAATCTACTTAAATCAGGATCATCACATTGGCTGCAGTTCTGTCTGAAACGGTTGTACTTATCGTCTGCAAAGCTATGTCGCGTGCTGCGGTATGCGGAGACACTAAAAGCACCATAGTAGAACATAGATGAAGCTTCTAAGTTGATGTAATAGCCAGTAAGAAGTAGTACAATTCAAGTCTTAGGTATCGATTTTTGACTTTTTAGCTGGCTTTGGTGCCTTGGACATGAGCTAGGACCTTAAGATTCTGCATGAAAGGAGGACTAGCAGCCGAGTTACATGGGAGAATGCGAAAAGTGTTCATATGTAGTAAAAACCTGAGAAATCCGTCCGTTTTCGTCATTTGTTATCGAATCGACTTAAAGCAAGATCGTCACATTGGCCGCTCTTCTCTCTGAAACGGTTGTACTTATCGTCTGCAAAGCTATGTCGCGTGCTGCGGTATGCGGAGACACTAAAAGCACCATAGTAGAACACAGATGAAGCTTCTAAGTTGATGTAACAGCCAGTAAGAAGTAGTACAATTTACGTTTTAGGTATCGATTTTTGACTTTTTAGCTGGCTTTGGTGCCTTGGACATGAGCTAGGACCTTAAGATTCTGCATGAAAGGTGGACTAGCAGTCGAGTTGCACGGGAGAATGTGAAAAGTGTTCATATGTAGGAAAAACCTAAAGAAATCCGTCCGTTTTCGTCATTTGTTATCGAATCGACTTAAAGCCAGATCGTCACATTGGCCCCTCTTCTCTGAAACGGTTGTACTTATCGTCTGCAAAGCTATGTCGCGTGCTGCGTTATGCGGAGACACTAAAAGCACCATAGTAGAACACAGATGAAGCTTCTAAGTTGATGTAATAACCAGTAAGAAGTAGTACAATTCAAGTTATAGGTATAGATTATTGACTTTTTAGCTGGCTTCGGTGCCTTGGACATGAGCTAGGACCTTAAGATTCTGCATGAAAGAAGGACTAGCAGCCGAGTTGCACGGGAGAATGTGACAAGTGTTTAAATGTAGTAAAAACCTGAGAAATACGTCCGTTTTTGTCATTTGTTATCGAATCGACTTAAAGCCAGATCGTCACATTGGCCGATCTTCTCTCTGAAACGGTAGTACTTATCGTCTGCAAAGCTATGTCGCGTGCTGCGTTATGCGGAGACACTAAAAGCATCATAGTAGAACATAGATGAAGCTTCTAAGTTGATGTAATAGCCAGTAAGAAGTAGTACAATTTACGTTTTAGGTATCGATTTTTGACTTTTTAGCTGGCTTTGGTGCCTTGGACATGAGCTAGGACCTTAAGATTCTGCATGAAAGGAGGACTAACAGCCGAGTTTCATGGGAGAATGCGAAAAGTGTTCATATGTAGTAAAAACCTGAGAAATCCGTCCGTTTTCGTCATTTGTTATCGAATCGACTTAAAGACAGATCGTCACATTGGCCGCTCTTCTCTCTGAAGCGGTTGTACTTATCGTCTGCAAAGCTATGTCGCGTGCTGCGGTACATGGAGACACTAAAAGCACCATAGTAGAACACAGATGAAGCTTCTAAGTTGATGTAATAGCCAGTAAGAAGTAGTACAATTCAAATTTTAGGTATCGATTATTGACTATTTAGCTGGCTTTGGTGCCTTGGACATGAGCTAGGACCTTAAGATTCTGCATGAAAGGAGGACTAGCAGCCGCGTTGCACGGGAGTATGTGAAAAGTGTTCATATGTAGTAAAAACCAGAGAAATCCGTCCGTTTTCGTCATTTGTTATCGAATCGACTGAAAGCCAGATCGTCACATTTGCCGCTCTTCTCTCTGAAACGGTTGTACTTATCGTCTGCAAAGCTATGTCGCGTGCTGCGGTATGCGGAGACACTTAAATCACCATTGTAGAACACAGATGTAGCTTCTAAGTTGAAGTAATATCCAGTTAAATGTAGTACAATTCAAGACTTAGGTTCGATTATTGACTTTTTACCATTCTTTGGTGCCTTGGACATGAGCTAGGACCTTAAGATTCTGCATGAAAGGAGGACTAGCAGCCGAGTTGCATGGGAGTATGTGAAAAGTGTTCATGTGTAGTAAAAACCAGAGACATCCGTCCGTTTTCGTCATTTGTTATCGAATCGACTTAAAGCCAGATCGTCACATTGGCCGCTCTTCTCACTGTAAAGGTTGTACTTATCGTCTCCAAAGCTATGTCGCGTCCTGCGGTATGCGGAGACACTAAAAGCACCATAGTAGAACACAGATGAAGCTTCTAAGTTGATGTAATAGCTAGTAGGAAGTAGTACAGTTCAAGTTTTAGGTATCGATTATTGACTATTTAGATGGCTTTGGTGCCTTGGACATTAGCTAGGAGCTTAAGATTCTGCATGAAAGGAGAACTAGCAGCCGCGTTGCACGGGAGTATGTGAAAAGTGTTCATATGTAGTAACGACCTGAGAAATCCGTCCGTTTTCGTCATTTGTTATCGAATCGACTTAAAGCCAGATCGTCACATTGGCGCTCTTCTCTCTGAAACGGCTGTACATATCGTCTGCAAAGCTATGTCGCGTGATGCGGTATGCGGAGACACTAAACCACCATAGTAGAACATAGATGAAGCTTCTAAGTTGATGTAGTAGCCAGTAAGAAGTAGTACAATTTACGTTTTAGGTATCGATTTTTGACTTTTTAGCTGGCTTTGGAGCCTTGGACATGACCTAGGAATTAAGATTCTGCATGAATGGAGGACTAGCAGCCGAGTTGCATGGGAGAATGTGAAAAGTGTTCATATGTAGTAAAAACCTAAAGAAATCCGTCCGTTTTCGTCATTTGTTATCGAATCGATTTAAAGCCAGATCGTCACATTGGCCGCCCTTCTCTCTGAAACGGTTGTACGTATCGCCTGCAAAGCTATGTCGCGTGCTGCGGTATGCGGAGACACTAAAAGCACCATAGTAGAACACAGATGAAGCTTCTAAGTTGATGTAATAGCATGCAGGAAGTAGTACAATTCAAGTTTTAGTTATCGATTATTAATTTTTAGCTGGCTTTGGTGCCTTGGATATGAGATAGGACCTTAAGATTCTGCATGAAAGGAGGACCAGCAGTCGAGTTGCACGGGAGAATGTGAAAAATGTTCATATGTATAAAAAACCTAAAGAAATCCGTCCGTTTTCGTCATTTGTTATCGAATCGACTTAAAGCCAGATCGTCACATTGGCCGCTCTTCTCTCTGAAACGGTTGTACTTATCGTCTGCAAAGCTATGTCGCGTGCTGCGGTATGCGGAGACACTAAAAGCACCATAGTAGAACACAGATGAAGCTTCTAAGTTGATGTAACAGCCAGTAAGAAGTAGTACCATTCAAGTTGTAGGTATCGATTATTGACTTTTTTGCTGGCTTTGGTGCTTTGGACATGAGCTAGGACCTTAAGATTCTGCATGAAATGAGGACTAGCAGCCGAGTTGCACGGGAGAATGTGAAAAGTGTTCATATGTAGGAAAAACCTGAGAATTCCGTCCGTTTTCGTCATTTGTAATCGAATCGACTTAAAGCCAGATCGTCACATTGGGCCCTCTTCTGTGAAACGGTTGTACGTATCGTCTGCAAAGCTATGTCGCGTGCTGCGTTATGCGGAGACACTAAAAGCACCATAGTAGAACACAGATGAAGCTTCTAAGTTGATGTAATAACCAGTAAGAAGTAGTACAATTCAAGTTTTAATTATAGATTATTGACTTTTTAGCTGGCTTTGGTGCCTTGGACATGAGCTAGGACCTTAAGATTCTGCATGAAAGAAGGACTAGCAGCCGAGTTGCACGGAAGAATGTGACAAGTGTTCAAATGTAGTAAAAACCTGAGAAATCCGTCCGTTTTCGTCATTTGTTATCGAATCGACTTAAAGACAGATCGTCACATTGGCCGATCTTCTCTCTGAAACGGTAGTACTTATCGTCTGCAAAGCTATGTCGCGTGCTGCGGTATGCGGAGACACTAAAAGCACCATAGTAGAACACAGATGAAGCTTCTAAGAGGATGTAATAACCAGTAAGAAGTAGTACAGTTCAAGTTTTTGGTATTGATTATTGACTATTTTGCTGGCTTTTGTGCCTTGGACATGAGCTAGGAGCTTAAGATTCTGCATGAAAGGAGGACTAGCAGCCACGTTGCACGGGAGTATGTGAAAAGTGTTCATATGTAGTAAAAACCTTAGAAATCCGTCCGTTTTCGTCATTTGTTATCGAATCCACTTAAAGCCAAATCGTCACATTGTCCGCTCTTCTCTCTGAAACGGTTGTACTTATCGTCTGCACAGCTATGTCGCGTGCTGCGGTATGCGGAGACACTAAAAGCACCATAGTAGAACACAGATGAAGCTTCTAAGTTGATGTAATAGCAAGTAAGAAGTAGTACAATTCAAGTTTTAGGTATCGATTATTGACTTTTTAGCCGGCTTTGGTGCCTTGAACATGAGCTAGGACCTTAAGATTCTGCATGAAAGGTGGACTAGCAGCCGAGTTGCATGGCAGAATGTGAAAAGTGTTCATATGTAGTAAAAACCTGAGAAATCCGTCCGTTTTCATAATTTGTTATAGAATCTACTTAAATCAGGATCATCACATTGGCTGCAGTTCTGTCTGAAACGGTTGTACTTATCGTCTGCAAAGCTATGTCGCGTGCTGCGGTATGCGGAGACACTAAAAGCACCATAGTAGAACATAGATGAAGCTTCTAAGTTGATGTAATAGCCAGTAAGAAGTAGTACAATTTACGTTTTAGGTATCGATTTTTGACTTTTTAGCTGGCTTTGGTGCCTTGGACATGAGCTAGGACCTTAAGATTCTGCATGAAAGGAGGACTAGCAGCCGAGTTTCATGGGAGAATGCGAAAAGTGTTCATATGTAGTAAAAACCTGAGAAATCCGTCCGTTTTCGTCATTTGTTATCGAATCGACTTAAAGCAAGATCGTCACATTGGCCGCTCTTCTCTCTGAAACGGTTGTACTTATCGTCTGCAAAGCTATGTCGCGTGATGCGGTATGCGGAGACACTAAAAGCACCATAGTAGAACACAGATGAAGCTTCTAAGTTAATGTAATAGCCAGTAAGAAGTAGTACAATTTACGTTTTAGGTATCGATTTTTGACTTTTTAGCTGGCTTTGGAGCCTTGGACATGAGGTAGGACCTTAAGACTCTGCATGAAAGGAGGACTAGCAGCCGCGTTGCACGGGAGTATTGTGAAAAGTGTTCATATGTAGTAAAAACCTGCGAAATCCGTCCGTTTTCGTCATTTGTTATCGAATCAACTTGAAGCCAGATCGTCACATTGGCCGCTCTTCTCTCTGAAACGGTTGTACTTATCGTCTGCAAAGCTATGTCGCGTGATGCGGTATGCGGAGACACTAAAAGCACCATAGTAGAACACAGATGAAGCTTCTAAGTTGATGTAATAGCCAGTAAGAAGTAGTAAAATTCAAGTTTTAGGTATCGATTACTGACTATTTTGCTGGCTTTGGTGCCTTGGACATGAGCTAGGGCCGTAAGATTCTGCATGAAAGGAGAACTAGCAGCCGCGTTGCACGGCTGTATGTGAAAAGTGTTCATATGTAGTAAAAACCTGAGAAATCCGTCCGTTTTCGTCATTTGTTGTCGAATCGACTTAAAGCAAGATCGTCACATTGGCCGCTCTTCTCTCTGAAACGGTTGTACTTATCGTCTGCAAAGCTATGTCGCGTGCTGCGGTATGCGGAGAAACTAAAAGCACCATAGTAGAACACAGATGAAGCTTCTAAGTTGATGTAACAGCCAGTAAGAAGTAGTACAATTCAAGTTTTAATTATAGATTATTGACTTTTTAGCTGGCTTTGGTGCCTTGGACATGAGCTAGGACCTTAAGATTCTGCATGAAAGAAGGACTAGCAGCCGAGTTGCACGGGAGAATTTGACAAGTGTTCAAATGTAGTAAAAACCTGAGAAATACGTCCGTTTTCATAATTTGTTATAGATTCGACTTAAATCAGGATCGTCACATTGGCGGCAGTTCTGTCTGAAACGGTTGTACTTATCGTCTGCACAGCTATGTCGCGTGCTGCGGTATGCGGAGACACTAAAAGCACCATAGTAGAACATAGATGAAGCTTCTATGTTGATGTAATAGCCTGTAAGAAGTAGTACAATTTACGATTTAGGTGTCGATTTTTGACTTTTTAGCTGGCTTTGGTGCCTTGGACATGAGCTAGGACCTTAAGATTCTGCATGAAAGGAGGACTAGCAGCCGAGTTTCATGGGAGAATGTGAAAAGTGTTCATATGTAGTAAAATCATGAGAAATCCGTCCGTTTTCGTCATTTGTTATCGAATCGACTTAAAGCAAGATCGTCTCATTGGCCGCTCTTCTCTCTGAAACGGTTGTACTAATCGTCTGCAAAGCTATGTCGCGTGCTGCGGTATGCGGAGACACTAAACGCACCATAGTAGAACACAGATGAAGCTTCTAAGTTGATGTAATAGCCAGTAAGAAGTAGTACAATTCAAGTTTTATGTATCGATTATTGACTTTTTAGCTGGCTTTGGTGCCTTGGACATGAGCTAGGACCTTAAGATTCTGCATGAAAGGAGGAGTAGCAGCCGAGTTGCATGGGAGAATGTGAAAAGTGTTCATATGTAGTAAAAATATGAGAAATCCGTCCGTTTTCGTCATTTGTTATCGAATCGACTAAAAGCCAGATCGTCACATTGACCGCTCTTCTCTCTGAAACGGTTTTACTTATCGTCTGCAAAGCTATGTCACGTGCTGCGGTATGCGGAAACACTAATAGCACCATAGTAGAACACAGATGAAGCTTCTAAGTTGATGTAATAGCATGCAGGAAGTAGTACAATTCAAGTTTTAGGTATCGATTATTGATTTTTAGCTGGCTTTGGTGCCTTGGATATGAGATAGGACCTTAAGATTCTGCATGAAAGGAGGACTAGCAGCCGAGTTGCACGAGAGAATGTGACAAGTGTTCAAATGTAGTAAAAACCTGAGAAATCCGTCCGTTTTCGTCATTTGTTATCGAATCGACTTAAAGCCAGATCGTCACATTGGCCGATCTTCTCTCTGAAACGGTAGTACTTATCGTCTGCAAAGCTATGTCGCGTGCTGCGGTATGCGGAGACACTAAAAGCACCATAGTAGAACACAGATGAAGCTTCTAAGTTAATGTAATAACCAGTAAGAAGTAGTACAGTTCAAGTTTTAGGTATCGATTATTGACTTTTTTGCTGGCTTTTGTGCCTTGGACATGAGCTAGGAGCTTAAGATTCTGCATGAAAGGAGGACTAGCAGCCACGTTGCACGGGAGTATGTGAAA
Source organism: Schistocerca gregaria (assembly GCF_023897955.1). Classification (NCBI taxonomy): domain Eukaryota; kingdom Metazoa; phylum Arthropoda; class Insecta; order Orthoptera; family Acrididae; genus Schistocerca; species Schistocerca gregaria. The sequence goes on along the minus strand of NW_026061736.1, from coordinate 4,895,540 downwards.
AGTCTTCATATGTAGTAAAAACCTTAGAACTCCGTCCGTTTTCGTCATTTGTTATCGAATCGACTTAAAGCCAGATCGTCACATTGGCCGCTCTTCTCTCTGAAACGGTTGTACTTATCGTCTGCACAGCTATGTCGCGTGCTGCGGTATGCGGAGACACTAAAAGCACCATAGTAGAACACAAATGAAGCTTCTAAGTTGATGTAATAGCAAGTAAGAAGTAGTACAATTCAAGTTTTAGGTATCGATTATTGACTTTTTAGCCGGCTTTGGTGCCTTGAACATGAGCAAGGACCTTAAGATTCTGCATGAAAGGAGGACTAGCAGCCGAGTTTCATGGGAGAATGCGAAAAGTGTTCATATGTAGTAAAAACCTGAGAAATCCGTCCGTTTTCGTCATTTGTTATCGAATCGACTTAAAGCAAGATCGTCACATTGGCCGCTCTTCTCTCTGAAACGGTTGTACTTAACGTCTGCAAAGCTATGTCGCGTGCTGCGGTATGCGGAGACACTAAAAGCACCATAGTAGAACACAGATGAAGCTTCTAAGTTGATGTAATATCCAGTAAGAAGTAGTACAATTCAAGTTTTAGGTATCGACTATTGACTTTTTAGCTGGCTTTGGTGCCTTGGATATGAGATAGGACCTTAAGATTCTGCATGAAAGGAGGACTAGCAGCCGAGTTGCACGAGAGAATGTGACAAGTGTTCAAATGTAGTAAAAACCTGAGAAATCCGTCCGTTTTCGTCATTTGTTATCGAATCGACTTAAAGCCAGATCGTCACATTGGCCGATCTTCTCTCTGAAACGGTAGTACTTATCGTCTGCAAAGCTATGCCGCGTGCTGCGTTATGCGGAGACACTAAAGTCACCATAGTGGAACACAGATGAAGCTTCTAAGTTGTGTAATAGCCAGTAAGAAGTTGTACAATTTACGTTTTAGGTATCGATTATTGACTTTTTAGCTGGCTTGGTGCCTTGGACATGAGCTAGGACCTTAAGATTCTGCATGAAACGAGGACCAGCAGCGGAGTTCCACGGTAGAATGTGAAAAGTGTTCATATGTAGGAAAAACCTGAGAAATCCGTTCGTTTTCGACATTTGTTATCGAATCGACTTAAAGCCAGATCGTCACATTGGCCGCTCTTCTCTCTGAAACGGTTGTACTTATCGTCTGCAAAGCTATGTCGCGTGCGACGGTATGCGGAGACACTAAAAGCATCATAGTAGAACACAGATGAAGCTTCTAAGTTGATGTAATAGCCAGTAAGAAGTAGTACAATTCAAGTTTTGGGTACTGATTATTTACTTTTTAGCTGGCTTTGGTGCCTTGGCCATGAGCTAGGACCTTAAGATTCTGCATTAAAGGAGGACTAGCAGCCAAGTTGCATGGGAGAATGCGAAAAGTGTTCATATGTAGTAAAAACCTGAGAAATCCGTCCGTTTTCGTCATTTGTTATCGAATCGACTTAAAGCCAGATCTTCACATTATCCCCTCTTCTCTGAAACGGTTGTACTTATCGTCTGCAAAGCTATGTCGCGTGCTGCGTTATGCGGAGACACTAAAAGCACCATAGTAGAACACAGATGAAGCTTCTAAGTTGATGTAATAACCAGTAAGAAGTAGTACAATTCAAGTTTTAGGTATAGATTATTGACTTTTTAACTGGCTTTGGTGCCTTGGACATGAGCTAGGACCTTAAGATTCTGCATGAAAGAAGGACTAGCAGCCGAGTTGCACGGGAGAATGTGACAAGTCTACATCTACATGACTACTCTGCAATTCACATTTAAGTGCTTGGCAGAGGGTTCATCGAACCACAATCATACTATCTCTCTACTATTCCACTCCCGAACAGCGAGCGGTAAAAACGAACACCTAAGCCTTTCTGTTTGAGCTCTGATTTCTCTTATTTTATTTTGATGATCATTCCTACCTATGTAGGTTGGGCTCAACAAAATATTTTCGCATTCGGAAGAGAAAGTTGGTGACTGAAATTTCGTAAAAAGGTCTCGCCGCGACGAAAAACGTCTATGCTGTAATGACTTCCATCCCAACTCGTGTATCATATCTGCCACACTCTCTCCCCTATAACGCGAAAATACAAAACGAGCTGCCCTTCTTTGCACCCTCTCGATGTCCTCCGTCAATCCCACCTGGTAAGGATCCCACACCGCGCAGCAATATTCTAACAGAGGACGCACGAGTGTAGTGTAAGCTGTCTCTTTAGTGGACTTGTTGCATCTTCTAAGTGTCCTGCCAATGAAACGCAACCTTTGGCTCGCCTTCCCGACAATATTATCTATGTGGTCCTTCCAACTGAAGTTGTTTGTAATTTTAACACCCAGGTACTTAGTTGAATTGACAGCCTTGAGAATTGTACTATTTATCGAGTAATCGAATTCCAACGGATTTCTTTTGGAACTCATGTGGATCATCTCACACTTTTCGTTATTTAGCGTCAACTGCCACCTGACACACCATACAGCAATCTTTTCTAAATCGCTTTGCAGCTGATACTGGTCTTCGGATGACCTTACTAGACGGTAAATTACAGCATCATCTTCGAACAACCTAAGAGAACTGCTCAGATTGTCACCCAGGTCATTTATATAGATCAGGAACAGTAGAGGTCCCAGGACGCTTCCCTGGGGAACACCTGATATCACTTCAGTTTTACTCGATGATTTGCCGTCTATTACTACGAACTGCGACCTTCCTGACAGGAAATCACGAATCCAGTCACACAACTGAGACGATACCCCATAGCTCCGCAGCTTGATTAGAAGTCGCTTGTGAGGAACGGTGTCAAAAGCTTTCCGGAAATCTAGAAATACGGAATCAACTTGAGATCCCCTGTCGATAGCGGCCATTACCTCGTGCGAATAAAGAGCTAGCTGTGTTGCACAAGAGCGATGTTTTCTGAAGCCATGCTGATTACGTGTCAATAGATCGTTCCCTTCGAGGTGATTCATAATGTTTGAATACAGTATATGCTCCAAAACCCTACTGCAAACCGACGTCAATGATATAGGTCTGTAGTTAAATGGATTACTCCTACTACCCTTCTTGAACACTGGTGCGACCTGCGCAATTTTCCAATCTGTAGGTACAGATCTATCGGTGAGCGAGCGGTTGTATATGAGTGCTAAGTAGGGAGCTATAGTATCAGCGTAATCTGAAAGGAACCTAATCGGTATACAATCTGGACCTGAAGACTTGCCCGTATCAAGCGATTTGAGTTGCTTCGCAACCCCTAAGGTATCTACTTCTAAGAAACTCATGCTAGCAGATGTTCGTGTTTCAAATTCTGGAATATTCCATTCGTCTTCCCTGGTGAAGGAATTTCGGAAAACTGCGTTCAATAACTCCGCTTTAGCGGCGCAGTCGTCGATAACAGTACCATCGGCACTGCGCAGCGAAGGTATTGACTGCGTCTTGCCGCTTGTATACTTTACATACGACCAGAATTTCTTCGGATTTTCTACCAAATTTCGAGACAATGTTTCGTTGTGGAACCTATTAAAGGCATCTCGCATCGAAGTACGTGCCAAATTTCGCGCGTCTGTAAATTTTAGCCCATCTTCAGGATTTCGCGTTCTTCTGAACTTCGCATGCTTTTTCCGTTGCCTCTGCAACAGCGTTCGGACCTTTTTTGTGTACCACGGGGGATCCGTTCCATCTCTTACCAATTTATGAGGTATGAATATCTCAATTGCTGTTGCTACTATATCTTTGAATTTGAGCCACATCTCGTCTACATTCGCATAGTCAGTTCGGAAGGAATGGAAATTGTCTTTTAGGAAGGCTTCTAGTGGTACTTTATCCGCTTTTTTAAATAAAATTATTTTGCGTTTGTTTCTGATGGATTTGGAAGAAATGGTATTGAGCCTAGCTACAATGACCTTGTGATCACTAGTCCCTGTATCAGTCATGATGCTCTCTATCAGCTCTGGATTGTTTGTGGCCAAGAGGTCAAGTGTGTTTTCGCAACCATTTACAATTCGCGTGGGTTCGTGGACTAACTGCTCTAAATAATTTTCGGAGAATGCATTTAGGACAATCTCGGAAGACGTTTTGTGCCTACCACCGGTTTTGAACAAGTATTTTTGCCAACATATCGAGGGTAGGTTGAAGTCCCCACCAACTATAACCGTATGAGTGGGGTATTTATTTGTTACGAGACTCAAACTTTCTCTGAACTGTTCCGCAACTGTATCATCGGAGTCTGGGGGTCGGTAGAAGGAGCCAATTATTAACTTAATTCGGCTGTTAAGTATAACCTCCACCCACACCAATTCGCACAGAGTATCTACTTCGACTTCACTACAAGATAAACCACTACTGACAGACACCAACACTCCACCACCAATTCTGCCTAATCTATCTTTCCTGAACACCGTCTGAGACTTCGTAAAAATTTCTGCAGAACTTATTTCAGGCTTTAGCCAGCTTTCTGTACCTATAACGATATCAGCTTCTGTGCTTTCTATTAGCGCTTGAAGCTCAGGGACTTTTCCAGCGCAACTACAACAATTTACAACTATAATTCCGACTGTTCCTTGATCCAAGCACGTCCTGTAATTGCCAAGCACCCTTTGACATTGCAGCCCATCCCGCACTTTCCCGAGGCCTTCTAACCTAAAAAACCGCCCAGTCCACGCCACACAGCCTCCGCTACCCGTGTAGCCGCCAGCTGAGTGTAGTGAACTCCTGACCTATTCAGCGGAACCCGAAACCCCACCACCCTATGGCGCAAGTCAAGGAATCTGCAGCCAATACGGTCGCAAAACCGTCTGAGCCTCTGATTCAGACCCTCCACCCGGCTCTGCACCAAAGGTCCGCAGTCGGTTCTGTCAACGATGCTGCAGATGGTGAGCTCTGCCTTCATCTCGTAAGCAAGACCGGCAGCCTTCACCAAATCAGATATCCGCTGGAATCCAGAGAGAATTTCCTCAGATCCAAAGCGACACACGTCATTAATGCCGACATGTGCCACCACCTGCAGCTGGCTGCACCCTGTGCTCTTCATGGCATCCGGAAGGACCCTTTCGACATCAGGAATGACTCCTCCCGGAATGCACACGGAGTGCACACTGGATTTCTTCCCCTCCTTAGCCGCCATATCCCTAAGGGGCCCCATTACGCGCCTAACATTGGAGCTCCCAACTACCAGTAAGCCCAACCTCTGCGATTGCCCGGACCTAGAAGGCTGAGAATGATCCTCTGAAACAGGGCAGGCAGCTGCATCTGGCTCAGCCAGAGACAGTGCCTGAAACCGGTTTGTCAGACGCACCGGGGAGGCTTTCTGGTCAGCTTCCGGGGACGCCTTTCGCCGCCTGCCACGCCTTGGAACGACCTCCCAATCAACAACAGGCGAGGGCTCAGCCCCACTGCGGGCAGCAACCGGGGCAACCACAGCGGCAGACCGATCTGGGGACAGACGGGATGAGGTTGACATCCCCGTGATACCCGAGTCCGGCTCCCCACAGTGGTGCCCATTGGCAACAGCCTCAAGCTGCGCGACCGAAGTCAGCGCCGATTGCAGCTGTGAGCGAAGGGATGCCAAGTCAGCACTCATCCGAACACAGCAATCGCAGTCCCTGTCCATTCTAATCGATGTTTAACAACAGTTACTGAAACACGAGTCGGTGCCTAGATAACGCAAGCGGAACACGCAAAGAATGTATCAACTAACCTGTACAAATGCCTAACGAATGCGCTACAATCTGCTGAATTTACGATTACAGTAACTAAAACTCGAAATTGCACCTCCTATACGAAACTCACACGCAATTTGAATAAGAATCTACGAAGTAAACACTAAAGCGCGATGCTACAACTGTCAAATACTATAATACGCCCAAAATATATGAATTAAACAATGCAAGTACCCAAAAACACGCAAAGAAATTAATTAAACTATGTAACAAATAAGTAAGCTAGGGTTATACGACTTGCTGCTGCAGCTGCTTATCCAACGGCGGCAGGGAGCACACTGCTACAACAAGTGTTCATATGTAGTAAAAACCTGAGAAATCCGTCCGTTTTCGTCATTTGTTATCGAATCGATTTAAAGCCAGATCGTCACATTGGCCGCTCTCCTCTCTGAAACGGTTGTACTTATCGTCTGCAAAGCTATGTCGCGTGCTGCGTTATGCGGAGACACTAAAAGCACCATGATTGAACACAGATGAAGCTTCTAAGTTGATGTAATAGCAAGCAAGAAGTAGTACAATTCAAGTTTTATGTATCGATTATTGACTTTTTAGCCGGCTTTGGTGCCTTGGACATGAGCTAGGACCTTAAGATTCTGCATGAAAGGGGGACTAGCGGGCGAGTTGAACGGGAGAATGTGAAAAGTGTTCAAATGTAGTAAAAACCTGAGAAATACGTCCGTTTTCGTCATTTGTTATCGAATCGACTTAAAGCCAGATCGTCACATTGGCCGCTCTTCTCTCTGAAACGGTTGTACTTATCGTCTGCAAAGCTATGTCGCGTGCTGCGTTACGCGGAGACACTAAAATCACCACAGTGGAACACAGATGAAGCTTCTAAGTTGATGTAATAGCCAGTAAGAAGTAGTACAATTCAAGTTTTAGGTATAGACTATTGACTTTTTTGCTGGCTTTGATGCCTTGGACATGAGGTAGGACCTTAAGATTCGGTATGAAAGGAGGACTAGCAGCCGAGTTGCATAGGAGAATGTGAAAAGTGTTCATATGTAGTAAAAACCTAAGAAATCCGTCCGTTTTCGTCATTTGTTATGGAATCAACTTAAAGCCATATCGTCACATTGGCCGCTCTTCTCTCTGAAACGGTTGTACTTATCGTCTGCAAAGCTATGTCGCGTGCGACGGTATGCGGAGACACTAAAAGCACCATAGTAGAACACAGATGAAGCTTCTAAGTTGATGTAATAGCCAGTAAGAAGTAGTACAATTCAAGTTTTGGGTACTGATTATTTACTTTTTAGCTGGCTTTGGTGCCTTGGCCATGAGCTAGGACCTTAAGATTCTGCATTAAAGGAGGACTAGCAGCCAAGTTGCATGGGAGAATGCGAAAAGTGTTCATATGTAGTAAAAACCTGAGAAATCCGTCCGTTTTCGTCATTTGTTATCGAATCGACTTAAAGCCAGATCTTCACATTATCCCCTCTTCTCTGAAACGGTTGTACTTATCGTCTGCAAAGCTATGTCGCGTGCTGCGTTATGCGGAGACACTAAAAGCACCATAGTAGAACACAGATGAAGCTTCTAAGTTGATGTAATAACCAGTAAGAAGTAGTACAATTCAAGTTTTAGGTATAGATTATTGACTTTATAACTGGCTTTGGTGCCTTGGACATGAGCTAGGACCTTAAGATTCTTAATGAAAGAAGGACTAGCAGCCGAGTTGCACGGGAGAATGTGACAAGTGTTCATATGTAGTAAACACCTGAGAAATCCGTCCGTTTTCGTCATTTGTTATCGAATCGATTTAAAGCCAGATCGTCACATTGGCCGCTCTCCTCTCTGAAACGGTTGTACTTATCGTCTGCAAAGCTATGTCGCGTGCTGCGTTATGCGGAGACACTAAAAGCACCATGATTGAACACAGATGAAGCTTCTAAGTTGATGTAATAGCAAGCAAGAAGTAGTACAATTCAAGTTTTAGGTATCGATTATTGACTTTTTAGCCGGCTTTGGTGCCTTGGACATGAGCTAGGACCTTAAGATTCTGCATGAAAGGGGGACTAGCGGGCGAGTTGAACGGGAGAATGTGAAAAGTGTTCAAATGTAGTAAAAACCTGAGAAATACGTCCGTTTTCGTCATTTGTTATCGAATCGACTTAAAGCCAGATCGTCACATTGGCCGCTCTTCTCTCTGAAACGGTTGTACTTATCGTCTGCAAAGCTATGTCGCGTGCTGCGTTACGCGGAGACACTAAAATCACCACAGTGGAACACAGATGAAGCTTCTAAGTTGATGTAATAGCCAGTAAGAAGTAGTACAATTCAAGTTTTAGGTATCGACTATTGACTTTTTAGCTGGCTTTGATGCCTTGGACATGAGGTAGGACCTTAAGATTCGGTATGAAAGGAGGACTAGCAGCCGAGTTGCATAGGAGAATGTGAAAAGTGTTCATATATAGTAAAAACCTAAGAAATCCGTCCGTTTTCGTCATTTGTTATGGAATCAACTTAAAGCCATATCGTCACATTGGCCGCTCTTCTCTCTGAAACGGTTGTACTTATCGTCTGCAAAGCTATGTCGCGTGCGACGGTATGCGGAGACACTAAAAGCACCATAGTAGAACACAGATGAAGCTTCTAAGTTGATGTAATAGCCAGTAAGAAGTAGTACAATTCAAGTTTTGGGTACTGATTATTTACTTTTTAGCTGGCTTTGGTGCCTTGGCCATGAGCTAGGACCTTAAGATTCTGCATTAAAGGAGGACTAGCAGCCAAGTTGCATGGGAGAATGCGAAAAGTGTTCATATGTAGTAAAAACCTGAGAAATCCGTCCGTTTTCGTCATTTGTTATCGAATCGACTTAAAGCCAGATCTTCACATTATCCCCTCTTCTCTGAAACGGTTGTACTTATCGTCTGCAAAGCTATGTCGCGTGCTGCGTTATGCGGAGACACTAAAAGCACCATAGTAGAACACAGATGAAGCTTCTAAGTTGATGTAATAACCAGTAAGAAGTAGTACAATTCAAGTTTTAGGTATAGATTATTGACTTTAAAACTGGCTTTGGTGCCTTGGACATGAGCTAGGACCTTAAGATTCTTAATGAAAGAAGGACTAGCAGCCGAGTTGCACGGGAGAATGTGACAAGTGTTCATATGTAGTAAACACCTGAGAAATCCGTCCGTTTTCGTCATTTGTTATCGAATCGATTTAAAGCCAGATCGTCACATTGGCCGCTCTCCTCTCTGAAACGGTTGTACTTATCGTCTGCAAAGCTATGTCGCGTGCTGCGTTATGCGGAGACACTAAAAGCACCATGATTGAACACAGATGAAGCTTCTAAGTTGATGTAATAGCAAGCAAGAAGTAGTACAATTCAAGTTTTAGGTATCGATTATTGACTTTTTAGCCGGCTTTGGTGCCTTGGACATGAGCTAGGACCTTAAGATTCTGCATGAAAGGGGGACTAGCGGGCGAGTTGAACGGGAGAATGTGAAAAGTGTTCAAATGTAGTAAAAACCTGAGAAATCCGTCCGTTTTCGTCATTTGTTATTGAATCAACTTAAAGCCATATCGTCACATTGGCCGCTCTTCTCTCTGAAACGGTTGTACTTATCGTCTGCAAAGCTATGTCGCGTGCGACGGTATGCGGAGACACTAAAAGCACCATAGTAGAACACAGATGAAGCTTCTAAGTTGATGTAATAGCCAGTAAGAAGTAGTACAATTCAAGTTTTGGGTACTGATTATTTACTTTTTAGCTGGCTTTGGTGCCTTGGCCATGAGCTAGGACCTTAAGATTCTGCATTAAAGGAGGACTAGCAGCCAAGTTGCATGGGAGAATGCGAAAAGTGTTCATATGTAGTAAAAACCTGAGAAATCCGTCCGTTTTCGTCATTTGTTATCGAATCGACTTAAAGCCAGATCTTCACATTATCCCCTCTTCTCTGAAACGGTTGTACTTATCGTCTGCAAAGCTATGTCGCGTGCTGCGTTATGCGGAGACACTAAAAGCACCATAGTAGAACACAGATGAAGCTTCTAAGTTGATGTAATAACCAGTAAGAAGTAGTACAATTCAAGTTTTAGGTATAGATTATTGACTTTATAACTGGCTTTGGTGCCTTGGACATGAGCTAGGACCTTAAGATTCTTAATGAAAGAAGGACTAGCAGCCGAGTTGCACGGGAGAATGTGACAAGTGTTCATATGTAGTAAACACCTGAGAAATCCGTCCGTTTTCGTCATTTGTTATCGAATCGATTTAAAGCCAGATCGTCACATTGGCCGCTCTCCTCTCTGAAACGGTTGTACTTATCGTCTGCAAAGCTATGTCGCGTGCTGCGTTATGCGGAGACACTAAAAGCACCATGATTGAACACAGATGAAGCTTCTAAGTTGATGTAATAGCAAGCAAGAAGTAGTACAATTCAAGTTTTAGGTATCGATTATTGACTTTTTAGCTGGCTTTGGTGCCTTGGACATGAGCTAGGACCTTAAGATTCTGCATGAAAGGAGGATTAGCAGCCGAGTTGTACGGGAGAATGTGAAAAGTGTTCATATGCAGTAAAAACCTGAGACATCCGTCCGTTTACGTCATTTGTTATGGAATCGACTTAAAGCCAGATCGTCACATTGCCGCTCTTCTCTCTGAAACGGTTGTACTTATCGTCTGCAAAGCTATGTCGCGTGCTGCGGTATGCGGAGACACTAAAAGCACCATAGTAGAACACAGATCAAACTTCTAAGTTAATGTAATAGCCAGTAAGAAGTAGTACAATTCAAGTTTTGGGTACTGATTATTTACTTTTTAGCTGGCTTTGGTGCTTTGGACATGAGCTAGGACCTTAAGATTCTGCATGAAAGGGGGACTAGCGGGCGAGTTGAACGGGAGAATGTGAGAAGTGTTCATATGTAGTAAAAACCTTAGAAATCCGTCCGTTTTCGTCATTTGTTATCGAATCGACTTAAAGCCAGATCGTCACATTTTCCGCTCTTTTCCCTGAAACGGTTGTACTTAACGTCTGCAAAGCTATGTCGCGTGCTGCGGTATGCGGAGACACTAAAAGCACCATAGTAGAACACAGATGAAGCTTCTAAGTTGATGTAAAAGCCAGTAAGAAGTAATACAATTCACGTTTTAGGTATCGATTATTGACTTTTTAGCTGGCTTTGGTGCCTTGGACATGAGCTAGGACCTTAAGATTCTGCATGAAAGGAGGACTAGCAGCCGAGTTGCACGGGAGAATGTGAAAAGTGTTTAAATGTAGTAAAAACCTGAGAAATACGTCCGTTTTCGTCATTTGTTATCGAATCAACTTAAAGCCAGATCGTCACATTGGCCGCTCTTCTCTCTGAAACGGTTGTACTTATCGTCTGCAAAGCTATGTCGCGTGCGACGGTATGCGGAGACACTAAAAGCACCATAGTAGAACACAGATGAAGCTTCTAAGTTGATGTAATAGCCAGTAAGAAGTAGTACAATTCAAGTTTTGGGTACTGATTATTTACTTTTTAGCTGGCTTTGGTGCCTTGGCCATGAGCTAGGACCTTAAGATTCTGCATTAAAGGAGGACTAGCAGCCAAGTTGCATGGGAGAATGCGAAAAGTGTTCATATGTAGTAAAAACCAGAGAAATCCGTCCGTTTTCGTCATTTGTTATCGAATCGACTTAAAGCCAGATCTTCACATTATCCCCTCTTCTCTGAAACGGTTGTACTTATCGTCTGCAAAGCTATGTCGCGTGCTGCGTTATGCGGAGACACTAAAAGCACCATAGTAGAACACAGATGAAGCTTCTAAGTTGATGTAATAACCAGTAAGAAGTAGTACAATTCAAGTTTTAGGTATAGATTATTGACTTTATAACTGGCTTTGGTGCCTTGGACATGAGCTAGGACCTTAAGATTCTTAATGAAAGAAGGACTAGCAGCCGAGTTGCACGGGAGAATGTGACAAGTGTTCATATGTAGTAAACACCTGAGAAATCCGTCCGTTTTCGTCATTTGTTATCGAATCGATTTAAAGCCAGATCGTCACATTGGCCGCTCTCCTCTCTGAAACGGTTGTACTTATCGTCTGCAAAGCTATGTCGCGTGCTGCGTTATGCGGAGACACTAAAAGCACCATGATTGAACACAGATGAAGCTTCTAAGTTGATGTAATAGCAAGCAAGAAGTAGTACAATTCAAGTTTTAGGTATCGATTATTGACTTTTTAGCCGGCTTTGGTGCCTTGGACATGAGCTAGGACCTTAAGATTCTGCATGAAAGGGGGACTAGCGGGCGAGTTGAACGGGAGAATGTGAAAAGTGTTCAAATGTAGTAAAAACCTGAGAAATACGTCCGTTTTCGTCATTTGTTATCGAATCGACTTAAAGCCAGATCGTCACATTGGCCGCTCTTCTCTCTGAAACGGTTGTACTTATCGTCTGCAAAGCTATGTCGCGTGCTGCGTTACGCGGAGACACTAAAATCACCACAGTGGAACACAGATGAAGCTTCTAAGTTGATGTAATAGCCAGTAAGAAGTAGTACAATTCAAGTTTTAGGTATCGACTATTGACTTTTTAGCGGGCTTTGATGCCTTGGACATGAGGTAGGACCTTAAGATTCGGTATGAAAGGAGGACTAGCAGCCGAGTTGCATAGGAGAATGTGAAAAGTGTTCATATGTAGTAAAAACCTGAGAAATCCGTCCGTTTCCGTCATTTGTTATGGAATCAACATAAAGCCATATCGTCACATTGGCCGCTCTTCTCTCTGAAACGGTTGTACTTATCGTCTGCAAAGCTATGTCGCGTGCGACGGTATGCGGAGACACTAAAAGCACCATAGTAGAACACAGATTAAGCTTCTAAGTTGATGTAATAGCCAGTAAGAAGTAGTACAATTCAAGTTTTGGGTACTGATTATTTACTTTTTAGCTGGCTTTGGTGCCTTGGCCATGAGCTAGGACCTTAAGATTCTGCATTAAAGGAGGACTAGCAGCCAAGTTGCATGGGAGAATGCGAAAAGTGTTCATATGTAGTAAAAACCTGAGAAATCCGTCCGTTTTCGTCATTTGTTATCGAATCGACTTAAAGCCAGATCTTCACATTATCCCCTCTTCTCTGAAACGGTTGTACTTATCGTCTGCAAAGCTATGTCGCGTGCTGCGTTATGCGGAGACACTAAAAGCACCATAGTAGAACACAGATGAAGCTTCTAAGTTGATGTAATAACCAGTAAGAAGTAGTACAATTCAAGTTTTAGGTATAGATTATTGACTTTATAACTGGCTTTGGTGCCTTGGACATGAGCTAGGACCTTAAGATTCTTAATGAAAGAAGGACTAGCAGCCGAGTTGCACGGGAGAATGTGACAAGTGTTCATATGTAGTAAACACCTGAGAAATCCGTCCGTTTTCGTCATTTGTTATCGAATCGATTTAAAGCCAGATCGTCACATTGGCCGCTCTCCTCTCTGAAACGGTTGTACTTATCGTCTGCAAAGCTATGTCGCGTGCTGCGTTATGCGGAGACACTAAAAGCACCATGATTGAACACAGATGAAGCTTCTAAGTTGATGTAATAGCAAGCAAGAAGTAGTACAATTCAAGTTTTAGGTATCGATTATTGACTTTTTAGCTGGCTTTGGTGCCTTGGACATGAGCTAGGACCTTAAGATTCTGCATGAAAGGAGGATTAGCAGCCGAGTTGTACGGGAGAATGTGAAAAGTGTTCATATGCAGTAAAAACCTGAGACATCCGTCCGTTTACGTCATTTGTTATGGAATCGACTTAAAGCCAGATCGTCACATTGCCGCTCTTCTCTCTGAAACGTTTGTACTTATCGTCTGCAAAGCTATGTCGCGTGCTGCGTTATGCGGAGACACTAAAAGCACCATAGTAGAACACAGATGAAGCTTCTAAGTTGATGTAATAACCAGTAAGAAGTAGTACAATTCAAGTTTTAGGTATAGATTATTGACTTTATAACTGGCTTTGGTGCCTTGGACATGAGCTAGGACCTTAAGATTCTTAATGAAAGAAGGACTAGCAGCCGAGTTGCACGGGAGAATGTGACAAGTGTTCATATGTAGTAAAAACCTTAGAAATCCGTCCGTTTTCGTCATTTGTTATCGAATCGACTTAAAGCCAGATCGTCACATTTTCCGCTCTTTTCCCTGAAACGGTTGTACTTAACGTCTGCAAAGCTATGTCGCGTGCTGCGTTATGCGGAGACACTAAAAGCACCATAGTAGAACACAGATGAAGCTTCTAAGTTGATGTAAAAGCCAGTAAGAAGTAATACAATTCACGTTTTAGGTATCGATTATTGACTTTTTAGCTGGCTTTGGTGCCTTGGACATGAGCTAGGACCTTAAGATTCTGCATGAAAGGAGGACTAGCAGCCGAGTTGCACGGGAGAATGTGAAAAGTGTTCAAATGTAGTAAAAACCTGAGAAATACGTCCGTTTTCGTCATTTGTTATCGAATCGCCTTAAAGCCAGATCGTCACATTGGCCGCTCTTCTCTCTGAAACGGTTGTACTTATCGTCTGCAAAGGTATGTCGCGTGCTGCGTTACGCGGAGACACTAAAATCACCACAGTGGAACACAGATGAAGCTTCTAAGTTGATGTAATAGCCAGTAAGAAGTAGTACAATTCAAGTTTTAGGTATCGACTATTGACTTTTTAGCTGGCTTTGATGCCTTGGACAAGAGGTAGGACCTTAAGATTCAGTATGAAAGGAGGACTAGCAGCCGAGTTGCATAGGAGAATGTGAAAAGTGTTCATATGTAGTAAAAACCTGAGAAATCCGTCCGTTTTCGTCATTTGTTATGGAATCAACTTAAAGCCAGATCGTCACATTGGCCGCTCTTCTCTCTGAAACGGTTGTACTTATCGTCTGCAAAGCTATGTCGCGTGCGACGGTATGCGGAGACACTAAAAGCACCATAGTAGAACACAGATGAAGCTTCTAAGTTGATGTAATAGCCAGTAAGAAGTAGTACAATTCAAGTTTTGTGTACTGATTATTTACTTTTTAGCTGGCTTTGGTGCCTTGGCCATGAGCTAGGACCTTAAGATTCTGCATTAAAGGAGGACTAGCAGCCAAGTTGCATGGGAGAATGCGAAAAGTGTTCATATGTAGTAAAAACCTGAGAAATACGTCCGTTTTCGTCATTTGTTATCGAATCGACTTAAAGCCAGATCTTCACATTATCCCCTCTTCTCTGAAACGGTTGTACTTAACGTCTGCAAAGCTATGTCGCGTGCTGCGTTATGCGGAGACACTAAAAGCACCATAGTAGAACACAGATGAAGCTTCTAAGTTGATGTAAAAGCCAGTAAGAAGTAATACAATTCACGTTTTAGGTATCGATTATTGACTTTTTAGCTGGCTTTGGTGCCTTGGACATGAGCTAGGACCTTAAGATTCTGCATGAAAGGGGGACTAGCGGGCGAGTTGAACGGGAGAATGTGAGAAGTGTTCAAATGTAGTAAAAACCTGAGAAATACGTCCGTTTTCGTCATTTGTTATCGAATCGCCTTAAAGCCAGATCGTCACATTGGCCGCTCTTCTCTCTGAAACGGTTGTACTTATCGTCTGCAAAGGTATGTCGCGTGCTGCGTTACGCGGAGACACTAAAATCACCACAGTGGAACACAGATGAAGCTTCTAAGTTGATGTAATAGCCAGTAAGAAGTAGTACAATTCAAGTTTTAGGTATCGACTATTGACTTTTTAGCTGGCTTTGATGCCTTGGACAAGAGGTAGGACCTTAAGATTCAGTATGAAAGGAGGACTAGCAGCCGAGTTGCATAGGAGAATGTGAAAAGTGTTCATATGTAGTAAAAACCTGAGAAATCCGTCCGTTTTCGTCATTTGTTATGGAATCAACTTAAAGCCAGATCGTCACATTGGCCGCTCTTCTCTCTGAAACGGTTGTACTTATCGTCTGCAAAGCTATGTCGCGTGCGACGGTATGCGGAGACACTAAAAGCACCATAGTAGAACACAGATGAAGCTTCTAAGTTGATGTAATAGCCAGTAAGAAGTAGTACAATTCAAGTTTTGTGTACTGATTATTTACTTTTTAGCTGGCTTTGGTGCCTTGGACATGAGCTAGGACCTTAAGATTCTGCATTAAAGGAGGACTAGCAGCCAAGTTGCATGGGAGAATGCGAAAAGTGTTCATATGTAGTAAAAACCTGAGAAATCCGTCCGTTTTCGTCATTTGTTATCGAATCGACTTAAAGCCAGATCGTCACATTGTCCGCTCTCCTCTCTGAAACGGTTGTACTTATCGTCTGCAAAGCTATGTCGCGTGCTGCGTTATGCGGAGACACTAAAAGCACCATGATTGAACACAGATGAAGCTTCTAAGTTGATGTAATAGCAAGCAAGAAGTAGTACAATTCAAGTTTTAGGTATCGATTATTGACTTTTTAGACGGCTTTGGTGCCTTGGACATGAGCTAGGACCTTAAGATTCTGCATGAAAGGAGGACTAGCAGCCGAGTTGCACGGGAGAATGTGAAAAGTGTTCAAATGTAGTAAAAACCTGAGAAATACGTCCGTTTTCGTCATTTGTTATCGAATCGACTTAAAGCCAGATCGTCACATTGGCCGCTCTTCTCTCTGAAACGGTTGTACTTATCGTCTGCAAAGCTATGTCGCGTGCTGCGTTAAGCGGAGACACTAAAATCACCACAGTGGAACACAGATGAAGCTTCTAAGTTGATGTAATAGCCAGTAAGAAGTAGTACAATTCAAGTTTTAGGTATCAACTACTGACTTTTTAGCTGGCTTTGATGCCTTGGACATGAGGTAGGACCTTGAGATTCAGTATGAAAGGAGGACTAGCAGCCGAGTTGCATAGGAGAATGTGAAAAGTGTTCATATGTAGTAAAAACCTGAGAAATCCGTCCGTTTTCGTCATTTGTTATGGAATCAACTTAAAGCCAAATCGTCACATTGGCCGCTCTTCTCTCTGAAACGGTTGTACTTATCGTCTGCAAAGCTATGTCGCGTGCGACGGTATGCGGAGACACTAAAAGCACCATAGTAGAACACAGATGAAGCTTCTAAGTTGATGTAATAGCCAGTAAGAAGTAGTACAATTCAAGTTTTGGGTACTGATTATTTACTTTTTAGCTGGCTTTGGTGCCTTGGCCATGAGCTAGGACCTTAAGATTCTGCATTAAAGGAGGACTAGCAGCCAAGTTGCATGGGAGAATGCGAAAAGTGTTCATATGTAGTAAAAACCTGAGAAATCCGTCCGTTTTCGTCATTTGTTATCGAATCGACTTAAAGCCAGATCTTCACATTATCCCCTCTTCTCTGAAACGGTTGTACTTATCGTCTGCAAAGCTATGTCGCGTGCTGCGTTATGCGGAGACACTAAAAGCACCATAGTAGAACACAGATGAAGCTTCTAAGTTGATGTAATAACCAGTAAGAAGTAGTACAATTCAAGTTTTAGGTATAGATTATTGACTTTTTAACTGGCTTTGGTGCCTTGGACATGAACTAGGACCTTAAGATTCTGCATGAAAGAAGGACTAGCAGCCGAGTTGCACGGGAGAATGTGACAAGTGTTCATATGTAGTAAACACCTGAGAAATCCGTCCGTTTTCGTCATTTGTTATCGAATCGATTTAAAGCCAGATCGTCACATTGGCCGCTCTCCTCTCTGAAACGGTTGTACTTATCGTCTGCAAAGCTATGTCGCGTGCTGCGTTATGCGGAGACACTAAAAGCACCATGATTGAACACAGATGAAGCTTCTAAGTTGATGTAATAGCAAGCAAGAAGTAGTACAATTCAAGTTTTAGGTATCGATTATTGACTTTTTAGCTGGCTTTGGTGCCTTGGACATGAGCTAGGACCTTAAGATTCTGCATGAAAGGAGGATTAGCAGCCGAGTTGTACGGGAGAATGTGAAAAGTGTTCATATGCAGTAAAAACCTGAGACATCCGTCCGTTTACGTCATTTGTTATGGAATCGACTTAAAGCCAGATCGTCACATTGCCGCTCTTCTCTCTGAAACGTTTGTACTTATCGTCTGCAAAGCTATGTCGCGTGCTGCGTTATGCGGAGACACTAAAAGCACCATAGTAGAACACAGATGAAGCTTCTAAGTTGATGTAATAACCAGTAAGAAGTAGTACAATTCAAGTTTTAGGTATAGATTATTGAATTTATAACTGGCTTTGGTGCCTTGGACATGAGCTAGGACCTTAAGATTCTTAATGAAAGAAGGACTAGCAGCCGAGTTGCACGGGAGAATGTGACAAGTGTTCATATGTAGTAAAAACCTTAGAAATCCGTCCGTTTTCGTCATTTGTTATCGAATCGACTTAAAGCCAGATCGTCACATTTTCCGCTCTTTTCCCTGAAACGGTTGTACTTAACGTCTGCAAAGCTATGTCGCGTGCTGCGTTATGCGGAGACACTAAAAGCACCATAGTAGAACACAGATGAAGCTTCTAAGTTGATGTAAAAGCCAGTAAGAAGTAATACAATTCAAGTTTTAGGTATCGATTATTGACTTTTTAGCTGGCTTTGGTGCCTTGGACATGAGCTAGGACCTTAAGATTCTGCATGAAAGGAGGACTAGCAGCCGAGTTGCACGGGAGAATGTGAAAAGTGTTCATATGTAGTAAAAACCTGAGAAATACGTCCGTTTTCGTCATTTGTTATCGAATCGCCTTAAAGCCAGATCGTCACATTGGCCGCTCTTCTCTCTGAAACGGTTGTACTTATCGTCTGCAAAGGTATGTCGCGTGCTGCGTTACGCGGAGACACTAAAATCACCACAGTGGAACACAGATGAAGCTTCTAAGTTGATGTAATAGCCAGTAAGAAGTAGTACAATTCAAGTTTTAGGTATCGACTATTGACTTTTTAGCTGGCTTTGATGCCTTGGACAAGAGGTAGGACCTTAAGATTCAGTATGAAAGGAGGACTAGCAGCCGAGTTGCATAGGAGAATGTGAAAAGTGTTCATATGTAGTAAAAACCTGAGAAATCCGTCCGTTTTCGTCATTTGTTATGGAATCAACTTAAAGCCAGATCGTCACATTGGCCGCTCTTCTCTCTGAAACGGTTGTACTTATCGTCTGCAAAGCTATGTCGCGTGCGACGGTATGCGGAGACACTAAAAGCACCATAGTAGAACACAGATGAAGCTTCTAAGTTGATGTAATAGCCAGTAAGAAGTAGTACAATTCAAGTTTTGTGTAC
The DNA here is from genome assembly GCF_023897955.1 of Schistocerca gregaria. Classification (NCBI taxonomy): domain Eukaryota; kingdom Metazoa; phylum Arthropoda; class Insecta; order Orthoptera; family Acrididae; genus Schistocerca; species Schistocerca gregaria. The sequence continues at coordinate 4,876,629 of NW_026061736.1, read as the reverse complement.
TGATTATTTACTTTTTAGCTGGCTTTGGTGCCTTGGCCATGAGCTAGGACCTTAAGATTCTGCATTAATGGAGGACTAGCAGCCAAGTTGCATGGGAGAATGCGAAAAGTGTTCATATGTAGTAAAAACCTGAGAAATCCGTCCGTTTTCGTCATTTGTTATCGAATCGACTTAAAGCCAGATCTTCACATTATCCCCTCTTCTCTGAAACGGTTGTACTTATCGTTTGCAAAGCTATGTCGCGTGCTGCGTTATGCGGAGACACTAAAAGCACCATAGTAGAACACAGATGAAGCTTCTAAGTTGATGTAATAACCAGTAAGAAGTAGTACAATTCAAGTTTTAGGTATAGATTATTGACTTTTTAACTGGCTTTGGTGCCTTGGACATGAGCTAGGACCTTAAGATTCTGCATGAAAGGGGGACTAGCGGGCGAGTTGAACGGGAGAATGTGAGAAGTGTTCATATGTAGTAAAAACCTGAGAAATCCGTCCGTTTTCGTCATTTGTTATCGAATCGACTTAAAGCCAGATCGTCACATTGTCCGCTCTCCTCTCTGAAACGGTTGTACTTATCGTCTGCAAAGCTATGTCGCGTGCTGCGTTATGCGGAGACACTAAAAGCACCATGATTGAACACAGATGAAGCTTCTAAGTTGATGTAATAGCAAGCAAGAAGTAGTACAATTCAAGTTTTAGGTATCGATTATTGACTTTTTAGACGGCTTTGGTGCCTTGGACATGAGCTAGGACCTTAAGATTCTGCATGAAAGGAGGACTAGCAGCCGAGTTGCACGGGAGAATGTGAAAAGTGTTCAAATGTAGTAAAAACCTGAGAAATACGTCCGTTTTCGTCATTTGTTATCGAATCGACTTAAAGCCAGATCGTCACATTGGCCGCTCTTCTCTCTGAAACGGTTGTACTTATCGTCTGCAAAGCTATGTCGCGTGCTGCGTTACGCGGAGACACTAAAATCACCACAGTGGAACACAGATGAAGCTTCTAAGTTGATGTAATAGCCAGTAAGAAGTAGTACAATTCAAGTTTTAGGTATCGACTATTGACTTTTTAGCTGGCTTTGATGCCTTGGACATGAGGTAGGACCTTGAGATTCAGTATGAAAGGAGGACTAGCAGCCGAGTTGCATAGGAGAATATGAAAAGTGTTCATATGTAGTAAAAACCTGAGAAATCCGTCCGTTTTCGTCATTTGTTATGGAATCAACTTAAAGCCAGATCGTCACATTGGCCGCTCTTCTCTCTGAAACGGTTGTACTTATCGTCTGCAAAGCTATGTCGCGTGCGACGGTATGCGGAGACACTAAAAGCACCATAGTAGAACACAGATGAAGCTTCTAAGTTGATGTAATAGCCAGTAAGAAGTAGTACAATTCAAGTTTTGGGTACTGATTATTTACTTTTTAGCTGGCTTTGGTGCCTTGGCCATGAGCTAGGACCTTAAGATTCTGCATTAAAGGAGGACTAGCAGCCAAGTTGCATGGGAGAATGCGAAAAGTGTTCATATGTAGTAAAAACCTGAGAAATCCGTCCGTTTTCGTCATTTGTTATCGAATCGACTTAAAGCCAGATCTTCACATTATCCCCTCTTCTCTGAAACGGTTGTACTTATCGTCTGCAAAGCTATGTCGCGTGCTGCGTTATGCGGAGACACTAAAAGCACCATAGTAGAACACAGATGAAGCTTCTAAGTTGATGTAATAACCAGTAAGAAGTAGTACAATTCAAGTTTTAGGTATAGATTAATGACTTTTTAACTGGCTTTGGTGCCTTGGACATGAGCTAGGACCTTAAGATTCTGCATGAAAGAAGGACTAGCAGCCGAGTTGCACGGGAGAATGTGACAAGTGTTCATATGTAGTAAACACCTGAGAAATCCGTCCGTTTTCGTCATTTGTTATCGAATCGATTTAAAGCCAGATCGTCACATTGTCCGCTCTCCTCTCTGAAACGGTTGTACTTATCGTCTGCAAAGCTATGTCGCGTGCTGCGTTATGCGGAGACACTAAAAGCACCATGATTGAACACAGATGAAGCTTCTAAGTTGATGTAATAGCAAGCAAGAAGTAGTACAATTCAAGTTTTAGGTATCGATTATTGACTTTTTAGACGGCTTTGGTGCCTTGGACATGAGCTAGGACCTTAAGATTCTGCATGAAAGGAGGATTAGCAGCCGAGTTGTACGGGAGAATGTGAAAAGTGTTCATATGTAGTAAAAACCTGAGCAATCCGTCCGTTTTCGTCATTTGTTATCGAATCGACTTAAAGCCAGATCGTCACATTTTCCGCTCTTTTCCCTGAAACGGTTGTACTTAACGTCTGCAAAGCTATGTCGCGTGCTGCGTTACGCGGAGACACTAAAATCACCACAGTGGAACACAGATGAAGCTTCTAAGTTGATGTAATAGCCAGTAAGAAGTAGTACAATTCAAGTTTTAGGTATCGACTATTGACTTTTTAGCTGGCTTTGATGCCTTGGACATGAGGTAGGACCTTAAGATTCAGTATGAAAGGAGGACTAGCAGCCGAGTAGCATAGGAGAATGTGAAAAGTGTTCATATGTAGTAAAAACCTCAGAAATCCGTCCGTTTTCGTCATTTGTTATGGAATCAACTTAAAGCCAGATCGTCACATTGGCCGCACTTCTCTCTGAAACGGTTGTACTTATCGTCTGCAAAGCTATGTCGCGTGCTGCGGTATGCGGAGACACTAAAAGCACCATAGTAGAACACAGATGAAGCTTCTAATTTGATGTAATAGCCAGTAAGAATTAGTACAATTCAAGTTTTACCTATCGATTATTGACATTTTAGCTGGCTTTGGTGACTTGGACATGAGCTAGGACCTTAAGATTCTGCATGAAAGGGGGACTAGCGGGCGAGTTGAACGGGAGAATGTGAGAAGTGTTCATATGTAGTAAAAACCTGAGAAATCCGTCCGTTTTCGTCATTTGTTATCGAATCGACTTAAAGCCAGATCGTCACATTTTCCGTTCTTTTCCCTGAAACGGTTGTACTTAACGTCTGCAAAGCTATGTCGCGTGCTGCGGTGTGCGGAGACACTAAAAGCACCATAGTAGAACACAGATGGAGCTTCTAAGTTGATGTAATAGCCAGTAAGAAGTAATACAATTCACGTTTTAGGTATCGATTATTGACTTTTTAGCTGGCTTTGGTGCCTTGGACATGAGCTAGGACCTTAAGATTCTGCATGAAAGGAGGACTAGCAGCCGAGTTGCACAGGAGAATGTGAAAAGTGTTCAAATGTAGTAAAAACCTGAGAAATACGTCCGTTTTCGTCATTTGTTATCGAATCGACTTAAAGCCAGATCGTCACATTGGCCGCTCTTCTCTCTGAAACGGTTGTACTTATCGTCTGCAAAGCTATGTCGCGTGCTGCGTTACGCGGAGACACTAAAATCACCACAGTGGAACACAGATGAAGCTTCTAAGTTGATGTAATAGCCAGTAAGAAGTAGTACAATTCAAGTTTTAGGTATCGACTATTGACTTTTTAGCTGGCTTTGATGCCTTGGACATGAGGTAGGACCTTAAGATTCAGTATGAAAGGAGGACTAGCAGCCGCGTTGCATGGGAGAATGTGAAAAGTGTTCATATGTAGTAAAAACCTGAGAAATCCGTCCGTTTTCGTCATTTGGTATGGAATCAACTTAAAGCCAGATCTTCATATTGGCCGCTCTTCTCTCTGAAACGGTTGTACTTATCGTCTGCAAACCTATGTCGCGTGCTGCGGTATGTGGAGACACTAAAAGCACCATAGTAGAACACAGATGAAGCTTCTAAGTTGATGTAATAGCCAGTAAGAATTAGTACGATTCAAGTTTTAGGTATCGATTATTGACTTTTTAGCTGGCTTTGGTGCCTTGGACATGAGCTAGGACCATAAGATTCTGCATGAAGGGAGGACCAGCAGCGGAGTTCCACGGGAGAATGTGAAAAGTGTTCATATGTAGTAAAAACCTGAGAAATCCGTCCGTTTTCGTCATTTGTTATCGAATCGACTTAAAGCCAGATCGTCACATTGGCCGCTCTTCTCTCTGAAACGGTTGTACTTATCGTCTGCAAAGCTATGTCGCGTGCTGCGGTATGCGGAGACACTAAAAGCACCATAGTAGAACACAGATGAAGCTTCTAAGTTGATGTAATAGCCAGTAAGAAGTAGTACAATTCAAGTTTTAGGTATCGATTATTGACATTTTAGCTGGCTTTGGTGCCTTGGACATAAGCTAGGACCTTAAGATTCGGCATGAAAGGAGGATTAGCAGCCGGGTTGTACGGGAGAATGTGAAAAGTCTTCATATGTAGTAAAAACCTGAGAAATCCGTCCGTTTTCGTCATTTGTTAAGGAATCGACTTAAAGCCAGATCGTAACATTGCCGCTCTTCTCTCTGAAACGGTTGTACTTATCGTCTGCAAAGCTATGTCGCGTGCTGCGTTATGCGGAGACACTAAAAGCACCATAGTAGAACACAGATGAAGCTTCTAAGTTGATGTAATAGCCAGTAAGAAGTAGTACAATTCAAGTTTTAGGTTCTCATTAATAACTTTTTAGCTGGCTTTGGTGCCTTGGACATGAGCTGGGACCTTAAGATTCTGCATGAAAGGAGGACTAGCAGGCGACTTGTACGGGAGAAAGTGAGAAGTGTTCATATGTAGTAAAAACCTGAGAAATCCGTCCGTTTTCGTCATTTGTTATCGAATCGACTTAAGGCCAGATAGTCACATTGGCCACTCTTCTCTCTGAAACGGTTGTACTTATCGTCTGCAAAGCTATGTCGCGTGCTGCGGTATGCGGAGACAGTAAAAGCACCATAGTAGAACACAGATGAAGCTTCTAAGTTGATGTAATAGCCAGTAAGAAGTAGTACAATTCAAGTTTTAGGTATCGATTATTGACATTTTAGCTGGCTTTGGTGCCTTGGACATGAGCTAGGACCTTAAGATTCTGCATGAAAGGATGACTAGCAGCCGAGTTGCACGAAAGAATGTGAAAGGTGTTCATATGTAGCAAAAATCTGAGAAATACGTCCGTTTTCGTCATTTGTTATCGAATCGACTTAAAGCCAGATCGTCACATTGGCCGCTCTTATCTCTTAAACGGTTGTACTTATCGTCTGCAAAGCTATGCCGCGTGCTGCGTTATGCAGAGACACTAAAGTCACCATAGTGGAACACAGATGAAGCTTCTAAGTTGTGTAATAGCTAGCAAGAAGTTGTACAATTTACGTTTTAGGTATCGATTATTGACTTTTTAGCTGGCTTTGGTGCCTTGGACATGGGCTAGGACCTTAAGATTCTGCATGAAACGAGGACCAGCAGCGGAGTTCCACGGTAGAATGTGAAAAGTGTTCATATGTAGGAAAAACCTGAGAAATCCGTTCGTTTTCGACATTTGTTATCGAATCGACTTAAAGCCAGATCGTCACATTGGCCGCTCTTCTCTCTGAAACGGTTGTACTTATCGTCTGCAAAGCTATGTTGCGTGCTGCGGTATGCGGCGACACTAAAAGCACCATAGTAGAACACAGATCAAGCTTCTAAGTTGATGTAATAGCCAGTAAGAAGTAGTACAATTCAAGTTTTAGGTATCGATTATTGACATTTTAGCTGGCTTTGCTGCCTTGGACATGAGCTAGGACCTTAAGATTCTGCATGAAAGGAGGATTAGCAGCCGAGTTGCACGGGAGAATGTGATAAGTGTTCATATGTAGTAAAAACCTGAGAAATCCGTCCGTTTTCGTCATTTGTTATGGAATCGACTTCAAGCCAGATCGTCACATTGCCGCTCTTCTCTCTGAAACGGTTGTACTTATCGTATGCAAAGCTATGTCGCGTGTTGCGTTATGCGGAGTCACTAAAATCACCATAGTATAACACAGATGAAGCTTCTAAGTTGATGTAATAGCCAGTAAGAAGTAGTACAATTCAAGTTTTAGGTAAAAATTATTGCCTTTTTGCTGGCTTTGATGCCTTGGACGTGAGCTAGAACCTGAAGATTCTGCATGAAAGGAGGACTAGCAGCCGAGTTGCACGGGAGAATGTGAAAAGTGTTCACATGTAGTAAAAACCTTAGAAATTCGTCCGTTTTCGTCAATTTGTTATCGAATCGACTTAAAGCCAGATCGTCACATTGGCTGCTCTTCTCTCTGAAACGGTTGTACTTATCGTCTGCAAAGCTATGTCGCGTGCTGCGTTATGCGGAGACACTAAAATCAGCACAGCGGAACACAGATGAAGCTTCTAAGTTGATGTAATAGCCAGTAAGAAGTAGTACAATTCAAATTTTAGGTATCGATTATTGACTTTTTAGCTGGCTTTGATGCCTTGGACATGAGCTAGGATCTTAAGATTCAGTATGAAAGGAGGACTAGCAGCCGAGTTGCATGGGAGAATGTGAAAAGTGTTCAAATGAAGTAAAAACCTGAGAAATCCGTCCGTTTTCGTCATTTGTTATGGAATCAACTTAAAGCCAGATCGTCACATTGGCCGCTCTTCTCTCTGAAACGGTTGTACTTATCGTCTGCAAAGCTATGTCGCGTGCTGCGTTACGCGGAGACACTAAAATCACCACAGTGGAACACAGATGAAGCTTCTAAGTTGATGTAATAGCCAGTAAGAAGTAGTACAATTCAAGTTTTAGGTTCTCATTATTTACTTTTTAGCTGGCTTTGGTGCCTTGGACATGATCTGGGACCTTAAGATTCTGCATAAAATGAGGACTAGCAGGCGAGTTGTACGGGAGAAAATGAGAAGTGTTCATATGTAGTAAAAACCTGAGAAATCCGTCCGTTTTCGTCATTTGTTATCGAATCGAATTAAGGCCAGATCGTCACATTGGCCACTCTTCTCTCTGATACGGTTGTACTTATCGTCTGCAAAGCTATGTCGCGTGCTGCGGTATGCGGAGACACTAAAAGCACCATAGTAGAACACAGATGAAGCTTCTAAGTTGATGTAATAGCCAGTAAGAAGTAGTACAATTCAAGTTTTAGGTATTGATTATTGACATTTTAGCTGGCTTTGGTGCCTTGGACATGAGCTACGACCTTAAGATTCTGCATGAAAGGATGACTAGTAGCCGAGTTGCACGAAAGAATGTGAAAGGTGTTCATATGTAGTAAAAATCTGAGAAATACGTCCGTTTTCGTCATTTGTTATCGAATCGACTTAAAGCCAGATCGTCACATTGTCCGCTCTTCTCTCTGAAACGGTTGTACTTATCGTCTGCAAAGCTATGCCGCGTGCTGCGTTATGCGGAGACACTAATGTCACCATAGTGGAACACAGATGAAGCTTCTAAGTTGTGTAATAGCCAGTAAGAAGTTGTACAATTCAAGTTTTAGGTATCGATTATTGACTTTTTAGCTGGCTTTGGTGCCTTGGACGTGAGCTGGAACCTTAAGATTCTGCATGAAAGGAGGACTAGCAGTCGAGTTGCACGGGAGAATGTGACAAGTGTTCATATGTAGTAAACACCTGAGAAATCCGTCCGTTTTCGTCATTTGTTATGGAATCGACTTAAAGCCAGATCGTCACATTGCCGCTCTTCTCTCTGAAACGGTTGTACTTATCGTCTGCAAAGCTATGTCGCGTGCTGCGTTATGCGGAGACACTAAGAGCACCATTGTAGAACACAGATGAAGCTTCTAAGTTGATGTAATAGCCAGTAAGAAGTAGTACAATTCAAGTTTTAGGTTCTGATTATGTACTCTTTAGCTGGCTTTGGTGCCTTGGACATGAGCTGGGACCTTAAGATTCTGCATGAAAGGATTACTAGCAGGCGAGTTGTACGGGAGAAAGTGAGAAGTGTTCATATGTAGTAAAAACCTGAGAAATCCGTCCGTTTTCGTCATTTGTTATCGAATCGACTTCAGGCCAAATCGTCACATTGCCGCTCTTCTCTCTGAAACGGTTGTACTTATCGTCTGCAAAGCTATGTCGCGTGCTGCGGTATGTGGAGACACTAGAAGCACCATAGTAGAACACAGATGAAGCTTCTAAGTTGATGTAATAGCCAGTAAGAATTAGTACGTTTCAAGTTTTAGGTATCGATTATTGACATTTTAAATGGCTTTGGTGCCTTGGACATAAGCTAGGACCTTAAGATTCTGCATGAAAGGAGGATTAGCAGCCGAGTTGTACGGGAGAATGTGAAAAGTCTTCATACGTAGTAAAAACCTGAGAAATCCGTCCGTTTTCGTCATTTGTTATGGAATCGACTTAAAGCCTGATCGTCACATTGCCGCTCTTCTCTCTGAAACGGTTGTACTTATCGTCTGCTAAGCTATGTCGCGTGCTGCGTTATGCGGAGACACTAAAAGCACCATAGTAGAACACAGATGAAGCTTCTAAGTTGATGTAATAGCCACTAAGAAGTAGTACAATTCAAGTTTTAGGTATTGATTATTGACATTTTAGCTGGCTTTGGTGCCTTGGACATGAGCTAGGACCTTAAGATTCTGCATGAAAGGATGACTAGCAGCCGAGTTGCACGAAAGAATGTGAAAGGTGTTCATATGTAGTAAAAATCTGAGAAATACTTCCGTTTTCGTCATTTGTTATCGAATCGACTTAAAGCCAGATCGTCACATTGTCCGCTCTTCTCTCTGAAACGGTTGTACTTATCGTCTGCAAAGCTATGCCGCGTGCTGCGTTATGCGGAGACACTAAAGTCACCATAGTGGAACACAGATGAAGCTTCTAACTTGTGTAATAGCCAGTAAGAAGTTGTACAATTCAAGTTTTAGGTATCGATTATTGACTTTTTAGCTGGCTTTGGTGCCTTGGACGTGAGCTAGAACCTTAAGATTCTGCATGAAAGGAGGACTAGCAGCCGAGTTGCACGGGAGAATGTGAAAAGTGTTCATATGTAGTAAAAACCTGAGAAATCCGTCCGTTTTCGTCATTTGTTATGGAATCGACTTAAAGCCAGATCGTCACATTGCCGCTCTTCTCTCTGAAACGGTTGTACTTTTCGTCTGCAAAGCTATGTCGCGTGCTGCGTTATGCGGAGACACTAAAAGCACCATAGTAGAACACAGATGAAGCTTCTAAGTTGATGTAATAGCCAGTAAGAAGTAGTACAATTCAAGTTTTAGGTTCTGATTATGTACTTTTTAGCTGGCTTTGGTGCCTTGGACATGAGCTGGGACCTTAAGATTCTGCATGAAAGGATGACTAGCAGGCGAGTTGTACGGGAGAAAGTGAGAAGTGTTCATATGTAGTAAAAACCTGAGAAATCCGTCCGTTTTCGTCATTTGTTATCGAATCGACTTAAGGCCAAATCGTCACATTGGCCACTCTTCTCTCTGATACGGTTGTACTTATCGTCTGCAAAGCTATGTCGCGTGCTGCGGTATGCGGTGACACTAAAAGCACCATAGTATAACACAGATGAAGCTTCTAAGTTGATGTAATAGCCAGTAAGAAGTAGTACAATTCAAGTTTTAGGTATCGATTATTGACATTTTAGCTGGCTTTGGTGCCTTGGACATGAGCTAGGACCTTAAGATTCTGCATGAGAGGATGACTAGCAGAAGAGTTGCACGAAAGAATGTGAAAGGTGTTCATATGTAGTAAAAATCTGAGAAATACGTCCGTTTTCATCATTTGTTATCGAATCGACTTAAAGCCAGATCGTCACATTGGCCGCTCTTCTCTCTGAAACGGTTGTACTTATCGTCTGCAAAGCTATGCCGCGTGCTGCGTTATGCGGAGACACTAAAGTCATCATAGTGGAACACAGATGAAGCTTCTAAGTTGTGTAATAGCCAGTAAGAAGTTGTACAATTCAAGTTTTGGGTATCGATTATTGACTTTTTAGCTGGCTTTGGTGCCTTGGACGTGAGCTAGAACCTTAAGATTCTGCATGAAAGGAGGACTAGCAGCCGAGTTGCACGGGAGAATGTGAAAAGTGTTCATATGTAGTAAAAACCTTAGACATTCGTCCGTTTTCGTCAATTTGTTATCGAATCGACTTAAAGCCAGATCGTCACATTGGCCGCTCTTCTCTCTGAAACGGTTGTACTTATCGTCTGCAAAGCTATGTCGCGTGCTGCGGTATGCGGCGACACTAAAAGCACCATAGTAGAACACAGATCAAGCTTCTAAGTTGATGTAATAGCCAGTAAGAATTAGTACGATTCAAGTTTTAGGTATCGATTATTGACTTTTTAGCTGGCTTTGGTGCCTTGGACATGAGCTAGGACCATAAGATTCTGCATGAAAGGAGGACCAGCAGCGGAGTTCCACGGGAGAATGTGAAAAGTGTTCATATGTAGTAAAAACCTGAGAAATCCGTTCGTTTTCGTCATTTGTTATCGAATCGTACTTAAAGCCAGATCGTCAGATTGGCCGCTCTTCTCTCTGAAACGGTTGTACTTATCGTCTGCAAAGTTATGCCGCGTGCTGCGTTATGCGGAGACACTAAAGTCACCATAGTGGAACACAGATGAAGCTTCTAAGTTGTGTAATAGCCAGTAAGAAGTTGTACAATTTACGTTTTAGGTATCGATTATTGACTTTTTAGCTGGCTTTGGTGCCTTGGAAATGAGCTAGGACCTTAAGATTCTGCATGAAACGAGGACCAGCAGCGGAGTTCCACGGTAGAATGTGAAAAGTGTTCATATGTAGGAAAAACCTGAGAAATCCGTTCGTTTTCGACATTTGTTATCGAATCGACTTAAAGCTAGATCGTCACATTGGCCGCTCTTCTCTCTGAAACGGTTGTACTTATCGTCTGCAAAGCTATGTCGCGTGCTGCGGTATGCGGCGACACTAAAAGCACCATAGTAGAACACAGATCAAGCTTCTAAGTTGATGTAATAGCCAGTAAGAAGTAGTACAATTCAAGTTTTAGGTATCGATTATTGACATTTTAGCTGGCTTTGGTGCCTTGGACATGAGCTAGGACCTTAAGATTCTGCATGAAAGGAGGATTAGCAGCCGAGTTGCACGGGAGAATGTGAAAAGTGTTCATATGTAGTAAAAACCTGAGAAATCCGTCCGTTTTCGTCATTTGTTATGGAATCGACTTCAAGCCAGATCGTCACATTGCCGCTCTTCTCTCTGAAACGGTTGTACTTATCGTCTGCAAAGCTATGTCGCGTGTTGCGTTATGCAGAGTCACTAAAATCACCATAGTATAACACACATGAAGCTTCTAAGTTGATGTAATAGCCAGTAAGAAGTAGTACAATTCAAGTTTTAGGTATCGACTATTGACTTTTTAGCTGGCTTTGATGCCTTGGACATGAGATAGGACCTTAAGATTCAGTATGAAAGGAGGACTAGCAGCCGCGTTGCATGGGAGAATGTGAAAAGTGTTCATATGTAGTAAAAACCTGAGAAATCCGTCCGTTTTCGTCATTTGGTATGGAATCAACTTAAAGCCAGATCGTCATATTGGCCGCACTTCTCTCTGAAACGGCTGTACTTATCGTCTGCAAACCTATGTCGCGTGCTGCGGTATGTGGAGACACTAGAAGCACCATAATAGAACACAGATGATGCTTCTAAGTTGATGTAATAGCCAGTAAGAATTAGTACGATTCAAGTTTTAGGTATCGATTATTGACATTTTAGCTGGCTTTGGTGCCTTGGACATAAGCTAGGACCTTAAGATTCTGCATGAAAGGAGGATTAGCAGCAGAGTTGTACGGGAGAATGTGAAAAGTCTTCATATGTAGTAAAAACCTGAGAAATCCGTCCGTTTTCGTCATTTGTTATGGAATCGACTTAAAGCCAGATCGTCACATTGCCGCTCTTCTCTCTGAAACGGTTGTACTTATCGTCTGCAAATCTATGTCGCGTGCTGCGTTATGCGGAGACACTAAAAGCACCATAGTAGAACACAGATGAAGCTTCTAAGCTGATGTAATAGCCAGTAAGAAGTAGTACAATTCGTGTTATAGGTATCGATTATTGACTTCTTAGCTTGCTTTGGTGACTTGACCATGAGCTAGGACCTTAAGATTCTGCATGAAAGGAGGACTAGCAGCCGAGTTGCACGGGAGAATGTGGAAAGTGTTCATATGTAGTAAAAACCTGAGAAATCCGTCCGTTTTCGTCATTTGTTATCGAATCGACTTCAAGCCAGATCGTCACATTGCCGCTCTTCTCGCTGAAACGGTTGTACTTATCGTCTGCAAAGCTATGTCGCGTGTTGCGTTATGCGGAGTCACTAAAATCACCATAGTATAACACACATGAAGCTTCTAAGTTGATGTAATAGCCAGTAAGAAGTAGTACAATTCAAGTTTTAGGTATCAATTATTGCCTTTTTGCTGGCTTTGATGCCTTGGACGTGAGCTAGAACTTTAAGATTCTGCATGAAAGGAGGACTAGCAGCCGATTTGCACGGGAGAATGTGAAAAGTGTTCATATGTAGTAAAAACTTTAGAAATTCGTCCGTTTTCGTCAATTTGTTATCGAATCGACTTAAAGCCAGATCGTCACATTGGCCGCTCTTCTCTCTGAAACGGTTGTACTTATCGTCTGCAAAACTATGTCGCGTGCTGCGTTATGCGGAGACACTAAAATCAGCACAGTGGAACACAGATGAAGCTTCTAAGTTGATGTATCAGCCAGTAAGAAGTAGTACAATTCAAATTTTAGGTATCGATTATTGACTTTTTAGCTGGCTTTGATGCCTTGGACATGAGCTAGGATCTTACGATTCAGTATGAAAGGAGGACTAGCAGCCGAGTTGCATGGGAGAATGTGAAAAGTGTTCAAATGTAGTAAAAACCTCAGAAATCCGTCCGTTTTCGTCATTTGTTATGGCATCAACTTAAAGCCAGATCGTCTCATTGGCCGCTCTTCTCTCTGAAACGGTTGTACTTATCGTCTGCAAAGCTATGTCGCGTGCTGCTTTACGCGGAGACACTAAAATCACCATAGTAGAACACAGATGAAGCTTCTAAGTTGATGTAATAGCCAGTAAGAATTAGTACGATTCAAGTTTTCGGTATCGATTATTGACATTTTAGCTGGCTTTGGTGCCTTGGACATAAGCTAGGACCTTAAGATTCTGCATGAAAGGAGGATTAGCAGCCGAGTTGTACGGGGGAATGTGAAAAGTCTTCATATGTAGTAAAAACCTGAGAAATCGTTCCGTTTTCGTCATTTGTTATGGAATCGACTTAAAGCCAGATCGTCACATTGCCGCTCTTCTCTCTGAAACGGTTGTACTTATCGTCTGCAAAGCTATGTCGCGTGCTGCGTTATGCGGAGACACTAAAAGCACCATAGTAGAACACAGATGAAGCTTCTAAGTTGATGTAATAGCCAGTAAGAAGTAGTACAATTCAAGTTTTAGGTTCTGATTATTTACTTTTTAGCTGGCTTTGGTGCCTTGGACATGAGCTGGGACCTTAAGATTCTGCATGAAAGGAGGACTAGCAGCCGCGTTGCACGGGAGAATGTGAAATGTGTTCATATGTAGTAGAAACCTGAGAAATCCGTCCGTTTTCGTCATTTGTTATCGAATCGACTTAAAGCCCGATCGTCACATTGGCCGCTCTTCTCTCTGAAACGGTTGTACTTATCGTCTGCAAAGCTAAGTCGCGTGCTGCGTTATGCGGAGACAATAAAATCACCATAGTAGAACACAGATGAAGCTTCTAAGTCGATGTAATAGCCAGTAAGAAGTAGTACAATTCAAGTTTTAGGTATCGATTATTGACTTCTTAGATGGATTTGGTGCCTTGACATGAGCTAGGACCTTAAGATTCTGCATGAAAGGAGGACTAGCAGCCGAGTTGCACGGGACAATATGAAAAGTGTTCATATGTAGTAAAAACCTGAGAAATCTGTCCATTTTCGTCATTTGTTATCGAATCGCCTTAAAGCCAGATCGTCACTTGGCCGCTCTTCTCTCTGAAACGGCTGTACTTATCGTCTGCAAAGCTATGTGGCGTGCTGCGGTATGCGGAGACACTAAAAGCACCGTAGTAGAACACAGATTAAGCTTCTAAGTTGATGTAATAGAAAGTAAGAAGTAGTACAATTCAAGTTTTAGGTACTGATTATTGAATTTTTAGCTGGTTTTGGTGCCTTGGACATGAGCTAGGACCTTAAGATTCTGCATGAAAGGAGGACTAGCAGCCGAGTTGCACTGGAGAATGTGAAAAGTGTTCATATGTAGTAAAAACCTGAGAAATCCGTCCGTTTTCGTCATTTGTTATCGAATCGACTTAAAGCCAGATCGTCACATTGGCCGCTCTTCTCTCTGAAACGGTTGTACTTATCGTCTGCAAAGCTATGTCGCGTGCTGCGGTATGCGGAGACACTAAAAGCACCATAGTAGAACACAGATCAAACTTCTAAGTTAATGTAATAGCCAGTAAGTAGTAGTACAATTAAAGTTTTAGGTATCGATTATTGACTTTTTAGCTGGCTTTGGTGCCTTGGACATGAGCTAGGACCATAAGATTCTGCATGAAAGGAGGACTAGCAGCCGCGTTGGATGGGAGAATGTGAAAAGTGTTCATATGTAGTAAAAACCTGAGAAATCCGTCCGTTTTCGTCATTTGTTATCGAATCGACTTAAAGCCAGATCGTCACATTGGCCGCTCTTCTCTCTGAAACGGTTGTACTTATCGCCTGCAAAGCTATGTCGCGTGATGCGGTATGCGGAGACACTAATAGCACCATAGTAGAACACAGATGAAGCTTCTAAGTTGATGTAATAGCCAGTAAGAAGTAGTACAATTCAAGTTTTAGGTATCGATTATTGACTTTTTAGCTGGCTTTGGTGCCTTGGACATGAGCTAGGACCTTAAGATTCTGCATGAAAGGAGGACTAGCAGCCGAGTTGCACGGGAGAATATGAAAAGTGTTCATATGTAGTAAAAACCTGAGAAATCCGTACGTTTTCGTCATTTGTTATCGAATCGACTTAAAGCCAGATCGTAACATTGGCCGCTCTTCTCTCTGAAACGGTTGTACTTATCGACTGCAAAGCTATGTCGTATGCTGCGGTAGGCGGAGACACTGAAACCACCACAGTGGAACACAGATGAAGCTTCTAATTTGATGTAATAGCCAGTAAGAAATAGTACAATTCAAGTTTTAGGTATCGATTATTGACTTTTTAGCTGGCTTTGATGCCTTGGACATGAGCTAGGACCTTAAGAATCTGCATGAAAGGAGGACTAGCAGCCGAGTTGCTGGGAAGAATGTGAAAAGTGTTCATATGTAGTAAAAACCTGAGAAATCCGTCCGTTTTCGTCATTTGTTATGGAATCGACTTAAAGCCAGATCGTCACATTGCCGCTCTTCTCTCTGAAACGGTGGTACTTATCGTCTGCAAAACTATGTCGCGTGCTGCGGTATGCGGAGACACAAAAACCACCATAGTAGAACACAGATGAAACTTCTAAGTTGATGTAATAACCAGTAAGAAGTAGTCCTATTCAAGTTATAGGTATCGATTATTGACTTTTTAGCTGGCTTTGGTGCCTTGGACATGAGCTTGGACCTTAAGATTCTGCATGAAAGGAGGACTAGCAGCCGAGTTGCATGTTAGAATATGAAAAGTGTTCATATGTAGTAAAAACCTGAGAAATCCGTCCGTTTTCGTCATTTGTTATCGAATCGACTTAAAGCCAGGTCGTCACAATGGCCGTTCTTCTCTCTGAAACGGTTGTACATATCGTCTGCAAAGCTATGTCGCGTGCTGCGGTATGCGGAGACACTAAAATCACCATAGTAGAACACAGATGAAGCTTCTAAGTAGATGTAATAGCCAGTAAGAAGTAGTACAATTCAAGTTTTAGGCATCGATTATTGACTTTTAGCTGGCTTTGGTGCCTTGGACATGAGCTACGACCTTAAGATTCTGCATGAAAGGAGGACTAGCAGCCGAGTTGCACGGGAGAATGTGAAAAGTGTTCATATGTAGTAAAAACCTGCGAAATCCGTCCGTTTTCGTCATTTGTTATCGAATCGACTTAAAGCCAGATCGTCACATTGGCCGCTCTTCTCTCTGAAACGGTTGTACTTATCGTCTGCAAACCTATGTCGCGTGCTGCGGTATGTGAAGACTCTAAAAGCACCATAGTAGAACACAGAAGAAGCTTCTAAGTTGATGTAATAGCCAGTAAGAAGTAGTACAATTCAAGTTTTACGTATCGATTATTGACTTTTTAGCTGGCTTTGGTGCCTTGGACATGAGCTAGGACCTTAAGATTCTGCATGAAAGGAGGACTAGCAGCCGAGTTGCACGGGAGAATGTGAAAAGTGTTCATATGTAGTAAAAACCTGAGAAATCCGTTCGTTATCGTCATTTGTCTTCGAATCGACTTCAAGCCAGATGGTCACATTGGCTGCTCTTCTCTCTGAAACGGTTGTACTTATCGTCTGCAAAGCTATGTCGCGTGTTGCGATATGCGGAGACACTAAAGTCACCATAGTAGAACACAGATGAAGCTTCTAAGTTGATGTAATAGCCAGTAAGAAGTAGTACAATTCAAGTTTTTGGTATCGATTATTGACTTTTAGCTGGATTTGGTGCCTTGGACATGAGCTAGGACCTTAAGATTCTGCATGAAAGGAGGACTAGCAGCCGAATTGCATGGGACAATGTGAAAAGTGTTCATATGTAGTAAAAACCTGAGAAATCCGTCCGTTTTCGTCATTTGTTATCGAATCGACTTAAAGCCAGATCGTCACATTGGCCGCTCTTCTCTCTAAAACGGTTGTACTTATCGTCTGCAAAGCTATGTCGCGAGCTGCGGTATGTGGAGACACTAAAAATACCATAGTAGAACACAGATGAAGCTTCTAAAATGATGTAATAGCCAGTAAGAATTAATACAATACCAGTTTTAGGTATCGATTATTGACTTTTTAGCTGGCTTTGGTGCCTTGGACATGAGCTAGGACCTTAAGATTCTGCACGAAAGGAGGACTAGCAGCCGAGTTGCATGTTAGAATGTGAAAAGTGTTCATATGTAGTAAAAACCTGAGAAATCCGTCCGTTTTCGTCATTTGTTATCGAATCGACTTAAAGCCAGGTCGTCACATTGGCCGTTCTTCTCTCTGAAACGGTTGTACAATTCGTCTGCAAAGCTATGTCGCGTGCTGCGGTACGTGGAGACACTAAAAGCACCATAGTAGAACACAGATGAAGCTTCTAAGTTGATGTTATAGCTAGTAAGAAGTAGTACAATTGAAATTTTAGATATCGATTATTGACTTTTTAGCTGGCTTTGATGCCTTGGACATGAGCTAGGACCTTAAGATTCTGCATCAACGGAGGACTAGTAGCCGAGTTGCACGGGAGAATGGGAAAAGTGTTCATATGTAGTAAAAACCTGTGAAATTCGTCCGTTTTCGTCATTTGTTATCGAATCGACTTAAAGCCAGTTCGTCACATTGGCCGCTCTTCTCTCTGAAGCGGTTGTACTTATCGTCTGCAAAGCTATGTCGCGTGCTGCGGTATGCGGAGACACTAAAAGCACCATAGTAGAACACAGATGAAGCTTCTAAGTTGATGTAATAGCCAGTAAGAAGTAGTACAATTCAAGTTTTAGGTATCGATTATTGACGTTTTAGCTGGCTTTCGTGACTTGGACATGAGCTAGGACCTTAAGATTCTGCATGAAAGGAGGACTAGCAGCTGACTTGCCTGGGAGAATTTGAAAAGTGTTCATATGTAGTAAAAACTTGAGAAATCCTTCCGTTTTCGTCATTTGTTATCGAATCGACCTAAAGCCAGATCGTGACATTGGCTGCTCTTCTCTCTGAAACGGTTGCACTTATCGTCTGCAGAGCTATGTCGCGTGCTGCAGTATGCGGAGACACTAAAAGCAGCATAGTAGAACACAGATGAAGCTTCTAAGTTGGTGTAATAGCTAGTAAGAAGTAGTACAATTGAAATTTTAGATATCGATTATTGACTTTTTAGCTGGCTTTGGTGCCTTGGACATGAGCTAGGACCTTAAGATTCTGCATGAAAGGAGGACTAGCAGCCGAGCTGCACGTTAGGATATGAAAAGTTTTCATATGTAGTAAAAACCTTAGAAATCCGTCCATTTTCGTCATTTGTTATCGAATCGACTTAAAGCCAGATCGTCACATTGGCCACTCTTCTCTCTGAAACGGTTGTACTTATCGTCTGCAAAGCTATGTCGCGTGCTGCGGTATGCGGAGACACCAAAATAACCATAGTAGAACACAGATGAAGCTTCTAAGTTGATGTAATAGCCAGTAAGAAGTAGTACAATTCAAGTTTTAATCATCGATTATTCACTTTTAGCTGGCTTTGGTGCCTTGGACATGAGCTAGGACCTTATGATTCAGCATGAAAGGAGGACTAGCAGCCGAGTTGCACGAGAGAATGTGAAAAGTGTACATATGTAGTAAAAACCTGAGAAATCCTTCCGTTTTCGTCATTTGTTAACGAATCGACTTAAAGCCAGATCGTCACATTGGCCGCTCTTCTCTCTGAAACGGTTGTACTTATCGTCTGCAAAGCTATGTCGCGTGCTGCGGTATGCGGAGACACTAAAAGCACCATAGTAGAACACAGATGAAGCTTCTAATATGATGTAATAGAGAGTAAGAAGTAGTACAATTCAAGTTTTAGGTATCGATTATTGACTTTTTAGCTGGCTTTGGTGCCTTGGACATGAGCTATGACCTTACGAATCTGCATGAAAGGAGGACTAGCAGCCGAGTTGCACGGGAGATTGTGAAAAGTGTTCATATGTAGTAAAAACCTTAGAGATCCGTTCGCCATCGTCATTTGTTAACGAATCGACTTAAAGCCAGATCGTCACTTTGGCCGCTCTCCTCTCTGAAACGGTTGTACTTATCGTCTGCAAAGCTATGTCGCGTGCTGCTTCATGTGGAGACACTAAAAGCACCATAGTAGAACACAGATGAAGCTTCTAAGTTAATGTAATAGCTAGTAAGAGGTAGTACAATTCAAGTTTTAGGTATCGATTATTGACTTTTTAGCTGGCTTTGGTGCCTTGGACATGAGCTAGGACCTTAAGATTCTGCATGAAAGGAGGACTAGCAGCCGAGTTGCACGGGAGGATGTGAAAAGTTTTCATATGTAGTAAAAACCTGATAAATCCGTCCATTTACGTAATATGTAATCGAATCGACTTAAAACCGGTTTGTGACATTGGCCGCTCTTCTCTCTGAAACGGTTGTACTTATCGTCTGCAAAGCTATGTCGCGTGCTGCGGTATGCGGAGACACTAAAATCACCATAGTAGAACACAGATGAAGCTTCTAAGTTGATGTAATAGCTAGTAAGAAGTAGTACAATTGGAATTTTAGATATCGATTATTGACTTTTTAGCTGGCTTTGGTGCCTTGGACATGAGCTAGGACCTTAAGATTCTGCATGAAAGGAGGACTAGCAGCCGAGTTGCACGGGAGAATGTGAAATGAGTTCATATGTAGTAAAAACCTGAGAAGTCCGTCCGTTTTGTCATTTGTTATCGAATCGACTTAAAGCCAGATCGTCACATTGATCGCTCTTCTCTCCGAAACGGTTGTACTTATCGTCTGAAAGCTATGTCGCGTGCTGCGGTATGCGGAGACACTAAAAGCACCATAGTAGAACACAGATGAAGCTTCTAAGTTGATGTAATAGCTAGTAAGAAGTAGTACAATTGAAATTTTAGATATCGATTATTGCTTTTTTAGCTGGCTTTGGTGCCTTGGACATGAGCTAGGACCTTAAGATTCTGCATGAAAGGAGGACCAGCAGCCGAGTTGCACGGGAGAATGTGAAAAGTGTACATATGTTGTAAAAACCAGAGAAATCCTTCCGTTTTCGTCATTTGTTAACGAATCGACTTAAAGCCAGATCGTCACATTGGCCGCTCTTCTCTCTGAAACGGTTGTACTTATCGTCTGCAAAGCTATGTCGCGTGCTGCGGTATGCGGAGACACTAAAAGCACCATAGTAGAACACAGATGAAGCTTCTAATATGATGTAATAGAGAGTAAGAAGTAGTACAATTCAAGTTTTAGGTATCGATTATTGACTTTTTAGCTGGCTTTGGTGCCTTGGACATGAGCTATGACCTTACGAATCTGCATGAGAAGAGGACTAGCAGAAAAGTTGCACGGGAGAATGTGAAATGTGTTAATATGTAGTTTTAACCTGAAAAATCCGTCCGTTTTCGTCTTTTGTTATCGAATCGACTTAAAGCCAGATCGTCACATTGTCCGCCCTCCTCTCTGAAACGGTTGTACTTACCGTCTGCAAAGCTATGTCGTGTGCTACGGTATGCGGAGACACTAAAAATACCATAGTAGAACACAGATGAAGCTTCTAAGTTGATGTAATAGCTAGTAAGAAGTAGTACAATTGGAATTTTAGATATCGATTATTGACTTTTTAGCTGGCTTTGGTGCCTTGGACATGAGCTAGGACCTTAAGATTCTGCATGAAAGGAGGACTAGCAGCCGAGTTGCACGGGAGAATGTGAAAAGTGTTCATATGTAGTAAAAACCTGAGAGATCCGTTCGCCATCGTCATTTGTTAACGAATCGACTTAAAGCCAGATCGTCACATTGGCCGCTCTCCTCTCTGAAACGGTTGTACTTATCGTCTGCAAAGCTATGTCGCGTGCTGCGGTATGTAGAGACACTAAATGCACCATAGTAGAACACAGATGAAGCTTCTAAGTTGATGTAATAGCCAGTAAGAAGTAGTACAATTCAAGTTTTAGGTATCGATTATTGACTTTGTAGCTGGCTTTGGTGCCTTGGACATGAGCTAGGACCTTAAGATTCTGCATGAAAGAAGGACTAGCAGCCGAGTTGTACGGGAGAATGTGAAAAGTGTTCATATGTAGTAAAAACCTGAGAAATCCATACGTTTTCGTCATTGGTTATCGATTCGTCTTAAAGCCAGATCGTCACATTGGCTGCTCTTCTCTCTGAAACGGTTGTACTTATCGTCTGCAAAGCTATGTCGCGTGCTGCTTCATGTGGAGACACTAAAAGCACCATAGTAGAACACAGATGAAGCTTCTAAGTTGATGTAATAGCTAGTAAGAGGTAGTACAATTCAAGTTTTAGGTATCGATTATTGACTTTTTAGCTGGCTTTGGTGCCTTGGACATGAGCTAGGACCTTAAGATTCTGCATGAAAGGAGGACTAGCAGCCGAGTTGCACGGGAGGATGTGAAAAGTTTTCATATGTAGTAAAAACCTGAGAAATCCGTCCATTTACGTAATATGTAATCGAATCGACTTAAATCGGATCGTGACATTGGCCGCTCTTCTCTCTGAAACGGTTGTACTTATCGTCTGCAAAGCTATGTCGTGTGCTGCGGTATGCGGAGACACTAAAATCACCATAGTAGAACACAGATGAAGCTTCTAAGTTGATGTAATAGCTAGTAAGAAGTAGTACAATTGGAATTTTAGATATCGATTATTGACTTTTTAGCTGGCTTTGGTGCCTTGGACATGAGCTAGGACCTTAAGATTCTGCATGAAAGGAGGACTAGCAGCCGAGTTGCACGGGAGAATGTGAAAAGTGTTCATATGTAGTAAAAACCTGAGAAGTCCGTCCGTTTTGTCATTTGTTATCGAATCGACTTAAAGCCAGATCGTCACATTGGCCGCTCTTCTCTCCGAAACGGTTGTACTTATCGTCTGAAAGCTATGTCGCGTGCTGCGGTATGCGGAGACACTAAATTAACCATAGTAGAACACAGATGAAGCTTCTAAGATGATGTAATAGCCAGTAAGAATTAGTACAATACCAGTTTTGGGTATCGATTATTGACTTATAGCTGGCTTTGGTGACTTGGACATGAGCTAGGACCTTAAGATTCTGCATGAAAGGAGGGTTAGCAGCCGAGTTGCACGGGAGAATGTGAAAAGTGTTCATATGTAGTAAAAACCTGAGAAATCCGTCCGTTTTCGTCATTTGTTATGGAATCGACGTAAAGCCAGATCGTCACATTGGCCGCTCTTCCCTCTCTGAAACGGTTGTACTTATCGTCTGCAAAGCTATGTCGCGTGCTGCGGTATGTGGAGACACTAAAAGCACCATACTAGAACACAGATGAAGATTCTAAGTTGATGTAATAGCCAGTAAGAAGTAGTACAAGTCAAGTTTTAGGTATCGATTATAGACTTTTTAGCTGGCTTTGGTGCCTTGGACATGAGCTAGGACCTTAAGATTCTGCATGAAAGGAGGACTAACAGCCGCCTTGCACGTGCGAATGTGAAAAGTGTTCATATGTAGTAAAAACCTTAGAAATCCGACCGTTTTCGTCATTTGTTATCGAATCGACTTAAAGCCAGATCGTCACATTGGCCGCTCATCTCTCAGAAACGGTTGTACTTATCGTCTGCAAAGCTATGTCGAGTGCTGCGGTATGTGGAGATACTAAAAGCACCATAGTAGAACACAGATGAAGCTTATAAGTTGATGTAATAGCCAGTAAGAGGTAGTACAATTCAAGTTTAAGGTATCGATTATTAAATTTTTAGCTGGCTTTGGTGCCTTGGACATGAGCTAGGACCTTAAGATTCTGCATGAAAGGAGGACTAGCAGTCGAGATGCATGGGAGAATGTGAAAAGTGTTCATATGTAGTAAAAACCTGAGAAATCCGTTCGTTATCGTCATATATTACCGAATCGACTTAAAGCCGGATCGTCACATTGGCCGGTCTTCTCTCTGAAATGGTTGTACTTATCGTCTGCAAAGCTATGTCGCGTGCTGCGGTATGCGGAGACACTAAAATCACCATAGTAGAACACAGATGAAGCTTCTAAGTTGATGTAATAGCTAGTAAGAAGTAGTACAATTGGAATTTTAGATATCGATTATTGACTTTTTAGCTGGCTTTGGTGCCTTGGACATGAGCTAGGACCTTAAGATTCAGCATGAAAGGGGGACTAGCAGCCGAGCTGCACGTTAGGATATGAAAAGTTTTCATATGTAGTAAAAACCTGAGAAATCCGTCCATTTTCGTCATTTGTTATCGAATCGACTTAAAGCCGGATCGCCACATTGGCCTCTCTTCTCTCTGAAACGGTTGTACTTATCGTCTGCAAAGCTACGTCGCGTGCTGCGGTATGCGGAGACACCAAAATAACCATAGTAGAACACAGATGAAGCTTCTAAGTTGATGTAATGGCCAGTAAGAAGTAGTACAATTCAAGTTATAATCCTCGATTATTGACTTTTAGCTGGCTTTGGTGCCTTGGACATGAGCTAGGACCTTATGATTCGGCATGAAAGGAGGACTAGCAGCCGAGTTGCACGGGAGAATGTAAAAAGTGTTCATATGTAGTAAAAACCTGAGAAATCCGTCCGTTTTCGTCATTTGTTATCGAATCGACTTAAAGCCAGATCGTCACATTGGCCGCTCTTCTCTCTGAAACGGTTGTACTTATCGTCTGCAAAGCTATGTCGCATGCTGCGGTATGCGGAGACACTAAAAGCACCATAGTAGAACACAGATGAAGCTTCTAAGATGATGTAATAGCCAGTAAGAAGTAGTACAATTCAAGTTTTAGGTATCGATTATTTACGTTTTAGCTGGCTTTGGTGCCTTGGACATGGGCTAGGACCTTAAGATTCTGCATGAAAGGAGGACTAGCAGTCGAGATGCATGGGAGAATGTGAAAAGTGTTCATATGTAGTAAAAACCTGAGAAATCCGTTCGTTATCGTCATATATTACCGAATCGACTTAAAGCCGGATCGTCACATTGGCCGGTCTTCTCTCTGAAATGGTTGTACTTATCGTCTGCAAAGCTATGTCGCGTGCTGCGGTATGCGGAGACACTAAAATCACCATAGTAGAACACAGATGAAGCTTCTAAGTTGATGTAATAGCTAGTAAGAAGTAGTACAATTGGAATTTTAGATATCGATTATTGACTTTTTAGCTGGCTTTGGTGCCTTGGACATGAGCTAGGACCTTAAGATTCAGCATGAAAGGGGGACTAGCAGCCGAGCTGCACGTTAGGATATGAAAAGTTTTCATATGTAGTAAAAACCTGAGAAATCCGTCCATTTTCGTCATTTGTTATCGAATCGACTTAAAGCCGGATCGCCACATTGGCCTCTCTTCTCTCTGAAACGGTTGTACTTATCGTCTGCAAAGCTACGTCGCGTGCTGCGGTATGCGGAGACACCAAAATAACCATAGTAGAACACAGATGAAGCTTCTAAGTTGATGTAATGGCCAGTAAGAAGTAGTACAATTCAAGTTATAATCCTCGATTATTGACTTTTAGCTGGCTTTGGTGCCTTGGACATGAGCTAGGACCTTATGATTCGGCATGAAAGGAGGACTAGCAGCCGAGTTGCACGGGAGAATGTAAAAAGTGTTCATATGTAGTAAAAACCTGAGAAATCCGTCCGTTTTCGTCATTTGTTATCGAATCGACTTAAAGCCAGATCGTCACATTGGCCGCTCTTCTCTCTGAAACGGTTGTACTTATCGTCTGCAAAGCTATGTCGCATGCTGCGGTATGCGGAGACACTAAAAGCACCATAGTAGAACACAGATGAAGCTTCTAAGATGATGTAATAGCCAGTAAGAAGTAGTACAATTCAAGTTTTAGGTATCGATTATTTACGTTTTAGCTGGCTTTGGTGCCTTGGACATGGGCTAGGACCTTAAGATTCTGCATGAAAGGAGGACTAGCAGTCGAGATGCATGGGAGAATGTGAAAAGTGTTCATATGTAGTAAAAACCTGAGAAATCCGTTCGTTATCGTCATATATTACCGAATCGACTTAAAGCCGGATCGTCACATTGGCCGGTCTTCTCTCTGAAATGGTTGTACTTATCGTCTGCAAAGCTATGTCGCGTGCTGCGGTATGCGGAGACACTAAAATCACCATAGTAGAACACAGATGAAGCTTCTAAGTTGATGTAATAGCTAGTAAGAAGTAGTACAATTGGAATTTTAGATATCGATTATTGACTTTTTAGCTGGCTTTGGTGCCTTGGACATGAGCTAGGACCTTAAGATTCTGCATGAAAGGGGGACTAGCAGCCGAGCTGCACGTTAGGATATGAAAAGTTTTCATATGTAGTAAAAACCTGAGAAATCCGTCCATTTTCGTCATTTGTTATCGAATCGACTTAAAGCCGGATCGTCACATTGGCCTCTCTTCTCTCTGAAACGGTTGTACTTATCGTCTGCAAAGCTATGTCGCGTGCTGCGGTATGCGGAGACACCAAAATAACCATAGTAGAACACAGATGAAGCTTCTAAGTTGATGTAATAGCCAGTAAGAAGTAGTACAATTCAAGTTTTAATCCTCGATTATTGACTTTTAGCTGGCTTTGGTGAATTTGACATGAGCTAGGACCTTATGATTCGGCATGAAAGGAGGACTAGCAGCCGAGTTGCACGGGAGAATGTGAAAAGTAATCATATGTAGTAAAAACCTGAGAAATCCGTCCGTTTTCGTCATTTGTTATCGAATCGACTTAAAGCCAGATCGTCACATTGGCCGCTCTTCTCTCTGAAACGGTTGTACTTATCGTCTGCAAAGCTATGTCGCATGCTGCGGTATGCGGAGACACTAAAAGCACCATAGTAGAACACAGATGAAGCTTCTAAGATGATGTAATAGCCAGTAAGAAGTAGTACAATTCAAGTTTTAGGTATCGATTATTCACGTTTTAGCTGGCTTTGGTGCCTTGGACATGAGCTAGGACCTTAAGATTCTGCATGAAAGGAGGACTAGCAGCCGAGTTGCACGGGAGAATGTGAAAAGTGTACATATGTAGTAAAAACCTGAGAAATCCTTCCGTTTTCGTCATTTGTTAACGAATCGACTTAAAGCCAGATCGTCACATTGGCCGCTCTTCTCTCTGAAACGGTTGTACTTATCGTCTGCAAAGCTATGTCGCGTGCTGCGGTATGCGGAGACACTAAAAGCACCATAGTAGAACACAGATGAAGCTTCTAATATGATGTAATAGAGAGTAAGAAGTAGTACAATTCAAGTTTTAGGTATCGATTATTGACTTTTTAGCTGGCTTTGCTGCCTTGGACATGAGCTATGACCTTACGAATCTGCATGAGAGGAGGACTAGCAGAAAAGTTGCACGGGAGAATGTGAAATGTGTAAATATGTAGTTTTAACCTGAGAAATCCGTCCGTTTTCGTCTTTTGTTATCGAATCGACTTAAAGCCAGATCGTCACATTGTCCGCCCTTCTCTCTGAAACGGTTGTACTTACCGTCTGCAAAGCCATGTCGTGTGCTACGGTATGCGGAGACACTAAAAATACCATAGTAAAACACGGATGAAGCTTCTAAGTTGATGTAATAGCCAGTAAGAAATAGTACAATGCAAGTTTTACTTATCGATTATTGACTTTCAGCTGGCTTTGGTGCCTTGGACATGAGCTAGGACCTTAAGATTCTGCATGAAAGGAGGACTAGCAGCGGAGTTGCACGGGAGATTGTGAAAAGTGTTCATATGTAGTAAAAACCTGAGAGATCCGTTCGCCATCGTCATTTGTTAACGATTCAACTTAAAGCCAGATCGTCACATTGGCCGCTCTCCTCTCTGAAACGGTTGTACTTATCGTCTGCAAAGCTATGTCGCGTGCTGCGGTATGTAGAGACACTAAATGCACCATAGTAGAACACAGATGAAGCTTCTAAGTTGATGTAATAGCCAGTAAGAAGTAGTACAATTCAAGTTTTAGGTATCGATTATTGTCTTTGTAGCTGGCTTTGGTGCCTTGGACATGAGCTAGGACCTTAAGATTCTGCATGAAAGAAGGACTAGCAGCCGAGTTGTACGGGAGAATGTGAAAAGTGTTCATATGTAGTAAAAACCTGAGAAATCCATACGTTTTCGTCATTGGTTATCGATTCGTCTTAAAGCCAGATCGTCACATTGGCTGCTCTTCTCTCTGAAACGGTTGTACTTATCGTCTGCAAAGCTATGTCGCGTGCTGCTTCATGTGGAGACACTATAAGCACCATAGTAGAACACAGATGAAGCTTCTAAGTTGATGTAATAGCTAGTACGAGGTAGTACAATTCAAGTTTTAGGTATCGATTATTGACTTTTTAGCTGGCTTTGGTGCCTTGGACATGAGCTAGGACCTTAAGATTCTGCATGAAAGGAGGACTAGCAGCCGAGTTGCACGGGAGGATGTGAAAAGTTTTCATATGTAGTAAAAACCTGAGAAATCCGTCCATTTACGTAATATGTAATCGAATCGACTTAAATCGGATCGTGACATTGGCCGCTCTTCTCTCTGAAACGGTTGTACTTATCGTCTGCAAAGCTATGTCGCGTGCTGCGGTATGCGGAGACACTAAAATCACCATAGTAGAACACTGATGAAGCTTCTAAGTTGATGTAATAGCTAGTAAGAAGTAGTACAATTGGAATTTTAGATATCGATTATTGACTTTTTAGCTGGCTTTGGTGCCTTGGACATGAGCTAGGACCTTAAGATTCTGCATGAAAGGAGGACTAGCAGCCGAGTTGCACGGGAGAATGTGAAAAGTGTTCATATGTAGTAAAAACCTGAGATGTCCGTCCGTTTTGTCATTTGTTATCGAATCGACTTAAAGCCAGATCGTCACATTGGCGCTCTTCTCTCCGAAACGGTTGTACTTATCGTCTGAAAGCTATGTCGCGTGCTGCGGTATGCGGAGACACTAAAAGCACCATAGTAGAACACAGATGAAGCTTCTAAGATGATGTAATAGCCAGTAAGAATTAGTACAATACCAGTTTTGGGTATCGATTATTGACTTATAGCTGGCTTTGGTGACTTGGACATGAGCTAGGACCTTAAGATTCTGCATGAAAGGAGGGTTAGCAGCCGAGTTGCACGGGAGAATGTGAAAAGTGTTCATATGTAGTAAAAACCTGAGAAATCCGTTCGTTATCGTCATATATTACCGAATCGACTTAAAGCCGGATCGTCACATTGGCCGGTCTTCTCTCTGAAATGGTTGTACTTATCGTCTGCAAAGCTATGTCGCGTGCTGCGGTATGTGGAGACACTAAAATCACCTTAGTAGGACACAGATGAAGCTTCTAAGTTGATGTAATAGCCAGTAAGAAGTAGAACAATTCAAGTTTTAGGTATCGATTATTGACTTTTTAGCTGGCTTTGGTGCTTTGGACATGAGCTAGGACCCTAAGAATCTGCATGAGAGGGAGACTAGCAGAAAAGTTGCACGGGAGAATGTGAAATGTGCTCATATGTAGTATTAACCTGAGAAATCCGCCCGTTTTCTTCTTTTGTTATCGAGTCGACTAAAGGCAAGATCGTAACATTGTCCGCCCTTCTCTCTGAAACGGCTGTACTTATCGTCTGAAAGCTATGTCGCGTGCTGCGGTATGTGGAGACACCAAAAGCACCATAGTAGAACACAGATGAAGCTTCTAAGTTGATGTAATAGCCAGTAAGAAGTAGTACAATTCCAGTTTTAGGTAGCGACTATTGACTTTTTAGCTGGCTTTGGTGCCTTGGACATGAGCTAGGACCTTAAGATTCTGCATGAAAGCAGGACTAGCAGCCGAGTTGCACTGGAAAATGTGAAAAGTGTTCATATATAGTAAAAACCTGAGAAATCCGTCCGTTTTCGTCGTTTGTTATCGAATCGACTTAAAGCCTGATCGTCACATTGGGCGCTCTTCTCTCTGAAACGGTTGCACTTATCGTCTGCAAAGCTATGTCGCGTGCTGCAGTATGCGGAGACACTAAAAGCAGCATAGTAGAACACAGATGAAGCTTCTACGTTGATGTAATAGCTAGTAAGAAGTAGTAAAATTGAAATTTTAGATATCGATTATTGACTTTTTAGCTGGCTTTGGTGCCTTGGACATGAGCTAGGACCTTAAGATTCTGCATGAAAGGAGGACTAGCAGCCGAGTTGCACGGGAGAAAGTGAAATGTGTTCATATGTAGTAAAAACCTGAGAAATCCGTACGTTTACGTCATTGGTTATCGAATCGTCTTAAAGCCAGATCGTCACATTGGCCGCTCTTCTCTCTGAAACGGTTGTACTTATCGTCTGCAAAGCTATGTCGAGTGCTGCGGTATGTGGAGACACTAAAATCACCATAGTAGAACACAGATGAAGCTTCTAAGTTGATGTAATAGCCAGTAAGAGGTAGTACAATTCAAGTTTTAGGTATCGATTATTGACGTTTTAGCTGGCTTTCGTGACTTGGACATGAGCTAGGACCTTAAGATTCTGCATGAAAGGAGGACTAGCAGCTGACTTGCCTGGGAGAATATGAAAAGTGTTCATATGTAGTAAAAACCAGAGAAATCCTTCCGTTTTCGTCATTTGTTATCGAATCGACCTAAAGCCAGATCGTGACATTGGCCGCCCTTCTCTCTGAAACGGTTGTCCTTATCGTCTGCAAAGCTATGTCGCATGCTGCGGTATGTAGAGACACTAAATGCACCATAGTAGAACACAGATGAAGCTTCTAAGTTGATGTAATAGCCAGTAAGAAGAAGTACAATTCAAGTTTTAGGTATCGATTATTCACGTTTTAGCTGGCTTTGGTGCCTTGGACATGACCTAGGACCTTAAGATTCTGCATGAAAGGAGGACTAGCAGCCGAGTTGCACGGGAGATTGTGAAAAGTGTTCATATGTAGTAAAAACCTGAGAGATCCGTTCGCCATCGTCATTTGTTAACGAATCGACTTAAAGCCAGATCGTCACATTGGCCGCTCTCCTCTCTGAAACGGTTGTACTTATAGTGTGCAAAGCTATGTCGCGTGCTGCGGTATGTAGAGATACTAAATGCACCATAGTAGAACACAGATGAAGCTTCTAAGTTTATGTAATAGCCAGTAAGAAGTAGTACAATTCAAGTTTTAGGTATCGATTATTGACTTTGTAGCTGGCTTTGGTGCGTTGGACATGAGCTAGGACCTTAAGATTCTGCATGAAAGAAGGACTAGCAGCCGAGTTGTACGGGAGAATGTGAAAAGTGTTCATATGTAGTTTTAACCTGAGAAATCCGTCTGTTTTCGTCTTTTGTTATCGAATCGACTTAAAGCCAGATCGTCACATTGTCCGCCCTTCTCTCTGAAACGGTTGTACTTACCGTCTGCAAAGCTATGTCGCGTGCTGCGGTATGCGGAGACACTAAAAGCACCATAGTAGAACACAGATGAAGCTTCTAAGATGATGTAATAGCCAGTAAGAATTAGTACAATACCAGTTTTGGGTATCGATTATTGACTTATAGCTGGCTTTGGTGACTTGGACATGAGCTAGGACCTTAAGATTCTGCATGAAAGGAGGGTTAGCAGCCGAGTTGCACGGGAGAATAAGAAAAGTGTTCATATGTAGTAAAAACCTGAGAAATCCGTCCGTTTTCGTCATTTGTTATGGAATCGACTTAAAGCCAGATCGTCACATTGGCCGCCCTTCCCTCTCTGAAACGGTTGTACTTATCGTCTGCAAAGCTATGTCGCGTGCTGCGGTATGTGGAGACACTAAAAGCACCATAGTACAACACAGATGAAGATTCTAAGTTGATGTAATAGCCAGTAAGAAGTAGTACAAGTCAAGTTTTAGGTATCGATTATAGACTTTCTAGCTGGCTTTGGTGCCTTGGACATGAGCTAGGACCTTAAGATTCTGCAAGAAAGGAGGACTAACAGCCGCCTTGCACGTGTGAATGTGAAAAGTGTTCATATGTAGTAAAAACCTGAGAAATCCGACCGTTTTCGTCATTTGTAATCGAATCGACTTAAAGCCAGATCGTCACATTGGCCGCTCTTCTCTCGGAAACGGTTGTACTTATCGTCTGCAAAGCTATGTCGAGTGCTGCGGTATGTGGAGATACTAAAAGCACCATAGTAGAACACAGATGAAGCTTATAAGTTGATGTAATAGCCAGTAAGAGGTAGTACAATTCAAGTTTAAGGTATCGATTATTAAATTTTTAGCTGGCTTTGGTGCCTTGGACATGAGCTAGGACCTTAAGATTCTGCATGAAAGGTGGTCTAGCAGCCGAGATGCATGGGAGAATGTGAAAAGTGTTCATATGTAATAAAAACCTGAGAAATCCGTTCGTGATCGTCATATATTACCGAATCGACTTAAAGCCGGATCGTCACATTGGCCGCTCTTCTCTCTGAAACGGTTGTACTTATCGTCTGCAAAGCTATGTCGCGTGCTGCGGTATGTGGAGACACTAAAATCACCTTAGTAGGACACAGATGAACCTTCTAAGTCGATGTAATAGCCAGTAAGAAGTAGTACAATTCAAGTTTTAGGTATCGATTATTGACTTTTTAGCTGGCTTTGGTGCCTTGGACATGAGCTAGGACCTTAAGATTCAGCATGAAAGGCGGACTTGCAGCCGAGTAGCACGGGAGAATGTGAAAAGTGTTCATATGTAGTAAAAACCTGAGAAATCCGTTCGTCATCGTCATTTGTTATGGAATTGACTTAAAGCCAGATTGCCACATTGGCCGCTCTTCTCTCTGAATCGGTTGTACTTATCGTCTGCAAAGCTATGTCGCGTGCTGCGGTATGCGGAGACACTAAAAATACCATAGTAGAACACGGATGAAGCTTCTAAGTTGATGTAATAGCCAGTAAGAAGTAGTACAATTCCAATTTTAGGTATGAATTATTGACTTTTTAGCTGGCTTTGGTGACTTGGACATGAGCTAGGACCTTAAGATTCTGCATGAAAGGAGGACTAGCAGCCGAGTTGCACGGGAGAATGTGAAAAGTGTTAATATGTAGTATTAACCTGAGAAATCCTTCCGTTTTCGTCTTTTGTTATCGAGTCGACTTGAAGACAGATCGTAACATTGTCCGCCCTTCTCTCTGAAACGGTTGTACTTATCGTCTGCAAAGCTATGTCGCGTGCTCCTGTATGCGGGGACACTAAAAATACCATAGTAGAACACGGATGAAGCTTCTAAGTTGATGTAATAGCCAGTAAGAAGTAGTACAATTCAAGTTTTAATCATCGATTATTGACTTTTAGCTGGCTTTGGTGCCTTGGACATGAGGTAGGACCTTAAGATTCTGCATGAAAGGAGGACTAGCAGCCGAGTTGCACGGGAGAATGTGAAAAGTTTTCATATGCAGTAAAAACCTGAGAAATCCGTCCGTTTTTGTCATTTGTTATTGAATCGACTTAAAGCCAGATCGTCACATTGGCCGCTCTTCTCTCTGAAACGGTTGTACTTATCGTCTGAAAGCTATGTCGCGTGCTGCGGTATGCCGAGACACTAAAAATACCATAGTAGAACACGGATGAAGCTTCTAAGTTGATGTAATAGCCAGTAAGAATTAGTACAATTCCACATTTAGGTATCGATTATTGACTTTTAGCTGGCTTTCGTGCCTTGGACATGAGCTGGGACCTTAAGATTCTGCATGAAAGGAGGACTAGCAGCTGAGTTGCACGGGAGAATGTGAAAAGTGTTCATATGTAGTAAAAACCTAAGAAATCCGTTCGTTATCGTCATTTGTTATCGAATCGACTTAAAGCCAGATCGTGACATTGGCGCTCTTCTCTCTGAAACGGTTGTACTTATCGTCTGCAAAGCTATGTCGCGTGCTGCGGTATGTGGTGACACTAAAAGCACCACAGTAGAACACAGACAAAGCTTCTAAGTTGATGTAATAGCCAGTAAGAAGTAGTACAATTCCAGTTTTAGGTATCTATTATTGACTTTTTAGCTGGCTTTGGTTCCTTGGACATGAGCTACGACCTCAAGGTTCTGCATGAAAGGAGGAGTAGCAGCCGAGTTGCACGGGAGAATGTGAAAAGTGTTCATATGTAGTAGAAAAACGAGAAATCCGTCCGTTTTCGTCATTTGTTATCGAATCGACTTAAAGCCAGATCGTCATATTGCCCGCCCTTCTCTCTGAAACGGTTGTACTTATCGTCTGCAAAGCTATGTCGCGTGCTGCGGTATGCGGAGACACTAGAAATACCATAGTAGAACACGGATGAAGCTTCTACGTTGATGTAATAGCCAGTAAAAAGTAGTACAATTCAAGTTTTAATCATCGATTATTGACTTTTAGCTGGCTTTGGTGCCTTGGACATGAGCTAGGACCTTAAGATTCTGCATGAAAGGAGGACTAGCAGCCGAGTTGCACGGGAGAATGTGAAAAGTGTTCATATGTAGTAAAAACCTGAGAAATCCGTCCGTTTTCGTCATTTGTTATCGAATCGACTTAAAGCCAGATCGTCACATTGCCCGCTCTTCTCTCCGAAACGGTTGTACTTATTGTCTGAAAGCTATGTCGCGTGCTGCGGTATGCGGAGACGCTAAAAGAACCATAGTAGAACACAGATGAAGCTTCTAAGATGATGTAATAGCCAGTAAGAAGTAGTACAATTCAAGTTTTAGGTATCGATTATTGACTTTTTAGCTTGCTTTGGTGCCTTGGACATGAGCTAGGACCTTAAGATTCAGCATGAAAGGCGGACTTGCAGCCGAGTTGCACGGGAGAATGTGAAAAGAGTTCATATGTAGTAAAAACCTGAGAAATCCGATCGTTATCGTCATTTGTTATGGAATTGACTTAAAGAAAGATTGTCACATTGGCCGCTCTTCTCTCTGAATCGGTTGTACTTATCGTCTGCAAAGCTATGTCGCGTGCTGCGGTATGCGGAGACACTAAAAATTCCATAGTAGAACACGGATGAAGCTTCTAAGTTGATGTAATAGCCAGTAAGAAGTAGTACAATTCAAGTTTTAGGCATCGATTATTGACTTTTAGCTGGCTTTGGTGCCTTGGACATGAGCTAGGACCTTAAGATTTTGCATGAAAGGAGGACTAGCAGCCGAGTTGCACGGGAGAATGTGAAAAGTGTTCATATGTAGTAAAAACCTGAGAAATCCGTCCGTTTTCGTCATTTGTTATCGAATCGACTTAAAGCCAGATCGTCACATTGCCCGCTCTTCTCTCCGAAACGGTTGTACTTATCGTCTGAAAGCTATGTCGCGTGCTGCGGTATGCGGAGACGCTAAAAGCACCATAGTAGAACACAGATGAAGCTTCTAAGATGATGTAATAGCCAGTAAGAAGTAGTACAATTCAAGTTTTAGGTATCGATTATTGACTTTTTAGCTGGCTTTGGTGCCTTGGACATGAGCTAGGACCTTAAGATTCAGCATGAAAGGCGGACTTGCAGCCGAGTTGCACGGGAGAATGTGAAAAGTGTTCATATGTAGTAAAAACCTGAGAAATCCGTTCGTTATCGTCATTTGTTATGGAATTGACGTAAAGCCAGATTGCCACATTGGCCGCTCTTCTCTCTGAATCGGTTGTACTTATCGTCTGCAAAGCTATGTCGCGTGCTGCGGTATGCGGAGACACTAAAAATAAAATAGTAGAACACGGATGAAGCTTCTAAGTTGATGTAATAGCCAGTAAGTAGTAGTACAATTCCAATTTTAGGTATGAATTATTGACTTTTTAGCTGGCTTTGGTGACTTGGACATGAGCTAGGACCTTAAGATTCTGCATGAAAGGAGGACTAGCAGCCGAGTTGCACGGGAGAATGTGAAAAGTGTTAATATGTAGTATTAACCTGAGAAATCCGTCCGTTTTCGTCTTTTGTTATCGAGTCGACTTGAAGACAGATCGTAACATTGTCCGCCCTTCTCTCTGAAACGGTTGTACTTATCGTCTGCAAAGCTATGTCGCGTGCTCCTGTATGCGGGGACATTAAAAATACCATAGTAGAACACGGATGAAGCTTCTAAATTGAAGTAATAGCCAGTAAGAAGTAGTACAATTCAAGTTTTAATCATCGATTATTGACTTTTAGCTGGCTTTGGTGTCTTGGACATGAGGTAGGACCTTAAGATTCTGCATGAAAGGAGGACTAGCAGCCGAGTTGCACGGGAGAATGTGAAAAGTTTTCATGTGCAGTAAAAACCTGAGAAATCCGTCCGTTTTTGTCATTTGTTATTGAATCGACTTAAAGCCAGATCGTCACATTGGCCGCTCTTCTCTCTGAAACGGTTGTACTTATCGCCTGAAAGCTATGTCGCGTGCTGCGGTATGCCGAGACACTAAAAATACCATAGTAGAACACGGATGAAGCTTCTAAGTTGATGTAATAGCCAGTAAGAATTAGTACAATTCCACTTTTAGGTATCGATTATTGACTTTTAGCTGGCTTTCGTGCCTTGGACATGAGCTAGGACCTTAACATTCTGCATGAAAGGAGGACTAGCAGCTGAGTTGCACGGGAGATTGTGAAAAGTGTTCATATGTAGTAAAAACCTGAGAAATCTTTCCGTTTTCGTCATTTGTTATCGAATCGACTTAAAGCCAGATCGTCACATTGGCCGCTCTTCTTTCTGAAACGGTTGTACGTAGAGTCTGCAAAGCTATGTCGCGTGCTGCGGTATGCCGTGACACTAAAAGCACCATAGTAGAACACAGATGAAGCTTCTAAGTTGATGTAATAGCCAGTAAGAAGTAGTAAAATTCAAGTTTTAGGTATCGATTATTGACTTTTTAGCTGGCTTTGGTGCCTTGGACAAGAGCTAGGACCTTAAGATTCTGCGTGAAAAGAGGACTAGCTGCCGAGTTGCACGGGAGAATGTGAAAAGTGTTCATATGTAGTAAAAACCTAAGAAATCCGTTCGTTATCGTCATTTGTTATCGAATCGACTTAAAGCCAGATCGTGACATTGGCCGCTCTTCTCTCTGAAACGGTTGTACTTATCGTCTGCAAAGCTATGTCGCGTGCTGCGGTATGTGGAGACACTAAAAGCACCGTAGTAGAACACAGACAAAGCTTCTAAGTTGATGTAATAGCCGGTAAGAAGTAGTACAATTCCAGTTTTAGGTATCTATTATTGACTTTTTAGCTGGCTTTGGTTCCTTGGACATGAGATAGGACCTCAAGGTTCTGCATGAAAGGAGGACTAGCAGCCGAGTTGCACGGGAGAATGTGAAAAGTGTTCATATGTAGTAGAAACCCGAGAAATCCGTCCGTTTTCGTCATTTGTTATCGAATCGACTTAAAGCCAGATCGTCACATTGTCCGCCCTTCTCTCTGAAACAGTTGTACTTATCGTCTGCAAGGCTATGTCGCGTGCTGCGGTATGCGGAGACACTAAAATCACCATAGTGGAACACAGATGAAGCTTCTAAGTTGATGTAATAGCCAGTAAGAAGTAGTACAATTCAAGTTTTAGGTATCGATTATTGAATTTTACCTGGCTTTGGTGCATTGGACATGGGCTAGGACCTTAAGATTCTGCATGAAAGGAGGACTAGCAGCCGACTTGCACGGGGGAATGTGAAAAGTGTTCATATGTAGTAAAAACCTGAGAAATCCGTTCGTTATCGTCATTTGTTATCGAATCGACTTAAAGCCCGATCGTCACATTGGCCGCTCTTCTCTCTGAAACGGTTGTACTTATCGTCTGCAAAGCTATGTCGCGTGCTGTGGTATGCGGAGACACTAAAATCACCATAGTAGGACACAGATGAAGCTTCTAAGTTGATGTAATAGCCAGTAAAAAGTAGTACAATTCAAGTTTTAGATATCGATTATTGACTTTTTACCTGGGTTTGGTGCCTTGGACATGAGCTAGGACCTTAAGATTCTGCATGAATGGAGGACTAGCAACCGAGTTGAACGGGAGAATGTGAAAAGTGTTCATATGTAGTAAAAACCTGACTAATCCATCCGTTTTCGTCATTTGTTATCGAATCGACTTAAAGCCAGATCGTCACAATGGCCGCTCTTCTCTCTGAAACGATGTACTTATCGTCTGCAAAGCTATGTCGCGTGCTGTGGTATGCGGAGATACTAAAATCACCATAGTAGGACACAGATGAAGCTTCAAAGTTGATGTAATAGCCAGTAAGAAGTAGTACAATTCAAGTTTTAAACATCGATTATTGACTTTACCTGGCTTTGGTGCCTTGGACATGAGCTAGGACCTTAAGATTCTGAATGAAAGGAGGACTAGCAGCCGAGTTGCACGGGACAATGTGTAAAGTGTTCATATGCAGTAAAAACCTGAGAAATCCGTCCGTTTTTGTCATTTGTCATTGAATCGACTTAAAGCCAGATCGTCACATTGGCCGCTCTTCTCTCTGAAACGGTTGTACGTATCGTCTGCAAAGCTATGTCACGTGCTGCGGTATGCGGAGACACTAGAAATACCATAGTAGAACACGGATGAAGCTTCTACGTTGATGTAATAGCCAGTAAAAAGTAGTACAATTCAAGTTTTAATCATCGATTATTGACTTTTAGCTGGCTTCGGTGCCTTGGACATGAGCTGGGACCTTAAGATTCTGCATGAAAGGAGGACTAGCAGCCGAGTTGCACGGGAGAATGTGAAAAGTGTTCATATGTAGTAAATACCTGAGAAATCCGTCCGTTTTCGTCATTTGTTATCGAATCGACTTAAAGCCAGATCGTCACATTGGCCGCTCTTCTCTCCGAAACGGTTGTACTTATCGTCTGAAAGCTATGTCGCGTGCTGCGGTATGTGGAGACACTAAAAGCAAAATAGTAGAACACAGATGAAGCTTCTAAGTTGATTTAATAGCCAGTAAGAAGTAGTACAATTCAAGTTTTCGGTATCGATTATTGACTTTTTAGCTGGCTTTGGTGCCTTGGACATGAGCTAGGACCTTAAGATCCATCATGAAAGGCGGACTTGCAGCCGAGTTGCACGGGAGAATGTGAAAAGTGTTCATATGTAGTAAAAACCTGAGAAATCGGTTCCTTATCGTCATTTGTTATCGAATCGACTTATAGCCAGATCGTCACATTGGCCGCTGTTCTCTCTGAAACGGTTGTACTTATCGTCTGCAAAGCTATGTCGCGTGCTGCGGTATGTGGAGACACTAAAAGCAAAATAGTAGAACACAGATGGAGCTTCTAAGTTGATGTAATAGCCAGTAAGAAGTAGTACAATTCAATTTTTAGTTATCGATTATTGACTTTTAAGCTGGCTTTGGTGCCTTGGACATGAGCTAGGACCTTAAGATTCTGCATGAAAGGAGGACTAGCAGCCGAGTTGTACGGGAGAATGTGAAAAGTGTTCATATGTAGTAAAAACCCGAGAAATCCCTCCGTTTTCGTCATTTGTTATCGAATCGACTTAAAGCCAGATCGTCACATTTTCCGCCCTTCTCTCTGAAACGGTTGTAGTTATCGTCTGCAAAGCTATGTCGCGTGCTGCGGTTTGCGGAGACACTAAAAGCACCATAGTAGAACACAGATGAAGCTTCTAAGTTGATGTAATAGCCAGTAAGAAGTAGTACAATTCAATTTTTAGTTATCAATTATTGACTTTTTAGCTCTCTTTGGTGCCTTGGACATGAGCTAGGACCTTAAGATTCTGCATGAAGGAGGACTAGCAGCCGAGTTGCACGGGAGAATGTGAAAAGTGTTCATATGTAGTAAAAACCCGAGAAATCCGTCCGTTTTCGTCATTTGTTATCGAATCGACTTAAAGCCAGATCGTCACATTGTCCGCCCTTCTCTCTGAAACGGTTGTACTTATCGTCTGCAAAGCTATGTCGCGTACTGCGGTATGCGGAGACACGAAAAATACCATAGTAGAACACGGATGAAGCTTCTAAGATTTTGTAATAGCCAGTAAGAAGTAGTACAGTTCCAGTTTTAGGTATCAATTATTGACTTTTTAGCTGGCTTTGGTGCCTTCGACATGAGCTAGGACCTTACGATTCTGCATGAAAGCAGGACTATGAACCGAGTTGCACGGGAGAATGTAAAAAGTGTTCATTTGTAGTAAAAACCCGAGAAATCCGTCCGTTTTCGTCATTTGTTATCGAATCGACTTAAAGCCAGATCGTCACATTGTCCGCCCTTCTCTCTGAAACGGTTGTACTTATCGTCTGCAAAGCTATGTCGCGTGCTGCGGTATGCGGAGAAACTAGAAATACCATAATAGAACACGGACGAAGCTTCTAAGTTGATGTAATAGCCAGTAAAATGTAGTACAATTCAAGTTGTAATCATCGATTATTGACTTTTAGCTGGCTTTGGTGCCTTGGACATGAGCTAGGACCTTAAGATTCTGCATGAAAGGAGGACTAGCAGCCGAGTTGCACGGGAGAATGTGAAAAGTGTTCATATGTAGTAAAAACCTGAGAAATCCATCCGTTTTCGTCATTTGTTATCGAATCGACTTAAAGCCAGATCGTCACATTGGCCGCTCTTCTCTCTGAAACGGTTGTACTTATCGTCTGCAAAGCTATGTGACGTGCTGCGGTATGTGGAGACACTGAAAGCACCATAGTAGAACACAGATAAAGCTTCTAAGTTGATGTAATAGCCAGTAAGAAGTAGTACAACTCAAGTTTTAGGTATCGATTATTGACTTTTTAGCTGGCTTTGGTGCCTTGAACATGAGCTAGGACCATAAGATTCCGCATGAAAGGAGGACTAGCAGCCGAGTTGCACGGGAGAATGTGAAAAGTGTTCATATGTAGTAAATACCTGAGAAATCCGTCCGTTTTCGTCATTTGTTATCGAATCGACTTAAAGCCAGATCGTCACATTGGCCGCTCTTCTCTCCGAAACGGTTGTACTTATCGTCTGAAAGCTATGTCGCGTGCTGCGGTATGTGGAGACACTAAAAGCAAAATAGTAGAACACAGATGAA
Organism: Schistocerca gregaria; assembly: GCF_023897955.1. Classification (NCBI taxonomy): domain Eukaryota; kingdom Metazoa; phylum Arthropoda; class Insecta; order Orthoptera; family Acrididae; genus Schistocerca; species Schistocerca gregaria. The sequence goes on along the minus strand of NW_026061736.1, from coordinate 4,836,965 downwards.
GCTTCTAAGTTGATTTAATAGCCAGTAAGAAGTAGTACAATTCAAGTTTTCGGTATCGATTATTGACTTTTTAGCTGGCTTTGGTGCCTTGGACATGAGCTAGGACCTTAAGATTCATCATGAAAGGCGGACTTGCAGCCGAGTTGCACGGGAGAATGTGAAAAGTGTTCATATGTAGTAAAAACCTGAGAAATCGGTTCCTTATCGTCATTTGTTATCGAATCGACTTATAGCCAGATCGTCACATTGGCCGCTGTTCTCTCTGAAACGGTTGTACTTATCGTCTGCAAAGCTATGTCGCGTGCTGCGGTATGTGGAGACACTAAAAGCAAAATAGTAGAACACAGATGGAGCTTCTAAGTTGATGTAATAGCCAGTAAGAAGTAGTACAATTCAATTTTTAGTTATCGATTATTGACTTTTAAGCTGGCTTTGGTGCCTTGGACATGAGCTAGGACCTTAAGATTCTGCATGAAAGGAGGACTAGCAGCCGAGTTGTACGGGAGAATGTGAAAAGTGTTCATATGTAGTAAAAACCCGAGAAATCCCTCCGTTTTCGTCATTTGTTATCGAATCGACTTAAAGCCAGATCGTCACATTTTCCGCCCTTCTCTCTGAAACGGTTGTAGTTATCGTCTGCAAAGCTATGTCGCGTGCTGCGGTTTGCGGAGACACTAAAAGCACCATAGTAGAACACAGATGAAGCTTCTAAGTTGATGTAATAGCCAGTAAGAAGTAGTACAATTCAATTTTTAGTTATCAATTATTGACTTTTTAGCTCTCTTTGGTGCCTTGGACATGAGCTAGGACCTTAAGATTCTGCATGAAGGAGGACTAGCAGCCGAGTTGCACGGGAGAATGTGAAAAGTGTTCATATGTAGTAAAAACCCGAGAAATCCGTCCGTTTTCGTCATTTGTTATCGAATCGACTTAAAGCCAGATCGTCACATTGTCCGCCCTTCTCTCTGAAACGGTTGTACTTATCGTCTGCAAAGCTATGTCGCGTACTGCGGTATGCGGAGACACGAAAAATACCATAGTAGAACACGGATGAAGCTTCTAAGATTTTGTAATAGCCAGTAAGAAGTAGTACAGTTCCAGTTTTAGGTATCAATTATTGACTTTTTAGCTGGCTTTGGTGCCTTCGACATGAGCTAGGACCTTACGATTCTGCATGAAAGCAGGACTATGAACCGAGTTGCACGGGAGAATGTAAAAAGTGTTCATTTGTAGTAAAAACCCGAGAAATCCGTCCGTTTTCGTCATTTGTTATCGAATCGACTTAAAGCCAGATCGTCACATTGTCCGCCCTTCTCTCTGAAACGGTTGTACTTATCGTCTGCAAAGCTATGTCGCGTGCTGCGGTATGCGGAGAAACTAGAAATACCATAATAGAACACGGACGAAGCTTCTAAGTTGATGTAATAGCCAGTAAAATGTAGTACAATTCAAGTTGTAATCATCGATTATTGACTTTTAGCTGGCTTTGGTGCCTTGGACATGAGCTAGGACCTTAAGATTCTGCATGAAAGGAGGACTAGCAGCCGAGTTGCACGGGAGAATGTGAAAAGTGTTCATATGTAGTAAAAACCTGAGAAATCCATCCGTTTTCGTCATTTGTTATCGAATCGACTTAAAGCCAGATCGTCACATTGGCCGCTCTTCTCTCTGAAACGGTTGTACTTATCGTCTGCAAAGCTATGTGACGTGCTGCGGTATGTGGAGACACTGAAAGCACCATAGTAGAACACAGATAAAGCTTCTAAGTTGATGTAATAGCCAGTAAGAAGTAGTACAACTCAAGTTTTAGGTATCGATTATTGACTTTTTAGCTGGCTTTGGTGCCTTGAACATGAGCTAGGACCATAAGATTCCGCATGAAAGGAGGACTAGCAGCCGAGTTGCACGGGAGAATGCGAAAAGTCTTCATATGTAGTAAGAACCTGAGAAATCAGTCCGTTTCGTCATTTGTTATCGAATCGACTTACAGCCAGATCGTCACATTGGCCGCTCTTCTGTCTGATACGGTTGTACTTATCGTCTGAAAGCTATGTCGCGTGCTGCGGTATGCGGAGACACTAAAAGCACCATAGTGGTACACAGATGAAGCTTCTAAGATGATGTAATAGCCAGTAAGAAGTAGTACAATTCAAGTTTTAGGTATCGATTGTTGACTTTTTACCCTTCTTTGGTGCCTTGGGCATGAGCTAGGAACTTAAGATTTTGCATGATAGGAGGTCTAGGAGCCGCGTTGCACGTGAGAATGTGAAAAGTGTTCATATGTAGTAAAAACCTGAGAAATCCGTCCGTTTTCGTCATTTGTTATCGAATCGACTTAAAGCTAGATCGTCACATTGGCCGCTCTTCTCTCTGAAACGGTTGTACTTATCGTCTGCAAAGCTATGTCGAGTGCAGCGGCATGCGGAGACACTAAAAGCACCATAGTAGAACACAGATGATGCTTCTAATTTGATGTAATAGTCAGTAAGAAGTAGTTCAATTCAAGTTTTAGGTATTGATTATTGACTTTTTAGCTGGCTTTGGTGCCTTGGACATGAGCTAGGACCTTAAGATTCTGCATGAAAGGAGGACTAGCAGCCGAGTTGCACGGGAGAATGTGAAAAGAGTTCATATGTAGTAAAAACCTGAGAAATCCGATCGTTATCGTCATTTGTTATGGAATTGACTTAAAGAAAGATTGTCACATTGGCCGCTCTTCTCTCTGAATCGGTTGTACTTATCGTCTGCAAAGCTATGTCGCGTGCTGCGGTATGCGGAGACACTAAAAATTCCATAGTAGAACACGGATGAAGCTTCTAAGTTGGTGTAATAGCCAGTAAGAAGTAGTACAATTCAAGTTTTAGGCATCGATTATTGACTTTTAGCTGGCTTTGGTGCCTTGGACATGAGCTAGGACCTTAAGATTTTGCATGAAAGGAGGACTAGCAGCCGAGTTGCACGGGAGAATGTGAAAAGTGTTCATATGTAGTAAAAACCTGAGAAATCCGTCCGTTTTCGTCATTTGTTATCGTATCGACTTAAAGCCAGATCGTCACATTGCCCGCTCTTCTCTCCGAAACGGTTGTACTTATCGTCTGAAAGCTATGTCGCGTGCTGCGGTATGCGGAGACGCTAAAAGCACCATAGTAGAACACAGATGAAGCTTCTAAGATGATGTAATAGCCAGTAAGAAGTAGTACAATTCAAGTTTTAGGTATCGATTATTGACTTTTTAGCTGGCTTTGGTGCCTTGGACATGAGCTAGGACCTTAAGATTCAGCATGAAATGCGGACTTGCAGCCGAGTTGCACGGGAGAATGTGAAAAGTGTTCATATGTAGTAAAAACCTGAGAAATCCGTTCGTTATCGTCATTTGTTATGGAATTGACTTAAAGCCAGATTGCCACATTGGCCGCTCTTCTCTCTGAATCGGTTGTACTTATCGTCTGCAAAGCTATGTCGCGTGCTGCGGTATGCGGAGACACTAAAAATACCATAGTAGAACACGGATGAAGCTTCTAAGTTGATGTAATAGCCAGTAAGTAGTAGTACAATTCCAATTTTAGGTATGAATTATTGACTTTTTAGCTGGCTTTGGTGACTTGGACATGAGCTAGGACCTTAAGATTCTGCATGAAAAGAGGACTAGCAGCCGAGTTGCACGGGAGAATGTGAAAAGTGTTAATATGTAGTATTAACCTGAGAAATCCGTCCGTTTTCGTCTTTTGTTATCGAGTCGACTTGAAGACAGATCGTAACATTGTCCGCCCTTCTCTCTGAAACGGTTGTACTTATCGTCTGCAAAGCTATGTCGCGTGCTCCTGTATGCGGGGACATTAAAAATACCATAGTAGAACACGGATGAAGCTTCTAAGTTGAAGTAATAGCCAGTAAGAAGTAGTACAATTCAAGTTTTAATCATCGATTATTGACTTTTAGCTGGCTTTGGTGTCTTGGACATGAGGTAGGACCTTAAGATTCTGCATGAAAGGAGGACTAGCAGCCGAGTTGCACGGGAGAATGTGAAAAGTTTTCATGTGCAGTAAAAACCTGAGAAATCCGTCCGTTTTTGTCATTTGTTATTGAATCGACTTAAAGCCAGATCGTCACATTGGCCGCTCTTCTCTCTGAAACGGTTGTACTTATCGCCTGAAAGCTATGTCGCGTGCTGCGGTATGCCGAGACACTAAAAATACCATAGTAGAACACGGATGAAGCTTCTAAGTTGATGTAATAGCCAGTAAGAATTAGTACAATTCCACTTTTAGGTATCGATTATTGACTTTTAGCTGGCTTTCGTGCCTTGGACATGAGCTAGGACCTTAACATTCTGCATGAAAGGAGGACTAGCAGCTGAGTTGCACGGGAGATTGTGAAAAGTGTTCATATGTAGTAAAAACCTGAGAAATCCGTCCGTTTTCGTCATTTGTTATCGAATCGACTTAAAGCCAGATCGTCACATTGGCCGCACTTCTTTCTGAAACGGTTGTACGTAGAGTCTGCAAAGCTATGTCGCGTGCTGCGGTATGCCGTGACACTAAAAGCACCATAGTAGAACACAGATGAAGCTTCTAAGTTGATGTAATAGCCAGTAAGAAGTAGTAAAATTCAAGTTTTAGGTATCGATTATTGACTTTTTAGCTGGCTTTGGTGCCTTGGACAAGAGCTAGGACCTTAAGATTCTGCGTGAAAAGAGGACTAGCTGCCGAGTTGCACGGGAGAATGTGAAAAGTGTTCATATGTAGTAAAAACCTAAGAAATCCGTTCGTTATCGTCATTTGTTATCGAATCGACTTAAAGCCAGATCGTGACATTGGCCGCTCTTCTCTCTGAAACGGTTGTACTTATCGTCTGCAAAGCTATGTCGCGTGCTGCGGTATGTGGAGACACTAAAAGCACCGTAGTAGAACACAGACAAAGCTTCTAAGTTGATGTAATAGCCGGTAAGAAGTAGTACAATTCCAGTTTTAGGTATCTATTATTGACTTTTTAGCTGGCTTTGGTTCCTTGGACATGAGATAGGACCTCAAGGTTCTGCATGAAAGGAGGACTAGCAGCCGAGTTGCACGGGAGAATGTGAAAAGTGTTCATATGTAGTAGAAACCCGAGAAATCCGTCCGTTTTCGTCATTTGTTATCGAATCGACTTAAAGCCAGATCGTCACATTGTCCGCCCTTCTCTCTGAAACAGTTGTACTTATCGTCTGCAAGGCTATGTCGCGTGCTGCGGTATGCGGAGACACTAAAATCACCATAGTGGAACACAGATGAAGCTTCTAAGTTGATGTAATAGCCAGTAAGAAGTAGTACAATTCAAGTTTTAGGTATCGATTATTGAATTTTACCTGGCTTTGGTGCATTGGACATGGGCTAGGACCTTAAGATTCTGCATGAAAGGAGGACTAGCAGCCGACTTGCACGGGGGAATGTGAAAAGTGTTCATATGTAGTAAAAACCTGAGAAATCCGTTCGTTATCGTCATTTGTTATCGAATCGACTTAAAGCCCGATCGTCACATTGGCCGCTCTTCTCTCTGAAACGGTTGTACTTATCGTCTGCAAAGCTATGTCGCGTGCTGTGGTATGCGGAGACACTAAAATCACCATAGTAGGACACAGATGAAGCTTCTAAGTTGATGTAATAGCCAGTAAAAAGTAGTACAATTCAAGTTTTAGATATCGATTATTGACTTTTTACCTGGGTTTGGTGCCTTGGACATGAGCTAGGACCTTAAGATTCTGCATGAATGGAGGACTAGCAACCGAGTTGAACGGGAGAATGTGAAAAGTGTTCATATGTAGTAAAAACCTGACTAATCCATCCGTTTTCGTCATTTGTTATCGAATCGACTTAAAGCCAGATCGTCACAATGGCCGCTCTTCTCTCTGAAACGATGTACTTATCGTCTGCAAAGCTATGTCGCGTGCTGTGGTATGCGGAGATACTAAAATCACCATAGTAGGAGACAGATGAAGCTTCAAAGTTGATGTAATAGCCAGTAAGAAGTAGTACAATTCAAGTTTTAAACATCGATTATTGACTTTACCTGGCTTTGGTGCCTTGGACATGAGCTAGGACCTTAAGATTCTGAATGAAAGGAGGACTAGCAGCCGAGTTGCACGGGACAATGTGTAAAGTGTTCATATGCAGTAAAAACCTGAGAAATCCGTCCGTTTTTGTCATTTGTCATTGAATCGACTTAAAGCCAGATCGTCACATTGGCCGCTCTTCTCTCTGAAACGGTTGTACGTATCGTCTGCAAAGCTATGTCACGTGCTGCGGTATGCGGAGACACTAGAAATACCATAGTAGAACACGGATGAAGCTTCTACGTTGATGTAATAGCCAGTAAAAAGTAGTACAATTCAAGTTTTAATCATCGATTATTGACTTTTAGCTGGCTTCGGTGCCTTGGACATGAGCTGGGACCTTAAGATTCTGCATGAAAGGAGGACTAGCAGCCGAGTTGCACGGGAGAATGTGAAAAGTGTTCATATGTAGTAAATACCTGAGAAATCCGTCCGTTTTCGTCATTTGTTATCGAATCGACTTAAAGCCAGATCGTCACATTGGCCGCTCTTCTCTCCGAAACGGTTGTACTTATCGTCTGAAAGCTATGTCGCGTGCTGCGGTATGTGGAGACACTAAAAGCAAAATAGTAGAACACAGATGAAGCTTCTAAGTTGATTTAATAGCCAGTAAGAAGTAGTACAATTCAAGTTTTCGGTATCGATTATTGACTTTTTAGCTGGCTTTGGTGCCTTGGACATGAGCTAGGACCTTAAGATCCATCATGAAAGGCGGACTTGCAGCCGAGTTGCACGGGAGAATGTGAAAAGTGTTCATATGTAGTAAAAACCTGAGAAATCGGTTCCTTATCGTCATTTGTTATCGAATCGACTTATAGCCAGATCGTCACATTGGCCGCTGTTCTCTCTGAAACGGTTGTACTTATCGTCTGCAAAGCTATGTCGCGTGCTGCGGTATGTGGAGACACTAAAAGCAAAATAGTAGAACACAGATGGAGCTTCTAAGTTGATGTAATAGCCAGTAAGAAGTAGTACAATTCAATTTTTAGTTATCGATTATTGACTTTTAAGCTGGCTTTGGTGCCTTGGACATGAGCTAGGACCTTAAGATTCTGCATGAAAGGAGGACTAGCAGCCGAGTTGTACGGGAGAATGTGAAAAGTGTTCATATGTAGTAAAAACCCGAGAAATCCCTCCGTTTTCGTCATTTGTTATCGAATCGACTTAAAGCCAGATCGTCACATTTTCCGCCCTTCTCTCTGAAACGGTTGTAGTTATCGTCTGCAAAGCTATGTCGCGTGCTGCGGTTTGCGGAGACACTAAAAGCACCATAGTAGAACACAGATGAAGCTTCTAAGTTGATGTAATAGCCAGTAAGAAGTAGTACAATTCAATTTTTAGTTATCAATTATTGACTTTTTAGCTCTCTTTGGTGCCTTGGACATGAGCTAGGACCTTAAGATTCTGCATGAAGGAGGACTAGCAGCCGAGTTGCACGGGAGAATGTGAAAAGTGTTCATATGTAGTAAAAACCCGAGAAATCCGTCCGTTTTCGTCATTTGTTATCGAATCGACTTAAAGCCAGATCGTCACATTGTCCGCCCTTCTCTCTGAAACGGTTGTACTTATCGTCTGCAAAGCTATGTCGCGTACTGCGGTATGCGGAGACACGAAAAATACCATAGTAGAACACGGATGAAGCTTCTAAGATTTTGTAATAGCCAGTAAGAAGTAGTACAGTTCCAGTTTTAGGTATCAATTATTGACTTTTTAGCTGGCTTTGGTGCCTTCGACATGAGCTAGGACCTTACGATTCTGCATGAAAGCAGGACTATGAACCGAGTTGCACGGGAGAATGTAAAAAGTGTTCATTTGTAGTAAAAACCCGAGAAATCCGTCCGTTTTCGTCATTTGTTATCGAATCGACTTAAAGCCAGATCGTCACATTGTCCGCCCTTCTCTCTGAAACGGTTGTACTTATCGTCTGCAAAGCTATGTCGCGTGCTGCGGTATGCGGAGAAACTAGAAATACCATAATAGAACACGGACGAAGCTTCTAAGTTGATGTAATAGCCAGTAAAATGTAGTACAATTCAAGTTGTAATCATCGATTATTGACTTTTAGCTGGCTTTGGTGCCTTGGACATGAGCTAGGACCTTAAGATTCTGCATGAAAGGAGGACTAGCAGCCGAGTTGCACGGGAGAATGTGAAAAGTGTTCATATGTAGTAAAAACCTGAGAAATCCATCCGTTTTCGTCATTTGTTATCGAATCGACTTAAAGCCAGATCGTCACATTGGCCGCTCTTCTCTCTGAAACGGTTGTACTTATCGTCTGCAAAGCTATGTGACGTGCTGCGGTATGTGGAGACACTGAAAGCACCATAGTAGAACACAGATAAAGCTTCTAAGTTGATGTAATAGCCAGTAAGAAGTAGTACAACTCAAGTTTTAGGTATCGATTATTGACTTTTTAGCTGGCTTTGGTGCCTTGAACATGAGCTAGGACCATAAGATTCCGCATGAAAGGAGGACTAGCAGCCGAGTTGCACGGGAGAATGTGAAAAGTGTTCATATGTAGTAAATACCTGAGAAATCCGTCCGTTTTCGTCATTTGTTATCGAATCGACTTAAAGCCAGATCGTCACATTGGCCGCTCTTCTCTCCGAAACGGTTGTACTTATCGTCTGAAAGCTATGTCGCGTGCTGCGGTATGTGGAGACACTAAAAGCAAAATAGTAGAACACAGATGAAGCTTCTAAGTTGATTTAATAGCCAGTAAGAAGTAGTACAATTCAAGTTTTCGGTATCGATTATTGACTTTTTAGCTGGCTTTGGTGCCTTGGACATGAGCTAGGACCTTAAGATTCATCATGAAAGGCGGACTTGCAGCCGAGTTGCACGGGAGAATGTGAAAAGTGTTCATATGTAGTAAAAACCTGAGAAATCGGTTCCTTATCGTCATTTGTTATCGAATCGACTTATAGCCAGATCGTCACATTGGCCGCTGTTCTCTCTGAAACGGTTGTACTTATCGTCTGCAAAGCTATGTCGCGTGCTGCGGTATGTGGAGACACTAAAAGCAAAATAGTAGAACACAGATGGAGCTTCTAAGTTGATGTAATAGCCAGTAAGAAGTAGTACAATTCAATTTTTAGTTATCGATTATTGACTTTTAAGCTGGCTTTGGTGCCTTGGACATGAGCTAGGACCTTAAGATTCTGCATGAAAGGAGGACTAGCAGCCGAGTTGTACGGGAGAATGTGAAAAGTGTTCATATGTAGTAAAAACCCGAGAAATCCCTCCGTTTTCGTCATTTGTTATCGAATCGACTTAAAGCCAGATCGTCACATTTTCCGCCCTTCTCTCTGAAACGGTTGTAGTTATCGTCTGCAAAGCTATGTCGCGTGCTGCGGTTTGCGGAGACACTAAAAGCACCATAGTAGAACACAGATGAAGCTTCTAAGTTGATGTAATAGCCAGTAAGAAGTAGTACAATTCAATTTTTAGTTATCAATTATTGACTTTTTAGCTCTCTTTGGTGCCTTGGACATGAGCTAGGACCTTAAGATTCTGCATGAAGGAGGACTAGCAGCCGAGTTGCACGGGAGAATGTGAAAAGTGTTCATATGTAGTAAAAACCCGAGAAATCCGTCCGTTTTCGTCATTTGTTATCGAATCGACTTAAAGCCAGATCGTCACATTGTCCGCCCTTCTCTCTGAAACGGTTGTACTTATCGTCTGCAAAGCTATGTCGCGTACTGCGGTATGCGGAGACACGAAAAATACCATAGTAGAACACGGATGAAGCTTCTAAGATTTTGTAATAGCCAGTAAGAAGTAGTACAGTTCCAGTTTTAGGTATCAATTATTGACTTTTTAGCTGGCTTTGGTGCCTTCGACATGAGCTAGGACCTTACGATTCTGCATGAAAGCAGGACTATGAACCGAGTTGCACGGGAGAATGTAAAAAGTGTTCATTTGTAGTAAAAACCCGAGAAATCCGTCCGTTTTCGTCATTTGTTATCGAATCGACTTAAAGCCAGATCGTCACATTGTCCGCCCTTCTCTCTGAAACGGTTGTACTTATCGTCTGCAAAGCTATGTCGCGTGCTGCGGTATGCGGAGAAACTAGAAATACCATAATAGAACACGGACGAAGCTTCTAAGTTGATGTAATAGCCAGTAAAATGTAGTACAATTCAAGTTGTAATCATCGATTATTGACTTTTAGCTGGCTTTGGTGCCTTGGACATGAGCTAGGACCTTAAGATTCTGCATGAAAGGAGGACTAGCAGCCGAGTTGCACGGGAGAATGTGAAAAGTGTTCATATGTAGTAAAAACCTGAGAAATCCATCCGTTTTCGTCATTTGTTATCGAATCGACTTAAAGCCAGATCGTCACATTGGCCGCTCTTCTCTCTGAAACGGTTGTACTTATCGTCTGCAAAGCTATGTGACGTGCTGCGGTATGTGGAGACACTGAAAGCACCATAGTAGAACACAGATAAAGCTTCTAAGTTGATGTAATAGCCAGTAAGAAGTAGTACAACTCAAGTTTTAGGTATCGATTATTGACTTTTTAGCTGGCTTTGGTGCCTTGAACATGAGCTAGGACCATAAGATTCCGCATGAAAGGAGGACTAGCAGCCGAGTTGCACGGGAGAATGCGAAAAGTCTTCATATGTAGTAAGAACCTGAGAAATCAGTCCGTTTCGTCATTTGTTATCGAATCGACTTACAGCCAGATCGTCACATTGGCCGCTCTTCTGTCTGATACGGTTGTACTTATCGTCTGAAAGCTATGTCGCGTGCTGCGGTATGCGGAGACACTAAAAGCACCATAGTGGTACACAGATGAAGCTTCTAAGATGATGTAATAGCCAGTAAGAAGTAGTACAATTCAAGTTTTAGGTATCGATTGTTGACTTTTTACCCTTCTTTGGTGCCTTGGGCATGAGCTAGGAACTTAAGATTTTGCATGATAGGAGGTCTAGGAGCCGCGTTGCACGTGAGAATGTGAAAAGTGTTCATATGTAGTAAAAACCTGAGAAATCCGTCCGTTTTCGTCATTTGTTATCGAATCGACTTAAAGCTAGATCGTCACATTGGCCGCTCTTCTCTCTGAAACGGTTGTACTTATCGTCTGCAAAGCTATGTCGAGTGCAGCGGCATGCGGAGACACTAAAAGCACCATAGTAGAACACAGATGATGCTTCTAATTTGATGTAATAGTCAGTAAGAAGTAGTTCAATTCAAGTTTTAGGTATTGATTATTGACTTTTTAGCTGGCTTTGGTGCCTTGGACATGAGCTAGGACCTTAAGATTCTGCATGAAAGGAGGACTAGCAGCCGAGTTGCACGGGAGAATGTGAAAAGAGTTCATATGTAGTAAAAACCTGAGAAATCCGATCGTTATCGTCATTTGTTATGGAATTGACTTAAAGAAAGATTGTCACATTGGCCGCTCTTCTCTCTGAATCGGTTGTACTTATCGTCTGCAAAGCTATGTCGCGTGCTGCGGTATGCGGAGACACTAAAAATTCCATAGTAGAACACGGATGAAGCTTCTAAGTTGATGTAATAGCCAGTAAGAAGTAGTACAATTCAAGTTTTAGGCATCGATTATTGACTTTTAGCTGGCTTTGGTGCCTTGGACATGAGCTAGGACCTTAAGATTTTGCATGAAAGGAGGACTAGCAGCCGAGTTGCACGGGAGAATGTGAAAAGTGTTCATATGTAGTAAAAACCTGAGAAATCCGTCCGTTTTCGTCATTTGTTATCGTATCGACTTAAAGCCAGATCGTCACATTGCCCGCTCTTCTCTCCGAAACGGTTGTACTTATCGTCTGAAAGCTATGTCGCGTGCTGCGGTATGCGGAGACGCTAAAAGCACCATAGTAGAACACAGATGAAGCTTCTAAGATGATGTAATAGCCAGTAAGAAGTAGTACAATTCAAGTTTTAGGTATCGATTATTGACTTTTTAGCTGGCTTTGGTGCCTTGGACATGAGCTAGGACCTTAAGATTCAGCATGAAATGCGGACTTGCAGCCGAGTTGCACGGGAGAATGTGAAAAGTGTTCATATGTAGTAAAAACCTGAGAAATCCGTTCGTTATCGTCATTTGTTATGGAATTGACTTAAAGCCAGATTGCCACATTGGCCGCTCTTCTCTCTGAATCGGTTGTACTTATCGTCTGCAAAGCTATGTCGCGTGCTGCGGTATGCGGAGACACTAAAAATACCATAGTAGAACACGGATGAAGCTTCTAAGTTGATGTAATAGCCAGTAAGTAGTAGTACAATTCCAATTTTAGGTATGAATTATTGACTTTTTAGCTGGCTTTGGTGACTTGGACATGAGCTAGGACCTTAAGATTCTGCATGAAAGGAGGACTAGCAGCCGAGTTGCACGGGAGAATGTGAAAAGTGTTAATATGTAGTATTAACCTGAGAAATCCGTCCGTTTTCGTCTTTTGTTATCGAGTCGACTTGAAGACAGATCGTAACATTGTCCGCCCTTCTCTCTGAAACGGTTGTACTTATCGTCTGCAAAGCTATGTCGCGTGCTCCTGTATGCGGGGACATTAAAAATACCATAGTAGAACACGGATGAAGCTTCTAAGTTGAAGTAATAGCCAGTAAGAAGTAGTACAATTCAAGTTTTAATCATCGATTATTGACTTTTAGCTGGCTTTGGTGTCTTGGACATGAGGTAGGACCTTAAGATTCTGCATGAAAGGAGGACTAGCAGCCGAGTTGCACGGGAGAATGTGAAAAGTTTTCATGTGCAGTAAAAACCTGAGAAATCCGTCCGTTTTTGTCATTTGTTATTGAATCGACTTAAAGCCAGATCGTCACATTGGCCGCTCTTCTCTCTGAAACGGTTGTACTTATCGCCTGAAAGCTATGTCGCGTGCTGCGGTATGCCGAGACACTAAAAATACCATAGTAGAACACGGATGAAGCTTCTAAGTTGATGTAATAGCCAGTAAGAATTAGTACAATTCCACTTTTAGGTATCGATTATTGACTTTTAGCTGGCTTTCGTGCCTTGGACATGAGCTAGGACCTTAACATTCTGCATGAAAGGAGGACTAGCAGCTGAGTTGCACGGGAGATTGTGAAAAGTGTTCATATGTAGTAAAAACCTGAGAAATCCGTCCGTTTTCGTCATTTGTTATCGAATCGACTTAAAGCCAGATCGTCACATTGGCCGCACTTCTTTCTGAAACGGTTGTACGTAGAGTCTGCAAAGCTATGTCGCGTGCTGCGGTATGCCGTGACACTAAAAGCACCATAGTAGAACACAGATGAAGCTTCTAAGTTGATGTAATAGCCAGTAAGAAGTAGTAAAATTCAAGTTTTAGGTATCGATTATTGACTTTTTAGCTGGCTTTGGTGCCTTGGACAAGAGCTAGGACCTTAAGATTCTGCGTGAAAAGAGGACTAGCTGCCGAGTTGCACGGGAGAATGTGAAAAGTGTTCATATGTAGTAAAAACCTAAGAAATCCGTTCGTTATCGTCATTTGTTATCGAATCGACTTAAAGCCAGATCGTGACATTGGCCGCTCTTCTCTCTGAAACGGTTGTACTTATCGTCTGCAAAGCTATGTCGCGTGCTGCGGTATGTGGAGACACTAAAAGCACCGTAGTAGAACACAGACAAAGCTTCTAAGTTGATGTAATAGCCGGTAAGAAGTAGTACAATTCCAGTTTTAGGTATCTATTATTGACTTTTTAGCTGGCTTTGGTTCCTTGGACATGAGATAGGACCTCAAGGTTCTGCATGAAAGGAGGACTAGCAGCCGAGTTGCACGGGAGAATGTGAAAAGTGTTCATATGTAGTAGAAACCCGAGAAATCCGTCCGTTTTCGTCATTTGTTATCGAATCGACTTAAAGCCAGATCGTCACATTGTCCGCCCTTCTCTCTGAAACAGTTGTACTTATCGTCTGCAAGGCTATGTCGCGTGCTGCGGTATGCGGAGACACTAAAATCACCATAGTGGAACACAGATGAAGCTTCTAAGTTGATGTAATAGCCAGTAAGAAGTAGTACAATTCAAGTTTTAGGTATCGATTATTGAATTTTACCTGGCTTTGGTGCATTGGACATCGGCTAGGACCTTAAGATTCTGCATGAAAGGAGGACTAGCAGCCGACTTGCACGGGGGAATGTGAAAAGTGTTCATATGTAGTAAAAACCTGAGAAATCCGTTCGTTATCGTCATTTGTTATCGAATCGACTTAAAGCCCGATCGTCACATTGGCCGCTCTTCTCTCTGAAACGGTTGTACTTATCGTCTGCAAAGCTATGTCGCGTGCTGTGGTATGCGGAGACACTAAAATCACCATAGTAGGACACAGATGAAGCTTCTAAGTTGATGTAATAGCCAGTAAAAAGTAGTACAATTCAAGTTTTAGATATCGATTATTGACTTTTTACCTGGGTTTGGTGCCTTGGACATGAGCTAGGACCTTAAGATTCTGCATGAATGGAGGACTAGCAACCGAGTTGAACGGGAGAATGTGAAAAGTGTTCATATGTAGTAAAAACCTGACTAATCCATCCGTTTTCGTCATTTGTTATCGAATCGACTTAAAGCCAGATCGTCACAATGGCCGCTCTTCTCTCTGAAACGATGTACTTATCGTCTGCAAAGCTATGTCGCGTGCTGTGGTATGCGGAGATACTAAAATCACCATAGTAGGAGACAGATGAAGCTTCAAAGTTGATGTAATAGCCAGTAAGAAGTAGTACAATTCAAGTTTTAAACATCGATTATTGACTTTACCTGGCTTTGGTGCCTTGGACATGAGCTGGGACCTTAAGATTCATCATGAAAGGCGGACTTGCAGCCGAGTTGCACGGGAGAATGTGAAAAGTGTTCATATGTAGTAAAAACCTGAGAAATCGGTTCCTTATCGTCATTTGTTATCGAATCGACTTATAGCCAGATCGTCACATTGGCCGCTGTTCTCTCTGAAACGGTTGTACTTATCGTCTGCAAAGCTATGTCGCGTGCTGCGGTATGTGGAGACACTAAAAGCAAAATAGTAGAACACAGATGGAGCTTCTAAGTTGATGTAATAGCCAGTAAGAAGTAGTACAATTCAATTTTTAGTTATCGATTATTGACTTTTAAGCTGGCTTTGGTGCCTTGGACATGAGCTAGGACCTTAAGATTCTGCATGAAAGGAGGACTAGCAGCCGAGTTGTACGGGAGAATGTGAAAAGTGTTCATATGTAGTAAAAACCCGAGAAATCCCTCCGTTTTCGTCATTTGTTATCGAATCGACTTAAAGCCAGATCGTCACATTTTCCGCCCTTCTCTCTGAAACGGTTGTAGTTATCGTCTGCAAAGCTATGTCGCGTGCTGCGGTTTGCGGAGACACTAAAAGCACCATAGTAGAACACAGATGAAGCTTCTAAGTTGATGTAATAGCCAGTAAGAAGTAGTACAATTCAATTTTTAGTTATCAATTATTGACTTTTTAGCTCTCTTTGGTGCCTTGGACATGAGCTAGGACCTTAAGATTCTGCATGAAGGAGGACTAGCAGCCGAGTTGCACGGGAGAATGTGAAAAGTGTTCATATGTAGTAAAAACCCGAGAAATCCGTCCGTTTTCGTCATTTGTTATCGAATCGACTTAAAGCCAGATCGTCACATTGTCCGCCCTTCTCTCTGAAACGGTTGTACTTATCGTCTGCAAAGCTATGTCGCGTACTGCGGTATGCGGAGACACGAAAAATACCATAGTAGAACACGGATGAAGCTTCTAAGATTTTGTAATAGCCAGTAAGAAGTAGTACAGTTCCAGTTTTAGGTATCAATTATTGACTTTTTAGCTGGCTTTGGTGCCTTCGACATGAGCTAGGACCTTACGATTCTGCATGAAAGCAGGACTATGAACCGAGTTGCACGGGAGAATGTAAAAAGTGTTCATTTGTAGTAAAAACCCGAGAAATCCGTCCGTTTTCGTCATTTGTTATCGAATCGACTTAAAGCCAGATCGTCACATTGTCCGCCCTTCTCTCTGAAACGGTTGTACTTATCGTCTGCAAAGCTATGTCGCGTGCTGCGGTATGCGGAGAAACTAGAAATACCATAATAGAACACGGACGAAGCTTCTAAGTTGATGTAATAGCCAGTAAAATGTAGTACAATTCAAGTTGTAATCATCGATTATTGACTTTTAGCTGGCTTTGGTGCCTTGGACATGAGCTAGGACCTTAAGATTCTGCATGAAAGGAGGACTAGCAGCCGAGTTGCACGGGAGAATGTGAAAAGTGTTCATATGTAGTAAAAACCTGAGAAATCCATCCGTTTTCGTCATTTGTTATCGAATCGACTTAAAGCCAGATCGTCACATTGGCCGCTCTTCTCTCTGAAACGGTTGTACTTATCGTCTGCAAAGCTATGTGACGTGCTGCGGTATGTGGAGACACTGAAAGCACCATAGTAGAACACAGATAAAGCTTCTAAGTTGATGTAATAGCCAGTAAGAAGTAGTACAACTCAAGTTTTAGGTATCGATTATTGACTTTTTAGCTGGCTTTGGTGCCTTGAACATGAGCTAGGACCATAAGATTCCGCATGAAAGGAGGACTAGCAGCCGAGTTGCACGGGAGAATGTGAAAAGTGTTCATATGTAGTAAATACCTGAGAAATCCGTCCGTTTTCGTCATTTGTTATCGAATCGACTTAAAGCCAGATCGTCACATTGGCCGCTCTTCTCTCCGAAACGGTTGTACTTATCGTCTGAAAGCTATGTCGCGTGCTGCGGTATGTGGAGACACTAAAAGCAAAATAGTAGAACACAGATGAAGCTTCTAAGTTGATTTAATAGCCAGTAAGAAGTAGTACAATTCAAGTTTTCGGTATCGATTATTGACTTTTTAGCTGGCTTTGGTGCCTTGGACATGAGCTAGAACCTTAAGATTCATCATGAAAGGCGGACTTGCAGCCGAGTTGCACGGGAGAATGTGAAAAGTGTTCATATGTAGTAAAAACCTGAGAAATCGGTTCCTTATCGTCATTTGTTATCGAATCGACTTATAGCCAGATCGTCACATTGGCCGCTGTTCTCTCTGAAACGGTTGTACTTATCGTCTGCAAAGCTATGTCGCGTGCTGCGGTATGTGGAGACACTAAAAGCAAAATAGTAGAACACAGATGGAGCTTCTAAGTTGATGTAATAGCCAGTAAGAAGTAGTACAATTCAATTTTTAGTTATCGATTATTGACTTTTAAGCTGGCTTTGGTGCCTTGGACATGAGCTAGGACCTTAAGATTCTGCATGAAAGGAGGACTAGCAGCCGAGTTGTACGGGAGAATGTGAAAAGTGTTCATATGTAGTAAAAACCCGAGAAATCCCTCCGTTTTCGTCATTTGTTATCGAATCGACTTAAAGCCAGATCGTCACATTTTCCGCCCTTCTCTCTGAAACGGTTGTAGTTATCGTCTGCAAAGCTATGTCGCGTGCTGCGGTTTGCGGAGACACTAAAAGCACCATAGTAGAACACAGATGAAGCTTCTAAGTTGATGTAATAGCCAGTAAGAAGTAGTACAATTCAATTTTTAGTTATCAATTATTGACTTTTTAGCTCTCTTTGGTGCCTTGGACATGAGCTAGGACCTTAAGATTCTGCATGAAGGAGGACTAGCAGCCGAGTTGCACGGGAGAATGTGAAAAGTGTTCATATGTAGTAAAAACCCGAGAAATCCGTCCGTTTTCGTCATTTGTTATCGAATCGACTTAAAGCCAGATCGTCACATTGTCCGCCCTTCTCTCTGAAACGGTTGTACTTATCGTCTGCAAAGCTATGTCGCGTACTGCGGTATGCGGAGACACGAAAAATACCATAGTAGAACACGGATGAAGCTTCTAAGATTTTGTAATAGCCAGTAAGAAGTAGTACAGTTCCAGTTTTAGGTATCAATTATTGACTTTTTAGCTGGCTTTGGTGCCTTCGACATGAGCTAGGACCTTACGATTCTGCATGAAAGCAGGACTATGAACCGAGTTGCACGGGAGAATGTAAAAAGTGTTCATTTGTAGTAAAAACCCGAGAAATCCGTCCGTTTTCGTCATTTGTTATCGAATCGACTTAAAGCCAGATCGTCACATTGTCCGCCCTTCTCTCTGAAACGGTTGTACTTATCGTCTGCAAAGCTATGTCGCGTGCTGCGGTATGCGGAGAAACTAGAAATACCATAATAGAACACGGACGAAGCTTCTAAGTTGATGTAATAGCCAGTAAAATGTAGTACAATTCAAGTTGTAATCATCGATTATTGACTTTTAGCTGGCTTTGGTGCCTTGGACATGAGCTAGGACCTTAAGATTCTGCATGAAAGGAGGACTAGCAGCCGAGTTGCACGGGAGAATGTGAAAAGTGTTCATATGTAGTAAAAACCTGAGAAATCCATCCGTTTTCGTCATTTGTTATCGAATCGACTTAAAGCCAGATCGTCACATTGGCCGCTCTTCTCTCTGAAACGGTTGTACTTATCGTCTGCAAAGCTATGTGACGTGCTGCGGTATGTGGAGACACTGAAAGCACCATAGTAGAACACAGATAAAGCTTCTAAGTTGATGTAATAGCCAGTAAGAAGTAGTACAACTCAAGTTTTAGGTATCGATTATTGACTTTTTAGCTGGCTTTGGTGCCTTGAACATGAGCTAGGACCATAAGATTCCGCATGAAAGGAGGACTAGCAGCCGAGTTGCACGGGAGAATGCGAAAAGTCTTCATATGTAGTAAGAACCTGAGAAATCAGTCCGTTTCGTCATTTGTTATCGAATCGACTTACAGCCAGATCGTCACATTGGCCGCTCTTCTGTCTGATACGGTTGTACTTATCGTCTGAAAGCTATGTCGCGTGCTGCGGTATGCGGAGACACTAAAAGCACCATAGTGGTACACAGATGAAGCTTCTAAGATGATGTAATAGCCAGTAAGAAGTAGTACAATTCAAGTTTTAGGTATCGATTGTTGACTTTTTACCCTTCTTTGGTGCCTTGGGCATGAGCTAGGAACTTAAGATTTTGCATGATAGGAGGTCTAGGAGCCGCGTTGCACGTGAGAATGTGAAAAGTGTTCATATGTAGTAAAAACCTGAGAAATCCGTCCGTTTTCGTCATTTGTTATCGAATCGACTTAAAGCTAGATCGTCACATTGGCCGCTCTTCTCTCTGAAACGGTTGTACTTATCGTCTGCAAAGCTATGTCGAGTGCAGCGGCATGCGGAGACACTAAAAGCACCATAGTAGAACACAGATGATGCTTCTAATTTGATGTAATAGTCAGTAAGAAGTAGTTCAATTCAAGTTTTAGGTATTGATTATTGACTTTTTAGCTGGCTTTGGTGCTTGGACATGAGCTAGGACCTTAAGATTCTGCATGAAAGGAGGACTAGCAGCCGAGTTGCACGGGAGAATGTGAAAAGTGTTCATATGTAGTAAAAACCAGACAAATCCGTCCGTGTTCGACATTTGTTATCGAATCGACTTAAAGCCAGATCGTCACATTGGCCGCTCTTCTCTCTGAAACGGTTGTACTTATCGTCTGCAAAGCTATGTCGAGTGCTGCGGCATGCGGAGACACTAAAAGCCCCATAGAAGAACACAGATGAAGTTTCTAAGTTGATGTAATAGCCAGTAAGAAGTAGTACAATTCAAGTTTTAGGTATCGATTGTTGACTTTTTACCCTTCTTTGGTGCCTTGGGCATGAGCTAGGAACTTAAGATTTTGCATGATAGGAGGTCTATCAGCCGCGTTGCACGTGAGAATGTGAAAAGTGTTCATATGTAGTAAAAACCTGAGAAATACGTCCGTTTTCGTCATTTGTTATCGATCGACTTAAAGCCAGATCGTCACATTGGGCGCTCTACTCTCTAAAACGGTTGTACTTATCGTCTGCAAAGCTATGTCGCGTGCTGCGGTATGCGGAGACACTAAAAGCACCATAGTAGAACACAGATGAAGCTTCTAAGTTGATGTAATAGCCAGTAAGAAGTAGTACAATTCAAGTTATAGGTATCGACTATTGACTTTTAGCTGGCTTGGGTGCCTTGGACATGAGGTAGGACCTTAAAATTCTGCATGAAAGGAGGACTAACAGCCAAGTTGCACGGAAGAATGTGAAAAGTGTTCATATATAGTAAGAACCTGAGAAATACGTCCGTTTTCGTCATTTGTTATCGAATCGACTTTAAGCCAGATCGTCACATTGGCCGCTCTTCTCTCTGAAACGGTTGTACTTATCGTCTGCAAAGCTATGTAGCGTGCTGCGGTATGTGGAGATACTAAAAGCACCATAGTAGAACAC
Organism: Schistocerca gregaria; assembly: GCF_023897955.1. Taxonomy (NCBI): domain Eukaryota; kingdom Metazoa; phylum Arthropoda; class Insecta; order Orthoptera; family Acrididae; genus Schistocerca; species Schistocerca gregaria. The sequence continues at coordinate 4,816,597 of NW_026061736.1, read as the reverse complement.
AGATGAAGCTTCCAAGTTGATGTAATAGCCAGTAAGTAGTAGTACAATTCAAGTTGTAGGTATCGATTATTGACTTTTTAGCTGGCTTTGGTGCCTTGAACATGAGCTAGGACCTTAAGATTCTTCATTAATGGAGGACTAGCAGCCGAGTGGCACGGGAGAATGTGAAAAGTGTTCATATGTAGTAAAAGCCTAAGAAATCCGTCCGTGTTCGACATTTGTTATCGAATCGACTTAAAACCAGATCGTCGCATTGGCCGCTCTTCTCTCTGAAACGGTTGTACTTATCGTCTGCAAAGCAATGTCGAGTGCTGTGGTATGCGGAGACACTAAAAGCACCATAGTAGAACACAGATGAAGCTTCTAAGTTGATGTAATAGCCAGTAAGAAGTAGTACAATTCAAGTTATAGGTATCGATTATTGACTTTTTAGCTGGCTTTGGTACCTTGGACATGAGCTAGGACCTTATGATTCTGCATGAAAGGAGGACTAGCAGCCCAGTTGCACGGGAGAATGTGAAAAGTGTTCATATGTAGTAAAAACCTGAGAAATCCGTCCGTTTCCGCCATTTGTTATGGAATCGACTTAAAGCCAGATCGACACATTGGCCGCTCTTCTCTCTGAAACGGTTATGTACTTATCGTCTGCAAAGCTATGTCGCGTGCTGCGGTATGCGGAGACACTAAAAGCACCATAGTAGAACACAGATGGAGATTCTAAGCTGATGTAATAGCCAGTAAGAAGTAGTACAATTCATGTTATAGGTATCGATTATTGACTTCTTAGCTGGCTTTGGTGACTTGAACATGAGCTAGGACCTTAAGATTCTGCATGAAGGGAGGACTAGCAGCCGAGTTGCGCTGGAGAATGTGGAAAATGTTCATATGTAGTAAAAACCTAAGAAATCCTTCCGTTTTCGTCATTTGTTATCGAATTGACTTACAGCCAGATCGTCACATTGGCCGCTCTTCTCTCTGAACCGGTTGTACTTATCGACTGTAAAGCTATGTCGCGGGCTGCGGTATGCGGAGACTCTAAAAGCACCATAGTAGAACACAGATAAAGCCTCTAATTTGATGTAATAGCCAGTAAGAAGTAGTATAATTCAAGTTTTAGGTATCGATTATTGACAATTTAACTGGCTTTGGTGCCTTGGACATGGCTAGGACCTTAAGATTCAGCATGAAAGGAGGACTAGCAGCCGAGTTGCGCGGGAGAATGTGAAAAGTGTTCATATGTAGTAAAAACCTTAAAAATCCGTTCGTTATCGTCATTGTTATCGAATCGACTTAAAGCCAGATCGTCACATTAGCCGCTCTTCTCTCTGAAACGGTTGTACTAATCGACTGCAAAGCTATGTCGCGTGCTGCCGTATGCGGAGACACTAAAAGCACCATATTAGAACACAGATGAAGCTTCTAAGTTGATGTAATAGTCAGTAAGAAGTAATACAATTCAAGTTTTAGGTATTGATTATTGACTTTTTAGCTGGCTTTGGTGCCTAGGACATGAGCTAGGACCTTAAGATTCTGCATGAAAGGAGGACTAGCAGCCGAGTTGCACGGGAGAATGTGAAAAGTGTTCATATTTAGTAAAAACCAGAGAAATCCGTCCGTGTTCGACATTTGTTGTCGAATCGACTTAAAGCCAGATCGTCACATTGGCCGCTCTTCTCTCTGAAACGGTTGTACTTATCGTCTGCAAATCTATTTTGAGTGCTGCGGCATGCGAAGACACTAAAAGCCCCATAGTAGAACACAGATGAAGCTTCTAAGTTGATGTAATAGCCAGTAAGTAGTAGTACAATTCAAGTTGTAGGTATCGATTATTGACTTTTTAGCTGGCTTTGGTGCCTTGAACATGAGCTAGGACCTTAAGATTCTTCATTAATGGAGGACTAGCAGCCGAGTGGCACGGGAGAATGTGAAAAGTGTTCATATGTAGTAAAAACCTGAGAAATAAGTTCGTTATCGTCATTTGTTATCGAATCGACTTAAAGCCAGATCGTCACATTGGCCGCTCTTCTCTCTGAAACGGTTGTACTTATCTTCTGCAAAGCTATGTCGCGTGCTGCGGTATGTGGAGACACTAAAAGCACCATAGTAGAACACAGATGAAGCTTCTAAGTTGATGTAATAGCTAGTAAGAAGTAGTACAATTTAAATTTTAGATATCGATTATTGACTTTTTAGCTGGCTTTGGTGCCTTGGACATGAGCTAGGACCTTAAGAATCTGCATGAAAGGAGGACTAGCAGCCGAGTTGCACGGGAGAATGTGAAAAGTGTTCATATGTAGTAAAAACCTGAGAAACCCGTTCGTTTTCCTCATTTGTTATCGAATCGACTTAAAGCCAGATCGTCACATTGGCCGCTCTTCTCTCTGAAACGGTTGTACTTATCGTGTGAAAGCTATGTCGCGTGCTGCGGTTTGCGGAGACACTAAAAGCACCATAGTAGAACACAGAAGAAGCTTCTAAGATGAGGTAATAGCCAGTAAGAATTAGTACAATACCAGTTTTAGGTATTGATTATTGACTTTTTAGCTGGCTTTGGTGCCTGGGACATGAGCTAGGACCTTGAGATTCTGCATGAAAGGAGGGCTAGCAGCTGAGTTGCACGGGAGAATGTGAAAAGTGTTCATATGTAGTAAAAACCTGAGAAATCCGTCCGTTTTCGTCGTTTGTTATCGAATCGACTTAAAGCCTGATCGTCACATTGGGCGCTCTTTTCTCTGAAACGGTTGCACTTATCGTCTGCAAAGCTATGTCGCGTGCTGCAGTATGCGGAGACACTAAAAGCAGCATAGTAGAACACAGATGAAGCTTCTATGTTGATGTAATAGCTAGTAAGAAGTAGTACAATTGAAATTTTAGATATCGATTATTGACTTTTTAGCTGGCTTTGGTGCCTTGGATATGAGCTAGGACCTTACGATTCTGCATGAAAGGAGGACTAGCAGCCGAGTTGCACGGGAGAATGTGAAAAGTGTTCATATGTAGTAAAAACCACGGAAATCGGTCCGTTTTCGACATTTGTTATCGAATCGACTTAAAGCCAGATCGTCACATTGGCCGCTCTTCTCTCTGAAACGGTTGTACTTATCGTCTGCAAATCTATTTTGAGTGCTGCGGCATGCGGAGACACTAAAAGCCCCATAGTAGAACACAGATGAAGCTTCTAAGTTGATGTAATATCCAGTAAGAAGTAGTACAATTCAAGTTACAGGTATCGATTATTGACTTTTTAGCTGGCTTTGGTACCTTGGACATGAGCTAGGACCTTATGATTCTGCATGAAAGGAGGACTAGCAGCCCAGTTGCACGGGAGAATGTGAAATGTGTTCATATGTAGTAAAAACCTGAGAAATCCGTCCGTTTCCGCCATTTGTTATGGAATCGACTTAAAGCCAGATTGACACATTGGCCGCTAATCTCTCTGAAACGGTTGTCTTTATCGTCTGCAAAGCTATGTCGCGTGCTGCGGTATGTGGAGACACTAAAAGCACCATAGTAGAACACAGATGAAGCTTCTGAGCTGATGTAATAGCCAGTAAGAAGTAGTACAATTCATGTTATAGGTATCGATTATTGACTTCTTAGCTGGCTTTGGTGACTTGAACATGAGCTAGGACCTTAACATTCTGCATGAAGGGAGGACAAGCAGCCGAGTTGCACTGGAGAATGTGGAAAATGTTCATATGTAGTAAAAACCTGAGAAATCCTTCCGTTTTCGTCATTTGTTATCGAATTGACTTACAGCCAGATCGTCACATTGGCCGCTCTTCTCTCTGAAACGGTTGTACTTATCGTCTGCAAAGCTATGTCGCGTGCTGCGGTATGTTGAGACACTAAAAGCACCATAGTAGAACACAGATGAAGCTTCTACGTTGATGTAATAGCCAGTAAGAAGTAGTACAATTCAAGTTATAGGTATCGATTATTGACTTATCAGCTGGCTTTGGTACCTTGGACATGAGCTAGGACCTTATGATTCTGCACGAAAGGAGGACTAGCAGCCCAGTTACACGGGAGAATGTGAAAAGTGTTCATATGTAGTAAGAACCTAAGAAATCCGTCCGTTTCCGCCATTTGTTATCGAATCGACTTAAGGCCAGATCGTCACATTGGACGCTCTTCTCTCTGAAACGGTTGTACTTATCGTCTGCAAAGCTATGTCGCGTGCTGCGGTATGCGGAGACACTAAAAGCACCATAGTAGAACACAGATGAAGCTTCTAAGCTGATGTAATAGCCAGTAACAAGTAGTAGAATTCATGTTATAGGTATCGATTATTGACTTCTTAGCTTGCTTTGGTGACTTGAACATGAACTAGGACCTTAAGATTCTGCATGAAAGGAGGACTAGCAGTCGAGTTGAACGGGAGAATGTGAAAAGTGTTCATATGTAGTAAAAACCTGAGAAATAAGTTCGTTATCGTCATTTGTTATCGAATCGACTTAAAGCCAGATCGTCACATTGGCCGCTCCTCTCTCTGAAACGGTAGTACTTATCTTCTGCAAAGCTATGTCGCGTGCTGCGGTATGTGGAGACACTAAAAGCACCATAGTAGAACACAGATGAAGCTTCTAAGATGATGTAATAGCCAGTAAGAATTAGTACAATACCAGTTTTAGGTATTGATTATTGACTTTTTAGCTGGCTTTGGTGCCTTGGACATGAGCTAGGACCTTAAGATTCTGCATGAAAGGAGGGCTAGCAGCTTAGTTGCACGGGAGAATGTGAAAAGTGTTCATATGTAGTAAAAACCTGAGAAATCCGTCCGTTTCCGTCGTTTGTTATCGAATCGACTTAAAGCCTGATCGTCACATTGGGCGCTCTTTTCTCTGAAACGGTTGCACTTATCGTCTGCAAAGCTATGTCGCGTGCTGCAGTATGCGGAGACACTAAAAGCAGCATAGTAGAACACAGATGAAGCTTCTATGTTGATGTAATAGCTAGTAAGAAGTAGTACAATTGAAATTTTAGATATCGATTATTGACTTTTTAAATGGCTTTGGTGCCTTGGATATGAGCTAGGACCTTACGATTCTGCATGAAAGGAGGACTAGCAGCCCAGTTGCACGGGAGAATGTGAAAAGTGTTCATATGTAGTAAAAACCAGGGAAATCCGTCCGTGTTCGACATTTGTTATCGAATCGACTTAAAGCCAGATCGTCACATTGGCCGCTCTTCTCTCTGAAACAGTTGTAGTTATCGTCTGCAAAGCTATGTCGAGTGCTGCGGCATGCGGAGACACTAAAAGCACCATAGTAGAACACAGATGAAGCTTCTAAGTTGATGTAATAGCCAGTAAGAAGTAGTACAATTCAAGTTTTAGGTATCGATTGTTGACTTTTTACCCTTCTTTGGTGCCTTGGGCATGAGCTAGGAACTTAAGATTTTGCAAGATAGGAGGTCAACCAGCCGCGTTGCACGTGAGAATGTGAAAAGTGTTCATATTTAGTAAAAACCTGAGAAATCCGTCCGTTTTCGTCATTTGTTATCGAATCGACTTAAAGCCAGATCGTCACATTGGGCGCTCTACTCTCTAAAACGGTTGTACTTATCGTCTGCAAAGCTATTTCGCGTGCTGCGGTATGCGGAGACACTAAAAGCATCATAGTAGAACACAGATGAAGCTTCTAAGTTGATGTAATAGCCAGTAAGAAGTAGTACAATTCAAGTTATAGGTATCGATTATTGGCTTTTTAGCTGGCTTTGGTGCCTTGGACATGAGCTAGGACCTTAAAATTCTGCATGAACGGAGGACTAACAGCCAAGTTGCACGGAAGAATTTGAAAAGTGTTCATATATAGTAAAAACCTGAGAAATACGTCCGTTTTCATCATTTGTTATCGAATCGACTTAAAGCCAGATCGTCACATTGGCCGCTCTTCTCTCTGAAACGGTTGTACTTATCGTCTGCAAAGCTATGTCGCGTGCTGCGGTATGTAGAGACACTAAAAGCACCATAGTAGGACACAGATGAAGCTGCCAAGTTGATGTAATAGCCAGTAAGAAGTAGTACAATTCAAGTTTCAGGTATCGATTATTGACTTTTTAGCTGGCTTTGGTGCCTTGGACATGAGCTAGGACCTTAAGATTCTTCATTAATGGAGGACTAGCAGCCGAGTTGCACGGGAGAATGTGAAAAGTGTTCATATGTAGTAAAAGCCTGAGAAATCCGTCCGTGTTCGACATTTGTTATCGAATCGACTTAAACCAGATCGTCACATTGGCCGCTCTTCTCTCTGAAACGGTTGTACTTATCGACTGCAAAGCTATGTCGCGTGCTGCGGTATGCGGAGACACTAAAAGCACCATAGTAGAATACGGATGAAGCCTCCAATTTGATGTAATAGCCAGTAAGAAGTAGTATAATTCAAGTTTTAGGTATCGATTATTGACTTTTTAGCTGGCTTTGGTGCCTTGGACATGGCTAGAAACTTAAGATTCCGCATGAAAGGAGGACTAGCAGCCGAGTTGCAAGGGAGAATGTGAAAAGTGTTCATATGTAGTAAAAACGTTAAAAATCCGTTCGTTATCGTCATTGTTATCGAATCGACTTAAAGCCAGATCGTCACATTAGCCGCTCTTCTCTCTGAAACGGTTGTACTTATCGACTGCAAAGCTATGTCGCGTGCTGCGGTATGCGGAGACACTAAAAGCACCATAGTAGAACACAGATGAAGCTTCTAAGCTGATGTAATAGCCAGTAAGAAGTAGTACAATTCATGTTATAGGTATCGATTATTGACTCCTTAGCTGGCTTTGGTCACTTGAACATGAGCTAGGACCTTAAGATTCTGCATGAAAGGAGGACTAGCAGCCGAGTTGCACGGGAGAATGTGGAAAATGTTCATATGTAGTAAAAACCTGAGAAATCGTTCCGTTTTCGTCATTTGTTATCGAATTGACTTAAAGCCAGATCGTCACATTGGCCGCTCTTCTCTCTGAAAAGGTTGTACTTATCGTCTGCAAAGCTATGTCGCGTGCTGCGGTATGCGGAGACACTAAAAGCACCATAGTAGAACACAGATGAAGCTTCTAAGTTGATGTAATAGCCAGTAAGAAGTAGTACAATTCAAGTTTTAGTATCGATTATTGACTTTTTAGCTGGCTTTGGTGTCTTGGACATGAGCTAGGGCCTTAAGATTCTGCATGAAAGAAGGACTAGCAGCCGAGTTGCGAGGGAGAAAGTAAAAAGTGTTCATATGTAGTAAAAACCTGAGAAATCCGTCAGTTCCCGCCATTTGTTATGGAATCGACTTAGAGCCAGATCGTCACATTGGCCGCTCTTCTCTCTGAAACGGTTGTACTTATCGTCTGCAAAGCTATGTCGCGTGCTGCGGTATGTGGAGACACTAAAAGCACCATAGTAGAACACAGATGAAGCTTCCAAGTTGATGTAATAGCCAGTAAGAAGTAGTATAATTCAAGTTTTAGGTATCGATTATTGACTTTTTAGCTGTCTTTGGTACCTTGTACATGAGCTAGGACCATATGATTCTGCATGAAAGGAGGACTAGCAGCCCAGTTGCACGGGAGAATGTGAAAAGTGTTCATATGTAGTAAAAACCAAAGAAATCCGTCTGTTTCCGCCATTTGTTATCGAATCGACTTAAAGCCAGATCGTCACGTTGGCCGCTCTTCTCTCTGAAACGGTTGTACTTATCGTCTGCAAAGCTATGTCGCGTGCTGCGTTATGCGGAGACACTAAAAGCACCATAGTAGAACACAGATGAAGCTTCTAAGTTGATGTAATAGCCAGTAAGAAGTAGTACAATTCAAGTTATAGGTATCGATTATTGACTTTTTAGCTGGCTTTGGTACCTTGTACATGAGCTAGGACCATATGATTCTGCATGAAAGGAGGACTAGCAGCCCAGTTGCACGGGAGAATGTGAAAAGTGTTCATATGTAGTAAAAACCTGAGAAATCCTTCCGTTTTCGTCATTTGTTATCGAATTGACTTAAAGCCAGATCGTCACATTGGCCCCTCTTCTCTCTGAAACGGTTGTACTTATCGTCTGCAAAGCTATGTCGCGTGCTGCGGTATGCGGAGACACTAAAAGCACCATAGTAGAACACAGATGAAGCTTCTAAGTTGATGTAATAGCCAGTAAGAAGTAGTACAATTTAAGTTTTAGGTATCGATTATTGACTCTTTAGCTGGCTTTGGTGTCTTGGACATGAGCTAGGGCCTTAAGATTCTGCATGAAAGGAGGACTAGCAGCCGAGTTGCGAGGGAGAAAGTAAAAAGTGTTCATATGTAGTAAAAACCTGAGAAATCCGTCAGTTTCCGCCATTTGTTATGGAATCGACTTAAAGCCAGATCGTCACATTGGCCGCTCTTCTCTCTGAAACGGTTGTACTTATCGTCTGCAAAGCTATGTCGTGTGCTCCGGTATGCGGAGACCCTAAAAGCACCATAGTAGAACACAGATGAAGCTTCTAAGCTGATGTAATAGCCAGTAAGAAGTAGTACAATTCATGTTATAAGTATCGATTATTGGCTTCTTAGCTGGCTTTGGTGACTTGAACATGAGCTAGGACCTTAAGATTCTGCATGAAAGGAGGACTAGCAGCCGAGTTGCACTGGAGAATGTGGAAAATGTTCATATGTAGTAAAAACCTGAGAAATCGTTCCGTTTTCGTCATTTGTTATCAAATTGACTTAAAGCCAGATCGTCACATTGGCCGCTCTTCTCTCTGAAACGGTTGTACTTATCGACTGCAAAGCTATGTCGCGTGCTGCGGTATGCGGAGACACTAAAAGCACCATAGTAGAATACAGATGAAGCCTCCAATTTGATGTAATAGCCAGTAAGAAGTAGTATAATTCAAGTTTTAGGTATCGATTATTGACTTTTTAGCTGGCTTTGGTGCCTTGGACATGGCTAGAACCTTAAGAGTCTGCATGAAAGGAGGACTAGCAGCCGAGTTGCACGGGAGAATGTGAAAAGTGTTCATATGTAGTAAAAACGTTAAAAATCCGTTCGTTATCGTCATTGTTATCGAATCGACTTAAAGCCAGATCGTCACATTAGCCGCTCTTCTCTCTGAAACGGTTGTACTTATCGACAGCAAAGCTATGTCGCGTGCTGCGGTATGCGGAGACACTAAAAGCACCATAGTAGAACACAGATAAAGCTTCTAAGTTGATGTAATAGTCAGTAAGAAGTAGTAGAATTCAAGTTTTAGGTATTGATTATTGACTTTTTAGCTGGCTTTGGTGCCTTGGACATGAGCTAGGACCTTAAGATTCTGCATGAAAGGAGGACTAGCAGCCGAGTTGCACGGGAGAATGTGAAAAGAGATCATATGTAGTAAAAACCAGAGAAATCCGCCCGTGGACGACATTTGTTATCGAATCGACTTAAAGCCAGATCGTCACATTGGCCGCTCTTCTCTCTGAAACGGTTGTACTTATCGTCTGCAAAGCTATGTCGAGTGCTGCGGCATGCGTAGACACTTAAAGCACCATAGTAGAACACAGATGAAGCTTCTAAGTTGATGTAATAGCCAGTAAGAAGTAGTACAAATCAAGTTTTAGGTATCGATTATTGACTTTTTAGCAGGCTTTGGTACCTTGGACATGAGCTAGGACCTTATGATTCTGCATGAAAGGAGGACTAGCAGCCGAGTTGCACGGGAGAATGTGAAAAGTGTTCATATGTAGTAAAAACCAGAGAAATCCGTCCGTGGACGACATTTGTTATCGAATCGACTTAAGCCAGTTCGTCACATTGGCCGCTCTTCTCTCTGAAACGGTTGTACTTATCGTCTGCAAAGATATGTCGCGTGCTGCGGTATGTGGAGACACTAAAAGCCCCATAGTAGGACACAGATGAAGCTGCCAAGTTGATGTAATAGCCAGTAAGAAGTAGTACAATTCAAGTTTCAGGTATCGATTATTGACTTTTTAGCTGGCTTTGGTGCCTTGGACATGAGCTAGGACCTTAAGATTCTTCATTAATATAGGACTAGCAGCCGAGTTGCACGGGAGAATGTGAAAAGTGTTCATATGTAGTAAAAGCCTGAGAAATCCGTCCGTGTTCGACATTTGTTATCGAATCGACTTAAACCAGATCGTCACATTGGCCGCTCTTCTCTCTGAAACGGTTGTACTTATTGTCTGCAAAGCTATGTCGAGTGCTGCGGTATGCGGAGACACTAAAAGCACCATAGTAGAACACAGATGAAGCTTCTAAGTTGATGTAATAGCCAGTAAGAAGTAGTACAATTCTAGTTATAGGTATCGATTATTGACTTTTTAGCTGGCTTTGGTACCTTGGACATGAGCTAGGACCTTATGATTCTGCATGAAAGGAGGACTAGCAGCCCAGTTGCACGGGAGAATGTGAAAAGTGTTCATATGTAGTAAAAACATGAGAAATCCGTCCGTTTCCGCCATTTGTCATGGAATCGACTTAAAGCCAGATCGTCACATTGGCCGCTCTTCTCTCTGAAACGAATGTACTTATCGTCTGCAAAGCTATGTCGCATGCTGAGGTACGCGGAGACACTAAAAGCACCATAGTAGAACACAGATGAAGCTTCTAAGCTGATGTAATAGCCAGTAAGAAGTAGTACAATTCATGTAATAAGTATCGATTATTGACTTCATAGCTGGCTTTGGTGACTTGAACATGAGCTAGGACCTTAAGATTCTGCATGAAAGGAGGACTAGCAGCCGAGTTGCACTGGAGAATGTGGAAAATGTTCATATGTAGTAAAAACCTGAGAAATCCTTCCGTTTTCGTCATTTGTTATCGAATTGACTTAAAGCCAGATCGTCACATTGGCCGCACTTCTCTCTGAAACGGTTGTACTTATGGACTGCAAAGCTATGTCGCGTGCTGCGGTATGCGGAGACACTAAAAGCACCATAGTAGAACACAGGTGAAGCCTCTCATTTGATGTAATAGCCATGAAGAAGTAGTATAATTCAAGTTTTAGGTATCGATTATTGACTTTTTAGCTGGCTTTGGTGCCTTGGACATGGCTAGGACCTTAAGATTCTGCATGAAAGGAGGACTAGCAGCCGAGTTGCACGGGAGAATGTGAAAAGTGTTCATATGTAGTAAAAACCTTAAAAATCCGTTCGTTATCGTCATTGTTATCGAATCGACTTAAAGCCAGATCGTCACATTAGCCGCTCTTCTCTTTGAAACGGTTGTACTTATCGACTGCAAACCTATGTCGCGAGCTGCGGTATGCGGAGACACTAAAAGCACCATAGTAGAACACAGATGAAGCTTCTAAGTTGATGTAATAGCCAGTAAGAAGTAGTACAATTCAAGTTTTAGGTATCGATTATTGACTTTTTAGCTGGCTTTGGTACCTTGTACATGAGCTAGGACCTTATGATTCTGCATGAAAGGAGGACTAGCAGCCGAGTTGCACGGGAGAATGTGAAAAGTGTTCATATGTAGTAAAAACCTGAGAAATCCGTCCGTTTTCCTCATTTGTTATCGAATCGACTTAAAGCCAGATCGTCACGTTGGGCGCTCTACTCCCTAAAACGGTTGTACTTATCGTCTGCAAAGCTATGTCGCGTGCTGCGGTATGCGGAGACACTAAAAGCACCATAGTAGAACACAGATGAAGCTTCTAAGTTGATGTAATAGCCAGTAAGAAGTAGTACAATTCAAGTTATAGGTATCGATTATTGACTTTTTAGCTGGCTTTGGTACCTTGTACATGAGCTAGGACCTTATGATTCTGCATGAAAGGAGGACTAGCAGCCCAGTTGCACGGGAGAATGTGAAAAGTGTTCATATGTAGTAAAAACCAAAGAAATCCGTCTGTTTCCGCCATTTGTTATCGAATCGACTTAAAGCCAGATCGTCACATTGGCCGCTCTTCTCTCTGAACCGGTTGTACTTATCGTCTGCAAAGCTATGTCGCGTGCTGCGGTATGCGGAGACACTAAAAGCACCATAGTAGAACACAGATGAAGCTTCTAAGCTGATGTAATAGCCAGTAAGAAGTAGTACAATTCGTGTTATAGGTATCGATTATTGACTTCTTAGCTTTGCTTGGGTGACTTGACCATGAGCTAGGACCTTAAGATTCTGCATGAAAGGAGGACTAGCAGCCGAGTTGCACGGGAGAATGTGGAAAATGTTCATATGTAGTAAAAACCTGAGAAATCCTTCCGTTTTCGTCATTTGTTATCGAATTGACTTAAAGCCAGATCGTCACATTGGCCGCTCTTCTCTCTGAAACGGTTGTACTTATCGTCTGCAAAGCTATGTCGAGCGCTGCTGTATGCGGAGACACTAAAAGCACCATAGTAGAACACAGGTGAAGCTTCTAAGTTGATCTAATAGCCAGTAAGAAGTAGTACAATTCAAGTTTTAGGTATCGATTATTGAATTTTTAGCTGTCTTTGGTGCCTTGGACATGAGCTAGGGCCTTAAGATTCTGCATAAAAGGAGGACTAGAAGCCGAGTTGCGAGCGAGAAAGTGAAAAGTGTTCATATGTGGTAAAAACCTGAGAAATCCGTCAGTTTCCGCCATTTGTTATGGAATCGACTTAAAGCCAGTTCGTCACATTGGCCGCTCTTCTCTCTGAAACGGTTGTACTTATCGTCTGCAAAGCTATGTCGCGTGCTGCGGTATGCGGAGACACTAAAAGCACCTTAGTAGAACACAGATGAAGCTTCTAAGCTGATGTAATAGCCAGTAAGAAGTAGTACAATTCTAGTTATAGGTATCGATTATTGACTTTTTAGCTGGCTTTGGTACCTTGGACATGAGCTAGGACCTTACGATTCTGCATGAAAGGAGGACTAGCAGCCCAGTTGCACGGGAGAATGTGAAAAGTGTTCATATGTAGTAAAAACATGAGAAATCCGTCCGTTTCCGCCATTTGTCATGGAATCGACTTAAAGCCAGATCGTCACATTGGCCGCTCTTCTCTCTGAAACGGTTGTACTTATCGACTGCAAAGCTATGTCGCGTGCTGCGGTATGCGGAGACACTAAAAGCACCATAGTAGAATACAGATGAAGCCTCCAATTTGATGTAATAGCCAGTAAGAAGTAGTATAATTCAAGTTTTAGGTATCGATTATTGACTTTTTAGCTGGCTTTGGTGCCTTGGACATGGCTAGAACCTTAAGATTCTGCATGAAAGGAGGACTAGCAGCCGAGTTGCACGGGAGAATGTGAAAAGTGTTCATATGTAGTAAAAACGTTAAAAATTCGTTCGTTATCGTCATTGTTATCGATCGACTTAAAGCCAGTTCGTCACATTGGCCGCTCTTCTCTCTGAAACGCTTGTACTTATCGTCTGCAAAGATATGTCGCGTGCTGCGGTATGTGGAGACACTAAAAGCCCCATAGTAGGACACAGATGAAGCTGCCAAGTTGATGTAATAGCCAGTAAGAAGTAGTACAATTCAAGTTTCAGGTATCGATTATTGACTTTTTAGCTGGCTTTGGTGCCTTGGACATGAGCTAGGACCTTAAGATTCTTCATTAATATAGGACTAGCAGCCGAGTTGCACGGGAGAATGTGAAAAGTGTTCATATGTAGTAAAAGCCTGAGAAATCCGTCCGTGTTCGACATTTGTTATCGAATCGACTTAAACCAGATCGTCACATTGGCCGCTCTTCTCTCTGAAACGGTTGTACTTATTGTCTGCAAAGCTATGTCGAGTGCTGCGGTATGCGGAGACACTAAAAGCACCATAGTAGAACACAGATGAAGCTTCTAAGTTGATGTAATAGCCAGTAAGAAGTAGTACAATTCTAGTTATAGGTATCGATTATTGACTTTTTAGCTGGCTTTGGTACCTTGGACATGAGCTAGGACCTTACGATTCTGCATGAAAGGAGGACTAGCAGCCCAGTTGCACGGGAGAATGTGAAAAGTGTTCATATGTAGTAAAAACATGAGAAATCCGTCCGTTTCCGCCATTTGTCATGGAATCGACTTAAAGCCAGATCGTCACATTGGCCGCTCTTCTCTCTGAAACGGTTGTACTTATCGTCTGCAAAGCTATGTCGCATGCTGAGGTACGCGGAGACACTAAAAGCACCATAGTAGAACACAGATGAAGCTTCTAAGCTGATGTAATAGCCAGTAAGAAGTAGTACAATTCATGTAATAAGTATCGATTATTGACTTCATAGCTGGCTTTGGTGACTTGAACATGAGCTAGGACCTTAAGATTCTGCATGAAAGGAGGACTAGCAGCCGAGTTGCACTGGAGAATGTGGAAAATGTTCATATGTAGTAAAAACCTGAGAAATCCTTCCGTTTTCGTCATTTGTTATCGAATTGACTTAAAGCCAGATCGTCACATTGGCCGCACTTCTCTCTGAAACGGTTGTACTTATCGACTGCAAAGCTATGTCGCGTGCTGCGGTATGCGGAGACACTAAAAGCACCATAGTAGAACACAGGTGAAGCCTCTCATTTGATGTAATAGCCATGAAGAAGTAGTATAATTCAAGTTTTAGGTATCGATTATTGACTTTTTAGCTGGCTTTGGTGCCTTGGACATGGCTAGGACCTTAAGATTCTGCATGAAAGGAGGACTAGCAGCCGAGTTGCACGGGAGAATGTGAAAAGTGTTCATATGTAGTAAAAACCTTAAAAATCCGTTCGTTATCGTCATTGTTATCGAATCGACTTAAAGCCAGATCGTCACATTAGCCGCTCTTCTCTTTGAAACGGTTGTACTTATCGACTGCAAACCTATGTCGCGAGCTGCGGTATGCGGAGACACTAAAAGCACCATAGTAGAACACAGATGAAGCTTCTAAGTTGATGTAATAGCCAGTAAGAAGTAGTACAATTCAAGTTTTAGGTATCGATTATTGACTTTTTTGCTGGCTTTGGTACCTTGTACATGAGCTAGGACCTTATGATTCTGCATGAAAGGAGGACTAGCAGCCGAGTTGCACGGGAGAATGTGAAAAGTGTTCATATGTAGTAAAAACCTGAGAAATCCGTCCGTTTTCCTCATTTGTTATCGAATCGACTTAAAGCCAGATCGTCACGTTGGGCGCTCTACTCCCTAAAACGGTAGTACTTATCGTCTGCAAAGCTATGTCGCGTGCTGCGGTATGCGGAGACACTAAAAGCACCATAGTAGAACACAGATGAAGCTTCTAAGTTGAAGTAATAGCCAGTAAGAAGTAGTACAATTCAAGTTATAGGTATCGATTATTGACTTTTTAGCTGGCTTTGGTACCTTGTACATGAGCTAGGACCTTATGATTCTGCATGAAAGGAGGACTAACAGCCGAGTTGCACGGGAGAATGTGAAAAGTGTTCATATGTAGTAAAAACCAAAGAAATCCGTCTGTTTCCGCCATTTGTTATCGAATCGACTTAAAGCCAGATCGTCACATTGGCCGCTCTTCTCTCTGAAACGGTTGTACTTATCGTCTGCAAAGCTATGTCGCGTGCTGCGGTATGTGGAGACACTAAAAGCACCATAGTAGAACACAGATGAAGCTTCCAAGTTGATGTAATAGCCAGTAAGAAGTAGTAAAATTCAAGTTTTAGGTATCGATTATTGACTTTTTAGCTGTCTTTGGTGCCTTGGACATGAGCTAGGACCTTAAGATTCCTCATTAATGGAGGACTAGCAGACGAGTTGCATGGGAGAATGTGAAAAGTGTTCATATGTAGTAAAAGCCTGAGAAATCCGTCCGTGTTCGACATTTGTTATCGAATCGACTTAAAGCCAGATCGTCACGTTCGGCGCTCTTCTCTATGAAACGGTTGTACTTATTGTCTGCAAAGCTATGTCGAGCGCTGCTGTATGCGGAGACACTAATAGCAGCATAGTAGAACACAGATGAAGCTTCTAAGTTGATGTAATAGCCAGTAAGAAGTAGTACAATTCAAGTTATAGGTATCGATTATTGACTTTTTAGCTGGCTTTGGTAACTTGTACATGACCTAGGACCTTATGATTCTGCATGAAAGGAGGACCAGCAGCCCAGTTGCACGGGAGAATGTGAAAAGTGTTCATATGTAGTAAAAACCAAAGAAATCCGTCTGTTTCCGCCATTTGTTATCGAATCGACTTAAAGCCAGATCGTCACATTGGCCGCTATTCTCTCTGAACCGGTTGTACTTATCGTCTGCAAAGCTATGTCGCGTGCTGCGGTATGCGGAGACACTAAAAGCACCATAGTAGAACACAGATGAAGCTTCTAAGCTGATGTAATAGCCAGTAAGAAGTAGTACAATTCGTGTTATAGGTATCGATTATTGACTTCTTAGCTTTGCTTTGGTGACTTGACCACGAGCTAGGACCTTAAGATTCTGCATGAAAGGAGGACTAACAGCCGAGTTGCACGGGAGAATGTGGAAAATGTTCATATGTAGTAAAAACCTGAGAAATCCTTCCGTTTTCGTCATTTGTTATCGAATTGACTTAAAGCCAGATCGTCACATTGGCCGCTCTTCTCTCTGAAACGGTTGTACTTATCGTCTGCAAAGCTATGTCGAGCACTGCTGTATGCGGAGACACTAAAAGCACCATAGTAGAACACAGGTGAAGCTTCTAAGTTGATCTAATAGCCAGTAAGAAGTAGTACAATTCAAGTTTTAGGTATCGATTATTGAATTTTTAGCTGTCTTTGGTGCCTTGGACGTGAGCTAGGGCCTTAAGATTCTGCATAAAAGGAGGACTAGAAGCCGAGTTGCGAGCGAGAAAGTGAAAAGTGTTCATTTGTGGTAAAAACCTGAGAAATCCGTCAGTTTCCGCCATTTGTTATGGAATCGACTTAAAGCCAGTTCGTCACATTGGCCGCTCTTCTCTCTGAAACGGTTGTACTTATCGTCTGCAAAGCTATGTCGCGTGCTGCGGTATGCGGAGACACTAAAAGCACCTTAGTAGAACACAGATGAAGCTTCTAAGCTGATGTAATAGCCAGTAAGAAGTAGTACAATTCATGTTATAAGTATCGATTATTGGCTTCTTAGCTGGCTTTGGTGACTTGAACATGAGCTAGGACCTTAAGATTCTGCATGAAAGGAGGTCTAGCAGCCTAGTTGCACTGGAGAATGTGGAAAATGTTCATATGTAGTAAAAACCTGAGAAATCCTTCCGTTTTCGTCATTTGTTATCGAATTGACTTAAAGCCAGATCGTCACATTGGCCGCTCTTCTCTGTGAAACGGTTGTACTTATCGACTGCAAAGCTATGTCGCGTGCTGCGGTATGCGGAGACACTAAAAGCATTATAGTAGAACACAGATGAAGCCTCTAATTTGATGTAATAGCCAGTAAGAAGTAGTATAATTCAAGTTTTAGGTATCGATTATTGACTTTTTAGCTGGCTTTGGTGCTTTGGACATGGCTAGGACCTTAAGATTCTGCATGAAAGGAGGACTAGCAGCCGAGTTGCACGGGAGAATGTGAAAAGTGTTCATATGTAGTAAAAACCTTAAAAATCCGTTCGTTATCGTCATTGTTATCGAATCGACTTAAAGCCAGATCGTCACATTGGCCTCTCTTCTCTCTCAAACGGTTGTACTTATCGACTGCAAAGCTATGTCGCGTGCTGCGGTATGCGGAGACACTAAAAGCACCATAGTAGAACACAGATGAAGCTTCTAAGTTGATGTAATAGTCAGTAAGAAGTAGTACAATTCAAGTTTTAGTTATTGATTATTGACTTTTTTGCTGGCTTTGGTGCCTTGGACATGAGCTAGGACCTTAAGATTCTGCATGAAAGGAGGACTAGCAGCCGAGTTGCACGGGAGAATATGAAAAGTGTTCATATGTAGTAAAAACCAGAGAAATCCGTCCGTGTTCGACATTTGTTATCGAATCGACTTAAAGCCAGATCGTAACATTGGCCGCTCTTCTCTCTTAAACGGTTGTACTTATCGTCTGCAAAGCTATGTCGAGTGGTGCGGCATGCGGAGGCACTAAAAGCACCATAGTAGAACACAGATGAAGCTTCTAAGTTGATGTAATAGCCAGTAAGAAGTAGTACAATTCAAGTTTTAGGTATCGATTGTTGACTTTTTACCCTTCTTTGGTGCCTTGGGCATGAGCTAGGAACTTAAGATTTTGCATGATAGGAGGTCTAGCAGCCGCGTTGCACGTGAGAATGTGAAAAGTGTTCATATTTAGTAAAAACCTGAGAAATCCGTCCGTTTTCCTCATTTGTTATCGAATCGACTTAAAGCCAGATCGTCACATTGGGCGCTCTACTCTCTAAAACGGTTGTACTTATCGTCTGCAAAGCTATGTCGCGTGCTGCGGTATGCGGAGCCACTAAAAGCACTATAGTAGAACACAGATGAAGCTTCTAAGCTGATGTAATAGCCAGTAAGAAGTAGTACAATTCGTGTTATAGGTATCGATTATTGACTTCTTAGCTTTGCTTTGGTGACTTGACCATGAGCTAGGACCTTAAGATTCTGCATGAAAGGAGGACTAGCAGCCGAGTTGCACGGGAGAATGTGGAAAATGTTCATATGTAGTAAAAACCTGAGAAATCCTTCCGTTTTCGTCATTTGTTATCGAATTGACTTAAAGCCAGATCGTCACATTGGCCGCTCTTCTCTCTGAAACGGTTGTACTTATCGTCTGCAAAGCTATGTCGCGTGCTGCGGTATGCGGAGACACTAAAAGCACCATAGTAGAACACAGATGAAGCTTCTAAGTTGATGTAATAGCCAGTAAGAAGTAGTACAATTTAAGTTTTAGGTATCGATTATTGACTCTTTAGCTGGCTTTGGTGTCTTGGACATGAGCTAGGGCCTTAAGATTCTGCATGAAAGGAGGACTAGCAGCCGAGTTGCGAGGGAGAAAGTAAAAAGTGTTCATATGTAGTAAAAACCTGAGAAATCCGTCAGTTTCCGCCATTTGTTATGGAATCGACTTAAAGCCAGATCGTCACATTGGCCGCTCTTCTCTCTGAAACGGTTGTACTTATCGTCTGCAAAGCTATGTCGCGTGCTCCGGTATGCGGAGACACTAAAAGCACCATAGTAGAACACAGATGAAGCTTCTAAGCTGATGTAATAGCCAGTAAGAAGTAGTACAATTCATGTTATAACTATCGATTATTGGCTTCTTAGCTGGCTTTGGGGACTTGAACATGAGCTAGGACCTTAAGCTTCTGCATGAAAGGAGGACTAGCAGCCGAGTTGCACGGCAGAATGTGAAAAGTGTTCATATGTAGTGAAAACCAGAGAAATTCGTCCGTGTTCGACATTTGTTATCGAATCGACTTAAAGCCAGATCGTCACATTGGCCGCTCTTCTCTCTGAAACGGTTGTACTTATCGTCTGCAAAGCTATGTCGAGTGCTGCGGCATGCGGAGACACTAAAAGCACCATAGTAGAACACAGATGAAGCTTCTAAGTTGATGTAATAGCCAGTAAGAAGTAGTACAATTTAAGTTTTAGGTATCGATTGTTGACTTTTTACCCTTCTTTGGTGCCTTGGGCATGAGCTAGGAACTTAAGATTCTACATGATAGGAGGTCTAGCAGCCGCGTTGCACGTGAGAATGTGAAAAGTGTTCATATGTAGTAAAAACCTGAGAAATCCGTCCGTTTTCCTCATTTGTTATCGAATCGACTTAAAGCCAGATCGTCACGTTGGGCGCTCTACTCTCTAAAACGGTTGTACTTATCGTCTGCAAAGCTATGTCGCGTGCTGCGGTATGCGGAGATACTAAAAGCACCATAGTAGAACACACATGAAGCTTCTAAGTTGATCTAATAGCCAGTAAGAAGTAGTAAAATTCAAGTTTTAGGTATCGATTATTGACTTTTTAGCAGTCTTTGGTGCCTTGGACATGAGCTAGGACCTTAAGATTCCTCATTAATGGAGGACTAGCAGACGAGTTGCACGGGAGAATGTGAAAAGTGTTCATATGTAAAAAAAGCCTGAGAAATCCGTCCGTGTTCGACATTTGTTATCGAATCGACTTAAAGCCAGATCGTCACATTGGCCGCTCTTCTCTCTGAAACGGTTGTACTTATTGTCTGTAAAAGCTATGTCGAGCGCTGCTGTATGCGGAGACACTAATAGCACCATAGTAGAACACAGATGAAGCTTCTAAGTTGATCTAATAGCCAGTAAGAAGTAGTACAATTCAAGTTTTAGGTATCGATTATTGAATTTTTAGCTGTCTTTGGTGCCTTGGACATGAGCTAGGGCCTTAAGATTCTGCATGAAAGGAGGACTAGAAGCCGAGTTGCGAGCGAGAAAGTGAAAAGTGTTCATATGTGGTAAAAACCTGAGAAATCCGTCAGTTTCCGCCATTTGTTATGGAATCGACTTAAAGCCAGTTCGTCACATTGGCCGCTCTTCTCTCTGAAACGGTTGTACTTATCGTCTGCAAAGCTATGTCGCGTGCTGCGGTATGCGGAGACACTAAAAGCACCATAGTAGAACACAGATGAAGCTTCTAAGCTGATGTAATAGCCAGTAAGAAGTAGTACAATTCATGTTATAAGTATCGATTATTGGCTTCTTAGCTGGCTTTGGTGACTTGAACATGAGCTAGGACCATAAGATTCTGCATGAAAGGAGGTCTAGCAGCCGAGTTGCACTGGAGAATGTGGAAAATGTTCATATGTAGTAAAAACCTGAGAAATCCTTCCGTTTTCGTCATTTGTTATCGAATTGACTTAAAGCCAGATCGTCACATTGGCCGCTCTTCTCTGTGAAACGGTTGTACTTATCGACTGCAAAGCTATGTCGCGTGCTGCGGTATGCGGAGACACTAAAAGCATTATAGTAGAACACAGATGAAGCCTCTAATTTGATGTAATAGCCAGTAAGAAGTAGTACAATTCAAGTTATAGGTATCGATTATTGACTTTTTAGCTGGCTTTGGTACCTTGGACATGAGCTAGGACCTTATGATTCTGCATGAAAGGAGGACTAGCAGCCCAGTTGCACGGGAGAATGTGAAAAGTGTTCATATGTAGTAAAAACCTAAGAAATCCGGCAGTTTCCGCCATTTGGTATCGAATCGACTTAAAGCCAGATCGTCACATTGGCCGCTCTTCTCTCTGAAACGGTTGTACTTATTGTCTGCAAAGCTATGTCGCGTGCTGCGGTATGCGGAGACACTAAAAGCACCATAGTAGAACACAGATGAAGCTTCTAAGTTGATGTAATAGCCAGTAAGAAGTAGTACAATTCAAGTTTTAGGTATCGATTGTTGACTTTTTACCCTTCTTTGGTGCCTTGGGCATGAGCTAGGAACTTAAGATTTTACATGATAGGAGGTCTAGCAGCCGCGTTGCACGTGAGAATGTGAAAAGTGTTCATATGTAGTAAAAACCTGAGAAATCCGTCCGTTTTCCTCATTTGTTATCGAATCGACTTAAAGCCAGATCGTCACGTTGGGCGCTCTACTCTCTAAAACGGTTGTACTTATCGTCTGCAAAGCTATGTCGCGTGCTGCGGTATGCGGAGCCACTAAAAGCACCATAGTAGAACACAGATGAAGCTTCTAAGTTGATGTAATGGCCAGTAAGAAGTAGTACAATTCAAGTTTTAGGTATCGATTATTGACTTTTAGCTGGCTTTGGTGCCTTGGACATGAGCTAGGACCTTAAAATTCTGCATGAAAGGACGACTAACAGCCAAGTTGCACGGAAGAATGAGAAAAGTGTTCATATATAGTAAAAACTTGAGAAATCCGTCCGTTTTCGTCATTTGTTATCGAATCGACTTAAAGCCAGATCGTCACATTGGCCGCTCTTCTCTCTGAAACGGTTGTACTTATCGTCTGCAAAGCTATGTCGCGTGCAGCGGTATGTGGAGACACTAAAAGCACCATAGTAGAAGACAGATGAAGCTTCCAAGTTGATGTAATAGCCAGTAACAAGTAGTACAATTCAAGTTTTAGGTATCGATTATTGACTTTTTAGCTGTCTTTTGTGCCTTGGACATGAGCTAGGACCTTAAGATTCTTCATTAATGGAGGACTAGCAGCCGAGTTGCACGGGAGAATGTGAAAAGTGTTCATATGTAGTAAAAGCCTGAGAAATCCGTCCGTGTTCGACATTTGTTATCGAATCGACTTAAAGCCAGATCGTCACATTTGCCGCTCTTCTCTCTGAAACGGTTGTACTTATCGTCTGCAAAGCTATGTCGCGTGCTGCGGTATGCGGAGACACTAAAAGCACCATAGTAGAACACAGATGAAGCTTCTAAGTTGATGTAATAGTCAGTAAGAAGTAGTACAATTCAAGTTTTAGGTATTGATTATTGACTTTTTAGCTGGCTTTGGTGATTTGGACATGAGCTAGGACCTTAAGATTCTGCATGAAAGGAGGACTAGCAGCCGAGTTGCACGGGAGAAAGTGAAAAGTGTTCATATGTAGTAAAAACCAGAGAAATCCGTCTGTTTTCCTCATTTGTTATCGAATCGACTTAAAGCCAGGTCGTCACATTGTGCGCTCTACTCTCTAAAACGGTTGTACTTATCGTCTGCAAAGCTATGTCTCGTGCTGCGGTATGCGGAGACACTAAAAGCACCATAGTAGAACACAGATGAAGCTTCTAAGTTGATGTAATAGCCAGTAAGAAGTAGTACAATTCAAGTTATAGGTATCGATTATTGACTTTTTAGCTGGCTTTTGTGCCTTGGACATGAGCTAGGACCTTAAAATTCTGCATGAAAGGACGACTAACAGCCAAGTTGCACGGAAGAATGTGAAAAGTGTTAATATATAGTAAAAACCTGAGAAATACGACCGTTTTTGTCATTTGTTATCGAATCGACTTAAAGCCAGATCGTCACATTGGCCACTCTTCTCTCTGAAACGGTTGTACTTATCGTCTGCAAAGCTATGTCGCGTGCTGCGGTATGCGGAGAGACTAAAAGCATCATAGTAGAACACAGATGAAGCTTCTAAGTTGATGTAATAGCCAGTAAGAAGTAGTACAATCCAAGTTTTAGGTATCGATTATTGACTTTTTAGCTGCCCTTGGTGCCTTGGACATGAGCTAGGACCTTAAGATTCTGCATGAATGGAGGACTAGCAGCCGAGTTGCAGGGGAGAATGTAAAAAGTGTTCATATGTAGTAAAAGCCTGAGAAATCCATTCGTTATCGTCATTTGTTATCGAATCGACTTAAAGCCAGATCGTCACCTTAGCCGCTCTTCTCTCTGAAACGGTTGTACTTATCGACTGCAAAGCTATGTCGCGTGCTGCGGTATGCGGAGACACTAAAAGCACCATAGTAGAACACAGATGAAGCTTCTAATTTATGTAATAGTCAGTAAGAAGTAGTACAATTCAAGTTTTAAGTATCGATTATTGACTTTTTAGCTCGCTTTGGTACCTTGGACATGAGCTAGGACCTTATGATTCTGCATGAAAGGAGGACTAGCAGCCCAGTTTCATGGGAGAATGTGAAAAGTGTTCATATGTAGTAAAAACCTAAGAAATCCGTCCGTTTCCGCCATTTGTTATCGAATCGACTTAAAGCCAGATCGTCACATTGGCCGCTCTTCTCTCTGAAACGGTTGTACTTATCGTCTGCAAAGCTATGTCGCGTGCTGCGGTATGTGGAGACACTAAAAGCACCATAGTAGAACACAGATGAAGCTTCTAAGCTGATGTAATAACCAGTAAGAAGTAGTACAATTCATGTTATAGGTATTGATTATTGACTTCTTAGCTTGCTTTGGTGACTTGAACATGAGCTAGGACCTTAAGATTCTGCATGAAAGGAGGACTAGCAGCCGAGTTGCACTGGAGAATGTGGAAAATGTTCATATGTAGTAAAAACCTGAGAAATCCTTACGTTTTCGTCATTTGTTATCGAATTGACTTAAAGCCAGATCGTCACATTGGCCGCTCTTCTCTCTGAAACGGTTGTACTTATCGTCTGCAAAGCTATGTCGCGTGCTGCGGTATGCGGAGACACTAAAAGCACCATAGTAGAACACAGATGAAGCTTCTAAGTTGATGTAATAGCCAGTAAGAAGTAGTACAATTCAAGTTTTAGGTATCGATTATTGACTTTTTAGCTGGCTTTGGTGTCTTGGACATGAGCTAGGGCCTTAAGATTCTGCATGAAAGGAGGACTAGCAGCCGAGTTGCGAGGGAGAAAGTGAAAAGTGTTCATATGTAGTAAAAACCTGAGAAATCCGTCCGTTTTCGTCATTTGTTATCGAATCGACGTAAAGCCAGATCGTCACATTGGCCGCTCTTCTCTCTGAAACAGTTGTACTTATCGTCTGCAAAGCTATGTCGCGTGCTGCGGTATTCGGAGACACTAAAAGCACCATAGTAGATCACAGATGAAGCTTCTAAGTTGATGTAATAGACAGTAAGAAGTAGTACAATTCAAGTTTTAGGTATCGATTATTGACTTTTTAGCTGGCTTTGGTGCCTTGGAGAGGAGCTAGGACCTTACGATTCTGCATGAAAGGAGGACTAGCAGCCGAGTTGCGGGGGAGAATGTAAAAAGTGTTTATATGTATTAAAAACCTGAGAAATCCGTTCGTTATCGTCATTTGTTATCGAATCGCCTTAAAGCCAGATCGGCACATTAGCCGCTCTTCTCCTTGAAACGGTTGTACTTATCGACTGCAAAGCTATGTCGCGTGCTGCGATATGCGGAGACACTAAAAGCACCATAGTAGAACACAGATGAAGCTTCTAAGATGATGTAATAGTCAGTAAGATGTAGTACAATTCAAGTTTTAGGTATCGATTATTGACTTTTTAGCTGTCTTTGGTGCCTTGGACATGAGTTAGGACCTTAAGATTCTGCATGAAAGGAGGTCTAGCAGCCGAGTTGTACGGGAGAATGTGAATAGTGTTCATATGTAGTAAAAACCTGAGAAATCCGTCCGTTTTCGTCATTTGTTATCGAATCGACTTAAAGCCAGATCGTCACATTGGCCGCTCTTCTCTCTGAAACGGTTGTACTTATCTTCTGCAAAGCTATGTCGCGTGCTGCGGTATGTGGAGACACTAAAAGCACCATGGTAGAACACAGATGAAGCCTCTAAGTTGATGTAATAGCCAGTAAGAAGTAGTACAATTCAAGTTTTAGGTATCGATTATTGACTTTTTAGCTGGCTTTGGTGCCTTGGACATGAGCTAGGACTTTAAGATTGTGCATGAAAGGAGGACTAGCAGCCGAGTTGCACGGGAGAATGTGAAAAGTGTTCATATGTAGTAAAAACCTGATAAATCCGTCCGATTTCGTCATTTTTATCGAATCGACTTAAAGCCAGATCGTCACATTGGCCGCTCTTCTCTCTGAAACGGTTGTACTTACCGTCTGCAAAGCTATGTCGCGTGCTGCGGTATGCGGAGACACTAAAAGCATCATAGTAGAACACAGATGAAGCTTCTAAGTTGATGTAATAGCCAGTAAGAAGTAGTACAATTCAAGTTTTAGGTATCGATTATTGACTTTTTAGCTGGCTTTGGTGCCTTGGCCATGAGCTAGGACCTTAAGATTCTGCATGAAAGGAGGACTAGCAGCCGAGTTGCAGGGGAGAATGTAAAAAGTGTTCATATGTAGTAAAAACCTGAGAAATCCGTTCGTTATCGTCATTTGTTATCGAATCGACTTAAAGCCAGATCGTCACATTGCCCGCTCTTCTCTCTGAAACGGTTGTACTTATCGACTGCAAAGCTATGTCGCGTGCTGCGGTATGCGGAGACACTAAAAGCACCATAGTAGAACACAGATGAAGCTTCTAAGATGATGTAATAGTCAGTAAGAAGTAGTACAATTCAAGTTTTAAGTATCGATTATTGACTTTTTAGCTGGCTTTGGTACCTTGGACATGAGCTAGGACCTTATGATTCTGCATGAAAGGAGGACTAGCAGTCCAGTTGCATGGGAGAATGTGAAAAGTGTTCATATGTAGTAAAAACCTAAGAAATCCGTCGGTTTCCGCCATTTGTTATCGAATCGACTTAAAGCCAGATCGTCACATTGGCCGTTCTTCTCTCTGAAACGGTTGTACTTATCTTCTGCAAAGCTATGTCGCGTGCTGCGGTATGTGGAGACACTAAAAGCACCATGGTAGAACACAGATGAAGCCTCTAAGTTGATGTAATAGCCAGTAAGAAGTAGTACAATTCAAGTTTTAGGTATCGATTATTCACTTTTTAGCTGGCTTTGGTGCCTTGGACATGAGCTAGGACTTTAAGATTGTGCATGAAAGGAGGACTAGCAGCCGAGTTGCACGGGAGAATGTGAAAAGTGTTCATATGTAGTAAAAACCTGATAAATCCGTCCGATTTCGTCATTTGTTATCGAATCGACTTAAAGCCAGATCGTCACATTGGCCGCTCTTCTCTCTGAAACGGTTGTACTTACCGTCTGCAAAGCTTGTCGCGTGCTGCGGTATGCGGAGACACTAAAAGCATCATAGTAGAACACAGATGAAGCTTCTAAGTTGATGTAATAGCCAGTAAGAAGTAGTACAATTCAAGTTTTAGGTATCGATTATTGACATTTTAGCTGGCTTTGGTGCCTTGTACATGAGCTAGGACCTTAAGATTCTGCATGAAAATAGGACTAGCAGCCGAGTTGCAGGGGAGAATGTAAAAAGTGTTCATATGTAGTAAAAACCTGAGAAATCCGTTCGTTATCGCCATTTGTTATCGAATCGACTTAAAGCCAGATCGTCACATTGGCCGCACTTCTCTCTGAAACGGTTGTACGTATCGTCTGCAAAGCTATGTCGCGTGCTGCGGTATGTGGAGACACTAAAAGCACCATAGTAGAACACAGATGAAGCTTCTAAGCTGATGTAATAGCCAGTAAGAAGTAGTACAATTCATGTTATAGGTATCGATTATTGACTTCTTAGCTTGCTTTGGTGACTTGAACATGAGCTAGGACCTTAAGATTCTGCATGAAAGGAGGACTAGCAGCCGAGTTGCAGGGGAGAATGTAAAAAGTGTTTATATGTTTTAAAAACCTGAGAAATCCGTTCGTTATCGTCATTTGTTATCGAATCGCCTTAAAGCCAGATCGTCACATTAGCCGCTCTTCTCTCTGAAACGATTGTACTTATCGACTGCAAAGCTATGTCGCGTGCTGCGATATGCGGAGACACTAAAAGCACCATAGTAGAACACAGATGAATCTTCTAAGATGATGTAATAGTCAGTAAGATGTAGTACAATTCAAGTTTTAAGTATCGATTATTGACTTTTTAGCTGTCTTTGGTGCCTTGGACATGAGTTAGGACCTTAAGATTCTGCATGAAAGGAGGTCTAGCAGCCGAGTTGTACGGGAGAATGTGAAAAGTGTTCATATGTAGTAAAAACCTGAGAAATCCGTCCGTTTTCGTCATTTGTTATCGAATCGACTTAAAGCCAGATCGTCACATTGGCCGCACTTCTCTCTGAAACGGTTGTACTTATCTTCTGCAAAGCTATGTCGGGTGCTGCGGTATGTGGAGACACTAAAAGCACCATAGTAGAACACAGATGAAGATTCTAAGTTGATGTCATAGCCAGTAAGAAGTAGTACAATTCAAGTTTTAGGTATCGATTATTCACTTTTTAGCTGGCTTTGGTGCCTTGGACATGAGCTAGGACTTTAAGATTGTGCATGAAAGGAGGACTAGCAGCCGAGTTGCACGGGAGAATGTGAAAAGTGTTCATATGTAGTAAAAACCTGAGAAATCCGTCCGTTTTCGTCATTTGTTATCGAATCGACTTAAAGCCAGATCGTCACATTGGCCGCTCTTCTCTCTGAAACGGTTGTACTTAACGTCTGCAAAGCTATGTCGCGTGCTGCGGTATTCGGAGACACTAAAAGCATCATAGTAGAACACAGATGAAACTTCTAAGTTGATGTAATAGCCAGTAAGAAGTAGTACAATTCAAGTTTTAGGTATCGATTATTGACTTTTTAGGTGGCTTTGGTGCCTTGGACATGAGCTACGACCTTAAGATTCTGCATGAAAGGAGGACTAGCAGCCGAGGTGAACGGGAGAATGTAAAAAGTGTTCATATGTAGTAAAAACCTGAGAAATCCGTTCGTTATCGTCATTTGTTATCGAATCGACTTAAAGCCAGATCGTCACTTTAGCAGCTCTTCTCTCTGAAACGGTTGTACGTATCGTCTGCAAAGCTATGTCGCGTGCTGCGGTATGTGGAGACACTAAAAGCACCATAGTAGAACACAGATGAAGCTTCTAAGCTGATGTAATAGCCAGTAAGAAGTAGTACAATTCATGTTATAGGTATCGATTATTGACTTCTTAGCTTGCTTTGGTGACTTGAACATGAGCTAGGACCTTAAGATTCTGCATGAAAGGAGGACTAGCAGCCGAGTTGCACTGGAGAATGTGGAAAATGTTCATATGTAGTAAAAACCTGAGAAATCCTTACGTTTTCGTCATTTGTTATCGAATCGACTTAAAGCCAGATCGTCACATTGGCCGCTCTTCTCTCTGAAATGGTTGTACTTATCTTCTGCAAAGCTATGTCGCGTGCTGCGGTATGTGGAGACACTAAAAGCACCATAGTAGAACACAGATGAAGCATCTAAGTTGATGTAATAGCCAGTAAGAAGTAGTACAATTCAAGGTTTAGGTATCGATTATTCACCTTTTAGCTGGCTTTGGTGCCTTGGACATGAGCGAGGACTTTAAGATTGTGCATGAAAGGAGGACTAGCAGCCGAGTTGCACGGGAGAATGTGAAAAGTGTTCATATGTAGTAAAAACCTGAGAAATCCGTCCGTTTTCGTCATTTGTTATCGAATCGACTTAAAGCCAGATCGTCACATTGGCCGCTCTTCTCTCTGAAACGGTTGTACTTACCGTCTGCAAAGCTATGTCGCGTGCTGCGGTATGCGGAGACACTAAAAGCACCATAGTAGAACACAGATGGAGCTTCTAAGATGATGTAATAGTCAGTAAGAAGTAGTACAATTCAAGTTTTAAGTATCGATTATTGACTTTTTAGCTGGCTTTGGTACCTTGGACATGAGCTAGGACCTTATGATTCTGCATGAAAGGAGGACTAGCAGTCCAGTTGCATGGGAGAATGTGAAAAGTGTTCATATGTAGTAAAAACCTAAGAAATCCGTCCGTTTCCGCCATTTGTTATCGAATCGACTTAAAGCCAGATCGTCACATTGGCCGCTCTTCTCTCTGAAACGGTTGTACGTATCGTCTGCAAAGCTATGTCGCGTGCTGCGGTATGTGGAGACACTAAAAGCACCATAGTAGAACACAGATGAAGCTTCTAAGCTGATGTAATAGCCAGTAAGAAGTAGTACAATTCATGTTATAGGTATCGATTATTGACTTCTTAGCTTGCTTTGGTGACTTGAACATGAGCTAGGACCTTAAGATTCTGCATGAAAGGAGGACTAGCAGCCGAGTTCACTGGCGAATGTGGAAAATGTTCTTATGTAGTAAAAACCTGAGAAATCCTTACGTTTTCGTCATTTGTTATCGAATTGACTGTAAAGCCAGATCGTCACATAGGCCGCTCTTCTCTCTGAAACGGTTGTACTTATCTTCTGCAAAGCTATGTCGGGTGCTGCGGTATGTGGAGACACTAAAAGCACCATAGTAGAACACAGATGAAGCTTCTAAGTTGATGTAATAGCCAGTAAGAAGTAGTACAATTCAAGTTTTAGGTATCGATTATTCACTTTTTAGCTGGCTTTGGTGCCTTGGACATGAGCTAGGACTTTAAGATTGTGCATGAAAGGAGGACTAGCAGCCGAGTTGCACGGGAGAATGTGAAAAGTGTTCATATGTAGTAAAAACCTGAGAAATCCGTCCGTTTTCGTCATTTGTTATCGAATCGACTTAAAGCCAGATCGTCACATTGGCCGCTCTTCTCTCTGAAACGGTTGTACTTATCTTCTGCAAAGCTATGTCGGGTGCTGCGGTATGTGGAGACACTAAAAGCACCATAGTAGAACACAGATGAAGCTTCTAAGTTGATGTAATAGCCAGTAAGAAGTAGTACAATTCAAGTTTTAGGTATCGATTATTCACTTTTTAGCTGGCTTTGGTGCCTTGGACATGAGCTAGGACTTTAAGATTGTGCATGAAAGGAGGACTAGCAGCCGAGTTGCACGGGAGAATGTGAAAAGTGTTCATATGTAGTAAAAACCTGAGAAAGCCGTCCGTTTTCGTCATTTGTTATCGAATCGACTTAAAGCCAGATCGTCACATTGGCCGCTCTTCTCTCTGAAACGGTTGTACTTAACGTCTGCAAAGCTATGTCGCGTGCTGCGGTTTTCGGAGACACTAAAAGCATCATAGTAGAACACAGATGAAACTTCTAAGTTGATGTAATAGCCAGTAAGAAGTAGTACAATTCAAGTTTTAGGTATCGATTATTGACTTTTTAGGTGGCTTTGGTGCCTTGGACATGAGCTACGACCTTAAGATTCTGCATGAAAGGAGGACTAGCAGCCGAGGTGAACGGGAGAATGTAAAAAGTGTTCATATGTAGTAAAAACCTGAGAAATCCGTTCGTTATCGTCATTTGTTATCGAATCGACTTAAAGCCAGATCGTCACTTTAGCAGCTCTTCTCTCTGAAACGGTTGTACGTATCGTCTGCAAAGCTATGTCGCGTGCTGCGGTATGTGGAGACACTAGAAGCACCGTAGTAGAACACAGATGAAGCTTCTAAGCTGATGTAATAGCCAGTAAGAAGTAGTACAATTCATGTTATAGGTATCGATTATTGACTTCTTAGCTTGCTTTGGTGACTTGAACATGAGCTAGGACCTTAAGATTCTGCATGAAAGGAGTACTAGCAGCCGAGTTCACTGGAGAATGTGGAAAATGTTCATATGTAGTAAAAACCTGAGAAATCCTTACGTTTTCGTCATTTGTTATCGAATTGACTTAAAGCCAGATCGTCACATAGGCCGCTCTTCTCTCTGAAACGGTTGTACTTATCGTCTGCAAAGCTATGTCGCGTGCTGCGGTATGCGGAGACACTAAAAGCACCATAGTAGAACACAGATGAAGCTTCTAAGTTGATGTAATAGCCAGTAAGAAGTAGTACAATTCAAGTTTTAGGTATCGATTATTGACTTTTTAGCTGGCTTTGGTGTCTTGGACATGAGCTAGGGCCTTAAGATTCTGCATGAAAGGAGGACTAGCAGCCGAGTTGCGAGGGAGAAAGTGAAAAGTGTTCATATGTAGTAAAAACCTGAGAAATCCGTCCGTTTTCGTCATTTGTTATCGAATCGACTTAAAGCCAGATCGTCACATTGGCCTCTCTTCTCTCTAAAACGGTTGTACTTATCTTCTGCAAAGCTATGTCGCGTGCTGCGGTATGTGGAGACACTAAAAGCACCATAGTAGAACACAGATGAAGCTTCTAAGTTGATGTAATAGCCAGTAAGAAGTAGTACAATTCAAGTTTTAGGTATCGATTATTCACTTTTTAGCTGGCTTTGGTGCCTTGGACATGAGCTAGGACTTTAAGATTGTGCATGAAAGGATGACTAGCAGCCGAGTTGCACGGGAGAATGTGAAAAGTGTTCATATGTAGTAAAAACCTGAGAAATCCGTCCGTTTTCGTCATTTGTTATCGAATCGACTTAAAGCCAGATCGTCACATTGGCCGCTCTTCTCTCTGAAACGGTTGTACTTACCGTCTGCAAAGCTATGTCGCGTGCTGCGGTATGCGGAGACACTAAAAGCACCATAGTAGAACACAGATGAAGCTTCTAAGATGATGTAATAGTCAGTAAGAAGTTGTACAATTCAAGTTTTAAGTATCGATTATTGACTTTTTAGCCGGCTTTGGTGCCTTGGACATGAGCTAGGACTTTAAGATTGTGCATGAAAGGAGGACTAGCAGCCGAGTTGCACGGGAGAATGTGGAAAATGTTCATTTGTAGTAAAAACCTGAGAAATCCTTACGTTTTCGTCATTTGTTATTGAATTGACTTAAAGCCAGATCGTCACATTGGCCGCTCTTCTCTCTGAAACGGTTGTACTTATCGTGTGAAAGCTATGTCGCGTGCTGCGATATGCGGAGACACTAAAAGCACCATAGTAGAACACAGATGAAGCTCTAAGTTGATGTAATAGCCAGTAAGAAGTAGTACAATTCAAGTTTTAGGTATCGATTATTGACTTTTTAGCTGTCTTTGGTGTCTTGGACATGAGCTAGGGCCTTAAGATTCTGCATGAAAGGAGGACTAGCAGCCGAGTTGCGAGGGAGAAAGTGAAAAGTGTTCATATGTAGTAAAAACCTGAGAAATCCGTCCGTTTTCGTCATTTGTTATCGAATCGACATAAGCCAGATCGTCACATTGGCCGCTCTTCTCTCTGAAACAGTTGTACTTATCGTCTGCAAAGCTATGTCGCGTGCTGCGGTATGCGGAGACACTAAAAGCACCATAGTAGATCACAGATGAAGCTTCTAAGTTGATGTAATAGGCAGTAAGAAGTAGTACAATTCAAGTTTTAGGTATCGATTATTGACTTTTTAGCTGGCTTTGGTGCCTTGGAGAGGAGCTAGGACCTTAAGATTCTGCATGAAAGGAGGACTAGCAGCCGAGTTGCACGGGAGAATGTGAAAAGTGTTCATATGTAGTAAAAACCTGAGAAATCCGTCCGTTAACGTCATTTGTTATCGAATCGACTGAATGCCAGATCGTCACATCGGCCGCTCTTCTCTCTGAAACGGTTGTACTTATCGTCTGCAAAGCTATGTCGCGTGCTGCGATATGCGGAGACACTAAAAGCACCATAGTAGAACACAGATGAAGCTCTAAGTTGATGTAATAGCCAGTAAGAAGTAGTACAATTCAAGTTTTAGGTATCGATTATTGACTTTTTAGCTGTCTTTGGTGTCTTGGACATGAGCCAGGGCCTTAAGATTCTGCATGAAAGGAAGACTAGCAGCCGAGTTGCGAGGGAGAAAGTGAAAAGTGTTCATATGTAGTAAAAACCTGAGAAATCCGTCCGTTTTCGTCATTTGTTATCGAATCGACATAAGCCAGATCGTCACATTGGCCGCTCTTCTCTCTGAAACAGTTGTACTTATCGTCTGCAAAGCTATGTCGCGTGCTGCGGTATGCGGAGACACTAAAAGCACCATAGTAGATCACAGATGAAGCTTCTAAGTTGATGTAATAGGCAGGAAGAAGTAGTACAATTCAAGTTTTAGGTATCGATTATTGACTTTTTAGCTGGCTTTGGTGCCTTGGAGAGGAGCTAGGACCTTAAGATTCTGCATGAAAGGAGGACTAGCAGCCGAGTTGCACGGGAGAATGTGAAAAGTGTTCATATGTAGTAAAAACCTGAGAAATCCGTCCGTTAACGTCATTTGTTATCGAATCGACTGAAAGCCAGATCGTCACATCGGTAGCTCTTCTCTCTGAAACTGTTGTACTTATCGTCTGCAAAGCTATGTCGCATGCTGCGGTATGCGGAGACACTAAAATCACCATAGTAGAACACAGATGAAGCTTCTAAGTTGAAGTAATATCCAGAAAGATGTAGTACAATTCAAGTCTTAGGTATCGATTATTGACTTTTTACCATTCTTTGGTGCCTTGGACATGAGCTAGGACCTTAAAATTCTGCATGAACGGAGGACTAGAAGCCGAGTTGCAGGGGAGAATGTAAAAAGTGTTCATATGTAGTAAAAACCTGAGAAATCCGTTCGTTATCGTCATTTGTTATCGAATCGCCTTAAAGCCAGATCGTCACATTAGCCGCTCTTCTCTCTGAAACGGTAGTACTTATCGACTGCAAAGCTATGTCGCGTGCTGCGATATGCGGAGACACTAAAAGCACCATAGTAGAACACAGATGAAGCTTCTAAGATGATGTAATAGTCAGTAAAATGTTGTACAATTCAAGTTATAGGGATCGTTTATTGACTTTTTAGCTGTCTTTGGTGCCTTGGACATGAGTTAGGACCTTAAGATTCTGCATGAAAGGAGGTCTAGCAGCCGAGTTGTACGGGAGAATGTGAAAAGTGTTCATATGTAGTAAAAACCTGAGAAATCCGTCCGTTTTCGTCATTTGTTATCGAATCGACTTAAAGCCAGATCGTCACATTGGCCGCTCTTCTCTCTGAAACGATTGTACTTATCTTCTGCAAAGCTATGTCGCGTGCTGCGGTATGTGGAGACACTAAAAGCACCATAGTAGAACACAGATGAAGCTTCTAAGTTGATGTAATAGCCAGTAAGAAGTAGTACAATTCAAGTTTTAGGTATCGACTATTCACTTTTTAGCTGGCTTTGGTGCCTTGGACATGAGCTAGGACTTTAAGATTGTGCATGAAAGGAGGACTAGCAGCCGAGTTGCACGGGGGAATGTGAAAAGTGTTCATATGTAGTAAAAACCAGAGAAATCCGTCCGTTTTCGTCATTTAATATCGAATCGACTTAAAGCCAGATCGTCACATTAGCCGCAATTCTCTCTGAAACGGTTGTACTTATCGACTGCAAAGCTATGTCGCGTGCAGCGGTATGCGGAGACACTAAAAGCACCATAGTAGAACACAGATGAAGCTTCTAAGTTGATGTAATAGCCAGTAAGAAGTAGTACCATTCAAGTTTTAGGTATCGATTATTCACTTTTTAGCTGGCTTTGGTGCCTTGGACATGAGCTAGGACCTTAAGATTCTGCATGAAAGGAGGACTAGCAGCCGAGTTGCACGGGAGAATGTGAAAAGTGTTCATATGTAGTAAAAACCTGAGAAATCCGTCCGTTTTCGTCATTTGTTATCGAATCGACTTAAAGCCAGATCGTCACATTGGCCGCTCTTCTCTCTGAAACGGTTGTACTTATCGTCTGCAAAGCTATGTCGCGTACTGCGGTATGCGGAGACACTAAAAGCATCAAAGTAGAACACAGTTGAAGCTTGTAATTGATGTAATAGCCAGTAAGAAGTAGTACAATTCTAGTTTTAGGTATCGATTATTGACTTTTTAGCTGCCCTTGGTTCCTTGGACATGCGCTAGGACCTTAAGATTCTGCATGAAAGGAGGACTAGCAGCCGAGTTGCACGGGAGAATGTAAAAAGTGTTCATATGTAGTAAAAACCTGTGAAATCCGTCCGTTATCGTCATTTGTTATCGAATCGACTTAAAGCAAGATCGTCACATTAGCCGCTCTTCTCTCTGAAACGGTTGTACTTATCGACTGCAAATCTATGTCGCGTGCTGGGGTACGCGGAGACACTAAAAGCACCATAGTAGAACACAGATGAAGCTTCTAAGATGATGTAATAGTCAGTAAGAAGTACACAATTCAAGTTTTAAGTATCGATTATTGACTTTTTAGCTGACTTTGGTGCCTTGGACATGAGTTAGGACCTTAAGATTCTGCATGAAAGGAGGTCTAGCAGCCGAGTTGTACGGGAGAATGTGAAAAGTGTTCATATGTAGTAAAAACCAGAGAAATCCGTCCGTTTTCGTCATTTGTTATCGAATCGACTTCAAGCCAGATCGTCACATTAGCCGCTATTCTCTCTGAAACGGTTCTACTTATCGACTGCAAAGCCAATGTCGCGTGCAGCGGTATGCGGAGACACTAAAAGCACCATAGTAGTACACAGATGAAGCTTCTAAGTTGATGTAATAGCCAGTAAGAAGTAGTACCATTCAAGTTTTAGGTATCGATTATTGACATTTTAGCTGGCTTTGGTGCATTGGACATGAGCTAGGACCTTAACATTCTGCATGAAAGGAGGACTAGCAGCCGAGTTGCACGGGAGAATGTGAAAAGTGTTCATATGTAGTAAAAACCGGAGAAATCCGTCCGTGTTCGACATTTGTTATCAAATCGACTTAAAGCCAGATCGTCACATTGGCCGCTCTTCCCTCTGAAACGGATGTACTTATCGTCTGCAAAGGTATGTCGAGTGCTGCGGTTTGCGGAGACACTAAAAGCACCATAGTAAAACACAGATGAAGCTTCCAAGTTGATGTAATAGCCAGTAAGAAGTAGTACATTTCAAGTTTTAAGTATCGATTGTTGACTTCTTACCCTTCTTTGGTGCCTTGGGCATGAGCTAGGAACTTAAGATTTTGCATAATAGGAGGTCTAGCAGCCGCGTTGCACGTGAGAATGTGAAAAGTGTTCATATGTAGTAAAAACCTGAGAAATCGGTCCGTTTCCGTCATTTTTTGTCGAATCGACTTAAAGCCAGATCGTCACATTGGCCGCTCTTCTCTCTGAAACAGTTGTACTTATCGTCTGCAAAGCTATGTCGCGTGCTGCGGTATGCGGAGACACTAAAAGCATCATAGTAGATCACAGATGGAGCTTCTAAGGTGATGTAATAGCCAGTAAGAAGTAGTACAATTCAAGTTTTAGGTATCGATTATTGACTTTTTAGCTGCCCTTGGTGCCTTGGACATGAGCTAGGACCTTAAGATTCTGCATGAAAGGAGGACTAGCAGCCGAGTTGCACGGGAGAATGTGAAAAGTGTTCATATGTAGTAAAAACCAGAGAAATCCGTCCGTTTTCGTCATTTAATATCGACTCGAATTAAAGCCAGATCGTCACATTAGCCGCAATTCTCTCTGAAACGGTTGTACTTATCGACTGCAAAGCTATGTCGCGTGCAGCGGTATGTGGACACACTATAAGCACCATAGTAGAACACAGATGAAGCTTCTAAGTTGATGTAATAGCCAGTAAGAAGTAGTACCATTCAAGTTTTAGGTATCGATTATTCACTTTTTAGCTGGCTTTGGTGCCTTGGACATGAGCTAGGACCTTAAGACTCTGCATGAAAGGAGGACTAGCAGCCGAGTTGCACGGGAGAATGTGAAAAGTGTTCATATGTAGTAAAAACCTGAGAAATCCGTCCGTTTTCGTAATTTGTTATCGAATCGACTTAAAGCCAGATCGTCACATTGGCCGCTCTTCTCTCTGAAACGGTTGTACTTATCGTCTGGAAAGCTATGTCGCGTGCTACGGTATGCGGAGACACTAAAAGCATCATAGTAGAACACAGATGAAGCTTGTAATTGATGTAATAGCCAGTAAGATGTAGTACAATTCAAGTTTAAGGTATCGATTATTGACTTTTTAGCTGCCCTTGGTTCCTTGGACATGCGCTAGGACCTTAAGATTCTGCATGAAAGGAGGACTAGCAGCGGAGTTGCACGGGAGAATGTAAAAAGTGTTTATATGTAGTAAAAACCTGTGAAATCTGTCCGTTATCGTCATTTGTTATCGAATCGACTTAAAGCAAGATCGTCACATTAGCCGCTCTTCTCTCTGAAACGGTTGTACTTATCGACTGCAAATCTATGTCGCGTGCTGCGGTACGCGGAGACACTAAAAGCACCATAGTAGAACACAGATGAAGCTTCTAAGATGATGTAATAGTCAGTAAGAAGTAGTACAATTCAAGTTTTAAGTATCGATTATTGACTTTTTAGCTGACTTTGGTGCCTTGGACATGAGTTAGGACCTTAAGATTCTGCATGAAAGGAGGTCTAGCAGCCGAGTTGTACGGGAGAATGTGAAAAGTGTTCATATGTAGTAAAAACCAGAGAAATCCGTCCGTTTTCGTCATTTGTTATCGAATCGACTTCAAGCCAGATCGCCACATTAGCCGCCATTCTCTCTGAAACGGTTGTACTTATCGACTGCAAAGCCAATGTCGCGTGCAGCGGTATGCGGAGACACTAAAAGCACCATAGTAGTACACAGATGAAGCTTCTAAGTTGATGTAATAGCCAGTAAGAAGTAGTACCATTCAAGATTTAGGTATCGATTATTGACATTTTAGCTGGCTTTGGTGCCTTGGACATGAGCTAGGACCTTAACATTCGGCATGAAAGGAGGACTAGCAGCCGAGTTGCACGGGAGAGAGTGAAAAGTGTTCATATGTAGTGAAAACCAGAGAAATCCGTCCGTGTTCGACATTTGTTATCAAATCGACTTAAAGCCAGATCGTCACATTGGCCGCTCTTCTCTCTGAAACGGTTGTACTTATCGTCTGCAAAGCTATGTCGAGTGCTGCGGTTTGCGGAGACACTAAAAGCACCATAGTAAAACACAGATGAAGCTTCCAAGTTGATGTAATAGCCAGTAAGAAGTAGTACAATTCAAGTTTTAAGTATCGATTGTTGACTTCTTACCCTTCTTTGGTGTCTTGGGCAAGAGCTAGGAACTTAAGATTTTGCATAATAGGAGGTCTAGCAGCCGCGTTGCACGTGAGAATGTGAAAAGTGTTCATATGTAGTAAAAACCTGAGAAATCGGTCCGTTTTCGTCATTTTTTGTCGAATCGACTTAAAGCCAGAACGTCACATTGGCCGCTCTTCTCTCTGAAACAGTTGTACTTATCGTCTGCAAAGCTATGTCGCGTGCTGCGGTATGCGGGGACACTAAAAGCATCATAGTAGAACACAGATGAAGCTTCTAAGATGATGTAATAGTCAGTAAGAAGTAGTACAATTCAAGTTTTAAGTATCGATTATTGACTTTTTAGCTGACTTTGGTGCCTTGGACATGAGCTACGACCTTAAGATTCTGCATGAAAGGAGGTCTAGCAGCCGAGTTGTACGGGAGAATGTGAAAAGTGTTCATATGTAGTAAAAACCTGAGAAATCCGTCCGTTTTCGTCATTTGTTATCGAATCGACTTAAAGCCAGATCGTCACATTAGCCGCAATTCTCTCTGAAACGGTTGTACTTATCGACTGCAAAGCTATGTCGCGTGCTGCGGTATGCGGAGACACTAAAAGCACCATAGTAGAACACAGATGAAGCTTCTATGTTGATGTAATAGCCAGTAAGAAGTAGTACCATTCAAGTTTTAGATATCGATTATTGACTTTTTAGCGGGCTTTGGTGCCTTGGACATGAGCTAGGACCTTAAAATTCTGCATGAAAGGAGGACTAGCAGCCGGGTTGCACGGGAGAATGTGAAAAGTGTTCATATGTAGTAAAAACCAGAGAAATCCGTCCGTGTTCGACATTTGTTATCGAATCGACTTTAAGCCAGATCGTCACATTGGCCGCTCTTCTCTCTGAAACGGTTGTACTTTTCGTCTGCAAAGCTATGTCGAGTGCTGCGGCATGCGGAGACACTAAAAGCACCATAGTAGAACACAGATGAAGCTTCTAAGTTGATGTAATAGCCAGTATGAAGTAGTACAATTCAAGTTTTAAGTATCGATTGTTGACTTTTTACCCCTCTTTGGTGCCTTGGGCATGAGCTAGGAACTTAAGATTTTGCATGATAGGAGGTCTAGCAGCCGCATTGCACGTGAGAATGAGAAAAGTGTTCATATGTAGTAAAATCCTGTGAAATCCGTCCGTTTTCGTCATTTGTTGTCGAATCGACTTAAAGCCAGATCGTCACATTGGCCGCTCTTCTCTTTGAAACGGTGGTACTTATCGTCTGCAAAGCTACGTGTCGTGCTGCGGTATGCGGAGACACTAAAAGCACCATAGTAGAACACAGATGAAGCTTCTAAGTTGATGTAATAGCCAGTAAGAAGTAGTACAATTCAAGTTGTAGGTATCGATTATTGACTTTCTAGCTGGCTTTGGTGCCTTGGACATGAGCTAGGACCTTAAGATTCTGCATGAAAGGAGGACTAGCAGCCGAGTTGAACGGGAGAATGTGAAAAGTGTTCATATGTAGTAAAAACCTGAGAAATCCGTCCGTTTTCGTCATTTGTTATCGAATCGACGTAAAGCCAGATCGTCACATTGGCCGCTCTTCTCTCTGAAACAGTTGTACTTATCGTCTGCAAAGCTATGTCGCGTGCTGCGGTATGCGGAGACACTAAAAGCACCATAGTAGAACGCAGATGAAGCTTCTAAGATTATGTAATAGTCATTAAGAAGTAGTACAATTCCAGTTTTAGGTATCCATTATTGACTTTTTAGCTGGCTTTGGTGCCTTGGACATGAGTTAGGACCTTAAGATTCTGCATGAAAGGAGGTCTAGAAGCCGAGTTGTACGGGAGAATGTGAAAAGTGTTCATATGTAGTAAAAACCTGAGAAATCCGTCCGTTTTCGTCATCTGTTATCGAATCGACTTAAAGCCAGATCGTCACATTGGCCGCTCTTCTCTCTGAAACATTTGTACTTATCTTGTGCAAAGCTATGCCGCGTGCTGCGGTATGCGGAGACACTAAAAGCACCATAGTAGAACACAGATGAAGCTTCTAAGTTGATGTAATAGCCAGTAAGATGTAGTACCATTCAAGTTTTAGGTACCGATTGTTGACTTTTTAGCTGTCTTTGGTGCCTTAGACATGAGCTAGGACCTTAAGATTCTGCATGAAAGGAGGACTAGCAGCCGAGTTGCACGGGAGAATGTGAAAAGTGTTCATATGTAGTAAAAACCAGAGAAATCCGTCCGTGTTCAACATTTGTTATCGAATCGACTTAAAGCCAGATCGTCACATTGGCCGCTCTTCTCTCTGAAACGGTTGTACTTATCGTCTGCAAAGCTATGTCGAGTGCTGCGGCATACGGAGACACTAAAAGCACCATAGTAGAACACAGATGAAGCTTCTAAGTTGATGTAATAGCCAGTAAGAAGTAGTACAATTCAAGTTTTAAGTATCGATTGTTGACTTCTTACCCTTCTTTGGTGCCTTGGGCATGAGCTAGGAACTTAAGATTTTGCATGATAGGAGGTCTAGCAGCCGCGTTGCACGTGAGAATGTGAAAAGTGTTCATATGTAGTAAAAACCTGATAAATCCGTTCGTTATCGTCATTCGTTATCGAATCGACTTAAAGCCAGATCGTCACATTAGCCGCTCTTCTCTCTGAAACGGTTGTACTTATCGACTGCAAAGCTATGTCGCGTGCTGCGGTATGCGGAGACACTAAAAGCACCATAGTAGAACACAGATGAAGCTTCTAAGTTGATGTAATAGCCAGTAACAAGTAGTACCATTCAAGTTTTAGGTATCGATTATTAACTTTTTAGCTAGCTTTGGTGCCTTGGACATGAGATAGGACCTTAAGATTCTGCATGAAAGGAGGCCTAGCAGCCGAGTTGCACGGGAGAATGTGAAAAGTGTTCATATGTAGTAAAAACCAGAGAAATCCGTCCGTGTTCGACATTTGTTATCGAATCGACTTAAAGCCAGATCGTCACATTCACCGCTCTTCTCTCTCAAACGGTTGTACTTATCGACTGCAAAGCTATGTCGCGTGCTGCGGTATGCGGAGACACTAAAAGCACCATAGTAGAACACAGATGAAGCTTCTAAGATGATGTAATAGCCAGTAAGAATTAGTACAATACCAGTTTTGGGTATCGATTATTGACTTATAGCTGGCTTTGGTGACTTGGGCATGAGCTAGGAACTTACGATTTTGCATGATAGGAGGTCTAGCAGCCGCGTTGCACGTGAGAATGTGAAATGTGTTCATATGTAGTAAAAACCAGAGAAATCCGTCCATTTTCGTCATTTGTTATCGAATCGACTTAAAGCCAGATCGTCACATTGGCCACTCTTCTCTCTGAAACGGTTGTACTTCTCGTCTGCAAAGCTATGTTGCGTGCTGCGGTATGCGGAGTCAGTAAAAGAACCATAGTAGAACACAGATGAAGCTTCTAAGTTGATGTAATAGAAAGTAAGAAGTAGTACAATTCAAGTTTTAGGTTTTGAATATGGACTTTTTAGCTGGCTTTGTTGCCTTGGACATGAGCTAGGGCCTTCAGATTCTGCATGAAAGGAGGACTAGCAGCCGAGTTGCACGGGAGAATGTGAAAACTGTTCATATGTAGTAAAAACCTGAGACATCCGTCCGTTTTCGTCATTTGTTATCGAATCGACTTAAAGCCAGATCGTCACATTGGCCGCTCTTCTCTCTGAAACGGTTGTACTTCTCGTCTGCAAAGCTATGTCGCGCTCTGCGATATGCGGAGTATGTAAAAGCACCATAGTAGAACACAGATGAAGCTTCTAAGTTGATGTAATAGCCAGTAAGATATAGTACAATTCAAGTTTTAGGTATCGATTATTGACTTTTTAGCTGGCGTTGGTGCGTTGGACATGAGCTAGGACCTTAAGATTGTGCATGAAAGAAGGATTAGCAGCGGAGTTGCACGGGAGAATATGAAAAGTGTTCATATGTAGTAAAAACCTAGAAATCCGTCCGTTTTCGTCATTTGTTATCGAATCGACTTAAAGCCACATCGTCACATTGGCCGCTATTCTCTCTGAAACGGAACACAGATGAAGCTTCTAAGTTGATGTAATAGCCAGTAAGATATAGTACAATTCAAGTTTTAGGTATCGATTATTGACTTTTTAGCTGGCGTTGGTGCGTTGGACATGAGCTAGGACCTTAAGATTGTGCATGAAAGAAGGATTAGCAGCGGAGTTGCACGGGAGAATATGAAAAGTGTTCATATGTAGTAAAAACCTAGAAATCCGTCCGTTTTCGTCATTTGTTATCGAATCGACTTAAAGCCACATCGTCACATTGGCCGCTATTCTCTCTGAAACGGTTGTACTTATCGTCTGCAAAGCTATGTCGCGTGCTGCGGTATTCTGAAACACTAAAAGCACCATAGTAGAACACAGATGAAGTTTCTAAGTTGATGTAATAGCCAGGAAGAAGTAGTATAATTCAAGTTTTAGGTATGGATTAAGACTTTATAGCTGGCTTTGGTGCCCTCGACATGAGCTAGGACCTTAACATTCTGCATAAAAGGAGGACTAGCAGCTTATTTGCACGGGAGAATGCGAAAAGTGTTCAAATGTAGAAAAAACCTGAGAAACACGTCAGTTTTCGTCATTTGTTATCGATTCGACTTAAAGCCAGATCGTCACATTGGCCGCTCTTCTCTCTGAAACGATTGTACTAATCGATTTCATAGCTATGTCGCGTGCTGCGGTATGCGGAGACACTAAAAGCAGCATAGTAGAACACAGATGAAGCTTCTAAGTTGATGTAATAGCCAGTAAGTAGTAGTACAATTCAAGTTTTAGGTATCGATTATTGACTTTTTAGCTGGCTTTGGTGCCTTGGACATGAGCTAGGACCTTTAGATTCTGCATGAAAGGAGGATTAGCAGCGGAGTTGCACGGGAGAATGTGAAAAGTGTTCATATGAAGTAAAAACCTGAGACATCAGTCCGTTTTCGTCATTTGTTATCGAATCGACTTAAAGCCAGATCGTCACATTGGCCGCTCTTCTCTCTGAAACGGTTGTACTTATCGTCTGCAAAGCTATATCGCGTGCTGCGGTATGCGGAGACAGTAAAAGCACCATAGTAGAACACAGATGAAGCTTCTAAGTTAATGTAATAGCCAGTAAGATATATAGTAGAATTCAAGTTTTAGGTATCGATTATTGACTTTTTAGCTGGCTTTGGTGCCTTGGACATGAGCTAGGACCTTAAGATTCTGCATGAAAGGAGGATTAG
Organism: Schistocerca gregaria; assembly: GCF_023897955.1. Taxonomy (NCBI): domain Eukaryota; kingdom Metazoa; phylum Arthropoda; class Insecta; order Orthoptera; family Acrididae; genus Schistocerca; species Schistocerca gregaria. Next base: position 4,773,256 of record NW_026061736.1, on the reverse strand, counting down.
CAGCGGAGTTGCACGGGAGAATATGAAAAGTGTTCATATGTAGTAAAAACCTAGAAATCCGTCCGTTTTCATCATTTGTTATCGAATCGACTTAAAGCCAGATCGTCACATTGGCCGCTCTTCTCTCTGAAACGGTTGTACTTATCGTCTGCAAAGCTATGTCGCGTGCTGCGGTATGCGGAGACAGTAAAATCACCATAGTGGAACACAGAGGAAGCTTCTATGTTGATGTAATAGCCAGTAAGTAGTAGTACAATTCAAGTTTTAGGTATCGATTATTGATTTTTATCTGGCTTTGGTGCCTTGGACATGAGCTAGGACCTTAAGATTCTGCATGAAAGGAGGACTAGCAGCCGATTTGCATGGGAGAATGTGAAAAGTGTTCATATGTAGTAAAAACCTGAGAAATCCGTCCGTTTTCTTCATTTGTTATCGAATCGACTTAAAGCCAAATCGTCACATTGGCCGCTCTTCTCTCTGAAACGGTTGTACTTATCGATTTCAAAGCTATGTCGCGTGCTGCGGTATGCGGAGACACTAAAAGCACCATAGTAGAACATAGATGAAGCTTCTAAGTTGATGTAATAGCCAGTAAGAAGTAGTACAATTCAAGTTTTAGGTATTGATTATTGACTTTTTATCTGGCTTTGGTGCTTTGGACATGAGCTAGGACCTTATGATTCTGCATGAAAGGAGGACTAGCAGCCGAGTTGCACGGGAGAATTTGAAAAGTTTTCATCTGTAGTAAAAACCTGAGAAATCCGTCGTCTTCGTCATTTGTTATCGAATCTACTGAAAGCCAGATCGTCACAGTGGCCGCTCTTCTCTCTGAAACGCTTGTACTTATCGTCTGCAAAGCTATGTCGCGTGCTGCGGTATGCGGAGACACTAAAAGCACCATAGTAGAACACAGATGAAGCTTCTAAGTTGATGTAATAGGCAGTAAGAAGTAGTACAATTCAAAGTTTAGGTATCGATTAATGACGTTTTAGCCGGCTTTGGTGCATTGGACGTGAGCTAGGACCTTATGATTCTGCATGAAAGGAGGACTTGCAGCCGAGTTGCACGGGAAAATGTGAAAAGTGTTCAAATGTAGTAAAAACCTGAGAAATCCGTCCGTCTTCGTCATTTGTTATCGAATCGACTTAAAGCCAGATCGTCACATTGGCCGCTCTTCTCTCTGAAACGGTTGTACTTCTCGTCTGCAAAGCTATGTCGCGATCTGCGATATGTGGAGACCGTAAAAGCACCATAGTAGAACACAGATGAAGCTTCTAAGTTGATGTAATAGCCAGTAAGATATAGTACAATTCAAGTTTTAGGTATCGATTATTGACTTTTTAGATGGCTTTGGTGCGTTGGACATGAGCTAGGACATTAAGTTTGTGCATGAAAGATGGATTAGCAGCGGAGTTGCACGGGAGAATATGAAAAGTGTTCATATGTAGTAAAAACCTAGAAATCCGTCCGTTTTCGTCATTTGTTATCGAATCGTCTTAAAGCCAGATCGTCACATTGGCCGCTATTCTCTCTGAAACGCTTGTACTTATCGTCTGCAAAGCTATGTCGCGTGCTGCGGTATTCTGAAACACTAAAAGCACCATAGTAGAACACAGATGAAGCTTCTAAGTTGATGTAATAGCCAATAAGAAGTAGTATAATTCAAGTTTTAGGTATGGATTAAGACTTTATAGCTGGCTTTGGTGCCCTCGACATGAGCTAGGACCTTAACATTCTGCATGAAAGGAGGACTAGCAGCTTATTTGCACGGGAGAATATGAAAAGTGCTCATATGTAGAAAAACCTAGAAATCCGTCCGTTTTCGTCATTTGTTATCGAATCGACTTAAAGCCAGATCGTCACATTGGCCGCCCTTCTCTCTGAAACGGTTGTACTTATCGTCTGCAAAGCTATGTCGCGTGCTGCGGTATGTGGAGAGAGTAAAAGCACCATAGTAGAACAAAGATGAAGCTTCTAAGTTGATGTAATAGCCAGTAAGAAGTAGTAGAATTCAAGTTTTAGGTATCGATTATTGACTTTTTAGCTGGCTTTGGTGCCTTGGACATGAGACAGGACCTTAGGTTTCTGCATTAAAGGAGGACTAGCAGCTGAGTTGCACGGGAGAATATGAAAAGTATTCATATGTAGTAAAAGCCTGAGACATTTGTCCGTTTTCATCATTTGTTATCGAATCGACTTAAAGCCAGATCGTCAAACTGGCCGCTCTTCTCTCTGGAACGGTTGTACTTCTCGTCTGCAAAGCTATGTTGCGTGCTGCGGTATGCGGAGACAGTAAAAGAACCATAGTAGAACACAGATGAAGCTTCTAAGTTGATGTAATAGCCAGTAAGAAGTAGTACAATTCAAGTTTTAGGTTTTGAATATTGACTTTTTAGCTGGCTTTGTTGCCTTGGACATGAGCTAGGGCCTTTAGATTCTGCATGAAAGGAGGACTAGCAGCCGAGTTGCACGGGAGAATGTGAAAAGTGTTCATATGTAGTACAAACCTGAGAAATCGGTCCGTTTTCGTCATTTGTTATCGAATCGACTTAAAACCAGATCGTCACAATGGCCGCCCTTCTCTCTGAAACGGTTCTACTTATCGTCTGCAAAGCTATATCGCGTGCTGCGGTATGCGGAGACACTAAAATCACCATAGTAGATCACAGATGAAGCTTCTAAGTTGATGTAAAAACCAGTAAGAAGTAGTCCAATTCAAGATTTAGGTATCGATTATTGACTTTGTAGCTGGCTTTGGTACCTTGGACATGAGCTAGGACCTTATGATTCTGCATGAAAGGAGGACTTGCAGCCGAGTTGCACGGGAAAATGTGAAAAGTGTTCATATGTAGTAAAAACCTGAGAAATCCGTCCGTTTTCGTCATTTGTTATCGAATCGACTTAAAGCCAGATCGTCACATTGGCCGCTCTTCTCTCTGAAACGGTTGTACTTCTCGTCTGCAAAGCTATGTCGCGCTCTGCGATATGCGGAGTATGTAAAAGCACCATAGTAGAACACAGATGAAGCTTCTAAGTTGATGTAATAGCCAGTAAGATATAGTACAATTCAAGTTTTAGGTATCGATTATTGACTTTTTAGCTGGCGTTGGTTGCGTTGGACATGAGCTAGGACCTTAAGATTGTGCATGAAAGAAGGATTAGCAGCGGAGTTGCACGGGAGAATATGAAAAGTGTTCATATGTAGTAAAAACCTAGAAATCCGTCCGTTTTCGTCATTTGTTATCGAATCGACTTAAAGCCACATCGTCACATTGGCCGCTATTCTCTCTGAAACGGTTGTACTTATCGTCTGCAAAGCTATGTCGCGTGCTGCGGTATTCTGAAACACTAAAAGCACCATAGTAGAACACAGATGAAGTTTCTAAGTTGATGTAATAGCCAGGAAGAAGTAGTATAATTCAAGTTTTAGGTATGGATTAAGACTTTATAGCTGGCTTTGGTGCCCTCGACATGAGCTAGGACCTTAACATTCTGCATAAAAGGAGGACTAGCAGCTTATTTGCACGGGAGAATGCGAAAAGTGTTCAAATGTAGAAAAAACCTGAGAAACACGTCAGTTTTCGTCATTTGTTATCGATTCGACTTAAAGCCAGATCGTCACATTGGCCGCTCTTCTCTCTGAAACGGTTGTACTAATCGATTTCATAGCTATGTCGCGTGCTGCGGTATGCGGAGACACTAAAAGCAGCATAATAGAACACAGATGAAGCTTCTAAGTTGATGTAATAGCCAGTAAGAAGTAGTACAATTCAAGTTTTAGGTATCGATTATTGACTTTTTAGCTGGCTTGGTGCCTTGGACATGAGCCAGGACCTTAACATTCTGCATGAAAGAAGGACTAGCAGCCAATTTGCACAGGAGAATGTGAAAAGTGTTCATATGTAGTAAAAACCTGAGACATTTGTCCGTTTTCGTCATTTGTTATCGAATCGACTTAAAGCCAGATCGTCACATTGGCCGCCCTTCTCTCTGAACAAGTTGTAGTTATCGTCTGGAAAGCTATGTCGCGTGCTGCGGTATGCGGACACACTAAAAGCACCATAGTAGAACACAGATGAAGCTTCTAAGTTGATGTAATAGCCAGTAAGTAGTAGTACAATTCAAGTTTTATGTATCGATTATTGACTTTTTAGCTGGCTTTGGTGCCTTGGACATGAGCTAGGACCTTTAGATTCTGCATGAAAGGAGGATTAGCAGCGTCGTTGCACGGGAGAATGTGAAAAGTGTTCATATGAAGTAAAAACCTGAGACATCAGTCCGTTTTCGTCATTTGTTATCGAATCGACTTAAAGCCAGATCGTCACATTGGCCGCTCTTCTCTCTGAAACGGTTGTACTTATCGTCTGCAAAGCTATGTCGCGTGCTGCGGTATGCGGAGACAGTAAAAGCACCATAGTAGAACACAGATGAAGCTTCTAAGTTAATGTAATAGCCAGTAAGATATATAGTAGAATTCAAGTTTTAGGTATCGATTATTGACTTTTTAGCTGGCTTTGGTGCCTTGGACATGAGCTAGGACCTTAAGATTCTGCATGAAAGGAGGATTAGCAGCGGAGTTGCACGGGAGAATATGAAAAGTGTTCATATGTAGTAAAAACCTAGAAATCCGTCCGTTTTCATCATTTGTTATCGAATCGACTTAAAGCCAGATCGTCACATTGGCCGCTCTTCTCTCTGAAACGGTTGTACTTATCGTCTGCAAAGCTATGTCGCGTGCTGCGGTATGCGGAGACAGTAAAATCACCATAGTGGAACACAGAGGAAGCTTCTATGTTGATGTAATAGCCAGTAAGTAGTAGTACAATTCAAGTTTTAGGTATCGATTATTGACTTTTTATCTGGCTTTGGTGCCTTGGACATGAGCTAGGACCTTAAGATTCTGCATGAAAGGAGGACTAGCAGCCGATTTGCATGGGAGAATGTGAAAAGTGTTCATATGTAGTAAAAACCTGAGAAATCCGTCCGTTTTCTTCATTTGTTATCGAATCGACTTAAAGCCAGATCGTCACATTGGCCGCTCTTCTCTCTGAAACGGTTGTACTTATCGATTTCAAAGCTATGTCGCGTGCTGCGGTATGCGGAGACACTAAAAGCGCCATAGTAGAACATAGATGAAGCTTCTAAGTTGATGTAATAGGCAGTAAGAAGTAGTACAATTCAAGTTTTAGGTATCGATTATTGACTTTTTATCTGGCTTTGGTGCTTTGGACATGAGCTAGGACCTTATGATTCTGCATGAAAGGAGGACTAGCAGCCGAGTTGCACGGGAGAATTTGAAAAGTTTTCATCTGTAGTAAAAACCTGAGAAATCCGTCGTCTTCGTCATTTGTTATCGAATCTACTGAAAGCCAGATCGTCACAGTGGCCGCTCTTCTCTCTGAAACGCTTGTACTTATCGTCTGCAAAGCTATGTCGCGTGCTGCGGTATGCGGAGACACTAAAAGCACCATAGTAGAACACAGATGAAGCTTCTAAGTTGATGTAATAGGCAGTAAGAAGTAGTACAATTCAAAGTTTAGGTATCGATTAATGACGTTTTAGCCGGCTTTGGTGCATTGGACGTGAGCTAGGACCTTATGATTCTGCATGAAAGGAGGACTTGCAGCCGAGTTGCACGGGAAAATGTGAAAAACGTTCAAATGTAGTAAAAACCTGAGAAATCCGTCCGTTTTCGTCATTTGTTATCGAATCGACTTAAAGCCAGATCGTCACATTGGCCGCTCTTCTCTCTGAAACGGTTGTACTTCTCGTCTGCAAAGCTATGTCGCGATCTGCGATATGTGGAGACCGTAAAAGCACCATAGTAGAACACAGATGAAGCTTCTAAGTTGATGTAATAGCCAGTAAGATATAGTACAATTCAAGTTTTAGGTATCGATTATTGACTTTTTAGATGGCTTTGGTGCGTTGGACATGAGCTAGGACATTAAGTTTGTGCATGAAAGATGGATTAGCAGCGGAGTTGCACGGGAGAATATGAAAAGTGTTCATATGTAGTAAAAACCTAGAAATCCGTCCGTTTTCGTCATTTGTTATCGAATCGTCTTAAAGCCAGATCGTCACATTTTCCGCTATTCTCTCTGAAACGCTTGTACTTATCGTCTGCAAAGCTATGTCGCGTGCTGCGGTATTCTGAAACACTAAAAGCACCATAGTAGAACACAGATGAAGCTTCTAAGTTGATGTAATAGCCAATAAGAAGTAGTATAATTCAAGTTTTAGGTATGGATTAAGACTTTATAGCTGGCTTTGGTGCCCTCGACATGAGCTAGGACCTTAACATTCTGCATGAAAGGAGGACTAGCAGCTTATTTGCACGGGAGAATGTGAAAAGTGTTCATATGTATTAAAAACCTGAGGAACACGTCAGTTTTCGTCCTTTGTTATCGAATCGACTTAAAGCCAGATCGTCACATTGGCCGCTCTTCTCTCTGAAACGGTTGTACTAATCGATTTCGTAGCTATGTCGCGTGCTGCGGTATGCGGAGACACTAAAAGCACCATAGTAGAACACAGATGAAGCTTCTAAGTTGATGTAATAGCCAGTAAGAAGTAGTACAATTAAAGTTTTAGGTATCGGTTATTGACTTTTTACCCTTCTTTGGTGCCTTGGACATGAGCTAGGAACTTAACATTTTTCATGAAAGGAGGACTAGCAGCCGAGTTGCACGGGAGAATGTGAAAAGTGTTCATATGTAGTAAAAACCTGAAAATCCGTCCGTTTTAGTCATTTGTTATCGAATCGAATTAAAGCCAGATCGTCACATTGGCCGCTCTTCTCTCTGAAACGGTTGTACTTATCGTCTGCAAAGCTATGTCGCGTGCTGCGGTATGCGGAGACACTAAAAGCACCATAGTAGAACACAGATGAAGCTTCTAAGTTGATGTAATACCCAGTAAGAAGTAGTAAAATTCAAGTTTTAGGTATCGATTATTGACTTTTTAGCTGGCTTTGGTGCCTTGGACATGAGCTAGGACCTTAAGATTCTGCATGAGAGGAGGACTAGCAGCCGATTTGCACGGGAGAATGTGAAAAGTGTTCATATGTAGTAAAAACCTGAGAAATCCGTCCGTTTTGGTCATTTGTTATCGAATCGACTTCAAGCCAGATCGTCCCATTGGCCACTCTTCTCTCTGCAAAAGTTGTACTTATCGTCTGCAAAGCTATGTCGCGTGCTGCGGTATGCGGACACACTAAAAGCACCATAGTAGAACACAGATGAGGCTTCTAAGTTGATGTAATAGCCAGTAAGAAGTAATACAATTCAAGTATTATGTATCGATTATTGACATTTTAGCTGGCTTTGGTACATTGGACATGAGCTAGGACCTTAAGATTCTCCATGAAAGGAGTACTAGCAGCCGAGTTGCACGGGAGAATGTGAATAGTGTTCATATGTAGTAAAAACCTGAGACATCCGTCCGTTTTCGTCATTTGTTATCGAATCGACTTAAAGCCAGATCGTCACATTGGCCGCTCTTCTCTCTAAAACGGTTGTACTTATCGTCTGCAAAGCTATGTGGCGTGCTGCGGTATGCGGAGACAGTAAAAGCACCATAGTAGAACACAGATGAAGCTTCTAAGTTGATGTAATAGCCAGGAAGATATAGTACAATTCATGTTTTAGGTATCGATTATTTACTTTTTAGCTGGCTTTGGTGCCTTGGACATGAGCTAGGACCTTAAGATTCTGCATGAAAGGAGGATTAGCAGCGGAGTTACACGGGAGAATATGAAAAGTGTTCATATGTAGTAAAAACCTGAGACATCCGTCCGTTTTCGTCATTTGTTATCAAATCGACTTGAAGCCAGATGGTCACATTGGCCGCTCTTCTCTCTGAAACGGTTGTACTTCTCGTCTGCAAAGCTATGTCGCGTGCTGCGGTATGCTGAGACACTAAAAGCACCATAGTAGAACACAGATGAAGCTTCTAAGTTGATGTAATAGCCAGTAAGAAGTAGTACAATTCAAGTTTTAGGTATTGAATATTGACTTTTTAGCTGGCTTTGGTGCCTTGGACTTGAGCTAGGACCTTAAGATTCTGCATGAAAGGAGGACTAGCAGCCGAGTTGCACGGGAGAATGTGAAAAGTGTTCATATGTAGTAAAAACCTGAAAATCCGTCCGTTTTAGTCATTTGTTATCGAATCGAATTAAAGCCAGATCGTCACATTGGCCGCTCTTCTCTCTGAAACGGTTGTACTTATCGTCTGCAAAGCTATGTCGCGTGCTGCGGTATGCGGAGACACTAAAAGCACCATAGTAGAACACAGATTAAGCTCCTAAGTTGATGTAATACCCAGTAAGAAGTAGTAAAATTCAAGTTTTAGGTATCGATTATTGACTTTTTAGCTGGCTTTGGTGCCTTGGACATGAGCTAGGACCTTAACATTCTGCATGTAAGGAGGACTAGCAGCCGAGTTGCACGGGAGAATGTGAAAAGTGTTCATATGTAGTAAAAACCTGAGAAATCCGTCCGTTTTCGTCATTTGTTATCGAATCGACTTAAAGCCAGATTGTCACATTGGCCGCTCTTCTCTCTGAAACGCTTGTACCTATCGTCTGCAAAGCTATGTCGCGTGCTGCGGTATGCGGAGACACTAAAATCACCAGAGTAGAACACAGATGAAGCATCTAAATTGACGTAATAGCCAGTAAGAAGTAATCCAATTCAAGTTTTAGGTATCGATTATTGACTTTTTAGCTGGCTTTGGTGCCTTGGACATGAGCTAGGACCTTAAGATTCTGCATGAGAGGAGGACTAGCAGCCGATTTGCACGGGAGAATGTGAAAAGTGTTCATATGTAGTAAAAACCTGAGAAATCCGTCCGTTTTGGTCATTTGTTATCGAATCGACTTCAAGCCAGATCGTCCCATTGGCCACTCTTCTCTCTGCAAAAGTTGTACTTATCGTCTGCAAAGCTATGTCGCGTGCTGCGGTATGCGGACACACTAAAAGCACATAGTAGAACACAGATGAGGCTTCTAAGTTGATGTAATAGCCAGTAAGAAGTAATACAATTCAAGTATTATGTATCGATTATTGACATTTTAGCTGGCTTTGGTACATTGGACATGAGCTAGGACCTTAAGATTCTCCATGAAAGGAGTACTAGCAGCCGAGTTGCACGGGAGAATGTGAATAGTGTTCATATGTAGTAAAAACCTGAGACATCCGTCCGTTTTCGTCATTTGTTATCGAATCGACTTAAAGCCAGATCGTCACATTGGCCGCTCTTCTCTCTAAAACGGTTGTACTTATCGTCTGCAAAGCTATGTGGCGTGCTGCGGTATGCGGAGACAGTAAAAGCACCATAGTAGAACACAGATGAAGCTTCTAAGTTGATGTAATAGCCAGGAAGATATAGTACAATTCATGTTTTAGGTATCGATTATTTACTTTTTAGCTGGCTTTGGTGCCTTGGACATGAGCTAGGACCTTAAGATTCTGCATGAAAGGAGGATTAGCAGCGGAGTTACACGGGAGAATATGAAAAGTGTTCATATGTAGTAAAAACCTGAGACATCCGTCCGTTTTCGTCATTTGTTATCAAATCGACTTGAAGCCAGATCGTCACATTGGCCGCTCTTCTCTCTGAAACGGTTGTACTTCTCGTCTGCAAAGCTATGTCGCGTGCTGCGGTATGCTGAGACACTAAAAGCACCATAGTAGAACACAGATGAAGCTTCTAAGTTGATGTAATAGCCAGTAAGAAGTAGTACAATTCAAGTTTTAGGTATTGAATATTGACTTTTTAGCTGGCTTTGGTGCCTTGGACTTGAGCTAGGACCTTAAGATTCTGCATGAAAGGAGGACTAGCAGCCGAGTTGCACGGGAGAATGTGAAAAGTGTTCATATGTAGTAAAAACCTGAGAAATCGGTCCGTTTTCGTTATTTGGTATCGAACCGACTTAAAGCCAGATCGTCACATTGGCCGCTCTTCTCTCTGAAACGGTTGTACTTATCGTCTGCAAAGCTATGTCGCGTGCTGCGGTATGCGGAGACACTAAAATCACCATAGTAGAACACAGATGAGGCTTCTAAGTTGATGTAATATCCAGTAAGAAGTAATCCAATTCAAGTTTTTGGTATCGATTATTGACTTTTTAACTGGCTTTGGTACCTTGGACATGAGCTAGGACCTTAAGATTCTGCATGAAAGGAGGACTAGCAGCCGAGTTGCACGGGAGAATGTGAATAGTGTTCATATGTAGTAAAAACCTGAGACATCTGTCCGTTTTCGTCATTTGTTATCGAATCGACTTAAAGCCAGATCGTCACATTGGCCGCTCTTCTCTCTGAAACGGTTGTACTTCTCGTGTGCAAAGCTATGTCGCGTGCTGCGGTATGCTGAGACACTAAAAGCACCATAGTAGAACACAGATGAAGCTTCTAAGTTGATGTATAGCCAGGAAGAAGTAGTACAATTCAAGTTTTAGGTATCGATTATTGACTTTTTAGCTGGATTTGGTGCCTTGGACATGAGCTAGGACCTTATGATTCTGCATGAAAGGAGGACTAGCAGCCGATTTGCACGGGAGAATGTGAAAAGTGTTCATATGTAGTATTAACCTGAGAAATCCGTCAGTTTTCGTCATTTGTTATCGAATCGACTTAAAGCCAGATGGTCACATTGTCCGCTCTTCTCTCTGAAACGGTTGTACTTAACGTCTGCAAAGCTATGTCGCGTGCTGCGGTATGCGGAGACACTAAAATCACCATAGAAGAACACAGGTGAGGCTTCTAAGTTGATGTAATAGCCAGTAAGAAGTAATCCAATTCAAGTTTTAGGTATCGATTATTGACTTTTTAGCTGGCTTTGGTGCCTTGGACATGAGCTAGGACCTTAAGATTCTGCATGAAAGGAGGACTAGCAGCCCAGTTGCACGGGAGAATGTGAAATGTGTTCATATGTAGTAAAAACCTAAGAAATCCGTCCGTTTTCGTCATTTGTTATCGAATCTACTTAAAGCCAGATCGTCACAGTGGCCGCTCTTTTCTCTGAAACGCTTGTACTTATCGTCTGCAAAGCTATGTCGCGAGCTGCGGTATGCGGAGACACTAAAAGCACCATAGTAGAACACATATGAAGCTTCTAAGTTGATGTAATAGCCAGTAAGAAGTAGTACAATTCAAGTTTTAGGTATTGAATATTGACTTTTTAGCTGGCTTTGGTGCCTTGGACATGAGCTATCACCTTAAGATTCTGCATAAAAGGAGGACTAGCAGCCGAGTTGCACGGGAGAATGTGAAAAGTGTTCATATGTAGTAAAAACCTAAGAAATCGGTCCGTTTTCGTCATTTGTTATCGAACCGACTTAAAGCAAGATCGTCACATTGGCCGCTCTTCTCTCTGAAACGGTTGTACTTATCCTCTGCAAAGCTATGTCGCGTGCTGCGGTATGCTGAGACACTAAAAGCACCATAGTAGAACACAGATGAAGCTTCTAAGTTGATGTAGTAGCCAGGAAGAAGTAGTACAATTCAAGTTTTAGGTATCGATTATTGACTTTTTAGCTGGCTTTGGTGCCTTGGACATGAGCTAGGACCTTATGATTCTGCATGAAAGGAGGATTAGCAGCCGATGTGCACGGGAGAATGTGAAAAGTGTTCATATGTAGTAAAAACCTGAGAAATCCGTCCGTTTTCGTCATTTGTTATCGAATCGACTTAAAGCTAGATCGTCATATTGGCCGCTCTTCTCTCTGAAACGGTTGTACTTATCCTCTGCAAAGCTATGTCGCTTGCTGCGGTATGCGGAGACACTAAAATCACCATAGTAGAACACAGACGAGGTTTCTAAGTTGATGTAATAGCCAGTAAGAAGTAATACAATTCCAGTATCAGGTATCGATTATTGACTTTTTAGCTGGCTTTGGTACCTTGGACATGAGCTAGGACCTTAAGATTCTACATGAAAGGAGGACTAGCAGCCGAGTTGCACGGGAGAATGTGAATTGTGTTCATATGTAGTAAAAACCTGAGAAATACGTCCGTTTTCGTCATTTGTTATCGAATCGACTTAAAGCCAGATCGTCACATTGGCCGCACTTCTCTCTGAAACGGTTGTACTTATCGTCTGCAAAGCTATGTGGCGTGCTGCCGTATGCGGAGACAGTAAAAGCACCATAGTAGAACACAGATGAAGCTTCTAAGTTGATGTAATAGCCAGGAAGATATAGTACAATTCATGTTTTAGGTATCGATTATTTACTTTTTAGCTGGCTTTGGTGCCTTGGACATGAGCTAGGACCTTAAGATTCTGCATGAAAGGAAGATTAGCAGCGGAGTTACACGGGAGAATATGAAAAGTGTTCATATGTAGTAAAAACCTGAGACATCCGTCCGTTTTCGTCATTTGTTATCAAATCGACTTGAAGCCAGATCGTCACATTGGCCGCTCTTCTCTCTGATACGGTTGTACTTCTCGTCTGCAAAGCTATGTCGCGTGCTGCGGTATGCTGAGACACTAAAAGCACCATAGTAGAACACAGATGAAGCTTCTAATTTGATGTAATAGCCAGTAAGAAGTAGTACAATTCAAGTTTTAGGTATTGAATATTGACTTTTTAGCTGGCTTTGGTGCCTTGGACTTGAGCTAGGACCTTAAGATTCTGCATGAAAGGAGGACTAGCAGCCGAGTTGCACGGGAGAATGTGAAAAGTGTTCATATGTAGTAAAAACCTGAGAAATCGGTCCGTTTTCGTTATTTGGTATCGAACCGACTTAAAGCCAGATCGTCACATTGGCCGCTCTTCTCTCTGAAACGGTTGTACTTATCGTCTGCAAAGCTATGTCGCGTGCTGCGGTATGCGGAGACACTAAAATCACCATAGTAGAACACAGATGAGGCTTCTAAGTTGATGTAATAGCCAGTAAGAAGTAATACAATTCAAGTATTATGTATCGATTATTGACATTTTAGCTGGCTTTGGTACATTGGACATGAGCTAGGACCTTAAGATTCTCCATGAAAGGAGGACTAGCAGCCGAGTTGCACGGGAGAATGTGAATAGTGTTCATATGTAGTAAAAACCTGAGACATCCGTCCGTTTTCGTCATTTGTTATCGAATCGACTTAAAGCCAGATCGTCACATTGGCCGCTCTTCTCTCTGAAACGGTTGTACTTATCGTCTGCAAAGCTATGTGGCGTGCTGCGGTATGCGGAGACAGTAAAAGCACCATAGTAGAACACAGATGAGGCTTCTAAGTTGATGTAATAGCCAGTAAGAAGTAATACAATTCAAGTATTATGTATCGATTATTGACATTTTAGCTGGCTTTGGTACATTGGACATGAGCTAGGACCTTAAGATTCTGCATGAAAGGAGGACTAGCAGCCGAGTTGCACGGGAGAATGTGAATAGTGTTCATATGTACTAAAAACCTGAGACATCCGTCCGTTTTCGTCATTTGTTATCGAATCGACTTAAAGCCAGATCGTCACATTGGCCGCTCTTCTCTCTGAAACGGTTGTACTTCTCGTCTGCAAAGCTATGTCGCGTGCTGCGGTATGCTGAGACACTAAAAGCACCATAGTAGAACACAGATGAAGCTTCTAAGTTGATGTAATAGCCAGGAAGAAGTAGTACAATTCAAGTTTTAGGTATCGATTATTGACTATTTAGCTGGCTTTGATGCCTTGGACATGAGCTAGGACCTTATGATTCTGCATGAAAGGAGGACTAGCAGCCGATTTGCACGGGAGAATGTGAAAAGTGTTCATATGTAGTATTAACCTGAGAAATCCGTCAGTTTTCGTCATTTGTTATCGAATCGACTTAAAGCCAGATCGTCACATTGTCCGCTCTTCTCTCTGAAACGCTTGTACTTATCGTCTGCAAAGCTATGTCGCGAGCTGCGGTATGCGGAGACACTAAAAGCACCATAGTAGAACACATATGAAGCTTCTAAGTTGATGTAATAGCTAGTAAGAAGTAGTACAATTCAAGTTTTAGGTATTGAATATTGACTTTTTAGCTGGCTTTGGTGCCTTGGACATGAGCTATCACCTTAAGATTCTGCATAAAAGGAGGACTAGCAGCCGAGTTGCACGGGAGAATGTGAAAAGTGTTCATATGTAGTAAAAACCTAAGAAATCGGTCCGTTTTCGTCATTTGTTATCGAACCGACTTAAAGCAAGATCGTCACATTGGCCGCTCTTCTCTCTGAAACGGTTGTACTTATCCTCTGCAAAGCTATGTCGCGTGCTGCGGTATGCGGAGACACTAAAATCACCATAGTAGAACACAGATGAGGCTTCTAAGTTGATGTAATAGCCAGTAAGAAGTAATACAATTCAAGTATCAGGTATCGATTATTGACTTTTTAGCTGGCTTTGGTACCTTGGACATGAGCTAGGACCTTAAGATTCTACATGAAAGGAGGACTAGCAGCCGAGTTGTACGGGAGAATGTGAATTGTGTTCATATGTAGTAAAAACCTGAGAAATACGTCCGTTTTCGTCATTTGTTATCGAATCGACTTAAAGCCAGATCGTCACATTGGCCGCTCTTCTCTCTGAAACGGTTGTACTTATCGATTGCAAAGCTATGTCGCGTGCTGCGGTATGCGGAGACACTAAAAGCACCATAGTAGAACACAGATGATGCTTCTAAGTTAATGTAATAGCCAGGAAGATATAGTACAATTCATGTTTTACGTATCGATTATTTACTTTTTAGCTGGCTTTGGTGCCTTGGACATGAGCTAGGCCCTTATGATTCTGCATGAAAGAAAATTAGCAGCGGAGTTCCACGGGAGAATATGAAATGTGCTCATATGTAGTAAAAACCTAGAAATCCGTCCGTTTTCGTCATTTGTTATCGAATCGACTTAACGCCAGATCGTCACATTGGCCGATCTTCTCTCTGAAACGGTTGTACTTACCGTCTGCAAAGCTATGTCGCGTGCTGCGGTATGCTGAGACACTAAAAGCACCATAGTAGAACACAGATGAAGCTTCTAAGTTGATGTAGTAGCCAGGAAGAAGTAGTACAATTCAAGTTTTAGGTATCGATTATTGACTTTTTAGCTGGCTTTGGTGCCTTGGACATGAGCTAGGACCTTATGATTCTGCATGAAAGGAGGATTAGCAGCCGATTTGCACGGGAGAATGTGAAAAGTGTTCATATGTAGTAAAAACCTGAGAAATCCGTCCGTTTTCGTCATTTGTTATCGAATCGACTTAAAGCTAGATCGTCATATTGGCCTCTCTTCTCTCTGAAACGGTTGTACTTATCCTCTGCAAAGCTATGTCGCGTGCTGCGGTATGCGGAGACACTAAAATCACCATAGTAGAACACAGATGAGGCTTCTAAGTTGATGTAATAGCCAGTAAGAAGTAATACAATTCCAGTATCAGGTATCGATTATTGACTTTTTAGCTGGCTTTGGTACCTTGGACATGAGCTAGGACCTTAAGATTCTACATGAAAGGAGGACTAGCAGCCGAGTTGCACGGGAGAATGTCAATTGTGTTCATATGTAGTAAAAACCTGAGAAATACGTCCGTTTTCGTCATTTGTTATCGAATCGACTTAAAGCCAGATCGTCACATTGGCCGCTCTTCTCTCTGAAACGGTTGTACTTATCGTCTGCAAAGCTATGTGGCGTGCTGCGGTATGCGGAGACAGTAAAAGCACCATAGTAGAACACAGATGAAGCTTCTAAGTTGATGTAATAGCCAGGAAGATATAGTACAATTCATGTTTTAGGTATCGATTATTTACTTTTTAGCTGGCTTTGGTGCCTTGGACATGAGCTAGGACCTTAAGATTCTGCATGAAAGGAGGATTAGCAGCGGAGTTACACGGGAGAATATGAAAAGTGTTCATATGTAGTAAAAACCTGAGACATCCGTCCGTTTTCGTCATTTGTTATCAAATCGACTTGAAGCCAGATCGTCACATTGGCCGCTCTTCTCTCTGAGACGCTTGTACTTCTCGTCTGCAAAGCTATGTCGCATGCTGCGGTATGCTGAGACACTAAAAGCACCATAGTAGAACACAGATGAAGCTACTAAGTTGATGTAATAGCCAGTAAGAAGTAGTACAATTCAAGTTTTAGGTATTGAATATTGACTTTTTAGCTGGCTTTGGTGCCTTGGACTTGAGCTAGGACCTTAAGATTCTGCATGAAAGGAGGACTAGCAGCCGAGTTGCACGGGAGAATGTGAAAAGTGTTCATATGTAGTAAAAACCTGAGAAATCGGTCCGTTTTCGTTATTTGGTATCGAACCGACTTAAAGCCAGATCGTCACATTGGCCGCTCTTCTCTCTGAAACGGTTGTACTTATCGTCTGCAAAGCTATGTCGCGTGCTGCGGTATGCGGAGACACTAAAATCACCATAGTAGAACACAGATGAGGCTTCTAAGTTGATGTAATAGCCAGTAAGAAGTAATACAATTCAAGTATTATGTATCGATTATTGACATTTTAGCTGGCTTTGGTACATTGGACATGAGCTAGGACCTTATGATTCTGCATGAAAGGAGGACTAGCAGCCGATTTGCACGGGAGAATGTGAAAAGTGTTCATATGTAGTATTAACCTGAGAAATCCGTCAGTTTTCGTCATTTGTTATCGAATCGACTTAAAGCCAGATCGTCACATTGTCCGCTCTTCTCTCTGAAACGGTTGTACTTAACGTCTGCAAAGCTATGTCGCGTGCTGCGGTATGCGGAGACACTAAAATCACCATAGTAGAACACAGGTGAGGCTTCTAAGTTGATGTAATAGCCAGTAAGAAGTAATCCAATTCAAGTTTTAGGTATCGATTATTGACTTTTAAGCTGGCTTTGGTGCCTTGGACATGAGCTAGGACCTTAAGATTCTGCATGGAAGGAGGACTAGCAGCCCAGTTGCACGGGAGAATGTGAAAAGTGTTCATATGTAGTAAAAACCTAAGAAATCCGTCCGTTTTCGTCATTTGTTATCGAATCTACTTAAAGCCAGATCGTCACAGTGGCCGCTCTTTTCTCTGAAACGCTTGTACTTATCGTCTGCAAAGCTATGTCGCGAGCTGCGGTATGTGGAGACACTAAAAGCACCATAGTAGAACACATATGAAGCTTCTAAGTTGATGTAATAGCCAGTAAGAAGTAGTACAATTCAAGTTTTAGGTATTGAATATTGACTTTTTAGCTGGCTTTGGTGCCTTGGACATGAGCTATCACCTTAAGATTCTGCATAAAAGGAGGACTAGCAGCCGAGTTGCACGGGAGAATGTGAAAAGTGTTCATATGTAGTAAAAACCTAAGAAATTGGTCCGTTTTCGTCATTTGTTATCGAACCGACTTAAAGCAAGATCGTCACATTGGCCGCTCTTCTCTCTGAAACGGTTGTACTTATCCTCTGCAAAGCTATGTCGCGTGCTGCGGTATGCGGAGACACTAAAATCACCATAGTAGAACACAGATGAGGCTTCTAAGTTGATGTAATAGCCAGTAAGAAGTAATACAATTCAAGTATCAGGTATCGATTATTGACTTTTTAGCTGGCTTTGGTACCTTGGACATGAGCTAGGACCTTAAGATTCTACATGAAAGGAGGACTAGCAGCCGAGTTGTACGGGAGAATGTGAATTGTGTTCATATGTAGTAAAAACCTGAGAAATACGTCCGTTTTCGTCATTTGTTATCGAATTGACTTAAAGCCAGATCGTCACATTGGCCGCTCTTCTCTCTGAAACGGTTGTACTTATCGATTGCAAAGCTATGTCGCGTGCTGCGGTATGCGGAGACACTAAAAGCACCATAGTAGAACACAGATGAAGCTTCTAAGTTGATGTAATAGCCAGTAAGAAGTAGTACAATTCAAGTTTTAGGTATCGATTATTGACTTTTTAGCTGGCTTTGGTGCCTTGGACATGATCTAGGACCTTAAGATTCTGCATGAAAGGAGGACTAGCAGCCGAGTTGCACGGAAGAATGTGAAAAGTGTTCATATGTAGTAAAAACCTGAGAAATCCGTCCGTTTTGGTCATTTGTTATCGAATCGACTTCAAGCCAGATCGTCTAATTGGCCGCTCTTCTCTCTGCAAAAGTTGTACTTATCGTCTGCAAAGCTATGTTGCGTGCTGCGGTATGCGGACACACTAAAAGCACCGTAGTAGAACACAGATGAAGCTTCTAAGTTGATGTAATAGCCAGGAAGATATAGTACAATTCATGTTTTACGTATCGATTATTTACTTTTTAGCTGGCTTTGGTGCCTTGGACATGAGCTAGGACCTTATGATTCTGCATGAAAGGAAATTAGCAGCGGAGTTCCACGGGAGAATATGAAATGTGCTCATATGTAGTAAAAACCTAGAAATCCGTCCGTTTTCGTCATTTGTTATCGAATCGACTTAAAGCCAGATCGTCACATTGGCCGATCTTCTCTCTGAAACGGTTGTACTTACCGTCTGCAAAGCTATGTCGCGTGCTGCGGTATGCTGAGACACTAAAAGCACCATAGTAGAACACAGATGAAGCTTCAAAGTTGATGTAGTAGCCAGGAAGAAGTAGTACAATTCAAGTTTCAGGTATCGATTATTGACTTTTTAGCTGGCTTTGGTGCCTTGGACATGAGCTAGGACCTTATGATTCTGCATGAAAGGAGGATTAGCAGCCGATTTGCACGGGAGAATGTGAAAAGTGTTCATATGTAGTAAAAACCTGAGAAATCCGTCCGTTTTCGTCATTTGTTATCGAATCGACTTAAAGCTAGATCGTCATATTGGCCGCTCTTCTCTCTGAAACGGTTGTACTTATCGATTGCAAAGCTATGTCGCGTGCTACGGTATGCGGAGACACTAAAAGCACCATAGTAGAACACAGATAAAGCTTCTAAGTTGATGTAATAGCCAGTAAGAAGTAGTACAATTAAAGTTTTAGGTATCGATTATTGACTTTTTAGCTGGCTTTGGTAGCTTGGACATGAGCTAGGACCTTAAGATTCTGCATGAAAGGAGGACTAGCAGCAAAGTTGCACGGGAGAAGGTGAAAAATGTTAGTATGTAGTAAAAACCTGAGACATCCGTCCGTTTACGTCATTTGTTATCGAATCTACTTAAAGCCAGATCGTCACATTGGCCGCTCTTCTCTCTGAAACGGTTGTACTTATCGTCTGCAAAGCTATGTCGCGTGCTGCGGTATGCGGAGACAGTAAAAGCACCATAGTAGAACACAGATGAAGCTTCTAAGTTGATCTAATAGCCAGTAAGAAGTAGTACAATTCAAATTTTAGGTATCGATTATTGACTTTTAGCTGGCTTTGGTGCCTTGGACAGAGCTAGGACCCTAAGATTCTGCATGAAAGGAGGATTAGCAGCGGAGTTGCACGGGAGAATATGAAAAGTGTTCATATGTAGTAAAAATCTAGAAATCCGTCCGTTTTCGTCATTTGTTATCGAATCGACTTAAAGCCAGATCGTCACATTGTCCGCTCTTCTCTCTGAAACGGTTGTACTTATCGATTGCAAAGCTATGTCGCGTGCTGCGGTATGCGGAGACACTAAAAGCAACATAGTAGAACACAGATGAAGCTTCTAAGTTGATGTAATAGCCAGTAAGAAATAGTACAATTCATGTTTTAGGTATCGATTATTGACTTTTTAGCTGGCTTTGGTGCCTTGGACATGAGCTAGGACCTTATGAATCTGCATGAAAGGAGGGCTAGCAGCCGATTTACACGAGAGAATGTGAAAAGTGTTTATATGTAGTAAAAAACTGAGAAATCGGTCCGTTTTCGTCATTTGTTATCGAATCGACTTCAAGTCAGATCGTCACATTGGCCGCTCTTCTCTCTGAAACGGTTGTACTTATCGTCTGCAAAGCTATGTCGCGTGCTGCGGTATGCGGAGACACTAAAAGCACCACAGTAGAACACAGATGAAGCTTCTAAGTTGATGTAATAGCCAGTAAGAAATAGTACAATTCAAGTTTTAGGTATCGATTATTGACTTTTTAGCTGGCTTTGGTGCCTTGGACATGAGCTAGGACCTTATGATTCTGCATGAAAGGAGGGCTAGCAGCCGATTTGCACGAGAGAATGTGAAAAGTGTTCATATGTAGTAAAAAACTGAGAAATCGGTCCGTTTGCGTCATTTGTTATCGAATCGACTTCAAGCCAGATCGTCACATTGGCCGCTCTTCTCTCTGAAACGGTTGTACTTATCGTCTGCAAAGCAATGTCGCGTGCTGCGGTATGCGGAGACACTAAAAGCACCATAGTAGAACACAGATGAAGCTTCGAAGTTGATGTAATAGCCAGTAAGAAGTAGTACAATTCAAGTTTTAGGTATCGATTATTGACTTTTTAGCTGGCTTTGTTGCCTTGGACATGAGCTAGGACCTTAAGAGTCTGCATGAAAGGAGGACTAGCAGCCTAGTTGCACGGGAAAATGTGAAAAGTGTTCATATGTAGTAAAAACCTGAGAAATCCGTCCGTGTTGGTCATTTGTTATCGAATCGACTTAAAGCCAGATCGTAACATTGGCCGCTCTTCTCTCTGAAACACTTGTACTTATCGTCTGCTAAGCTATGTCGCGTGCTGCGGTATGCTGAGACACTAAAAGCACCATAGTAGAACACAGATGAAGCTTCTAAGTTGATGTAATAGCCAGTAGGAAGTAGTACAATTCAAGTTTTAGGTATTGAATATTGACTTTTTAGCTGGCTTTGGTGCCTTGGACATGAGCTAGGACCTTAAGATTCTGCATGAAAGGAGGACGAGGAGCCAAGTTGCACGGGAGAATGTGAAAAGTGTTCATATGTAGTAAAAACGTGAGAAATCGGTCCGTTTTCGTCACTTGTTATCGAATCGACTTAAAGCCAGATCGTCTCATTGGCCGCTCATCTCTCTGAAACGGTTGTACTTATCGTCTGCAATGCTATGTCGCGTGCTGGGGTATGCGGAGACACTAAAAGCACCATAGTAGAACACAGATGAAGCTTCTAAGTTGATGTAGTAGCCAGGAAGAAGTAGTACAATTCAAGTTTTAGGTATCGATTATTGACTTTTTAGCTGGCTTTGGTGCCTTGGACATGAGCTAGGACCTTATGATTCTGCATGAAAGGAGGACTAGCAGCCGATTTGCACGGGAGAATGTGAAAAGTGTTCATATGTAGTAAAAACCTGAGAAATCCGTCCGTTTTCGTCATTTGTTATCGAATCGACTTAAAGCTAGATCGTCATATTGGCCGCTCTTCTCTCTGAAACGGTTGTACTTATCGATTGCAAAGCTATGTCGCGTGCTGCGGTATGCGGAGACACTAAAAGCACCATAGTAGAACACAGATGAAGCTTCTAAGTTGATGTAATAGCCAGTAAGAAGTAGTACAATTAAAGTTTTAGGTATCGATTATTGACTTTTTAGCTGGCTTTGATAGCTTGGACATGAGGTAGGACCTTAAGATTCTGCATGAAAGGAGGACTAGCAGCAAAGTTGCACGGGAGAAGGTGAAAAATGTTAGTATGTAGTAAAAACCTGAGACATCCGTCCGTTTACGTCATTTGTTATCGAATCTACTTAAAGCCAGATCGTCACATTGGCCGCTCTTCTCTCTGAAACGGTTGTACTTATCGTCTGCAAAGCTATGTCGCGTGCTGCGGTATGCGGAGACAGTAAAAGCACCATAGTAGAACACAGATGAAGCTTCTAAGTTGATCTAATAGCCAGTAAGAAGTAGTACAATTCAAATTTTAGGTATCGATTATTGACTTTTAGCTGGCTTTGGTGCCTTGGACATGAGCTAGGACCTTAAGATTCTGCATGAAAGGAGGATTAGCAGCGGAGTTGCACGGGAGAATATGAAAAGTGTTCATATGTAGTAAAAATCTAGAAATCCGTCCGTTTTCGTCATTTGTTATCGAATCGACTTAAAGCCAGATCGTCACATTGGCCGATCTTCTCTCTGAAACGGTTGTACTTACCGTCTGCAAAGCTATGTCGCGTGCTGCGGTATGCTGAGACACTAAAAGCACCATAGTAGAACACAGATGAAGCTTCTAAGTTGATGTAGTAGCCAGGAAGAAGTAGTACAATTCAAGTTTTAGGTATCGATTATTGACTTTTTAGCTGGCTTTGGTGCCTTGGACATGAGCTAGGACCTTATGATTCTGCATGAAAGGAGGATTAGCAGCCGATTTGCACGGGAGAATGTGAAAAGTGTTCATATGTAGTAAAAACCTGAGAAATCCGTCCGTTTTCGTCATTTGTTATCGAATCGACTTAAAGCTAGATCGTCATATTGGCCTCTCTTCTCTCTGAAACGGTTGTACTTATCCTCTGCAAAGCTATGTCGCGTGCTGCGGTATGCGGAGACACTAAAATCACCATAGTAGAACACAGATGAGGCTTCTAAGTTGATGTAATAGCCAGTAAGAAGTAATACAATTCCAGTATCAGGTATCGATTATTGACTTTTTAGCTGGCTTTGGTACGTTGGACATGAGCTAGGACCTTAAGATTCTACATGAAAGGAGGACTAGCAGCCGAGTTGCACGGGAGAATGTCAATTGTGTTCATATGTAGTAAAAACCTGAGAAATACGTCCGTTTTCGTCATTTGTTATCGAATCGACTTAAAGCCAGATCGTCACATTGGCCGCTCTTCTCTCTGAAACGGTTGTACTTATCGTCTGCAAAGCTATGTGGCGTGCTGCGGTATGCGGAGACAGTAAAAGCACCATAGTAGAACACAGATGAAGCTTCTAAGTTGATGTAATAGCCAGGAAGATATAGTACAATTCATGTTTTAGGTATCGATTATTTACTTTTTAGCTGGCTTTGGTGCCTTGGACATGAGCTAGGACCTTAAGATTCTGCATGAAAGGAGGATTAGCAGCGGAGTTACACGGGAGAATATGAAAAGTGTTCATATGTAGTAAAAACCTGAGACATCCGTCCGTTTTCGTCATTTGTTATCAAATCGACTTGAAGCCAGATCGTCACATTGGCCGCTCTTCTCTCTGAAACGCTTGTACTTCTCGTCTGCAAAGCTATGTCGCATGCTGCGGTATGCTGAGACACTAAAAGCACCATAGTAGAACACAGATGAAGCTACTAAGTTGATGTAATAGCCAGTAAGAAGTAGTACAATTCAAGTTTTAGGTATTGAATATTGACTTTTTAGCTGGCTTTGGTGCCTTGGACTTGAGCTAGGACCTTAAGATTCTGCATGAAAGGAGGACTAGCAGCCGAGTTGCACGGGAGAATGTGAAAAGTGTTCATATGTAGTAAAAACCTGAGAAATCGGTCCGTTTTCGTTATTTGGTATCGAACCGACTTAAAGCCAGATCGTCACATTGGCCGCTCTTCTCTCTGAAACGGTTGTACTTATCGTCTGCAAAGCTATGTCGCGTGCTGCGGTATGCGGAGACACTAAAATCACCATAGTAGAACACAGATGAGGCTTCTAAGTTGATGTAATAGCCAGTAAGAAGTAATACAATTCAAGTATTATGTATCGATTATTGACATTTTAGCTGGCTTTGGTACATTGGACATGAGCTAGGACCTTATGATTCTGCATGAAAGGAGGACTAGCAGCCGATTTGCACGGGAGAATGTGAAAAGTGTTCATATGTAGTATTAACCTGAGAAATCCGTCAGTTTTCGTCATTTGTTATCGAATCGACTTAAAGCCAGATCGTCACATTGTCCGCTCTTCTCTCTGAAACGGTTGTACTTAACGTCTGCAAAGCTATGTCGCGTGCTGCGGTATGCGGAGACACTAAAATCACCATAGTAGAACACAGGTGAGGCTTCTAAGTTGATGTAATAGCCAGTAAGAAGTAATCCAATTCAAGTTTTAGGTATCGATTATTGACTTTTAAGCTGGCTTTGGTGCCTTGGACATGAGCTAGGACCTTAAGATTCTGCATGGAAGGAGGACTAGCAGCCCAGTTGCACGGGAGAATGTGAAAAGTGTTCATATGTAGTAAAAACCTAAGAAATCCGTCCGTTTTCGTCATTTGTTATCGAATCTACTTAAAGCCAGATCGTCACAGTGGCCGCTCTTTTCTCTGAAACGCTTGTACTTATCGTCTGCAAAGCTATGTCGCGAGCTGCGGTATGCGGAGACACTAAAAGCACCATAGTAGAACACATATGAAGCTTCTAAGTTGATGTAATAGCCAGTAAGAAGTAGTACAATTCAAGTTTTAGGTATTGAATATTGACTTTTTAGCTGGCTTTGGTGCCTTGGACATGAGCTATCACCTTAAGATTCTGCATAAAAGGAGGACTAGCAGCCGAGTTGCACGGGAGAATGTGAAAAGTGTTCATATGTAGTAAAAACCTAAGAAATTGGTCCGTTTTCGTCATTTGTTATCGAACCGACTTAAAGCAAGATCGTCACATTGGCCGCTCTTCTCTCTGAAACGGTTGTACTTATCCTCTGCAAAGCTATGTCGCGTGCTGCGGTATGCGGAGACACTAAAATCACCATAGTAGAACACAGATGAGGCTTCTAAGTTGATGTAATAGCCAGTAAGAAGTAATACAATTCAAGTATCAGGTATCGATTATTGACTTTTTAGCTGGCTTTGGTACCTTGGACATGAGCTAGGACCTTAAGATTCTACATGAAAGGAGGACTAGCAGCCGAGTTGTACGGGAGAATGTGAATTGTGTTCATATGTAGTAAAAACCTGAGAAATACGTCCGTTTTCGTCATTTGTTATCGAATTGACTTAAAGCCAGATCGTCACATTGGCCGCTCTTCTCTCTGAAACGGTTGTACTTATCGATTGCAAAGCTATGTCGCGTGCTGCGGTATGCGGAGACACTAAAAGCACCATAGTAGAACACAGATGAAGCTTCTAAGTTGATGTAATAGCCAGTAAGAAGTAGTACAATTCAAGTTTTAGGTATCGATTATTGACTTTTTAGCTGGCTTTGGTGCCTTGGACATGATCTAGGACCTTAAGATTCTGCATGAAAGGAGGACTAGCAGCCGAGTTGCACGGAAGAATGTGAAAAGTGTTCATATGTAGTAAAAACCTGAGAAATCCGTCCGTTTTGGTCATTTGTTATCGAATCGACTTCAAGCCAGATCGTCTAATTGGCCGCTCTTCTCTCTGCAAAAGTTGTACTTATCGTCTGCAAAGCTATGTTGCGTGCTGCGGTATGCGGACACACTAAAAGCACCGTAGTAGAACACAGATGAAGCTTCTAAGTTGATGTAATAGCCAGGAAGATATAGTACAATTCATGTTTTACGTATCGATTATTTACTTTTTAGCTGGCTTTGGTGCCTTGGACATGAGCTAGGACCTTATGATTCTGCATGAAAGGAAATTAGCAGCGGAGTTCCACGGGAGAATATGAAATGTGCTCATATGTAGTAAAAACCTAGAAATCCGTCCGTTTTCGTCATTTGTTATCGAATCGACTTAAAGCCAGATCGTCACATTGGCCGATCTTCTCTCTGAAACGGTTGTACTTACCGTCTGCAAAGCTATGTCGCGTGCTGCGGTATGCTGAGACACTAAAAGCACCATAGTAGAACACAGATGAAGCTTCAAAGTTGATGTAGTAGCCAGGAAGAAGTAGTACAATTCAAGTTTCAGGTATCGATTATTGACTTTTTAGCTGGCTTTGGTGCCTTGGACATGAGCTAGGACCTTATGATTCTGCATGAAAGGAGGATTAGCAGCCGATTTGCACGGGAGAATGTGAAAAGTGTTCATATGTAGTAAAAACCTGAGAAATCCGTCCGTTTTCGTCATTTGTTATCGAATCGACTTAAAGCTAGATCGTCATATTGGCCGCTCTTCTCTCTGAAACGGTTGTACTTATCGATTGCAAAGCTATGTCGCGTGCTACGGTATGCGGAGACACTAAAAGCACCATAGTAGAACACAGATAAAGCTTCTAAGTTGATGTAATAGCCAGTAAGAAGTAGTACAATTAAAGTTTTAGGTATCGATTATTGACTTTTTAGCTGGCTTTGGTAGCTTGGACATGAGCTAGGACCTTAAGATTCTGCATGAAAGGAGGACTAGCAGCAAAGTTGCACGGGAGAAGGTGAAAAATGTTAGTATGTAGTAAAAACCTGAGACATCCGTCCGTTTACGTCATTTGTTATCGAATCTACTTAAAGCCAGATCGTCACATTGGCCGCTCTTCTCTCTGAAACGGTTGTACTTACCGTCTGCAAAGCTATGTCGCGTGCTGCGGTATGCGGAGACAGTAAAAGCACCATAGTAGAACACAGATGAAGCTTCTAAGTTGATCTAATAGCCAGTAAGAAGTAGTACAATTCAAATTTTAGGTATCGATTATTGACTTTTAGCTGGCTTTGGTGCCTTGGACAGAGCTAGGACCCTAAGATTCTGCATGAAAGAGGATTAGCAGCGGAGTTGCACGGGAGAATATGAAAAGTGTTCATATGTAGTAAAAATCTAGAAATCCGTCCGTTTTCGTCATTTGTTATCGAATCGACTTAAAGCCAGATCGTCACATTGTCCGCTCTTCTCTCTGAAACGGTTGTACTTATCGATTGCAAAGCTATGTCGCGTGCTGCGGTATGCGGAGACACTAAAAGCAACATAGTAGAACACAGATGAAGCTTCTAAGTTGATGTAATAGCCAGTAAGAAATAGTACAATTCAAGTTTTAGGTATCGATTATTGACTTTTTAGCTAGCTTTGGTGCCTTGGACATGAGCTAGGACCTTATGAATCTGCATGAAAGGAGGGCTAGCAGCCGATTTACACGAGAGAATGTGAAAAGTGTTTATATGTAGTAAAAAACTGAGAAATCGGTCCGTTTTCGTCATTTGTTATCGAATCCACTTCAAGTCAGATCGTCACATTGGCCGCTCTTCTCTCTGAAACGGTTGTACTTATCGTCTGCAAAGCTATGTCGCGTGCTGCGGTATGCGGAGACACTAAAAGCACCATAGTAGAACACAGATGAAGCTTCTAAGTTGATGTAATAGCCAGTAAGAAATAGTACAATTCAAGTTTTAGGTATCGATTATTGACTTTTTAGCTGGCTTTGGTGCCTTGGACATGAGCTAGGACCTTATGATTCTGCATGAAAGGAGGGCTAGCAGCCGATTTGCACGAGAGAATGTGAAAAGTGTTCATATGTAGTAAAAAACTGAGAAATCGGTCCGTTTGCGTCATTTGTTATCGAATCGACTTCAAGCCAGATCGTCACATTGGCCGCTCTTCTCTCTGAAACGGTTGTACTTATCGTCTGCAAAGCAATGTCGCGTGCTGCGGTATGCGGAGACACTAAAAGCACCATAGTAGAACACAGATGAAGCTTCGAAGTTGATGTAATAGCCAGTAAGAAGTAGTACAATTCAAGTTTTAGGTATCGATTATTGACTTTTTAGCTGGCTTTGTTGCCTTGGACATGAGCTAGGACCTTAAGATTCTGCATGAAAGGAGGACTAGCAGCCTAGTTGCACGGGAAAATGTGAAAAGTGTTCATATGTAGTAAAAACCTGAGAAATCCGTCCGTGTTGGTCATTTGTTATCGAATCGACTTAAAGCCAGATCGTAACATTGGCCGCTCTTCTCTCTGAAACACTTGTACTTATCGTCTGCTAAGCTATGTCGCGTGCTGCGGTATGCTGAGACACTAACAGCACCATAGTAGAACACAGATGAAGCTTCTAAGTTGATGTAATAGCCAGTAGGAAGTAGTACAATTCAAGTTTTAGGTATTGAATATTGACTTTTTAGCTGGCTTTGGTGCCTTGGACATGAGCTAGGACCTTAAGATTCTGCATGAAAGGAGGACGAGGAGCCAAGTTGCACGGGAGAATGTGAAAAGTGTTCATATGTAGTAAAAACCTGAGAAATCGGTCCGTTTTCGTCACTTGTTATCGAATCGACTTAAAGCCAGATCGTCTCATTGGCCGCTCATCTCTCTGAAACGGTTGTACTTATCGTCTGCAAAGCTATGTCGCGTGCTGGGGTATGCGGAGACACTAAAAGCACCATAGTAGAACACAGATGAAGCTTCTAAGTTGATGTAGTAGCCAGGAAGAAGTAGTACAATTCAAGTTTTAGGTATCGATTATTGACTTTTTAGCTGGCTTTGGTGCCTTGGACATGAGCTAGGACCTTATGATTCTGCATGAAAGGAGGACTAGCAGCCGATTTGCACGGGAGAATGTGAAAAGTGTTCATATGTAGTAAAAACCTGAGAAATCCGTCCGTTTTCGTCATTTGTTATCGAATCGACTTAAAGCTAGATCGTCATATTGGCCGCTCTTCTCTCTGAAACGGTTGTACTTATCGATTGCAAAGCTATGTCGCGTGCTGCGGTATGCGGAGACACTAAAAGCACCATAGTAGAACACAGATGAAGCTTCTAAGTTGATGTAATAGCCAGTAAGAAGTAGTACAATTAAAGTTTTAGGTATCGATTATTGACTTTTTAGCTGGCTTTGATAGCTTGGACATGAGGTAGGACCTTAAGATTCTGCATGAAAGGAGGACTAGCAGCAAAGTTGCACGGGAGAAGGTGAAAAATGTTAGTATGTAGTAAAAACCTGAGACATCCGTCCGTTTACGTCATTTGTTATCGAATCTACTTAAAGCCAGATCGTCACATTGGCCGCTCTTCTCTCTGAAACGGTTGTACTTATCGTCTGCAAAGCTATGTCGCGTGCTGCGGTATGCGGAGACAGTAAAAGCACCATAGTAGAACACAGATGAAGCTTCTAAGTTGATCTAATAGCCAGTAAGAAGTAGTACAATTCAAATTTTAGGTATCGATTATTGACTTTTAGCTGGCTTTGGTGCCTTGGACATGAGCTAGGACCTTAAGATTCTGCATGAAAGGAGGATTAGCAGCGGAGTTGCACGGGAGAATATGAAAAGTGTTCATATGTAGTAAAAATCTAGAAATCCGTCCGTTTTCGTCATTTGTTATCGAATCGACTTAAAGCCAGATCGTCACATTGGCCGATCTTCTCTCTGAAACGGTTGTACTTACCGTCTGCAAAGCTATGTCGCGTGCTGCGGTATGCTGAGACACTAAAAGCACCATAGTAGAACACAGATGAAGCTTCTAAGTTGATGTAGTAGCCAGGAAGAAGTAGTACAATTCAAGTTTTAGGTATCGATTATTGACTTTTTAGCTGGCTTTGGTGCCTTGGACATGAGCTAGGACCTTATGATTCTGCATGAAAGGAGGATTAGCAGCCGATTTGCACGGGAGAATGTGAAAAGTGTTCATATGTAGTAAAAACCTGAGAAATCCGTCCGTTTTCGTCATTTGTTATCGAATCGACTTAAAGCTAGATCGTCATATTGGCCTCTCTTCTCTCTGAAACGGTTGTACTTATCCTCTGCAAAGCTATGTCGCGTGCTGCGGTATGCGGAGACACTAAAATCACCATAGTAGAACACAGATGAGGCTTCTAAGTTGATGTAATAGCCAGTAAGAAGTAATACAATTCCAGTATCAGGTATCGATTATTGACTTTTTAGCTGGCTTTGGTACGTTGGACATGAGCTAGGACCTTAAGATTCTACATGAAAGGAGGACTAGCAGCCGAGTTGCACGGGAGAATGTCAATTGTGTTCATATGTAGTAAAAACCTGAGAAATACGTCCGTTTTCGTCATTTGTTATCGAATCGACTTAAAGCCAGATCGTCACATTGGCCGCTCTTCTCTCTGAAACGGTTGTACTTATCGTCTGCAAAGCTATGTCGCGTGCTGCGGTATGCGGAGACAGTAAAAGCACCATAGTAGAACACAGATGAAGCTTCTAAGTTGATGTAATAGCCAGGAAGATATAGTACAATTCATGTTTTAGGTATCGATTATTTACTTTTTAGCTGGCTTTGGTGCCTTGGACATGAGCTAGGACCTTAAGATTCTGCATGAAAGGAGGATTAGCAGCGGAGTTACACGGGAGAATATGAAAAGTGTTCATATGTAGTAAAAACCTGAGACATCCGTCCGTTTTCGTCATTTGTTATCAAATCGACTTGAAGCCAGATCGTCACATTGGCCGCTCTTCTCTCTGAAACGGTTGTACTTCTCGTCTGCAAAGCTATGTCGCGTGCTGCGGTATGCTGAGACACTAAAAGCACCATAGTAGAACACAGATGAAGCTACTAAGTTGATGTAATAGCCAGTAAGAAGTAGTACAATTCAAGTTTTAGGTATTGAATATTGACTTTTTAGCTGGCTTTGGTGCCTTGGACTTGAGCTAGGACCTTAAGATTCTGCATGAAAGGAGGACTAGCAGCCGAGTTGCACGGGAGAATGTGAAAAGTGTTCATATGTAGTAAAAACCTGAGAAATCGGTCCGTTTTCGTTATTTGGTATCGAACCGACTTAAAGCCAGATCGTCACATTGGCCGCTCTTCTCTCTGAAACGGTTGTACTTATCGTCTGCAAAGCTATGTCGCGTGCTGCGGTATGCGGAGACACTAAAATCACCATAGTAGAACACAGATGAGGCTTCTAAGTTGATGTAATAGCCAGTAAGAAGTAATACAATTCAAGTATTATGTATCGATTATTGACATTTTAGCTGGCTTTGGTACATTGGACATGAGCTAGGACCTTAAGATTCTGCATGAAAGGAGGACTAGCAGCCGAGTTGCACGGGAGAATGTGAATAGTGTTCATATGTACTAAAAACCTGAGACATCCGTCCGTTTTCGTCATTTGTTATCGAATCGACTTAAAGCCAGATCGTCACATTGGCCGCTCTTCTCTCTGAAACGGTTGTACTTCTCGTCTGCAAAGCTATGTCGCGTGCTGCGGTATGCTGAGACACTAAAAGCACCATAGTAGAACACAGATGAAGCTTCTAAGTTGATGTAATAGCCAGGAAGAAGTAGTACAATTCAAGTTTTAGGTATCGATTATTGACTATTTAGCTGGCTTTGATGCCTTGGACATGAGCTAGGACCTTATGATTCTGCATGAAAGGAGGACTAGCAGCCGATTTGCACGGGAGAATGTGAAAAGTGTTCATATGTAGTATTAACCTGAGAAATCCGTCAGTTTTCGTCATTTGTTATCGAATCGACTTAAAGCCAGATCGTCACATTGTCCGCTCTTCTCTCTGAAACGGTTGTACTTAACGTCTGCAAAGCTATGTCGCGTGCTGCGGTATGCGGAGACACTAAAATCACCATAGTAGAACACAGGTGAGGCTTCTAAGTTGATGTAATAGCCAGTAAGAAGTAATCCAATTCAAGTTTTAGGTATCGATTATTGACTTTTAAGCTGGCTTTGGTGCCTTGGACATGAGCTAGGACCTTAAGATTCTGCATGGAAGGAGGACTAGCAGCCCAGTTGCACGGGAGAATGTGAAAAGTGTTCATATGTAGTAAAAACCTAAGAAATCCGTCCGTTTTCGTCATTTGTTATCGAATCTACTTAAAGCCAGATCGTCACAGTGGCCGCTCTTTTCTCTGAAACGCTTGTACTTATCGTCTGCAAAGCTATGTCGCGAGCTGCGGTATGCGGAGACACTAAAAGCACCATAGTAGAACACATATGAAGCTTCTAAGTTGATGTAATAGCCAGTAAGAAGTAGTACAATTCAAGTTTTAGGTATTGAATATTGACTTTTTAGCTGGCTTTGGTGCCTTGGACATGAGCTATCACCTTAAGATTCTGCATAAAAGGAGGACTAGCAGCCGAGTTGCACGGGAGAATGTGAAAAGTGTTCATATGTAGTAAAAACCTAAGAAATTGGTCCGTTTTCGTCATTTGTTATCGAACCGACTTAAAGCAAGATCGTCACATTGGCCGCTCTTCTCTCTGAAACGGTTGTACTTATCCTCTGCAAAGCTATGTCGCGTGCTGCGGTATGCGGAGACACTAAAATCACCATAGTAGAACACAGATGAGGCTTCTAAGTTGATGTAATAGCCAGTAAGAAGTAATACAATTCAAGTATCAGGTATCGATTATTGACTTTTTAGCTGGCTTTGGTACCTTGGACATGAGCTAGGACCTTAAGATTCTACATGAAAGGAGGACTAGCAGCCGAGTTGTACGGGAGAATGTGAATTGTGTTCATATGTAGTAAAAACCTGAGAAATACGTCCGTTTTCGTCATTTGTTATCGAATTGACTTAAAGCCAGATCGTCACATTGGCCGCTCTTCTCTCTGAAACGGTTGTACTTATCGATTGCAAAGCTATGTCGCGTGCTGCGGTATGCGGAGACACTAAAAGCACCATAGTAGAACACAGATGAAGCTTCTAAGTTGATGTAATAGCCAGTAAGAAGTAGTACAATTCAAGTTTTAGGTATCGATTATTGACTTTTTAGCTGGCTTTGGTGCCTTGGACATGATCTAGGACCTTAAGATTCTGCATGAAAGGAGGACTAGCAGCCGAGTTGCACGGAAGAATGTGAAAAGTGTTCATATGTAGTAAAAACCTGAGAAATCCGTCCGTTTTGGTCATTTGTTATCGAATCGACTTCAAGCCAGATCGTCTAATTGGCCGCTCTTCTCTCTGCAAAAGTTGTACTTATCGTCTGCAAAGCTATGTTGCGTGCTGCGGTATGCGGACACACTAAAAGCACCGTAGTAGAACACAGATGAAGCTTCTAAGTTGATGTAATAGCCAGGAAGATATAGTACAATTCATGTTTTACGTATCGATTATTTACTTTTTAGCTGGCTTTGGTGCCTTGGACATGAGCTAGGACCTTATGATTCTGCATGAAAGGAAATTAGCAGCGGAGTTCCACGGGAGAATATGAAATGTGCTCATATGTAGTAAAAACCTAGAAATCCGTCCGTTTTCGTCATTTGTTATCGAATCGACTTAAAGCCAGATCGTCACATTGGCCGATCTTCTCTCTGAAACGGTTGTACTTACCGTCTGCAAAGCTATGTCGCGTGCTGCGGTATGCTGAGACACTAAAAGCACCATAGTAGAACACAGATGAAGCTTCAAAGTTGATGTAGTAGCCAGGAAGAAGTAGTACAATTCAAGTTTCAGGTATCGATTATTGACTTTTTAGCTGGCTTTGGTGCCTTGGACATGAGCTAGGACCTTATGATTCTGCATGAAAGGAGGATTAGCAGCCGATTTGCACGGGAGAATGTGAAAAGTGTTCATATGTAGTAAAAACCTGAGAAATCCGTCCGTTTTCGTCATTTGTTATCGAATCGACTTAAAGCTAGATCGTCATATTGGCCGCTCTTCTCTCTGAAACGGTTGTACTTATCGATTGCAAAGCTATGTCGCGTGCTACGGTATGCGGAGACACTAAAAGCACCATAGTAGAACACAGATAAAGCTTCTAAGTTGATGTAATAGCCAGTAAGAAGTAGTACAATTAAAGTTTTAGGTATCGATTATTGACTTTTTAGCTGGCTTTGGTAGCTTGGACATGAGCTAGGACCTTAAGATTCTGCATGAAAGGAGGACTAGCAGCAAAGTTGCACGGGAGAAGGTGAAAAATGTTAGTATGTAGTAAAAACCTGAGACATCCGTCCGTTTACGTCATTTGTTATCGAATCTACTTAAAGCCAGATCGTCACATTGGCCGCTCTTCTCTCTGAAACGGTTGTACTTATCGTCTGCAAAGCTATGTCGCGTGCTGCGGTATGCGGAGACAGTAAAAGCACCATAGTAGAACACAGATGAAGCTTCTAAGTTGATCTAATAGCCAGTAAGAAGTAGTACAATTCAAATTTTAGGTATCGATTATTGACTTTTAGCTGGCTTTGGTGCCTTGGACAGAGCTAGGACCCTAAGATTCTGCATGAAAGGAGGATTAGCAGCGGAGTTGCACGGGAGAATATGAAAAGTGTTTATATGTAGTAAAAATCTAGAAATCCGTCCGTTTTCGTCATTTGTTATCGAATCGACTTAAAGCCAGATCGTCACATTGTCCGCTCTTCTCTCTGAAACGGTTGTACTTATCGATTGCAAAGCTATGTCGCGTGCTGCGGTATGCGGAGACACTAAAAGCAACATAGTAGAACACAGATGAAGCTTCTAAGTTGATGTAATAGCCAGTAAGAAATAGTACAATTCAAGTTTTAGGTATCGATTATTGACTTTTTAGCTGGCTTTGGTGCCTTGGACTTGAGCTAGGACCTTATGAATCTGCATGAAAGGAGGGCTAGCAGCCGATTTACACGAGAGAATGTGAAAAGTGTTTATATGTAGTAAAAAACTGAGAAATCGGTCCGTTTTCGTCATTTGTTATCGAATCGACTTCAAGTCAGATCGTCACATTGGCCGCTCTTCTCTCTGAAACGGTTGTACTTATCGTCTGCAAAGCTATGTCGCGTGCTGCGGTATGCGGAGACACTAAAAGCACCATAGTAGAACACAGATGAAGCTTCTAAGTTGATGTAATAGCCAGTAAGAAATAGTACAATTCAAGTTTTAGGTATCGATTATTGACTTTTTAGCTGGCTTTGGTGCCTTGGACATGAGCTAGGACCTTATGATTCTGCATGAAAGGAGGGCTAGCAGCCGATTTGCACGAGAGAATGTGAAAAGTGTTCATATGTAGTAAAAAACTGAGAAATCGGTCCGTTTGCGTCATTTGTTATCGAATCGACTTCAAGCCAGATCGTCACATTGGCCGCTCTTCTCTCTGAAACGGTTGTACTTATCGTCTGCAAAGCAATGTCGCGTGCTGCGGTATGCGGAGACACTAAAAGCACCATAGTAGAACACAGATGAAGCTTCTAAGTTGATGTAATAGCCAGTAAGAAGTAGTACAATTCAAGTTTTAGGTATCGATTATTGACTTTTTAGCTGGCTTTGTTGCCTTGGACATGAGCTAGGACCTTAAGATTCTGCATGAAAGGAGGACTAGCTGCCTAGTTGCACGGGAAAATGTGAAAAGTGTTCATATGTAGTAAAAACCTGAGAAATCCGTCCGTGTTGGTCATTTGTTATCGAATCGACTTAAAGCCAGATCGTAACATTGGCCGCTCTTCTCTCTGAAACACTTGTACTTATCGTCTGCTAAGCTATGTCGCGTGCTGCGATATGCTGAGACACTAAAAGCACCATAGTAGAACACATATGAAGCTTCTAAGTTGATGTAATAGCCAGTAGGAAGTAGTACAATTCAAGTTTTAGGTATTGAATATTGACTTTTTAGCTGGCTTTGGTGCCTTGGACATGAGCTAGGACCTTAAAATTCTGCATGAAAGGAGGACGAGGAGCCAAGTTGCACGGGAGAATGTGAAAAGTGTTCATATGTAGTAAAAACCTGAGAAATCGGTCCGTTTTCGTCACTTGTTATCGAATCGACTTAAAGCCAGATCGTCTCATTGGCCGCTCATCTCTCTGAAACGGTTGTACTTATCGTCTGCAAAGCTATGTCGCGTGCTGGGGTATGCGGAGACACTAAAAGCACCATAGTAGAACACAGATGAAGCTTCTAAGTTGATGTAGTAGCCAGGAAGAAGTAGTACAATTCAAGTTTTAGGTATCGATTATTGACTTTTTAGCTGGCTTTGGTGCCTTGGACATGAGCTAGGACCTTATGATTCTGCATGAAAGGAGGACTAGCAGCCGATTTGCACGGGAGAATGTGAAAAGTGTTCATATGTAGTAAAAACCTGAGAAATCCGTCCGTTTTCGTCATTTGTTATCGAATCGACTTAAAGCTAGATCGTCATATTGGCCGCTCTTCTCTCTGAAACGGTTGTACTTATCGATTGCAAAGCTATGTCGCGTGCTGCGGTATGCGGAGACACTAAAAGCACCATAGTAGAACACAGATGAAGCTTCTAAGTTGATGTAATAGCCAGTAAGAAGTAGTACAATTAAAGTTTTAGGTATCGATTATTGACTTTTTAGCTGGCTTTGATAGCTTGGACATGAGGTAGGACCTTAAGATTCTGCATGAAAGGAGGACTAGCAGCAAAGTTGCACGGGAGAAGGTGAAAAATGTAAGTATGTAGTAAAAACCTGAGACATCCGTCCGTTTACGTCATTTGTTATCGAATCTACTTAAAGCCAGATCGTCACATTGGCCGCTCTTCTCTCTGAAACGGTTGTACTTATCGTCTGCAAAGCTATGTCGCGTGCTGCGGTATGCGGAGACAGTAAAAGCACCATAGTAGAACACAGATGAAGCTTCTAAGTTGATCTAATAGCCAGTAAGAAGTAGTACAATTCAAATTTTAGGTATCGATTATTGACTTTTAGCTGGCTTTGGTGCCTTGGACATGAGCTAGGACCTTAAGATTCTGCATGAAAGGAGGATTAGCAGCGGAGTTGCACGGGAGAATATGAAAAGTGTTCATATGTAGTAAAAATATAGAAATCCGTCCGTTTTCGTCATTTGTTATCGAATCGACTTAAAGCCAGATCGTCACATTGTCCGCTCTTCTCTCTGAAACGGTTGTACTTATCGATTGCAAAGCTATGTCGCGTGCTGCGGTATGCGGAGACACTAAAAGCAACATAGTAGAACACAGATGAAGCTTCTAAGTTGATGTAATAGCCAGTAAGAAATAGTACAATTCAAGTTTTAGGTATCGATTATTGACTTTTTAGCTGGCTTTGGTGCCTTGGACATGAGCTAGGACCTTATGAATCTGCATGAAAGGAGGGCTAGCAGCCGATTTACACGAGAGAATGTGAAAAGTGTTTATATGTAGTAAAAAACTGAGAAATCGGTCCGTTTTCGTCATTTGTTATCGAATCGACTTCAAGTCAGATCGTCACATTGGCCGCTCTTCTCTCTGAAACGGTTGTACTTATCGTCTGCAAAGCTATGTCGCGTGCTGCGGTATGCGGAGACACTAAAAGCACCATAGTAGAACACAGATGAAGCTTCTAAGTTGATGTAATAGCCAGTAAGAAATAGTACAATTCAAGTTTTAGGTATCGATTATTGACTTTTTAGCTGGCTTTGGTGCCTTGGACATGAGCTAGGACCTTATGATTCTGCATGAAAGGAGGGCTAGCAGCCGATTTGCACGAGAGAATGTGAAAAGTGTTCATATGTAGTAAAAAACTGAGAAATCGGTCCGTTTGCGTCATTTGTTATCGAATCGACTTCAAGCCAGATCGTCACATTGGCCGCTCTTCTCTCTGAAACGGTTGTACTTATCGTCTGCAAAGCAATGTCGCGTGCTGCGGTATGCGGAGACACTAAAAGCACCATAGTAGAACACAGATGAAGCTTCTAAGTTGATGTAATAGCCAGTAAGAAGTAGTACAATTCAAGTTTTAGGTATCGATTATTGACTTTTTAGCTGGCTTTGTTGCCTTGGACATGAGCTAGGACCTTAAGATTCTGCATGAAAGGAGGACTAGCAGCCTAGTTGCACGGGAAAATGTGAAAAGTGTTCATATGTAGTAAAAACCTGAGAAATCCGTCCGTGTTGGTCATTTGTTATCGAATCGACTTAAAGCCAGATTGTAACATTGGCCGCTCTTCTCTCTGAAACACTTGTACTTATCGTCTGCTAAGCTATGTCGCGTGCTGCGGTATGCTGAGACACTAAAAGCACCATAGTAGAACACAGATGAAGCTTCTAAGTTGATGTAATAGCCAGTAGGAAGTAGTACAATTCAAGTTTTAGGTATTGAATATTGACTTTTTAGCTGGCTTTGGTGCCTTGGACATGAGCTAGGACCTTAAAATTCTGCATGAAAGGAGGACGAGGAGCCAAGTTGCACGGGAGAATGTGAAAAGTGTTCATATGTAGTAAAAACCTGAGAAATCGGTCCGTTTTCGTCACTTGTTATCGAATCGACTTAAAGCCAGATCGTCTCATTGGCCGCTCATCTCTCTGAAACGGTTGTACTTATCGTCTGCAAAGCTATGTCGCGTGCTGGGGTATGCGGAGACACTAAAAGCACCATAGTAGAACACAGATGAAGCTTCTAAGTTGATGTAGTAGCCAGGAAGAAGTAGTACAATTCAAGTTTTAGGTATCGATTATTGACTTTTTAGCTGGCTTTGGTGCCTTGGACATGAGCTAGGACCTTATGATTCTGCATGAAAGGAGGACTAGCAGCCGATTTGCACGGGAGAATGTGAAAAGTGTTCATATGTAGTAAAAACCTGAGAAATCCGTCCGTTTTCGTCATTTGTTATCGAATCGACTTAAAGCTAGATCGTCATATTGGCCGCTCTTCTCTCTGAAACGGTTGTACTTATCGATTGCAAAGCTATGTCGCGTGCTGCGGTATGCGGAGACACTAAAAGCACCATAGTAGAACACAGATGAAGCTTCTAAGTTGATGTAATAGCCAGTAAGAAGTAGTACAATTAAAGTTTTAGGTATCGATTATTGACTTTTTAGCTGGCTTTGATAGCTTGGACATGAGGTAGGACCTTAAGATTCTGCATGAAAGGAGGACTAGCAGCAAAGTTGCACGGGAGAAGGTGAAAAATGTTAGTATGTAGTAAAAACCTGAGACATCCGTCCGTTTACGTCATTTGTTATCGAATCTACTTAAAGCCAGATCGTCACATTGGCCGCTCTTCTCTCTGAAACGGTTGTACTTATCGTCTGCAAAGCTATGTCGCGTGCTGCGGTATGCGGAGACAGTAAAAGCACCATAGTAGAACACAGATGAAGCTTCTAAGTTGATCTAATAGCCAGTAAGAAGTAGTACAATTCAAATTTTAGGTATCGATTATTGACTTTTAGCTGGCTTTGGTGCCTTGGACATGAGCTAGGACCTTAAGATTCTGCATGAAAGGAGGATTAGCAGCGGAGTTGCACGGGAGAATATGAAAAGTGTTCATATGTAGTAAAAATATAGAAATCCGTCCGTTTTCGTCATTTGTTATCGAATCGACTTAAAGCCAGATCGTCACATTGTCCGCTCTTCTCTCTGAAACGGTTGTACTTATCGATTGCAAAGCTATGTCGCGTGCTGCGGTATGCGGAGACACTAAAAGCAACATAGTAGAACACAGATGAA
The DNA here is from genome assembly GCF_023897955.1 of Schistocerca gregaria. Lineage (NCBI taxonomy): Eukaryota > Metazoa > Arthropoda > Insecta > Orthoptera > Acrididae > Schistocerca > Schistocerca gregaria. Next base: position 4,734,360 of record NW_026061736.1, on the reverse strand, counting down.
GCTTCTAAGTTGATGTAATAGCCAGTAAGAAATAGTACAATTCAAGTTTTAGGTATCGATTATTGACTTTTTAGCTGGCTTTGGTGCCTTGGACATGAGCTAGGACCTTATGATTCTGCATGAAAGGAGGGCTAGCAGCCGATTTGCACGAGAGAATGTGAAAAGTGTTCATATGTAGTAAAAAACTGAGAAATCGGTCCGTTTTCGTCATTTGTTATCGAATCGACTTCAAGCCAGATCGTCACATTGGCCGCTCTTCTCTCTGAAACGGATGTACTTATCGTCTGCAAAGCTATGTCGCGTGCTGCGGTATGCGGAGACACTAAAAGCACCATAGTAGAACACAGATGAAGCTTCTAAGTTGATGTAATAGCCAGTAAGAAGTAGTACAATTCAAGTTTTAGGTATCGATTATTGACTATTTAGCTGGCTTTGATGCCTTGGACATGAGCTAGGACCTTATGATTCTGCATGAAAGGAGGACTAGCAGCCGATTTGCACGGGAGAATGTGAAAAGTGTTCATATGTAGTATTAACCTGAGAAATCCGTCAGTTTTCGTCATTTGTTATCGAATCGACTTAAAGCCAGATCGTCACATTGTCCGCTCTTCTCTCTGAAACGGTTGTACTTAACGTCTGCAAAGCTATGTCGCGTGCTGCGGTATGCGGAGACACTAAAATCACCATAGTAGAACACAGGTGAGGCTTCTAAGTTGATGTAATAGCCAGTAAGAAGTAATCCAATTCAAGTTTTAGGTATCGATTATTGACTTTTAAGCTGGCTTTGGTGCCTTGGACATGAGCTAGGACCTTAAGATTCTGCATGGAAGGAGGACTAGCAGCCCAGTTGCACGGGAGAATGTGAAAAGTGTTCATATGTAGTAAAAACCTAAGAAATCCGTCCGTTTTCGTCATTTGTTATCGAATCTACTTAAAGCCAGATCGTCACAGTGGCCGCTCTTTTCTCTGAAACGCTTGTACTTATCGTCTGCAAAGCTATGTCGCGAGCTGCGGTATGCGGAGACACTAAAAGCACCATAGTAGAACACATATGAAGCTTCTAAGTTGATGTAATAGCCAGTAAGAAGTAGTACAATTCAAGTTTTAGGTATTGAATATTGACTTTTTAGCTGGCTTTGGTGCCTTGGACATGAGCTATCACCTTAAGATTCTGCATAAAAGGAGGACTAGCAGCCGAGTTGCACGGGAGAATGTGAAAAGTGTTCATATGTAGTAAAAACCTAAGAAATTGGTCCGTTTTCGTCATTTGTTATCGAACCGACTTAAAGCAAGATCGTCACATTGGCCGCTCTTCTCTCTGAAACGGTTGTACTTATCCTCTGCAAAGCTATGTCGCGTGCTGCGGTATGCGGAGACACTAAAATCACCATAGTAGAACACAGATGAGGCTTCTAAGTTGATGTAATAGCCAGTAAGAAGTAATACAATTCAAGTATCAGGTATCGATTATTGACTTTTTAGCTGGCTTTGGTACCTTGGACATGAGCTAGGACCTTAAGATTCTACATGAAAGGAGGACTAGCAGCCGAGTTGTACGGGAGAATGTGAATTGTGTTCATATGTAGTAAAAACCTGAGAAATACGTCCGTTTTCGTCATTTGTTATCGAATTTGACTTAAAGCCAGATCGTCACATTGGCCGCTCTTCTCTCTGAAACGGTTGTACTTATCGATTGCAAAGCTATGTCGCGTGCTGCGGTATGCGGAGACACTAAAAGCACCATAGTAGAACACAGATGAAGCTTCTAAGTTGATGTAATAGCCAGTAAGAAGTAGTACAATTCAAGTTTTAGGTATCGATTATTGACTTTTTAGCTGGCTTTGGTGCCTTGGACATGATCTAGGACCTTAAGATTCTGCATGAAAGGAGGACTAGCAGCCGAGTTGCACGGAAGAATGTGAAAAGTGTTCATATGTAGTAAAAACCTGAGAAATCCGTCCGTTTTGGTCATTTGTTATCGAATCGACTTCAAGCCAGATCGTCTAATTGGCCGCTCTTCTCTCTGCAAAAGTTGTACTTATCGTCTGCAAAGCTATGTTGCGTGCTGCGGTATGCGGACACACTAAAAGCACCGTAGTAGAACACAGATGAAGCTTCTAAGTTGATGTAATAGCCAGGAAGATATAGTACAATTCATGTTTTACGTATCGATTATTTACTTTTTAGCTGGCTTTGGTGCCTTGGACATGAGCTAGGACCTTATGATTCTGCATGAAAGGAAATTAGCAGCGGAGTTCCACGGGAGAATATGAAATGTGCTCATATGTAGTAAAAACCTAGAAATCCGTCCGTTTTCGTCATTTGTTATCGAATCGACTTAAAGCCAGATCGTCACATTGGCCGATCTTCTCTCTGAAACGGTTGTACTTACCGTCTGCAAAGCTATGTCCCGTGCTGCGGTATGCTGAGACACTAAAAGCACCATAGTAGAACACAGATGAAGCTTCAAAGTTGATGTAGTAGCCAGGAAGAAGTAGTACAATTCAAGTTTCAGGTATCGATTATTGACTTTTTAGCTGGCTTTGGTGCCTTGGACATGAGCTAGGACCTTATGATTCTGCATGAAAGGAGGATTAGCAGCCGATTTGCACGGGAGAATGTGAAAAGTGTTCATATGTAGTAAAAACCTGAGAAATCCGTCCGTTTTCGTCATTTGTTATCGAATCGACTTAAAGCTAGATCGTCATATTGGCCGCTCTTCTCTCTGAAACGGTTGTACTTATCGATTGCAAAGCTATGTCGCGTGCTACGGTATGCGGAGACACTAAAAGCACCATAGTAGAACACAGATAAAGCTTCTAAGTTGATGTAATAGCCAGTAAGAAGTAGTACAATTAAAGTTTTAGGTATCGATTATTGACTTTTTAGCTGGCTTTGGTAGCTTGGACATGAGCTAGGACCTTAAGATTCTGCATGAAAGGAGGACTAGCAGCAAAGTTGCACGGGAGAAGGTGAAAAATGTTAGTATGTAGTAAAAACCTGAGACATCCGTCCGTTTACGTCATTTGTTATCGAATCTACTTAAAGCCAGATCGTCACATTGGCCGCTCTTCTCTCTGAAACGGTTGTACTTATCGTCTGCAAAGCTATGTCGCGTGCTGCGGTATGCGGAGACAGTAAAAGCACCATAGTAGAACACAGATGAAGCTTCTAAGTTGATCTAATAGCCAGTAAGAAGTAGTACAATTCAAATTTTAGGTATCGATTATTGACTTTTAGCTGGCTTTGGTGCCTTGGACAGAGCTAGGACCCTAAGATTCTGCATGAAAGGAGGATTAGCAGCGGAGTTGCACGGGAGAATATGAAAAGTGTTCATATGTAGTAAAAATCTAGAAATCCGTCCGTTTTCGTCATTTGTTATCGAATCGACTTAAAGCCAGATCGTCACATTGTCCGCTCTTCTCTCTGAAACGGTTGTACTTATCGATTGCAAAGCTATGTCGCGTGCTGCGGTATGCGGAGACACTAAAAGCAACATAGTAGAACACAGATGAAGCTTCTAAGTTGATGTAATAGCCAGTAAGAAAAAGTACAATTCAAGTTTTAGGTATCGATTATTGACTTTTTAGCTGGCTTTGGTGCCTTGGACATGAGCTAGGACCTTATGAATCTGCATGAAAGGAGGGCTAGCAGCCGATTTACACGAGAGAATGTGAAAAGTGTTTATATGTAGTAAAAAACTGAGAAATCGGTCCGTTTTCGTCATTTGTTATCGAATCGACTTCAAGTCAGATCGTCACATTGGCCGCTCTTCTCTCTGAAACGGTTGTACTTATCGTCTGCAAAGCTATGTCGCGTGCTGCGGTATGCGGAGACACTAAAAGCACCATAGTAGAACACAGATGAAGCTTCTAAGTTGATGTAATAGCCAGTAAGAAATAGTACAATTCAAGTTTTAGGTATCGATTATTGACTTTTAAGCTGGCTTTGGTGCCTTGGACATGAGCTAGGACCTTAAGATTCTGCATGGAAGGAGGACTAGCAGCCCAGTTGCACGGGAGAATGTGAAAAGTGTTCATATGTAGTAAAAACCTAAGAAATCCGTCCGTTTTCGTCATTTGTTATCGAATCTACTTAAAGCCAGATCGTCACAGTGGCCGCTCTTTTCTCTGAAACGCTTGTACTTATCGTCTGCAAAGCTATGTCGCGAGCTGCGGTATGCGGAGACACTAAAAGCACCATAGTAGAACACATATGAAGCTTCTAAGTTGATGTAATAGCCAGTAAGAAGTAGTACAATTCAAGTTTTAGGTATTGAATATTGACTTTTTAGCTGGCTTTGGTGCCTTGGACATGAGCTATCACCTTAAGATTCTGCATAAAAGGAGGACTAGCAGCCGAGTTGCACGGGAGAATGTGAAAAGTGTTCATATGTAGTAAAAACCTAAGAAATTGGTCCGTTTTCGTCATTTGTTATCGAACCGACTTAAAGCAAGATCGTCACATTGGCCGCTCTTCTCTCTGAAACGGTTGTACTTATCCTCTGCAAAGCTATGTCGCGTGCTGCGGTATGCGGAGACACTAAAATCACCATAGTAGAACACAGATGAGGCTTCTAAGTTGATGTAATAGCCAGTAAGAAGTAATACAATTCAAGTATCAGGTATCGATTATTGACTTTTTAGCTGGCTTTGGTACCTTGGACATGAGCTAGGACCTTAAGATTCTACATGAAAGGAGGACTAGCAGCCGAGTTGTACGGGAGAATGTGAATTGTGTTCATATGTAGTAAAAACCTGAGAAATACGTCCGTTTTCGTCATTTGTTATCGAATTTGACTTAAAGCCAGATCGTCACATTGGCCGCTCTTCTCTCTGAAACGGTTGTACTTATCGATTGCAAAGCTATGTCGCGTGCTGCGGTATGCGGAGACACTAAAAGCACCATAGTAGAACACAGATGAAGCTTCTAAGTTGATGTAATAGCCAGTAAGAAGTAGTACAATTCAAGTTTTAGGTATCGATTATTGACTTTTTAGCTGGCTTTGGTGCCTTGGACATGATCTAGGACCTTAAGATTCTGCATGAAAGGAGGACTAGCAGCCGAGTTGCACGGAAGAATGTGAAAAGTGTTCATATGTAGTAAAAACCTGAGAAATCCGTCCGTTTTGGTCATTTGTTATCGAATCGACTTCAAGCCAGATCGTCTAATTGGCCGCTCTTCTCTCTGCAAAAGTTGTACTTATCGTCTGCAAAGCTATGTTGCGTGCTGCGGTATGCGGACACACTAAAAGCACCGTAGTAGAACACAGATGAAGCTTCTAAGTTGATGTAATAGCCAGGAAGATATAGTACAATTCATGTTTTACGTATCGATTATTTACTTTTTAGCTGGCTTTGGTGCCTTGGACATGAGCTAGGACCTTATGATTCTGCATGAAAGGAAATTAGCAGCGGAGTTCCACGGGAGAATATGAAATGTGCTCATATGTAGTAAAAACCTAGAAATCCGTCCGTTTTCGTCATTTGTTATCGAATCGACTTAAAGCCAGATCGTCACATTGGCCGATCTTCTCTCTGAAACGGTTGTACTTACCGTCTGCAAAGCTATGTCGCGTGCTGCGGTATGCTGAGACACTAAAAGCACCATAGTAGAACACAGATGAAGCTTCAAAGTTGATGTAGTAGCCAGGAAGAAGTAGTACAATTCAAGTTTCAGGTATCGATTATTGACTTTTTAGCTGGCTTTGGTGCCTTGGACATGAGCTAGGACCTTATGATTCTGCATGAAAGGAGGATTAGCAGCCGATTTGCACGGGAGAATGTGAAAAGTGTTCATATGTAGTAAAAACCTGAGAAATCCGTCCGTTTTCGTCATTTGTTATCGAATCGACTTAAAGCTAGATCGTCATATTGGCCGCTCTTCTCTCTGAAACGGTTGTACTTATCGATTGCAAAGCTATGTCGCGTGCTACGGTATGCGGAGACACTAAAAGCACCATAGTAGAACACAGATAAAGCTTCTAAGTTGATGTAATAGCCAGTAAGAAGTAGTACAATTAAAGTTTTAGGTATCGATTATTGACTTTTTAGCTGGCTTTGGTAGCTTGGACATGAGCTAGGACCTTAAGATTCTGCATGAAAGGAGGACTAGCAGCAAAGTTGCACGGGAGAAGGTGAAAAATGTTAGTATGTAGTAAAAACCTGAGACATCCGTCCGTTTACGTCATTTGTTATCGAATCTACTTAAAGCCAGATCGTCACATTGGCCGCTCTTCTCTCTGAAACGGTTGTACTTATCGTCTGCAAAGCTATGTCGCGTGCTGCGGTATGCGGAGACAGTAAAAGCACCATAGTAGAACACAGATGAAGCTTCTAAGTTGATCTAATAGCCAGTAAGAAGTAGTACAATTCAAATTTTAGGTATCGATTATTGACTTTTAGCTGGCTTTGGTGCCTTGGACAGAGCTAGGACCCTAAGATTCTGCATGAAAGGAGGATTAGCAGCGGAGTTGCACGGGAGAATATGAAAAGTGTTCATATGTAGTAAAAATCTAGAAATCCGTCCGTTTTCGTCATTTGTTATCGAATCGACTTAAAGCCAGATCGTCACATTGTCCGCTCTTCTCTCTGAAACGGTTGTACTTATCGATTGCAAAGCTATGTCGCGTGCTGCGGTATGCGGAGACACTAAAAGCAACATAGTAGAACACAGATGAAGCTTCTAAGTTGATGTAATAGCCAGTAAGAAAAAGTACAATTCAAGTTTTAGGTATCGATTATTGACTTTTTAGCTGGCTTTGGTGCCTTGGACATGAGCTAGGACCTTATGAATCTGCATGAAAGGAGGGCTAGCAGCCGATTTACACGAGAGAATGTGAAAAGTGTTTATATGTAGTAAAAAACTGAGAAATCGGTCCGTTTTCGTCATTTGTTATCGAATCGACTTCAAGTCAGATCGTCACATTGGCCGCTCTTCTCTCTGAAACGGTTGTACTTATCGTCTGCAAAGCTATGTCGCGTGCTGCGGTATGCGGAGACACTAAAAGCACCATAGTAGAACACAGATGAAGCTTCTAAGTTGATGTAATAGCCAGTAAGAAATAGTACAATTCAAGTTTTAGGTATCGATTATTGACTTTTTAGCTGGCTTTGGTGCCTTGGACATGAGCTAGGACCTTATGATTCTGCATGAAAGGAGGGCTAGCAGCCGATTTGCACGAAAGAATGTGAAAAGTGTTCATATGTAGTAAAAAACTGAGAAATCGGTCCGTTTGCGTCATTTGTTATCGAATCGACTTCAAGCCAGATCGTCACATTGGCCGCTCTTCTCTCTGAAACGGTTGTACTTATCGTCTGCAAAGCAATGTCGCGTGCTGCGGTATGCGGAGACACTAAAAGCACCATAGTAGAACACAGATGAAGCTTCTAAGTTGATGTAATAGCCAGTAAGAAGTAGTACAATTCAAGTTTTAGGTATCGATTATTGACTTTTTAGCTGGCTTTGTTGCCTTGGACATGAGCTAGGACCTTAAGATTCTGCATGAAAGGAGGACTAGCAGCCTAGTTGCACGGGAAAATGTGAAAAGTGTTCATATGTAGTAAAAACCTGAGAAATCCGTCCGTGTTGGTCATTTGTTATCGAATCGACTTAAAGCCAGATCGTAACATTGGCCGCTCTTCTCTCTGAAACACTTGTACTTATCGTCTGCTAAGCTATGTCGCGTGCTGCGGTATGCTGAGACACTAAAAGCACCATAGTAGAACACAGATGAAGCTTCTAAGTTGATGTAATAGCCAGTAGGAAGTAGTACAATTCAAGTTTTAGGTATTGAATATTGACTTTTTAGCTGGCTTTTGTGCCTTGGACATGAGCTAGGACCTTAAGATTCTGCATGAAAGGAGGACGAGGAGCCAAGTTGCACGGGAGAATGTGAAAAGTGTTCATATGTAGTAAAAACCTGAGAAATCGGTCCGTTTTCGTCATTTGTTATCGAATCGACTTAAAGCCAGATCGTCTCATTGGCCGCTCATCTCTCTGAAACGGTTGTACTTATCGTCTGCAAAGCTATGTCGCGTGCTGGGGTATGCGGAGACACTAAAAGCACCATAGTAGAACACAGATGAAGCTTCTAAGTTGATGTAGTAGCCAGGAAGAAGTAGTACAATTCAAGTTTTAGGTATCGATTATTGACTTTTTAGCTGGCTTTGGTGCCTTGGACATGAGCTAGGACCTTATGATTCTGCATGAAAGGAGGACTAGCAGCCGATTTGCACGGGAGAATGTGAAAAGTGTTCATATGTAGTAAAAACCTGAGAAATCCGTCCGTTTTCGTCATTTGTTATCGAATCGACTTAAAGCTAGATCGTCATATTGGCCGCTCTTCTCTCTGAAACGGTTGTACTTATCGATTGCAAAGCTATGTCGCGTGCTGCGGTATGCGGAGACACTAAAAGCACCATAGTAGAACACAGATGAAGCTTCTAAGTTGATGTAATAGCCAGTAAGAAGTAGTACAATTAAAGTTTTAGGTATCGATTATTGACTTTTTAGCTGGCTTTGATAGCTTGGACATGAGGTAGGACCTTAAGATTCTGCATGAAAGGAGGACTAGCAGCAAAGTTGCACGGGAGAAGGTGAAAAATGTTAGTATGTAGTAAAAACCTGAGACATCCGTCCGTTTACGTCATTTGTTATCGAATCTACTTAAAGCCAGATCGTCACATTGGCCGCTCTTCTCTCTGAAACGGTTGTACTTATCGTCTGCAAAGCTATGTCGCGTGCTGCGGTATGCGGAGACAGTAAAAGCACCATAGTAGAACACAGATGAAGCTTCTAAGTTGATCTAATAGCCAGTAAGAAGTAGTACAATTCAAATTTTAGGTATCGATTATTGACTTTTAGCTGGCTTTGGTGCCTTGGACATGAGCTAGGACCTTAAGATTCTGCATGAAAGGAGGATTAGCAGCGGAGTTGCACGGGAGAATATGAAAAGTGTTCATATGTAGTAAAAATATAGAAATCCGTCCGTTTTCGTCATTTGTTATCGAATCGACTTAAAGCCAGATCGTCACATTGTCCGCTCTTCTCTCTGAAACGGTTGTACTTATCGATTGCAAAGCTATGTCGCGTGCTGCGGTATGCGGAGACACTAAAAGCAACATAGTAGAACACAGATGAAGCTTCTAAGTTGATGTAATAGCCAGGAAGATATAGTACAATTCAAGTTTTAGGTATCGATTATTGACTTTTTAGCTGGCTTTGGTGCCTTGGACATGAGCTAGGACCTTATGATTCTGCATGAAAGGAGGGCTAGCAGCCGATTTGCACGAGAGAATGTGAAAAGTGTTCATATGTAGTAAAAAACTGAGAAATCGGTCCGTTTTCGTCATTTGTTATCGAATCGACTTCAAGCCAGATCGTCACATTGGCCGCTCTTCTCTCTGAAACGGATGTACTTATCGTCTGCAAAGCTATGTCGCGTGCTGCGGTATGCGGAGACACTAAAAGCACCATAGTAGAACACAGATGAAGCTTCTAAGTTGATGTAATAGCCAGTAAGAAGTAGTACAATTCAAGTTTTAGGTATCGATTATTGACTTTTTAGCTGGCTTTGTTGCCTTGGACATGAGCTAGGACCTTAAGATTCTGCATGAAAGGAGGACTAGCAGCCGAGTTGCACGGGAAAATGTGAAAAGTGTTCATATGTAGTAAAAACCTGAGAAATCCGTCCGTTTTGGTAATTTGTTATCGAATCGACTTAAAGCCAGATCGTAACATTGGCCGCTCTTCTCTCTGAAACACTTGTACTTATCGTCTGCTAAGCTATGTCGCGTGCTGCGGTATGCTGAGACACTAAAAGCACCATAGTAGAACACAGATGAAGCTTCTAAGTTGATGTAATAGCCAGTAAGAAGTAGTACAATTCAAGTTTTAGGTATCGATTATTGACTTTTTAGCTGGCTTTGTTGCCTTGGACATGAGCTAGGACCTTAAGATTCTGCATGAAAGGAGGACTAGCAGCCGAGTTGCACGGGAAAATGTGAAAAGTGTTCATATGTAGTAAAAACCTGAGAAATCCGTCCGTTTTGGTAATTTGTTATCGAATCGACTTAAAGCCAGATCGTAACATTGGCCGCTCTTCTCTCTGAAACACTTGTACTTATCGTCTGCTAAGCTATGTCGCGTGCTGCGGTATGCTGAGACACTAAAAGCACCATAGTAGAACACAGATGAAGCTTCTAAGTTGATGTAATAGCCAGTAAGAAGTAGTACAATTCAAGTTTTAGGTATTGAATTTTGACTTTTTAGCTGGCTTTGGTGCCTTGGACATGGGCTAGGACCTTAAGATTCTGCATGAAAGGAGGACGAGGAGCCAAGTTGCACGGGAGAATGTGAAAAGTGTTCATATGTAGTAAAAACCTGAGAAATCGGTCCGTTTTCGTCACTTGTTATCGAATCGACTTAAAGCCAGATCGTCTCATTGGCCGCTCTTCTCTCTGAAACGGTTGTACTTATCGTCTGCAAAGCTATGTCGCGTGCTGGGGTATGCGGAAACACTAAAATCACCATAGTAGAACACAGATGAAGCTTATAAGTTGATGTAATAGCCAGTAAGAAGTAGTACAATTCAAGTTTTAGGTATCGATTATTGACTTTTCAGCTGGCTTTGATACCTTGGACATGAGCTAGGACCTTAAGATTCTGCATGAAAGGAGGACTAGCAGCCGAGTTTCCCGGGATAATGTGAAAAATGTTCATATGTAGTAAAAGCCTGAGACATCCGTCCGTTTACGTCATTTGTTATCGAATCTACTTAAACCAGATCGTCACATTGGCCGCTCTTCTCTCTGAAACGGTTGTACTTATCGTCTGCAAAGCTATGTCGCGTGCTGCGGTATGCGGAGACAGTAAAAGCACCATAGTAGAACACAGATGAAGCTTCTAAGTTGATCTAATAGCCAGTAAGAAGTAGTACAATTCAAATTTTAGGTATCGATTATTGACTTTTAGCTGGCTTTGGTGCCTTGGACATGAGCTAGGACCTTAAGATTCTGCATGAAAGGAGGATTAGCAGCGGAGTTGCACGGGAGAATATGAAAAGTGTTCATATGTAGTAAAAATATAGAAATCCGTCCGTTTTCGTCATTTGTTATCGAATCGACTTAAAGCCAGATCGTCACATTGTCCGCTCTTCTCTCTGAAACGGTTGTACTTATCGATTGCAAAGCTATGTCGCGTGCTGCGGTATGCGGAGACACTAAAAGCAACATAGTAGAACACAGATGAAGCTTCTAAGTTGATGTAATAGCCAGGAAGATATAGTACAATTCAAGTTTTAGGTATCGATTATTGACTTTTTAGCTGGCTTTGGTGCCTTGGACATGAGCTAGGACCTTATGATTCTGCATGAAAGGAGGGCTAGCAGCCGATTTGCACGAGAGAATGTGAAAAGTGTTCATATGTAGTAAAAAACTGAGAAATCGGTCCGTTTTCGTCATTTGTTATCGAATCGACTTCAAGCCAGATCGTCACATTGGCCGCTCTTCTCTCTGAAACGGATGTACTTATCGTCTGCAAAGCTATGTCGCGTGCTGCGGTATGCGGAGACACTAAAAGCACCATAGTAGAACACAGATGAAGCTTCTAAGTTGATGTAATAGCCAGTAAGAAGTAGTACAATTCAAGTTTTAGGTATCGATTATTGACTTTTTAGCTGGCTTTGTTGCCTTGGACATGAGCTAGGACCTTAAGATTCTGCATGAAAGGAGGACTAGCAGCCGAGTTGCACGGGAAAATGTGAAAAGTGTTCATATGTAGTAAAAACCTGAGAAATCCGTCCGTTTTGGTAATTTGTTATCGAATCGACTTAAAGCCAGATCGTAACATTGGCCGCTCTTCTCTCTGAAACACTTGTACTTATCGTCTGCTAAGCTATGTCGCGTGCTGCGGTATGCTGAGACACTAAAAGCACCATAGTAGAACACAGATGAAGCTTCTAAGTTGATGTAATAGCCAGTAAGAAGTAGTACAATTCAAGTTTTAGGTATTGAATTTTGACTTTTTAGCTGGCTTTGGTGCCTTGGACATGGGCTAGGACCTTAAGATTCTGCATGAAAGGAGGACGAGGAGCCAAGTTGCACGGGAGAATGTGAAAAGTGTTCATATGTAGTAAAAACCTGAGAAATCGGTCCGTTTTCGTCACTTGTTATCGAATCGACTTAAAGCCAGATCGTCTCATTGGCCGCTCTTCTCTCTGAAACGGTTGTACTTATCGTCTGCAAAGCTATGTCGCGTGCTGGGGTATGCGGAAACACTAAAATCACCATAGTAGAACACAGATGAAGCTTATAAGTTGATGTAATAGCCAGTAAGAAGTAGTACAATTCAAGTTTTAGGTATCGATTATTGACTTTTCAGCTGGCTTTGGTACCTTGGACATGAGCTAGGACCTTAAGATTCTGCATGAAAGGAGGACTAGCAGCCGAGTTTCCCGGGATAATGTGAAAAATGTTCATATGTAGTAAAAGCCTGAGACATCCGTCCGTTTACGTCATTTGTTATCGAATCTACTTAAACCAGATCGTCACATTGGCCGCTCTTCTCTCTGAAACGGTTGTACTTATCGTCTGCAAAGCTATGTCGCGTGCTGCGGTATGCGGAGACAGTAAAAGCACCATAGTAGAACACAGATAAAGCTTCTAAGTTGATGTAATAGCCAGTAAGAAGTAGTACAATTCAAGTTTTAGGTATCGATTATTGACTTTTTAGCTGGCTTTGGTGCCTTGGATATGAGCTAGGACCTTAAGCTTCTGCATGAAAGGAGGTTTAGCAGCGGAGTTGCACGGGAGAATATGAAAAGTGTTCATATGTAGTAAAAACCTAGAAATCCGTCCGTTTTCGTCATTTGTTATCGAATCTTCTTCAAGCCAGATCGTCACATTGGCCGCTCTTCTCTCTGAAACGGTGGTACTTATCGTCTGCAAAGCTATGTCGCTTGCTGCGGTATGCGGAGACACTAAAAGCACCATAGTAGAACACAGATAAAGCTTTTAAGTTGATGTAATAGCCAGTAAGAATTAGTACAAATCAAGTTTTAGGTATCGCTTATTGACTTTTTAGCTGGCTTTGGTGCCTTGGACATGAGCTAGGACCTTATGATTCTGCATGAAAGGAGGACTAGCAGCCGATTTGCACGGGAGAATGTGAAAAGTGTTCATATGTAGTAAAAACCTGAGAAATCCGTCCGTTTTCGTCATTTGTTATCGAATCGACGTAAAGCCAGATCGTCACATTGGCCGCTCTTCCCTCTGAACCGCTTGTACTTATCGTCTGCAAAGCTATGTCGCGTGCTGCGGTATGCGGAGACACTAAAAGCACCATAGTAGAACACAGATGAAGCTTCTAAGTTGATGTAATAGCCAGTAAGAAGTAGTACAATTCAAGTTTTAGGTATCGATTATTGACTTTTTAGCTGGCTTTGTTGCCTTGGACATGAGCTAGGACCTTAAGATTCTGCATGAAAGGAGGACTAGCAGCCGAGTTGCACGGGAAAATGTGAAAAGTGTTCATATGTAGTAAAAACCTGAGAAATCCGTCCGTTTTGGTAATTTGTTATCGAATCGACTTAAAGCCAGATCGTAACATTGGCCGCTCTTCTCTCTGAAACACTTGTACTTATCGTCTGCTAAGCTATGTCGCGTGCTGCGGTATGCTGAGACACTAAAAGCACCATAGTAGAACACAGATGAAGCTTCTAAGTTGATGTAATAGCCAGTAAGAAGTAGTACAATTCAAGTTTTAGGTATTGAATTTTGACTTTTTAGCTGGCTTTGGTGCCTTGGACATGGGCTAGGACCTTGAGATTCTGCATGAAAGGAGGACGAGGAGCCAAGTTGCACGGGAGAATGTGAAAAGTGTTCATATGTAGTAAAAACCTGAGAAATCGGTCCGTTTTCGTCACTTGTTATCGAATCGACTTAAAGCCAGATCGTCTCATTGGCCGCTCTTCTCTCTGAAACGGTTGTACTTATCGTCTGCAAAGCTATGTCGCGTGCTGGGGTATGCGGAAACACTAAAATCACCATAGTAGAACACAGATGAAGCTTATAAGTTGATGTAATAGCCAGTAAGAAGTAGTACAATTCAAGTTTTAGGTATCGATTATTGACTTTTCAGCTGGCTTTGGTACCTTGGACATGAGCTAGGACCTTAAGATTCTGCATGAAAGGAGGACTAGCAGCCGAGTTTCCCGGGATAATGTGAAAAATGTTCATATGTAGTAAAAGCCTGAGACATCCGTCCGTTTACGTCATTTGTTATCGAATCTACTTAAACCAGATCGTCACATTGGCCGCTCTTCTCTCTGAAACGGTTGTACTTATCGTCTGCAAAGCTATGTCGCGTGCTGCGGTATGCGGAGACAGTAAAAGCACCATAGTAGAACACAGATAAAGCTTCTAAGTTGATGTAATAGCCAGTAAGAAGTAGTACAATTCAAGTTTTAGGTATCGATTATTGACTTTTTAGCTGGCTTTGGTGCCTTGGACATGAGCTAGGACCTTAAGCTTCTGCATGAAAGGAGGTTTAGCAGCGGAGTTGCACGGGAGAATATGAAAAGTGTTCATATGTAGTAAAAACCTAGAAATCCGTCCGTTTTCGTCATTTGTTATCGAATCTTCTTCAAGCCAGATCGTCACATTGGCCGCTCTTCTCTCTGAAACGGTGGTACTTATCGTCTGCAAAGCTATGTCGCTTGCTGCGGTATGCGGAGACACTAAAAGCACCATAGTAGAACACAGATAAAGCTTTTAAGTTGATGTAATAGCCAGTAAGAATTAGTACAAATCAAGTTTTAGGTATCGCTTATTGACTTTTTAGCTGGCTTTGGTGCCTTGGACATGAGCTAGGACCTTATGATTCTGCATGAAAGGAGGACTAGCAGCCGATTTGCACGGGAGAATGTGAAAAGTGTTCATATGTAGTAAAAACCTGAGAAATCCGTCCGTTTTCGTCATTTGTTATCGAATCGACGTAAAGCCAGATCGTCACATTGGCCGCTCTTCTCTCTGAACCGCTTGTACTTATCGTCTGCAAAGCTATGTCGCGTGCTGCGGTATGCGGAGACACTAAAAGCACCATAGTAGAACACAGATGAAGCTTCTAAGTTGATGTAATAGCCAGTAAGAAGTAGTACAACTCAAGTTTTAGGTAATGATTATTGACTTTTTACCCTTCTTTGGTGACTTGGACATGAGCTAGGAAATTAAAATTTTGCATGAAGGAGGAGTAGCAGCCGAGTTGCACGGGAGAATGTGAAAAGGGCTCATATGTAGTAAAAACCTGAGAAATCAGTCCGTTTTCGTCATTTGTTATCGAATCTACTTAAAGCCAGATCGTCACATTGGCCGCTCTTCTCTCTGAAACGCTTGTACTTATCGTCTGCAAAGCTATGTCGCGTGCTGCGGTATGCGGAGACACTAAAAGCACCATAGTAGAACACAGATGAAGCTTCTAAGTTGATGTAATAGCCAGTAAGAAGTAGTACAACTCAAGTTTTAGGTAATGATTATTGACTTTTTACCCATTTTTGGTGACTTGGACATGAGCTAGGAAATTAAAATTTTGCATGAAGGAGGACTAGCAGCCGAGTTGCACGGGAAAATGTGAAAAGTGTTCATATGTAGTAAAAACCTGAGAAATCAGTCCGTTTTCGTCATTTGTTATCGAATCTACTTAAAGCCAGATCGTCACATTGGGGGCTCTTCTCTCTGAAACGGTTGTACTTATCGTCTGCAAAGCTATGTCGCGTGATGCAGTATGCTGAGACACTAAAAGCACTATAGTAGATCACAGCTGAAGCTTCTAAGTTGATGTAATAGCCAGTAAGAAGTAGTACAATTCAAGTTTTAGGTATTGAATATTGACTTTTTAGCTGGCTTTGGTGCCTTAGACATGAGCTAGGACCGTACGATTCTGCATGAAAGGAGGACTAGCAGCCAAGTTGCACGGGAGAATGTGAATAGTGTTCATATGTAGTAAAAACCTGAGAAATCGGTCCGTTTTCGTCATTTGTTATCGAACCGACTTAAAGCCAGATCTTCACATTGGCCGCTCTTCTCTCTGAAACGGTTGTACTTATCGTCTGCAAAGCTATGTCGCGTCCTGCGGTATGCTGAGACACTAAAAGCACCATAGTAGAACACAGATGAAGCTTCTAAGTTGATGTAATAGCCAGTAAGAAATAGTACAATTCAAGTTTTAGGTATCGATTATTGACTTTTACCTGGCTTTGGTGCCTTGGACATGAGCTAGGACCTTAAGATTCTGCATGAAAGGAGGACGAGGAGCCACGTTGCACGGGAGAATGTGAAAAGTGTACATATGTAGTAAAAACCTGAGAAATCGGTCCGTTTTCGTCACATGTTATCGAATCGACTTAAAGCCAGATCGTCTCATTGGCCGCTCTTCTCTCTGAAACGGTTGTACTTATCGTCTGCAAAGCTATGTCGCGTGCTGGGGTATGCGGAGACACTAAAATCACCATAGTAGAACACAGATTAAGCTTATAAGTTGATGTAATAGCCAGTAAGAAGTAGTACAATTCAAGTTTTAGGTATCGATTATTGACTTTTCAGCTGGCTTTGGTACCTTGGACATGAGCTAGGACCTTAAGATTCTGCATGAAAGGAGGATTAGCAGCCGAGTTTCACGGGAGAATGTGAAAAATGTTCATATGTAGTAAAAGCCTGAGACATCCGTCCGTTTACATCATTTGTTATCGAATCTACTTAAACCAGGTCGTCACATTGGCCGCTCTTCTCTCTGAAACGGTTGTACTTATCGTCTGCAAAGCTATGTCGCGTGCTGCGGTATGCGGAGACAGTAAAAGCACCATAGTAGAACACAGATGAAGCTTCTAAGTTGATGTAATAGCCAGTAAGAAATAGTACAATTCAAGTTTTAGGTATCGATTATTGACTTTTTAGCTGGCTTTGGTGCCTTGGACATGAGCTAGGACCTTATGAATCTGCATGAAAGGAGGGCTAGCAGCCGATGTACACGAGAGAATGTGAAAAGTGTTTATATGTAGTAAAAAACTGAGAAATCGGTCCGTTTTCGTCATTTGTTATCGAATCGACTTCAAGTCAGATCGTCACATTGGCCGCTCTTCTCTCTGAAACGGTTGTACTTATCGTCTGCAAAGCTATGTCGCGTGCTGCGGTATGCGGAGACACTAAAAGCACCATAGTAGAACACAGATGAAGCTTCTAAGTTGATGTAATAGCCAGTAAGAAATAGTACAATTCAAGTTTTAGGTATCGATTATTGACTTTTTAGCTGGCTTTGGTGCCTTGGACATGAGCTAGGACCTTATGATTCTGCATGAAAGGAGGGCTAGCAGCCGATTTGCACGAGAGAATGTGAAAAGTGTTCATATGTAGTAAAAAACTGAGAAATCGGTCCGTTTGCGTCATTTGTTATCGAATCGACTTCAAGCCAGATCGTCACATTGGCCGCTCTTCTCTCTGAAACGGTTGTACTTATCGTCTGCAAAGCAATGTCGCGTGCTGCGGTATGCGGAGACACTAAAAGCACCATAGTAGAACACAGATGAAGCTTCTAAGTTGATGTAATAGCCAGTAAGAAGTAGTACAATTCAAGCTTTAGGTATCGATTATTGACTTTTTAGCTGGCTTTGTTGCCTTGGACATGAGCTAGGACCTTAAGATTCTGCATGAAAGGAGGACTAGCAGCCTAGTTGCACGGGAAAATGTGAAAAGTGTTCATATGTAGTAAAAACCTGAGAAATCCGTCCGTGTTGGTCATTTGTTATCGAATCGACTTAAAGCCAGATCGTAACATTGGCCGCTCTTCTCTCTGAAACACTTGTACTTATCGTCTGCTAAGCTATGTCGCGTGCTGCGGTATGCTGAGACACTAAAAGCACCATAGTAGAACACAGATGAAGCTTCTAAGTTGATGTAATAGCCAGTAGGAAGTAGTACAATTCAAGTTTTAGGTATTGAATATTGACTTTTTAGCTGGCTTTGGTGCCTTGGACATGAGCTAGGACCTTAAGATTCTGCATGAAAGGAGGACGAGGAGCCAAGTTGCACGGGAGAATGTGAAAAGTGTTCATATGTAGTAAAAACCTGAGAAATCGGTCCGTTTTCGTCACTTGTTATCGAATCGACTTAAAGCCAGATCGTCTCATTGGCCGCTCATCTCTCTGAAACGGTTGTACTTATCGTCTGCAAAGCTATGTCGCGTGCTGGGGTATGCGGAGACACTAAAAGCACCATAGTAGAACACAGATGAAGCTTCTAAGTTGATGTAGTAGCCAGGAAGAAGTAGTACAATTCAAGTTTTAGGTATCGATTATTGACTTTTTAGCTGGCTTTGGTGCCTTGGACATGAGCTAGGACTTTAAGATTGTGCATGAAAGGAGGACTAGCAGCCGAGTTGCACGGGAGAATGTGAAAAGTGTTCATATGTAGTAAAAACCTGAGAAATCCGTCCGTTTTCGTCATTTGTTATCGAATCGACTTAAAGCTAGATCGTCATATTGGCCGCTCTTCTCTCTGAAACGGATGTACTTATCGATTGCAAAGCTATGTCGCGTGCTGCGGTATGCGGAGACACTAAAAGCACCATAGTAGAACACAGATGAAGCTTCTAAGTTGATGTAATAGCCAGTAAGAAGTAGTACAATTAAAGTTTTAGGTATCGATTATTGACTTTTTAGCTGGCTTTGATAGCTTGGACATGAGCTAGGACCTTAAGATTCTGCATGAAAGGAGGACGAGGAGCCACGTTGCACGGGAGAATGTGAAAAGTGTACATATGTAGTAAAAACCTGAGAAATCGGTCCGTTTTCGTCACATGTTATCGAATCGACTTAAAGCCAGATCGTCTCATTGGCCGCTCTTCTCTCTGAAACGGTTGTACTTATCGTCTGCAAAGCTATGTCGCGTGCTGGGGTATGCGGAGACACTAAAATCACCATAGTAGAACACAGATTAAGCTTATAAGTTGATGTAATAGCCAGTAAGAAGTAGTACAATTCAAGTTTTAGGTATCGATTATTGACTTTTCAGCTGGCTTTGGTACCTTGGACATGAGCTAGGACCTTAAGATTCTGCATGAAAGGAGGATTAGCAGCCGAGTTTCACGGGAGAATGTGAAAAATGTTCATATGTAGTAAAAGCCTGAGACATCCGTCCGTTTACATCATTTGTTATCGAATCTACTTAAACCAGGTCGTCACATTGGCCGCTCTTCTCTCTGAAACGGTTGTACTTATCGTCTGCAAAGCTATGTCGCGTGCTGCGGTATGCGGAGACAGTAAAAGCACCATAGTAGAACACAGATGAAGCTTCTAAGTTGATGTAATAGCCAGTAAGAAATAGTACAATTCAAGTTTTAGGTATCGATTATTGACTTTTTAGCTGGCTTTGGTGCCTTGGACATGAGCTAGGACCTTATGAATCTGCATGAAAGGAGGGCTAGCAGCCGATGTACACGAGAGAATGTGAAAAGTGTTTATATGTAGTAAAAAACTGAGAAATCGGTCCGTTTTCGTCATTTGTTATCGAATCGACTTCAAGTCAGATCGTCACATTGGCCGCTCTTCTCTCTGAAACGGTTGTACTTATCGTCTGCAAAGCTATGTCGCGTGCTGCGGTATGCGGAGACACTAAAAGCACCATAGTAGAACACAGATGAAGCTTCTAAGTTGATGTAATAGCCAGTAAGAAATAGTACAATTCAAGTTTTAGGTATCGATTATTGACTTTTTAGCTGGCTTTGGTGCCTTGGACATGAGCTAGGACCTTATGATTCTGCATGAAAGGAGGGCTAGCAGCCGATTTGCACGAGAGAATGTGAAAAGTGTTCATATGTAGTAAAAAACTGAGAAATCGGTCCGTTTGCGTCATTTGTTATCGAATCGACTTCAAGCCAGATCGTCACATTGGCCGCTCTTCTCTCTGAAACGGTTGTACTTATCGTCTGCAAAGCAATGTCGCGTGCTGCGGTATGCGGAGACACTAAAAGCACCATAGTAGAACACAGATGAAGCTTCTAAGTTGATGTAATAGCCAGTAAGAAGTAGTACAATTCAAGCTTTAGGTATCGATTATTGACTTTTTAGCTGGCTTTGTTGCCTTGGACATGAGCTAGGACCTTAAGATTCTGCATGAAAGGAGGACTAGCAGCCTAGTTGCACGGGAAAATGTGAAAAGTGTTCATATGTAGTAAAAACCTGAGAAATCCGTCCGTGTTGGTCATTTGTTATCGAATCGACTTAAAGCCAGATCGTAACATTGGCCGCTCTTCTCTCTGAAACACTTGTACTTATCGTCTGCTAAGCTATGTCGCGTGCTGCGGTATGCTGAGACACTAAAAGCACCATAGTAGAACACAGATGAAGCTTCTAAGTTGATGTAATAGCCAGTAGGAAGTAGTACAATTCAAGTTTTAGGTATTGAATATTGACTTTTTAGCTGGCTTTGGTGCCTTGGACATGAGCTAGGACCTTAAGATTCTGCATGAAAGGAGGACGAGGAGCCAAGTTGCACGGGAGAATGTGAAAAGTGTTCATATGTAGTAAAAACCTGAGAAATCGGTCCGTTTTCGTCACTTGTTATCGAATCGACTTAAAGCCAGATCGTCTCATTGGCCGCTCATCTCTCTGAAACGGTTGTACTTATCGTCTGCAAAGCTATGTCGCGTGCTGGGGTATGCGGAGACACTAAAAGCACCATAGTAGAACACAGATGAAGCTTCTAAGTTGATGTAGTAGCCAGGAAGAAGTAGTACAATTCAAGTTTTAGGTATCGATTATTGACTTTTTAGCTGGCTTTGGTGCCTTGGACATGAGCTAGGACTTTAAGATTGTGCATGAAAGGAGGACTAGCAGCCGAGTTGCACGGGAGAATGTGAAAAGTGTTCATATGTAGTAAAAACCTGAGAAATCCGTCCGTTTTCGTCATTTGTTATCGAATCGACTTAAAGCTAGATCGTCATATTGGCCGCTCTTCTCTCTGAAACGGATGTACTTATCGATTGCAAAGCTATGTCGCGTGCTGCGGTATGCGGAGACACTAAAAGCACCATAGTAGAACACAGATGAAGCTTCTAAGTTGATGTAATAGCCAGTAAGAAGTAGTACAATTAAAGTTTTAGGTATCGATTATTGACTTTTTAGCTGGCTTTGATAGCTTGGACATGAGGTAGGACCTTAAGATTCTGCATGAAAGGAGGACGAGGAGCCAAGTTGCACGGGAGAATGTGAAAAGTGTTCATATGTAGTAAAAACCTGAGAAATCGGTCCGTTTTCGTCACTTGTTATCGAATCGACTTAAAGCCAGATCGTCTCATTGGCCGCTCATCTCTCTGAAACGGTTGTACTTATCGATTGCAAAGCTATGTCGCGTGCTGCGGTATGCGGAGACACTAAAAGCAACATAGTAGAACACAGATGAAGCTTCTAAGTTGATGTAATAGCCAGGAAGATATAGTACAATTCAAGTTTTAGGTATCGATTATTGACTTTTAGCTGGCTTTGGTGCCTTGGACATGAGCTAGGACCTTAAGATTCTGCATGAAAGGAGGATTAGCAGCGGAGTTGCACGGGAGAATATGAAAAGTGTTCATATGTAGTAAAAATCTAGAAATCCGTCCGTTTTCGTCATTTGTTATCGAATCGACTTAAAGCCAGATCGTCACATTGTCCGCTCTTCTCTCTGAAACGGTTGTACTTATCGATTGCAAAGCTATGTCGCGTGCTGCGGTATGCGGAGACACTAAAAGCAACATAGTAGAACACAGATGAAGCTTCTAAGTTGATGTAATAGCCAGGAAGATATAGTACAATTCAAGTTTTAGGTATCGATTATTTACTTTTTAGCTGGCTTTGGTGCCTTGGACATGAGCTAGGACCTTATGATTCTGCATGAAAGGAGGGCTAGCAGCCGATTTGCACGAGAGAATGTGAAAAGTGTTCATATGTAGTAAAAAACTGAGAAATCGGTCCGTTTTCGTCATTTGTTATCGAATCGACTTCAAGCCAGATCGTCACATTGGCCGCTCTTCTCTCTGAAACGGATGTACTTATCGTCTGCAAAGCTATGTCGCGTGCTGCGGTATGCGGAGACACTAAAAGCACCATAGTAGAACACAGATGAAGCTTCTAAGTTGATGTAATAGCCAGTAAGAAGTAGTACAATTCAAGTTTTAGGTATCGATTATTGACTTTTTAGCTGGCTTTGTTGCCTTGGACATGAGCTAGGACCTTAAGATTCTGCATGAAAGGAGGACTAGCAGCCGAGTTGCACGGGAAAATGTGAAAAGTGTTCATATGTAGTAAAAACCTGAGAAATCCGTCCGTTTTGGTAATTTGTTATCGAATCGACTTAAAGCCAGATCGTAACATTGGCCGCTCTTCTCTCTGAAACACTTGTACTTATCGTCTGCTAAGCTATGTCGCGTGCTGCGGTATGCTGAGACACTAAAAGCACCATAGTAGAACACAGATGAAGCTTCTAAGTTGATGTAATAGCCAGTAAGAAGTAGTACAATTCAAGTTTTAGGTATTGAATATTGACTTTTTAGCTGGCTTTGGTGCCTTGGACATGGGCTAGGACCTTAAGATTCTGCATGAAAGGAGGACGAGGAGCCAAGTTGCACGGGAGAATGTGAAAAGTGTTCATATGTAGTAAAAACCTGAGAAATCGGTCCGTTTTCGTCACTTGTTATCGAATCGACTTAAAGCCAGATCGTCTCATTGGCCGCTCTTCTCTCTGAAACGGTTGTACTTATCGTCTGCAAAGCTATGTCGCGTGCTGGGGTATGCGGAAACACTAAAATCACCATAGTAGAACACAGATGAAGCTTATAAGTTGATGTAATAGCCAGTAAGAAGTAGTACAATTCAAGTTTTAGGTATCGATTATTGACTTTTCAGCTGGCTTTGGTACCTTGGACATGAGCTAGGACCTTAAGATTCTGCATGAAAGGAGGACTAGCAGCCGAGTTTCCCGGGATAATGTGAAAAATGTTCATATGTAGTAAAAGCCTGAGACATCCGTCCGTTTACGTCATTTGTTATCGAATCTACTTAAACCAGATCGTCACATTGGCCGCTCTTCTCTCTGAAACGGTTGTACTTATCGTCTGCAAAGCTATGTCGCGTGCTGCGGTATGCGGAGACAGTAAAAGCACCATAGTAGAACACAGATAAAGCTTCTAAGTTGATGTAATAGCCAGTAAGAAGTAGTACAATTCAAGTTTTAGGTATCGATTATTGACTTTTTAGCTGGCTTTGGTGCCTTGGACATGAGCTAGGACCTTAAGCTTCTGCATGAAAGGAGGTTTAGCAGCGGAGTTGCACGGGAGAATATGAAAAGTGTTCATATGTAGTAAAAACCTAGAAATCCGTCCGTTTTCGTCATTTGTTATCGAATCTTCTTCAAGCCAGATCGTCACATTGGCCGCTCTTCTCTCTGAAACGGTGGTACTTATCGTCTGCAAAGCTATGTCGCTTGCTGCGGTATGCGGAGACACTAAAAGCACCATAGTAGAACACAGATAAAGCTTTTAAGTTGATGTAATAGCCAGTAAGAATTAGTACAAATCAAGTTTTAGGTATCGCTTATTGACTTTTTAGCTGGCTTTGGTGCCTTGGACATGAGCTAGGACCTTATGATTCTGCATGAAAGGAGGACTAGCAGCCGATTTGCACGGGAGAATGTGAAAAGTGTTCATATGTAGTAAAAACCTGAGAAATCCGTCCGTTTTCGTCATTTGTTATCGAATCGACGAAAAGCCAGATCGTCACATTGGCCGCTCTTCTCTCTGAACCGCTTGTACTTATCGTCTGCAAAGCTATGTCGCGTGCTGCGGTATGCGGAGACACTAAAAGCACCATAGTAGAACACAGATGAAGCTTCTAAGTTGATGTAATAGCCAGTAAGAAGTAGTACAACTCAAGTTTTAGGTAATGATTATTGACTTTTTACCCTTCTTTGGTGACTTGGACATGAGCTAGGAAATTAAAATTTTGCATGAAGGAGGAGTAGCAGCCGAGTTGCACGGGAGAATGTGAAAAGGGCTCATATGTAGTAAAAACCTGAGAAATCAGTCCGTTTTCGTCATTTGTTATCGAATCTACTTAAAGCCAGATCGTCACATTGGCCGCTCTTCTCTCTGAAACGCTTGTACTTATCGTCTGCAAAGCTATGTCGCGTGCTGCGGTATGCGGAGACACTAAAAGCACCATAGTAGAACACAGATGAAGCTTCTAAGTTGATGTAATAGCCAGTAAGAAGTAGTACAACTCAAGTTTTAGGTAATGATTATTGACTTTTTACCCTTTTTTGGTGACTTGGACATGAGCTAGGAAATTAAAATTTTGCATGAAGGAGGACTAGCAGCCGAGTTGCACGGGAGAATGTGAAAAGTGTTCAT
The DNA here is from genome assembly GCF_023897955.1 of Schistocerca gregaria. Taxonomy (NCBI): domain Eukaryota; kingdom Metazoa; phylum Arthropoda; class Insecta; order Orthoptera; family Acrididae; genus Schistocerca; species Schistocerca gregaria. Next base: position 4,709,928 of record NW_026061736.1, on the reverse strand, counting down.
ATGTAGTAAAAACCTGAGAAATCAGTCCGTTTTCGTCATTTGTTATCGAATCTACTTAAAGCCAGATCGTCACATTGGGGGCTCTTCTCTCTGAAACGGTTGTACTTATCGTCTGCAAAGCTATGTCGCGTGATGCAGTATGCTGAGACACTAAAAGCACTATAGTAGATCACAGCTGAAGCTTCTAAGTTGATGTAATAGCCAGTAAGAAGTAGTACAATTCAAGTTTTAGGTATTGAATATTGACTTTTTAGCTGGCTTTGGTGCCTTAGACATGAGCTAGGACCGTACGATTCTGCATGAAAGGAGGACTAGCAGCCAAGTTGCACGGGAGAATGTGAATAGTGTTCATATGTAGTAAAAACCTGAGAAATCGGTCCGTTTTCGTCATTTGTTATCGAACCGACTTAAAGCCAGATCTTCACATTGGCCGCTCTTCTCTCTGAAACGGTTGTACTTATCGTCTGCAAAGCTATGTCGCGTCCTGCGGTATGCTGAGACACTAAAAGCACCATAGTAGAACACAGATGAAGCTTCTAAGTTGATGTAATAGCCAGTAAGAAATAGTACAATTCAAGTTTTAGGTATCGATTATTGACTTTTTAGCTGGCTTTGGTGCCTTGGACATGAGCTAGGACCTTAAGATTCTGCATGAAAGGAGGACGAGGAGCCACGTTGCACGGGAGAATGTGAAAAGTGTACATATGTAGTAAAAACCTGAGAAATCGGTCCGTTTTCGTCACATGTTATCGAATCGACTTAAAGCCAGATCGTCTCATTGGCCGCTCTTCTCTCTGAAACGGTTGTACTTATCGTCTGCAAAGCTATGTCGCGTGCTGGGGTATGCGGAGACACTAAAATCACCATAGTAGAACACAGATTAAGCTTATAAGTTGATGTAATAGCCAGTAAGAAGTAGTACAATTCAAGTTTTAGGTATCGATTATTGACTTTTCAGCTGGCTTTGGTACCTTGGACATGAGCTAGGACCTTAAGATTCTGCATGAAAGGAGGATTAGCAGCCGAGTTTCACGGGAGAATGTGAAAAATGTTCATATGTAGTAAAAGCCTGAGACATCCGTCCGTTTACATCATTTGTTATCGAATCTACTTAAACCAGGTCGTCACATTGGCCGCTCCTCTCTCTGAAACGGTTGTACTTATCGTCTGCAAAGCTATGTCGCGTGCTGCGGTATGCGGAGACAGTAAAAGCACCATAGTAGAACACAGATGAAGCTTCTAAGTTGATGTAATAGCCAGTAAGAAGTAGTACAATTCAAGTTTTAGGTATCGATTATTGACTTTTTAGCTGGCTTTGGTGCCTTGGACATGAGCTAGGACCTTAAGCTTCTGCATGAAAGGAGGATTAGCGCGGAGTTGCACGGGAGAATATGAAAAGTGTTCATATGTAGTAAAAACCTAGAAATCCGTCCGTTTTCGTCATTTGTTATCGAATCTTCTTCAAGCCAGATCGTCACAATTGCCGCTCTTCTCTCTGAAACGGTTGTACTTATCGTCTGCAAAGCTATGTCGAGTGCTGCGGTATTCTGAGACACTAAAAGCACCATAGTAGAACACAGATAAAGCTTCTAAGCTGATGTCATAGCCAGTAAGAAGTAGTACAATTCAAGTTTTAGGTATCGATTATTGACTTTTTAGCTGGCTTTGGTGCCTTGGACATGAGCTAGGACCTTAAGCTTCTGCATGAAAGGAGGTTTAGCAGCGGAGTTGCACGGGAGAATATGAAAAGTGTTCATATGTAGTAAAAACCTAGAAATCCGTCCGTTTTCGTCATTTGTTATCGAATCTTCTTCAAGCCAGATCGTCATATTGGCCGCTCTTCTCTCTGAAACGGTTGTACTTATCGTCTGAAAAGCTATGTCGCGTGCTGCGGTATGCGGAGACACTAAAAGCACCATAGTAGAACACAGATAAAGCTTTTAAGTTGATTTAATAGCCAGTAAGAATTAGTACAAATCAAGTTTTAGGTATCGCTTATTGACTTTTTAGCTGGCTTTGGTGCCTTGGACATGAGCTAGGACCTTATGATTCTGCATGAAAGGAGGACTAGCAGCCGATTTGCACGGGAGAATGTGAAAAGTGTTCATATGTAGTAAAAACCTGAGAAATCCGTCCGTTTTCGTCATTTGTTATCGAATCGACGTAAAGCCAGATCGTCACATTGGCCGCTCTTTTCTCTGAAACGCTTGTACTTATCGTCTGCAAGGCTATGTCGCGTGCTGCGGTATGCGGAGACACAAAAAGCACCATAGTAGAACACAGATGAAGCTTCTAAGTTGATGTAATAGCCAGTAAGAAGTAGTACAACTCAAGTTTTAGGTAATGATTATTGACTTTTTACCCTTCTTTGGTGACTTGGACATGAGCTAGGAAATTAAAATTTTGCATGAAGGAGGAGTAGCAGCCGAGTTGCACGGGAGAATGTGACAAGTGCTCATATGTAGTAAAAACCTGAGAAATCAGTCCGTTTTCGTCATTTGTTATCGAATCTACTTAAAGCCAGATCGTCACATTGGCCGCTCTTCTCTCTGAAACGCTTGTACTTATCGTCTGCAAAGCTATGTCGCGTGCTGCGGTATGCGGAGACACTAAAAGCACCATAGTAGGACACAGATGAAGCTTCTAAGTTGATGTAATAGCCAGTAAGAAGTAGTACAACTCAAGTTTTAGGTAATGATTATAGACTTTTTACCCTTTTTTGGTGACTTGGACATGAGCTAGGAAATTAAAATTTTGCATGAAGGAGGACTAGCAGCCGAGTTGCACGGGAGAATGTGAAAAGTGTTCATATGTAGTAAAAACCTGAGAAATCAGTCCGTTTTCGTCATTTGTTATCGAATCTACTTAAAGCCAGATCGTCACTTTGCGGCTCTTCTCTCTGAAACGGTTGTACTTATCGTCTGCAAAGCTATGTCGCGTGCTGCGGTATGCTGAGACACTAAAAGCACCATAGTAGAAGACAGATGAAGCTTCTAAGTTGATGAATTACTCATTAAGAAGTAGTCCAATTCAAGTTTTAGGTATCGATTATTGACTTTTTAGCTGGCTTTGGTGCCTTGGACATGAGCTAGGACCTTAAGCTTCTGCATGAAAGGAGGATTAGCAGCGGAGTTGCACGGGAGAATATGAAAAGTGTTCATATGTAGTAAAAACCTAGAAATACGTCCGTTTTCGTCATTTGTTATCGAATCTTCTTCAAGCCAGATCGTCACAATTGCCGCTCTTCTCTCTGAAACGGTTGTACTTATCGTCTGCAAAGCTATGTCGAGTGCTGCGGTATTCTGTGACACTAAAAGCACCATAGTAGAACAAAGATAAAGCTTCCAAGTTGATGTAATAGCCAGTAAGAAGTAGTACAATTCAAGTTTTAGGTATCGATTATTGACTTTTTAGCTGGCTTTGGTGCCTTGGACATGAGCTAGGACCTTATGATTCTGCATGAAAGGAGGACTAGCAGCCGATTTGCACGGGAGAATGTGAAAAGTGTTCATATGTAGTAAAAACCTGAGAAATTCGTCCGTTTTCGTCATTTGTTATCGAATCGACGTAAAGCCAGATCGTCACATTGTCCGCTCCTCTCTCTGAAACGCTTGTAATTATCGTCTGCAAAGCTATGTCGCGTGCTGCGGTATGCGGAGACACTAAAAGCACCATAGTAGAACACAGATGAAGCTTCTAAGTTGATGTAATAGCCAGTAAGAAGTAGTACAACTCAAGTTTTAGGTAATGATTATTGACTTTTTACCCTTCTTTGGTGCCTTGGACATGAGCTAGGAAATTAAAATTTTGCATGAAGGAGGACTAGCAGCCGAGTTGCACGGGAGAATGTGAAAAGTGTTCATATGTAGTAAAAACCTGAGAAATCAGTCCGTTTTCGTCATTTGTTATCGAATCTACTTAAAGCCAGATCGTCACATTGGGGGCTCTTCTCTCTGAAACGGTTGTACTTATCGTCTGCAAAGCTATGTCGCGTGCTGCAGTATGCTGAGACACTAAAAGCACTATAGTAGATCACAGATGAAGCTTCTAAGTTGATGTAATAGCCAGTAAGAAGTAGTACAATTCAAGTTTTAGGTATTGAATATTGACTTTTTAGCTGGATTTGGTGCCTCGGACATGAGCTAGGACCATACGATTCTGCATGAAAGGAGGACTAGCAGCCGAGTTGCACGGGAGAATGTGAATAGTGTTCATATGTAGTAAAAACCTGAGAAATCGGTCCATTTTCGTCATTTGTTATCGAACCGACTTAAAGCCAGATCGTCATATTGGCCGCTCTTCTCTCTGAATCGGTTGTACTTATCGTCTGCAAAGCTATGTCGCGTGCTGCGGTATGCTGAGACACTAAAAGCACCATAGTAGAACACAGATGAAGCTTCTAAGTTGATGTAATAGCCAGGAAGAAGTAGTACAATTCAAGTTTTAGGTATCGATTATTGACTTTTTAGCTGGCTTTGGTGCCTTGGACATTAGCTAGGACCTTATGATTCTACATGAAAGGAGGATTAGCAGCGGAGATGCACGGGAGAATATGAAAAGTCTTCATATGTAGTAAAAACCTAGAAATCCGTCCGTTTTCGTCATTTGTTATCGAATCGACTTAAAGCCAGATCGTCACATTGTCCGCTCTTCTCTCTGAAACGGTTGTACTTAGCGATTGCAAAGGTATGTCGCGTGCTGCGGTATGCGGAGACACTAAAAGCAACATAGTAGAACACAGATGAAGCTTCTAAGTTGATGTAATAGCCAGTAAGAAGTAGTACAATTCAAGTTTTAGGTATCGATTATTGATTTTTTAGCTGGCTTTGGTGCCTTGGACATGAGCTAGGACCTTATGATTCTGCATGAAAGGAGGACTAGCAGCCGAGTTACACGGGAAAATGTGAAAAGTGTTCAAATGTAGTAAAAACCTGAGAAATACGTCCGTTTTCGTCATTTGTTATCGAATCGACTTAAAGCCAGATCGTCACATTGGCCGCTCTTCTCTCTGAAACACTTGTACTTATCGTCTGCAAAGCTATGTCGCGTGCTGCGGTATGCTGAGACACTAAAAGCACCATAGTAGAACACAGATGAAGCTTCTAAGTTGATGTAATAGCCAGTAAGAAGTAGTACAATTCAAGTTTTAGGTATTGAATATTGACTTTTTAGCTGGCTTTGGTGCCTTGGACATGAGCTAGGACCTTAAGCTTCTGCATGAAAGGAGGATTAGCAGCGGAGTTGCACGGGAGAATATGAAAAGTGTTCATATGTAGTAAAAACCTAGAAATCCGTCCGTTTTCGTCATTTGTTATCGAATCTTCTTAAAGCCAGATCGTCACATTGGCCGCTCTTCTCTCTGAAACGGTTGTACTTATCGTCTGCAAAGCTATGTCGCGTGCTGCGGTATTCTGAAACACTAAAAGCACCATAGTAGAACACAGATAAAGCTTCTATGTTGATGTAATAGCCAGTAAGAAGTAGTACAATTCAAGTTTTAGGTATCGATTATTGACTTTTTAGCTGGCTTTGGTGCCTTGGACATGAGCTAGGACCTTATGATTCTGCATGAAAGGAGGACTAGCAGCCGATTTGCACGGGAGAATGTGAAAAGTGTTCATATAGAGTAAAAACCTGAGAAATCCGTCCGTTTTCGTCATTTGTTAATCAATCGACGTAAAGCCAGATCGTCACATTGACCGCTCTTCTCTCTGAAACGCTTGTACTTATCGTCTGCAAAGCTATGTCGCGTGCTGCGGTATGCGGAGACACTAAAAGCACCATAGTAGTACACAGATGAAGCTTCTAAGTTGATGTAATATCCAGTAAGAAGTAGTACAACTCAAGTTTTAGGTATCGATTATTGACTTTTTAGCTGGCTTTGGTGCCTTGGACATGAGCTAGGACCTTATGATTCTGCATGAAAGGAGGGCTAGCAGCCGATTTGCACGAGAGAATGTGAAAAGTGTTCATATGTAGTAAAAAACTGAGAAGTCGGTCCGTTTTCGTCATTTGTTATCGAATCGACTTCAAGCCAGATCGTCACATTGGCCGCTCTTCTCTCTGAAACGGTAGTACTTATCGTCTGCAAAGCTATGTCGCGTGCTGCGGTATGCGGAGACACTAAAAGCACCATAGTAGAACATAGATGAAGCTTCTAAGTTGATGTAATAGCCAGTAAGAAGTAGTACAATTCAAGTTTTAGGTATCGATTATTGACTTTTTAGCTGGCTTTGGTGCCTTGGACATGAGCTAGGACCTTATGATTCTGCATGAAAGTAGGACTAGCAGCCGAGTTACACGGGAAAATGTGAAAAGTGTTCAAATGTAGTAAAAACCTGAGAAATACGTCCGTTTTCGTCATTTGTTATCGAATCGACTTAAAGCCAGATCGTCACATTGGCCGCTCTTCTCTCTGAAACACTTGTACTTATCGTCTGCAAAGCTATGTCGCGTGCTGCGGTATGCTGAGACACTAAAAGTACCATAGTAGAACACAGATGAAGCTTCTAAGTTGATGTAATAGCCAGTAAGAAGTAGTACAATTCAAGTTTTAGGTATTGAATATTGACTTTTTAGCTGGCTTTGGTGCCTTGGACATGAGCTAGGACCTTAAGATTCTACATGAAAGGAGGACGAGGAGCCAAGTTGCACGGGAGAATGTGAAAAGTGTTCATATGTAGTAAAAACCTGAGAAATCGGTCCGTTTTCGTCACTTGTTATCGAATCGACTTAAAGCAGATCGCCTCATTGGCCGCTCTTCTCTCTGAAACGGTTGTACTTATCGTCTGCAAAGCTATGTCGCGTGCTGCGGTATTCTGAAACACTAAAAACACCATAGTAGAACACAGATAAAGCTTCTAAGTTGATGTAATAGCCAGTAAGAAGTAGTACAATTCAAGTTTTAGGTATCGATTATTGACTTTTTAGCTGGCTTTGGTGCCTTGGACATGAGCTAGGACCTTATGATTCTGCATGAAAGGAGGACTAGCAGCCGATTTGCACGGGAGAATGTGAAAAGTGTTCATATGTAGTAAAAACCTGAGAAATCCGTCCGTTTTCGTCATTTGTTATCGAATCGACTTAAAGCCAGATCGTCACATTGGCCGCTCTTCTCTCTGAAACGGTTGTACTTATCGATTGCAAAGGTATGTCGCGTGCTGCGGTATGCGGAGACACTAAAAGCAACATAGTAGAACACAGATGAAGCTTCTAAGTTGATGTAATAGCCAGTAAGAAGTAGTACAATTCAAGTTTTAGGTATCGATTATTGACTTTTTAGCTGGCTTTGGTGCCTTGGACATGAGCTAGGACCTTATGATTCTGCATGAAAGGAGGACTAGCAGCCGAGTTACACGGGAAAATGTGAAAAGTGTTCAAATGTAGTAAAAACCTGAGAAATACGTCCGTTTTCGTCATTTGTTATCGAATCGACTTAAAGCCAGATCGTCACATTGGCCGCTCTTCTCTCTGAAACACTTGTACTTATCGTCTGCAAAGCTATGTCGCGTGCTGCGGTATGCTGAGACACTATAAGCACCATAGTAGAACACAGATGAAGCTTCTAAGTTTATGTAATAGCCAGTAAGAAGTAGTACAATTCAAGTTTTAGGTATTGAATATTGACTTTTTAGCTGGCTTTGGTGCCTTGGACATGAGCTAGGACCTTAAGCTTCTGCATGAAAGGAGGATTAGCAGCGGAGTTGCACGGGAGAATATGAAAAGTGTTCATATGTAGTAAAAACCTAGAAATCCGTCCGTTTTCGTCATTTGTTATCGAATCTTCTTAAAGCCAGATCGTCACATTGGCCGCTCTTCTCTCTGAAACGGTTGTACTTATCGTCTGCAAAGCTATGTCGCGTGCTGCGGTATTCTGAAACACTAAAAGCACCATAGTAGAACACAGATAAAGCTTCTAAGTTGATGTAATAGCCAGTAAGAAGTAGTACAATTCAAGTTTTAGGTATCGATTATTGACTTTTTAGCTGGCTTTGGTGCCTTGGACATGAGCTAGGACCTTATGATTCTGCATGAAAGGAGGACTAGCAGCCGATTTGCACGGGAGAATGTGAAAAGTGTTCATATGTAGTAAAAACCTGAGAAATCCGTCCGTTTTCGTCATTTGTTATCGAATCGACGTAAAGCCAGATCGTCACATTGACCGCTCTTCTCTCTGAAACGCTTGTACTTATCGTCTGCAAAGCTATGTCGCGTGCTGCGGTATGCGGAGACACTAAAAGCACCATAGTAGTACACAGATGAAGCTTCTAAGTTGATGTAATAGCCAGTAAGAAGTAGTACAACTCAAGTTTTAGGTATCGATTATTGACTTTTTAGCTGGCTTAGGTGCCTTGGACATGAGCTAGGACCTTATGATTCTGCATGAAAGGAGGGATAGCAGCCGATTTGCACGAGAGAATGTGAAAAGTGTTCATATGTAGTAAAAAACTGAGAAGTCGGTCCGTTTTCGTCATTTGTTATCGAATCGACTTCAAGCCAGATCGTCACATTGGCCGCTCTTCTCTCTGAAACGGTAGTACTTATCGTCTGCAAAGCTATGTCGCGTGCTGCGGTATGCGGAGACACTAAAAGCACCATAGTAGAACATAGATGAAGCTTCTAAGTTGATGTAATAGCCAGTAAGAAGTAGTACAATTCAAGTTTTAGGTATCGATTATTGAATTTTTAGCTGATTTGGTGCCTTGGACATGAGCTAGGACCTTATGATTCTGCATGAAAGGAGGACTAGCAGCCGAGTTACACGGGAAAATGTGAAAAGTGTTCAAATGTAGTAAAAACCTGAGAAATACGTCCGTTTTCGTCATTTGTTATCGAATCGACTTAAAGCCAGATCGTCACATTGGCCGCTCTTCTCTCTGAAACACTTGTACTTATCGTCTGCAAAGCTATGTCGCGTGCTGCGGTATGCTGAGACACTAAAAGCACCATAGTAGAACACAGATGAAGCTTCTAAGTTGATGTAATAGCCAGTAAGAAGTAGTACAATTCAAGTTTTAGGTATTGAATATTGACTTTTTAGCTGGCTTTGGTGCCTTGGACATGAGCTAGGACCTTAAGATTCTGCATGAAAGGAGGACGAGGAGCCAAGTTGCACGGGAGAATGTGAAAAGTGTTCATATGTAGTAAAAACCTGAGAAATCGGTCCGTTTTCGTCACTTGTTATCGAATCGACTTAAAGCAGATCGCCTCATTGGCCGCTCTTCTCTCTGAAACGGTTGTACTTATCGTCTGCAAAGCTATGTCGCGTGCTGCGGTATTCTGAAACACTAAAAGCACCATAGTAGAACACAGATAAAGCTTCTAAGTTGATGTAATAGCCAGTAAGAAGTAGTACAATTCAAGTTTTAGGTATCGATTATTGACTTTTTAGCTGGCTTTGGTGCCTTGGACATGAGCTAGGACCTTAAGATTCTGCATGAAAGGAGGACTAGCAGCCGAGTTTCACGGGAGAATGTGAAAAATGTTAATATGTAGTAAAAACCTGAGACATCCGTCCGTTTACGTCATTTGTTATCGAATCTACTTAAAGCCAGATCGTCACATTGGCCGCTCTTCTCTCTGAAACGGTTGTACTTATCGTCTGCAAAGCCTTGTCGCCTGCTGCGGTATGCGGAGACAGTAAAAGCACCATAGTAGAACACAGATGATGCTTCTAAGTTGATGTAATAGCCAGAAAGAAGTAGTACAATTCAAGTTTTAGGTATCGATTATTGACTTTTTAGCTGGCTTTGGTGCCTTGGACATGAGCTAGGACCTTATGATTCTGCATGAAAGGAGGACTAGCAGCCGATTTGCACGGGAGAATGTGAAAAGTGTTCATATGTAGTAAAAACCTGAGAAATCCGTCCGTTTTCGTCATTTGTTATCGAATCGACGTAGAGCCAGATAGTCACATTGGCCGCTCTTCTCTCTGAAACGCTTGTACTTATCGTCTGCAAAGCAATGTCGCGTGCTGCGGTATGCGGAGACACTAAAAGCACCATAGTAGAACACAGATGAAGCTTCTAAGTTGATGTAATAGCCAGTAAGAAGTAGTACAACTCAAGTTTTAGGTATCGATTATTGACTTTTTAGCTGGCTTTGGTGCCTTGGACATGAGCTAGGACCTTAAGATTCTGCATGTAAGGAGGACTAGCAGCCGAGTTGCACGGGAGAATGAGAAAAGTGTTCATATGTAGTAAAAACCTGAGAAATCCGTCCGTTTTCGTCATTTGTTATCGAATCGACTTAAAGCCAGTTCGTCACATTGGCTGCCCTTCTCTCTGAAAAAGTTGTACTTATCGTCTGCAAAGCTATGTCGCGTGCTGCGGAATGCGGACACACTAAAAGCACCATAGTAGAACACAGATGAAGCTTCTAAGTTGATGTAATAGCCAGTAAGAAGTAGTACAATTAAAGTTTTAGGTATCGGTTATTGACTTTTTACCTTTCTTTGGTGCCTTGAACATAAGCTAGGAAATTAATATTTTGCATGAAAGGAGGACTAGCAGCCGAGTTGCACGGGAGAATGTGAAAAGTGTTCATATGTAGTAAAAACCTGAGAAATCCGTCCGTTTTCGTCATTTGTTATCGAATCTACTTAAAGCCAGTTCGTCACATTGGGGGCTCTTCTCTCTGAAACACTTGTACTTATCGTCTGCAAAGCTATGTCGCGTGCTGCAGTATGCTGAGACACTAAAAGCACTATAGTAGAACACAGATGAAGCTTCTAAGTTGATGTAATAGCCAGTAAGAAGTAGTACAATTCAAGTTTTAGGTATTGAATATTGAATTTTTAGCTGGCTTTGGTGCCTTGGACACGAGCTAGGACCTTACGATTCTGCATGAAAGGAGGACTAGCAGCCGAGTTGCACGGGAGAATGTGAATAGTGTTCATATGTAGTAAAAACCTGAGAAATCGGTCCGTTTTCGTCATTTGTTATCAAACCGACTTAAAGCCAGATCGTCACAATGGCCGCGCTTCTCTCTGAAACGGTTGTCCTTATCGTCTGCAAAGCTATGTCGCGTGCTGCGGTATGCTGAGACACTAAAAGCACCATAGTAGAACACAGATGAAGCTTCTAAGTTGATGTAATAGCCAGGAAGAAGTAGTACAATACAAGTTTTAGGTATCGATTATTGACTTTTTAGCTGGCTTTGGTGCCTTGGACATGAGCTAGGACCTTATGATTCTACATGAAAGGAGGACCAGCAGCCGAGTTGCACGGGAGAATGTGAAAAGTGTTCATATGTAGTAAAAACCTGAGAAATCCGTCGGTTTCTTCATTTGTTATTGCATCGACTTAAAGCTAGATCGTCACATTGGCCGCTCTTCTCTCTGAAACGGTTGTACTTATCGATTGCAAAGCTATATCGCGTGCTGCCGTATGCGGAGACACTAAAAGCACCATAGTAGAACACAGATGAAGCTTCTAAGTTGATGTAATAGCCAGTAAGAAGTAGTACAATTCAAGTCTTAGGTATCGATTATTGACTTTTTAGCTGGCTTTGGTACCTTGGACATGAGCTAGGACCTTAACATTCTGCATGAAAGGAGGACTAGCAGCTGAGTTGCACGGGAGAATGTGAAAAGTGTTCATATGTAGTAAAAACCTGAGAAATCCGTCCTTTTTCCTCATTTGTTATCGAATCGACTTAAAGCCAGATCGTCACATTGGCCGCTCTTCTCTCTGAAACGGTAGTACTTATCGTCTGCAAAGCTATGTCGCGTGCTGCGGTATGCGGAGACACTAAAAGCACCATAGTAGAACACAGATGAAGCTTCTAAGTTGATGTAATAGCCAGTAAGAAGTAGTACAATTCAAGTTTTAGGTATCGATTATTGACTTTTTAGCTGGCTTTGGTGCCTTGGACATGAGCTAGGACCTTAATATTCTGCATGAAAGAAGGACTAGCAGCCGAGTTGCACGGGAAAATGTGAAAAATGTTCAAATGTAGTAAAAACCTGAGAAATACGTCCGTTTTCGTCATTTGTTATCGAATCGACTTAAAGCCAGATCGTCACATTGGCCGCTCTTCTCTCTGAAACACTTGTAGTTATCGTCTGCAAAGCTATGTCGCGTGCTGCGGTATGCTGATACACTAATAGCACCATAGTAGAACACAGATGAAGCTTCTAAGTTGATGTAATAGCCAGTAAGAAGTAGTACAATTCAAGTTTTAGGTATTGAATATTGACTTTTTAGCTGGCTTTGGTGCCTTGGACATGAGCTAGGACCTTAAGATTCTGCATGAAAGGAGGACGAGGAGCCAAGTTGCACGGGAGAATGTGAAAAGTGTTCATATGTAGTAAAAAAATGAGAAATCGGTCCGTTTTCGTCACTTGTTATCGAATCGACTTAAAGCAGATCGCCTCATTGGCCGCTCTTCTCTCTGAAACGGTTGTACTTATCGTCTGCAAAGCTACGTCGCGTGCTGGGGTATGCGGAGACACTAAAATCACCATAGTAGACCACAGATGAAGCTTATAAGTTGATGTAATAGCCAGTAAGAAGTAGTACAATTCAAGTTTTAGGTATCGATTATTGACTTTTCAGCTGGCTTTGGTACCTTGGACATGAGCTAGGACCTTAAGATTCTGCATGAAAGGAGGACTAGAAGCCGAGTTTCACGGGAGAATGTGAAAAATGTTAATATGTAGTAAAAACCTGAGACATCCGTCCGTTTACGTCATTTGTTATCGAATCTACTTAAAGCCAGATCGTCACATTGGCCGCTCTTCTCTCTGAAAGGGTTGTACTTATCGTCTGCAAAGCTATGTCGCGTATTGCGGTATGCGGAGACACTAAAAGCACCATAGTAGAACACAGATGAAGCTTCTAAGTTGATGTAATAGCCAGTAAGAAGTAGTACAATTCAAGTTATAGGTATCGATTATTGACTTTTTAGCTGGCTTTGGTGCCTTGGACATTAGCTAGGACCTTAAGCTTCTGCATGAAAGGAGGATTAGCAGCGGAGTTGCACGGGAGAATATGAAAAGTGTTCATATGTAGTAAAAACCTAGAAATCCGTCCGTTTTCGTCATTTGTTATCGAATCTTCTTAAAGCCAGATCGTCACATTGGCCGCTCTTCTCTCTGAAACGGTTGTACTTATCGTCTGCAAAGCTATGTCGCGTGCTGCGGTATTCTGAGACAGTAAAAGCACCATAGTAGAACACAGATGATGCTTCTAAGTTGATGTAATAGCCAGAAAGAAGTAGTACAATTCAAGTTTTAGGTATCGATTATTGACTTTTTAGCTGGCTTTGGTGCCTTGGGCATGAGCTAAGACCTTAAGATTCTGCATGTAAGGAGGACTAGCAGCCGAGTTGCACGGGAGAATGAGAAAAGTGTTCATATGTAGTAAAAACCTGAGAAATCCGTCCGTTTTCGTCATTTGTTATCGAATCGACTTAAAGCCAGTTCGTCACATTGGCCGCTCTTCTCTCTGAAAAAGTTGTACTTATCGTCTGCAAAGCTATGTCGCGTGCTGCGGAATGCGGACACACTAAAAGCACCATAGTAGAACACAGATGAAGCTTCTAAGTTGATGTAATAGGCAGTAAGAAGTAGTACAATTAAAGTTTTAGGTATCGGTTATTGACTTTTTACCCTTCTTTGGTGCCTTGAACATAAGCTAGGAAATTAAGATTTTGCATGAAAGGAGGACTAGCAGCCGAGTTGCGCGGGAGAATGTGAAAAGTGTTCATATGTAGTAAAAACCTGAGAAATCCGTCCGTTTTCGTCATTTGTTATCGAATCTACTTAAAGCCAGATCGTCACATTGGGGGCTCTTCTCTCTGAAACGGTTGTACTTATCGTCTGCAAAGCTATGTCGCGTGCTGCAGTATGCTGAGACACTAAAAGCACTATAGTAGAACACAGATGAAGCTTCTAAGTTGATGTAATAGCCAGTAAGAAGTAGTACAATTCAAGTTTTAGGTATTGAATATTGACTTTTTAGCTGGCTTTGGTGCCTTGGACATGAGCTAGGACCTTACGATTCTGCATGAAAGGACGACTAGCAGCCGAGTTGCACGGGAGAATGTGAATAGTGTTCATATGTAGTAAAAACCTGAGAAATCGGTCCGTTTTCGTCATTTGTTATCGAACCGACTTAAAGCCAGATCGTCACATTGGCCGCGCTTCTCTCTGAAACGGTTGTACTTATCGTCTGCAAAGCTATGTCGCGTGCTGCGGTATGCTGAGACACTAAAAGCACCATAGTAGAACACAGATGAAGCTTCTAAGTTGATGTAATAGCCAGGAAGAAGTAGTACAATACAAGTTTTAGGTATCGATTATTGACTTTTTAGCTGGCTTTGGTGCCTTGGACATGAGATAGGACCTTTTGATTCTACATGAAAGGAGGACCAGCAGCCGAGTTGCACGGGAGAATGTGAAAAGTGTTCATATGTAGTAAAAACCTGAGAAATCCGTCGGTTTCTTCATTTGTTATTGCATCGACTTAAAGCTAGATCGTCACATTGGCCGCTCTTCTCTCTGAAACGGTTGTACTTATCGATTGCAAAGCTATATCGCGTGCTGCCGTATGCGGAGACACTAAAAGCACCATAGTAGAACACAGATGAAGCTTCTAAGTTGATGTAATAGCCAGTAAGAAGTAGTACAATTCAAGTCTTAGGTATCGATTATTGACTTTTTAGCTGGCTTTGGTACCTTGGACATGAGCTAGGACCTTAACATTCTGCATGAAAGGAGGACTAGCAGCCGAGTTGCACGGGAGAATGTGAAAAGTGTTCATATGTAGTAAAAACCTGAGAAATCCGTCCATTTTCCTCATTTGTTATCGAATCGACTTAAAGCCAGATCGTCACGTTGGTCGCTCTTCTCCCTGAAACACTTGTACTTATCCTCTGCAAAGCTATGTCGCGTGCTGCGGTATGCTGAGACACTAAAAGCACCATAGTAGAACACAGATGAAGCTTCTAAGTTGATGTAATAGCCAGTAAGAAGTAGTACAATTTAGGTTTTAGGTATCGATTATTGACTTTGTAGCTGGCTTTGGTACCTTGGACATGAGCTAGGACCTTAAGATCCTGCATGAAAGGAGGACTAGCAGCCGAGTTGCACGGGAGAATGTCAAAAATGTTCATATGTAGTAAAAATCTGAGACATCCGTCCGTTTACGTCATTTGTTATCGAATCTACTTAAAGCCAGATCGTCACATTGGCCGCTCTTCTCTCTGAAACGGTTGTACTTATCGTCTGCAAAGCTATGTCGCGTGCTGCGGTATGTATAGACACTAAAAGCACCATAGTAGAACACAGATGAAGCTTCTAAGTTGATGTAATAGCCAGTAAGAAGTAGTACAATTCAAGTTTTAGGTATCGGTTATTGACTTTTTACCCTTCTTCGGTGCCTTGGACATCAGCTAGGAAATTAAGATTTTGCATGAAGGAGGACTAGCAGCCGAGTTGCACGGGAGAATGTGAATAGTGTTCATATGTAGTAAAAACCTGAGACATCCGTCCGTTTTCGTCATTTGTTATCGAATCGACTTAAAGCCAGATCGTCACATTGGCCGCTCTTCTCTCTGAAACGCTTGTACTTATCGTCTGCAAAGCTATGTCGCGTGCTGCGGTATGCGGAGACACTAAAAGCACCATAGTAGAACACAGATGAAGCATCTACGTTGATGTAATAGCCAGTAAGAAGTAGTACAATTAAAGTTTTAGGTATCGGTTATTGAGTTTTTACCCTTCTTTGGTGCCTTGAACATGAGCTAGGAAATTAAGATTTTGCATGAGAGGAGGACTAGCAGCCGAGTTGCACGGGAGAATGTGAAAAGTGTTCATATGTAGTAAAAACCTGAGAAATCCGTCCGTTTTCGTCATTTGTTATCGAATCTACTTAAAGCCAGATCGTCACATTGGGGGCTCCTCCCCCTGAAACGGTTGTACTTATCGTCTGCAAAGCTATGTCGCGTGCTGCAGTATGCTGAGACACTAAAAGCACTATAGTAGAACACAGATGAAGCTTCTAAGTTGATGTAATAGCCAGTAAGAAGTAGTACAATTCAAGTTTTAGGTATTGAATATTAACTTTTTAGCTGGCTTTGGTGCCTTGGACATGAGCTAGGACCTTATGATTCTACATGAAAGGAGGACTAGCAGCCGATTTGCACGGGAGAATGTGAAAAGTGTTCATATGTAGTAAAAACCTGAGAAATCCGTCAGTTTCGTCATTTGTTATTGAATCGACTTAACGCTAGATCGTCACATTGGCCGCTCTTCTCTCTGAAACGGTTGTACTTATCGATTGCAAAGCTACGTCGCGTGCTGCGGTATGCGGAGACACTAAAAGCACCATAGTAGAACACAGATGAAGCTTCTAAGTTGATGTAATAGCCAGTAAGAAGTAGTACAATTCAGGTTTTAGGTATCGATTATTGACTTTTTAGCTGGCTTTGGTGCCTTGGACATGAGCTAGGACCTTAACATTCTGCATGAAAGGAGGACTAGCAGCCAAGTTGCACGGGAGAATGTGAAAAGTGTTCATATGTAGTAAAAACCTGAGAATCCGTCCATTTTCCTCATTTGTTATCGAATCGACTTAAAGCCAGATCGTCACATTGGTCGCTCTTCTCTCTGAAACACTTGTACTTATCCTCTTCAAGGCTGTGTCGCGTGCTGCGGTATGCTGAGACACTAAAAGCACCATAGTAGAACACAGATGAAGCTTATAAGTTGATGTAATAGCCAGTAAGAAGTAGTACAATTCAAGTTTTAGTTATCGATTATTGACTTTTCAGCTGGCTTTGGTACATTGGACATGAGCTAGGACCTTAAGATTCTGCATGAAAGGAGGACTAGCAGCCGAGTTGCACGGGAGAATGTGAAACATGTTCATATGTAGTAAAAATCTGAGACATCCGTCCGTTTACGTCATTTGTTATCGAATCTACTTAAAGCCAGATCGTCACATTGGCCGCTCTTCTCTCTGAAACGGTTGTACTTATCGTCTGCAAAGCTATGTCGCGTGCTGCGGTATGCGGAGACACTAAAAGCACCATAGTAGAACACAGATGAAGCTTCTAAGTTGATGTAATAGCCAGTAAGAAGTAGTACAATTCAAGTTTTAGGTATCGGTTA
This sequence comes from Schistocerca gregaria, assembly GCF_023897955.1. NCBI lineage: Eukaryota > Metazoa > Arthropoda > Insecta > Orthoptera > Acrididae > Schistocerca > Schistocerca gregaria. The sequence goes on along the minus strand of NW_026061736.1, from coordinate 4,692,812 downwards.
TTGACTTTTTACCCTTCTTTGGTGCCTTGGACATCAGCTAGGAAATTAAGATTTTGCATGAAGTAGGACTAGCCGCCGAGTTGCACGGGAGAATGTGAATAGTGTTCATATGTAGTAAAAACCTGAGACATCCGTCCGTTTTCGTCATTTGTTATCGAATCGACTTAAAGCCAGATCGTCACATTGGCCGCTCTTCTCTCTGAAACGGTTGTACTTATCGTCTGCAAAGCTATGTGGCGTTCTGCGGTATGCGGAGACAGTAAAAGCACCATAGTAGAACACAGATGATGCTTCTAAGTTGATGTAATAGCCAGTAAGAAGTAGTACAATTCAAGTTTTAGGTATCGATTATTGACTTTTTAGCTGGCTTTGGTGCCTTGGACATGAGCTAGGACCTTAAGATTCTGCATGTAAGGAGGACTAGCAGCCGAGTTGCACGGGAGAATGTGAAAAGTGTTCATATGTAGTAAAAACCTGAGAAATCCGTCCGTTTTCGTCATTTGTTATCGAATCGACTTAAAGCCAGATCGTCTCATTGGCCGCTCTTCTCTCTGAAACGGTTGTACTTATCGTCTGCGAAGCTATGTCGCGTATTGCGGTATGCGGAGACAGTAAAAGCACCATAGTAGAACACAGATGAAGCTTCTAAGTTGATGTAATAGCCAGTAAGAAGTAGTACAATTCAAGTTTTAGGTATCGATTATTGACTTTTTAGCTGGCTTTGGTTCCTTGGACATGAGCTAGGACCTTAAGCTTCTGCATGAAAGGAGGATTAGCAGCGGAGTTGCACGGGAGAATATGAAAAGTGTTCATATGTAGTAAAAACCTAGAAATCCGTCCGTTTTCGTCATTTGTTATCGAATCTTCTTCAAGCCAGATCGTCACATTGGCCGCTCTTCTCTCTGAAACGGTTGTACTTATCGTCTGCAAAGCTATGTCGCGTGCAGCGGTATTCTGAGACACTAAAAGCACCATAGTAGAACACCGATAAAGCTTATAAGTTGATGTAATAGCCAGTAAGAAGTAGTACAATTCAAGTTTTAGGTATCGATTATTGACTTTTTAGCTGGCTTTGGTGCCTTGGACATGAGCTAGGACCTTATGATTCTGCATGAAAGGAGGACTAGCAGCCGATTTGCACGGGAGAATGTGAAAAGTGTTTATATGTAGTAAAAACCTGAGAAATCCTTCCGTTTTCGTCATTTGTTATCGAATCGATGTAAAGCCAGATCGTCACATTGGCCGCTCTTCTCTCTGAAACGGTAGTACTTATCGTCTGCATAGCTATGTCGCGTGCTGCGGTATGCGGAGACACTAAAAGCACCATAGTAGAACACAGATGAAGCTTCTAAGTTGATGTAATAGCCAGTAAGAAGTAGTACAATTCAAGTTTTAGGTATCGATTATTGACTTTTTAGCTGGCTTTGGTGCCTTGGACATGAGCTAGGACCTTAAGATTCTGCATGAAAGGAGGACTGGCAGCCGAGTTGCACGGGAGAATGTGAAAAGTGTTCATATGTAGTAAAAACCTGAGAAATCCGTCCGTTTTCGTCATTTGTTATCGAATCGACTTAAAGCCAGATCGTCACATTGGCCGCTCTTCTCTCTGAAACGGTTGTACTTATCGTCTGCAAAGCTATGTCGCATGCTGCGGTATGCGGAGACACTAAAAGCACCAAAGTAGAACACAGATGAAGCTTCTAAGTTGATGTAATAGCCAGGAAGAAGTAGTACAATTCAAGTTTTAGATATCGTTTATTGACTTGTTAGCTGGCTTTGGTGCCTTGGACATGAGCTAGGACCTTAACATTCTGCATGAAAGGAGGAGTAGCAGCCGATTTGCATGGGAGAATGTGAAAAGTGTTTATATGTAGTAAAAACCCGATAAATCCGTCCGTTTTCGTCATTTGTTATCGAATCGACTTAAAGCCAGATCGTCAAATTAGCTGCTCTTCTCTCTGAAACGGTTGTACTTATCGATTGCAAAGCTATGTCGCGTGCTGCGGTATGCGGAGACACTAAAAGCACCATAGTAGAACACAGATGAAGCTTCTACGTTGATGTAATAGCCAGTAAGAAGTAGTACAGTTCAAGTTTTAGGTATCGATTATTGACTTTTTAGCTGCCTTTGGTGCCTTGGACATGAGCTACGACCTTAACATTCTGCATGAAAGGAGGACTAGCAGCCGAGTTGCACGGGAGAATGTGAAAAGTGTTCATATGTAGTAAAAACCTGAGAAATCCGTACGTTTTCGTCATTTGTTATCGAATCGACTTAAAGCCAGATCGTCACATTGGCCGCTCTTCTCTCTGAAACACTTGTACTTATTGTCTGCAAAGCTATGTAGCGTGCTGCGGTATGCTGAGACACTAAAAGCACCATAGTAGAACACAGATGAAGCTTCTAAGTTGATGTAATAGCCAGTAAGAAGTAGTACAATTCAAGTTTTAGGTATTGAACATTGACTTTTTAGCTGGCTTTGGTGCCTTGGACATGAGCTAGGACCTTAAGATTCTGCATGAAAGGAGGACGAGGAGCCAAGTTGCACGGGAGAACGTGAAAACTGTTCATATGTAGTAAAAACCTGAGAAATCGGTCCGTTTTCGTCACTTGTTATCGAATCGACTTAAAGCCAGATCGTCTCATTGGTCGCTCTTCTCTCTGAAACGGTTGTACTTATCGTCTGCAAAGCTATGTCGCGGGCTGCGGTATGCGGATACACTAAAATCACCATAGTAGAACACAGATGAAGCTTATAAGTTGATGTAATAGCCAGTAAGAAGTAGTACGATTCAAGTTTTAGGTATCGATTATTGACTTTTTAGCTGGCTTTGGTACCTTGGACATGAGCTAGGACCTTAAGATTCTGCATGAAAGGAGGACTAGCAGCCGAGTTGCACGGGAGAATGTGAAACATGTTCATATGTAGTAAAAATCTGAGACATCCGTCCGTTTCCGTCATTTGTTATCGAATCTACTTAAAGCCAGATCGTCACTTTGGCCGCTCTTCTCTCTGAAACGGTTGTACTTATCGTCTGCAAAGCTATGTCGCGTGCTGCGGTATGCGGAGACACTAAAAGCACCATAGTAGAACACAGATGAAGCTTCTAAGTTGATGTAATAGCCAGTAAGAAGTAGTACAATTCAAGTTTTAGGTATCGGTTATTGACTTTTTACCCTTCTTTGGTGCCTTGGACATCAGCTAGGAAATTAAGATTTTGCATGAAGTAGGACTAGCAGCCGAGTTGCACGGGAGAATGTGAATAGCGTTCATATGTAGTAAAAACCTGAGACATCCGTCCGTTTTCGTCATTTGTTATCGAATCGACTTAAAGCCAGATCGTCACATTGGCCGCTCTTCTCTCTGAAACGGTTGTACTTATCGTCTGCAAAGCTATGTGGCGTTCTGCGGTATGCGGAGACAGTAAAAGCACCATAGTAGAACACAGATGATGCTTCTAAGTTGATGTAATAGCCAGTAAGAAGTAGTACAATTCAAGTTTTAGGTATCGATTATTGACTTTTTAGCTGGCTTTGGTGCCTTGGACATGAGCTAGGACCTTAAGATTCTGCATGTAAGGAGGACTAGCAGCCGAGTTGCACGGGAGAATGTGAAAAGTGTTCATATGTAGTAAAAACCTGAGAAATCCGTCCGTTTTCGTCATTTGTTATCGAATCGACTTAAAGCCAGATCGTCTCATTGGCCGCTCTTCTCTCTGAAACGGTTGTACTTATCGTCTGCGAAGCTATGTCGCGTATTGCGGTATGCGGAGACAGTAAAAGCACCTTAGTAGAACACAGATGAAGCTTCTAAGTTGATGTAATAGCCAGTAAGAAGTAGTACAATTCAAGTTTTAGGTATCGATTATTGACTTTTTAGCTGGCTTTGGTTCCTTGGACATGAGCTAGGACCTTAAGCTTCTGCATGAAAGGAGAATTAGCAGCGGAGTTGCACGGGAGAATGTGAAAAGTGTTCATATGTAGTAAAAACCTGAGAAATCCTTCCGTTTTCGTCATTTGTTATCGAATCGATGTAAAGCCAGATCGTCACATTGGCCGCTCTTCTCTCTGAAACGGTAGTACTTATCGTCTGCAAAGCTATGTCCCGTGCTGCGGTATGCGGAGATACTAAAAGCACCATAGTAGAACACAGATGAAGCTTCTAAGTTGATGTAATAGCTAGCAAGAAGTAGTACAATTCAAGTTTTAGGTATCGATTATTGACTTTTTAGCTGGCTTTGGTGCCTTGGACATGAGCTAGGACCTTAAGATTCTGCATGAAAGGAGGACTGGCAGCCGAGTTGCACGGGAGAATGTGAAAAGTGTTCATATGTAGTAAAAACCTGAGAAATCCGTCCGTTTTCGTCATTTGTTATCGAATCTTCTTCAAGCCAGATCGTCACATTGGCCGCTCTTCTCTCTGAAACGGTTGTACTTATCGTCTGCAAAGCTATGTCGCGTGCTGCGGTATTCTGAGACACTAAAAGCACCATAGTAGAACACCGATAAAGCTTATAAGTTGATGTAATAGCCAGTAAGAAGTAGTACAATTCAAGTTTTAGGTATCGATTATTGACTTTTTAGCTGGCTTTGGTGCCTTGGACATGAGCTAGGACCTTATGATTCTGCATGAAAGGAGGACTAGCAGCCGATTTGCACGGGAGAATGTGAAAAGTGTTTATATGTAGTAAAAACCTGAGAAATCCTTCCGTTTTCGTCATTTGTTATCGAATCGATGTAAAGCCAGATCGTCACATTGGCCGCTCTTCTCTCTGAAACGGTAGTACTTATCGTCTGCATAGCTATGTCGCGTGCTGCGGTATGCGGAGACACTAAAAGCACCATAGTAGAACACAGATGAAGCTTCTAAGTTGATGTAATAGCCAGTAAGAAGTAGTACAATTCAAGTTTTAGGTATCGATTATTGACTTTTTAGCTGGCTTTGGTGCCTTGGACATGAGCTAGGACCTTAAGATTCTGCATGAAAGGAGGACTGGCAGCCGAGTTGCACGGGAGAATGTGAAAAGTGTTCATATGTAGTAAAAACCTGAGAAATCCGTCCGTTTTCGTCATTTGTTATCGAATCGACTTAAAGCCAGATCGTCACATTGGCCGCTCTTCTCTCTGAAACGGTTGTACTTATCGTCTGCAAAGCTATGTCGCATGCTGCGGTATGCGGAGACACTAAAAGCACCAAATTAGAACACAGATGAAGCTTCTAAGTTGATGTAATACCCAGGAAGAAGTAGTACAATTCAAGTTTTAGATATCGTTTATTGACTTTTTAGCTGGCTTTGGTGCCTTGGACATGAGCTAGGACCTTAACATTCTGCATGAAAGGAGGAGTAGCAGCCGATTTGCATGGGAGAATGTGAAAAGTGTTTATATGTAGTAAAAACCCGATAAATCCGTCCGTTTTCGTCATTTGTTATCGAATCGACTTAAAGCCAGATCGTCAAATTAGCTGCTCTTCTCTCTGAAACGGTTGTACTTATCGATTGCAAAGCTATGTCGCGTGCTGCGGTATGCGGAGACACTAAAAGCACCATAGTAGAACACAGATGAAGCTTCTACGTTGATGTAATAGCCAGTAAGAAGTAGTACAGTTCAAGTTTTAGGTATCGATTATTGACTTTTTAGCTGGCTTTGGTGCCTTGGACATGAGCTACGACCATAACATTCTGCATGAAAGGAGGACTAGCAGCCGAGTTGCACGGGAGAATGTGAAAAGTGTTCATATGTAGTAAAAACCTGAGAAATCCGTACGTTTTCGTCATTTGTTATCGAATCGACTTAAAGCCAGATCGTCACATTGGCCGCTCTTCTCTCTGAAACACTTGTACTTATTGTCTGCAAAGCTATGTAGCGTGCTGCGGTATGCTGAGACACTAAAAGCACCATAGTAGAACACAGATGAAGCTTCTAAGTTGATGTAATAGCCAGTAAGAAGTAGTACAATTCAAGTTTTAGGTATTGAACATTGACTTTTTAGCTGGCTTTGGTGCCTTGGACATGAGCTAGGACCTTAAGATTCTGCATGAAAGGAGGACGAGGAGCCAAGTTGCACGGGAGAACGTGAAAACTGTTCATATGTAGTAAAAACCTGAGAAATCGGTCCGTTTTCGTCACTTGTTATCGAATCGACTTAAAGCCAGATCGTCTCATTGGTCGCTCTTCTCTCTGAAACGGTTGTACTTATCGTCTGCAAAGCTATGTCGCGGGCTGCGGTATGCGGATACACTAAAATCACCATAGTAGAACACAGATGAAGCTTATAAGTTGATGTAATAGCCAGTAAGAAGTAGTACGATTCAAGTTTTAGGTATCGATTATTGACTTTTTAGCTGGCTTTGGTACCTTGGACATGAGCTAGGACCTTAAGATTCTGCATGAAAGGAGGACTAGCAGCCGAGTTGCACGGGAGAATGTGAAACATGTTCATATGTAGTAAAAATCTGAGACATCCGTCCGTTTCCGTCATTTGTTATCGAATCTACTTAAAGCCAGATCGTCACATTGGCCGCTCTTCTCTCTGAAACGGTTGTACTTATCGTCTGCAAAGCTATGTCGCGTGCTGCGGTATGCGGAGACACTAAAAGCACCATAGTAGAACACAGATGAAGCTTCTAAGTTGATGTAATAGCCAGTAAGAAGAAGTACAATTCAAGTTTTAGGTATCGGTTATTGACTTTTTACCCTTCTTTGGTGCCTTGGACATCAGCTAGGAAATTAAGATTTTGCATGAAGTAGGACTAGCAGCCGAGTTGCACGGGAGAATGTGAATAGCGTTCATATGTAGTAAAAACCTGAGACATCCGTCCGTTTTCGTCATTTGTTATCGAATCGACTTAAAGCCAGATCGTCACATTGGCCGCTCTTCTCTCTGAAACGGTTGTACTTATCGTCTGCAAAGCTATGTGGCGTTCTGCGGTATGCGGAGACAGTAAAAGCACCATAGTAAAACACAGATGATGCTTCTAAGTTGATGTAATAGCCAGTAAGAAGTAGTACAATTCAAGTTTTAGGTATCGATTATTGACTTTTTAGCTGGCTTTGGTGCCTTGTACATGAGCTAGGACCTTAAGATTCTGCATGTAAGGAGGACTAGCAGCCGAGTTGCACGGGAGAATGTGAAAAGTGTTCATATGTAGTAAAAACCTGAGAAATCCGTCCGTTTTCGTCATTTGTTATCGAATCGACTTAAAGCCAGATCGTCTCATTGGCCGCTCTTCTCTCTGAAACGGTTGTACTTATCGTCTGCGAAGCTATGTCGCGTATTGCGGTATGCGGAGACAGTAAAAGCACCTTAGTAGAACACAGATGAAGCTTCTAAGTTGATGTAATAGCCAGTAAGAAGTAGTACAATTCAAGTTTTAGGTATCGATTATTGACTTTTTAGCTGGCTTTGGTTCCTTGGACATGAGCTAGGACCTTAAGCTTCTGCATGAAAGGAGAATTAGCAGCGGAGTTGCACGGGAGAATGTGAAAAGTGTTCATATGTAGTAAAAACCTGAGAAATCCTTCCGTTTTCGTCATTTGTTATCGAATCGATGTAAAGCCAGATCGTCACATTGGCCGCTCTTCTCTCTGAAACGGTAGTACTTATCGTCTGCAAAGCTATGTCCCGTGCTGCGGTATGCGGAGATACTAAAAGCACCATAGTAGAACACAGATGAAGCTTCTAAGTTGATATAATAGCCAGCAAGAAGTAGTACAATTCAAGTTTAAGTATCGATTATTGACTTTTTAGCTGGCTTTGGTGCCTTGGACATGAGCTAGGACCTTAAGATTCTGCATGAAAGGAGGACTGGCAGCCGAGTTGCACGGGAGAATGTGAAAAGTGTTCATATGTAGTAAAAACCTGAGAAATCCGTCCGTTTTCGTCATTTGTTATCGAATCGACTTAAAGCTAGATCGTCACATTGGCCGCTCTTCTCTCTGAAACGGTTGTACTTATCGTCTGCAAAGCTATGTCGCATGCTGCGGTATACGGAGGCACTAAAAGCACCAAAGTAGAACACAGATGAAGCTTCTAAGTTGATGTAATAGCCAGGAAGAAGTAGTACAATTCAAGTTTTAGATATCGTTTATTGACTTTTTAGCTGGCTTTGGTGCCTTGGACATGAGCTAGGACCTTAACATTCTGCATGAAAGGAGGAGTAGCAGCCGATTTGCATGGGAGAATGTGAAAAGTGTTTATATGTAGTAAAAACCCGATAAATCCGTCCGTTTTCGTCATTTGTTATCGAATCGACTTAAAGCCAGATCGTCACATTGGCCGCTCTTCTCTCTGAAACGGTTGTACTTATCGTCTGCAAAGCTATGTCGCGTGCTGCGGTATGCGGAGACACTAAAATCACCATAGTAGAACACAGATGAAGCTTATAAGTTGATGTAATAGCCAGTAAGAAGTAGTACAATTCAAGTTTTAGGTATCGATTATTGACTTTTTAGCTGGCTTTGGTACCTTGGACATGAGCTAGGACCTTAAGATTCTGCATGAAAGGAGGACTAGCAGCCGAGTTGCACGGGAGAATGTGAAACATGTTCATATGTAGTAAAAATCTGAGACATCCGTCCGTTTACGTCATTTGTTATCGAATCTACTTAAAGCCAGATCGTCACATTGGCCGCTCTTCTCTCTGAAACGGTTGTACTTATCGTCTGCAAAGCTATGTGGCGTTCTGCGGTATGCGGAGACAGTAAAAGCACCATAGTAGAACACAGATGATGCTTCTAAGTTGATGTAATAGCCAGTAAGAAGTAGTACAATTCAAGTTTTAGGTATCGATTATTGACATTTTAGCTGGCTTTGGTGCCTTGGACATGAGCTAGGACCTTAAGATTCTGCCTGTAAGGAGGACTAGCAGCCGACTTGCACGGGAGAATGTGAAAAGTGTTCATATGTAGTAAAAACCTGAGATATCCGTCCGTTTACGTCATTTGTTATCGAATCGACTTAAAGCCAGATCGTCATATTGGCCGCTCTTCTCTCTGAAACACTTGTACTTATCGTCTGCAAAGCTATGTCGCGTGCTCCGGTATGCGGAGACACTAAAAGCACCATAGTAGAACAAAGATGAAGCTTCTAAGTTGATGTAATACAAAGGAAGAAGTAGTACAATTCAAGTTTTAGGTATCGATTATTGACTTTTTAGCTGGCTTTGGTGCCTTGGACATGAGCTAGGACCTTAAGATTCTGCATGAAAGGAGGACAAGCAGCCGAGTTGCACGGGAGAATGTGAAATGTGTTCATACGTAGTAAAAACCTGAGAAATCCGTCCGTTTTCGTCATTAGTTATCGAATCGACTTCAAGCCAGATCGTCACATTGGCCGCTCTTCTCTCTGAAAAAGTTGTACTTATCGTCTGCAAAGCTATGTCGCGTGCTGCGGTATGCGGAAACAAGAAAAGCACCATAGTAGAACACAGATGAAGCTTCTAAGTTGATGTAATAGCCAGTAAGAAGTAGTACAATTCAAGTTTTAGGTATCGGTTATTGACTTTTTACCCTTCTTTGGTGCCTTGGGCATGAGCTAGGAACTTAAGATTTTGCATGATCAGAGGTCTAGCAGCCGAGTTGCACGGGAGAATGTGAAAAGTGTTCATACGTAGTAAAATCCTGAGAAATCCGTCCGGTTTCGTCATTTGTTATCGAATCGACTTCAAGCCAGATCGTCACATTGGCCGCTCTTCTCTCTGAAAAAGTTGTACTTATCGTCTGCAAAGCTATGTCGCGTGCTGCGGTATGCGGACACACTAAAAGCACCATAGTAGAACACAGATGAAGCTTCTAAGTTGATGAAATAGCCAGTAAGAAGTAGTACAATTAAAGTTTTAGGTATCGGTTATTGAGTTTTTACCCTTCGTGGTGCTTTGGACATGAGCTAGGAAATTAAGATTTTGCATGAAGGAGGACTAGCAGCCGAGTTGCACGGGAGAATGTGAAAAGTGTTCATATGTAGTAAAAACCTCAGACATCCGTCCGTTTTCGTCATTTATTATCGAATCGACTTAAAGCCAGATCGTCACATTGGCCGCTCTTCTCTCTGAAACGGTTGTACTTATCGTCTGCAAAGCTATGTCGCGTGCTGCGGTATGCGGAGACACTAAAAGCACCATAGTAGAACACAGATGAAGCTTCTAAGTTGATGTAATAGCCAGTAAGAAGTAGTCCAATTCAAGATTTAGGTATCGATTATTGACTTTTTAGCTGGGTTTGGTGCCTTGGACATGAGCTAGGACCTTAAGATTCTGCATGAAAGTAGGACTAGCAGCCGAGTTGCACGTGGGAATGTGAATAGTGTTCATATGTAGTAAAAAACTTGAGACATCCGTCCGTTTTCGTCATTTGTTATCGAATCGACTTAAAGCCAGATCGTCACATTGGCCGCTCTTCTCTCTGAAACGGTTGTACTTATCGCCTGCAAAGCTATAAGGCGTTCTGCGGTATGCGGAGACAGTAAAAGCACCATAGTAGAACACAGATGATGCTTCTAAGTTGATGTAATAGCCAGTAAGAAGTAGTACAATTCAAGTTTCAGGTATCGATTATTGACTTTTTAGCTGGCTTTGGTGCCTTGGACATGAGCTAGGACCTTAAGATTCTGCATGTAAGGAGGACTAGCAGCCGAGTTGCACGGGAGAATGTGAAAAGTGTTCATATGTAGTAAAAACCTGAGAAATCCGTCAGTTTTCGTCATTTGTTATCGAATCGACTTAAAGCCAGATCGTCTCATTGGCCGCTCTTCTCTCTGAAACGGTTGTACTTATCGTCTGCGAAGCTATGTCGCGTGCTGCGGTATGCGGAGACACTAAAAGTACCATAGTAGAACACAGATTAAGCTTCTACGTTGATGTAATACCCAGTAAGAAGTAGTACAATTCAAGTTTTAGGTATCGATTATTGACTTTTTAGCTGGCTTTGGTGCCTTGGACATGAGCTAGGACCTTAAGCTTCTGCATGAAAGGAGGATTAGCAGCGGAGTTGCACGGGAGAATATGAAAAGTGTTCATATGTAGTAAAAACCTAGAAATCCGTCCGTTTTCGTCATTTGTTATCGAACCTTCTTCAAGCCAGATCGTCACATTGGCCGCTTTTCTCTCTGAAACGGTTGTACTTATCGTCTGCAAAGCTATGTCGCGTGCTGCGGTATTCTGAGACACTAAAAGCACCATAGTAGAACACAGATAAAGCTTCTAAGTTGATGTAATAGCCAGTAAGAAGTAGTACAATTCAAGTTTTAGATATCGTTTATTGACTTTTTAGCTGGCTTTGGTGCCTTGGACATGAGCTAGGACCTTAACATTCTGCATGAAAGGAGGAGTAGCAGCCGATCTGCATGGGAGAATGTGAAAAGTGATTATATGTAGTAAAAACCCGATAAATCCGTCCGTTTTCGTCATTTGTTATCGAATCGACTTAAAGCCAGATCGTCAAATTAGCTGCTCTTCTCTCTGAAACGGTTGTACTTATCGATTGCAAAGCTATGTCGCGTGCTGCGGTATGCGGAGACACTAAAAGCACCATAGTAGAACACAGATGAAGCTTCTAAGTTGATGTAATAGCCAGTAAGAAGTAGTACAGTTCAAGTTTTAGGTATCGATTATTGACTTTTGAGCTGGCTTTGGTGCCTTGGACATGAGCTAGGACCTTAAGATTCTGCATGTAAGGAGGACTAGCAGCCGAGTTGCACGGGAGAATGTGAAAAGTGTTCATATGTAGTAAAAACCTGAGAAATCCGTCCGTTTTCGTCATTTGTTATCGAATCGACTTAAAGCCAGATCGTCTCATTGGCCGCTCTTCTCTCTGAAACGGTTGTACTTATCGTCTGCGAAGCTATGTCGCGTGCTGCGGTATGCGGAGACACTAAAAGTACCATAGTAGAACACAGATTAAGCTTCTACGTTGATGTAATACCCAGTAAGAAGTAGTACAATTCAAGTTTTAGGTATCGATTATTGACTTTTTAGCTGGCTTTGGTGCCTTGGACATGAGCCAGGACCTTAAGCTTCTACATGAAAGGAGGATTAGCAGCGGAGTTGCACGGGAGAATATGAAAAGTGTTCATATGTAGTAAAAACCTAGAAATCCGTCCGTTTTCGTCATTTGTTATTGAATCTTCTTCAAGCCAGATCGTCACATTGGCCGCTCTTCTCTCTGAAACACTTGTACTTATCGTCTGCAAACCTATGTTGCGTGCTGCGGTATTCTGAGACACTAAAAGCACCATAGTAGAACACAGATGAAGCTTCTAAGTTGATGTAATAGCCAGTAAGAAGTAGTACAATTCAAGTTTTAGGTATCGATTATTGACTTTTTGCTGGCTTTGGTGCCTTGGACATGAGCTAGAACCTTAAGATTCTGCATGAAAGGAGGACTGGCAGCCGAGTTGCACGGGAGAATGTGAAAAGTGTTCATATGTAGTAAAAACCTGAGAAATCCGTCCGTTTTCGTCATTTGTTATCGAATCGACTTAAAGCCAGATCGTCACATTGGCCGCTCTTCTCTCTGAAACACTTGTACTTATCGTCTGCAAAGCTATGTCGCTTGCTGCGGTGTGCGGAGACACTAAAAGCACCAAAGTAGAACACAGATGAAGCTTCTAAGTTGATGTAATAGCCAGGAAGAAGTAGTACAATTCAAGTTTTAGATATCGTTTATTGACTTTTTAGCTGGCTTTGGTGCCTTGGACATGAGTTAGGACCTTAACATTCTGCATGAAAGGAGGAGTAGCAGCCGATTTGCATGGGAGAATGTGAAAAGTGTTTATATGTAGTAAAAACCCGATAAATCCGTCCGTTTTCGTCATTTGTTATCGAATCGACTTAAAGCCAGATCGTCAAATTAGCTGCTCTTCTCTCTGAAACGGTTGTACTTATCGATTGCAAAGCTATGTCGCGTGCTGCGGTATGCGGAGACACTAAGAGCACCATAGTAGAACACAGATGAAGCTTCTACGTTGATATAATAGCCGGTAAGAAGTAGTACAGTTCAAGTTTTAGGTATCGAATATTGACTTTTGAGCTGGCTTTGGTGCCTTGGACATGAGCTAGGTCCTTAACATTCTGCATGAAAGGAGGACTAGTAGCCGAGTTGAACGGGAGAATGTGAAAAGTGTTCATATGTAGTAAAAACCTGAGAAATCCGTACGTTTTCGTCATTTGTTATCGAATCAACTTCAAGCCAGATCGTCACATTGGCCGCTCTTCTCTCTGAAACACTTGTACTTATCGTCTGCAAAGCTATGTCGCGTGCTGCGGTATGCTGAGACACTAAAAGCACCATAGTGGAACACAGATGAAGCTTCTAAGTTGATGTAATAGCCAGTAAGAAGTAGTACAATTCAAGTTTTAGGTATTGAATATTGACTTTTTAGCTGGCTTTGGTGCCTTGGACATGAGCTAGGACCTTAAGATTCTGCATGAAAGGAGGACGAGGAGCCAAGTTGCACGGGAGAATGTGAAAAGTGTTCATATGTAGTAAAAACCTGAGAAATCGGTCCGTTTTCGTCACTTGTTATCGAATCGACTTAAAGCCAGATCGTCTCATTGGCCGCTCTTCTCTCTGAAACGGTTGTACTTATCGTCTGCAAAGCTATGTCGCGTGCTGCGGTATGCGGAGACACTAAAATCACCATAGTAGAACACAGATGAAGCTTACAAGTTGATGTAATAGCCAGTAAGAAGTAGTACAATTCAAGTTTTAGGTATCGATTATTGACTTTTCAGCTGGCTTTGGTACTTTGGACATGAGCTAGAACCTTAAGATTCTGCATGAAAGGAGGACTAGCAGCCGAGTTTCACGGGAGAATGTGAAAAATGTTCATATGTAGAAAAAACCTGAGACATCCGTCCGTTTACGTCATTTGTTATCGAATATACTTAAAGCCAGATCGTCACATTGGCCGCTCTTCTCTCTGAAACGGTTGTACTTATCGTCTGCAAAGCTATGTCGCTTGCTGCGGTATGCGGAGACAGTAAAAGCTCCATAGTAGAACACAGATGAAGCTTCTAAGATGATGTAATAGCCAGTAAGAAGTAGTACAATTCAAGTTTTAGGTATCGATTATTGACTTTTTAGCTGGCTTTGGTGCCTTGGACATGAGCTAGGACCTTAAGTATCTGCATGAAAGGAGGATTAGCAGCGGAGTTGCACGGGAGAATATGAAAAGTGTTCATATGTAGTAAAAACCTAGAATTCCGTCCGTTTTCGTCATTTGTTATCGAATCTTCTACAAGCCAGGTCGTCACATTGGCCGCTCTTCTCTCTGAAACGGTTGTACTTGTCGTCTGCAAAGCTATGTCGCGTGCTGCGGTATGCGGACACACTAAAAGCACCATAGTAGAACACAGATGAAACTTCTAAGTTGATGTAATAGCCAGTAAGAAGTAGTACAATTCAAGTTTTAGGTATCGGTTATTGACTTTTTACCCTTCTTTGTTGCCTTGGACATCAGCTAGGAAATTAAGATTTTGCATGAAGGAGGACTAGCAGCCGAGTTGCACGGGAGAATGTGATTAGTGTTCATATGTAGTATAAACCTGAGACATCCGTCCGTTTTCGTCATTTGTTATCCAATCGACTTAAAGCCAGATCGTCACATTGGCCGTTCTTCTCTCTGAAACGGTTGTACTTATCGTCTGCAAAGCTATGTGGCGTTCTGCGGTATGCGGAGACAGTAAAAGCTCCATAGTAGAACACAGATGATGCTTCTAAGTTGATGTAATAGCCAGTAAGAAGTAGTACAATTCAAGTTTTAGGTATCGATTATTGACTTTTTAGCTGGCTTTGGTGCCTTGGACATGAGCTAGGATCTTAAGATTCTGCATGTAAGGAGGACTAGCAGCCGAGTTGCACGGGAGAATGTGAAAAGTGTTCATATGTAGTAAAAACCTGAGAAATCCGTCCGTTTTCGTCATTTGTTATCGAATCGACTTAAAGCCAGATCGTCACATTGGCCGCTCTACTCTCTGAAACACTTGTACTTATCGTCTGCAAAGCTATGTCGCGTGCTGCGGTATGCGGAGACATTAAAAGCACCAAAGTAGAACACAGATGAAGCTTCTAAGTTGATGTAATAGCCAGGAAGAAGTAGTACAATTCAAGTTTTAGATATCGTTTATTGACTTTTTAGCTGGCTTTGGTGCCTTGGACATGAGCTAGGACCTTAACATTCTGCATGAAAGGAGGAGTAGCAGCCGATTTGCATGGGAGAATGTGAAAAGTGATTATTTGTAGTAACAACCCGATAAATCCGTCCGTTTTCGTCATTTGTTATCGAATCGACTTCAAGCCAGATCGTCAAATTAGCTGCTCTTCTCTCTGAAACGGTTGTACTTATCGATTGCAAAGCTATGTCGCGTGCTGCGGTATGCGGAGACACTAAGAGCACCATAGTAGAACACAGATGAAGCTTCTAAGTTGATGTAATAGCCAGTAAGAAGTAGTACAGTTCAAGTTTTAGGTATCGATTATTGACTTTTGAGCTGGCTTTGGTGCCTTGGACATGAGCTAGGACCTTAAGATTCTGCATGTAAGGAGGACTAGCAGCCGAGTTGCACGGGAGAATGTGAAAAGTGTTCATATGTAGTAAAAACCTGAGAAATCCGTCCGTTTTCGTCATTTGTTATCGAATCGACTTGAAGCCAGATCGTCAAATTAGCTGCTCTTCTCTCTGAAACGGTTGTACTTATCGATTGCAAAGCTATGTCGCGTGCTGCGGTATGCGGAGACACTAAGAGCACCATAGTAGAACACAGATGAAGCTTCTACGTTGATGTAATAGCCAGTAAGAAGTAGTACAATTCAAGTTTTAGGTATTGAATATTGACTTTTTAGCTGGCTTTGGTGCCTTGGACATGAGCTAGGACCTTAAGATTCTGCATGAAAGGAGGACGAGGAGCCAAGTTGCACGGGAGAATGTGAAAAGTGTTCATATGTAGTAAAAACCTGAGAAATCGGTCCGTTTTCGTCACTTGTTATCGAATCGACTTAAAGCCAGATCGTCTCATTGGCCGCTCTTCTCTCTGAAACGGTTGTACTTATCGTCTGCAAAGCTATGTCGCGTGCTGCGGTATGCCGAGACACTAAAATCACCATAGTAGAACACAGATGAAGCTTACAAGTTGATGTAATAGCCAGTAAGAAGTAGTACAATTCAAGTTTTAGGTATCGATTATTGACTTTTCAGCTGGCTTTGGTACTTTGGACATGAGCTAGAACCTTAAGATTCTGCATGAAAGGAGGACTAGCAGCCGAGTTTCACGGGAGAATGTGAAAAATGTTCATATGTAGAAAAAACCTGAGACATCCGTCCGTTTACGTCATTTGTTATCGAATATACTTAAAGCCAGATCGTCACATTGGCCGCTCTTCTCTCTGAAACGGTTGTACTTATCGTCTGCAAAGCTATGTCGCTTGCTGCGGTATGCGGAGACAGTAAAAGCTCCATAGTAGAACACAGATGAAGCTTCTAAGATGATGTAATAGCCAGTAAGAAGTAGTACAATTCAAGTTTTAGGTATCGGTTATTGACTTTTTACCCTTCTTTGGTGCCTTGGACATCAGCTAGGAAATTAAGATTTTGCATGAAGGAGGACTAGCAGCCGAGTTGCACGGGAGAATGTGATTAGTGTTCATATGTAGTATAAACCTGAGACATCCGTCCGTTTTCGTCATTTGTTATCCAATCGACTTAAAGCCAGATCGTCACATTGGCCGCTCTTCTCTCTGAAACGGTTGTACTTATCGTCTGCAAAGCTATGTGGCGTTCTGCGGTATGCGGAGACAGTAAAAGCACCATAGTAGAACACAGATGATGCTTCTAAGTTGATGTAATAGCCAGTAAGAAGTAGTACAATTCAAGTTTTAGGTATCGATTATTGACTTTTTAGCTGGCTTTGGTGCCTTGGACATGAGCTAGGATCTTAAGATTCTGCATGTAAGGAGGACTAGCAGCCGAGTTGCACGGGAGAATGTGAAAAGTGTTCATATGTAGTAAAAACCTGAGAAATCCGTCCGTTTTCGTCATTTGTTATCGAATCGACTTAAAGCCAGATCGTCACATTGGCCGCTCTACTCTCTGAAACACTTGTACTTATCGTCTGCAAAGCTATGTCGCGTGCTGCGGTATGCGGAGACACTAAAAGCACCAAAGTAGAACACAGATGAAGCTTCTAAGTTGATGTAATAGCCAGGAAGAAGTAGTACAATTCAAGTTTTAGATATCGTTTATTGACTTTTTAGCTGGCTTTGGTGCCTTGGACATGAGCTAGGACCTTAACATTCTGCATGAAAGGAGGAGTAGCAGCCGATTTGCATGGGAGAATGTGAAAAGTGATTATATGTAGTAAAAACCCGATAAATCCGCCCGTTTTCGTCATTTGTTATCGAATCGACTTCAAGCCAGATCGTCAAATTAGCTGCTCTTCTCTCTGAAACGGTTGTACTTATCGATTGCAAAGCTATGTCGCGTGCTGCGGTATGCGGAGACACTAAGAGCACCATAGTAGAACACAGATGAAGCTTCTAAGTTGATGTAATAGCCAGTAAGAAGTAGTACAGTTCAAGTTTTAGGTATCGATTATTGACTTTTGAGCTGGCTTTGGTGCCTTGGACATGAGCTAGGACCTTAAGATTCTGCATGTAAGGAGGAATAGCAGCCGAGTTGCACGGGAGAATGTGAAAAGTGTTCATATGTAGTAAAAACCTGAGAAATCCGTCCGTTTTCGTCATTTGTTATCGAATCGACTTGAAGCCAGATCGTCAAATTAGCTGCTCTTCTCTCTGAAACGGTTGTACTTATCGATTGCAAAGCTATGTCGCGTGCTGCGGTATGCGGAGACAGTAAGAGCACCATAGTAGAACACAGATGAAGCTTCTACGTTGATGTAATAGCCAGTAAGAAGTAGTACAATTCAAGTTTTAGGTATTGAATATTGACTTTTTAGCTGGCTTTGGTGCCTTGGACATGAGCTAGGACCTTAAGATTCTGCATGAAAGGAGGACGAAGAGCCAAGTTGCACGGGAGAATGTGAAAAGTGTTCATATGTAGTAAAAACCTGAGAAATCGGTCCGTTTTCGTCACTTGTTATCGAATCGACTTAAAGCCAGATCGTCTCATTGGCCGCTCTTCTCTCTGAAACGGTTGTACTTATCGTCTGCAAAGCTATGTCGCGTGCTGCGGTATGCGGAGACACTAAAAGCACCATAGTAGAACACAGATGAAGCTTCTAAGTTGATGTAATAGCCAGTAAGAAGTAGTACAATTCAAGTTTTAGGTATCGGTTATTGACTTTTTACCCTTCTTTGGTGCCTTGGACATCAGCTAGGAAATTAAGATTTTGCATGAAGGAGGACTAGCAGCCGAGTTGCACGGGAGAATGTGATTAGTGTTCATATGTAGTATAAACCTGAGACATCCGTCCGTTTTCGTCATTTGTTATCGAATCGACTTAAAGCCAGATCGTCACATTGGCCGCTCTTCTCTCTGAAACGGTTGTACTTATCGTCTGCAAAGCTATGTGGCGTTCTGCGGTATGCGGAGACAGTAAAAGCACCATAGTAGAACACAGATGATGCTTCTAAGTTGATGTAATAGCCAGTAAGAAGTAGTACAATTCAAGTTTTAGGTATCGATTATTGACTTTTTAGCTGGCTTTGGTGCCTTGGACATGAGCTAGGACCTTAAGATTCTGCATGTAAGGAGGACTAGCAGCCGAGTTGCACGGGAGAATGTGAAAAGTGTTCATATGTAGTAAAAACCTGAGAAATCCGTCCGTTTTCGTCATTTGTTATCGAATCGACTTAAAGCCAGATCATCACATTGGCCGCTCTTCTCTCTGAAACACTTTTACTTATCGTCTGCAAAGCTATGTCGCGTGCTGCGGTATGCGGAGACACTAAAAGCACCATAGTAGAACACAGATGAAGCTTCTAAGTTGATGTAATACAAAGGAAGAAGTAGTACAATTCAAGTTTTAGGTATCGATTATTGACTTTTTAGCTGGCTTTGGTGCCTTGGACATGAGCTAGGACCTTAACATTCTGCATGAAAGGAGGACTAGCAGCCGATTTGCACGGGAGAATGTATAAAGTCTTCACATGTAGTAAAAACCCGAGAAATCCGTCCGTATTCGTCATTTGTTATCGAATCGACTTAAAGCCAGATCGTCACATTGGCCGCTCTTCTCTCTGAAACGGTTGTACTTAACGATTGCAAAACTATGTCGCGTGCTGCGGTATGCGGAGACAGTAAAAGCACCATAGTAGAACACAGATAAAGCTTCTAAGTTGATGTAATAGCCAGTAAGAAGTAGTACAATTCAAGATTTAGGTAACGGTTATTGACTTTTTACCCTTCTTTGGTGCCTTGGACATCAGCTAGGAAATTAAGATTTTGCATGAAGGAGGACTAGCAGCCGAGTTGCACGGGAGAATGTGAATAGTGTTCATATGTAGTAAAAACCTGAGGCATCCGTCCGTTTTCGTCATTTGTTATCGAATCGACTTAAAGCCAGATCGTCACATTGGCCGCTCTTCTCTCTGAAACGGTTGTACTTATCGTCTGCAAAGCTATGTGGCGTTCTGCGGTATGCGGAGACAGTAAAAGCACCATAGTAGAACACAGATGATGCTTCTAAGTTGAAGTAATAGCCAGTAAGATATAGTACAATTCAAGTTTTAGGTATCGATTATTGACCCTTTAGCTGGCTTTGGTGCCTTGGACATGAGCTAGGACCTTAAGATTCTGCATGAAAGGAGGACTGGCAGCCGATTTGCACGGGGGAATGTGAAAAGTGTTCATATGTAGTAAAAACCTGAGAAATCCGTCCGTTTTCGTCATTTGTTATCGAATCGACTTAAAGCCAGATCGTCACATTGGCCGCTCTTCTCTCTGAAAAGGTTGTACTTATCGTCTGCAAAGCTATGTGGCGTTCTGCGGTATGCGGAGACAGTAAAAGCACCATAGTAGAACACAAATGATGCTTCTAAGTTGATGTAATAGCCAGTAAGATATAGTACAATTCAAGTTTTAGGTATCGATTATTGACTTTTTAGCTGGCTTTGGTGCCTTGGACATGAGCTAGGACCTTAAGATTCTGCATGAAAGGAGGACTGGCAGCCGATTTGCACGGGAGAATGTGAAAAGTGTTCATATGTAGTAAAAACCTGAGAAATCCACCCGTTTTCGTCATTTGTTATCGAATCGACTTAAAGCCAGATCGTCACATTGGCCGCTCTTCTCTCTGAAACGGTTGTACTTATCGATTGCAAAGCTATGTCGCGTGCTGCGGTATGT
Source organism: Schistocerca gregaria (assembly GCF_023897955.1). Classification (NCBI taxonomy): domain Eukaryota; kingdom Metazoa; phylum Arthropoda; class Insecta; order Orthoptera; family Acrididae; genus Schistocerca; species Schistocerca gregaria. The sequence continues at coordinate 4,672,509 of NW_026061736.1, read as the reverse complement.
GGACACACTAAAAGCACCATAGTAGAACACAGATGAAGCTTCTAAGTTGATGTAATAGCCAGTAAGAAGTAGTACAATTCGAGTTTTAGGTATCGATTATTGACTTTTTAGCTGGCTTTGGTGCCTTGGACATGAGCTAGGACCTTAATATTCAGCATGAAAGGAGGACTAGCAGCCGAGTTGCACGGGAGAATGTGAAAAGTGTTCATACGTAGTAAAAACCTGAGAAATCCGTCCGTTTTCGTCATTTGTTATCGAATCGACTTCAAGCCAGATCGTCACATTGGCCGCTCTTCTCTCTGAAACGGTTGTACTTATCGTCTGCAAAGCTATGTCGCGTGCTGCGGTATGCGGACACACGAAAAGCACCATAGTATAACACAGATGAAGCTTCTAAGTTGATGTAATAGCCAGTAAGAAGTAGTACAATTAAAGTTTTAGGTATCGGTTATTGACTTTTTACCCTTCTTTGGTGCTTTGGACATGAGCTAGGAAATTAAGATTTTGCATGAAGGAGGACTAGCAGCCGAGTTGCACGGGAGAATGTGAAAAGTGTTCATATGTAGTAAAAACCTGAGAAATCCGTCCGTTTTCGTCATTTGTTATCGAATCGACTTAAAGCCAGATCGTCACATTGGCCGCTCTTCTCTCTGAAACGGTTGTACTTATCGTCTGCAAAGCTATGTCGCGTGCTGCGGCATGCTGAGACACTAAAAGCACCATAGCAGAACACAGATGAAGCTTCTAAGTTGATGTAATACCCAGTAAGAAGTAGTACAATTCAAGTTTTAGTTATTGAATATTGTCTTTTTAGCTGACTTTGGTGCCTTGGACTTGAGCTAGGACCTTAAGATTCTGCATGAAAGGAGGACTAGCAGCCGAGTTGTACAGGAGAATGTGAAAAGTGTTCATATGTAGTAAAAACCTGAAAATCCGTCCGTTTTCGTCATTTGTTATCGAATCGACTTAAAGCCAGATCGTCACATTGGCCGCTCTTCTCTCTGAAACGGTTGTACTTATCGTCTGCAAAGCTGTGTCGCGTGCTGCGGTATGCGGAGACACTAAAAGCAACATAGTAGAACACAGATGAAGCTTCTAAGTTGATGTAATAGCCAGTAAGAAGTAGTACAATAAAAGTTTTAGGTATCGTTTATTGACTTTTTAGCTGTCTTTGGTGCCTTGGACATGAGCTAGGACCTTAAGATTCTGCATGAAAGGAGGTATAGCAGCCGAGTTGCACGGGAGAATGTGAAAAGTGTTCATATTTAGTAAAAACCTGAGAAATCCGTCCGTTTTCGTCATTTGTTATCGAATCGACTTAAAGCCAGATCGTCACATTGGCCGCTGTTCTCTCCAAAACACTTGTACTTATCGTCTACAAAGCTATGTCGCGTGCTACGGTATGCTGATACACTAAAAGCACCATAGTAGAACACAGATGAAGCTTCTATGTTGATGTAATAGCCAGGAAGAAGTAGTACAATTCAAGATTTAGGTATCGATTATTGACCTTTTAGATGGCTTTGGTACCTTGGACATGAGCTAGGACCTTAACATTCTGCATGAAAATAGGAATAGCAGCCGATTTGCACGGGAGAATGTGAAAAGTGTTCATATGTAGTAAACACCTGAGAAATCCGTCCGTTTTCGTCATTTGTTATCGAATCGACTTAAAGCCAGATCGTCACATTGGCCGCTCTTCTCTCTGAAATGGTTGTACTTATCGATTGCAAAGCTATGTCGCGTGCTGCGGTATGCGGAGACACTAAAAGCACCATAGTAGAACACAGATGAAACTTCTAAGTTGATGTAATAGCCAGTAAGAAGTAGTACAATACAAGTTTTAGTTATCGATTATTGAAGTTTTAGCTGGCTTTGGTGCCTTGGACATGAGCTAGGACCTTAAGATTCTGCATGAAAGGAGGACTAGCATCCGAGTTGCACGGGAAAATGTGAAAAGTGTTCAAATGTAGTAAAAACCTGAGAAATCCGTCCGTTTTCGTCATTTGTTATCGAATCGACTTAAAGTCAGATCGTCACATTGGCCGCTCTTCTCTCTGAAAAGCTCGTAGTTATCGTCTGCAAAGCTATGTCGCGTGCTGCGGTATGCGGAGACACTAAAAGCACCATAGTAGAACACAGATGAAGCTTCTAAGCTGATGTAATACAAAGGAAGGAGTAGTACAATTCAAGTTTTAGGTATCGATTATTGACTTTTTAGCTGGCTTTGGTGCCTTGGACATGAGCTAGGACCTTAAGATTCTGCATGAAAGGAGGACTAGCAGCCGAGTTGCACGGGAGAATGTGAAAAGTGTTCATACGTAGTAATAACCTGAGAAATCCGTCCGTTTTCGTCATTTGTTATCGAATCGACTTCAAGCCAGATCGTCACATTGGCCGCTCTTCTCTCTGAAAAAGTTGTACTTATCGTCTGCAAAGCTATGTCGCGTGCTGCGGTATGCGGACACACTAAAAGCACCATAGTAGAACACAGATGAAGCTTCTAAGTTGATGTAATAGCCAGTAAGAAGTAGTACAATTAAAGTTTTAGGTATCGGTTATTGACTTTTTACCCTTCTTTGGTGCTTTGGACATGAGCTAGGAAATTAAGATTTTGCATGAAGGAGGACTAGCAGACGAGTTGCACGGGAGAATGTGAAAAGTGTTCATATGTAGTAAAAACCTGAGAAATCCGTCCGTTTTCGTCATTTGTTATCGAATCGACTTAAAGCCAGATCGTCACATTGGCCGCTCTTCTCTCTGAAACGGTTGTACTTATCGATTGCAAAGCTATGTCGCGTGCTGCGGTATGCGGAGACACTAAAAGCACCATAGTAGAACACAGATGAAGCTTCTAAGTTGATGTAATACAAAGGAAGGAGTAGTACAATTCAAGTTTTAGGTATCGATTATTGACTTTTTAGCTGCCGTTGGTGCCTTGGACTTGAGCTAGGACCTTAAGATTCTGCATGAAAGGAGGACTAGCAGCCGAGTTGTACAGGAGAATGTGAAAAGTGTTCATATGTAGTAAAAACCTGAAAATCCGTCCGTTTTCGTCATTTGTTATCGAATCGACTTAAAGCCAGATCGTCACATTGGCCGCTCTTCTCTCTGAAACGGTTGTACTTATCGTCTGCAAAGCTATGTCGCGTGCTGCGGTATGCGGAGACACTAAAAGCAACATAGTAGAACACAGATGAAGCTTCTAAGTTGATGTAATAGCCAGTAAGAAGTAGTACAATTAAAGTTTTAGGTATCGTTTATTGACTTTTTAGCTGTCTTTGGTGCCTTGGACATGAGCTAGGACCTTAAGATTCTGCATGAAAGGAGGACTAGCAGCCGAGTTGCACGGGAGAATGTGAAAAGTGTTCATATTTAGTAAAAACCTGAGAAATCCGTCCGTTTTCGTCATTTGTTATCGAATCGACTTAAAGCCAGATCGTCACATTGGCCGCATTTCTCTCCAAAACACTTGTACTTATCGTCTGCAAAGCTATGTCGCGTGCTACGGTATGCTGATACACTAAAAGCACCATAGTAGAACACAGATGAAGCTTCTATGTTGATGTAATAGCCAGGAAGAAGTAGTACAATTCAAGATTTAGGTATCGATTATTGACCTTTTAGCTGGCTTTGGTACCTTGGACATGAGCTAGGACCTTAACATTCCGCATGAAAATAGGAATAGCAGCCGATTTGCACGGGAGAATGTGAAAAGTGTTCATATGTAGTAAAAACCTGAGAAATCCGTCCGTTTACGTCATTTGTTATCGAATCGACTTAAAGCCAGATCGTCACATTGGCCGCTCTTCTCTCTGAAACGGTTGTACTTGTCGATTGCAAAGCTATGTCGCGTGCTGCGGTATGCGGAGACACTAAAAGCACCATAGTAGAACACAGATGAAACTTCTAAGTTGATGTAATAGCCAGTAAGAAGTAGTACAATACAAGTTTTAGTTATCGATTATTGACGTATTAGCTGGCTTTGGTGCCTTGGACATGAGCTAGGACCTTAAGATTCTGCATGAAAGGAGGACTAGCATCCGAGTTCTAGGGGAAAATGTGAAAAGTGTTCAAATGTAGTAAAAACCTGAGAAATCCGTCCGTTTTCGTCATTTGTTATCGAATCGACTTAAAGTCAGATCGTCACATTGGCCGCTCTTCTCTCTGAAACGCTCGTAGTTATCGTCTGCAAAGCTATGTCGCGTGCTGCGGTATGCGGAGACACTAAAAGCACCATAGTAGAACACAGATGAAGCTTCTAAGTTGATGTAATACAAAGGAAGAAGTAGTACAATTCAAGTTTTAGGTATCGATTATTGACTTTTTAGCTGGCTTTGGTGCCTTGGACATGAGCTAGGACCTTAACATTCTGCATGAAAGGAGGACTAGCAGCCGATTTGCACGGGAGAATGTGAAAAGTATTCACATGTAGTAAAAACCCGAGAAATCCGTCCGTATTCGTCATTTGTTATCGAATCGACTTAAAGCCAGATCGTCACATTGGCCGCTCTTCTCTCTGAAACGGTTGTACTTATCGATTGCAAAGCTATGTCGCGTGCTGCGGTATGCGGAGACACTAAAAGCACCATAGTAGAACAGAGATGAAGCTTCTAAGTTGATGTAATAGCCAGTAAGAAGTAGTACAATTTAAGTTTTAGGTATTCAATATTGAATTTTTAGCTGGCTTTGGTGCCTTGTACATGAGCTAGGACCTTAGGATTCTGCATGAAAGGAGGATTAGCAGCGGAGTTGCACGGGAGAATATGAAAAGTGTTCATATGTAGTAAAAACCTGAGAAATCCGTCCGTTTTCGTCATTTGTTATCGAATCAACTTAAACCTAGATCGTCACATTGGCCGCTCTTCTCTCTGAAACGGTTGTACTTATCGTCTGCAAAGCTATGTCGCGTGCTGCGGTATGCTGAGACCCTATGAGCACCATAGTAGAACACAGATGAAGCTTCTAAGTTGATGTAATTTCCAGTAAGAAGTAGTACAATTCAAGTTTTAGGTATCGATTATTGAATTTTTAGCTGGCTTTGGTGCCTTGGACATGACCTAGGACCTTAAGATTCTGCATGAAAGGAAGACTAGCAGCCCTGTTGTACGGGAGAATGTGAAAAGTGTTCATATGTAGTAAAAACCTGAGACATCCGTCCGTCTTCCTCATTTGTTATCGAATCGACTTAAAGCCAGATCGTAACATTGGCCGCTCTTCTCTCTGAAACGGTTGTACTTATCGTCTGCAAAGCTATGTCGCGTGCTGCGGTATGCGGAGACAGTAAAAGCACCATAGTAGAACACAAATGATGCTTCTAAGTTGATGTAATAGCCAGTAAGAAGTAGTCCAATTCAAGACTTAGGTATCGATTATTGACTTTTTAGCTGGCTTTGGTGCCTTGGACTTGAGCTAGGACCTTAACATTCTGCATGAAAGGAGGACTAGCAGCCGATTTGCACGGGAGAATGTGAAAAGTCTTAACATGTAGTAAAAACCCGAGAAATCCGTCCGTTTTCGTCATTTGTTATCGAATCGACTTAAAGCCAAATCGTCACATTGGCCGCTCTTCTCTCTGAAACGGTTGTACTTATCGATTGCAAAGCTATGTCGCGTGCTGCGGTATGCGGAGACACTAAAATCACCATAGTAGAACACAGATGAAGCTTCTAAGTTGATGTAATAGCCAGTAAGAAGTAGTACAATTCAAGTTTTAGGTATCGATTATTGACTTTTTAGCTGGCTTTGGAGCCTTGGACATGAGCTAGGACCTTAACGTTCTGCATGAAAAGAGGACTAGCAGCCGATTTGCACGGGAGAATGTGAATTCACATGTAGTAAAAACACGAGAAATCCGTCCGTTTTCGTCATTTGTTATCGAATCGACTTAAAGCCAGATCGTCACATTGGCCGCTTTTCTCTCTGAAAAAGTTGTACTTATCGTCTGCAAAACTATGTAGCGTGCTGCGGAATGCGGAGACACTAAAAGCACCATAGTAGAAGACAGATCAAGCTTCTAAGATGTTGTAATAGCCAGTAAGAAGTAGTACAATTCAAGTTTTAGGTATTGAATATTGAATTTTTAGCTGGCTTTGGTGCCTTGGACATGAGCTAGGACCTTAATATTCTGCATGAAAGGAGGACTAGCATCCGAGTTGCACGGGAGAATGTGAAAAGTGTTCAAATGTAGTAAAAACCTGAGAAATCCGTCCGTTTTCGTCATTTGTTATCGAATCGACTTAAAGCCAGATCGTCACATTGGCCGCTCTGCTCTCGGAAACGGTTGTACTTATCGTCTACTAAGCTATGTCGCGTGCTGCGGTATGTGGAGACACTAAAAGCACCATAGTAGAACACAGATTAAGCTTCTAAGTTAATGTAATAGCCAGTAAGAAGTAGTACAATTCAAGTCTTAGGTATCGATTATTGACTTTTTAGCTGACTTTGGTGCCTTGGACATGAGCTAGGACCTTAAGATTCTGCATGAAAGGAGGACTAGCAGCCCTGTTGCACGGGAGAATCTGAAAAGTGTTCATATGTAGTAAAAACCTGAGAAATCGGTCCGTTTTCGTCATTTGTTATCGAATCGATTTCAAGCCAGATCGTCACATTGGCCGCTCTTCTCTCTGAAAAATTTGTACATATCGTCAGCAAAGCTATGTAGCGTGCTGCGGTATGCGGAAACACTAAAAGCACCATGGTAGAACACAGATGAAGCTTCTAAGTCGATGTAATAGCCAGTAAGAAGTAGTACAATTCAAGTTTTAGGTATCGATTATTGACTTTTTAGCTAGCTTTGGTGCCTTGGACATGAGCTAGGACCTTAAGATTCTGCATGAAAGGAGGATTAGCAGCGGAGTTGCACGGGAGAATGTGAAAAGTGTTCATATGTAGTAAAAACCTGAGACATCCGTCCGTTTTCGTCATTTGTTATCGAATCGACTTAAAGCCAGATCGTCACATTGGCCGCTCTTCTCTCTGAAACGGTTGTACTTATCGTCTGCAAAGCTATGTTGCGTGCTGCGGTATGCGGAGACACTAAAATCACCATAGTAGAACACAGATGAAGCTTCTAAGTTGATGTAATAGCCAGTAAGAAGTAGTACAATTCAAGTTTTAGGTATCAATTACTGACTTTTTAGCTGACGTTGGTGCCTTGGACATGAGCTATAACCTTAACATTCTGCATGAAAGGAGGACTAGCAGCCGATTTGCACGGGAGAATGTGAAAAGTGTTCATATGTAGTTATAACCTGAGAAATCCGTCCGTTTTCCTCATTTGTTATCGAATCGACATAAAGCCAGATCGTCACATTAGCCGCACTTCTGTCTGAAACGGTTACATTTATCGTCTGCAAAGCTATATCTCGTGCTGCGGTATGCGGACACACTGAATGCACCATAGTAGAACTCAGATGAAGCTTCTAAGTTGATGTAATACCCAGTAAGAAGTAGTACAATTACAGTTTTAGGTATCGGTTATTGACTTTTTACCCTTCTTTGGTGCTTTGGACACGAGCTAGGAACTTAAGATTTTGCATGAAGGAGGACTAGCAGCCGAGTTGCACGGGAGAATGTGAAAAGTGTTCAAATGTAGTAAAAACCTGAGAAATCCGTCCGTTTTCGTCATTTGTTATGGAATCGACTTAAAGCCAGATCGTCACATTGGCCGCTCTTCTCTCTGAAACACTTGTACTTATCGTGTGCAAAGCTATGTCGCGTGCTGCGGTATGCTGAGACACTAAAAGCACCATAGTAGAACACAGATCAAGCTTCTAAGTTGATGTAATAGCCAGTAAGAAGTAGTAAAATTCGAGTTTTAGGTATTGAATATTGAATTTTTTGCTGGATTTTGTGCCTTGGACATGAGCTAGGACCTTAATATTCAGCATGAAAGGAGGACTAGCAGCCGAGTTGCACGGGAGAATGTGAAAAGTGTTCAAATGTAGTAAAAACCTGAGAAATCCGTCCGTTTTCGTCATTTGTTATCGAATCGACTTAAAGCCAGATCGTCACATTGGCCGCTCTTCTCTCTGAAACACTTGTACTTATCGTCTGCAAAGCTATGTCGCGTACTGCGGTATGCGGAGACACTAAAAGCACCATAGTAGAACACAGATGAAGCTTCTAAGTTGATGTAATAGCCAGTAAGAAGTAGTACAATTCAAGTTTTAGGTACTGAATATTGACTTTTTAGCTGGCTTTGGTGCCTTGGACATGAGCTAGGACCTTAAGATTCTGCATGAAAGGAGGACTAGCAGCCGAGTTGCACGGGAGAATGTGAAAAGTTTTCATATGTAGTAAAAACCTGAGAAATCGGTCCGTTTACGTCATTTGTTATGGAACCGACTTAAAGCCAGATCGTCACATTGGCCGCTCTTCTCTCTAAAACGGTTGTACTTATCGTCTGCAAAGCTATGTCGCGTGCTGCGGTATGCGGACACACTTAAAGCACCATAGTAGAACACAGATGAAGCTTCTAAGTTGATGTAATAGCTAGTAAGAAGTAGTAGAAATAAAGTTTTAGGTATCGGTTATTGACTTTTTACCCTTCTTTGGTGCCTTGGACATGAGCTAGGAAATTTAGATTTTGCATGAAGGAGGAGTAGCAGCCGAGTTGCACGGGAGAATGTGAAAAGTACAAAATTGTTAAGACTTTCGTGGCCACTTGTTGACAAACTGCTTATTTGCTTCTGTCTCGGGTTCTTCGGCCGACGTTCGTGTGATGATTTTGCTGACGTTTCGCCAGCACGAGTGGCTGGCATTGTCAAAGCTTCACCCTCCATTGCCGGAGGTGAACTGGAGCCGGGCTCGCGGCCGCAGACTATATGTACCTTGCGCGCCAACGTCCGAGGGCTTCTCCGCGGTCATTTCCGCGGTCATTTCCGGTGCGTTTCTCCTCTTGCTACCTGCTACGGTCGTTCTCTGCAGTACGGCAAGCCAGGAGCCGTTTACCTTAAGGCTTTCTTCTTTCTTGTTGAAGCTGTTCCCGTGTTTGTGTATTTCTACAGCTTCTCTGTACAAGCGGGTGTGATAGTGCTTCTCTACAGCCAGAACTTCCGTGTCGGTGAATTTTATTACATGTACCTGGTCGGTCTCACTCAGTGCGTGTTCTGCCACGGCCGATTTTTCCACCTGTCCCAACCTGCAATGTCGCTTATGTTCTTTGATCCTGGTGTTGATTGATCTTCCAGTCATTCCGACATACACTTTACCGCATGTGCATGGTAAGCGGTATATTCCTGACATTGCAAGTGGGTCCCTTTTATCCTTTTCCGATCTAAGACATTCTTTGATCTTCCTTGTCGGTTTGAAAATTGTCTTTACGCCGTGCTTGTGTAATATACGGCCGATTCTGTCCGTCACTCTGGGAATGTATGGCAGAAAGGCCGTACCCGACATTTCTTTTTCTGGTTTCTTACTTCGCCGGTGGTTTGGCTCTGTTACACTTCTAATATCATTTGTGGAGTACCCATTGCTCCTCAGAACACTTTCCAGGTGTTGCATTTCGCGTTTAAGGTGCTGCGGCTCACATATTCGTGCTGCTCGCGTTACGAGCGTCTGAATCATGCCTCTTTTCTGGCTCGGGTGGTGGTTTGACAGTTTGTGCAGATATCGGTCCGTGTGCGTCGGTTTTCGGTACACGCTATGTCCCAGGTTTTGGCCATCCCTTGTGACCAGCACATCTAGAAATGGTAGTTTTTTGTCCTTTTCCACTTCCATGGTAAATTTTATGTTGGCGTGGAGGTTGTTCAAGTGTCTTAGGAAGTCACCGAGCTGTTCTTCACCATGGCTCCACACGACGAAAGTATCATCGACGTACCTGTACCACACCTTAGGTTTACAAGTCGCCGAGTCCAGTGCCTGTGCTTCGAAATGTTCCATGAAGAAGTTGGCCACCACTGGACTAAGAGGACTACCCATGGCAACGCCTTCCAGCTGTTCGTAGAAATTGCCATTCCACGTGAAATAGCTCGTGGTGAGACAGGCATGGAAGAGCTTCATGATGTCTTGCGGGAAAATGGAGCCGATGTGCTCCAGAGCGTCACTGAGTGGCACTTTCGTAAACAAAGAAACAATATCAAAGCTGACCAGGACGTCGTTTGGTGCAAGTTTTAGTCTCTTCAGCTTCTCGATGAAATGTCCTGAGTCCTTTACGTACGTGTCGGTCTTCCCCACGTGCGACTGGAGCAGAGAGGCCAAGTGTTTTGCCAGTTTATATGTCGGTGAGCCAGGAGCGCTAACAATCGGTCTTAATGGAACGTTGTTCTTATGGATCTTAGGTAATCCATACAGGCGAGGTGGTAGGGCTTCTGTGTTGCGCAGGTATCTCTGTATGTCCTCCGGAACAGAAGATGCCTTGATTAACCGATTCGTATTCCGTGTGATACGCTGCGTCGGATCTGCGCTTAGTTTTCGGTACGTCGTCGGATCTAATAGGTCTCGGTTCTTTTGTTCATAATCTTCGGTCTTCATTACGACGGTCGCATTCCCCTTATCGGCAGGCAGTACCAATATACTCTTGTCAGCGTTAAGATTCTTAATAGCTTGTACTTCTTCTTTCTTCAGATTGCATGCTGGTGGTTTAGCTCGGCGCAGTATCCTGGCTGTTTCAGTGCGTATTTCCTCTGCCCTTTCACAAGGAAGGGTCCGAATGGCCGCTTCGGTGTTAGCAATGAGGAAATTTGCAGATTGTACCGACGCCTTGACCAACAACGGAAGAAGAAAGCGCGATTGATGTCCTCTCTCGCCTTCCTTTCGCGGTGCAGAGATGAAGATGCTACACCGAAGTTCTTGAAATGTAAGCGCCTATTCACCACCGCCCAAGCTCATCGTATCTACAACAGAATGGAACGAGCTTTTCTTCGTGAGCGAATTCACACAATACGGAGAAACTTGGCAAAAACGGATCAGGAACTTTTGGACATGTTCTACCAACTAAGTAGCAGAATGCATCGAGACGACTGGGACAAGATCGACAGCATCACTTACAGGAGCATGCAGAATGAACTCGAGCGCTGCACAGAGCGACAGAAGAAAAAGTTTGAAGGATTTCGGAAGAAGACTGACAAGGCGATTCCCGACATGTCACGCACTGTGGTCAACCTCACTGAACGACAATTGACCGAAGAGGAAGTATCCGTTCTTCAAAAAGGAGGGAATTTCGCTGTCATCCCAAGAACTATACCTGTGGAGGACATCATTGCTAACACCAAAGCGGCCATTCGGACCCTTCCTTGTGAAAGGGCAGAGGAAATACGCACTGAAACAGCCAGGATACTGCGCCGAGCTAAACCACCAGCATGCAATCTGAAGAAAGAAGAAGTACAAGCTATTAAGAATCTTAACGCTGACAAGAGTATATTGGTACTGCCTGCCGATAAGGGGAATGCGACCGTCGTAATGAAGACCGAAGATTATGAACAAAAGATCCGAGACCTATTAGATCCGACGACGTACCGAAAACTAAGCGCAGATCCGACGCAGCGTATCACACGGAATACGAATCGGTTAATCAAGGCATCTTCTGTTCCGGAGGACATACAGAGATACCTGCGCAACACAGAAGCCCTACCACCTCGCCTGTATGGATTACCTAAGATCCATAAGAACAACGTTCCATTAAGACCGATTGTTAGCGCTCCTGGCTCACCGACATATAAACTGGCAAAACACTTGGCCTCTCTGCTCCAGTCGCACGTGGGGAAGACCGACACGTACGTAAAGGACTCAGGACATTTCATCGAGAAGCTGAAGAGACTAAAACTTGCACCAAACGACATCCTGGTCAGCTTTGATATTGTTTCTTTGTTTACGAAAGTGCCACTCAGTGACGCTCTGGAGCACATCGGTTCCATTTTCCCGCAAGACATCATGAAGCTCTTCCATGCCTGTCTCACCACGAGCTATTTCACGTGGAATGGCAATTTCTACGAACAGCTGGAAGGCGTTGCCATGGGTAGTCCTCTTAGTCCAGTGGTGGCCAACTTCTTCATGGAACATTTCGAAGCACAGGCACTGGACTCGGCGACTTGTAAACCTAAGGTGTGGTACAGGTACGTCGATGATACTTTCGTCGTGTGGAGCCATGGTGAAGAACAGCTCGGTGACTTCCTAAGACACTTGAACAACCTCCACGCCAACATAAAATTTACCATGGAAGTGGAAAAGGACAAAAAACTACCATTTCTAGATGTGCTGGTCACAAGGGATGGCCAAAACCTGGGACATAGCGTGTACCGAAAACCGACGCACACGGACCGATATCTGCACAAACTGTCAAACCACCACCCGAGCCAGAAAAGAGGCATGATTCAGACGCTCGTAACGCGAGCAGCACGAATATGTGAGCCGCAGCACCTTAAACGCGAAATGCAACACCTGGAAAGTGTTCTGAGGAGCAATGGGTACTCCACAAATGATATTAGAAGTGTAACAGAGCCAAACCACCGGCGAAGTAAGAAACCAGAAAAAGAAATGTCGGGTACGGCCTTTCTGCCATACATTCCCAGAGTGACGGACAGAATCGGCCGTATATTACACAAGCACGGCATAAAGACAATTTTCAAACCGACAAGGAAGATCAAAGAATGTCTTAGATCGGAAAAGGATAAAAGGGACCCACTTGCAATGTCAGGAATATACCGCTTACCATGCACATGCGGGAAAGTGTATGTCGGAATGACTGGAAGATCAATCAACACCAGGATCAAAGAACATAAGCGACATTGCAGGTTGGGACTGGTGGAAAAATCGGCCGTGGCAGAACACGCACTGAGTGAGACCGACCAGGTACATGTAATAAAATTCACCGACACGGAAGTTCTGGCTGTAGAGAAGCACTATCACACCCGCTTGTACAGAGAAGCTGTAGAAATACACAAACACGGGAACAGCTTCAACAAGAAAGAAGAAAGCCTTAAGGTAAACGGCTCCTGGCTTGCCGTACTGCAGAGAACGACCGTAGCAGGTAGCAAGAGGAGAAACGCACCGGAAATGACCGCGGAAATGACCGCGGAGAAGCCCTCGGACGTTGGCGCGCAAGGTACATATAGTCTGCGGCCGCGAGCCCGGCTCCAGTTCACCTCCGGCAATGGAGGGTGAAGCTTTGACAATGCCAGCCACTCGTGCTGGCGAAACGTCAGCAAAATCATCACACGAACGTCGGCCGAAGAACCCGAGACAGAAGCAAATAAGCAGTTTGTCAATGTGAAAAGTGTTCATATGTAGTAAAAGCCTGAGAAATCCGTCCGTTTTCGTCATTTGTTATCGAATCGACTTAAAGCCAGATCGTCACATTGGCCGCTCTTCTCTCTGAAACGGTTGTACTTCTCGTCTGCAAAGCTATGTCGCGTGCTGCGGTATGCGAAGACAGTAAAAGCACCATAGTAGAACACAGATGAAGCTTCTAAGTTGTTGTAATAGCCAGGAAGAAGTAGTACAATTCAAGTTTTAGGTATCGATTATTGACTTTTTAGCTGGCTTTCGTGCCTTGGACATGAGCTAGGACCTTAAGATTCTGCATGAAAGGAGGACTAGCAGCCGAGTTGCACGGGAGAATGTGAAAAGTGTTCATATGTAGTAAAAACCTGAGACATCCGTCCGTTTTCGTCATTTGTTATCGAATCGACTTAAAGCCAGATCGTCACATTGGCCGCTCTTATCTCTGAAACGCTTGAACTTATCGTCTGCAAAGCTATGTCGCGTGCTACGGTATGCGGAGACAGTAAAAGCACCATAGTAGAACACAGATGAAGCTTCTAAGTTGATGTAATAGCCAGTAAGATATAGTACAATTCAAGTTTTAGGTATCGATTATTTACTTTTTAGCTGGCTTTGGTGCCTTGGACTTGAGCTAGGACCTTAACATTCTGCATGAAAGGAGGACTAGCAGCCGAGTTGCACGGGAGAATGTGAAAAGTGTTCATATGTAGTAAAAACCTGAGAAGTCGGTCCGTTTTCGTCTTTTGTTATCGAACCGACTTAAAGCCAGATCGTCACATTGGCCGCTCATCTCTCTGAAACGGTTGTACTTATCGTCTACAAAGCAATGTCGCGTGCTGCGGTGTGCGGAGACACTAAAATCACCGTAGTAGAACACAGATGAGGCTTCTAAGTTGATGTAATAGCCAGTAAGAAGTAGTACAATTAAAGTTTTAGGTATCGATTATTGACTTTTTAGCTGGCTTTGGTGCCTTGGACATGAGCTAGGACCTTAACATTCTGCATGAAAGGAGGACTAGCAGCCGAGTTGCACGGGAGAATGTGAAAAGTGTTCATATGTAGTTATAACCTGAGAAATCCGTCCGTTTTCCTCATTTGTTATCGAATCGACATAAAGCCAGATCGTCACATTAGCCGCACTTCTGTCTGAAACGGTTACATTTATCGTCTGCAAAGCTATATCTCGTGCTGCGGTATGCGGAGACACTAAAAGCACCATCGTAGAACACAGATGAAGCTTCTAAGTTGATGTAATAGCCAGTAAGAAGTAGTAGAATTCAAGTTTTAGGTATCGATTATTGACGTTTTAGCTGGCTTTGGTGCCTTGGACATGAGCTAGGTCCTTAAGATTCTGCATGAAAGGAGGATTAGCAGCGGAGTTGGACGGGAGAATATGAAAAGTGTTCATATGTGGTAAAAACCTAGACATCCGTCCGTTTTCGTTATTTGATATCGAATCGACTTAAAGCCAGATCGTCACGTTGGCCGCTCTTCTCTCTGAAACGGTTGTACTTATCGTCTGCAAAGCTATGTCGCGTGCTGCGGTATGCGGACACACTGAATGCACCATAGTAGAACTCAGATGAAGCTTCTAAGTTGATGTAATACCCAGTAAGAAGTAGTACAATTACAGTTTTAGGTATCGGTTATTGACTTTTTACCCTTCTTTGGTGCTTTGGACACGAGCTAGGAACTTAAGATTTTGCATGAAGGAGGACTAGCAGCCGGTTGCACGGGAGAATGTGAAAAGTGTTCAAATGTAGTAAAAACCTGAGAAATCCGTCCGTTTTCGTCATTTGTTATCGAATCGACTTAAAGCCAGATCGTCTCATTGGCCGCTCTTCTCTCTGAAACACTTGTACTTATCGTCTGCAAAGCTATGTCGCGTGCTGCGGTATGCTGAGACACTAAAAGCACCATAGTAGAACACAGATCAAGCTTCTAAGTTGATGTAATAGCAAGTAAGAAGTAGTAAAATTCGAGTTTTAGGTATTGAATATTGAATTTTTTGCTGGATTTTGTGCCTTGGACATGAGCTAGGACCTTAATATTCAGCATGAAAGGAGGACTAGCAGCCGAGTTGCACGGGAGAATGTGAAAAGTGTTCAAATGTAGTAAAAACCTGAGAAATCCGTCCGTTTTCGTCATTTGTTATCGAATCGACTTATAGCCAGATCGTCACATTGGCCGCTCTTCTCTCTGAAACACTTGTACTTATCGTCTGCAAAGCTATGTCGCGTGCTGCGGTATGCTGAGACACAAAAAGCACCATAGTAGAACAGAGATCAAGCTTCTAAGTTGATGTAATAGCCAGTAAGAAGTAATACAATTCGAGTTTTAGGTATTGAATATTGAATTTTTAGCTGGATTTTGTGCCTTGGACATTAGCCGGGAACTTAAGATTTTGCATGAAGGAGGACTAGCAGCCGAGTTGCACGGAAGAATGTGAAAAGTGTTCATATCTAGTAAAAACCCGAGAAATCCTTCCATTTTCGTCGTTTGTTATCGAATCGACTTAAAGCCAGATCGTCACATTGGCCGCTATTCTCTCTGAATCGGTTGTTCTTATCACCTGCAAAGTTATGTCACGTGCTGCGGTATGCGGAGACACTAAAATCACCACAGTAGAACAAAGATGAAGCTTATAAGTTGATGTAATATCCAGTAAGAAGTAGTACAATTCAAGTTTTAGGTATTGAATATTGATCTTTAGCAGGCTTTGGTGCTTTGGACATGAGCTAGGTCCTTAATATTCTGCATGAAAGGAGGACTAGCAGCCGAGTTCCACGGGAGAATGTGAAAAGTGTTCATATGTAGTAAAAACCTGAGAATTCCGTCCGTTTTCGTCATTTGTTATCGAATCGACTTAAAGCCAGATCGTCACATTGGCCGCTCTCCTCTCTGAATCGGTTGTACTTATCGTCTGCGAAGCTATGTCACGTGCAGCGGTATGCGGAGACACTAAAATCACCACAGTTGAACACAGATGAAGCTTCTAAGTTGATGTAATATCCAGTAAGAAGTAGTACAATTCAAATTTTAGGTATCGATTATTGACATTTTAGCTGGCTTTGGTGCCTTGGACATGAGCTAGGACCTTAAGATTCTGCATAAAAGGAGGACTAGCAGCCGAGTTGCACGCGAGAATGTGAAAAGTGTTCATATGTAGTAAAAACCTGAGGAATCGGTCCGTTTTCGTCATTTGTTATCGAATCGACTTAAAGCCAGATCGTCACATTGGCCGCTCTTCTCTCTGAAACGGTTGTACTTATCGTCTGCAAACTATTTCGCGTGCTGCGGTATGCTGAGACACTAAAAGCACCATAGTAGAACACAGATGAAGCTTCTAAGTTGATGTAATAGCCAGGAAGAAGTAGTACAATTCAATTTTAGGTATCGATTATTGACTTTTTAGCTGGCTTTGGTGCCTTGGACATGAGCTAGGACCTTATGATTCTGCATGAAATGAGGGTAGAAGCCGAGTAGCACGGGAGAATGAGAAAAGGAGGACTAGCAGCCGAGTTGCACGGGAGAATGTGAAAAGTGTTCAAATGTAGTAAAAACCTGAGAAATCCGTCCGTTTTCGTCATTTGTTATCGAATCGACTTAAAGCCAGATCGTCACATTGGCCGCTCTTCTCTCTGAAACACTTGTACTTATCGTCTGCAAAGCTATGTCGCGTGCTGCGGTATGCTGAGACACAAAAAGCACCATAGTAGAACAGAGATCAAGCTTCTAAGTTGATGTAATAGCCAGTAAGAAGTAATACAATTCGAGTTTTAGGTATTGAATATTGAATTTTTAGCTGGATTTTGTGCCTTGGACATTAGCCGGGAACTTAAGATTTTGCATGAAGGAGGACTAGCAGCCGAATTGCACGGAAGAATGTGAAAAGTGTTCATATGTAGTAAAAACCCGAGAAATCCTTCCATTTTCGTCGTTTGTTATCGAATCGACTTAAAGCCAGATCGTCACATTGGCCGCTATTCTCTCTGAATCGGTTGTTCTTATCACCTGCAAAGCTATGTCACGTGCTGCGGTATGCGGAGACACTAAAATCACCACAGTAGAACTAAGATGAAGCTTATAAGTTGATGTAATATCCAGTAAGAAGTAGTACAATTCAAGTTTTAGGTATTGAATATTGATCTTTAGCAGGCTTTGGTGCTTTGGACATGAGCTAGGACCTTAAGATTCAGCATGAAAGGAGGACTAGCAGCCGAGTTGCACGGGAGAATGTGTCAACTGTTCATATGTAGTAAAAACCTGAGAAATCCGTCCGTTTTCGTCATTTGTTATCGAATCGACTTAAAGCCAGATCGTCACATTCCCCGCTCTTCTCTCTGAAACGGTTGTACTAATCGTCTGCAAAACTATGTCGCGTGCTGCGGTATGCGGAGGAACTAAAAGCACCGTAGTAGAACACAGATGAAGCTTCTAAGTTGATGTAATAGCCAGTAAGAAGTGGATCAATTCAAGTTATAGGTATTGATTATGGACTTTTTAGCTGGCTTTGGTGCCTTGGACATGAGCTAGGACCTTAAGTTTCTGCATGAAAGGAGGACTAGCAGCCGAGTTCCACGGGAGAATGTGACAAGTGTTCATATGTAGTAAAAACCTGAGAAATAGGTCCGTTTTCGTCATTTGTTATCGAATCGCCTTAAAGCCAGATCGACACATTGGCCGCTCTTCTCTCTGAAACGGTTGTACTTATCGATTGCAAAGCTATGTCGCGTGCTGTGGTATGCGGAGACACTAAAAGCACCATAGTAGAACACAGATGAAGCTTCTAAGTTGATGTTATAGCCAGTAAGAAGTAGTACAATTCAAGTTTTAGGTATCGATTATTGACGTTTTAGCAGGCTTTGGTGCCTTGGACATGAGCTAGGACCTTATGATTCTGCATGAAAGGAAGACTAGCAGCCGAGTTGCACGGGAGAATGAGAAAAGTGTTCATATGTAGTAAAAACCTGAGAAATCCGTCCGCTTTCGTCATTTGTTATCGAATCTACTTAAAGCCAGATCGTCACGTTGGCCGCTCTTCTCTCTGAAACGGTTGTACTTATCGTCTACAAAGCTATGTCGCGTGCTGCGGTATGCGGAGACACTAAAAGCACCATAGTAGAACACAGATGAAGCTTCTAAGTTGATGTAATAGCCAGTAAGAAGTAATCCAATTCAAGTTTTAGGTATCGATTATTGACTTTTTAGCTGGCTTTGGTGCCTTGGACATGAGCTAGGACCTTAAGATTCTGCATGAAAGGAGGACTAGCAGCCGAGTTGCACGGGAGAATGAGATAAGTGTTCATATGTAGTAAAAATCTGAGAAATCCGTCCGCTTTCGTCATTTGTTATCGAATCTACTTAAAGCAAGTTCGTCACATTGGCCGCTCTTCTCTCTGAAACGGTTGTACTTATCGTCTGCAAAGCTATGTCGCGTGCTGCGGTATGCGGAGACACTGAAAGCACCATAGTAGAACACAGATGAAGCTTCTAAGTTGATGTAATACCCAGTAAGACGTAGTACAATTCAAGTTTTAGGTATCGATTATTGACTTTATAGCTGGCTTTGGTGCCTTGGACATGAGCTAGGTCCTTAATATTCTGCATGAAAGGAGGACTAGCAGCCGAGTTCCACGGGAGAATGTGAAAAGTGTTCATATGTAGTAAAAACCTGAGAATTCCGTCCGTTTTCGTCATTTGTTATCGAATCGACTTAAAGCCAGATCGTCACATTGGCCGCTCTCCTCTCTGAATCGGTTGTACTTATCGTCTGCGAAGCTATGTCACGTGCAGCGGTATGCGGAGACACTAAAATCACCACAGTTGAACACAGATGAAGCTTCTAAGTTGATGTAATATCCAGTAAGAAGTAGTACAATTCAAATTTTAGGTATCGATTATTGACATTTTAGCTGGCTTTGGTGCCTTGGACATGAGCTAGGACCTTAAGATTCTGCATAAAAGGAGGACTAGCAGCCGAGTTGCACGCGAGAATGTGAAAAGTGTTCATATGTAGTAAAAACCTGAGGAATCGGTCCGTTTTCGTCATTTGTTATCGAATCGACTTAAAGCCAGATCGTCACATTGGCCGCTCTTCTCTCTGAAACGGTTGTACTTATCGTCTGCAAACTATTTCGCGTGCTGCGGTATGCTGAGACACTAAAAGCACCATAGTAGAACACAGATGAAGCTTCTAAGTTGATGTAATAGCCACTAAGAAGTAGTACAATTCAATTTTAGGTATCGATTATTGACTTTTTAGCTGGCTTTGGTGCCTTGGACATGAGCTAGGACCTTATGATTCTGCATGAAATGAGGCTAGAAGCCGAGTAGCACGGGAGAATGAGAAAAGTGTTCATATGTAGTAAAAACCTGAGAAATCCGTCCACTTTCGTCATTTGTTATCGAATCGACTTAAAGCCAGATCGTCACATTGGCCGCTCTTCTCTCTGAAACGGTTGTACTTATCGTCTGCAAAGCTATGTCGCGTGCTGCGGTATGCGGAGACACTAAAAGTACCATAGTAGAACACAGATGAAGCTTCTAAGTTGATGTAATACCCAGTAAGACGTAGTACAATTCAGGTTTTAGGTATCGATTATTGACTTTATAGCTGGCTTTGGTGCCTTGAACATGACCTAGGACCTTAACATTCTGCATGAAAGGAGGACTAGCAGCCGAGTTGCACGGGAGAATGTGAAAAGTGTTCATATGTAGTAAAAACCTGAGAAATCCGTCCGTTTTCGTCATTTGTTATCGAATCGACTTAAAGCCAGATCGTCACATTGGCCGCTCTTCTCTCTGAATCGGTTGTACTTATCGTCTGCAAAGCTATGTCACGTGCTGCGGGATCTGGAGACACTAAAATCACCACAGTACAACACAGATGAAGCTTCTAAGTTGATGTAATAACCAGTAAGAAGTAGTCCAATTCAAGTTTTAGGTATCGATTATTGACTTTTTAGCTGGCTTTGGTGCCTTGGACATGAGCTAGGACCTTAACATTCTGTATGAAAGGAGGACTAGCAGCCGAGTTGCACGGGAGAATGTGAAAAGTGTTCATATGTAGTAAAAACCTGAGAAATCCGTCCGTTTTCGTCATTTGTTATCGAATCGACTTATAGCCAGATCGTCACATTTTTCGCTCTTCTCTCTGAAACGGTTGTACTTATCGTCTGCAAAGCTATGTCGCGTGCTGCGGTATGCGGAGACACTAAAAGCACCATAGTAAAACACAGATGAAGCTTCTATGTTGATGTAATAGCCAGTAAGAAGTAGTACAATTCAAGTTTTAGGTATCGATTATTGACTTTTTAGCTGGCTTTGGTGCCTTGGACATAAGCTAGGACATTAAGATTCTGCATAAAAGGAGGACTAGCAGCCGAGTTGCACGGGAGAATGAGAAAAGTGTTCATATGTAGTAAAAACCTTAGAAATCCGTCCGCTTTCGTCATTTGTTATCGAACCTACTTAAAGCCAGATCGTCACATTGGCCGCTCTTCTCTCTGAAACGGTTGTACTTATCGTCTACAAAGCTATGTCGCGTGCTGCGATATGCGGAGACACTAAAAGCACCATAGTAGAACAGAGATGAAGCTTCTAAGTTGATGTAATACCCAGTAAGACGTAGTACAATTCAAGTTTTAGGTATCGATTATTGACCTTTTAGCTGGCTTTGGTGCCTTGGACATGAGCTAGGTCCTTAATATTCTGCATGAAAGGAGGACTAGCAGCCGAGTTCCACGGGAGAATGTGAAAAGTGTTCATATGTAGTAAAAACCTGAGAATTCCGTCCGTTTTCGTCATTTGTTATCGAATCGACTTAAAGCCAGATCGTCACATTGGCCGCTCTCCTCTCTGAATCGGTTGTACTTATCGTCTGCGAAGCTATGTCACGTGCAGCGGTATGCGGAGACACTAAAATCACCACAGTTGAACACAGATGAAGCTTCTAAGTTGATGTAATATCCAGTAAGAAGTAGTACAATTCAAATTTTAGGTATCGATTATTGACATTTTAGCTGGCTTTGGTGCCTTGGACATGAGCTAGGACCTTAAGATTCTGCATAAAAGGAGGACTAGCAGCCGAGTTGCACGCGAGAATGTGAAAAGTGTTCATATGTAGTAAAAACCTGAGGAATCGGTCCGTTTTCGTCATTTGTTATCGAATCGACTTAAAGCCAGATCGTCACATTGGCCGCTCTTCTCTCTGAAACGGTTGTACTTATCGTCTGCAAACTATTTCGCGTGCTGCGGTATGCTGAGACACTAAAAGCACCATAGTAGAACACAGATGAAGCTTCTAAGTTGATGTAATAGCCAGGAAGAAGTAGTACAATTCAATTTTAGGTATCGATTATTGACTTTTTAGCTGGCTTTGGTGCCTTGGACATGAGCTAGGACCTTATGATTCTGCATGAAATGAGGCTAGAAGCCGAGTAGCACGGGAGAATGAGAAAAGTGTTCATATGTAGTAAAAACCTGAGAAATCCGTCCACTTTCGTCATTTGTTATCGAATCGACTTAAAGCCAGATCGTCACATTGGCCGCTCTTCTCTCTGAAACGGTTGTACTTATCGTCTGCAAAGCTATGTCGCGTGCTGCGGTATGCGGAGACACTAAAAGTACCATAGTAGAACACAGATCAAGCTTCTAAGTTGATGTAATACCCAGTAAGACGTAGTACAATTCAGGTTTTAGGTATCGATTATTGACTTTATAGCTGGCTTTGGTGCCTTGAACATGACCTAGGACCTTAACATTCTGCATGAAAGGAGGACTAGCAGCCGAGTTGCACGGGAGAATGTGAAAAGTGTTCATATGTAGTAAAAACCTGAGAAATCCGTCCGTTTTCGTCATTTGTTATCGAATCGACTTAAAGCCAGATCGTCACATTGGCCGCTCTTCTCTCTGAATCGGTTGTACTTATCGTCTGCAAAGCTATGTCACGTGCTGCGGGATCTGGAGACACTAAAATCACCACAGTAGAACACAGATGAAGCTTCTAAGTTGATGTAATAACCAGTAAGAAGTAGTCCAATTCAAGTTTTAGGTATCGATTATTGACTTTTTAGCTGGCTTTGGTGCCTTGGACATGAGCTAGGACCTTAACATTCTGTATGAAAGGAGGACTAGCAGCCGAGTTGCACGGGAGAATGTGAAAAGTGTTCATATGTAGTAAAAACCTGAGAAATCCGTCCGTTTTCGTCATTTGTTATCGAATCGACTTAAAGCCAGATCGTCACATTTTTCGCTCTTCTCTCTGAAACGGTTGTACTTATCGTCTGCAAAGCTATGTCGCGTGCTGCGGTATGCGGAGACACTAAAAGCACCATAGTAGAACACAGATGAAGCTTCTATGTTGATGTAATAGCCAGTAAGAAGTAGTACAATTCAAGTTTTAGGTATCGATTATTGATTTTTAGCTGGCTTTGGTGCCTTGGACATAAGCTAGGACATTAAGATTCTGCATAAAAGGAGGACTAGCAGCCGAGTTGCACGGGAGAATGAGAAAAGTGTTCATATGTAGTAAAAACCTTAGAAATCCGTCCGCTTTCGTCATTTGTTATCGAACCTACTTAAAGCCAGATCGTCACATTGGCCGCTCTTCTCTCTGAAACGGTTGTACTTATCGTCTACAAAGCTATGTCGCGTGCTGCGATATGCGGAGACACTAAAAGCACCATAGTAGAACAGAGATGAAGCTTCTAAGTTGATGTAATAGCCAGTAAGAAGTAGTACAATTAAAGTTTTAGGTATCGGTTATTGACTTTTTACCCTTCTTTGGGCCTTGGACACGAGCTAGGAACTTTAGATTTTGCATGATGGAGGACTAGCAGCCCAGTTGCACGGGAGAATGTGAAAAGTGTTGATATGTAGTAAAAACCTGAGAAATCCGTCCGTTTTCGTCATTTGTTATCGAATCGACTTAAAGCCAGATCGTCACATTGGCCGCTCTTCTCTCTGAAACGGTTGTACTTTTCGTCTGCAAAACTATGTCGCGTGCTGCGGCATGCGGAGAATCTAAAAGCACCGTATTAGAACAAAGATGAAGCTCCTAAGCTGATGTAATAGCCAGTAAGAAGTAGTACAATTCAAGTTTTAGGTATTGATTATTGACTTTTTAGCTGGCTTTGGTGCCTTGGACATGGGCTAGGACCTTAAGATTCTGCATGAAAGGAGGACTAGCAGCCGAGTTGCAAGGGAGAATATGAAAAGTGTTCATATGTAGTAAAAACCTGAGAAATCGGTCCGTTTTCGTCATTTGTTATCGAATCGACTTAAAGCCAGATCGTCACATTGGCCGCTCTACTCTCTTAAACGGTTGTACGTATCGTCTGCAAAGCTATGCCGCGTGCTGAGGTATGCGGAGACACTACAATCACCATAGTAGAACACAGATGAAGCTTCTAAGTTGATGTAATAGCCAGTAAGAAGTAGTACACTCAAGTTTTAGGTATCGATTATTGACTTTTTAGCTGGCTTTTGTGCCTTGGACATGAGCTAGGACCATAAGATTCTGCATGAAAGGAGGACTAGCAGCCGAGTTGCAGGGGAGAATGTGAAAAGTGTTCATATGTAGTAAAAACCTGAGAAAACCGTCTGTTTTCGTCATTTGTTATCGAATCGACTTAAAGCCAGGTCGTCACATTGGCCGCTCTGCTCTCGGAAACGGTTGTACTTATCGTCTGCAAAGCTATGTCGCGTGTTGCCATAGGCGGAAACAGGAAAAGCACCATAGTAGAACACACATGAAGCTTCTAAGTTGATGTAATAGCCAGTAAGAAGTAGTAGAATTCAAGTTTTAGGTATCGATTATTAACTTTTTAGCTGGCTTTGGTGCTTTGGACATGAGCTAGGACTTTATGATTCTGCATAAAACGAGGACTAGCAGCCCAGTTGTACGGGAGAATGTGAAAAGTGTTCATATGTAGTAAAAACCTGAGACATCCGTCCGTTTTCGTCATTTGTTATCGAATCGACTTAAAGCCAGATCGTCACATTGGCCGCTCTTCTCTGTGAAACGGTTGTACTTATCGTCTGCAAAGCTATGTCGCGTGCTGCGGTATGCGGAGACACTAAAAGCACCATAGTAGAACACAGATGAAGCTTCTAAGTTGATGTAATAGCCAGTAAGAAGTAGTCCAATTCAAGTTTTAGGTATCGATTATTGACTTTTTAGCTGGCTTTGGTGCCTTGGACATGAGCTAGGACCTTACGATTCTGCATGAAAGGAGGACTAGCAGCCGAGTTGCACGGGAGAATGTGAAAAGTGTTCATATGTAATAAAAACCTTAAAAATCCGTCCGTTTTCGTCATTTGTTATCGAATCGACTTAAAGCCAGATCGTCACATTGGCCGCTCTTCTCTCTGAAACGGTTGTACTTATCGTCTGCAAAGCTATGTCGCGTGCTGCGGTATGCAGAGACACTAAAAGCACCATAGTAGAACACAGATGAAGCTTCTAAGTTGATGTAATAGCCAGTAAGAAGTAATCCAATTCAAGTTTTAGCTATCGATTATTGACTTTTTAGCTGGCTTTGGTAACTTGGACATGAGCTAGGACCTTAAGATTCTGCATGAAAGGAGGACTAGCAGCCGAGTTGCATGGGAGAATGTGAAAAGTGTTCGTATGTAGTAAAAACCTGAGAAATCCGTCCGTTTTCGTCATTTGTTATCGAATCGACTTAAAGCCAGATCGTCACATTGGCAGCTCTTCTCTCTGAAACGGTTGCACTTATCGTCTGCAAAGCTATGTCGCGTGCTGCGGTATGCTGAGACACTATAATCACCATAGTAGAACACAGATGAAGCATCTAAGTTGATGTAATAGCCAGTAAGAAGTAATCCAATTCAAGTTTTAGGTATCGATTATTGACTTTTTAGCTGGCTTTGGTGCCTTGGACATGAGCTAGGAACTTAAGATTCTGCATGAAAGGAGGACTAGCAGCCGAGTTGCACGGGAGAATGTGAAAAGTGTTCATATGCAGTAAAAACGTGAGACATCCGTCCGTTTTCGTCATTTGTTATCGAATCGACTTAAAGCCAGATCGTCACATTGGCCGCTCTTCTCTCTGAAACGGTTGTACTTATCGTCTGCAAAGCTATGTCGCGTGCTGCGGTATGCGGACACACTAAAAGCACCATAGTAGAACACAGATGAAGCATCTAAGTTGATGTAATAGCCAGTAAGAAGTAATCCAATTCAAGTTTTAGGTATTGAATATTGACCTATTAGCTGGCTTTGGTGCCTTGGACATGAGCTAGGACCTTAAGATTCTGCATGAAAGGAGGACTAGCAGCCGAGTTTCACGGGAGAATGTGAAAAGTGTTCATATGTAATAAAAACCTTAAAAATCCGTCCGTTTTCGTCATTTGTTATCGAATCGGCTTAAAGCCAGGTCGTCACATTGGCCGCTCTTCTCTCTGAAACGGTTGTACTTACCGTCTGCAAAGCTATGTCGCGTGCTGCGGTTTGTGGAGAGAGTAAAAGCACCATAGTAGAACACAGATGAAGCTTCTAAGTTGATGTAATAGCCAGTAAGAAGTAGTAGAATTCAAGTTTTAGGTATCGATTATTGACTTTTTAGCTGGCTTTGGTGCCTGGGACATGAGCTAGGACCTTAAGATTCTGCATGAAAGGAGGACTAGCAGCCGAGTTGCACGGGAGAATGTGAAATGTGTTCATATGTAGTAAAAACCTGAGAAATCCGTCCGTTTTCGTCATTTGTTATCGAATCGACTTAAAGCCAGATTGTCACATTGGCCGCTCTTCTCTCCGAAACGCTTGTACTTATCGTCTGCAAAGCTATGTCGCGTGCTGCGGTATGCGGAGACACTAAAATCACCGTAGTAGAACACAGATGAAGCATCTAAGTTGATGTAATAGCCAGTAAGAAGTAGTACAATTCAAGTTTTAGGTATCGATTATTGACTTTTTAGCTGGCTTTGGTGCCTTGGACGTGAGCTAGGACCTTAAGATTCTGCATGAAAGGAGGACTAGCAGCCAAGTTGCACGGGAGAATGTGAAAAGTGTTCATATGTAGTAAAAACCTAAGAAATCCGTCCGTTTTCGTCATTTGTTATCGAATCGACTTAAAGCCAGATCGACACATTGGCCGCTCTTCTCTCTGAAACGGTTGTACTTATCGTCTGCAAAGCTATGTCGCGTGCTGCGGTATGCGGACACACTAAAAGCACCATAGTAGAACACAGATGAACCATCTAAGTTGATGTAATAGCCAGTAAGAAGTAATCCAATTCAAGTTTTAGGTATTGAATATTGACCTTTTAGCTGGCTTTGGTGCATTGGACATGAGCTAGGACCTTAAGATTCTGCATTAAAGGAGGACTAGCAGCCGAGTTGCACGGGTGAATGTGAAAAGTGTTCATATGTAGTAAAAACCTGAGACATCCGTCCGTTTTCGTCATTTGTTATCGAATCGACTTAAAGCCAGATCGTCACATTGGCCGCTCTTCTCTCTGAAACGCTTGTACTTATCGTCTTCAAAGCTATGTCGCGTACTGCGGTATGCGGAGACACTAAAAGCACCATAGTAGAACACAGATGAA
This sequence comes from Schistocerca gregaria, assembly GCF_023897955.1. NCBI lineage: Eukaryota > Metazoa > Arthropoda > Insecta > Orthoptera > Acrididae > Schistocerca > Schistocerca gregaria. The sequence continues at coordinate 4,645,710 of NW_026061736.1, read as the reverse complement.
CCATCTAAGTTGATGTAATAGCCAGTAAGAAGTAATCCAATTCAAGTTTTAGGTATTGAATATTGACCTTTTAGCTGGCTTTGGTGCATTGGACATGAGCTAGGACCTTAAGATTCTGCATTAAAGGAGGACTAGCAGCCGAGTTGCACGGGTGAATGTGAAAAGTGTTCATATGTAATAAAAACCTTAGAAATCCGTCCGTTTTCGTCATTTGTTATCGAATCAACTTACAGCCAGATCGTCACATTGGCCGCTCTTCTCACTGAAACGGTTGTACTTATCGTCTGCAAAGCTATGTCGCGTGCTGCGGTATGTGGAGAGAGTAAAAGCACCATAGTAGAACACAGATGAAGCTTCTAAGTTGATGTAATAGCCAGTAAGAAGTAGTAGAATTCAAGTTTTAGGTATCGATTATTGACTTTTTAGCTGGCTTTGGTGCCTTGGACATGAGCTAGGACCTTAAGATTCTGCATGAAAGGAGGACTAGCAGCCGAGTTGCACGGGAGAATGTGAAATGTGTTCATATGTAGTAAAAACCTGAGAAATCCGTCCGTTTTCGTCATTTGTTATCGAATCGACTTAAAGCCAGATCGTCACATTGGGCGCTCTTCTCTCTGAAACGCTTGTACTTATCATCTGCAAAGCTATGTCGCGTGCTGCGGTATGCGGAGACACTAAAATCACCATAGTAGAACACAGATGAAGCATCTAAGTTGATGTAATAGCCAGTAAGAAGTAGTACAATTCAAGTTTTAGGTATTGATTATGGACTTTTTAGCTGGCTTTGGCGCCTTGGACATGAGCTAGGACCTAAAGATTCTGCACGACAGGAGGACTAAAAGCCGAGTTGCACGGGAGAATGTGAAAAGTGTTCATATGTAGTAAAAACCTGAGAAATCCGTCCGTTTTCGTCATTTGTTATCGAATCGACTTAAGCCAGATCGTCACATTGGCCGCTCTCCTCTCTGAATCGGTTGTACTTATCGTCTGCAAAGCTATGTCACGTGCTGCGGGATCTGGAGACACTAAAATCACCACAGTAGAACACAGATGAAGCTTCTAAGTTGATGTAATAACCAGTAAGATGTAGTCCAATTCAAGTTTTAGGTATCGATTATTGACTTTTTAGCTGGCTTTGGTGCCTTGGACATGAGCTAGGACCTTAACATTCTGTATGAAAGGAGGACTAGCAGCCGAGTTGCACGGGAGAATGTGAAAAGTGTTCATATGTAGTAAAAACCTGAGAAATCCGTCCGTTTTCGTCATTTGTTATCGAATCGATTTAAAGCCAGGTCGTCACATTGGCCGCTCTGCTCTCGGAAACGGTTGTACTTATCGTCTGCAAAACTATGTCGCGTGTTGCCATAGGCGGAAACAGGATAAGCACCATAGTAGAACATACATGAAGCTTCTAAGTTGATGTAATAGCCAGTAAGAAGTAGTAGAATTCAAGTTTTAGGTATCGATTATTAACTTTTTAGCTGGCTTTGGTGCTTTGGACATGAGCTAGGACTTTATGATTCTGCATAAAACGAGGACTAGCCGCCCAGTTGCACGGGAGAATGTGAAAAGTGTTCATATGTAGTAAAAACCTGAGACATCCGTCCGTTTTCGTCATTTGTTATCGAATCGACTTAAAGCCAGATCGTCACATTGGCCGCTCTTCTCTCTGAAACGGTTGTACTAATCGTCTGCAAAGCTATGTCGCGTGCTGCGGTATGCGGAGACACAAAAAGCACCATAGTAGAACACAGATGAAGCTTCTAAGTTGATGTAATAGCCAGTAAGAAGTAGTACAATTCAAGTTTTAGGTATCGATTATTGACTTTTTAGCTGGCTTTGGTGCCTTGGACATGAGCTAGGACCTTACGATTCTGCATGAAAGGAGGACTAGCAGCCACGTTGCACGGGAGAATGTGAAAAGTGTTCATATGTAATAAAAACCTTAAAAATCCGTCCGTTTTCGTCATTTGTTATCGAATCGACTTAAAGCCAGATCGTCACATTGGCCGCTCTTCTCTCTGAAACGGTTGTACTAATCGTCTGCAAAGCTATGTCGCGTGCTGCGGTATGCTGAGACACTAAAAGCACCATAGTAGAACACAGATCAAGCTTCTAAGTTGATGTAATAGCCAGTAAGAAGTAGAACAATTCAAGTTTTAGGTATTGAATATTGATCTTTAGCTGGCTTTGGTGCCTTGGACATGAGCTAGGACCTTAAGATTCAGCATGAAAGGAGGACTAGCAGCCGAGTTGCACGGGTGAATGTGAAAAGTGTTCATATGTAGTAAAAACCTGAGAAATCCGTCCGTTTTCGTCATTTGTTATCGAATCGACTTAAAGCCAGATCGTCACATTGGCCGCTCTTCTCTCTGAAACGGTTGTACTTTTCGTCTGCAAAACTATGTCGCGTGCTGCGGCATGCGGAGAATCTAAAAGCACCGTAGTAGAACAAAGATGAAGCTTCTAAGTTGATGTAATAGCCCGTAAGAAGTAGTACACTCAAGTTTTAGGTATCGATTATTGACTTTTTAGCTGGCTTTTGTGCCTTGGACATGAGCTAGGACCATAAGATTCTGCATGAAAGGAGGACTAGCAGCCGAGTTGCAGGGGAGAATGTGAAAAGTGTTCATATGTAGTAAAAACCTGAGAAATCCGTCTGTTTTCGTCATTTGTTATCGAATCGACTTAAAGCCAGGTCGTCACATTGGCCGCTCTGCTCTCGGAAACGGTTGTACTTATCGTCTGCAAAACTATGTCGCGTGTTGCCATAGGCGGAAACAGGATAAGCACCATAGTAGAACATACATGAAGCTTCTAAGTTGATGTAATAGCCAGTAAGAAGTAGTAGAATTCAAGTTTTAGGTATCGATTATTAACTTTTTAGCTGGCTTTGGTGCTTTGGACATGAGCTAGGACTTTATGATTCTGCATAAAACGAGGACTAGCCGCCCAGTTGCACGGGAGAATGGGAAAAGTGTTCATATGTAGTAAAAACCTGAGACATCCGTCCGTTTTCGTCATTTGTTATCGAATCGACTTAAAGCCAGATCGTCACATTGGCCGCTCTTCTCTGTGAAACGGTTGTACTTATCGTCTGCAAAGCTATGTCGCGTGCTGCGGTATGCGGACACACTAAAAGCACAATAGTAGAACACAGATGAAGCTTCTAAGTTGATGTAATAGCCAGTAAGAAGTAGTAAAATTCAAGTTTTAGGTATCGGTTATTGACTTTTTAACCTTCTTTGGAGCCTTGGACACGAGCTAGGAAATTAAGACTTTGCATGAAGGAGGACTAGCAGCCGAGTTGCACGGGAGAATGTGAAAAGTGTTCATATGTAGTAAAAACCTAGAAATCCGTCCGTATTAGTCATTTGTTATCGAATCGACTTAAAGCCAGATCGTCACATTGGCCGCTCTTCTCTCTGAAACGGTTGTACTTCTCGTCTGCAAAGGTATGTCGCGTGCTGCGGTATGCGGAGACATTGAAATCACCATAGTAGAACACAGATGTAGCATCTAAGTTGATGTAATAGCCAGTAAGAAGTAGTCCAATTCAAGTTTTAGGTATCGATTATTGACTTTTTAGCTGGCTTTGGTGACTTGGACATGAGCTAGGACCTTAAGATTCTGCATGAAAGGAGGACTAGCAGCCGAGTTCCACGGGAGAATGTGAAAAGTGTTCATATGTAGTAAAAACCTGAGACATCCGCCCGTTTTCGTCATTTGTTATCGAATCGACTTAAAGCCAGATCGACACATTGGCCGCTCTTCTCTCTGAAACGGTTGTACTTATCGTCTGCAAAACTATGTCGCGTGCTGCGGTATGCTGAGACACTAAAAGCACCATAATAGAACACAGATGAAGCTTCTAAGTTGATGTAATAGCCACTAAGAAGTAGTACAATTCAAGTTTTAGGTATTGAATATATGAACTTTTAGCCGGCTTTGGTGCCTTGGACATGAGCTAGGACCTTAAGATTCTGCATGATAGGAGGACTAGCAGCCGAGTTGCACGGGAGAATGTGAAAAGTGTTCATATGTAGTTAAAACCTGAGAAATCCGTCCGTTTTCGTCATTTGTTATCGAATCGACTTAAAGCCAGATCGTCACATTGGCCGCTCTTCTCTCTGAAACGCTTGTACCTATCGTCTGCAAAGCTATGTCGCGTGCTGCGGTATGCGGAGACACTAAAATCACCATAGTAGAACACAGATGAAGCATCTAAGTTGATGTAATAGCCGGTAAGAAGTAATCCAATTCAAGTTTTATGTATCGATTATTGACTTTTTAGCTGGCTTTGGTGCCTTGGACATGAGCTAGGACCTTAAGATTCTGCATGAAAGGAGGACTAGCAGCCGAGTTGCATGGGAGAATGTGAAAAAAGTTCATATGTAGTAAAAACCTGAGAAATCCGTCCGTTTTCGTCATTTGTTATCGAATCGACTTAAAGCCAGATCGTCACATTGGCAGCTCTTCTCTCTGAAACGGTTGCACTTATCGTCTGCAAAGCTATGTCGCGTGCTGCGGTATGCTGAGACACTATAATCACCATAGTAGAACACAGATGAAGCATCTAAGTTGATGTAATAGCCAGTAAGAAGTAATCCAATTCAAGTTTTAGGTATCGATTATTGACTTTTTAGCTGGCTTTGGTGCCTTGGACATGAGCTAGGAACTTAAGATTCTGCATGAAAGGAGGACTAGCAGCCGAGTTGCACGGGAGAATGTGAAAAGTGTTCATATGCAGTAAAAACGTGAGACATCCGTCCGTTTTCGTCATTTGTTATCGAATCGACTTAAAGCCAGATCGTCACATTGGCCGCTCTTCTCTCTGAAACGGTTGTACTTATCGTCTGCAAAGCTATGTCGCGTGCTGCGGTATGCGGACACACTAAAAGCACCATAGTAGAACACAGATGAAGCATCTAAGTTGATGTAATAGCCAGTAAGAAGTAATCCAATTCAAGTTTTAGGTATTGAATATTGACCTATTAGCTGGCTTTGGTGCCTTGGACATGAGCTAGGACCTTAAGATTCTGCATTAAAGGAGGACTAGCAGCCGAGTTGCACGGGTGAATGTGAAAAGTGTTCATATGTAGTAAAAACCTGAGAAATCCGTCCGTTTTCGTCATTTGTTATCGAATCGACTTAAAGCCAGATCGTCACATTGGCCGCTCTTCTCTCTGAAACGGTTGTACTTATCGTCTGCAAAGCTATGTCGCGTGTTGCCGTAGGCGGAAACAGGAAAAGCACCATAGTAGAACACAGATGAAGCTTCTAAGTTGATGTAATAGCCAGTAAGAAGTAGTACAATTCAAGTTTTAGGTATCGATTATTGATTTTTTAGCTGGATTTGGTGCCTTGGACATGAGCTAGGACTTTAAGATTCTGCATAAAAGGAGGACTAGCAGCCCAGTTGCACGGGAGAATGTGAAAAGTGTTCATATGTAGTAAAAACCTCAGACATCCGTCCGTTTTCGTCATTTATTATCGAATCGACTTAAAGCCAGATCGTCACATTGGCCGCTCTTCTCTCTGAAACGGTTGTACTTATCGTCTGCAAAGCTATGTCGCGTGCTGCGGTATGCGGAGACACTAAAAGCACCATAGTAGAACACAGATGAAGCTTCTAAGTTGATGTAATAGCCAGTAAGAAGTAGTCCAATTCAAGATTTAGGTATCGATTATTGACTTTTTAGCTGGGTTTGGTGCCTTGGACATGAGCTAGGACCTTAAGATTCTGCATGAAAGGAGGACTAGCAGCCGAGTTTCACGGGAGAATGTGAAAAGTGTTCATATGTAATAAAAACCTTAAAAATCCGTCCGTTTTCGTCATTTGTTATCGAATCGGCTTAAAGCCAGGTCGTCACATTGGCCGCTCTTCTCTCTGAAACGGTTGTACTTACCGTCTGCAAAGCTATGTCGCGTGCTGCGGTATGTGGAGACACTAAAAGCACCATAGAAGAACACAGATGAAGCTTCTAAGTTGATGTAATAGCCAGTAAGAAGTAGTAAAATTCAAGTTTTAGGTATCGATTATTGACTTTTAGCTGGCTTTGGTGCCTTGGACATGAGCTAGGACCTTAAGATTCTGCATGAAAGGAGGACTAGCAGCCGAGTTGCATGGGATAATGTGAAAAGTGTTCATATGTAGTAAAAACCTAAGAAATCCGTCCGTTTTCGTCATTTGTTATCGAATCGACTTAAAGCCAGATCGTCACATTGGCCGCTCTTCTCTCTGAAACGCTTGTACTTATCGTCTGCAAAGCTATGTCGCGTACTGCGGTATGCGGAGACACTAAAATCACCATAGTAGAACACAGATGAAGCATCTAAGTTGATGTAATAGCCGGTAAGAAGTAATCCAATTCAAGTTTTATGTATCGATTATTGACTTTTTAGCTGGCTTTGGTGCCTTGGACATGAGCTAGGACCTTAAGATTCTGCATGAAAGGAGGACTAGCAGCCGAGTTGCATGGGAGAATGTGAAAAAAGTTCATATGTAGTAAAAACCTGAGAAATCCGTCCGTTTTCGTCATTTGTTATCGAATCGACTTAAAGCCAGATCGTCACATTGGCAGCTCTTCTCTCTGAAACGGTTGCACTTATCGTCTGCAAAGCTATGTCGCGTGCTGCGGTATGCTGAGACACTATAATCACCATAGTAGAACACAGATGAAGCATCTAAGTTGATGTAATAGCCAGTAAGAAGTAATCCAATTAAAGTTTTAGGTATCGATTATTGACTTTTTAGCTGGCTTTGGTGCCTTGGACGTGAGCTAGGACCTTAAGATTCTGCATGAAAGGAGGACTAGCAGCCAAGTTGCACGGGAGAATGTGAAAAGTATTCATATGTAGTAAAAACCTAAGAAATCCGTCCGTTTTCGTCATTTGTTATCGAATCGACTTAAAGCCAGATCGACACATTGGCCGCTCTTCTCTCTGAAACGGTTGTACTTATCGTCTGCAAAGCTATGTCGCGTGCTGCGGTATGCGGACACACTAAAAGCACCATAGTAGAACACAGATGAACCATCTAAGTTGATGTAATAGCCAGTAAGAAGTAATCCAATTCAAGTTTTAGGTATTGAATATTGACCTTTTAGCTGGCTTTGGTGCCTTGGACATGAGCTAGGACCTTAAGATTCTGCATTAAAGGAGAACTAGCAGCCGAGTTGCACGGGTGAATGTGAAAATTGTTCATATGTAGTAAAAACCTGAGATATCCGTCCGTTTTCGTCATTTGTTATCGAATCGATTTAAAGCCAGATCGTCACATTTTCCGCTTTTCTCTCGGAAAAGGTTGTACTTATCGTCTGCAAAGCTATGTCGCGTGTTGCCGTAGGCGGAAACAGGAAAAGCACCATAGTAGAACACTGATGTATCTTCTAAGTTGATGTAATAGCCAGTAAGAAGTAGTACAATTCAAGTTTTTGGTATCGATTATTGACTTTTTAGCTGGCTTTGGTGCCTTGGACATGAGCTAGGACTTTAAGATTCTGCATTAAAGGAGGACTAGCAGCCCAGTTGCACGGGAGAATGTGAAAAGTGTTCATATCTAGTGAAAACCTGAGACATCCGTCCGTTTTCGTCATTTGTTATCGAATCGACTTAAAGCCAGATCGTCACATTGGCCGCTCTTCTCTCTGAAACGGTTGTACTTATCGTCTGCAAAGCTATGTCGCGTGCTGCGGTATGCGGAGACACTAAAAGCACCACAGTAGAAAACAGATGAAGCTTCTAAGTTGATGTAATAGCCAGTAAGAAGTAGTACAATTCAAGTTTTAGGTATCGATTATTGACTTTTTAGCTGGGTTTGTTGCCTTGGACATGAGCTAGGACCTTACGATTCTGCATGAAAGGAGAACTAGCAGCCGAGTTGCACGGGAGAATGTGAAAAGTGTTCATATGTAATAAAAACCTTAAAAATCCGTCCGTTTTCGTCACTTGTTATCGAATCGACTTAAAGCCAGATCGTCACATTGGCCGCTCTTCTCTCTGAAACGGTTGTACTTATAGTCTGCAAAGCTATGTCGCGTGCTGCGGTATGTGGAGACACTAAAAGCAGCATAGTAGAACACAGATGAAGCTTCTAAGTTGATGTAATAGCCAGTAAGAAGTAGTACAATTCAAGTTTTAGGTATCGATTATTGACTTTTTAGCTGGCTTTGGTGCCTTGGACATGAGCTAGGACCTTAAAATTCTGCATGAAAGGAGGACTAGCAGCCGAGTTGCATGGGAGAATGTGAAAAGTGTTCATATGTAGTAAAAACCTAAGAAATCCGTCCGTTTTCGTCATTTGTTATCGAATCGACTTAAAGCCAGATCGTCACATTGGCCGCTCATCTCTCTGAAACGCTTGTACTTATCGTCTGCAAAGCTATGTCGCGTGCTGCGGTATGCTGAGACACTATAATCACCATAGTAGAACACAGATGAAGCATCTAAGTTGATGTAATAGCCAGTAAGAAGTAATCCAATTCAAGTTTTAGGTATCGATTATTGACTTTTTAGCTGGCTTTGGTGCCTTGGACATGAGCTAGGAACTTAAGATTCTGCATGAAAGGAGGACTAGCAGCCGAGTTGCACGGGAGAATGTGAAAAGTGTTCATATGCAGTAAAAACGTGAGACATCCGTCCGTTTTCGTCATTTGTTATCGAATCGACTTAAAGCCAGATCGTCACATTGGCCGCTCTTCTCTCTGAAACGGTTGTACTTATCGTCTGCAAAGCTATGTCGCGTGCTGCGGTATGCGGACACACTAAAAGCACCATAGTAGAACACAGATGAAGCATCTAAGTTGATGTAATAGCCAGTAAGAAGTAATCCAATTCAAGTTTTAGGTATTGAATATTGACCTATTAGCTGGCTTTGGTGCCTTGGACATGAGCTAGGACCTTAAGATTCTGCATTAAAGGAGGACTAGCAGCCGAGTTGCACGGGTGAATGTGAAAAGTGTTCATATGTAGTAAAAACCTGAGAAATCCGTCCGTTTTCGTCATTTGTTATCGAATCGACTTAAAGCCAGATCGTCACATTGGCCGCTCTTCTCTCTGAAACGGTTGTACTTATCGTCTGCAAAGCTATGTCGCGTGTTGCCGTAGGCGGAAACAGGAAAAGCACCATAGTAGAACACAGATGAAGCTTCTAAGTTGATGTAATAGCCAGTAAGAAGTAGTACAATTCAAGTTTTAGGTATCGATTATTGATTTTTTAGCTGGATTTGGTGCCTTGGACATGAGCTAGGACTTTAAGATTCTGCATAAAAGGAGGACTAGCAGCCCAGTTGCACGGGAGAATGTGAAAAGTGTTCATATGTAGTAAAAACCTGAGACATCCGTCCGTTTTCGTCATTTATTATCGAATCGACTTAAAGCCAGATCGTCACATTGGCCGCTCTTCTCTCTGAAACGGTTGTACTTATCGTCTGCAAAGCTATGTCGCGTGCTGCGGTATGCGGAGACACTAAAAGCACCATAGTAGAACACAGATGAAGCTTCTAAGTTGATGTAATAGCCAGTAAGAAGTAGTCCAATTCAAGATTTAGGTATCGATTATTGACTTTTTAGCTGGGTTTGGTGCCTTGGACATGAGCTAGGACCTTAAGATTCTGCATGAAAGGAGGACTAGCAGCCGAGTTTCACGGGAGAATGTGAAAAGTGTTCATATGTAATAAAAACCTTAAAAATCCGTCCGTTTTCGTCATTTGTTATCGAATCGGCTTAAAGCCAGGTCGTCACATTGGCCGCTCTTCTCTCTGAAACGGTTGTACTTACCGTCTGCAAAGCTATGTCGCGTGCTGCGGTATGTGGAGACACTAAAAGCACCATAGAAGAACACAGATGAAGCTTCTAAGTTGATGTAATAGCCAGTAAGAAGTAGTAAAATTCAAGTTTTAGGTATCGATTATTGACTTTTTAGCTGGCTTTGGTGCCTTGGACATGAGCTAGGACCTTAAGATTCTGCATGAAAGGAGGACTAGCAGCCGAGTTGCATGGGATAATGTGAAAAGTGTTCATATGTAGTAAAAACCTAAGAAATCCGTCCGTTTTCGTCATTTGTTATCGAATCGACTTAAAGCCAGATCGTCACATTGGCCGCTCTTCTCTCTGAAACGCTTGTACTTATCGTCTGCAAAGCTATGTCGCGTACTGCGGTATGCGGAGACCCTAAAATCACCATAGTAGAACACAGATGAAGCTTCTAAGTTGATGTAATAGCCAGTAAGAAGTAGTACAATTCAAGTTTTAGGTATCGATTATTGACCTTTTAGCTGGCTTTGGTGCCTTGAACATGAGCTAGGACCTTAACATTCTGCATGAAAGGAGGACTAGCAGCCGAGTTACACGGGAGAATGTGAAAACTGTTCATATGTAATAAAAACCTTAGAAATCCGTCCGTTTTCGTCATTTGTTATCGAATCGACTTACAGCCAGATCGTCACATTGGCCGCTCTTCTCACTGAAACGGTTGTACTTATCGTCTGCAAAGCTATGTCGCGTGCTGCGGTATGTGGAGAGAGTAAAAGCACCATAGTAGAACACAGATGAAGCTTCTAAGTTGATGTAATAGCCAGTAAGAAGTAGTAGAATTCAAGTTTTAGGTATCGATTATTGACTTTTTAGCTGGCTTTGGTGCCTGGGACATGAGCTAGGACCTTAAGATTCTGCATGAAAGGAGGACTAGCAGCCGAGTTGCACGGGAGAACGTGAAATGTGTTCATATGTAGTAAAAACCTGAGAAATCCGTCCGTTTTCGTCATTTGTTATCGAATCGACTTAAAGCCAGATTGTCACATTGGCCGCTCTTCTCTCTGAAACGCTTGTACTTATCGTCTGCAAAGCTATGTCGCGTGCTGCGGTATGCGGAGACACTAAAATCACCATAGTAGAACACAGATGAAGCATCTAAGTTGATGTAATACCCAGTAAGAAGTAGTAAAATTCAAGTTTTAGGTATCGATTATTGACTTTTTAGCTGGCTTTGGTGCCTTGGACGTGAGCTAGGACCTTAAGATTCTGCATGAAAGGAGGACTAGCAGCCAAGTTGCACGGGAGAATGTGAAAAGTATTCATATGTAGTAAAAACCTAAGAAATCCGTCCGTTTTCGTCATTTGTTATCGAATCGACTTAAAGCCAGATCGACACATTGGCCGCTCTTCTCTCTGAAACGGTTGTACTTATCGTCTGCAAAGCTATGTCGCGTGCTGCGGTATGCGGACACACTAAAAGCACCATAGTAGAACACAGATGAACCATCTAAGTTGATGTAATAGCCAGTAAGAAGTAATCCAATTCAAGTTTTAGGTATTGAATATTGACCTTTTAGCTGGCTTTGGTGCCTTGGACATGAGCTAGGACCTTAAGATTCTGCATTAAAGGAGAACTAGCAGCCGAGTTGCACGGGTGAATGTGAAAATTGTTCATATGTAGTAAAAACCTGAGAAATCCGTCCGTTTTCGTCATTTGTTATCGAATCGATTTAAAGCCAGATCGTCACATTTTCCGCTTTTCTCTCGGAAAAGGTTGTACTTATCGTCTGCAAAGCTATGTCGCGTGTTGCCGTAGGCGGAAACAGGAAAAGCACCATAGTAGAACACTGATGTATCTTCTAAGTTGATGTAATAGCCAGTAAGAAGTAGTACAATTCAAGTTTTTGGTATCGATTATTGACTTTTTAGCTGGCTTTGGTGCCTTGGACATGAGCTAGGACTTTAAGATTCTGCATTAAAGGAGGACTAGCAGCCCAGTTGCACGGGAGAATGTGAAAAGTGTTCATATCTAGTGAAAACCTGAGACATCCGTCCGTTTTCGTCATTTGTTATCGAATCGACTTAAAGCCAGATCGTCACATTGGCCGCTCTTCTCTCTGAAACGGTTGTACTTATCGTCTGCAAAGCTATGTCGCGTGCTGCGGTATGCGGAGACACTAAAAGCACCACAGTAGAAAACAGATGAAGCTTCTAAGTTGATGTAATAGCCAGTAAGAAGTAGTACAATTCAAGTTTTAGGTATCGATTATTGACTTTTTAGCTGGGTTTGTTGCCTTGGACATGAGCTAGGACCTTACGATTCTGCATGAAAGGAGAACTAGCAGCCGAGTTGCACGGGAGAATGTGAAAAGTGTTCATATGTAATAAAAACCTTAAAAATCCGTCCGTTTTCGTCACTTGTTATCGAATCGACTTAAAGCCAGATCGTCACATTGGCCGCTCTTCTCTCTGAAACGGTTGTACTTATAGTCTGCAAAGCTATGTCGCGTGCTGCGGTATGTGGAGACACTAAAAGCAGCATAGTAGAACACAGATGAAGCTTCTAAGTTGATGTAATAGCCAGTAAGAAGTAGTACAATTCAAGTTTTAGGTATCGATTATTGACTTTTTAGCTGGCTTTGGTGCCTTGGACATGAGCTAGGACCTTAAAATTCTGCATGAAAGGAGGACTAGCAGCCGAGTTGCATGGGAGAATGTGAAAAGTGTTCATATGTAGTAAAAACCTAAGAAATCCGTCCGTTTTCGTCATTTGTTATCGAATCGACTTAAAGCCAGATCGTCACATTGGCCGCTCATCTCTCTGAAACGCTTGTACTTATCGTCTGCAAAGCTATGTCGCGTGTTGCGGTATGCGGAGACACTAAAATCACCATAGTAGAACACAGATGAAGCTTCTAAGTTGATGTAATAGCCAGTAAGAAGTAGTACAATTCAAGTTTTAGGTATCGATTATTGACTTTTTAGCTGGCTTTGGTGCCTTGAACATGAGCTAGGACCTTAACATTCTGCATGAAAGGAGGACTAGCAGCCGAGTTACATGGGAGAATGTGAAAACTGTTCATATGTAATAAAAACCTTAGAAATCCGTCCGTTTTCGTCATTTGTTATCGAATCGACTTACAGCCAGATCGTCACATTGGCCGCTCTTCTCACTGAAACGGTTGTACTTATCGTCTGCAAAGCTATGTCGCGTGCTGCGGTATGTGGAGAGAGTAAAAGCACCATAGTAGAACACAGATGAAGCTTCTAAGTTGATGTAATAGCCAGTAGGAAGTAGTAGAATTCAAGTTTTAGGAATCGATTATTGACTTTTTAGCTGGCTTTGGTGCCTTGGACATGAGCTAGGACCTTAAGATTCTGCATGAAAGGAGGACTAGCAGCCGAGTTGCACGGGAGAATGTGAAATGTGTTCATATGTAGTAAAAACCTGAGAAATCCGTCCGTTTTCGTCATTTGTTATCGAATCGACTTAAAGCCAGATCGTCACATTGGCCGCTCTTCTCTCTGAAACGCTTGTACTTATCATCTGCAAAGCTATGTCGCGTGCTGCGGTATGCGGAGACACTAAAATCACCATAGTAGAACACAGATGAAGCATCTAAGTTGATGTAATAGCCAGTAAGAAGTAGTACAATTCAAGTTTTAGGTATCGATTATTGACTTTTTAGCTGGCTTTGGTGCCTTGGACATGAGCTAGGACCTTAAGATTCTGCATGAAAGGAGGACTAGCAGCCGAGTTGCACGGGAGAATGTGAAAAGTGTTCATATGTAGTAAAAACCTGAGACATCCGCCCGTTTTCGTCATTTGTTATCGAATCGACTTAAAGCCTGATCGACACATTGGCCGCTCTTCTCTCTGAAACGGTTGTACTTATCGTCTGCAAAGCTATGTCGCGTGCTGCGGTATGCTGAGACACTAAAAGCACCATAGTAGAACACAGATCAAGCTTCTAAGTTGATGTAATAGCCAGTAAGAAGTAGTACAATTCAAGTTTTAAGTATTGAATATGGACCTTTTAGCTGGCTTTGGTGCCTTGGACATGAGCTAGGACCTTAAGACTCTGCATGAAAGGAGGACTAGCAGCCGAGTTGCACGGGAGAATGTGAAAAGTGTTCATATGTAGTAAAAACCTAAGAAATTCGTCCGTTTTCGTCATTTGTTATCGAATCGACTTAAAGCCAGATCGTCACATTGGCCGCTCTTCTCTCTGAAACGGTTGTACTTCTCTTCTGCAAAGCTATGTCGCGTGCTGCGGTATGCGGAGACACTAAAATCACCATAGTAAAACACAGATGAAGCATCTAAGTTGATGTAATAGCCAGTAAGAAGTAGTCCAATTCAAGTTTTAGGTATCGATTATTGACTTTTTAGCTGGCTTTGGTGACTTGGACATGAGCTAGGACCCTAACATTCTGCATGAAAGGAGGACTAGCAGCCGAGTTGCACGGGAGAATGTGAAAAGTGTTCATATGTAGTAAAAACCTTAGAAACCCGTCCGTAATCGTTATTTGTTATCGAATCGACTTAAAGTTAGATCATCACATTGGCCGCTCTTCTCACTGAAACGCTTGTACTTATCGTCTGCAAAGCTACGTCGCGTGCTGCGGTATGCGGAGACACTAAAATCACCATAGTAGAAGACAGATGAAGCATCTAAGTTGATGTAATAGCCAGTAAGAAGTAATCCAATTCAAGTTTTAGGTATCGATTATTGACTTTTTAGCTGGCTTTGGTGCCTTGGACATGAGCTAGGACCTTAACATTCTGCATTAAAGGACGACTAGCAGCCGAGTTGCACGGGAGAATGTGAAAAGTGTTCATATGTAGTAAAAACCTGAGAAATCCGTACGTTTCCGTCATTTGTTATCGAATCGACTTAAAGCCAGATAGTCACATTGGCCGCTCTTCTCTCGGAAAAGGTTGTACTTCTCGTCTGCAAAGCTATGTCGCATGTTGCCGTAGGCGGAAACAGGAAAAGCACCATAGTAGAACACAGATGAAGCTTCTAAGTTGATGTAATAGCCAGTAAGAAGTAGTACAATTCAAGTTTTAGGTATCGATTATTGACTCTTTAGCTGGCTTTGGTGCCTTGGACATGAGCTAGGACTTTAAGATTCTGCATAAAAGGAGGACTAGCAGACCAGTAGCACGGGAGAATGTGAAAAGTGTTCATATGTATTAAAAACCTGAGACATCCGTCCGTTTTCGTCCTTTGTTATCGAATCGACTTAAAGCCAGATCGTCACATTGGCCGCTCTTCTCTCTGAAACGCTTGTACTTATCGTCTTCAAAGCTATGTCGCGTGCTGCGGTATGCGGAGACACTAAAAGCACCATAGTAGAACACAGATGAAGCTTCTAAGTTGATGTAATAGTCAGTAAGAAGTAGTACAATTCAAGTTTTAGGTATCGATTATTGACTTTTTAGCTGGGTTTGTTGCCTTGGACATGAGCTAGGACCTTACGATTCTGCATGAAAGGAGGACTAGCAGCCGAGTTGCACGGGAGAATGTGAAAAGCGTTCATATGTAATAAAAACCTTAAAAATCCGTCCGTTTTCGTCATTTGTTATCGAATCGACTTAAAGCCAGATCGTCACATTGGCCGCTCTTCTCTCTGAAACGCTTGTACTTATAGTCTGCATAGCTATGTCGCGTACTGCGGTATGCGGAGACACTAAAATCACCATAGTAGAACACAGATGAAGCTTCTAAGTTGATGTAATAGCCAGTAAGAAGTAGTACAATTCAAGTTTTAGGTATCGATTATTGACATTTTAGTTGGCTTTGGTGCCTTGAACATGAGCTAGGACCTTAACATTCTGCATGAAAGGAGGACTAGCAGCCGAGTTACATGGGAGAATGTGAAAACTGTTCATATGTAATAAAAACCTTAGAAATCAGTCCGTTTTCGTCATTTGTTATGGAATCGACTTACAGCCAGATCGTCACATTGGCCGCTCCTCTCACTGAAACGGTTGTACTTATCGTCTGCAAAGCTATGTCGCGTGCTGCGGTATGTGGAGAGAGTAAAAGCACCATAGTAGAACACAGATGAAGCTTCTAAGTTGATGTAATAGCCGGTAAGAAGTAGTAGAATTCAAGTTTTAGGTATCGATTATTGACTTTTTAGCTGGCTTTGGTGCCTTGGACATGAGCTAGGACCTTAAGATTCTGCATGATAGGAGGACTAGCAGCCGAGTTGCACGGGAGAATGTGAAATGTGTTCATATGTAGTAGAAATCTGAGAAATCCGTCCGTTTTCGTCATTTGTTATCGAATCGACTTAAAGCCAGATCGACACATTGGCCGCTCTTCTCGCTGAAACGCTTGTACTTATCATCTGCAAAGCTATGTCTCGTGCTGCGGTATGCGGAGACACTAAAGTCACCATAGTAGAACACAGATGAAGCATCTAAGTTGATGTAATAGCCAGTAAGAAGTAGTACAATTCGCGTTTTAGGTATCGATTATTGACTTTTTAGCTGGCTTTGGTGCCTTGGACATGAGCTAGGACCTTAAGATTCTGCATGAAAGGAGGACTAGCAGCCGAGTTGCACGGGAGAATGTGAAAAGTGTTCATATGTAGTAAAAACCTGAGACATCCGCCCGTTTTGGTCATTTGTTATCGAATCGACTTAAAGCCAGATCGACACATTGGCCGCTCTTCTCTCTGAAACGGTTGTACTTATCGTCTGCAAAGCTATGTCGCGTGCTGCGGTATGCTGAGACACTAAAAGCACCATAGTAGAACACAGATCAAGCTTCTAAGTTGATGTAATAGCCAGTAAGAAGTAGTACAATTCAAGTTTTAAGTATTGAATATGGACCTTTTAGCTGGCTTTGGTGCCTTGGACATGAGCTAGGACCTTAAGACTCTGCATGAAAGGAGGACTAGCAGCCGAGTTGCACGGGAGAATGTGAAAAGTGTTCATATGTAGTAAAAACCTAAGAAATTCGTCCGTTTTCGTCATTTGTTATCGAATCGACTTAAAGCCAGATCGTCACATTGGCCGCTCTTCTCTCTGAAACGGTTGTACTTATCGTCTGCAAAGCTATGTCGCGTGCTGCGGTATGCGGAGACACTAAAATCACCATAGTAGAACACAGATGAAGCATCTAAGTTGATGTAATAGCCAGTAAGATGTAGTCCAATTCAAGTTTTAGGTATCGATTATTGACTTTTTAGCTGGCTTCGGTGCCTTGGACATGAGCTAGGACCTTAACATTCTGCATTAAAGGACGACTAGCAGCCGAGTTGCACGGGAGAATGTGAAAAGTGTTCATATGTAGTAAAAACCTGAGAAATCCGTCCGTTTCCGTCATTTGTTATCGAATCGACTTAAAGCCAGATCGTCACATTGGCCGCTCTTCTCTCTGAAACGGTTGTACTTATCGTCTGCAGAGCTATGTCGCGTGCTGCGGTATGCGGAGACACTAAAATCACCATAGTAGAACACAGATGAAGCTTCTAAGTTGATGTAATAGCCAGTAAGAAGTAGTACAATTCAAGTTTTAGGTATCGATTATTGACTTTTTAGCTGGCTTTGGTGCCTTGAAGATGAGCTAGGACCTTATTTTTCCGCATGAAAGGAGGACTAGCAGCCGAGTTACATGGGAGAATTTGAAAACTGTTCATATGTAATAAAAACCTTAGAAATCCGTCCGTTTTCGTCATTTGTTATGGAATCGACTTACAGCCAGATCGTCACAATGGCCGCTCTTCTCACTGAAACGGTTGTACTTATCGTCTGCAAAGCTATGTCGCGATCTGCGGTATGTGGAGAGAGTAAAAGCACCATAGTAGAACACAGATGAAGCTTCTAAGTTGATGTAATAGCCAGTAAGAAGTAGTAGAATTCAAGTTTTAGGTATCGATTATTGACTTTTTAGCTGGCTTTGGTGCCTTGGACATGAGCTAGGACCTTACGATTCTGCATGAAAGGAGGACTAGCAGCCGAGTTGCACGGGAGAATGTGAAAAGTGTTCATATGTAGTAAAAACCTGAGAAATCCGTCCGTTTTCGTCATTTGTTATCGAATCGACTTAAAGCCAGATCGTCACATTGGCCGCTCTTCTCTCTGAAACGCTTGTCCTTATCATCTGCAAAGCTATGACGCGTGCTGCGGTATGCGGAGACACTAAAATCACCATAGTAGAACACAGATGAAGCATCTAAGTTGATGTAATAGCCAGTAAGAAGTAGTACAATTCAAGTTTTAGGTATCGATTATTGACTTTTTAGCTGGCTTTGGTGCCTTGGACATGAGCTAGGACCTTAAGATTCTGCATGAAAGGAGGACTAGCAGCCGAGTTGCACGGGAGAATGTGAAAAGTGTTCATATGTAGTAAAAACCTGAGACATCCGTCCGTTTTCCTCATTTGTTATCGAATCGACTTAAAGCCAGATCGACACATTGGCCGCTCTTCTCTCTGAAACGGTTGTACTTATCGTCTGCAAAGCTATGTCGCGTGCTGCGGTATGCTGAGACACTAAAAGCACCATAGTAGAACACAGATCAAGCTTCTAAGTTGATGTAATAGCCAGTAAGAAGTAGTACAATTCAAGTTTTAAGTATTGAATATGGACCTTTTAGCTGGCTTTGGTGCCTTGGACATGAGCTAGGACCTTAAGACTCTGCATGAAAGGAGGACTAGCAGCCGAGTTGCACGGGAGAATGTGAAAAGTGTTCATATGTAGTAAAAACCTAAGAAATTCGTCCGTTTTCGTCATTTGTTATCGAATCGACTTAAAGCCAGATCGTCACATTGGCCGCTCTTCTCTCTGAAACGGTTGTACTTATCGTCTGCAAAGCTATGTCGCGTGCTGCGGTATGCGGAGACACTAAAATCACCATAGAAGAACACAGATGAAGCATCTAAGTTGATGTAATAGCCAGTAAGATGTAGTACAATTCAAGTTTTAGGTATCGATTATTGACTTTTTAGCTGGCTTTGGTGCCTTGAAGATGAGCTAGGACCTTATTTTTCCGCATGAAAGGAGGACTAGCAGCCGAGTTACATGGGAGAATTTGAAAACTGTTCATATGTAATAAAAACCTTAGAAATCCGTCCGTTTTCGTCATTTGTTATGGAATCGACTTACAGCCAGATCGTCACATTGGCCGCTCTTCTCACTGAAACGGTTGTACTTATCGTCTGCAAAGCTATGTCGCGTGCTGCGGTATGTGGAGAGAGTAAAAGCACCATAGTAGAACACAGATGAAGCTTCTAAGTTGATGTAATAGCCAGTAAGAAGTAGTAGAATTCAAGTTTTAGGTATCGATTATTGACTTTTTAGCTGGCTTTGGTGCCTTGGACATGAGCTAGGACCTTACGATTCTGCATGAAAGGAGGACTAGCAGCCGAGTTGCACGGGAGAATGTGAAAAGTGTTCATATGTAGTAAAAACCTGAGAAATCCGTCCGTTTTCGTCATTTGTTATCGAATCGACTTAAAGCCAGATCGTCACATTGGCCGCTCTTCTCTCTGAAACGCTTGTCCTTATCATCTGCAAAGCTATGACGCGTGCTGCGGTATGCGGAGACACTAAAATCACCATAGTAGAACACAGATGAAGCATCTAAGTTGATGTAATAGCCAGTAAGAAGTAGTACAATTCAAGTTTTAGGTATCGATTATTGACTTTTTAGCTGGCTTTGGTGCCTTGGACATGAGCTAGGACCTTAAGATTCTGCATGAAAGGAGGACTAGCAGCCGAGTTGCACGGGAGAATGTGAAAAGTGTTCATATGTAGTAAAAACCTGAGACATCCGTCCGTTTTCCTCATTTGTTATCGAATCGACTTAAAGCCAGATCGACACATTGGCCGCTCTTCTCTCTGATACGGTTGTACTTATCGTCTGCAAAGCTATGTCGCGTGCTGTGGTATGCTGAGACACTAAAAGCACCATAGTAGAACACAGATCAAGCTTCTAAGTTGATTTAATAGCCAGTAAGAAGTAGTACAATTCAAGTTTTAAGTATTGAATATGGAACTTTTAGCTGGCTTTGGTGCCTTGGACATGAGCTAGGACCTTAAGACTCTGCATGAAAGGAGGACTAGCAGCCGAGTTGCACGGGAGAATGTGAAAAGTGTTCATATGTAGTAAAAACCTAAGAAATTAGTCCGTTTTCGTCATTTGTTATCGAATCGACTTAAAGTAAGATCGTCACATTGGCCGCTCTTCTCTCTGAAACGGTTGTACTTCGCCTCTGCAAAGCTATGTCGCGTGCTGCGGTATGCGGAGACACTAAAATCACCATAGTAGAACACAGATGAAGCATCTAAGTTGATGTAATAGCCAGTAAGAAGTAGTCCAATTCAAGTTTTAGGTATCGATTATTGACTTTTTAGCTGGCTTTGGTGACTTGGACATGAGCTAAGACCTTAACATTCTGCATTAAAGGACGACTAGCAGCCGAGTTGCACGGGAGAATGTGAAAAGTGTTCACATGTAGTAAAATCCGGAGAAATCCGTCCGTTTCCGTCATTTGTTATCGAATCGACTTAAAGCCAGATTTTCACATTGGCCGCTCTTCTCTCTGAAACGGTTGTACTTATCGTCTGCAAAGCTATGTCGCGTGCTGCGGTATGCGGAGACACTAAAATCACCATAGTAGAACACAGATCAAGCTTCTAAGTTGATGTAACAGGCAGAAAGATGTAGTTGAATTCAAGTTTTAGGTATCGATTATTGACTTTTTAGCTGGCTTTGGTGCCTTGGACATGAGCTGGGACCATAAGATTCTACATGAAAGGAGGACTAGCAGCCGAGTTGCACGGGAGAATGTGAAAAGTGTTCATATGTAGTAAAAACCTGAGAAATCCGTCCGTTTCCGTCATTTGTTATCGAATCGACTTAAAGCCAGATAATCACATTGGCCGCTCTTCTCTCTGAAACGGTTGTACTTATCGTCTGCAAAGCTATGTCGCGTGCTGCGGTATGCGGAGACACAAAAATCACCATAGTAGAACACAGATGAAGCATTTACGTTGATGTAATAGCCAGTAAGAAGTAATCCAATTCAAGTTTTAGCTATCGATTATTGACTTTTTAGCTGGCTTTGGTGACTTGGACATGAGCTAGGACCTTACGATTCTGCATGAAAGGAGGACTAGCAGCCGAGTTGCATGGGAGAATGTGAAAAGTGTTCATATGCAGTAAAAACCTGAGACATCCGTCCGTTTTCGTCATTTGTTATCGATTCTACTTAAAGCCAGATCGTCACATTGGCCGCTCTTCTCACTGAAACGGTTGTACTTATTGTCTGCAAAGCTATGTCGCGTGCTGCGGTATGCGGATACACTAAAAGCACAATAGTAGAACACAGATGAAGCTTCTAAGTTGATGTAATAGCCAGTAAGAAGTAGTAAAATTCAAGTTTTAGGTATCTGTTATTGACTTTTTAGCTGGCTTTGGTGGATTGGACACGAGGTAGGAACTTAAGACTTTGCATGAAGGAGGTCTAGCAGCCGAGTTGCACGGGAGAATGTGAAAAGTGTTCATATGTAGTAAAAACCTGAGAAATCCGTCCGTTTTCGTCATTTGTTATCGAATCGACTTAAAGCCAGATCGTCACATTGGCCGCTCTTCTCTCTGAAACGGTTGTACTTCTCGTCTGCAAAGCTATGTCGCGTGCTGCGGTATGCGGAGACACTGAAATCACCATAGTAGAACACAGATGAAGCATCTAAGTTGATGTAATAGCCAGTAAGAAGTAGTCCAATTCAAGTTTTAGGTATCGATTATTGACTTTTTAGCTGGCTTTGGTGACTTGGACATGAGCTAGGACCTTAAGATTCTGCATGAAAGGAGGACTAGCAGCCGAGTTGCACGGGAGAATGTGAAAAGTGTTCATATCTAAAAAAAAAAAAAAAACCTGAGAAATCCGTCCGTTTTCGTCATTTGTTATCGAATCGACTTAAAGCCAGATCGTCAAATTGGCCGCTCTTTTCTCTGAAACGATTGTACTTATCGTCTGCAAAGCTATG
Organism: Schistocerca gregaria; assembly: GCF_023897955.1. Lineage (NCBI taxonomy): Eukaryota > Metazoa > Arthropoda > Insecta > Orthoptera > Acrididae > Schistocerca > Schistocerca gregaria. The sequence goes on along the minus strand of NW_026061736.1, from coordinate 4,623,939 downwards.
TCACGTGCTGCGGTATGCGGAGACACTAAAATCACCACAGTAGAACACAGATGAAGCTTCTAAGTTGATGTAATATCCAGTAAGAAGTAGTACAATTCGAGTTTTAGGTATCGATTATTGACTTTTTAGCTGGCTTTGGTGCCTTGGACATGAGCTAGGACCTTAAGATTCTGCATGAAAGGAGGACTAGCAGCCGAGTTCCACGGGAGAATGTGAAAAGTGTTCATATGTAGTAAAAACCTGAGAAATCCGTCCGTTTTCGTCATTTGTTATCGAATCGACTTAAAGCCAGATTGACACATTGGCCGCTCTTCTCTCTGAAATGGTTGTACTTATCGTCTGCAAAGCTATGTCGCGTGCTGCGGTATGCTGAGACACTAAAAGCACCATAATAGAACACAGATGAAGCTTCTAAGTTGATGTAATATCCAGTAAGTAGTAGTACAATTCAAGTTTTAGGTTTTGAATATGGAACTTTTAGCTGGCTTTGGTGCCTTGGACATTAGCTAGGACCTTAAGATTCTGCATGAAAGGAGGACTAGTAGCCGAGTTGCACGGGAGAATGTGAAAAGTGTTCATATGTAGTTAAAACCTGAGAAATCCGTCCATTTTCGTCATTTGTTATCGAATCGACTTAAAGCCAGATCGTCACATTGGCCGCTCTTCTCTCTGAAACGGTTGTACTTATCGCCTTCAAATGTATGTCGCGTGTTGCCGTAGGCGGAAACAGGAAAAGCACCATAGTAGAACACAGATGAAGCTTCTAAGTTGATGTAATAGCCAGTAAGAAGTAGTCCAATTCAAGATTTAGGTATCGATTATTGCCTTTTTAGCTGGCTTTGCTGCCTTGGACATGAGCTAGGACCTTAATATTCTGCATGAAAGGAGGACTAGCAGCCGAGTTGCATGGAAGAATGTGAAAAGTGTTCATATGCAGTAAAAACCTGAGACATCCGTCCGTTTTCGTCATTTGTTATCGAATCGACTTAAAGCCAGATTGTCACATTGGCCGCTCTTCTCTCTGAAACGCTTGTACCTATCGTCTGCAAAGCTATGTCGCGTGCTGCGGTATGCGGAGACACTAAAATCACCATAGTAGAACACAGATGAAGCATCTAAGTTGATGTAATAGCCAGTAAGAAGTAATCCAATTCAAGTTTTAGGTATCGATTATTGACTTTTTAGCTGGCTTTGGTGCCTTGGACATGAGCTAGGACCTTCAGATTCTGCATGAAAGGAGGACTAGCAGCCGAGTTGCATGGGAGAATGTGAAAAGTGTTCATATGTAGTAAAAACCTGAGAAATCCGTACGTTTTCGTCATTTGTTATCGAATCGACTTAAAGCCAGATCGTCACATTGGCTGCTCTTCTCTCTGAAACGGTTGCACTTATCGTCTGCAAAGGTATGTCGCGTGCTGCGGTATGCGGAGACACTAAAATCACCATAGTAGAACACAGATGAAGCATCTAAGTTGATGTAATAGCCAGTAAGAAGTAATCCAATTCAAGTTTTAGGTATCGATTATTGACTTTTTAGCTGGCTTTGGTGCCTTGGACATGAGCTAGGACCTTAAGATTCTGCATGAAAGGAGGACTAGCAGCCGAGTTGCACGGGAGAATGTGAAAATTGTTCATATGCAGTAAACACCTGAGACATCCGTCCGTTTTCGTCATTTGTTATCGAATCGACTTAAAGCCAGATCGTCACATTGGCCGCTCTTCTCTCTGAAACGGTTGTACTTATCGTCTGCAAAGCTGTGTCGCGTGCTGCGGTATGCGGACACACTAAAAGCACCATAGTAGAACACAGATGAAGCTTCTAAGTTGATGTAATAGCCAGTAAGAAGAAATAAAATTCAAGTTTTATGTATCGGTTATTGACTTTTTACCCTTCTTTGGTGCCTTGGACACGAGCTAGAAACTTAAGATTTTGCATGAAAGGAGGACTAGCAGCCGGTTGCACGGGAGAATGTGAAAAGTGTTCATATGTAGTAAAAACCTGAGAAATCCGTCCGTTTTCGTCATTTGTTATCGAATCGACTTAAAGCCAGGTCGTCACATTGGCCGCTCTTCTCTCTGAAACGGTTGTACTTATCGTCTGCAAAGCTATGTCGCGTGCTGCGGTATGCGGAGACACAAAAATCACCATAGTAGAACACAGATGAAGCATTTACGTTGATGTAATAGCCAGTAAGAAGTAATCCAATTCAAGTTTTAGCTATCGATTATTGACTTTTTAGCTGGCTTTGGTGACTTGGACATGAGCTAGGACCTTACGATTCTGCATGAAAGGAGGACTAGCAGCCGAGTTGCATGGGAGAATGTGAAAAGTGTTCATATGCAGTAAAAACCTGAGACATCCGTCCGTTTTCGTCATTTGTTATCGATTCTACTTAAAGCCAGATCGTCACATTGGCCGCTCTTCTCACTGAAACGGTTGTACTTATCGTCTGCAAAGCTATGTCGCGTGCTGCGGTATGCGGATACACTAAAAGCACAATAGTAGAACACAGATGAAGCTTCTAAGTTGATGTAATAGCCAGTAAGAAGTAGTAAAATTCAAGTTTTAGGTATCTGTTATTGACTTTTTAGCTGGCTTTGGTGGATTGGACACGAGGTAGGAACTTAAGACTTTGCATGAAGGAGGTCTAGCAGCCGAGTTGCACGGGAGAATGTGAAAAGTGTTCATATGTAGTAAAAACCTGAGAAATCCGTCCGTTTTCGTCATTTGTTATCGAATCGACTTAAAGCCAGATCGTCACATTGGCCGCTCTTCTCTCTGAAACGGTTGTACTTCTCGTCTGCAAAGCTATGTCGCGTGCTGCGGTATGCGGAGACACTGAAATCACCATAGTAGAACACAGATGAAGCATCTAAGTTGATGTAATAGCCAGTAAGAAGTAGTCCAATTCAAGTTTTAGGTATCGATTATTGACTTTTTAGCTGGCTTTGGTGACTTGGACATGAGCTAGGACCTTAAGATTCTGCATGAAAGGAGGACTAGCAGCCGAGTTGCACGGGAGAATGTGAAAAGTGTTCATATCTAAAAAAAAAAAAAAAACCTGAGAAATCCGTCCGTTTTCGTCATTTGTTATCGAATCGACTTAAAGCCAGATCGTCAAATTGGCCGCTCTTTTCTCTGAAACGATTGTACTTATCGTCTGCAAAGCTATGTCACGTGCTGCGGTATGCGGAGACACTAAAATCACCACAGTAGAACACAGATGAAGCTTCTAAGTTGATGTAATATCCAGTAAGAAGTAGTACAATTCGAGTTTTAGGTATCGATTATTGACTTTTTAGCTGGCTTTGGTGCCTTGGACATGAGCTAGGACCTTAAGATTCTGCATGAAAGGAGGACTAGCAGCCGAGTTCCACGGGAGAATGTGAAAAGTGTTCATATGTAGTAAAAACCTGAGAAATCCGTCCGTTTTCGTCATTTGTTATCGAATCGACTTAAAGCCAGATTGACACATTGGCCGCTCTTCTCTCTGAAATGGTTGTACTTATCGTCTGCAAAGCTATGTCGCGTGCTGCGGTATGCTGAGACACTAAAAGCACCATAATAGAACACAGATGAAGCTTCTAAGTTGATGTAATAGCCAGTAAGTAGTAGTACAATTCAAGTTTTAGGTTTTGAATATGGAACTTTTAGCTGGCTTTGGTGCCTTGGACATTAGCTAGGACCTTAAGATTCTGCATGTAAGGAGGACTAGCAGCCGAGTTGCACGGGAGAATGTGAAAAGTGTTCATATGTAGTTAAAACCTGAGAAATCCGTCCATTTTCGTCATTTGTTATCGAATCGACTTAAAGCCAGATCGTCACATTGGCCGCTCTTCTCTCTGAAACGGTTGTACTTATCGCCTTCAAATGTATGTCGCGTGTTGCCGTAGGCGGAAACAGGAAAAGCACCATAGTAGAACACAGATGAAGCTTCTAAGTTGATGTAATAGCCAGTAAGAAGTAGTCCAATTCAAGATTTAGGTATCGATTATTGCCTTTTTAGCTGGCTTTGCTGCCTTGGACATGAGCTAGGACCTTAATATTCTGCATGAAAGGAGGACTAGCAGCCGAGTTGCATGGAAGAATGTGAAAAGTGTTCATATGCAGTAAAAACCTGAGACATCCGTCCGTTTTCGTCATTTGTTATCGAATCGACTTAAAGCCAGATCGTCACATTGGCCGCTCTTCTCACTGAAACGGTTGTACTTATCGTCTGCAAAGCTATGTCGCGTGCTGCGGTATGCGGAGACACTAAAAGCACCATAGTAGAACACAGATTAAGCTTCTAAGTTGATGTAATACCCAGTAAGAAGTAGTAAAATTCAAGTTTTAGTTAACGATTATTGACTTTTTAGCTGGCTTTGGTGCCTTGGACATGAGCTAGGACCTTAACATTCTGCTTGAAAGGAGGACTAGCAGCCCAGTTGCACGGGAGAACGTGAAAAGTGTTCATATGTAGTAAAAACCTTAGAAATCCGTCCGTTTTCGTCATTTGTTATCGAATCGACTTAAAGCCAGATTGTCACATTGGCCGCTCTTCTCTCTGAAACGCTTGTACCTATCGTCTGCAAAGCTATGTCGCGTGCTGCGGTATGCGGAGACACTAAAATCACCATAGTAGAACACAGATGAAGCATCTAAGTTGATGTAATAGCCAGTAAGAAGTAATCCAATTCAAGTTTTAGGTATCGATTATTGACTTTTTAGCTGGCTTTGGTGCCTTGGACATGAGCTAGGACCTTCAGATTCTGCATGAAAGGAGGACTAGCAGCCGAGTTGCATGGGAGAATGTGAAAAGTGTTCATATGTAGTAAAAACCTGAGAAATCCGTACGTTTTCGTCATTTGTTATCGAATCGACTTAAAGCCAGATCGTCACATTATCTGCTCTTCTCTCTGAAACGGTTGCACTTATCGTCTGCAAAGCTATGTCGCGTGCTGCGGTATGCGGAGACACTAAAATCACCATAGTAGAACACAGATGAAGCATCTAAGTTGATGTAATAGCCAGTAAGAAGTAATCCAATTCAAGTTTTAGGTATCGATTATTGACTTTTTAGCTGGCTTTGGTGCCTTGGACATGAGCTAGGACCTTAAGATTCTGCATGAAAGGAGGACTAGCAGCCGAGTTGCACGGGAGAATGTGAAAAGTGTTCATATGCAGTAAAAACCTGAGACATCCGTCCGTTTTCGTCATTTGTTATCGAATCGACTTAAAGCCAGATCGTCACATTGGCCGCTCTTCTCTCTGAAACGGTTGTACTTATCGTCTGCAAAGCTATGTCGCGTGCTGCGGTATGCGGACACACTAAAAGCACCATAGTAGAACACAGATGAAGCTTCCAAGTTGATGTAATAGCCAGTAAGAAGAAATAAAATTCAAGTTTTATGTATCGGTTATTGACTTTTTACCCTTCTTTGGTGCCTTGGACACGAGCTAGAAACTTAAGATTTTGCATGAAAGGAGGACTAGCAGCCGGTTGCACGGGAGAATGTGAAAAGTGTTCATATGTAGTAAAAACCTGAGAAATCCGTCCGTTTTCGTCATTTGTTATCGAATCGACTTAAAGCCAGGTCGTCACATTGGCCGCTCTTCTCTCTGAAACGGTTGTACTTATCGTCTGCAAAGCTATGTCGCGTGCTGCGGTATGCGGAGATACTAAAAGCACCATAGTAGAACACAGATGAAGCTTCTAAGTTTATGTAATAGACAGTAAGAAGTATTACAATTCAAGTTTTAGGTATTGAATATGGAACTTTTAGCTGGCTTTGGTGCCTTGGACATGAGCTAGGACTTTAAGATTCTGCATGAAAGGAGGACTAGCAGCCGAGTTGCACGGGAGAATGTGAAAAGTGTTCATATGTAGTTAAAATCTGAGAAATCCGTCCGTTTTCGTCATTTGTTATCGAATCGACTTAAAGCCAGATCGTCACATTGGCCGCTCTTCTCTCTGAAACGGTTGTACTTATCGTCTTCAAAGGTATGTCGCATGTTGCCGTAGGCGGAAACAGGAAAAGCACCATAGTAGAACACAGATGAAGCTTCTAAGTTGATGTAATAGCCAGTAAGAAGTAGTCCAATTCAAGATTTAGGTATCGATTATTTACTTTTTAGCTGGGTTTTGGTGCCTTGGACATGAGGTAGGATTTTAATATTCTGCATGAAAGGAGGACTAGCAGCCGAGTTGCATGGGGGAATGTGAAAAGTGTTCAAATGTAGTAAAAACCTGAGAAATCCGTCCGTTTTCGTCATTTGTTATCGAATCGACTTAAAGCCAGATCGTCACATTGGCCGCTCTTCTCTCTGAAACGGTTGCACTTATCGTCTGCAAAGCTATGTCGCGTGCTGCGGTATGCGGAGACACTAAAAGCACCATAGTAGAACACAGATTAAGCTTCTAAGTTGATGTAATACCCAGTAAGAAGTAGTACAATTCAAGTTTTAGGTATTGAATATAGAACTTTTAGCTGGCTTTGGTGCCTTGGACATGAGCTAGGACCTTAAGATTCTGCATGAAAGGAGGAGTAGCAGCCGAGATGCACAGGAGAATGTGAAAAGTGTTCATATGTAGTAAAAACCTTAGAAATCCGTCCGTTTTCGTCATTTGTTATCGAATCGACTTAAAGCCAGATCGTCACATTGGCTGCTCTTCTCTCTGAAACGGTTTCACTTATCGTCTGCAAAGCTATGTCGCGTGCTGCGGTATGCGGAGACACTAAAATCACCATAGTAGAACACAGATGAAGCTTCTAAGTTGATGTAATAGCCAGTAGGAAGTAGTCCAATTCAAGATTTAGGTATCGATTATTGACTTTTTAGCTGGGTTTTGGTGCCTTGGACATGAGGTAGGATTTTAATATTCTGCATAAAAGGAGGACTAGCAGCCGAGTTGCATGGGGGAATGTGAAAAGTGTTCAAATGTAGTAAAAACCTGAGAAATCCGTCCGTTTTCGTCATTTGTTATCGAATCGACTTAAAGCCAGATCGTCACATTGGCCGCTCTTCTCTCTGAAACGGTTGTACTTATCGTCTGCAAAGCTATGTCGCGTGCTGCGGTATGCGGAGACACTAAAAGCACCATAGTAGAACACAGATTAAGCTTCTAAGTTGATGTAATACCCAGTAAGAAGTAGTACAATTCAAGTTTTAGGTATTGAATATAGAACTTTTAGCTGGCTTTGGTGCCTTGGACATGAGCTAGGACCTTAAGATTCTGCATGAAAGGAGGACTAGCAGCCGAGATGCACGGGAGAATGTGAAAAGTGTTCATATGTAGTAAAAACCTTAGAAATCCGTCCGTTTTCGTCATTTGTTATCGAATCGACTGAAAGCCAGATTGTCACATTGGCCGCTCTTCTCTCTGAAACAGTTGTACCTATCGTCTGCAAAGCTATGTCGCGTGCTTCGGTATGCGGAGACACTAAAATCACCATAGTTGAACACAGATGAAGCATCTAAGTTGATGTAATAGCCAGTAAGAAGTAATCCAATTCAAGTTTTAGGTATCGATTATTGAATTTTTAGCTGGCTTTGGTGCCTTGGACATGAGCTAGGACCTTAAGATTCTGCATTAAAGGAGGACTAGCAGCCGAGTTGCATGGGAGAATGTGAAAAGTGTTGATATGTAGTAAAAACCTGAGAAATCCGTCCGTTTTCGTCATTTGTTATCGAATCGACTTAAAGCCAGATCGTCACATTGGCTGCTCTTCTCTCTGAAACGGTTGCACTTATCGTCTGCAAAGCTATGTCGCGTGCTGCGGTATGCGGAGACACTACAATCACCATAGTAGAACACAGATGAAGCATCTAAGTTGATGTAATAGCCAGTAAGAAGTAATCCAATTCAAGTTTTAGGTATCGATTATTGACTTTTTAGCTGGCTTTGGTGCCTTGGACATGAGCTAGGACCTTAAGATTCTGCATGAAAGGAGGACTAGCTGCCGAGTTGCACGGGAGAATGTGAAAAGTGTTCATATGCAGTAAAAACCTGAGACATCCGTCCGTTTTCGTCATTTGTTATCGAATCGACTTAAAGCCAGATCGTCACATTGGCCGCTCTTCTCTCTGAAACGGTTGTACTTATCGTCTGCAAAGCTATGTCGCGTGCTGCGGTATGCGGACACACTAAAAGCACCATAGTAGAACACAGATGAAGCTTCTAAGTTGATGTAATAGCCAGTAAGAAGAAATAAAATTCAAGTTTTATGTATCGGTTATTGACTTTTTACCCTTCTTTGGTGCCTTGGACACGAGCTAGAAACTTAAGATTTTGCATGAAAGGAGGACTAGCAGCCGGTTGCACGGGAGAATGTGAAAAGTGTTCATATGTAGTAAAAACCTGAGAAATCCGTCCGTTTTCGTCATTTGTTATCGAATCGACTTAAAGCCAGGTCGTCACATTGGCCGCTCTTCTCTCTGAAACGGTTGTACTTATCGTCTGCAAAGCTATGTCGCGTGCTGCGGTATGCGGAGATACTAAAAGCACCATAGTAGAACACAGATGAAGCTTCTAAGTTGATGTAATAGACAGTAAGAAGTAGTACAATTCAAGTTTTAGGTATTGAATATGGAACTTTTAGCTGGCTTTGGTGCCTTGGACATGAGCTAGGACCTTAAGATTCTGCATGAAAGGAGGACTAGCAGCCGAGTTGCACGGGAGAATGTGAAAAGTGTTCATATGTAGTTAAAATCTGAGAAATCCGTCCGTTTTCGTCATTTGTTATCGAATCGACTTAAAGCCAGATCGTCACATTGGCCGCTCTTCTCTCTGAAACGTTTGTACCTATCATCTTCAAAGGTATGTCGCATGTTGCCGTAGGCGGAAACAGGAAAAGCACCATAGTAGAACACAGATGAAGCTTCTAAGTTGATGTAATAGCCAGTAAGAAGTAGTCCAATTCAAGATTTAGGTATCGATTATTGACTTTTTAGCTGGGTTTTGGTGCTTAGACATGAGGTAGGATTTTAATATTCTGCATGAAAGGAGGACTAGCAGCCGAGTTGCATGGGGGAATGTGAAAAGTGTTCAAATGTAGTAAAAACCTGAGAAATCCGTCCGTTTTCGTCATTTGTTATCGAATCGACTTAAAGCCAGATCGTCACATTGGCCGCTCTTCTCTCTGAAACGGTTGTACTTATCGTCTGCAAAGCTATGTCGCGTGCTGCGGTATGCGGAGACACTAAAAGCACCATAGTAGAACACAGATTAAGCTTCTAAGTTGATGTAATACCCAGTAAGAAGTAGTACAATTCAAGTTTTAGGTATTGAATATAGAACTTTTAGCTGGCTTTGGTGCCTTGGACATGAGCTAGGACCTTAAGATTCTGCATGAAAGGAGGACTAGCAGCCGAGATGCACGGGAGAATGTGAAAAGTGTTCATATGTAGTAAAAACCTTAGAAATCCGTCCGTTTTCGTCATTTGTTATCGAATCGACTTAAAGCCAGATTGTCACATTGGCCGCTCTTCTCTCTGAAACAGCTTACCTATCGTCTGCAAAGCTATGTCGCGTGCTTCGGTATGCGGAGACACTAAAATCACCATAGTTGAACACAGATGAAGCATCTAAGTTGATGTAATAGCCAGTAAGAAGTAATCCAATTCGAGTATTAGGTATCGATTATTGAATTTTTAGCTGGCTTTGGTGCCTTGGACATGAGCTAGGACCTTAAGATTCTGCATTAAAGGAGGACTAGCAGCCGAGTTGCATGGGAGAATGTGAAAAGTGTTGATATGTAGTAAAAACCTGAGAAATCCGTCCGTTTTCGTCATTTGTTATCGAATCGACTTAAAGCCAGATCGTCACATTGGCTGCTCTTCTCTCTGAAACGGTTGCACTTATCGTCTGCAAAGCTATGTCGCGTGCTGCGGTATGCGGAGACACTAAAATCACCATAGTAGAACACAGATGAAGCATCTAAGTTGATGTAATAGCCAGTAAGAATTAATCCAATTCAAGTTTTAGGTATCGATTATTGACTTTTTAGCTGGCTTTGGTGCCTTGGACATGAGCTAGGACCCTAAGATTCTGCATTAATGGAGGACTAGCAGCCGAGTTGCATGGGAGAATGTGAAAAGTGTTCATATGTAGTAAAAACCTGAGAAATCCGTCCGTTTTCGTCATTTGTTATCGAAACGACTTAAAGCCAGATCGTCACATTGGACGCTCTTCTCTCTGAAACGGTTGTACTTATCGTCTGCAAAGCTATGTCGCGTGCTGCGGTATGCGGAGACACTAAAAGCACCATAGTAGAACACACATGAACCTTCTTAGTTGATGTAATAGCCAGTAAGAAGTAGTACAATTCAAGTTTTAGGTATCGATTATTGACTTTTTAGCTGGCTTTGGTGCCTTGGACATGAGCTAGGACCTTAAGATTTTGCATGAAAGGAGGACTAGCAGCCGAGTTGCACGGGAGAATGTGAAACGTGTTCATATGTAGTAAAAACCTGAGAAATCCGTCCGTTTTCGTCATTTGTTATCGAACCGACTTAAAGCCAGATCGTCACATTGGCTGCTCTTCTCTCTGAAACGGTTGTACTTATCGTCTGCGAAGCTATGTCACGTGCTGCGGTATGCGGAGACACTAAAATCACCACAGTAGAACACAGATGAAGCTTCTAAGTTGATGTAATATGCAGTAAGAAGTAGTACAATTCGCGTTTTAGGTATCGATTATTGATTTTTTAGCTGGCTTTGGTGCCTTGGACATGAGCTAGGACCTTAAGATTCTCCAATTAAGGAGGACTAGCAGCCGAGTTGCACGGGAGAATGTGAAAAGTGTTCATATGTAGTAAAAACCTGAGAAATCCATCCGTTTTCGTCATTTGTTATCGAATCGACTTAAAGCCAGATCGTCACATTGGCCGCTCTTCTCTCTGAAACGGTTGTACTTATCGTCTGCAAAGCTATGACGCGTGTTGCCGTAGGCGGAAACAGGAGAAGCACCATAGTAGAACAAAGATGAAGCTTCTAAGTTGATGTAATAGCCAGTAAGAAGTAGTCCAATTCAAGATTTAGGTATCGATTATTGACTTTTTAGCTGGCTTTGGTGCCTTGGACATGAGCTAGGACCTTAAGATTCTGCATGAAAGGAGGACTAGCAGCCGAGTTGCACGGGAGAATGTGAAAAGTTTTCATATGTAGTAAAAACCTAAGAAATTCGTCCGTTTTCGTCATTTGTTATCGAATCGACTTAAAGCCAGATCGTCACATTGGCCGCTCTTCTCTCTGAAACGGTTGTACTTATCGTCTGCAAAGCTATGTCGCGTGCTGCGGTATGCGGAGACACTAAAAGCACCATAGTAGAACACAGATGAAGCTTCTAAGTTGACGTAATAGCCAGGAAGAAGTAGTACAATTCAAGTTTTAGGTATCGATTATTGACTTTTTAGCTGGCTTTGGTGCCTTGGACAAAAGCTAGGACCTTAACATTCTGTATGAAAGGAATACTAGCAGCCGATTTGCATGGGAGAATGTGAAAAGTGTTCATATGTAGTAAAAACCCGAGAAATCCGTCCGTTTTCGTCATTTGTTATCGAATCGACTTAAAGCCAGATCGTCAAATTAGCCGCTCTTCTCTCTGAAACGGTTGCACTTATCGATTGCAAAGCTATGTCGCGTGCTGCGGTATGCGGAGACACTAAAAGCACCATAGTAGAACACAGATGAAGCTCCTAAGTTGATGTAATAGCCAGTAAGAAGTAGTACAATTCAAGTTTTAGGTATCGATTATTGACTTTTTAGCTAGCTTTGGTGCCTTGGACATGAGCTAGGACCTTATGATTCTGCATGAAAGGAGGACTAGCAGCCGAGTTGCACGGGAGAATGTGAAAAGTGTTCATATGTAGTTAAAATCTGAGAAATCCGTCCGTTTTCGTCATTTGTTATCGAATCGACTTAAAGCCAGATCGTCACATTGGCCGCTCTTCTCTCTGAAACGTTTGTACCTATCATCTTCAAAGGTATGTCGCATGTTGCCGTAGGCGGAAACAGGAAAAGCACCATAGTAGAACACAGATGAAGCTTCTAAGTTGATGTAATAGCCAGTAAGAAGTAGTCCAATTCAAGATTTAGGTATCGATTATTGACTTTTTAGCTGGGTTTTGGTGCTTAGACATGAGGTAGGATTTTAATATTCTGCATGAAAGGAGGACTAGCAGCCGAGTTGCATGGGGGAATGTGAAAAGTGTTCAAATGTAGTAAAAACCTGAGAAATCCGTCCGTTTTCGTCATTTGTTATCGAATCGACTTAAAGCCAGATCGTCACATTGGCCGCTCTTCTCTCTGAAACGGTTGTACTTATCGTCTGCAAAGCTATGTCGCGTGCTGCGGTATGCGGAGACACTAAAAGCACCATAGTAGAACACAGATTAAGCTTCTAAGTTGATGTAATACCCAGTAAGAAGTAGTACAATTCAAGTTTTAGGTATTGAATATAGAACTTTTAGCTGGCTTTGGTGCCTTGGACATGAGCTAGGACCTTAAGATTCTGCATGAAAGGAGGACTAGCAGCCGAGATGCACGGGAGAATGTGAAAAGTGTTCATATGTAGTAAAAACCTTAGAAATCCGTCCGTTTTCGTCATTTGTTATCGAATCGACTTAAAGCCAGATTGTCACATTGGCCGCTCTTCTCTCTGAAACAGCTTACCTATCGTCTGCAAAGCTATGTCGCGTGCTTCGGTATGCGGAGACACTAAAATCACCATAGTTGAACACAGATGAAGCATCTAAGTTGATGTAATAGCCAGTAAGAAGTAATCCAATTCGAGTATTAGGTATCGATTATTGAATTTTTAGCTGGCTTTGGTGCCTTGGACATGAGCTAGGACCTTAAGATTCTGCATTAAAGGAGGACTAGCAGCCGAGTTGCATGGGAGAATGTGAAAAGTGTTGATATGTAGTAAAAACCTGAGAAATCCGTCCGTTTTCGTCATTTGTTATCGAATCGACTTAAAGCCAGATCGTCACATTGGCTGCTCTTCTCTCTGAAACGGTTGCACTTATCGTCTGCAAAGCTATGTCGCGTGCTGCGGTATGCGGAGACACTAAAATCACCATAGTAGAACACAGATGAAGCATCTAAGTTGATGTAATAGCCAGTAAGAATTAATCCAATTCAAGTTTTAGGTATCGATTATTGACTTTTTAGCTGGCTTTGGTGCCTTGGACATGAGCTAGGACCCTAAGATTCTGCATTAATGGAGGACTAGCAGCCGAGTTGCATGGGAGAATGTGAAAAGTGTTCATATGTAGTAAAAACCTGAGAAATCCGTCCGTTTTCGTCATTTGTTATCGAAACGACTTAAAGCCAGATCGTCACATTGGACGCTCTTCTCTCTGAAACGGTTGTACTTATCGTCTGCAAAGCTATGTCGCGTGCTGCGGTATGCGGAGACACTAAAAGCACCATAGTAGAACACACATGAACCTTCTTAGTTGATGTAATAGCCAGTAAGAAGTAGTACAATTCAAGTTTTAGGTATCGATTATTGACTTTTTAGCTGGCTTTGGTGCCTTGGACATGAGCTAGGACCTTAAGATTTTGCATGAAAGGAGGACTAGCAGCCGAGTTGCACGGGAGAATGTGAAACGTGTTCATATGTAGTAAAAACCTGAGAAATCCGTCCGTTTTCGTCATTTGTTATCGAACCGACTTAAAGCCAGATCGTCACATTGGCTGCTCTTCTCTCTGAAACGGTTGTACTTATCGTCTGCGAAGCTATGTCACGTGCTGCGGTATGCGGAGACACTAAAATCACCACAGTAGAACACAGATGAAGCTTCTAAGTTGATGTAATATGCAGTAAGAAGTAGTACAATTCGCGTTTTAGGTATCGATTATTGATTTTTTAGCTGGCTTTGGTGCCTTGGACATGAGCTAGGACCTTAAGATTCTCCAATTAAGGAGGACTAGCAGCCGAGTTGCACGGGAGAATGTGAAAAGTGTTCATATGTAGTAAAAACCTGAGAAATCCATCCGTTTTCGTCATTTGTTATCGAATCGACTTAAAGCCAGATCGTCACATTGGCCGCTCTTCTCTCTGAAACGGTTGTACTTATCGTCTGCAAAGCTATGACGCGTGTTGCCGTAGGCGGAAACAGGAGAAGCACCATAGTAGAACAAAGATGAAGCTTCTAAGTTGATGTAATAGCCAGTAAGAAGTAGTCCAATTCAAGATTTAGGTATCGATTATTGACTTTTTAGCTGGCTTTGGTGCCTTGGACATGAGCTAGGACCTTAAGATTCTGCATGAAAGGAGGACTAGCAGCCGAGTTGCACGGGAGAATGTGAAAAGTTTTCATATGTAGTAAAAACCTAAGAAATTCGTCCGTTTTCGTCATTTGTTATCGAATCGACTTAAAGCCAGATCGTCACATTGGCCGCTCTTCTCTCTGAAACGGTTGTACTTATCGTCTGCAAAGCTATGTCGCGTGCTGCGGTATGCGGAGACACTAAAAGCACCATAGTAGAACACAGATGAAGCTTCTAAGTTGACGTAATAGCCAGGAAGAAGTAGTACAATTCAAGTTTTAGGTATCGATTATTGACTTTTTAGCTGGCTTTGGTGCCTTGGACAAAAGCTAGGACCTTAACATTCTGTATGAAAGGAATACTAGCAGCCGATTTGCATGGGAGAATGTGAAAAGTGTTCATATGTAGTAAAAACCCGAGAAATCCGTCCGTTTTCGTCATTTGTTATCGAATCGACTTAAAGCCAGATCGTCAAATTAGCCGCTCTTCTCTCTGAAACGGTTGCACTTATCGATTGCAAAGCTATGTCGCGTGCTGCGGTATGCGGAGACACTAAAAGCACCATAGTAGAACACAGATGAAGCTCCTAAGTTGATGTAATAGCCAGTAAGAAGTAGTACAATTCAAGTTTTAGGTATCGATTATTGACTTTTTAGCTAGCTTTGGTGCCTTGGACATGAGCTAGGACCTTATGATTCTGCATGAAAGGAGGACTAGCAGCCGAGTTGCACGGGAGAATGTGAAAAGTGTTCATATGTAGTAAAAACCTGAGAAATCCGTCCGTTTTCGTCATTTGTTATCGAATCTACTTAAAGCAAGATCGTCACATTGGCCGCTCGTCTCTCTGAAACGGTTGTACTTGTGTTGTTGTGGTCTTCAGTCCTGAGACTGGTTTGATGCAGCTCTCCATGCTACTCTATCCTGTGCAAGCTTCTTCATCTCCCAGTACCTACTGCAACCTACATCCTTCTGAATCTGCTTAGTGTACCCATCTCTCGGTCTCCCTCTACGATTTTTACCCTCCACACTGCCCTCCAATGCTAAATTTGTGATCCCTTGATGCCTCAAAACATGTCCTACCAACCGATCCCTTCTTCTAGTCAAGTTGTGCCACAAACTTCTCTTCTCCCCAATCTTATTCAATACCTCCTCATTAGTTACGTGATCTATCCACCTTATCTTCAGTATTCTTCTGTAGCACCACATTTCGAAAGCTTCTATTCTCTTCTTGTCCAAACTAGTTATCGTCCATGTTTCACTTCCATACATGGCTACACTCCAAACAAATATTTTCAGAAATGACTTCCTGACACTTAAATCTATATTCGATGTTAACAAATTTCTCTTCTTCAGAAACGCTTTCCTTGCCATTGCCAGTCTACATTTTATATCCTCTCTACTTCGACCATCATCAGTTATTTTACTTCCTAAATAGCAAAACTCCTTTACTACTTTAAGTGTCTCATTTCCTAATCTAATTCCCTCAGCATCACCCGATTTAATTGGACTACATTCCATTATCCTCGTTTTGCTTTTGTTGATGTTCATCTTATATCCTCCTTTCAAGACACTGTCCATTCCGTTCAACTGCTCTTCCAAGTCCTTTGCAGTCTCTGACAGAATTACAATGTCATCGGCGAACCTCAAAGTTTTTACTTCGTCTCCATGAATTTTAATACCTACTCCAAATTTTTCTTTTGTTTCCTTTACTGCTTGCTCAATATACAGATTGAATAACATCGGGGAGAGGCTACAACCCTGTCTCACTCCTTTCCCAGCCACTGATTCCCTTTCATGCCCCTCGACTCTTATGACTGCCATCTGGTTTCTGTACAAATTGTAAATAGCCTTTCGCTCCCTGTATTTTACCCCTGCCACCTTTAGAATTTGAAAAAGAGTATTCCAGTCAACATTGTCAAAAGCTTTCTCTAAGTCTACAAATGCTAGAAACGTAGGTTTGCCTTTTCTTAATCTTTCTCCTAAGATAAGTCGTAAGGTCAGTATTGCCTCACGTGTTCCAACATTTCGACGGAATCCAAACTGATCCTCCCCGAGGTCCGCATCTACCAGTTTTTCCATTCGTCTGTAAAGAATTCGCGTTAGTATTTTGCAGCTGTGACTTATTAAACTGATAGTTCGGTAATTTTCACATCTGTCAGCACCTGCTTTCTTTGGGATTGGAATTATTATATTCTTCTTGAAGTCTGAGGGTATTTGGCCTGTCTCATACATCTTGCTCACCAGCTGGTAGAGTTTTGTCATGACTGGCTCTCCCAAGGCCGTCAGTAGTTCTAATGGAATGTTGTCTACTCCGGGGGCCTTGTTCCGACTCAGATCTTTCAGTGCTCTGTCAAACTCTTCACGCAATATCGTATCACCCATTTCGTCTTCATCTACATCCTCTTCCATTTCCATAATATTGTCCTCAAGTACATCACCCTTGTATAAACCTTCTATATACTCCTTCCACCTTTCTGCCTTCCCTTCTTTGCTTAGAACTGGGTTGCCATCTGAGCTCTTGATATTCATACACGTGGTTCTCTTCTCTCCAAAGGTCTCTTTAATTTTCCTGTAGGCAGTATCTATCTTACCCCTAGTGAGATAAGCCTCTACATCCTTACATTTATCCTCTAGCCATCCCTGTTTAGCCATTTTGCACTTCCTCTCGATCTCATTTTTGAGACGTTTGTATTCCTTTTTGCCCGCTTCATTTACTGCATTTTTATATTTTCTCCTTTCATCAATTAAATTCAATATTTCTTCTGTTACCCAAGGATTTCTAGCAGCCCTCGTCTTTTTACCTACTTTATCCTCTGCTGCCTTCACTACTTCATCCCTCAGAGCTACCCATTCTTCTTCTACTGTATTTCTTTCCCCTATTCCTGTCAATTGTTCCCTTATGCTCTCCCTGAAACTCTGTACAACCTCTGGTTCTTTCAGTTTATCCAGGTCCCATCTCCTTAATTTCCCACATTTTTGCAGTTTCTTCAGTTTTAATCTACAGGTCATAACCAATAGATTGTGGTCAGAGTCCACATCTGCCCCTGGAAATGTCTTACAACCCAAAACCTGGTTCCTAAATCTCTGTCTTACCATTATATAATCTATCTGATACCTTTTAGTATCTCCAGGGTTCTTCCACGTATACAACCTTCTTTCATGATTCTTAAACCAAGTGTTACCTATGACTAAGTTGTGCTCTGTACAAAATTCTACTAGGCGGCTTCCTCTTTCATTTCTTAGCCCCAATCCATATTCACCTACTATGTTTCCTTCTCTCCCTTTTCCTACACTCGAATTCCAGTCACCCATTACTATTAAATTTTCGTCTCCCTTCACTATCTGAATAATTTCTTTTATTTCATCGTACATTTCTTCAATTTCTTCGTCATCTGTAGAGCTAGTTGGCATATAAACTTGTACTACTGTAGTAGGTGTGGGCTTCGTATCTATCTTGGCCACAATAATGCGTTCACTATGCTGTTTGTAGTAGCTTACCCGCATTCCTATTTTCCTATTCATTATTAAACCTACTCCTGCATTACCCCTATTTGATTTTGTGTTTATAACCCTGTAATCACCTGACCAGAAGTCTTGTTCCTCCTGCCACCGAACTTCACTAATTCCCACTATATCTAACTTTAACCTATCCATTTCCCTTTTTAAATTTTCTAACCTACCTGCCCGATTAAGGGATCTGACATTCCACGCTCCAATCCGTAGAACGCCAGTTTTCTTTCTCCTGATAACGACATCCTCCTGAGTAGTCCCCGCCCGGAGATCCGAATGGGGGACTATTTTACCTCCGGAATATTTTACCCAAGAGGATGCCATCATCATTTAATCATACAGTAAAGCTGCATGTCCTCGGGAAAAATTACGGCTGTAGTTTCCCCTTGCTTTCAGCCGTTCGCAGTACCAGCACAGCAACGCCGTTTTGGTTAATGTTGCAAGGCCAGATCAGTCAATCATCCAGACTGTTGCCCCTGCAACTACTGAAAAGGCTGCTACCCCTCTTCAGGAACCACACGTTTGTCTGGCCTCTCAACAGATACCCCTCCGATGTGGTTGCACCTACGGTACGGCCATCTGTATCGCTGAGGCACGCAAGCCTCCCCACCAACAGCAAGGTCCATGGTTCATGGGGGGGGGGGGGGGGGGGGGGTTGTACTTATCGTCTACAAAGCTATGTCGCGTGCTGCGATATGCAGAGACACTAAAAGCACCATAGTAGAACACAGATGAAGCTTCTAAGTTGATGTAATAGCCAGTAAGAAGTAATACCATTCAAGTTTTAGGTATCGATTATTGACTTTTTAGCTGGCTTTGGTGCCTTGGACATGAGCTAGGACTTTAAGATTCTGCATAAAAGGAGGACTAGCAGCCCAGTTGCACGGGAGAATGTGAAAAGTGTTCATATGTATTAAAAACCTGAGAAATCCGTCCGTTTTCGTCATTTGTTATCGAATCGACTTAAAGCCAGATCGTCACATTGGCCGCTCTTCTCTCTGAAACGGTTGTACTTATCGTCTGCAAAGCTATGTCGCGTGCTGCGGTATGCTGAGACACTAAAAGCACCATAGTAGAACACAGGTGAAGCTTCTAAGTTGATGTAATAGCCAGTAAGAAGTAGTACAATTAAAGTTTTAGGTATCAGTTAATGACTTTTTACCCTTCTTTTTTGCCTTGGACACGAGCTAGGAAATTAAGATTTTGCATGAAGGAGGACTATCAGCCGAGTTCCACGGGAGAATGTGAAAAGTGTTCATATGTAGTAAAAACCTGAGAAATCCGTCCGATTTCGTCATTTGTTATCGAATCGACTTAAATCCAGATCGTCAGATTTTCCGCTCTTCTCTCTGAAACGGTTGTACTTATCGTCTGTAAAACTATGTCGCGTGCACCGGTATGCGGAGAAACAAAAAGCACCATAGTAGAACACAGATGAAGCTTCTAAGTTGATGTAATAGCCAGGAAGAAGTAGTACAATTCAAGTTTTAGGTATTGATTATTGACTTTTTAGCTGGCTTTGGTGCCTTGGACATGAGCTACGACTTTAAGATTCTGCATGAAAGGAGGACTAGCAGCCGAGTTGCATGGGAGAATGTGAAAAGTGTTCATATGTGGTAAAAACCTGAGACATCCGTCCGTTTTCGTCATTTGTTATCGAATCGACTTAAATCCAGATCGTCACATTGGCCGCTCTTCTCTCTGAAACGCTTGTACTTATCGTCTGCAAAGCTATGTCGCGTGCTGCGGTATGCGGAGGCACTAAAAGCACCATAGTAGAACACAGATGAAGCTTCTAAATTGATGTAATAGCCAGTAAGAAGTAGTAGAATTCAAGTTTTAGGTATCGATTATTGACTTTTTAGTTGGCTCTGGTGCCTTGTACATGAGCTAGGACCTTAAGATTCTGCATTAAAGGAGGACTAGCAGCCGAGTTGCACGGGAGAATGTGAAAAGTGTTCATATGTAGTAAAAACCTGGAAACTCCGTCCGTTTTCGTCATTTGTTATCGAATCGACTTAAAGCCAGATCGTCACATTGGTTGCTCTTCTCTCTGAAACGGTTGTACTTGCCGTCTACAAAGCTATGTCGCGTGCTGCGGTGTGCGGAGACACTAAAATCACCATAGTAGAACACAGATGAAGCATCTAAGTTGATGTAATAGCCAGTAAGAAGTAGTCCAATTCAAGTTTTAGGTATTGATTATTGACTTTTTAGCTGGCTTTGGTGCCTTGGACATGAGCTAGGACGTTAAGATTCTGCATGAAAGGAGGACTAGCAGCCGAGTTGCCCAGGAGAATGTGAAATGTGTTCATATGTAAAAAAATACCTGAGAAATCCGTCCGTTTTCGTCATTTGTTATCGAATCGACTTAAAGCCAGATCGACACATTGGCCGCTTTTCTCTCTGAAACGGTTGTACTTATCGTCTGCAAAACTATGTTGCGTGCTGCGGTATGCTGAGACACTAAAAGCACTGTAGTACAACACAGATCAAGCTTCTAAGTTGATGTAATAGCCAGTAAGAAGTAGTACAATACAAGTATTAGGTATTGAATATTGACCTTTTAGCTGGCTTTTGTGCCTTGGACATGAGCTGGGACCTTAAGATTCTGCATGAAAGGAGGACTAGCAGCCGAGTTGCACGGGAGAATGTGAAAAGTGTTCATATGTAGTAAAAACCTGAGAAATCCGTCCG
The DNA here is from genome assembly GCF_023897955.1 of Schistocerca gregaria. Taxonomy (NCBI): domain Eukaryota; kingdom Metazoa; phylum Arthropoda; class Insecta; order Orthoptera; family Acrididae; genus Schistocerca; species Schistocerca gregaria. Next base: position 4,603,471 of record NW_026061736.1, on the reverse strand, counting down.
TTTTCGTCATTTATTATCGAATCTACTTAAAGCCAGATCGTCACATTGGCCGCTCTTCTCTCTGAAACGGTTGTACTTTCGTCTGCAAAGCTATGTCGCGTACTGCGGTATTCGGAGACGCTAAAAGCACCATAGTAGAACACAGATGAAGCTTCTAAGATGATGTAATAGCCAGTAAGCAGTAGTACAATTCAAGTTTTAGGTAGCGGTTGTTGACTTTTTAGCTGGCTTTGGTGCCTTGGACATGAGCTAGGACCTTAAGATTCTGCAATAAAGGAGGACTAGCAGCCGAGTTGCACGGGAGAATGTGAAAAGTGATCATATGTAGTAAAAACCTGAGAAATCGGTCCGTTTTCGTCATTTGTTATCGAATCGACTTAAAGCCAGATCGTCACATTGGCCGCTCTTCTCTCTGAAACGGTTGTACTTATCGTCTGCAAAGCTATGTCGCGTGTTGCCGTAGGCGGAAACAGGAAAAGCACCATAGTAGAACACAGATGAAACTTCTAAGTTGATGTAATAGCCAGTAAGAAGTAGTCCAATTCATGATTTAGGTATCGATTATTGACTTTTTAGCTGGCTTTGGTGCCTTGGACATGAGCTAGGACCTTAAGAATCTGCATGAAAGGAGGACTAGCAGCCGGTTGCATGGGGGAATGTGATAAGTTTTCATATGTAGTAAAAACCTAAGAAATTCGTCCGTTTTCGTCATTTGTTATCGAATCGACTTAAAGCCAGATCGTCACATTGGCCGCTCTTCTCTCTGAAACGGTTGTACATATCGTCTGCAAAGCTATGTCGCGTGCTGCGGTATGCGGAAACACTAAAAGCACCATAGTAGAACACAGATGAAGCTTCTAAGTTGACGTAATAGCCAGGAAGAAGTAGTACAATTCATGTTTTAGGTGTCGGTTATTGACTTTTTAGCTGGCTTTGGTGCCTTGGACAAAAGCTAGGACCTTAACATTCTGTATGAAAGGAGGACTAGCAGCCGATTTGCATGGGAGAATGTGAAAAGTGTTCATATGTAGTAAAAACCCGAGAAATCCGTCCGTTTTCGACATTTGTTATCGAATCGACTTAAAGCCAGATCGTCAAATTAGCCGCTCTTCTCTCTGAAACGGTTGTACTTATCGATTGCAAAGCTATGTCGCGTGCTGCGGTATGCGGAGACACTAAAAGCACCATAGTAGAACACAGATGAAGCTTCTAAGTTGATGTAATAGCCAGTAAGAAGTAGTACAATTCAAGTTTTAAGTATCGATTATTGACTTTTTAGCTAGCTAAGGTGCCTTGGACATGAGCTAGGACCTTATGATTCTGCATGAAAGGAGGACTAGCAGCCGAGTTGCACGGGAGAATGTGAAAAGTGTTCATATGTAGTAAAAACCTGAGAAATCCGTCCGTCTTCGTCATTTGTTATCGAATCGACTTAAAGCCAGATCGTCACATTGGCCGCTCTTCTCTCTGAAACGGTTGTACTTATCGTCTGCAAAGCTATGTCGCGTGCTGCGGTATGCTGAGACACTAAAAGCACCATAGTAGAACACAGATCAAGCTTCTAAGTTGATGTAATAGCCAGTAAGAAGTAGTACAATTCAAGTTTTAGGTATTGAATATTGAATTTTTAACTGGCTTTGGTGCCTTGGACATGAGCTAGGACCTTAATATTCTGCATGAAAGGAGGGCTAGCAGCCGAGTTGCACGGGAGAATGTGAAAAGTGTTCACTTGTAGTTAAAACCTGAGATATCCGTCCATTTTCGTCATTTGTTATCGAATCGACTTAAAGACAGGTCGCCACATTGGCCGCTCTTCCCTCTGAAAAAGTTGTACTTATCGTCTGCAAAGCTATGTCGCGTGCTGCGGTATGCGGACACACTAAAAGCACCATAGTTGAACCCAGATGAAGCTTCTAAGTTGATGTAATAGCCAGTAAGAAGTAGTACAATTAAAGTTTTAGGTATCAGTTAATGACTTTTTACCCTTCTTTGGTGCCTTGGACACGTTCTAGGAAATTAAGATTTTGCATGAAGGAGGACTATCAGCCGAGTTGCACGGGAGAATGTGAAAAGTGTTCATAAGTAGTAAAAACCTGAGACATCCGTCCGTTTTCGTCATTTGTTACAGAATCGACTTAAAGCCAGATCGTCACATTGGCCGCTCTTCTCTCTGAAACGATTGTACTTATCGTCTGCAAAGCTATGTCGCGTGCTGCGGTATGCGGAGGCACTAAAAGCATCATAGTAGAACACAGATGAAGCTTCTAAGTTGATGTAATAGCCAGTAAGAAGTAGTACAATTCAAGTTTTAGGTATCGATTATTGACTTTTTAGCTAGCTTTGGTGCCTTGGACATGCGCTAGGACCTTAAGATTCTGCATGAAAGGAGGACTAGCAGCCGAGTTGCACGGGAGAATGTGAAAAGTGTTCATAAGTAGTAAAAACCTGAGAAATTCGTCCGTTTTCGTCATTTGTTTTCCAATCGACTTAAAGCCAGATCGTCACATTGGCCGCTCTTCTCTCTGAAACGCTTGTACTTATCGTCTGCAAAGCTATGTCGCATGCTGCGGTATGCTGAGACACTACAAGCAGCATAGTAGAACACAGATGAAGCTTCTAAGTTGATGTAATAGCCAGTAAGAAGTAGTACAATTCAAGTTTTCGGTATTGATTATTGACTTTTTAGCTGGCTTTGGTGCCTTGGACATGAGCTAGGACCTTAAGATTCTGCATGAAAGGAGGACTAGCAGCCGAGTTGCACGGGAGAATGTGAAAAGTGTTCATATGTAGTAAAAACCTAAGAAATTCGTCCGTTTTCGTCATTTGTTATCGAATCGACTTAAAGCCAGATCGTCACATTGGCCGCTCTTCTCTCTGAAACGGTTGTACTTATCGTCTGCAAAGCTATGTCGCATGCTGCGGTATGCGGAGACAATAAAAGCACCATAGTAGAACACAGATGAAGCTTCTAATTTGACGTAATAGCCAGGAAGAAGTAGTACAATTCAAGTTTTAGGTATCGACTATTGACTTTTTAGCTGGATTTGGTGCCTTGGACATGAGCTAGCACCTTAACATTCTGCATGAAAGGAGGACTAGCAGCCGATTTGCATGGGAGAATGTGAAAAGTGTTCATATGTAGTAAAAACCCGAGAAATCCATCCGTTTTCGTCATTTGTTATCGAATCGTCTTAAAGCCAGATCGTCACATTAGCCGCTCTTCACTCTGAAACGGTTGTACTTATCGATTGCAAAGCTATGTCGCGTGCTGCGGTATGCGGAGACACTAAAAGCACCATAGTAGAACACAGATGAAGCTTCTAAGTTGATGTAATAGCCAGTAAGAAGTAGTACAATTCAAGTTTTAGGTATCGATTATTGACATTTAGCTAGCTTTGGTGCCTTGGACATGAGCTAGGACCTTATGATTCTGCATGAAAGGAGGACTAGCAGCCGAGTTGCACGGGAGAATGTGAAAAGTGTTCATATGTAGTAAAAACCTGAGAAATCCGTCCGTTTTCGTCATTTGTTATCGAATCGACTTAAAGCCAGATCGTCACAATGGCCGCTCTTCTCTCTGAAACGGTTGTACTTATCGTCTGCAAAACTATGTCGCGTGCTGCGGTATGCGGAGAAACTAAAAGCACCGTAGTAGAACACAGATGTAGCTTCTACGTTGACGTAATAGCCAGGAAGAAGTAGTACAATTCAAGTTTTAGGTATTGATTATTGACTTTTTAGCTGGCTTTGGTGCCTTGGACATGAGCTAGGAACTTAAGATTCTGCATGAATGGAGGACTAGCAGCCTAGTTGCAAGGGAGAATGTGAAAAGTGTTCATATGTAGTAAAAACCTGAGAAATCGGTCCGTTTTCGTCATTTGTTATCGAATCGACTTAAAGCCAGATCGTCACATTGGCCGCTCTTCTCTCTGAAACGGTTGTACTTATCGTCTACAAAGCTATGTCGCGTGCTGCGATATGCGGAGACACTAAAAGCACCATAGTAGAACACAAATGATGCTTCTAAGTTGATGTAATAGCCAGTAAGAAGTAGTACAATTCAAGTTTTAGGTATTGAATATTGAATTTTTAACTGGCTTTGGTGCCTTGGACATGAGCTAGGACCTTAATATTCTGCATGAAAGGAGGACTAGCAGCCGAGTTGCACGGGAGAATGTGAAAAGTGTTCATAAGTAGTAAAAACCTGAGAAATTCGTCCGTTTTCGTCATTTGTTTTCCAATCGACTTAAAGCCAGATCGTCACATTGGCCGCTCTTCTCTCTGAAACGCTTGTACTTATCGTCTGCAAAGCTATGTCGCATGCTGCGGTATGCTGAGACACTACAAGCAGCATAGTAGAACACAGATGAAGCTTCTAAGTTGATGTAATAGCCAGTAAGAAGTAGTACAATTCAAGTTTTCGGTATTGATTATTGACTTTTTAGCTGGCTTTGGTGCCTTGGACATGAGCTAGGACCTTAAGATTCTGCATGAAAGGAGGACTAGCAGCCGAGTTGCACGGGAGAATGTGAAAAGTGTTCATATGTAGTAAAAACCTAAGAAATTCGTCCGTTTTCGTCATTTGTTATCGAATCGACTTAAAGCCAGATCGTCACATTGGCCGCTCTTCTCTCTGAAACGGTTGTACTTATCGTCTGCAAAGCTATGTCGCATGCTGCGGTATGCGGAGACAATAAAAGCACCATAGTAGAACACAGATGAAGCTTCTAATTTGACGTAATAGCCAGGAAGAAGTAGTACAATTCAAGTTTTAGGTATCGACTATTGACTTTTTAGCTGGATTTGGTGCCTTGGACATGAGCTAGGACCTTAACATTCTGCATGAAAGGAGGACTAGCAGCCGATTTGCATGGGAGAATGTGAAAAGTGTTCATATGTAGTAAAAACACGGGAAATCCATCCGTTTTCGTCATTTGTTATCGAATCGTCTTAAAGCCAGATCGTCACATTAGCCGCTCTTCACTCTGAAACGGTTGTACTTATCGATTGCAAAGCTATGTCGCGTGCTGCGGTATGCGGAGACACTAAAAGCACCATAGTAGAACACAGATGAAGCTTCTAAGTTGATGTAATAGCCAGTAAGAAGTAGTACAATTCAAGTTTTAGGTATCGATTATTGACATTTAGCTAGCTTTGGTGCCTTGGACATGAGCTAGGACCTTATGATTCTGCATGAAAGGAGGACTAGCAGCCGAGTTGCACGGGAGAATGTGAAAAGTGTTCATATGTAGTAAAAACCTGAGAAATCGGTCCGTTTTCGTCATTTGTTATCGAATCGACTTAAAGCCAGATCGTCACATTGGCCGCTCTTCTCTCTGAAACGGTTGTACTTATCGTCTGCAAAACTATGTCGCGTGCTGCGGTATGCGGAGAAACTAAAAGCACCGTAGTAGAACACAGATGTAGCTTCTACGTTGACGTAATAGCCAGGAAGAAGTAGTACAATTCAAGTTTTAGGTATTGATTATTGACTTTTTAGCTGGCTTTGGTGCCTTGGACATGAGCTAGGAACTTAAGATTCTGCATGAATGGAGGACTAGCAGCCTAGTTGCAAGGGAGAATGTGAAAAGTGTTCATATGTAGTAAAAACCTGAGAAATCGGTCCGTTTTCGTCATTTGTTATCGAATCGACTTAAAGCCAGATCGTCACATTGGCCGCTCTTCTCTCTGAAACGGTTGTACTTATCGTCTACAAAGCTATGTCGCGTGCTGCGATATGCGGAGACACTAAAAGCACCATAGTAGAACACAAATGATGCTTCTAAGTTGATGTAATAGCCAGTAGGAAGTAGTCCAATTCAAGATTTAGGTATCGATTATTGACTTTTTAGCTGGCTTAGGTGCCTTGGACATGAGCTAGGACCTTATGATTCTGCATGAAACGAGGACTAGCGGCCGCGTTGCACGGGAGTATGTGAAAAGTGTTCATATGTAGTAAAAACCTGAGAAATCCGTCCATTTTAGTCATTTGCTATCTAATCGGCTTAAAGCTAGATCGTCACAATGGCCGCTCTTCTCTCTGAAACGGTTGTACTTATCGTCTGCAAAACTATGTCCCGTGCTGCGGTATGCGGAGAAACTAAAAGCACCGTAGTAGAACACAGATGAAGCTTCTAAGTTGATGTAATAGCTAGGAAGAAGTAGTACAATTCAAGTTTTAGGTATTGATTATTGACTTTTTGCTGGCTTTGTTGCCTTGGACATGAGCTAGGACCTTAAGATTCTGCATGAAAGGAGGACTAGCAGCCGAGTTGCAAGGGAGAATGTGAAAAGTGTTCATATGTAGTAAAAACCTGAGAAATCGGTCCGTTTTCGTCATTTGTTATCGAATCGACTTAAAGCCAGATCGTCACATTGGCCGCTCTTCTCTCTGAAACGCTTGTACTTATCGTCTGCAAAGCTATGTCGCGTGCTGCGGTATGCGGAAACACTAAAATCACCATAGTAGAACACAGACGAAGCTTCTAAGTTGATGTAATAGCCAGTAAGAAGTAGTACAATTCAAGTTTTAGGTATCGATTATTGACTTTTTAGCTGGCTTCGGTGCCTTAGACATGAGCTAGGACCTTAAGATTCTGCATGAAAGGAGGACTAGCAGCCGAGTTGCAGGGGAGAATGTAAAAAGTGTTCATATGAAGTAAAAACCTGAGAAATCCGTCCGTTTTCGTCATTTGTTATCGAATCGACTTAAAGCCAGATCGTCACATTGGCCGCTCTTCTCTCTGAAACGGTTGTACTTATCGTCTGCAAAGCTATGTCGCGTGCTGCGGTATGCGGACACAATAAAAGCACCATAGTAGAACACAGATGTAGCTTCTAAGTTGATGTAATAGCCAGTAAGAAGTAGTACAATTAAAGTTTTAGGTATCGGTTAATGACTTTTACCCTTCTTTGGTGCCTTGGACACGAGCTAGGAAATTAAGATTTTGCATGAAGGAGGACTATCAGCCGAGTTGCACGGGAGAATGTGAAAAGTGTTCATATGTAGTAAAAACCTGAGAAATCCGTCCGTCTTCGTCATTTGTTATCGAATCGACTTAAAGCCAGATCGTCACATTGGCCGCTCTTTTCTCTGAAACGGTTGTACTTATCGTCTTTAAAACTATGTCGCGTGCTGCGGTATGCGGAGAAACTAAAAGCACCGTAGTAGAACACAGATGAAGCTTCTAAGTTGATGTAATAGCCAGTAAGAAGTAGTACAATTCAAGTTTTAGGTATCGATTATTGACTTTTTAGCTGGCTTTGGTGCCTTGGACATGAGCTAGGACCTTAAGATTCTGCATGAAAGGAGGACTAGCAGAGAAGTTGCACGGGAGAATGTGAAAAGTGTTCATATGTAGTAAAAACCTTAGAAATCCGTCCGTTTTCGTCATTTGTTATCGAATCGACTTAAAGCCAGATCGTCACATTGGATGCTCTTCTCTATGAAACGGTTGTACTTATCGTCTACGAAGCTATGTCGCGTGCTGCGGTATGTGGAGACACTAAAAGCACCATAGTAGAACACAGATGAAGCTTCTAAGTTGATGTAATAGCCAGTAAGAAGTAGTAGAATTCAAGTTTTAGGTATCGATTATTGACTTTTTAGCTGGCTTTGGTGCCTTGGACATGAGCTAGGGCCTTAAGATTCTGCATGAAAGGAGGACTAGCAGCCGAGTTGCACGGGAGAATGTGAAAAGTGTTCATATGTAGTAAAAACCTGAGGAATCCGTCCGTTTTCGTCATTTGTTATCGAATCGACTTAAAGCCAGATCGTCACATTGGCCGCTCTTCTCTCTGAAACGGTTGTACTTATCGTCTACGAAGCTATGTCGCGTGCTGCGGTATGCGGAGACACTAACATCACCATAGTAGAACACAGATGGAGCTTCTAAGTTGATGTAATAGCCAGTAAGAAGTAGTAAAATTCAAGTTTTAGGTACCGATTATTGACTTTTTAGCTAGCATTGGTGCCTTGGACATGAGCTAGGACCTTAAGATTCTGCATGAGAGGAGGACTAGCAGCCGAGTAGCACGGGAGAATGTGAAAAGTGTTCATATGTAGTAAAAACCTGGGAAATTCGTCCGTTTTCGTCATTTGTTATCGAATCGACTTAAAGCCAGATCGTCACATTGGCCGCTCTTCTCTCTGAAACGCTTGTACTTATCGTCTGCAAAGCTATGTCGCATGCTGCGGTATGCTGAGACACTACAAGCAGCATAGTAGAACACAGATGAAGCTTCTAAGTTGATGTAATAGCCAGTAAGAAGTAGTACAATTCAAGTTTTAGGTATCGATTATTGACTTTTTAGCTATCTTTGGTACCTTGGACATGAGCTAGGACCTTAAGATTCAGCATGAAAGGAGGACTAGCAGCCGAGAAGCACGGGAGAATGTGAAAAGTGTTCATATGTAGTAAAAACCTGAGAAATTCGTCCGTTTTCGTCATTTGTTATCGAATCTACTTAAAGCCAGATCGTCACATTGGCCGCTCTTCTCTCTGAAACGGTTGTACTTATCGTCTACAAAGCAATGTCTCGTGCTGCGGTATGCGGAGACACTAAAAGCACCATAGTAGAACACAGATGAAGCTTCTAAGTTGATGTAATAGCCAGTAAGAAGTAGTACAATTCAAGTTTTAGGTATCGATTATTGACTTTTTATCTAGCTTTGATGCCTTGGACATGAGCTAGGACGTTAAGATTCTGCATGAAAGGAGGACTAGCAGCCGAGTAGCACGGGATAATGTGAAAAGTGTTCATATGTAGTAAAAACCTGAGAAATTCGTCCGTTTTCGTCATTTGTTATCGAATCGACTTAAAGCCAGATCGTCACATTGGCCGCTCTTCTCTCTGAAACGCTTGTACTTATCGTCTGCAAAGCTATGTCGCATGCTGCGGTATGCTGAGACACTACAAGCAGCATAGTAGAACACAGATGAGGCTTCTAAGTTGATGTAATAGCCAGTAAGAAGTAGTACAATTCAAGTTTTAAGTATCATTTATTGACTTTTTAGCTAGCTTTGGTGCCTTGGACATGAGCTAGGACCTATAGATTCTGCATGAAAGGAGGACTAGCAGCCGAGTTGCACGGGAGAATGTGAAAAGTGTTCATATGTAGTAAAAACCTGAGAAATTCGTCCGTTTTCGTCATTTGTTATCGAATCGACTTAAAGCCAGATCGTCACATTGGCCGCTCTTCTCTCTGAAACGGTTGTACTTATCGTCTGCGAAGCTATGTCACGTGCTGCGGTATGCGGAGACACTAAAATCACCACAGTAGAACACAGATGAAGCTTCTAAGTTGATGTAATATGCAGTAAGTAGTAGTACAATTCGCGTTTTAGGTATCGATTATTGACTTTTTAGCTGGCTTTGGTGAATTGGACATGAGCTAGGACCTTAAGATTCTCCAATAAAGGAGGACTAGCAGCCGAGTTGCACGGGAGAATGTGAAAAGTGTTCATATGTAGTAAAAACCTGAGAAATCTATCCGTTTTCGTCATTTGTTATCGAAACGAATTAAAGCCAGATCGTCACATTGGCCGCTCTTCTCTCTGAAACGGTTGTACTTATCGTCTGCAAAGCTATGTCGCGTGTTGCCGTAGGCGGAAACAGGAAAAGCACCATAGTAGAACACAGATGAAGCTTCTAAGTTGATGTAATAGCCAGTAAGATGTAGTCCAATTCAAGATTTAGGTATCGATTATTGACTTTTTAGCTGGCTTTGGTGCCTTGGACATGAGCTAGGACCTTAAGATTCTGCATGAAAGGAGGACTAGCAGCCGAGTTGCACGGGAGAATGTGAAAAGTTTTCATATGTAGTAAAAACCTAAGAAATTCGTCCGTTTTCGTCATTTGTTATCGAATCGACTTAAAGCCAGATCGTCACATTGGCCGCTCTTCTCTCTGAAACGGTTGTACTTATTGTCTGCAAAGCTATGTCGCGTGCTGCGGTATGCGGAGACACTAAAAGCACCATAGTAGAACACAGATGAAGCTTCTAAGTTGACGTAATAGCCAGTAAGAAGTAGTCCAATTCAAGTTTTAGGTATCGATTATGGAATTTTTAGCTGGCTTTGGAGCCTTGGACAAAAGCTAGGACCTTATGATTCTGCATGAAAGGAGGACTAGCAGCCGAGTTGCACGGGAGAATGTGAAAAGGGTTCATATATAGTAAAAACCTGAGAAATCCGTCCGTTTTCGTCATTTGTTATCGAATCGACTTAAAGCCAGATCGTCACATTGGCCGCTCTTCTCTCTGAAACGGTTGTACTTATCGTCTGTAAAACTATGCCGCGTGCACCGGTATGCGGAGAAACTAAAAGCACCGTAGTAGAACACAGATGAAGCTTCTAAGTTGATGTAATAGCCAGGAAGAAGTAGCACAATTCAAGTTTTAGGTATTGATTATTGACTTTTTAGCTGGCTTTTGTGCCTTGGACATGAGCTAGGACTTTAAGATTCTGCATAAAAGGAGGACTAGCAGCCGAGTTGCATGGGAGAATGTGAAAAGTGTTCATATGTAGTAAAAACCTGAGACATCCGTCCGGTTTCGTCATTTGTTATCGAATCGACTTAAAGCCAGATCGTCACATTGGCCGCTCTTCTCTCTGAAACGGTTGTACTTATCGTCTGCAAAGCCATGTCGCGTGCTGCGGTATGTGGAGACACTAAAAGCACCATAGTAGAACACAGATAAAGCTTCTAAGTTGATGTAATAGCCAGTAAGAAGTAGTAGCATTCAAGTTTTAGGTATCGATTATTGACTTTTTAGCTGGCTCTGGTGCCTTGGACATGAGCTTGGACCTTAAGATTCTGCATTAAATTAGGACTAGCAGCCGAGGTGCACGGGAAAATGTGAAAAGTGTTCATATGTAGTAAAAACCTGAGAAATCCGTCCGTTTTCGTCATTTGTTATCGAATCGACTTAAAGCCAGATCGTCACATTGGCCGCTCTTCTCTCTGAAACGGTTGTACTTATCGTCTGCAAAGCTATGTCGCGTGCTGCGGTATGCGGAGACACTAAAATCACCATAGTAGAACACAGATGAAGCATCTAAGTTGATGTAATAGCCAGTAAGAAGTAGTCCAATTCAAGTTTTAGGTAGCGATTATTGACTTTTTAGCTGGCTTTGGTGCCTTGGACATGAGCTAGGACGTTAAGATTCTGTATGAAAGCAGGACTAGCAGCCGAGTTGCCCAGGAGAATGTGAAAAGTGTTCATATGTAAAAAAATACCTGAGAAATCCGTCCCTTTTCGTCATTTGTTTTCGAATCGACTTAAAGCCAGATCGTCACATTGGTCACTCTTCTCTCTGACACGGTTGTACTTATCGTCTACAAAGATATGTCGCGTGCTGCGGTATGCGGAGACACTAAAATCACCATAGTAGAACACAGATGAAGCTTCTAAGTTGTTGTAATAGCCAGTAAGAAGTAGTACAATTCAAGTTTTAGGTATCGATTATTGACTTTTTAGCTAGCTTTGGTGCCTTGGACATGAGCTAGGACCTTAAGATTCTGCATGAAAGGAGGACTAGCAGCCGAGTTGCACGGGAGAATGTGAAAAGTGTTCATATGCAGTAAAAAACTGAGACATCCGTCCGTTTTCGTCATTTGTTATCGAATCGACTTAAAGCCAGATCGTCATATTGGCCGCTCATCTCTCTGAAACGGTTGTACTTATCGTCTGCAAAGCTATGTCGCGTGCTGCGGTATGCGGAGACACTAAAAGCACCATAGTAGAACACAGATGAAGCTTCTAAGTTGATGTAATAGCCAGTAAGAAGAAGTAAAATACAAGATTTAGGTATCGGTTATTGACTTTTTACACTTCTTTGGTGCCTTGGACATGAGCTAGGACCTTATGATTCTGCATGAAAGGAGGACTAGCAGCTCAGTTGCACGGGAGTATGTGAAACGTGTTCATATGTAGTAAAAACCTGAGAAATCCGTCCGTTTTCGTCATTTGTTATCGAATCGACTTAAAGCCAGATCGACACATTGGCCGCTTTTCTCTCTGAAACGGTTGTACTTATCGTCTGCAAAGCTATGTCGCGTGCTGCGGTATGCTGAGACACTAAAATCACTATAGTAGAACACAGATCAAGCTTCTAAGTTGATGTAATAGCCAGGAAGAAGTAGTACAATACAAGTATTAGGTATTGAATATTGACCTTCTAGCTGGCTTTTGTGCCTTGGACATGAGCTGGGACCTTAAGATTCTGCATGAAAGGAGGACTAGCAGCCGAGTTGCACGGGAGAATGTGAAAAGTGTTCATATGTAGTAAAAACCTGAGAAATCCGTCCGTTTTTGTCATTTATTATCGAATCTACTTAAAGCCAGATCGTCACCTTGGCCGCTCTTCTCTCTGAAACGGTTGTACTTATCGTCTGCAAAGCTATGTCGCGTACTGCGGTATTCGGAGACACTAAAAGCACCATAGTAGAACACAGATGAAGCTTCTAAGATGATGTAATAGCCAGTAAGAAGTAGTAGAATTCGAGATTTAGGTATCGATTATTGACTTTTTAGCTGGCTTTGATGCCTTGGACATGAGCTAGGACCTTAAGATTCTGCATGAAAGGAGGACTAGCAGCCGAGTTGCACGGGAGAATGTGAAAAGTGTTCATATGTAGTAAAAACCTGAGAAATCCGTCCGTTTTCGTCATTTGTTATCGAATCGACTTAAAGCCAGATCGTCACATTGGCCGCTCTTCTCTCTGAAACGGTGGTACTTATCGTCTGCAAAGCTATGTCGCGTGCTGCGGTATGCGGAGACACTAAAAGCACCATAGTAGAACACAGATGAAGCTTCTAAGTTGATGTAATAGCCAGTAAGAAGTAGTACAATTCAAGTTTTAGGTATCGATTATTGACTTTTTAAATAGCTTTGATGCCTTGGACATGATCTAGGACCTTAAGATTCTCCAATAAAGGAGGACTAGCAGCCGAGTTGCAGGGGAGAATGTAAAAAGTGTTCATATGAAGTAAAGACCTGAGTAATCCGTCCGTTTTCGTCATTTGTTATCGAATCGACTTAAAGCCAGATCGTTACATTGGTCGCTCTGCTCTCAGAAACGGTTGTACTTATCGTCTGCAAAGCTATGTCGCGTGTTGCCGTAGGCGGAAACAGAAAAGCACCATAGTAGAACACAGATGAAGCTTCTAAGTTGATGTAATAGCCAGTAAGAAGTAGACCAATTAGAGATTTAGGTATCGATTATTGACTTTTTAGCTGGCTTTGGTGCCTTGGACATGAGCTAGGACCTTAAGATTCTGCATGAAAGGAGGACTAGCAGCCGAGTTGCACGGGAGAATGTGAAAAGTTTTCATATGTAGTAAAAACCTAAGAAATTCGTCCGTTTTCGTCATTTGTTATCGAATCGACTTAAAGCCAGATCGTCACATTAGCCGCTCTTCTCTCTGAAACGGTTGTACTTATCGTCTGCAAAGCTATGTCGCGTGCTGCGGTATGCGGAGACACTAAAAGCACCATAGTAGAACACAGATGAAGCTTCTAAGTTGACGTAATAGCCAGGAAGAAACAGTACAATTCAAGTTTTAGGTATTGAATATTGAATTTTTAGCGGGATTTTGGTGCCTCGGACATGAGCTAGGACCTTAATATTCTGCATGAAAGGAGGGCTAGCAGCCGAGTTGCACGGGAGAATGTGAAAAGTGTTCATGTGTAGTAAAAACCTGAGATATCCGTCCGTTTTCGTCATTTGTTATCGAATCGACTTAAAGCCAGATCGTCAAATTAGCCGCTCTTCTCTCTGAAACGGTTGTACTTTTCGATTGCAAAGATATGTCGCGTGCTGCGGTATGCGGAGACACTAAAAGCACCATAGTAGAACACAGATGAAGCTCCTAAGTTGATGTAATAGCCAGTAAGAAGTAGTACAATTCAAGTTTTAGTTATCGATTATTGACGTTTTAGCTAGCTTTGGTGCCTTGGACATGAGCTAGGACCTTATGATTCTGCATGAAAGGAGGACTAGCAGCCGAGTTGCACGGGAGAATGTGAAAGGTGTTCATATGTAGTAAAAACCTGAGAAATCCGTCCGTTTTCGTCATTTGTTATCGAATCGACTTAAAGCCAGATCGTCACATTGGCCGCTCTTCTCTCTGAAACACTTGTACTTATCGTCTGCAAAGCTATGTCGCGTGCTGCGGTATGCTGAGACACTAAAAGCACCATAGTAGAACACAGATCAAGCTTCTAAGTTGATGTAATAGCCAGTAAGAAGTAGTACAATTCAAGTTTTAGGTATTGAATATTGAATTTTTAGCGGGATTTTGGTGCCTCGGACATGAGCTAGGACCTTAATATTCTGCATGAAAGGAGGGCTAGCAGCCGAGTTGCACGGGAGAATGTGAAAAGTGTTCATGTGTAGTAAAAACCTGAGAAATCCGTCCATTTTCGTCATTTGTTATCGAATCGACTTAAAGCCAGATCGTCACATTGGCCGCTCTTCTCTCTGAAACGGTTGTGCTTATCGTCTGCAAAACTATGTCGCGTGCTGCGGTATGCGGACACAATAAAAGCACCATAGTAGAACACAGATGAAGCTTCTAAGTTGATGTAATAGCCAGTAAGAAGTAGTACAATTAAAGTTTTAGGTATCGGTTAATGACTTTTACCCTTCTTTGGTGCCTTGGACACGAGCTAGGAAATTAAGATTTTGCATGAAGGAGGACTATCAGCCGAGTTGCACGGGAGAATGTGAAAAGTGTTCATATGTAGTAAAAACCTCAGAAATCCGTCCGTTTTCGTAATTTGTTATCGAATCGACTTAAAGCCAGATCGTCACATTGGCCGCTCTTCTCTCTGAAACGGTTGTACTTATCGTCTGCAAAGCTATGTCACGTGCTGCGGTATGCGGAGACACTAAAATCACCACAGTAGAACACAGATGAAGCTTCTAAGTTGATGCAATATCCAGGAAGAAGTAGTACAATTCAAGTTTTAGGTGTCGGTTATTGACTTTTTAGCTGGCTTTGGTGCCTTGGACAAAAGCTAGGACCTTAACATTCTGTATGAAAGGAGGACTAGCAGCCGATTTGCATGGGAGAATGTGAAAAGTGTTCATATGTAGTAAGAACCCGAGAAATCCGTCCGTTTTCGTCATTTGTTATCGAATCGACTTAAAGCCAGATCGTCACATTGGCCGCTCTTCTCTCTGAAACGGTTGTGCTTATCGTCTGCAAAACTATGTCGCGTGCTGCGGTATGCGGACACAATAAAAGCACCATAGTAGAACACAGATGAAGCTTCTAAGTTGATGTAATAGCCAGTAAGAAGTAGTACAATTAAAGTTTTAGGTATCGGTTAATGACCTTTACCCTTCTTTGGTGCCTTGGACACGAGCTAGGAAATTAAGATTTTGCATGAAGGAGGACTATCAGCCGAGTTGCACGGGAGAATGTGAAAAGTGTTCATATGTAGTAAAAACCTGAGAAATCCGTCCGTTTTCGTCATTTGTTATCGAATCGACTTAAAGCCAGATCGTCACATTGGCCGCTCTTTTCTCTGAAACGGTTGTACTTATCGTCTTTAAAACTATGTCGCGTGCTGCGGTATGCGGAGAAACTAAAAGGACCGTAGCAGAACACAGATGAAGCTTCTAAGTTGATGTAATAGCCTGGAAGAAGTAGTACAATTCAAGTTTTAGGTATCGATTATTGACTTTTTAGCTGGCTTTGGTGCCTTGGACATGAGCTAGGACCTTAAGATTCTGCATGAAACGAGGACTAGCAGCCGAGTTGCACGGGAGAATGTGAAAAGTGTTCATATGTATTAAAAACCTGAGACATCCGTCCGTTTTCGTCATTTGTTATCGAATCGACTTAAAGCCAGATCGTCACATTGGCCGCTCTTCTCTCTGAAACGGTGGTACTTATCGTCTGCAAAGCTATGTCGCGTGCTGCGGTATGCGGACACACTAAAAGCACCATAGTAGAACCCAGATGAAGCTTCTAAGTTGATGCAATAGCCAGTAAGAAGTAGTAGAATTCAAGTTTTAGGTATCGATTATTGACTTTTTAGCTGGCTCTGGTGCCTTGGACATGAGCTAGGACCTTAAGATTCTGCATTAAAGGAGGACTAGCAGCCGAGTTGCACGGGAGAATGTGAAAAGTGTTCATATGTAGTAAAAACCTGAGAAATCCGTCCGTTTTCGTCATTTGTTATCGAATCGACTTAAAGCCAGATCGTCACATTGGCCGCTCTTCTCTCTGAAACGGTTGTACTTATCGTCTGGAAAGCTATGTCGCGTGCTGCGGTATGCGGAGACACTAAAATCACCATAGTAGAACACAGATGAAGCATTTAAGTTGATGTAATAGCCAGTAAGAAGTAGTCCAATTCAAGTTTTAGGTATCGATTACTGACTTTTTAGCTGGCTTTGGTGCCTTGGACATGAGCTAGGACGTTAAGATTCTGCATGAAAGGAGGACTAGCAGCCGAGTTGCACGGGAGAATGTGAAAAGTGTTCATATGTAGTAAAAACCTGAGAAATCCGTCCATTTTCGTCATTTGTTATCGAAACGACTTAAAGCCAGATCGTCACATTGGCCGCTCTGCTCTCGGAAACGGTTGTACTTATCGTCTGCAAAGCTATGTCGCGTGCTGCGGTATGCGGAGACTCTAAAAGCACCATAGTAGAACACAGATGAAACTTCTAAGTTGCTGTAATAGCCAGTAAGAAGTAATACCATTCAAGTTTTAGGTATCGATTATTGACTTTTTAGCTGGCTCTGGTGCCTTGGACATGAGCTAGGACCTTAAGATTCTACATGAAAGGAGGACTAGCAGCCGAGTTGCACGGGAGAATGTGAAAAGTGTTCATATGTAGTAAAAACCTCAGAAATCCGTCCGTTTTCGTAATTTGTTATCGAATCGACTTAAAGCCAGATCGTCACATTGGCCGCTCTTCTCTCTGAAACGGTTGTACTTATCGTCTGCAAAGCTATGTCACGTGCTGCGGTATGCGGGGACACTAAAATCACCACAGTAGAACACAGATGAAGCTTCTAAGTTGATGCAATATCCAGGAAGAAGTAGTACAATTCAAGTTTTAGGTGTCGGTTATTGACTTTTTAGCTGGCTTTGGTGCCTTGGACAAAAGCTAGGACCTTAACATTCTGTATGAAAGGAGGACTAGCAGCCGATTTGCATGGGAGAATGTGAAAAGTGTTCATATGTAGTAAGAACCCGAGAAATCCGTCCGTTTTCGTCATTTGTTATCGAATCGACTTAAAGCCAGATCGTCACATTGGCCGCTCTTCTCTCTGAAACGGTTGTGCTTATCGTCTGCAAAACTATGTCGCGTGCTGCGGTATGCGGACACAATAAAAGCACCATAGTAGAACACAGATGAAGCTTCTAAGTTGATGTAATAGCCAGTAAGAAGTAGTACAATTAAAGTTTTAGGTATCGGTTAATGACTTTTACCCTTCTTTGGTGCCTTGGACACGAGCTAGGAAATTAAGATTTTGCATGAAGGAGGACTATCAGCCGAGTTGCACGGGAGAATGTGAAAAGTGTTCATATGTAGTAAAAACCTGAGAAATCCGTCCGTTTTCGTCATTTGTTATCGAATCGACTTAAAGCCAGATCGTCACATTGGCCGCTCTTTTCTCTGAAACGGTTGTACTTATCGTCTTTAAAACTATGTCGCGTGCTGCGGTATGCGGAGAAACTAAAAGGACCGTAGCAGAACACAGATGAAGCTTCTAAGTTGATGTAATAGCCTGGAAGAAGTAGTACAATTCAAGTTTTACGTATCGATTATTGACTTTTTAGCTGGCTTTGGTGCCTTGGACATGAGCTAGGACCTTAAGATTCTGCATGAAACGAGGACTAGCAGCCGAGTTGCACGGGAGAATGTGAAAAGTGTTCATATGTATTAAAAACCTGAGACATCCGTCCGTTTTCGTCATTTGTTATCGAATCGACTTAAAGCCAGATCGTCACATTGGCCGCTCTTCTCTCTGAAACGGTGGTACTTATCGTCTGCAAAGCTATGTCGCGTGCTGCGGTATGCGGACACACTAAAAGCACCATAGTAGAACCCAGATGAAGCTTCTAAGTTGATGCAATAGCCAGTAAGAAGTAGTAGAATTCAAGTTTTAGGTATCGATTATTGACTTTTTAGCTGGCTCTGGTGCCTTGGACATGAGCTAGGACCTTAAGATTCTGCATTAAAGGAGGACTAGCAGCCGAGTTGCACGGGAGAATGTGAAAAGTGTTCATATGTAGTAAAAACCTGAGAAATCCGTCGGTTTTCGTCATTTGTTATCGAATCGACTTAAAGCCAGATCGTCACATTGGCCGCTCTTCTCTCTGAAACGGTTGTACTTATCGTCTGGAAAGCTATGTCGCGTGCTGCGGTATGCGGAGACACTAAAATCACCATAGTAGAACACAGATGAAGCATTTAAGTTGATGTAATAGCCAGTAAGAAGTAGTCCAATTCAAGTTTTAGGTATCGATTACTGACTTTTTAGCTGGCTTTGGTGCCTTGGACATGAGCTAGGACGTTAAGATTCTGCATGAAAGGAGGACTAGCAGCCGAGTTGCACGGGAGAATGTGAAAAGTGTTCATATGTAGTAAAAACCTGAGAAATCCGTCCATTTTCGTCATTTGTTATCGAAACGACTTAAAGCCAGATCGTCACATTGGCCGCTCTGCTCTCGGAAACGGTTGTACTTATCGTCTGCAAAGCTATGTCGCGTGCTGCGGTATGCGGAGACTCTAAAAGCACCATAGTAGAACACAGATGAAACTTCTAAGTTGCTGTAATAGCCAGTAAGAAGTAATACCATTCAAGTTTTAGGTATCGATTATTGACTTTTTAGCTGGCTTTGGTGCCTTGGACATGAGCTAGGACTTTAAGATTCTGCATAAAAGGAGGACTAGCAGCCCAGTTGCACGGGAGAATGTGAAAAGTGTTCATATGTATTAAAAACCTGAGACATCCGTCCGTTTCCGTCATTTGTTATCGAATCGACTTAAAGCCAGATCGTCACATTGGCCGCTCTTCTCTCTGAAACGGTTGTACTTATCGTCTGCAAAGCTATGTCGCGTGCTGCGGTATGCGGAGACACTAAAAGCACCATAGTAGAACACAGATGAAGCTTCTAAGTTGATGTAATAGCCAGTAAGAAGTAGTAGAATTCAAGTTTTAGGTATCGATTATTGACTTTTTAGCTGGCTCTGGTGCCTTGGCCATGAGCTAGGACCTTAAGATTCTGCATTAAAGGAGGACTAGCAGCCGAGTTGCACGGGAGAATGTGAAAAGTGTTCATATGTAGTAAAAACCTCAGAAATCCGTCCGTTTTCGTAATTTGTTATCGAATCGACTTAAAGCCAGATCGTCACATTGGCCGCTCTTCTCTCTGAAACGGTTGTACTTATCGTCTGCAAAGCTATGTCACGTGCTGCGGTATGCGGGGACACTAAAATCACCACAGTAGAACACAGATGAAGCTTCTAAGTTGATGCAATATCCAGGAAGAAGTAGTACAATTCAAGTTTTAGGTGTCGGTTATTGACTTTTTAGCTGGCTTTGGTGCCTTGGACAAAAGCTAGGACCTTAACATTCTGTATGAAAGGAGGACTAGCAGCCGATTTGCATGGGAGAATGTGAAAAGTGTTCATATGTAGTAAGAACCCGAGAAATCCGTCCGTTTTCGTCATTTGTTATCGAATCGACTTAAAGCCGGATCGTCAAATTAGCCGCTCTTCTCTCTGAAACGGTTGTACTTATCGATTGCAAAGCTATGTCGCGTGCTGCGGTATGCGGAGACACTAAAAGCACCATAGTAGAACACAGATGAAGCTTCTAAGTTGATGTAATAGCCAGTAAGAAGTAGTACAATAGAAGTTTTAGGTATCGATTATTGACTTTTTAGCTAGCTTTGGTGCCTTGGACATGAGCTAGGACCTTATGATTCTGCATGAAAGGAGGACTAGCAGCCGTGTTGCACGGGAGAATGTGAAAAGTGTTCATATGTAGTAAAAACCTGAGAAATCCGTCCGTTTTCGTCATTTGTTATCGAATCGACTTAAAGCCAGATCGTCACATTGGCCGCTCTTCTCTCTGAAACGGTTGTACTTATCCTCTAAAAAGCTATGTCGCGAGCTGCGATATGCGGAGACACTAAAAGCACCATAGTAGAACACAGATTAAGCTTCTAAGTTGATGTAATAGCCAGTAAGAAGTAGTACAGTTAAAGTTTTAGGTATCGGTTATTGACTTTTTACCCTTCTTTGGTGCCTTGGACACGAGCTAGGAACTTAAGATTTTGCATGAGGGAGGACTAGCAGCCGAGTTGCACTTGAGAATGTGAAAAGTGTTCATATGTAGCAAAAACCTGAGAAATCCGTCCGTTTTCGTCATTTGTTATCGAATCTACTTAAAGCAAGATCGTCACATTGGCCGCTCTTCTCTCTGAAACGGTTGTACTTATCCTCTAAAAAGCTATGTCGCGTGCTGCGGTATGCGGAGAAACTAAAAGCACCGTAGCAGAACACAGATGAAGCTTCTAAGTTGATGTAATAGCCTGGAAGAAGTAGTACAATTCAAGTTTTAGGTATCGATTATTGACTTTTTAGCTGGCTTTGGTGCCTTGGACATGAGCTAGGACCTTAAGATTCTGCATGAAACGAGGACTAGCAGCCGAGTTGCACGGGAGAATGTGAAAAGTGTTCATATGTATTAAAAACCTGAGACATCCGTCCGTTTTCGTCATTTGTTATCGAATCGACTTAAAGCCAGATCGTCACATTGGCCGCTCTTCTCTCTGAAACGGTTGTGCTTATCGTCTGCAAAACTATGTCGCGTGCTGCGGTATGCGGACACAATAAAAGCACCATAGTAGAACACAGATGAAGCTTCTAAGTTGATGTAATAGCCAGTAAGAAGTAGTACAATTAAAGTTTTAGGTATCGGTTAATGACTTTTACCCTTCTTTGGTGCCTTGGACACGAGCTAGGAAATTAAGATTTTGCATGAAGGAGGACTATCAGCCGAGTTGCACGGGAGAATGTGAAAAGTGTTCATATGTAGTAAAAACCTGAGAAATCCGTCCGTTTTCGTCATTTGTTATCGAATCGACTTAAAGCCAGATCGTCACATTGGCCGCTCTTTCCTCTGAAACGGTTGTACTTATCGTCTTTAAAACTATGTCGCGTGCTGCGGTATGCGGAGAAACTAAAAGCACCGTAGCAGAACACAGATGAAGCTTCTAAGTTGATGTAATATCCTGGAAGAAGTAGTACAATTCTAGTTTTAGGTATCGATTATTGACTTTTTAGCTGGCTTTGGTGCCTTGGACATGAGCTAGGACCTTAAGATTCTGCATGAAACGAGGACTAGCAGCCGAGTTGCACGGGAGAATGTGAAAAGTGTTCATATGTATTAAAAACCTGAGACATCCGTCCGTTTTCGTCATTTGTTATCGAATCGACTTAAAGCCAGATCGTCACATTGGCCGCTCTTCTCTCTGAAACGGTTGTACTTATCGTCTGCAAAGCTATGTCGCGTGCTGCGGTATGCGGACACACTAAAAGCACCATAGTAGAACCCAGATGAAGCTTCTAAGTTGATGCAATAGCCAGTAAGAAGTAGTAGAATTCAAGTTTTAGGTATCGATTATTGACTTTTTAGCTGGCTCTGGTGCCTTGGACATGAGCTAGGACCTTAAGATTCTGCATTAAAGGAGGACTAGCAGCCGAGTTGCACGGGAGAATGTGAAAAGTGTTCATATGTAGTAAAAACCTGAGAAATCCGTCCGTTTTCGTCATTTGTTATCGAATCGACTTAAAGCCAGATCGTCACATTGGCCGCTCTTCTCTCTGAAACGGTTGTACTTATCGTCTGGAAAGCTATGTCGCGTGCTGCGGTATGCGGAGACACTAAAATCACCATAGTAGAACACAGATGAAGCATTTAAGTTGATGTAATAGCCAGTAAGAAGTAGTCCAATTCAAGTTTTAGGTATCGATTACTGACTTTTTAGCTGGCTTTGGTGCCTTGGACATGAGCTAGGACGTTAAGATTCTGCATGAAAGGAGGACTAGCAGCCGAGTTGCACGGGAGAATGTGAAAAGTGTTGATATGTAGTAAAAACCTGAGAAATCCGTCCATTTTCGTCATTTGTTATCGAATCGACTTATAGCCAGATCGTCACATTGGCCGCTCTGCTCTCGGAAACGGTTGTACTTATCGTCTGCAAAGCTATGTCGCGTGCTGCGGTATGCGGAGACTGTAAAAGCACCATAGTAGAACACAGATGAAACTTCTAAGTTGCTGTAATAGCCAGTAAGAAGTAATACCATTCAAGTTTTAGGTATCGATTATTGACTTTTTAGCTGGCTTTGGTGCCTTGGACATGAGCTAGGACTTTAAGATTCTGCATAAAAGGAGGACTAGCAGCCCAGTTGCACGGGAGAATGTGAAAAGTGTTCATATGTATTAAAAACCTGAGACATCCGTCCGTTTCCGTCATTTGTTATCGAATCGAATTAAAGCCAGATCGTCACATTGGCCGCTCTTCTCTCTGAAACGGTTGTACTTATCGTCTGCAAAGCTATGTCGCGTGCTGCGGTATGCGGAGACACTAAAAGCACCATAGTAGAACACAGATGAAGCTTCTAAGTTGATGTAATAGCCAGTAAGAAGTAGTAGAATTCAAGTTTTAGGTATCGATTATTGACTTTTTAGCTGGCTCTGGTGCCTTGGACATGAGCTAGGACCTTAAGATTCTGCATTAAAGGAGGACTAGCAGCCGAGTTGCACGGGAGAATGTGAAAAGTGTTCATATGTAGTAAAAACCTCAGAAATCCGTCCGTTTTCGTAATTTGTTATCGAATCGACTTAAAGCCAGATCGTCACATTGGCCGCTCTTCTCTCTGAAACGGTTGTACTTATCGTCTGCAAAGCTATGTCACGTGCTGCGGTATGCGGGGACACTAAAATCACCACAGTAGAACACAGATGAAGCTTCTAAGTTGATGCAATATCCAGGAAGAAGTAGTACAATTCAAGTTTTAGGTGTCGGTTATTGACTTTTTAGCTGGCTTTGGTGCCTTGGACAAAAGCTAGGACCTTAACATTCTGTATGAAAGGAGGACTAGCAGCCGATTTGCATGGGAGAATGTGAAAAGTGTTCATATGTAGTAAGAACCCGAGAAATCCGTCCGTTTTCGTCATTTGTTATCGAATCGACTTAAAGCCAGATCGTCACATTGGCCGCTCTTCTCTCTGAAACGGTTGTGCTTATCGTCTGCAAAACTATGTCGCGTGCTGCGGTATGCGGACACAATAAAAGCACCATAGTAGAACACAGATGAAGCTTCTAAGTTGATGTAATAGCCAGTAAGAAGTAGTACAATTAAAGTTTTAGCTATCGGTTAATGACTTTTACCCTTCTTTGGTGCCTTGGACACGAGCTAGGAAATTAAGATTTTGCATGAAGGAGGACTATCAGCCGAGTTGCACGGGAGAATGTGAAAAGTGTTCATATGTAGTAAAAACCTGAGAAATCCGTCCGTTTTCGTCATTTGTTATCGAATCGACTTAAAGCCAGATCGTCACATTGGCCGCTCTTTTCTCTGAAACGGTTGTACTTATCGTCTTTAAAACTATGTCGCGTGCTGCGGTATGCGGAGAAACTAAAAGCACCGTAGCAGAACACAGATGAAGCATCTAAGTTGATGTAATAGCCTGGAAGAAGTAGTACAATTCAAGTTTTAGGTATCGATTATTGACTTTTTAGCTGGCTTTGGTGCCTTGGACATGAGCTAGGACCTTAAGATTCTGCATGAAACGAGGACTAGCAGCCGAGTTGCACGGGAGAATGTGAAAAGTGTTCATATGTATTAAAAACCTGAGACATCCGTCCGTTTTCGTCATTTGTTATCGAATCGACTTAAAGCCAGATCGTCACATTGGCCGCTCTTCTCTCTGAAACGGTGGTACTTATCGTCTGCAAAGCTATGTCGCGTGCTGCGGTATGCGGACACACTAAAAGCACCATAGTAGAACCCAGATGAAGCTTCTAAGTTGATGCAATAGCCAGTAAGAAGTAGTAGAATTCAAGTTTTAGGTATCGATTATTGACTTTTTAGCTGGCTCTGGTGCCTTGGACATGAGCTAGGACCTTAAGATTCTGCATTAAAGGAGGACTAGCAGCCGAGTTGCACGGGAGAATGTGAAAAGTGTTCATATGTAGTAAAAACCTGAGAAATCCGTCGGTTTTCGTCATTTGTTATCGAATCGACTTAAAGCCAGATCGTCACATTGGCCGCTCTTCTCTCTGAAACGGTTGTACTTATCGTCTGGAAAGCTATGTCGCGTGCTGCGGTATGCGGAGACACTAAAATCACCATAGTAGAACACAGATGAAGCATTTAAGTTGATGTAATAGCCAGTAAGAAGTAGTCCAATTCAAGTTTTAGGTATCGATTACTGACTTTTTAGCTGGCTTTGGTGCCTTGGACATGAGCTAGGACGTTAAGATTCTGCATGAAAGGAGGACTAGCAGCCGAGTTGCACGGGAGAATGTGAAAAGTGTTCATATGTAGTAAAAACCTGAGAAATCCGTCCATTTTCGTCATTTGTTATCGAAACGACTTAAAGCCAGATCGTCACATTGGCCGCTCTGCTCTCGGAAACGGTTGTACTTATCGTCTGCAAAGCTATGTCGCGTGCTGCGGTATGCGGAGACTCTAAAAGCACCATAGTAGAACACAGATGAAACTTCTAAGTTGCTGTAATAGCCAGTAAGAAGTAATACCATTCAAGTTTTAGGTATCGATTATTGACTTTTTAGCTGGCTTTGGTGCCTTGGACATGAGCTAGGACTTTAAGATTCTGCATAAAAGGTGGACTAGCAGCCCAGTTGCACGGGAGAATGTGAAAAGTGTTCATATGTATTAAAAACCTGAGACATCCGTCCGTTTCCGTCATTTGTTATCGAATCGACTTAAAGCCAGATCGTCACATTGGCCGCTCTTCTCTCTGAAACGGTTGTACTTATCGTCTGCAAAGCTATGTCGCGTGCTGCGGTATGCGGAGACACTAAAAGCACCATAGTAGAACACAGATGAAGCTTCTAAGTTGATGTAATAGCCAGTAAGAAGTAGTAGAATTCAAGTTTTAGGTATCGATTATTGACTTTTTAGCTGGCTCTGGTGCCTTGGCCATGAGCTAGGACCTTAAGATTCTGCATTAAAGGAGGACTAGCAGCCGAGTTGCACGGGAGAATGTGAAAAGTGTTCATATGTAGTAAAAACCTCAGAAATCCGTCCGTTTTCGTAATTTGTTATCGAATCGACTTAAAGCCAGATCGTCACATTGGCCGCTCTTCTCTCTGAAACGGTTGTACTTATCGTCTGCAAAGCTATGTCACGTGCTGCGGTATGCGGGGACACTAAAATCACCACAGTAGAACACAGATGAAGCTTCTAAGTTGATGCAATATCCAGGAAGAAGTAGTACAATTCAAGTTTTAGGTGTCGGTTATTGACTTTTTAGCTGGCTTTGGTGCCTTGGACAAAAGCTAGGACCTTAACATTCTGTATGAAAGGAGGACTAGCAGCCGATTTGCATGGGAGAATGTGAAAAGTGTTCATATGTAGTAAGAACCCGAGAAATCCGTCCGTTTTCGTCATTTGTTATCGAATCGACTTAAAGCCGGATCGTCAAATTAGCCGCTCTTCTCTCTGAAACGGTTGTACTTATCGATTGCAAAGCTATGTCGCGTGCTGCGGTATGCGGAGACACTAAAAGCACCATAGTAGAACACAGATGAAGCTTCTAAGTTGATGTAATAGCCAGTAAGAAGTAGTACAATAGAAGTTTTAGGTATCGATTATTGACTTTTTAGCTAGCTTTGGTGCCTTGGACATGAGCTAGGACCTTATGATTCTGCATGAAAGGAGGACTAGCAGCCGTGTTGCACGGGAGAATGTGAAAAGTGTTCATATGTAGTAAAAACCTGAGAAATCCGTCCGTTTTCGTCATTTGTTATCGAATCGACTTAAAGCCAGATCGTCACATTGGCCGCTCTTCTCTCTGAAACGGTTGTACTTATCCTCTAAAAAGCTATGTCGCGAGCTGCGATATGCGGAGACACTAAAAGCACCATAGTAGAACACAGATTAAGCTTCTAAGTTGATGTAATAGCCAGTAAGAAGTAGTACAATTAAAGTTTTAGGTATCGGTTATTGACTTTTTACCCTTCTTTGGTGCCTTGGACACGAGCTAGGAACTTAAGATTTTGCATGAGGGAGGACTAGCAGCCGAGTTGCACTTGAGAATGTGAAAAGTGTTCATATGTAGCAAAAACCTGAGAAATCCGTCCGTTTTCGTTATTTGTTATCGAATCTACTTAAAGCAAGATCGTCACATTGGCCGCTCTTCTCTCTGAAACGGTTGTACTTATCCTCTAAAAAGCTATGTCGCGTGCTGCGGTATGCGGAGAAACTAAAAGCACCGTAGTAGAACACAGATGTAGCTTCTACGTTGACGTAATAGCCAGGAAGAAGTAGTACAATTCAAGTTTTAGGTATTGATTATTGACTTTTTAGCTGGCTTTGGTGCCTTGGACATGAGCTAGGACCTTAAGATTCAGCATGAAAGGAGGACTAGCAGCCTAGTTGCAAGGGAGAATGTGAAAAGTGTTCATATGTAGTAAAAACCTGAGAAATTCGTCCGTTTTCGTCATTTGTTATCGAATCGACTTAAAGCCAGATCGTCACATTGGCCGTTCTTCTCTCTGAAACGGTTGTACTTATCGTCTAGAAAGCTATGTCGCGTGCTGCGATATGCGGAGACACTAAAAGCACCATAGTAGAACACAAATGATGCTTCTAAGTTGATGTAATAGCCAGTAAGAAGTAGTCCAATTCAAGATTTAAGTATCGATTATTGACTTTTTAGCTGGCTTTGGTGCCTTGGACATAAGCTAGGATCTTATGATTCTGCATGAAACGAGGACTAGCGGCCGCGTTGCACGGGAGTATGTGAAAAGTGTTCATATGTAGTAAAAACCTGAAAAATCCGTCCATTTTCGTAATTTGTTATCGAATCGACTTAAAGCCAGATCGTCAAATTGGCCGCTCTTCTCTCTGAAACGGTTGTACTTATCGTCTGCAAAACTATGTCGCGTGCTGCGGTATACGGAGAAACTAAAAGCACCGTAGTAGAACACAGATGAAGCTTCTAAGTTGATGTAATAGCCAGTAAGAAGTAGTACAATTCAAGTTTTAGGTATTGATTATTGACTTTTTAGCTGGCTTTGGTGCCTTGGACATGAGCTAGGACCTTACGATTCTGCATGAAAGGAGGACTAGCAGCCGCGTTGCAAGGGAGAATGTGAAAAGTGTTCATATGTAGTAAAAACCTGAGAAATCGGTCCGTTTTCGGTCATTTGTTATCGAATCGACTTAAAGCCAGATCGTCACATTGGCCGCTCTTCTCTCTGAAACACTTGTACTTATCGTCTGCAAAGCTATGTCGCGTGCTGCGGTATGCGGAAACACTAAAATCACCATAGTAGAACACAGATGAACCTTCTAAGTTGCTGTAATAGCCAGTAAGAAGTAATACCATTCAAGTTTTAGGTATCGATTATTAACTTTTTAGCTGGCTTTGGTGCCTTGGACATGAGCTAGGACTTTAAGATTCTGCATGAAAGGAGGACTAGCAGCCGATTTGCATGGGAGAATGTGAAAAGTGTTCATATGTAGTAAAAACCCGAAAAAACCGTCCGTTTTCGTCATTTGTTATCGAATTGTCTTAAAGCCAGATCGTCACATTAGCCGCTCTTCACTCTGAAACGGTTGTACTTATCGATTGCAAAGCTATGTCGCGTGCTGCGGTATGCGGAGACACTAAAAGCACCATAGTAGAACACAGATGAAGCTTCTAAGTTGATGTAATAGCCAGTAAGAAGTAGTACAATTAAAGTTTTAGGTATCGGTTTTTGACTTTTTACCCTTCTTTGGTGCCTTGGACACGAGGTAGGAACTTAAGATTTTGCATGAGGGAGGCCTAGCAGCCGAGTTGCACGGGAGAATGTGAAAAGTGTTCATATGTAGTAAAAACCTGAGAAATCCGTCCGTTTTCGTCATTTGTTATCGAATCGACTTAAAGCCAGATCGTCACATTGGCCGCTCTTCTCTCTGAAACGGTTGTACTTATCGATTGCAAAGCTATGTCGCGTGCTGCGGTATGCGGAGACACTAAAAGCACCATAGTAGAACACAGATGAACCTTCTAAGTTGATGTAATAGCCAATAAGAAGTAGTACAATTCAAGTTTTAGGTATCGATTATTGACTTTTTAGCTGGGTTTGGTGCCTTGGACATGAGCTAGGACCTTAAGATTCTGCATGAAACGAGGACTAGCAGCCGAGTTGCAGGGGAGAATGTAAAAAGTGATCATATGAAGTAAAAACCTGAGAAATCCGTCCGTTTTCGTCATTTGTTATCGAATCGACTTAAAGCCAGATCGTCACATTGGCCGCTCTGCTCTCGGAAACGGTTGTACTTATCGTCTGCAAAGCTATGTCGCGTGCTGCGGTATGCGGAGGCTCTAAAAGCACCATAGTAGAACACAGATGAAACTTCTAAGTTGCTGTAATAGCCAGTAAGAAGTAATACCATTCAAGTTTTAGGTATCGATTATTGACTTTTTAGCTGGCTTTGGTGCCTTGGACATGAGCTAGGACTATAAGATTCTGCATAAAAGGTGGACTAGCAGCCCAGTTGCACGGGTGAATGTGAAATGTGTTCATATGTATTAAAAACCTGAGACATCCGTCCGTTTTCGTCATTTGTTATCGAATCGACTTAAAGCCAGATCGTCACATTGGCCGCTCTTCTCTCTGAAACGGTTGTACTTATCGTCTGCAAAGCTATGTCGCGTGCTGCGGTATGCGGAGACACTAAAAGCACCATAGTAGAACACAAATGAAGCTTCTAAGTTGATGTAATAGAAAGTAAGAAGTAGTTCAATTAAAGTTTTAGGTATCGGTTATTGACTTTTTACCCTTCTTTGGTGCCTTGGACACGAGCAAGGAACTTAAGATTTTGCATGAGGGAGGACTAGCAGCCGAGTTGCACGGGAGAATGTGAAAAGTGTTCATATGTAGTAAAAACCTGAGAAATCCGTCCGTTTTCGTCATTTGTTATCGAATCGACTTAAAGCCAGATCGTCACATTGGCCGCTCTTCTCTCTGAAAGCGTTGTACTTATCGTCTACAAAGCTATGTCGCGTGCTGCGATATGCGGAGACATTAAAAGCACCATAGTAGAACAGAAATGATGCTTCTAAGTTGATGTAATAGCCAGTAAGAAGTAGTCCAATTCAAGATTTAGGTATCGATTATTGAATTTTTAGCTGGCTTTGGTGCCTTGGACATGAGCTAGGACCTTATGATTCTGCATGAAACGAGGACTAGCGGGCGCGTTGCACGGGAGTATGTGAAAAGTGTTCATATGTAGTAAAAACCTGAGAAATCCGTCCATTTTCGTCATTTGTTATCGAATCCACTTAAAGCCAGATCGTCACATTGGCCGCTCTTCTCTCTGAAACGGTTGTACTTATCGTCTGCAAAACTATGTCGCGTGCTGCGGTATGCGGAGAAACTAAAAGCACCGTAGTAGAACACAGATGAAGCTTCTAAGTTGATGTAATGGCCAGGAAGAAGTAGTACAATTCAAGTTTTAGGTATCGATTATTGACTTTTTAGCTGGCTCTGGTGCCTTGGAAAATGAGCTAGGACCTTAAGATTCTACATGAAAGGAGGACTAGCAGCCGAGTTGCATGGGAGAATGTGAAAAGTGTTCATATGTAGTAAAAACCTGACAAATCGGTCCGTTTTTGTCATTTGTTATCGAATCGACTTAAAGCCAGATCGTCACATTGGCCGCTCTTCTCTCTGAAACGCTTGTACTTATCGTCTGCAAAGCTATGTCGCGTGCTGCGGTATGCGGAGGCACTAAAAGCACCATAGTAGAACACAGATGAAGCTCCTAAGTTGATGTAATAGCCAGTAAGAAGTAGTACAATTCAAGTTTTAGGTATTGATTATTGACTTTTTAGCTGGCTTTGGTACCTTGGACATGAGCTAGGACCTTAAGGTTCTGCATGAAAGGAGGACTAGCAGCCGAGTTGCACGGGACAATGCGAAAAGTGTTCATATGTAGTAAAAACCTAAGAAATTCGTCCGTTTTCGTCATTTCTTATCCAATCGACTTAAAGCCAGATCGTCACATTGGCCGCTCTTCTCTCTGAAACGGTTGTACTTATCGTCTGCAAAGCTATGTCGCATGCTGCGGTATGCGGAGACAATAAAAGCACCATAGTAGAACACAGATGAAGCTTCTAATTTGACGTAATAGCCAGGAAGAAGTAGTACAATTAAAGTTTTAGGTATCGACTATTGACTTTTTAGCTGGCTTTGGTGCCTTGGACATGAGCTAGGACCTTAACATTCTGCATGAAAGGAGGACTAGCAGCCGATTTGCATGGGAGAATGTGAAAAGTGTTCATATGTAGTAAAAACCCGAGAAAACCGTCCGTTTTCGTCATTTGTTATCGAATTGTCTTAAAGCCAGATCGTCACATTAGCCGCTCTTCACTCTGAAACGGTTGTACTTATCGATTGCAAAGCTATGTCGCGTGCTGCGGTATGCGGAGAAACTAAAAGCACCGTAGTAGAACACAGATGAAGCTTCTAAGTTGATGTAATGGCCAGGAAGAAGTAGTACAATTCAAGTTTTAGGTATCGATTATTGACTTTTTAGCTGGCTCTGGTGCCTTGGAAAATGAGCTAGGACCTTAAGATTCTACATGAAAGGAGGACTAGCAGCCGAGTTGCATGGGAGAATGTGAAAAGTGTTCATATGTAGTAAAAACCTGACAAATCGGTCCGTTTTTGTCATTTGTTATCGAATCGACTTAAAGCCAGATCGTCACATTGGCCGCTCTTCTCTCTGAAACGCTTGTACTTATCGTCTGCAAAGCTATGTCGCGTGCTGCGGTATGCGGAGGCACTAAAAGCACCATAGTAGAACACAGATGAAGCTCCTAAGTTGATGTAATAGCCAGTAAGAAGTAGTACAATTCAAGTTTTAGGTATTGATTATTGACTTTTTAGCTGGCTTTGGTACCTTGGACATGAGCTAGGACCTTAAGGTTCTGCATGAAAGGAGGACTAGCAGCCGAGTTGCACGGGACAATGCGAAAAGTGTTCATATGTAGTAAAAACCTAAGAAATTCGTCCGTTTTCGTCATTTCTTATCCAATCGACTTAAAGCCAGATCGTCACATTGGCCGCTCTTCTCTCTGAAACGGTTGTACTTATCGTCTGCAAAGCTATGTCGCATGCTGCGGTATGCGGAGACAATAAAAGCACCATAGTAGAACACAGATGAAGCTTCTAATTTGACGTAATAGCCAGGAAGAAGTAGTACAATTAAAGTTTTAGGTATCGACTATTGACTTTTTAGCTGGCTTTGGTGCCTTGGACATGAGCTAGGACCTTAACATTCTGCATGAAAGGAGGACTAGCAGCCGATTTGCATGGGAGAATGTGAAAAGTGTTCATATGTAGTAAAAACCCGAGAAAACCGTCCGTTTTCGTCATTTGTTATCGAATTGTCTTAAAGCCAGATCGTCACATTAGCCGCTCTTCACTCTGAAACGGTTGTACTTATCGATTGCAAAGCTATGTCGCGTGCTGCGGTATGCGGAGACACTAAAAGCACCATAGTAGAACACAGATGAAGCTTCTAAGTTGATGTAATAGCCAGTAAGAAGTAGTACAATTAAAGTTTTAGGTATCGGTTTTTGACTTTTTACCCTTCTTTGGTGCCTTGGACACGAGCTAGGAACTTAAGATTTTGCATGAGGGAGGCCTAGCAGCCGAGTTGCACGGGAGAATGTGAAAAGTGTTGATATGTAGTAAAAACCTGAGAAATCCGTCCGTTTTCGTCATTTGTTATCGAATCGACTTAAAGCCAGATCGTCACAATGGCCGCTCTTCTCTCTGAAACGGTTGTACTTATCGTCTGCAAAACTACACTCCTGGAAATTGAAATAAGAACACCGTGAATTCATTGTCCCAGGAAGGGGAAACTTTATTGACACATTCCTGGGGTCAGATAAATCACATGATCACACTGACAGAACCACAGGCACATAGACACAGGCAATAGAGCATGCACAATGTCGGCACTAGTACAGTGTATATCCACCTTTCGCAGCAATGCAGGCTGCTATTCTCCCAAGGAGACGATCGTAGAGATGCTGGATGTAGTCCTGTGGAACGGCTTGCCAAGCCATTTCCACCTGGCGCCTCAGTTGGATCAGCGTTCGTGCTGGACGTGCAGACCGCGTGAGACGACGCTTCATCCAGTCCCAAACTTACCCAATGGGGGACAGATCCGGAGATCTTGCTGGCCAGGGTAGATGACTTACACCTTCTAGAGCACGTTGGGTGGCACGGGATACATCCGGACGTACATTGTCCTGTTGGAACAGCAAGTTCCCTTGCCGGTCTAGGAATGGTAGAACGATGGGTTCGATGACGGTTTGGAAGTACCGTGCACTATCCAGTGTCCTTTCGACGATCACCAGAGGTGTACGGCCAGTGTAGGAGATCGCTCCCCACACCATGATGCCGGGTGTTTGCCCTGTGTGCCTCAGTCATATGCAGTCCTGATTGTGGCGCTCACCTGCACGGTGCCAAACACGCATACGACCATCATTGGCACCAAGGCAGAAGCGACTCTCATCGCTGAAGACGACACGTCTCCATTCGTCCCTGCATTCACGCCTGTCGCGACACCACTGGAGGCGGGCTGCACGATGTTGGGGCGTGAGCGGAAGACGGCCTAACGGTGTGCGGGACCGTAGCCCAGCTTCATGGAGACGGTTGCGAATGGTCCTCGCCGATACCCCAGGAGCAACAGTGTCCCTAATTTGCTGGGAAGTGGCGGTGCGGTCCCCTACGGCACTGCGTAGGATCCTACGGTCTTGGCGTGCATCCGTGCGTCGCTGCGGTCCGGTCCCACGTCGACGGCACGTGCACCTTCCGCCGACCACTGGCGACAACATCGATGACTGTGGAGACCTCACGCCCCACGTGTTGAGCAATTCGGCGGTTCGTCCACCCGGTTTCCCGCATGCCCACTATACGCCCTCGCTCAAAGTCCGTCAACTGCACATACGGTTCACGTCCACGCTGTCGCGGCATGCTACCAGTGTTAAAGACTGCGATGGAGCTCCGTATGCCACGGCAAACTGGCTGACACTGACGGCGGCGGTGCACAAATGCTGCGCAGCTAGCGCCATTCGACGGCAAACACCGCGGTTCCTGGTGTGTCCGCTGTGCCGTGCGTGTGATCATTGCTTGTACAGCCCTCTCGCAGTGTCCGGAGCAAGTATTGTGGGTCTGACACACCGGTGTCAATGTGTTCTTTTTTCCATTTCCAGGAGTGTATGTCGCGTGCTGCGGTATGCGGAGAAACTAAAAGCACCGTAGTAGAACACAGATGTAGCTTCTACGTTGACGTAATAGCCAGGAAGAAGTAGTACAATTCAAGTTTTAGGTATTGATTATTGACTTTTTAGCTGGCTTTGGTGCCTTGGACATGAGCTAGGACCTTAAGATTCTGCATGAAAGGAGGAGTAGCAGCCTAGTTGCAAGGGAGAATGTGAAAAGTGTTCATATGTAGTAAAAACCTGAGAAATCGGTCCGTTTTCGTCATTTGTTATCGAATCGACTTAAAGCCAGATCGTCACATTGGCCGCTCTTCTCTCTGAAACGGTTGTACTTATCGTCTACAAAGCTATGTCGCGTGCTGCGATATGCGGAGACACTAAAAGCACCATAGTAGAACACAAATGATGCTTCTAAGTTGATGTAATAGCCAGTAAGAAGTAGTCCAATTCAAGATTTAGGTATCGATTATTGACTTTTTAGCTGGCTTTGGTGCCTTGGACATGAGCTAGGACCTTATGATTCGGCATGAAACGAGGACTAGCGGCCGCGTTGCACGGGAGTATGTGAAAAGTGTTCATATGTAGTAAAAACCTGAGAAATCCGTCCATTTTCGTCATTTGTTATCGAATCGACTTAAAGCCAGATCGTCACATTGGCCGCTCTGCTCTCGGAAACGGTTGTACTTATCGTCTGCAAAGCTATGTCGCGTGCTGCGGTATACGGAGGCTCTAAAACCACGATAGTAGAACACAGATGAAACTTCTAAGTTGCTGTAATAGCCAGTAAGAAGTAATACCATTCAAGTTTTAGGTATCGATTATTGACTTTTTAGCTGGCTTTGGTGCCTTGGACATGAGCTAGGACTTTAAGATTCTGCATAAAAAGAGGACTAGCAGCCCAGTTGCACGGGAGAATGTGAAAAGTGTTCATATGTATTAAAAACCTGAGACATCCGTCCGTTTTCGTCATTTGTTATCGAATCGACTTAAAGCCAGATCGTCACATTGGCCGCTCTTCTCTCTGAAACGGTTGTACTTATCGTCTGCAAAGCTATGTCACGTGCTGCGGTATGCGGAGACACTAAAAGCACCATAGTAGAACACAGATGAAGCTTCTAAGTTGATGTAATAGCCAGTAAGAAGTAGTACAATTAAAGTTTTAGGTATCGGTTATTGACTTTTTACCCTTCTTTGGTGCCATGGACACGAGCTAGGAACTTAAGATTTTGCATGAGGGAGGACTAGCAGCCGAGTTGCACGGGAGAATGTGAAAAGTGTTCATATGTAGTAAAAACCTGAGAAATCCGTCCGTTTTCGTCATTTGTTATCGAATCGACTTAAAGCCAGATCGTCACATTGGCCGCTCTTCTCTCTGAAACGGTTGTACTTATCGTCTACAAAGCTATGTCGCGTGCTGCGGTATGCGGAGACACTAAAAGCACCATAGTAGAACACAGATGAAGCTTCTAAGCTGATGTAATAGCCAGTAAGAAGTAGTACAATTCATGTTATAGGTATCGATTATTGACTTCTTAGCTGGCTTTGGTGACTTGAACATGAGCTAGGACCTTAAGATTCTGCATGAAGGGAGGACTAGCAGCCGAGTTGCGCTGGAGAATGTGGAAAATGTTCATATGTAGTAAAAACCTGAGAAATCCGTCCATTTTCGTCATTTGTTATCGAATCGACTTAAAGCCAGATCGTCACATTGGCCGCTCTTCTCTCTGAAACGGTTGTACTTGTCGTCTGCAAAACTATGTCGCGTGCTGCGGTATGCGGACACACTAAAAGCACCATAGTAGAACCCAGATGAAGCTTCTAAGTTGATGTAATAGCCAGTAAGAAGTAGTACAATTAAAGTTTTAGGTATCAGTTAATGACTTTTTACCCTTCTTTGGTGCCTTGGACACGTTCTAGGAAATTAAGATTTTGCATGAAGGAGGACTATCAGCCGAGTTGCACGGGAGAATGTGAAAAGTGTTCATATGTAGTAAAAACCGGAGACATCCGTCCGTTTTCGTCATCTGTTATCGAATCGACTTAAAGAAAGACCGTCAAATTGGCCGCTCTTCTCTCTGAAACGCTTGTACTTATCGTCTGCAATGCTATGTCGCGTGCTGCGGTATGCGGAGGCACTAAAAGCACCATAGTAGAACACAGATGAAGCTCCTAAGTTGATGTAATAGCCAGTAAGAAGTAGTACAATTCAAGTTTTAGGTATTGATTATTGATTTTTTCGCTGGCTTTGGTGCCTTGGACATGAGCTAGGACCTTAAGATTCTGCATGAAAGGAGGACTAGCAGCCGAGTTGCACGGGAGAATGCGAAAAGTGTTCATATGTAGTAAAAACCTAAGAAATTCGTCCGTTTTCGTCATTTGTTATCCAATCGACTTAAAGCCAGATCGTCACATTGGCCGCTCTTCTCTCTGAAACGGTTGTACTTATCGTCTGCAAAGCTATGTCGCATGCTGCGGTATGCGGAGACAATAAAAGCACCATAGTAGAACACAGATGAAGCTTCTAATTTGACGTAATAGCCAGGAAGAAGTAGTACAAATCAAGCTTTAGGTATCGACTATTGACTTTTTAGTTGGCTTTGGTGCCTTGGACATGAGCTAGGACCTTAACATTCTGCATGAAAGGAGGACTAGCAGCCGATTTGCATGGGAGAATGTGAAAAGTGTTCATATGTAGTAAAAACCCGAAAAAACCGTCCGTTTCCGTCATTTGTTATCGAATTGTCTTAAAGCCAGATCGTCACATTAGCCGCTCTTCACTCTGAAACGGTTGTACTTATCGATTGCAAAGCTATGTCGCGTGCTGCGGTATGCGGAGACACTAAAAGCACCATAGTAGAACACAGATGAAGCTTCTAAGTTGATGTAATAGCCAGTAAGAAGTAGTACAATTAAAGTTTTAGGTATCGGTTTTTGACTTTTTACCCTTCTTTGGTGCCTTGGACACGAGGTAGGAACTTAAGTTTTTGCATGAGGGAGGCCTAGCAGCCGAGTTGCACGGGAGAATGTGAAAAGTGTTCATATGTAGTAAAAACCTGAGAAATCCATTCGTTTTCGTCATTTGTTATCGAATCGACTTAAAGCCAGATCGTCACAATGGCCGCTCTTCTCTCTGAAACGGTTGTACTTATCGTCTGCAAAACTATGACGCGTCCTGCGGTATGCGGAGAAACTAAAAGCACCGTAGTAGAACACAGATGTAGCTTCTACGTTGACGTAATAGCCAGGAAGAAGTAGTACAATTCAAGTTTTAGGTATTGATTATTAACTTTTTAGCTGGCTTTGGTGCCTTGGACATGAGCTAGGACCTTAAGATTCTGCATGAAAGGAGGAGTAGCAGCCTAGTTGCAAGGGAGAATGTGAAAAGTGTTCATATGTAGTAAAAACCTGAGAAATCGGTCCGTTTTCGTCATTTGTTATCGAATCGACTTAAAGCCAGATCGTCACATTGGCCGCTCTTCTCTCTGAAACGGTTGTACTTATCGTCTACAAAGCTATGTCGCGTGCTGCGATATGCGGAGACACTAAAAGCACCATAGTAGAACACAAATGATGCTTCTAAGTTGATGTAATAACCAGTAAGAAGTAGTCCAATTCAAGATTTAGGTATCGATTATTGACTTTTTAGCTGGCTTTGGTGCCTTGGACATGAGCTAGGACCTTATGATTCTGCATGAAACGAGGACTAGCGGCCGCGTTGCACGGGAGCATGTGAAAAGTGTTCATATGTAGTAAAAACCTGAGAAATCCGTCCATTTTCGTCATTTGTTATCGAATCGACTTAAAGCCAGATCGTCACATTGGCCGCTCTGCTCTCGGAAACGGTTGTACTTATCGTCTGCAAAGCTATGTCGCGTGCTGCGGTATGCGGAGGCTCTAAAAGCACCATAGTAGAACACAGATGAAACTTCTAAGTTGCTGTAATAGCCAGTAAGAAGTAATACCATTCAAGTTTTAGGTATCGATTATTGACTTTTTAGCTGGCTTTGGTGCCTTGGACATGAGCTAGGACTTTAAGATTCTGCATAAAAGGAGGACTAGCAGCCCAGTTGCACGGGAGAATGTGAAAAGTGTTCATATGTATTAAAAACCTGAGACATCCGTCCGTTTTCGTCATTTGTTATCGAATCGACTTAAAGCCAGATCGTCACATTGGCCGCTCTTCTCTCTGAAACGGTTGTACTTATCGTCTGCAAAGCTATGTCACGTGCTGCGGTATGCGGGGACACTAAAATCACCATAGTAGAACACAGATGAAGCATCTACGTTGATGTAATAGCCAGTAAGAAGTAGTACAATTCAAGTTTTAGGTATTGATTATTGACTTTTTAGCTGGCTTTGGTGCCTTGGACATGAGCTAGGACCTTAAGATTCTGCATGAAAGGACGACTAGCAGCCGAGTTGCAAGGGAGAATGTGAAAAGTGTTCATATGTAGTAAAAACCTGAGAAATCCGTCCGTTTTCGTCATTTGTTATCGAATCGACTTAAAGCCAGAGCGTCACATTGGCCACTCTTCTCTCTGAAACACTTGTACTTATCGTCTGCAAAGCTATGTCGCGTGCTGCGGTATGCGGAGACACTAAAAGCACCATAGTAGAACACAGATGAACCTTCTAAGTTGATGTAATAGCCAATAAGAAGTAGTACAATTCAAGTTTTAGGTATCGATTATTGACTTTTTAGCTGGGTTTGGTGCCTTGGACATGAGCTAGGACCTTAAGATTCTGCATGAAACGAGGACTAGCAGCCGAGTTGCAGGGGAGAATGTAAAAAGTGATCATATGAAGTAAAAACCTGAGAAATCCGTCCGTTTTCGTCATTTGTTATCGAATCGACTTAAAGCCAGATCGTGACATTGGCCGCTCTGCTCTCGGAAACGGTTGTACTTATCGTCTGCAAAGCTATGTCGCGTGCTGCGGTATGCGGAGGCTCTAAAAGCACCATAGTAGAATACAGATGAAACTCCTAAGTTGCTGTAATAGCCAGTAAGAAGTAATACCATTCAAGTTTTAGGTATCGATTATTGACTTTTTAGCTGGCTTTGGTGCCTTGGACATGAGCTAGGACTATAAGATTCTGCATAAAAGGTGGACTAGCAGCCCAGTTGCACGGGAGAATGTGAAAAGTGTTCATATGTATTAAAAACCTGAGACATCCGTCCGTTTTCGTCATTTGTTAACGAATCGACTTAAAGCCATATCGTCACATTGGCCGCTCTTCTCTCTGAAACGGTTGTACTTATCGTCTGCAAAGCTATGTCGCGTGCTGCGGTATGCGGAGACACTAAAAGCACCATAGTAGAACACAGATGAAGCTTCTAAGTTGATGTAATAGAAAGTAAGAAGTAGTTCAATTAAAGTTTTAGGTATCGGTTATTGACTTTTTACCCTTCTTTGGTGCCTTGGACACGAGCAAGGAACTTAAGATTTTGCATGAGGGAGGACTAGCAGCCGAGTTGCACGGGAGAATGTGAAAAGTGTTCATATGTAGTAAAAACCTGAGAAATCCGTCCGTTTTCGTCATTTGTTATCGAATCGACTTAAAGCCAGATCGTCACATTGGCCGCTCTTCTCTCTGAAACGGTTGTACTTATCGTCTACAAAGCTATGTCGCGTGCTGCGATATGCGGAGACATTAAAAGCACCATAGTAGAACAGAAATGATGCTTCTAAGTTGATGTAATAGCCAGTAAGAAGTAGTCCAATTCAAGATTTAGGTATCGATTATTGAATTTTTAGCTGGCTTTGGTGCCTTGGACATGAGCTAGGACCTTATGATTCTGCATGAAACGAGGACTAGCGAGCGCGTTGCACGGGAGTATGTGAAAAGTGTTCATATGTAGTAAAAACCTGAGAAATCCGTCCATTTTCGTCATTTGTTATCGAATCCACTTAAAGCCAGATCGTCACATTGGCCGCTCTTCTC
This sequence comes from Schistocerca gregaria, assembly GCF_023897955.1. Classification (NCBI taxonomy): domain Eukaryota; kingdom Metazoa; phylum Arthropoda; class Insecta; order Orthoptera; family Acrididae; genus Schistocerca; species Schistocerca gregaria. Next base: position 4,563,995 of record NW_026061736.1, on the reverse strand, counting down.
TCTGAAACGGTTGTACTTATCGTCTGCAAAACTATGTCGCGTGCTGCGGTATGCGGAGAAACTAAAAGCACCGTAGTAGAACACAGATGAAGCTTCTAAGTTGATGTAATGGCCAGGAAGAAGTAGTACAATTCAAGTTTTAGGTATCGATTATTGACTTTTTAGCTGGCTTTGGTGCCTTGGAAAATGAGCTAGGACCTTAAGATTCTACATGAAAGGAGGACTAGCAGCCGAGTTGCAAGGGAGAATGTGAAAAGTGTTCATATGTAGTAAAAACCTGACAAATCGGTCCGTTTTTGTCATTTGTTATGGAATCGACTTAAAGCCAGATCGTCACATTGGCCGCTCTTCTCTCTGAAACGCTTGTACTTATCGTCTGCAAAGCTATGTCGCGTGCTGCGGTATGCGGAGGCACTAAAAGCACCATAGTAGAACACAGATGAAGCTCCTAAGTTGATGTAATAGCCAGTAAGAAGTAGTACAATTCAAGTTTTAGGTATTGATTATTGACTTTTTAGCTGGCTTTGGTGCCTTGGACATGAGCTAGGACCTTAAGATTCTGCATGAAAGGAGGACTAGCAGCCGAGTTGCACGGGACAATGCGAAAAGTGTTCATATGTAGTAAAAACCTAAGAAATTCGTCCGTTTTAGTCATTTGTTATCCAATCGACTTAAAGCCAGATCGTCACATTGGCCGCTCTTCTCTCTGAAACGGTTGTACTTATCGTCTGCAAAGCTATGTCGCATGCTGCGGTATGCGGAGACAATAAAAGCACCATAGTAGAACACAGATGAAGCTTCTAATTTGACGTAATAGCCAGGAAGAAGTAGTACAATTAAAGTTTTAGGTATCGACTATTGACTTTTTAGCTGGCTTTGGTGCCTTGGACATGAGCTAGGACCTTAACATTCTGCATGAAAGGAGGACTAGCAGCCGATTTGCATGGGAGAATGTGAAAAGTGTTCATATGTAGTAAAAACCCGAGAAAACCGTCCGTTTTCGTCATTTGTTATCGAATTGTCTTAAAGCCAGATCGTCACATTAGCCGCTCTTCACTCTGAAACGGTTGTACTTATCGATTGCAAAGCTATGTCGCGTGCTGCGGTATGCGGAGACACTAAAAGCACCATAGTAGAACACAGATGAAGCTTCTAAGTTGATGTAATAGCCAGTAAGAAGAAGTACAATTAAAGTTTTAGGTATCGGTTTTTGACTTTTTACCCTTCTTTGGTGCCTTGGACACGAGCTAGGAACTTAAGATTTTGCATGAGGGAGGCCTAGCAGCCGAGTTGCACGGGAGAATGTGAAAAGTGTTGATATGTAGTAAAAACCTGAGAAATCCGTCCGTTTTCGTCATTTGTTATCGAATCGACTTAAAGCCAGATCGTCACAATGGCCGCTCTTCTCTCTGAAACGGTTGTACTTATCGTCTGCAAAACTATGTCGCGTGCTGCGGTATGCGGAGAAACTAAAAGCACCGTAGTAGAACACAGATGTAGCTTCTACGTTGACGTAATAGCCAGGAAGAAGTAGTACAATTCAAGTTTTAGGTATTGATTATTGACTTTTTAGCTGGCTTTGGTGCCTTGGACATGAGCTAGGACCTTAAGATTCTGCATGAAAGGAGGAGTAGCAGCCTAGTTGCAAGGGAGAATGTGAAAAGTGTTCATATGTAGTAAAAACCTGAGAAATCGGTCCGTTTTCGTCATTTGTTATCGAATCGACTTAAAGCCAGATCGTCACATTGGCCGCTCTTCTCTCTGAAACGGTTGTACTTATCGTCTACAAAGCTATGTCGCGTGCTGCGATATGCGGAGACACTAAAAGCACCATAGTAGAACACAAATGATGCTTCTAAGTTGATGTAATAGCCAGTAAGAAGTAGTCCAATTCAAGATTTAGGTATCGATTGTTGACTTTTTAGCTGGCTTTGGTGCCTTGGACATGAGCTAGGACCTTATGATTCGGCATGAAACGAGGACTAGCGGCCGCGTTGCACGGGAGTATGTGAAAAGTGTTCATATGTAGTAAAAACCTGAGAAATCCGTCCATTTTCGTCATTTGTTATCGAATCGACTTAAAGCCAGATCGTCACATTGGCCGCTCTGCTCTCGGAAACGGTTGTACTTATCGTCTGCAAAGCTATGTCGCGTGCTGCGATATGCGGAGACATTAAAAGCACCATAGTAGAACACAAATGATGCTTCTAAGTTGATGTAATACCCAGTAAGAAGTAGTCCAATTCAAGATTTAGGTATCGATTATTGACTTTTTAGCTGGCTTTGGTGCCTTGGACATGAACTAGGGCCTTATGATTCTGCATGAAACGAGGACTAGCGGCCGCGTTGCACGGGAGTATGTGAAAAGTGTTCATATGTAGTAAAAACCTGAGAAATCCGTCCATTTTCGTCATTTGTTATAGAATCCACTTAAAGCCAGATCGTCACATTGGCCGCTCTTCTCTCTGAAACGGTTGTACTTATCGTCTGCAAAACTATGTCGCGTGCTGCGGTATGCGGAGAAACTAAAAGCACCGTAGTAGAACACAGATGAAGCTTCTAAGTTGATGTAATGGCCAGGAAGAAGTAGTACAATTCAAGTTTTAGGTATTGATTATTGACTTTTTAGCTGGCTTTGGTGCCTTGGAAAATGAGCTAGGACCTTAAGATTCTGCATGAAAGGACGACTAGCAGCCGAGTAGCAAGGGAGAATGTGGAAAATGTTCATATGTAGTAAAAACCTGAGAAATCGGTCCGTTTTCGTCATTTGTTATCGAATCGACTTAAAGCCAGATCGTCACATTGGCCGCTCTTCTCTCTGAAACGCTTGTACTTATCGTCTGCAAAGCTATGTCGCGTCCTGCGGAATGCGGAGACACTTAACTCACCATAGTAGAACACAGATGAAGCTTCTAAGTTGATGTAATAGCCAGTAAGAAGTAGTACAATTGAAGTTTTAGGTATCGATTATTGACTTTTTAGCTGGCTTTGGTGCCTTGAACATGAGCTAGGACCTTAAGATTCTGCATGAAAGGTGGACTAGCAGCCGAGTTGCAGGGGAGAATGTAAAAAGTGTTCATATGAAGTAAAAACCTGAGAAATCCGTCCGTTTTCGTCATTTGTTATCGAATCGACTTAAAGCCAGATCGTCACATTGGCCGCTCTACTCTCGGAAACGGTTGTACTTATCGTCTGCAAAGCTATGTCGCTTGTTGCCGTAGGCGGAAACAGAAAAGCACCATAGTAGAACACAGATGAAGCTTCTAAGTTGATGTAATAGCCAGTAAGAAGTAGTACAATACTAGTTTTAGGTATCGATTATTGACTTTTTAGCTGGCTTTGGTGCCTTGGACATGAGCTAGTACCTTATGATTCTGCATGAAAGGAGGACTAGCAGCCGAGTTGCACGGGAGAATGTGAAAAGTGTTCATATGTAGTAAAAACCTGAGAAATCGGTCCGTTTTCGTCATTTGTTATCGAATCGACTTAAAGCCAGATCGTCACATTGGCCACTCTTCTCTCTGAAACACTTGTACTTATCGTCTGCAAACATATGTCGCGTGCTGCGGTATGCGGAGACACTAAAAGCACCATAGTAGAACACAGATGAACCTTCTAAGTTGATGTAATAGCCAGTAAGAAGTAGTACAATTCAAGTTTTAGGTATCGATTATTGACTTTTTAGCTGGCTTTGGTGCCTTGGACATGAGCTAGGACCTTAAGATTCTGCATGAAAGGAGGACTAGCAGCCGAGTTGCAGGGGAGAATGTAAAAAGTGTTCATATGAAGTAAAAACCTGAGAAATCCGTCCGTTTTCGTCATTTGTTATCGAATCGACTTAAAGCCAGATCGTCACATTGGCCGCTCTGCTCTCGGAAACGGTTGTACTTATCGTCTGCAAAGCTATGTCGCGTGCTGCGGTATGCGGAGGCTCTAAAAGCACCATAGTAGAACACAGATGAAACTTCTAAGTTGCTGTAATAGCCAGTAAGAAGTAATACCATTCAAGTTTTAGGTATCGATTATTGACTTTTTAGCTGGCTTTGGTGCCTTGGACATGAGCTAGGACTTTAAGATTCTGCATAAAAGGAGGACTAGCAGCCCAGTTGCACGGGAGAATGTGAAAAGTGTTCATATGTATTAAAAACCTGAGACATCCGTCCGTTTTCGTCATTAGTTATCGAATCGACTTAGAGCCAGATCGTCACATTGGCCGCTCTTCTCTCTGAAACGGTTGTACTTATCGTCTGCAAAAATATGTCGCGTGCTGCGGTATGCGGAGACACTAAAAGCACAATAGTAGAACACAGATGAAGCTTCTAAGTTGATGTAATAGCCAGTAAGAAGTAGTACAATTACAGTTTTAAGTATCGGTTATTGACTTTTTACCCTTCTTTGGTGCCTTGGACACGAGCTAGGAACTTAAGATTTTGCATGAGGGAGGACTACCAGCCGAGTTGCACGGGAGAATGTGAAAAGTGTTGATATGTAGTAAAAACCTGAGAAATCCGTCCGTTTTCGTCATTTGTTATCGAATCAAAGCCAGATCGTCACATTGGCCGCTCTTCTCTCTGAAACGGTTGTACTTATCGTCTACAAAGCTATGTCGCGTGCTGCGATATGCGGAGACATTAAAAGCACCATAGTAGAACACAAATGATGCTTCTAAGTTGATGTAATAGCCAGTAAGAAGTAGTCCAATTCAAGATTTAGGTATCGATTATTGACTTTTTAGCTGGCTTTGGTGCCTTGGACATGAGCTAGGACCTTAAGATTCTGCATGAAAGGTGGAGTAGCAGCCGAGTTGCAGGGGAGAATGTAAAAAGTGTTCATATGAAGTAAAAACCTGAGAAATCCGTCCGTTTTCGTCATTTGTTATCGAATCGACTTAAAGCCAGATCGTCACATTGGCCGCTCTTCTCTCTGAAACGGTTGTACTTATCGTCTACAAAGCTATGTCGCGTGCTGCGATATGCGGAGACATTAAAAGCACCATAGTAGAACACAAATGATGCTTCTAAGTTGATGTAATAGCCAGTAAGAAGTAGTCCAATTCAAGATTTAGGTATCGATTATTGACTTTTTAGCTGGCTTTGGTGCCTTGGACATGAGCTAGGGCCTTATGATTCTGCATGAAACGATGACTAGCGGCCGCGTTGCACGGGAGTATGTGAAAAGTGTTCATATGTAGTAAAAACCTGAGAAATCCGTCCGTTTTCGTCATTTTTTATCGAATCGACTTAAAGCCAGATCGTCACAATGGCCGCTCTTCTCTCTGAAACGGTTGTACTTATCGTCTGCAAAACTATGTCGCGTGCTGCGGTATGCGGAGAAACTAAAAGCACCGTAGTAGAACACAGATGTAGCTTCTACGTTGACGTAATAGCCAGGAAGAAGTAGTACAATTCAAGTTTTAGGTATTGATTATTGACTTTTTAGCTGGCTTTGGTGCCTTGGACATGAGCTAGGACCTTAAGATTCTGCATGAAAGGAGGAGTAGCAGCCTAGTTGCAAGGGAGAATGTGAAAAGTGTTCATATGTAGTAAAAACCTGAGAAATCCGTCCGTTTTCGTCATTTGTTATCGAATCGACTTAAAGCCAGATCGTCACATTGGCCGCTCTTCTCTCTGAAACGGTTGTACTTATCGTCTACAAAGCTATGTCGCGTGCTGCGATATGCGGAGACACTAAAAGCACCATAGTAGAGCACAAATGATGCTTCTAAGTTGATGTAATAGCCAGTAAGAAGTAGTACAATTCAAGATTTAGGTATCGATTATTGACTTTTTAGCTGGCTTTGGTGCCTTGGACATGAGCTAGGACCTTATGATTCTGCATGAAACGAGGACTAGCGGCCGCGTTGCACGGGAGTATGTGAAAAGTGTTCATATGTAGTAAAAACCTGAGAAATCCGTCCATTTTCGTCATTTGTTATCGAATCGACTTAAAGCCAGATCGTCACATTGGCCGCTCTGCTCTCGGAAACGGTTGTACTTATCGTCTGCAAAGCTATGTCGTGTGCTGCGGTATGCGGAGACACTAAAAGCACCATAGTAGAACACAGATGAAGCATCTACGTTGATGTAATAGCCAGTAAGAAGTAGTACAATTCAAGTTTTAGGTATTGATTATTGACTTTTTAGCTGGCTTTGGTGCCTTGGACATGAGCTAGGACCTTAAGATTCTGCATGAAAGGAGGACTAGCAGCCGAGTGGCAAGGGAGAATGTGAAAAGTGTTCATATGTAGTAAAAACCTGAGAAATCGGTCCGTTTTCGTCATTAGTTATCGAATCGACTTAAAGCCAGATCGTCACATTGGCCGCTCTTCTCTCTGAAACACTTGTACTTATCGTCTGCAAAGCTATGTCGCGTGCTGCGGTATGCGGAGACACTAAAAGCACCATAGTAGAACACAGATGAACCTTCTAAGTTGATGTAATAGCCAGTAAGAAGTAGTACAATTCAAGTTTTAGGTATCGATTATTGACTTTTTAGCTGGCTATGGTGCCTTGGACATGAGCTAGGACCTTAAGATTCTGCATGAAACGAGGACTAGCAGCCGAGTTGCAGGGGAGAATGTAAAAAGTGTTCATATGAAGTAAAAACCTGAGAAATCCGTCCGTTTTCGTCATTTGTTATCGAATCGACTTAAAGCCAGATCGTCACATTGGCCGCTCTGCTCTCGGAAACGGTTGTACTTATCGTCTGCAAAGCTATGTCGCGTGCTGCGGTATGCGGAGGCTCTAAAAGCACCATAGTAGAACACAGATGAAACTTCTAAGTTGCTGTAATAGCCAGTAAGAAGTAATACCATTCAAGTTTTAGGTATCGATTATTGACTTTTTAGCTGGCTTTGGTGCCTTGGACATGAGCTAGGACTATAAGATTCTGCATAAAAGGTGGACTAGCAGCCCAGTTTTCGGGAGAATGTGAAAAGTGTTCATATGTATTAAAAACCTGAGACATCCGTCCGTTTTCGTCATTTGTTATCGAATCGACTTAAAGCCAGATCGTCACATTGGCCGCTCTTCTCTCTGAAACGGTTGTACTTATCGTCTGCAAAGCTATGTCGCGTGCTGCGGTATGCGGAGACACTAAAAGCACCATAGTAGAACACAGATGAAGCTTCTAAGTTGATGTAATAGAAAGTAAGAAGTAGTACAATTAAAGTTTTGGGTATCGGTTATTGACTTTTTACCCTTCTTTGGTGCCTTGGACACGAGCAAGGAACTTAAGATTTTGCATGAGGGAGGACTAGCAGCCGAGTTGCACGGGAGAATGTGAAAAGTGTTCATATGTAGTAAAAACCTGAGAAATCCGTCCGTTTTCGTCATTTGTTATCGAATCGACTTAAAGCCAGATTGTCACATTGGCCGCTCTTCTCTCTGAAACGGTTGTACTTATCGTCTACAAAGCTATGTCGCGTGCTGCGATATGCGGAGACATTAAAAGCACCATAGTAGAACACAAATGATGCTTCTAAGTTGATGTAATAGCCAGTAAGAAGTAGTCCAATTCAAGATTTAGGTATCGATTATTGACTTTTTAGCTGGCTTTGGTGCCTTGGACATGAGCTAGGGCCTTATGATTCTGCATGAAACGAGGACTAGCGGCCGCGTTGCACGGGAGTATGTGAAAAGTGTTCATATGTAGTAAAAACCTGAGAAATCCGTCCATTTTCGTCATTTGTTATCGAATCCACTTAAAGCCAGATCGTCACATTGGCCGCTCTTCTCTCTGAAACGGTTGTACTTATCGTCTGCAAAACTATGTCGCGTGCTGCGGTATGCGGAGAAACTAAAAGCACCGTAGTAGAACACAGATGAAGCTTCTAAGTTGATGTAATGGCCAGGAAGAAGTAGTACAATTCAAGTTTTAGGTATTGATTATTAACTTTTTAGCTGGCTTTGGTGCCTTGGAAAATGAGCTAGGACCTTAAGATTCTGCATGAAAGGAGGCCTAGCAGCCGAGTTGCAAGGGAGAATGTGAAAAGTGTTCATATGTAGTAAAAACCTGAGAAATCGGTCCGTTTTCGTCATTTGTTATCGAATCGACTTAAAGCCAGATCGTCACATTGGCCGCTCTTCTCTCTGAAACGCTTGTACTTATCGTCTGCAAAGCTATGTCGCGTCCTGCGGTATGCGGAGACACTTAACTCACCATAGTAGAACACAGATGAAGCTTCTAAGTTGATGTAATAGCCAGTAAGAAGTAGTACAATTGAAGTTTTAGGTATCGATTATTGACTTTTTAGCTGGCTTTGGTGCCTTGAACATGAGCTAGGACCTTAAGATTCTGCATGAAAGGTGGACTAGCAGCCGAGTTGCAGGGGAGAATGTAAAAAGTGTTCATATGAAGTAAAAACCTGAGAAATCCGTCCGTTTTCGTCATTTGTTATCGAATCGACTTAAAGCCAGATCGTCACATTGGCCGCTCTACTCTCGGAAACGGTTGTACTTATCGTCTGCAAAGCTATGTCGCTTGTTGCCGTAGGCGGAAACAGAAAAGCACCATAGTAGAACACAGATGAAGCTTCTAAGTTGATGTAATAGCCAGTAAGAAGTAGTACAATTCTAGTTTTAGGTATCGATTATGGACTTTTTAGCTGGCTTTGGTGCCTTGGACATGAGCTAGTACCTTATGATTCTGCATGAAAGGAGGACTAGCAGCCCAGTTGCACGGGAGAATGTGAAAAGTGTTCATATGTAGTAAAAACCTGAGAAATCGGTCCGTTTTCGTCATTTGTTATCGAATCGACTTAAAGCCAGATCGTCACATTGGCCACTCTTCTCTCTGAAAAACTTGTACTTATCGTCTGCAAACCTATGTCGCGTGCTGCGGTATGCGGGGACACTAAAAGCACCATAGTAGAACACAGATGAACCTTCTAAGTTGATGTAATAGCCAGTAAGAAGTAGTACAATTCAAGTTTTAGGTATCGATTATTGACTTTTTAGCTGGCTTTGGTGCCTTGGACATGAGCTAGGACCTTAAGATTCTGCATGAAAGCAGGACTAGCAGCCGAGTTGCAGGGGAGAATGTAAAAAGTGTTCATATGAAGTAAAAACCTGAGAAATCCGTCCGTTTTCGTCATTTGTTATCGAATCGACTTAAAGCCAGATCGTCACATTGGCCGCTCTGCTCTCGGAAACGGTTGTACTTATCGTCTGCGAAGCTATGTCGCGTGCTGCGGTATGCGGAGGCTCTAAAAGCACCATAGTAGAACACAGATGAAACTTCTAAGTTGCTGTAATAGCCAGTAAGAAGTAATACCATTCATGTTTTAGGTATCGATTATTGACTTTTTAGCTGGCTTTGGTGCCTTGGACATGAGCTAGGACTTTAAGATTCTGCATAAAAGGAGGACTAGCAGCCCAGTTGCACGGGAGAATGTGAAAAGTGTTCATATGTATTAAAAACCTGAGACATCCGTCCGTTTTCGTCATTTGTTATCGAATCGACTTAAAGCCAGATCGTCACATTGGCCGCTCTTCTCTCTGAAACGGTTGTACTTATCGTCTGCAAAGCTATGTCGCGTGCTGCGGTATGCGGAGACACTAAAAGCACAATAGTAGAACACAGATGAAGCTTCTAAGTTGATGTAATAGCCAGTAAGAAGTAGTACAATTACAGTTTTAAGTATCGGTTATTGACTTTTTACCCTTCTTTGGTGCCTTGGACACGAGCTAGGAACTTAAGATTTTGCATGAGGGAGGACTACCAGCCGAGTTGCACGGGAGAATGTGAAAAGTGTTGATATGTAGTAAAAACCTGAGAAATCCGTCCGTTTTCGTCATTTGTTATCGAATCAAAGCCAGATCGTCACATTGGCCGCTCTTCTCTCTGAAACGGCTGTACTTATCGTCTACAAAGCTATGTCGCGTGCTGCGATATGCGGAGACATTAAAAGCACCATAGTAGAACACAAATGATGCTTCCAAGTTGATGTAATAGCCAGTAAGAAGTAGTCCAATTCAAGATTTAGGTATCGATTATTGACTTTTTAGCTGGCTTTGGTGCCTTGGACATGAGCTAGGACCTTAAGATTCTGCATGAAAGGTGGAGTAGCAGCCGAGTTGCAGGGGAGAATGTAAAAAGTGTTCATATGAAGTAAAAACCTGAGAAATCCGTCCGTTTTCGTCATTTGTTATCGAATCGACTTAAAGCGAGATCGTCACATTGGCCGCTCTACTCTCGGAAACGGTTTTACTTATCGTCTGCAAAGCTATGTCGCGTGTTGCCGTAGGCGGAAACAGGAAAATCACCATAGTAGAACACAGATGAAGCTTCTAAGTTGATGTAATAGCGAGTAAGAAGTAGTCCAATTCAAGTTTTAGGTATCGATTATTGACTTTTTAGCTGGCTTTGGTGCCTTGGACATGAGCTAGGACCTTAAGATTCTGCATGAAAGGAGGACTAGCAGCTGAGTTGCACGGGAGAATGTGAAAATGGTTCATATGTAGTAAAAACCTGAGAAATCCGTCCGTTTTCGTCATTTGTTATCGAATCGACATAGAGCCAGATCGTCACATTGGCCGCTCTTCTCTCTGAAACGGTTGTACTTATCGTCTGCAAAGCTATGTCGCGTGCTGCGGTATGTGGAGACACTAAAAGCACCATAGTAGAACACAGATGAAGCTTCTAAGTTGATGTAATAGGCAGTAAGAAGTAGTAGAATTCAAGTTTTAGGTATCGATTTTTGACTTTTTAGTTGGCTTTGGTGCCTTGGACATGAGCTAGGACCTTAAGATTCTGCATGAAAGGAGGACTAGCAGCCGAGTAGCATGGGAAAATGTGAAAAGTGTTCATATGTAGTAAAAACCTGAGAAATCCGTCCGTTTTCGTCATTTGTTATCGAATCGACTTAAAGCCAGATCGTCACATTGGCCGCTCTGCTCTCGGAAACGGTTGTACTTATCGTCTGCAAAGCTATGTCGCGTGCTGCGGTATGCGGAGGCTCTAAAAGCACCATAGTAGAACACAGATGAAACTTCTAAGTTGCTGTAATAGCCAGTAAGAAGTAATACCATTCAAGTTTTAGGTATCGATTATTGACTTTTTAGCTGGCTTTGGTGCCTTGGACATGAGCTAGGACCTTAAGATTCTGCATAAAAGGAGGACTAGCAGCCCAGTTGCACGGGAGAATGTGAAAAGTGTTCATATGTATTAAAAACCTGAGACATCCGTCCGTTTTCGTCATTTGTTATCGAATCGACTTAAAGCCAGATCGTCACATTGGCCGCTCTTCTCTCTGAAACGGTTGTACTTATCGTCTGCAAAGCTATGTCGCGTGCTGCGGTATGCGGAGACACTAAAAGCACCATAGTAGAACACAGATGAAGCATCTACGTTGATGTAATAGCCAGTAAGATGTAGTACAATTCAAGTTTTAGGTATTGATTATTGACTTTTTAGCTGGCTTTGGTGCCTTGGACATGAGCTAGGACCTTAAGATTCTGCATGAAAGGAGGACTAGCAGCCGAGTTGCAAGGGAGAATGTGAAAAGTGTTCATATGTAGTAAAAACCTGAGAAATCGGTCCGTTTTCGTCATTTGTTATCGAATCGACTTAAAGCCAGATCGTCACATTGGCCGCTCTTCTCTCTGAAACACTTGTACTTATCGTCTGCAAAGCTATGTCGCGTGCTGCGGTATGCGGAGACACTAAAAGCACCATAGTAGAACACAGATGAACCTTCTAAGTTGATGTAATAGCCAGTATGAAGTAGTACAATTCAAGTTTTAGGTATCGATTATTGACTTATTAGCTGGCTTTGGTGCCTTGGACATGAGCTAGGACCTTAAGATTCTGCATGAAACGAGGACTAGCAGCCGAGTTGCAGGGGAGAATGTAAAAAGTGTTCATATGAAGTAAAAACCTGAGAAATCCGTCCGTTTTCGTCATTTGTTATCGAATCGACTTAAAGCCAGATCGTCACATTGGCCGCTCTGCTCTCGGAAACGGTTGTACTTATCGTCTGCAAAGCTATGTCGCGTGCTGCGGTATGCGGAGGCTCTAAAAGCACCATAGTAGAACACAGATGAAACTTCTAAGTTGCTGTAATAGCCAGTAAGAAGTAATACCATTCAAGTTTTAGGTATCGATTATTGACTTTTTAGCTGGCTTTGGTGCCTTGGACATGAGCTAGGACTATAAGATTCTGCATAAAAGGTGGACTAGCAGCCCAGTTGCACGGGAGAATGTGAAAAGTGTTCATATGTATTAAAAACCTGAGACATCCGTCCGTTTTCGTCATTTGTTATCGAATCGACTTAAAGCCAGATCGTCACATTGGCCGCTCTTCTCTCTGAAACGGTTGTACTTATCGTCTGCAAAGCTATGTCGCGTTCTGCGGTATGCGGAGACACTAAAAGCACCATAGTAGAACACAGATGAAGCTTCTAAGTTGATGTAATAGAAAGTAAGAAGTAGTACAATTAAAGTTTTAGGTATCGGTTATTGACTTTTTACCCTTCTTTGGTGCCTTGGACACGATCAAGGAACTTAAGATTTTGCATGAGGGAGGACTAGCAGCCGAGTTGCACGGGAGAATGTGAAAAGTGTTCATATGTAGTAAAAACCTGAGAAATCCGTCCGTTTTCGTCATTTGTTATCGAATCGACTTAAAGCCAGATCGTCACATTGGCCGCTCTTCTCTCTGAAACGGTTGTACTTGTCGTCTACAAAGCTATGTCGCGTGCTGCGATATGCGGAGACATTGAAAGCACCATAGTAGAACACAAATGATGCTTCTAAGTTGATGTAATAGCCAGTAAGAAGTAGTACAATTAAAGTTTTAGGTATTGATTATTGACTTTTTAGCTGGCTTTGGTGCCTTGGAAAATGAGCTAGGACCTTAATATTCTGCATGAAAGGAGGACTAGCAGCCGAGTTGCAAGGGAGAATGTGAAAAGTGTTCATATGTAGTAAAAACCTGAGAAATCGGTCCGTTTTCGTCATTTGTTATCGAATCGACTTAAAGCCAGATCGTCACATTAGCCGCTCTTCTCTCTGAAACGCTTGTACTTATCGTCTGCAAAGCTATGTCGCGTGCTGCGGTATGCGGAGGCACTAAAAGCACCATAGTAGAACACAGATGAAGCTCCTAAGTTGATGTAATAGCCAGTAAGAAGTAGTACAATTCAAGTTTTAGGTATTGATTATTGACTTTTTAGCTGGCTTTGGTGCCTTGGACATGAGCTAGGACCTTAAGATTCTGCATGAAAGGAGGACTAGCAGCCGAGTTGCACGGGAGAATGCGAAAAGTGTTCATATGTAGTAAAAACCTAAGAAATTCGTCCGTTTTCGTCATTTGTTATCCAATCGACTTAAAGCCAGATCGTCACATTGGCCGCTCTTCTCTCTGAAACGGTTGTACTTATCGTCTGCAAAGCTATGTCGCATGCTGCGGTATGCGGAGACAATAAAAGCACCATTGTAGAACACAGATGAAGCTTCTAATTTGACGTAATAGCCAGGAAGAAGTAGTACAATTCAAGTTTTAGGTATCGACTATTGACTTTTTAGCTGGCTTTGGTGCCTTGGACATGAGCTAGGACCTTAACATTCTGCATGAAAGGAGGACTAGCAGCCGATTTGCATGGGAGAATGTGAAAAGTGTTCATATGTAGTAAAAAACCGAGAAAACCGTCCGTTTTCGTCATTTGTTATCGAATTGTCTTAAAGCCAGATCGTCACATTAGCCGCTCTTCACTCTGAAACGGTTGTACTTATCGATTGCAAAGCTATGTCGCGTGCTGCGGTATGCGGAGACACTAAAATCACCATAGTAGAACACAGATGAAGCTTCAAAGTTGATGTAATAGCCAGTAAGAAGTAGTACAATTAAAGTTTTAGGTATCGGTTTTTGACTTTTTACCCTTCTTTGGTGCCTTGGATACGAGCTAGGAACTTAAGATTTTGCATGAGGGAGGCCTAGCAGCCGAGTTGCACGGGAGAATGTGAAAAGTGTTCATATGTAGTAAAAACCTGAGAAATCCGTCCGTTTTCGTCATTTGTTATCGAATCGACTTAAAGCCAGTCGTCACAATGGCCGCTCTTCTCTCTGAAACGGTTGTACTTATCGTCTGCAAAACTATGTCGCGTGCTGCGGTATGCGGAGAAACTAAAAGCACCGTAGTAGAACACAGCTGTAGCTTCTACGTTGACGTAATAGCCAGGAAGAAGCAGTACAATTCAAGTTTTAGGTATTGATTATTGACTTTTTAGCTGGCTTTGGTGCCTTGGACATGAGCTAGGACCTTAAGATTCTGCATGAAAGGAGGAGTAGCAGCCTAGTTGCAAGGGAGAATGTGAAAAGTGTTCATATGTAGTAAAAACCTGAGAAATCGGTCCGTTTTCGTCATTTGTTATCAAATCGACTTAAAGCCAGATCGTCACATTGGCCGCTCTTCTCTCTGAAACGGTTGTACTTATCGTCTACAAAGCTATGTCGCGTGCTGCGATATGCGGAGACACTAAAAGCACCATAGTAGAACACAAATGATGCTTCTAAGTTGATGTAATAGCCAGTAAGAAGTAGTCCAATTCAAGATTTAGGTATCGATTATTGACTTTTTAGCTGGCTTTGGTGCCTTGAGCATGAGCTAGGACCTTATGATTCTGCATGAAACGGGGACTAGCGGCCGCGTTGCACGGGAGTATGTGAAAAGTGTTCATATGTAGTAAAAACCTGAGAAATCCGTCCATTTTCGTCATTTGTTATCGAATCGACTTAAAGCCAGATCGTCACATTGGCCGCTCTTCTCTCTGAAACACTTGTACTTATCGTCTGCAAAGCTATGTCGCGTGCTGCGGTATGCGGAGACACTAAAAGCACCATAGTAGAACACAGATGAACCTTCTAAGTTGATGTAATAGCCAGTAAGAAGTAGTACAATTCAAGTTTTAGGTATCGATTATTGACTTTTTAGCTGGCTTTGGTGCCTTGGACATGAGCTAGGACTTTAAGATTCTGCATGAAACGAGGACTAGCAGCCGAGTTGCAGGGGAGAATGTAAAAAGTGTTCATATGAAGTAAAAACCTGAGAAATCCGTCCGTTTTCGTCATTTGTTATCGAATCGACTTAAAGCCAGATCGTCACATTGGCCGCTCTGCTCTCGGAAACGGTTGTACTTATCGTCTGCAAAGCTATGTCGCGTGCTGTGGTATGCGGAGGCTCTAAAAGCACCATAGTAGAACACAGATGAAACTTCTAAGTTGCTGTAATAGCCAGTAAGAAGTAATACCATTCAAGTTTTAGGTATCGATTATTGACTTTTTAGCTGGCTTTGGTGCCTTGGACATGAGCTAGGACTATATGATTCTGCATAAAAGGTGGACTAGCAGCCCAGTTGCACGGGAGAATGTGAAAAGTGTTCATATGTATTAAAAACCTGAGACATCCGTCCGTTTTCGTCATTTGTTATCGAATCGACTTAAAGCCAGATCCTCACATTGGCCGCTCTTCTCTCTGAAACGGTTGTACTTATCGTCTGCAAAGCTATGTCGCGTGCTGCGGTATGCGGAGACACTAAAAGCACCATAGTAGAACACAGATGAAGCTTCTAAGTTGATGTAATAGAAAGTAAGAAGTAGTACAATTAAAGTTTTAGGTATCGGTTATTGACTTTTTACCCTTCTTTGGTGCCTTGGACACGAGCAAGGAACTTAAGATTTTGCATGAGGGAGGACTAGCAGCCGAGTTGCACGGGAGAATGTGAAAAGTGTTCATATGTAGTAAAAACCTGAGAAATCGGTCCGTTTTCGTCATTTGTTATCGAATCCACTTAAAGCCAGATCGTCACATTGGCCGCTCTTCTCTCTGAAACGGTTGTACTTATCGTCTGCAAAACTATGTCGCGTGCTGCGGTATGCGGAGAAACTAAAAGCACCGTAGTAGAACACAGATCAAGCTTCTAAGTTGATGTAATGGCCAGGAAGAAGTAGTACAATTCAAGTTTTAGGTATTGATTATTGACTTTTTAGCTGGCTTTGGTGCCTTGGAAAATGAGCTAGGACCTTAAGATTCTGCATGAAAGGAGGACTAGCAGCCGAGTTGCAAGGGAGAATGTGAAAAGTGTTCATATGTAGTAAAAACCTGAGAAATCGGTCCGTTTTCGTCATTTGTTATCGAATCGACTTAAAGCCAGATCGTCACATTGGCCGCTCTTCTCTCTGAAACGCTTGTACTTATCGTCTGCAAAGCTATGTCGCGTCCTGCGGTATGCGGAGACACTTAACTCACCATAGTAGAACACAGATGAAGCTTCGAAGTTGATGTAATAGCCAGTAAGAAGTAGTACAATTGAAGTTTTAGGTATCGATTATTGACTTTTTAGCTGGCTTTGGTGCCTTGAACATGAGCTAGGACCTTAAGATTCTGCATGAAAGGTGGACTAGCAGCCGAGTTGCAGGGGAGAATGTAAAAAGTGTTCATATGAAGTAAAAACCTGAGAAATCCGTCCGTTTTCGTCATTTGTTATCGAATCGACTTAAAGCCAGATCGTCACATTGGCCGCTCTACTCTCGGAAACGGTTGTACTTATCGTCTGCAAAGCTATGTCGCTTGTTGCCGTAGGCGGAAACAGAAAAGCACCATAGTAGAACACAGATGAAGCTTCTAAGTTGATGTAATAGCCAGTAAGAAGTAGTACAATTCTAGTTTTAGGTATCGATTATTGACTTTTTTGCTGGCTTTGGTGCCTTGGACATGAGCTAGTACCTTATGATTCTGCATGAAAGGAGGACTAGCAGCCGAGTTGCACGGGAGAATGTGAAAAGTGTTCATATGTAGTAAAAACCTGAGAAATCGGTCCGTTTTCGTCTTTTGTTATCGAATCGACTTAAAGCCAGATCGTCACATTGGCCACTCTTCTCTCTGAAACACTTGTACTTATCGTCTGCAAACCTATGTCGCGTGCTGCGGTATGCGGAGACACTAAAAGCACCATAGTAGAACACAGATTAACCTTCTAAGTTGATGTAATAGCCAGTAAGAAGTAGTACAATTCAAGTTTTAGGTATCGATTATTGACTTTTTAGCTGGCTTTGGTGCCTTGGACATGAGCTAGGACCTTAAGATTCTGCATGAAAGGAGGACTAGCAGCCGAGTTGCAGGGGAGAATGTAAAAAGTGTTCATATGAAGTAAAAACCTGAGAAATCCGTCCGTTTTCGTCATTTGTTATCGAATCGACTTAAAGCCAGATCGTCACATTGGCCGCTCTGCTCTCGGAAACGGTTGTACTAATCGTCTGCAAAGCTATGTCGCGTGCTGCGGTATGCGGAGGCTCTAAAAGCACCATAGTAGAACACAGATGAAACTTCTAAGTTGCTGTAATAGCCAGTAAGAAGTAATACCATTCAAGTTTTAGGTATCGATTATTGACTTTTTAGCTGGCTTTGGTGCCTTGGACATGAGCTAGGACTTTAAGATTCTTCATAAAAGGAGGACTAGCAGCCGAGTTGCACGGGAGAATGTGAAAAGTGTTCATATGTATTAAAAACCTGTGACATCCGTCCGTTTTCGTCATTTGTTATCGAATCGACTTAAAGCGAGATCGTCCTATTGGCCGCTCTACTCTCGGAAACGGTTGTACTTATCGTCTGCAAAGCTATGTCGCTTGTTGCCGTAGGCGGAAACTGAAAAGCACCATAGTAGAACACAGATGAAGCTTCTAAGTTGATGTAATAGGAAGTAAGAAGTAATCCAATTCAAGTTGTAGGTATCGATTATTGACTTTTTAGCTGGCTTTGGTGCTTTGGACATGAGCTAGGACCTTAAGATTCTGCATGAAAGGAGGACTAGCAGCCGAGTTGCACGGGAGAATGTGAAAAGTGTTCATATGTAATAAAAACCTGAGAAATCCGTCCGTTTTCGTCATTTGTCATCGAATCGACTTAAAGTCAGATCGTCACATTGGCCGCTCTTCTCTCTGAAACGGTTGTACTTATCGTCTACAAAGCTATGTCACGTGCTGCGGTATGTGGAGACACTAAAAGCACCATATGAGATCACAGATGAAGCTTCTAAGTTGATGTAATAGCCAGTAAGAAGTAGTACAATTCATGTTTTAGGTATCGATTATTGACTTTTTAGCTGGCTTTGGTGCCTTGGACATGAGCTAGGACCTTAAGATTCTGCATGAAAGGAGGACTAGGAGCCCAGTTGCAGGGGAAAATGTGAAAAGTGTTCATATGTAGAAAAAACCTGAGAAATCCGTCTGTTTTCGTCATTTGTTATCGAATCGACTTAAAGCCAGATCGTCACATTGGCCGCTCTTCTCTCTGAAACGGTTGTACTTATCGTCTGCAAAGCTATGTCGCGTGTTGCCGTAGGCGGAAACAGGAAAATCACCATAGTAGAACACAGATGAAGCTTCTAAGTTGATGTAATAGCGAGTAAGAAGTAGTCCAATTCAAGTTTTAGGTATCGATTATTGACTTTTTAGCTGGCTTTGGTGCCTTGGACATGAGCTAGGACCTTAAGATTCTGCATTAAAGGAGGACTAGCAGCCGAGTTGCACGGGAGAATGTGAAAATGGTTCATATGTAGTAAAAACCTGAGAAATCCGTCCGTTTTCGTCATTTGTTATCGAATCGACATAGAGCCAGATCGTCACATTGGCCGCTCTTCTCTCTGAAACGGTTGTACTTATCGTCTGCAAAGCTATGTCGCGTGCTGCGGTATGCGGAGACACTAAAATCACCACAGTAGAACACAGATGAAGCTTCTAAGTTGATGTAATAGCCAGTAAGAAGTAGTAGAATTCAAGTTTTAGGTATCGATTTTTGACTTTTTAGTTGGCTTTGGTGCCTTGGACATGAGCTAGGACCTTAAGATTCTGCATGAAAGGAGGACTAGCAGCCGAGTAGCACGGGAAAATGTGAAAAGTGTTCATATGTAGTAAAAACCTGAGAAATCCGTCCGTTTTCGTCATTTGTTATCGAATCGACTTAAAGCCAGATCGTCACATTGGCCGCTCTTCTCTCTGAAACGGTTGTACTTATCGTCTACAAAGCTATGTCGCGTGCTGCGGTATGCGGAGACACTAAAATCACCATAGTAGAACACAGATGGAGCTTCTAAGTTGATGTAATAGCCAGTAAGAAGTAGTACAATCCAAGTTTTATGGTATCGATTATTGACTTTTTAGCTAGCATTGGTGCCTTTGACATGAGCTAGGACCTTAAGATTCTGCATGAAAGGAGGACTAGCAGCCGAGTAGCATGGGAGAATGTGAAAAGTGTTCATATGTAGTAAAATCCTGGGAAATTCGTCCGTTTTCGTCATTTGTTATCGAATCGACTTAAAGCCAGATCGTCAAATTGGCCGCTCTACTCTCTGAAACGCTTGTACTTATCGTCTGCAAAGCTATGTCGTATGCTGCGGTATGCTGAGACACTACAAGCAGCATAGTAGAACACAGATGAAGTTTCTAAGTTGATGTAATAGCCAGTAAGAAGTAGTACAATTCAAGTTTTAGGTATCGATTATTGACTTTTAAGCTAGCTTTGGTGCCTTGGACATGAGCTAGGACCTTAAGATTCTGCATGAAAGGAGGACTAGCAGCCGAGTAGCACGGGAAAATGTGAAAAGTGTTCATATGTAGTAAAAACCTGAGAAATTCGTCCGTTTTCGTCATTTGTTATCGAATCGACTTAAAGCCAGATCGTCACATTGGCCGCTCTTCTCTCTGAAACGCTTGTACTTATCGTCTGCAAAGCTATGTCGCATGCTGCGGAATGCTGAGACACTACAAGCAGCATAGTAGAACACAGATGAAGCTTCTATGTTGATGTAATAGCCAGTAAGAAGTAGTACAATTCACGTTTTAGGTATCGATTATTGACTTTTTAGCTAGCTTTGGTGCCTTGGACATGAGCTAGGACCTTAAGATTCTGCATGAAAGGAGGACTAGCAGCCGAGTTGCAGGGGAGAATGTAAAAAGTGTTCATATGAAGTAAAGACCTGAGTAATCCGTGCGTTTTCGTCATTTGTTATCGAATCGACTTAAAGCCAGATCGTCACATTGGTCGCTCTGCTCTCAGAAACGGTTGTACTTATCGTCTGCAAAGCTATGTCGCCTGTTGCCGTAGGCGGAAACAGAAAAGCACCATAGTAGAACACAGATGAAGCTTCTAAGTTGATGTAATAGCCAGTAAGAAGTAGACCAATTAGAGATTTAGGTATCGATTATTGACTTTTTAGCTGGTTTTGGTGCCTTGGACATGAGCTAGCACTTTAAGATTCTGCATAAAAGGAGGACTAGCAGCCCAGTTGCACGGGAGAATGTGAAAAGTGTTCATATGTATTAAAAACCTGAGACATCCGTCCGTTTTCTTCATTTGTTATCGAATCGACTTAAAGCCAGATCGTCACATTGGCCGCTCTTCCCTCTGAAACGGATGTACTTATCGTCTGCAAAGCTATGTCGCGTGCTGCGGTATGCGGAGACACTAAAAGCACCATAGTAGAACACAGATGAAGCTTCTAAGTTGATGTAATAGCCAGTAAGAAGTAGTACAATTCAAGTTTTACGTATCGATTATTGACTTTTTAGCTGGCTTTGGTGCCTTCGACATGAGCTAGTACCTTAAGATTCTGCATGAAAGGAGGACTAGCAGCCGAGTAGCACGGGAAAATGTGAAAAGTGTTCATATGTAGTAAAAACCTGAGAAATCCGTCCGTTTTCGTCATTTGTTATCGAATCGACTTAAAGCCAGATCGTCACATTGGCCGCTCTTCTCTCTGAAACGGTTGTACTTATCGTCTGCAAAACTATGTCGTATGCTGCGGTATGCTGAGACACTACAAGCAGCATAGTAGAACACAGATGAAGTTTCTAAGTTGATGTAATAGCCAGTAAGAAGTAGTACAATTCAAGTTTTAGGTATCAATTATTGACTTTTAAGCTAGCTTTGGTGCCTTGGACATGAGGTAGGACCTTAAGATTCTGCATGAAAGGATTACTAGCAGCCGCGTAGCACGGGAAAATGTGAAAAGTGTTCATATGTAGTAAAAACCTGAGAAATTCGTCCGTTTTCGTCATTTGTTATCGAATCGACTTAAAGCCAGATCGTCACATTGGCCGCTCTTCTCTCTGAAACGCTTGTACTTATCGTCTGCAAAGCTATGTCGCATGCTGCGGTATGCTGAGACACTAAAAGCAGCATAGTAGAACTCAGATGAAGCTTCTATGTTGATGTAATAGCCAGTAAGAAGTAGTACAATTCACGTTTTAGGTATCGATTATTGACTTTTTAGCTAGCTTTGGTGCCTTGGACATGAGCTAGGACCTTAAGATTCTGCATGAAAGGAGGACTAGCAGCCGAGTTGCAGGGGAGAATGTAAAAAGTGTTCATATGAAGTAAAGACATGAGTAATCCGTGCGTTTTCGTCATTTGTTATCGAATCGACTTGAAGCCAGATCGTCACATTGGTCGCTCTGCTCTCAGAAACGGTTGTACTTATCGTCTGCAAAGCTATGTCGCGTGTTGCCGTAGGCGGAAACAGAAAAGCACCATAGTAGAACACAGATGAAGCTTCTAAGTTGATGTAATAGCCAGTAAGAAGTAGACCAATTAGAGATTTAGGTATCGATTATTGACTTTTTAGCTGGCTTTGGTGCCTTGGACATGAGCTAGCACTTTAAGATTCTGCATAAAAGGAGGACTCGCAGCCCAGTTGCACGGGAGAATGTGAAAAGTGTTCATATGTATTAAAAACCTGAGACATCCGTCCGTTTTCGTCATTTGTTATCGAATCGACTTAAAGCCAGATCGTCACATTGGCCGCTCTTCTCTCTGAAACGCTTGTACTTATCGTCTGCAAAGCTATGTCGCGTGCTGCGGTATGCGGAGACACTAAAAGCACCATAGTAGAACACAGATGAAGCTTCTAAGTTGATGTAATAGCCAGTAAGAAGTAGTACAATTCAAGTTTTACGTATCGATTATTGACTTTTTAGCTGGCTTTGGTGCCTTCGACATGAGCTAGTACCTTAAGATTCTGCATGAAAGGAGGACTAGCAGCGAGTTGCACGGGAGAATGTGAAAAGTGTTCATATGTAGTAAAAACCTTAGAAATCCATCCGTTTTCGTCATTTGTTATCGAATGGACTTAAAGCCAGATCGTCACATTGCCCGCTATTCTCTCGGAAACGGTTGTACTTATCGTCTGCAAAGCTATGTCGCGTGCTGCGGTATGTGGAGACACTAAAAGCACTATAGTAGAACACAGATGAAGCTTCTAAGTTGATGTAATAGTCAGTAAGAAGTAGTAGAATTCAAGTTTTAGGTATCGATTATTGACTTTTTAGCTGGCTTTGGTGCCTTGGACATGAGCTAGGATCTTAAGATTCTGCATGAAAGGAGGACTAGCAGCCGAGTTGCACGGGAGAATGTGAAAAGTGTTCATATGTAGTAAAAACCTGAGAAATCCGTCCGTTTTCGTCATTTGTTATCGAATCGACTTTAAGTCAGATCGTCACATTGGCCGTTCTTCTCTCTGAAACGGTTGTACTTATCGTCTGCAAAGCTATGTCGCGTGCTGCGGTATGCGGAGACACTAAAATAACCATAGTAGAACACAGACCAAGCTTCTAAGTTGATGTAATAGCCAGTAAGAAGTAGTAAAATTCAAGTTTTAGGTATCGATTATTGACTTTTTAGCTGGCTTTGGTGCCTTGGACATGAGCTAGGACCTTAAGATTCTGCATGAAAGGAGGACTAGCAGCCGAGTTGCTGGGGAAAATGTGAAAAGTGTTCATATGTAGTAAAAACCTGAGAAATCCGTCCGTTTTCGTCATTTGTTATCGAATCGACTTAAAGTCAGATCGTCACATTGGCAGCTCTGCTCTCGGAAAAGGTTGTACTTATCGTCTGCAAAGCTACGTCGCGTGTTGCCGTAGGCGGAAACAGGAAAAGCACCATAGTAGAACACAGATGAAGCTTCTAAGTTGATGTAATAGCGAGTAAGAAGTAGTCCAATTCAAGTTTTAGGTATCGATTATTGACTTTTTAGCTGGCTTTGGTGCCTTGGACATGAGCTAGGACCTTAAGATTCTGCATGAAAGGAGGACTAGCAGCCGAGTAGCACGGGAGAATGTGAAAAGTGTTCATATGTAGTAAAAACCTGGGAAATTCGTCCATTTTCGTCATTTGTTATCGAATCGACTTAAAGCCACAATGTCTTATTTGCCGCTCTTCTCTCTGAAACGCTTGTACTTATCGTCTGCAAAGCTATGTCGCATGCTGCGGTATGCTGAGACACTACAAGCAGCATAGTAGAACACAGATGAAGCTTCTAAGTTGATGTAATAGCCAGTAAGAAGTAGTACAATTCAAGTTTTAGGTATCGATTATTGACTCTTTAGCTAGCTTTGGTGCCTTGGACATGAGCTAGGACCTTAAGATTCTGCATGAAAGGAGGACTAGCAGCCGAGTAGCACGGGAGAATGTGAAAAGTGACCATATGTAGTAAAAACCTGAGAAATTCGTCCGTTTTCGTCATTTGTTATCGAATCGATTTAAAGCCAGATCTTCACATTGGCCGCTCTTCTCTCTGAAACGGTTGTACTTATCGTCTGCAAAGCTATGTCGCATGCTGCGGTATGCTGAGACACTACAAGCAGCATAGTAAAACACAGATGAAGCTTCTAAGTTGATGTAATAGCCAGTAAGAAGTAGTACAATTCAAGTTTTAGGTGTCGATTATTGACTTTTTAGCTGGCTTTGGTGCCTTGGACATGAGCTAGGACCTTAAGATTCTGCATGAAAGGAGGACTAGCAGCCGAGTTGCACGGGAGAATGTGAAAGTTCATATGTAGTAAAAACCTTAGAAATCCATCCGTTTTCGTCATTTGTTATCGAATCGACTTAAAGCCAGATCGTCACATTGGCCGCTCTTCTCTCTGAAACGGTTGTACTTATCGTCTGGAAAGCTATGTCGCGTGCTGCGGTATGTGGAGACACTAAAAGCACTATAGTAGAACACAGATGAAGCTTCTAAGTTGATGTAATAGTCAGTAAGAAGTAGTAGAATTCAAGTTTTAGGTATCGATTATTGACTTTGTAGCTGGCTTTGGTGCCTTGGACATGGGCTAGGACCTTAAGATTCTGCATGAAAGGAGGACTAGCAGCCGAGTTGCACGGGAGAATGTGAAAAGTGTTCATATGTAGTAAAAACCTGAGAAATCCGTCCGTTTTCGTCATTTGTTATCGAATCGACTTTAAGTCAGATCGTCACATTGGCCGTTCTTCCCTCGGCAACGGTTGTACTTATCGTCTGCAAAGCTATGTCGCGTGCTGCGGTATGCGCAGACACTAAAATAACCATAGTAGAACACAGACCAAGCTTCTAAGTTGATGTAATAGCCAGTAAGAAGTAGTACAATTCAAGTTTTAGGTATCGATTATTGACTTTTTAGCTGGCTTTGGTGCCTTGGACATGAGCTAGGACCTTAAGATTCTGCATGAAAGGAGGACTAGCAGCCGAGTTGCAGGGGAAAATGTGAAAAGTGTTCATATGTAGTAAAAACCCGAGA
Organism: Schistocerca gregaria; assembly: GCF_023897955.1. Classification (NCBI taxonomy): domain Eukaryota; kingdom Metazoa; phylum Arthropoda; class Insecta; order Orthoptera; family Acrididae; genus Schistocerca; species Schistocerca gregaria. The sequence continues at coordinate 4,539,448 of NW_026061736.1, read as the reverse complement.
AATCCGTCCGTTTTCGTCATTTGCTTTCGAATCGACTTAAAGCCAGATCGTCACATTGGCCGCACTGCTCTCGGAAAAGGTTGTACTTATCGTCTGCAAAGCTATGTCGCGTGTTGCCGTAGGCGGAAACAGGAAAAGCACCATAGTAGAACACAGATGAAGCTTCTAAGTTGATGTAATAGCGAGTAAGAAGTAGTCCAATTCAAGTTTTAGGTATCGATTATTGACTTTTTAGCTGGCTTTGGTGCCTTGGACATGAGCTAGGACCTTAAGATTCTGCATGAAAGGAGGACTAGCAGCCGAGTAGCACGGGAGAATGTGAAAAGTGATCATATGTAGTGAAAACCTGAGAAATTCGTCCGTTTTCGTCATTTGTTATCGAATCGACTTAAAACCAGATCGTCACATTGGCCGCTCTTCTCTCTGAAACGCTTGTACTTATCGTCTGCAAAGCTATGTCCCATGCTGCGGTATGCTGAGACACTACAAGCAGCATAGTAAAACACAGATGAAGCTTCTAAGTTGATGTAATAGCCAGTAAGAAGTAGTACAATTCAAGTTTTAAGTGTCGATTTTTGACTTTTTAGCTGGCTTTGGTGCCTTGGACATGAGCTAGGACCTTAAGATTCTGCATGAAAGGAGTACTAGCAGCCGAGTTGCAGGGGAGACTGTAAAAAGTGTTCATATGAAGTAAAAACCTGAGTAATCCGTCCGTTTTCGTCATTTGTTATCGAATCGACTTAAAGCCAGATCGTAACATTGGCCGCTCTGCTCTCGGAAACGGTTGTACTTATCGTCTGCAAATCAATGTCGCGTTTTGCCGTAGGCGGAAACAGAAAAGCACCATAGTAGAACACAGATGAAGCTTCTAAGTTGATGTAATAGCCAGTAAGAAGTAGACCAATTCAAGATTTAGGTATCGATTATTGACTTTTTAGCTGGCTTTTTGTGCCTTGGACATGAGCTAGGACCTTAAGATTCTGCATAAAAAGAGGACTAGCAGCCCAGTTGCACGGGAGAATGTGAAAAGTGTTCATATGTAGTAAAAACCTGAGAAATTCGTCCGTTTTCGTCATTTGTTATCGAATCGACTTAAAGCCAGATCGTCACATTGGCCGCTCTGCTCTCGGAAACGGTTGTACTTATCGTCTGCAAAGCTATGTCGCGTGTTGCCGTAGGCGGAAACAGGAAAAGCACCATAGTAGAACACAGATGAAGCTTCTAAGTTGATGTAATAGCCAGTAAGAAGTAGTCCAATTCAAGTTTTAGGTATCGATTATTGATTTTTTAGCTGGCTTTGGTGCCTTGGACATGAGCTAGGACCTTAAGATTCTGCATGAAAGGAGGACTAGCAGCCGAGTTGCAGGGGAAAATGTGAAAAGTGTTCATATGTAGTAAAAACCTGAGAAATCCGTCCGTTTTCGTCATTTGTTATCGAATCGACTTAAAGCCAGATCGTCACATTGGCCGCTCTGCTCTCGGAAACGGTTGTACTTATCGTGTGCAAAGCTATGTCGCGTGTTGCCGTAGGCGGAAACAGGAAAAGCACCATAGTAGAACACAGATGAAGCTTCTAAGTTGAGGTAATAGCCAGTAAGAAGTAGTACAATTAAAGTTTTATGTATCGGTTAATGACATTTACCCTTCTTTGGTGCCTTGGACACGAGCTAGGAAATTAAGATTTTGCATGAAGCGGGACTATCAGCCGAGTTGCACGGGAGAATGTGAAAAGTGTTCATATGTAGTAAAAACCTGAGAAATCCGTCCGTTTTCGTCATTTGTTATCGAATCGACTTAAAGCCAGATCGTCACATTGGCCGATCTTCTCTCTGAAACGGTTGGACTTATCGTCTGTAAAACTATGTCGCGTGCTGCGGTATGCGGAGAAACGAAAAGCACCATAGTAGAACACAGATGAAGCTTCTAAGTTGATGTAATAGCCAGGAAGAAGTAGTACAATTCAAGTTTTAGGTATCGATTATTGACTTTTTAGCTGGCTTTGGTGCCTTGGACATGAGCTAGGACCTTAACATTCTGCATGAAAGGATTACTACCAGCCGAGTTGCACGGGAGAATGTGAAAAGTGTTCATATGTAGTAAAAACCTTAGAAATCCGTCCGTTTTCGTCATTTGTTATCGAATCGACTTAAAGCCAGATCGTCACATTGGCCGCTCTTCTCTCGGAAAAAGTTGTACTTATCGTCTGCAAAGCTATGTCGCGTGCTGCGGTATGTGGACACAGTAAAAGCACCATAGTAGAACACAGATGAAGCTTCTAAGTTGATGTAATAGCCAGTAAGAAGTAGTAGAATTCAAGTTTTAGGTATCGATTATTGACTTTTTAGCTGGCTTTGGTGCCTTGGACATGAGCTAGTACCTTAAAATTCTGCATGAAAGGAGGACTAGCTGCCGAGTTGCACGGGAGAACGTGAAAAGTGTTCATATGTAGTAAAAACCTTAGAAATCCATCCGTTTTCGTCATTTGTTATCGAATCGACTTAAAGCCAGATCGTCACATTGGCCGCTATTCTCTCTGAAACGGTTGTACTTATCGTCTGCAAAGCTATGTCGCGTGCTGCGGTATGTGGAGAAACTAAAATTACCATAGTAGAACACAGATGAAGCATCTAAGTTGATGTAATAGCCAGTAAGAAGTAATCCAATTCAAGTTTTAGGTATCGATTATTGACTTTTTAGCTGGCTTTGGTGCCTTGGACATGAGCTAGGACCTTAAGATTCTACATGAAAGGAGGACTAGCAGCCGAGTTGCACGGGAGAATGTGAAAAGTGTTCATATGTAGTAAAAACCTGAGAAATCCGTCCGTTTTCGTCATTTGTTATCGAATCGACTTAAAGCCAGATCGTCACATTGGCCGCTCTTCTCTCTGAAAAAGTTGTACTTATCGTCTGCAAAGCTATGTCGCGTGCTGCGGTATGTGGACACACTAAAAGCACCATAGTAGAACACAGATGAAGCTTCTAAGTTGATGTAATAGCCAGTAAGAAGTAGTACAATTCAAGTTTTAGGTATCGATTATTGACTTTTTAGCTGGCTTTGGTGCCTTGGACATGAGCTAGGACCTTAAGATTCTGCATGAAAGGAGGACTAGCTGCCGAGTTGCACGGGAGAATGTGAAAAGTGTTCATATGTAGTAAAAACCTGAGAAATCCGTCGGTTTTCGTCATTTGTTATCGAATCGACTTAAAGCCAGATCGTCACATGGGCCGCTCTTCTCTCTGAAACGGTTGTACTTATCGTCTACAAAGCAATGTCGCGTGCTGCGGTATGCGGAGACACTAAAATCACCATAGTAGAACACAGATGAAGCTTCTAAGTTGATGTAATAGCCAGTAAGAAGTAGTACAATTCAAGTTTTAGGTATCGATTATTGACTTTTTAGCTGGCTTTGGTGCCTTGGACATGAGCTAGGACCTTAAGATTCTGCATGAAAGGAGGACTAGCAGCCGAGTAGCACGGGAGAATGTGAAAAGTGTTCATATGTAGTAAAAACCTGAGAAATTCGTCCGTTTTCGTCTTTTGTTATCGAATCGACTTAAAGCCAGATCGTCACATTGGCCGCTCTTCTCTCTGAAACGCTTGTATTTATCGTCTGCAAAGCTATGTCGCGAGCTGCGGTATGCGGAGACACTAAAATCACCATAGTAGGAAACACATGAAGCATCTAAGTTGATGTAATAGCCAGTAAGAAGTAATCCAATTCAAGTTTTCGGTATCGATTATTGACTTTTTAGCTGGCTTTGGTGCCTTGGACATGAGCTAGGACCTTACGATTCAGCATGAAAGGAGGACTAGCAGCCGAGTTGCACTGGAGAATGTGAAAAGTGTTCATATGTAATAAAAACCTGAGAAATCCGTCCGTTTTCGTCATTTGTTATCGAATCGACTTAAAGCCAGATCTTCACATTGGCCGCTCTGCTCTCGGAAACGGTTGTACTTATCGTCTACTAAGCTATGTCGCGTGCTGCGGAATGCGGAGACACTAAAGGCACCATAGTAGAACACAGATTAAGCATCTAAGTTAATGTAATAGCCAGTAAGAAGTAGTACAATTCAACTTTTAGGTATCGATTATTGACTTTTTAGCTGGCTTTGGTGACTTGGACATGAGCTAGGACCTTACGATTCTGCATGAAAGGAGGACTAGCAGCCGAGTTGCACGGGAGAATGTGAAAAGTCTTCATATGTAGTAAAAACCTGAGAAATCCGTCCGTTCTCGTCATTTGTTATCGAATCGGCTTAAAGCCAGATCTTCACATTGGCCGCTCTTCTCTCTGAAACGGTTGTACTTATCGTCTGCAAAGCTATGTCGCGTACTGCGGTATGTGGAGACACTAAAAGCACCATAGTAGAACACAGATGAACCTTCTAAGTTGATGTAATAGCCAGTAAGTGGTAGTACAATTCAAGTTTTAGATTTCGATTATTGACTTTTTAGCTGGCTTTAGTGCCTTGGACATGAGCTAGGACCTTAAGATTCTGCATGAAAGGAGGACTAGCAGCCGAGTTGCACGTGAGAATGTGAAAAGTGTTCATATGTAGTAAAAACCTGAGAAATCCGTCCGTTTTCGTCATTTGTTATCGAATCGACGTAAAGCCAGATCGTCACATTGGCCGCTCTGCTCTCGGAAACGGTTGTACTTATCGTCTGCAAAGCTATGTCGCGTGTTGCCGTAGGCGGAAACAGGAAAAGCACCATAGTAGAACACAGATGAAGCTTCTAAGTTGATGTAATAGCCAGTAAGAAGTAGTCCAATACAAGTTTTAGGTATCGATTATTGACTTTTTAGCTGGCTTTGGTGCCTTGGACATGAGCTAGGACCTTAAGATTCTGCATGAAAGGAGGACTAGCAGCCGAGTTGCACGGGAGAATGTGAAAAGTGTTCATATGTAATAAAAACCTGAGAAATCCGTCCGTTTTCGTCATTTGTTATCGAATCGACTTAAAGCCAGATAGTCACATTGGCCGCTCTTCTCTCCGAAACGCTTGTACTTATCGTCTGCAAAGCTATGTCGCGTACTGCGGTATATGAAGACACTAAGAGCACCATAGTAGAACACAGATGAACCTTCTAAGTTGATGTAATAGCCAGTAAGAAGTAGTACAATTCAAGTTTTAGGTATCTATTATTGACTTTTTAGCTGGCTTTGGTGCCTTGGACATGAGCTAGGACCTTAAGATTCTGCATGAAAGGAGGACTAGCAGCCGAGTTGCAGGGGAGAATGTGAAAAGTGTTCATATGTAGTAAAAACCTGAGAAATCCGTCCGTTTTCGTAATTTGTTATCGAATCGACTTAAAGCCAGATCGTCACATTGGCCGCTCTGCTCTCGGAAACGGTTGTACTTATCGTCTGCAAAGCTATGTCGCGTGTTGCCGTAGGCGGAAACAGAAAAGCACCATAGTAGAACACAGATGAAGCTTCTAAGTTGATGTAATAGCCAGTAAGAAGTAGTCCAATTCAAGTTTTAGGTATCGATTATTGACTTTTTAGCTGGCTTTGGTGCCTTGGACATGAGCTAGGACCTTAAGATTCTGCATGAAAGGAGGACTAACAGCCGAGTTGCACGGGAGAATGTGAAAAGTGTTCATATGTAGTAAAAACCTGAGAAATCCGTCCGTTTTGGTCATTTGTTATCGAATCGACTTAAAGCCAGATCGTCACATTGTCCGCTCTTCTCTCTGAAACGGTTGTACTTATCGTCTGCAAAGCTATGTCACGTGCTGCGGTACGCGGAGACACTAAAATCACCACAGTAGAACACAAATGAAGCTTCTAAGTTGATGCAATATCCAGTAAGAAGTAGTACAATTCGCGTTTTAGGTATCGATTATTGACTTTTTAGCTGGCTTTGGTGCCTTGGACATGAGCTAGGACCTTAAGATTCTGCATGAAAGGAGGACTAGCAGCCGAGTTGCACGGGAGAATGTGAAAAGTGTTCATATGTAAAAAAATACCTGAGAAATCATCCGTTTTCGTCATTTCTTATCTAATCGACTTAAAGCCAGATCGTCACATTGGTCGCTCTTCTCTCTGAAAAGGTTGTACTTTTCGTCTACAAAGCAACGTCGCGTGCTGTGGTATGCGGAGAAACTAAAATCACCGTAGTAGAACAAAGATGAAGCTTCTAAGTTGATGTAATAGCCAGTAAGAAGTAGTACAATTCAGGTTTTAGGTATCGATTATTGACTTTTTAGCTGGCTTTGGTGCCTTGGACATGAGCTACGGCCTTAAGATTCTGCATGAAAGGAGGACTAGCAGCCGAGTTGCACGGGAGAATGTGAAAAGTGTTCATATGTAAAAAAATACTTGAGAAATCCGTCCGTTTTCGTCATTTGTTATCGAATCGACTTAAAGCCAGATCGTCACATTGGTCGCTCTTCTCTCTCAAAAGGTTGTACTTTTCGTCTACAAAGCAGCGTCGCGTGCTGTGGTATGCGGAGACACTAAAATCACCATAGTAGAACACAGATGAGGCTTTTAAGCTGATGTAATAGCCAGTAAGAAGTAATACAATTCAAGTTTTAGGTATCGATTATTGACTTTTTAGCTAGCTTTGGTGCCTTGGACATGAGCTAGGACCTTAAGATTCTGCATGAAAGGAGGACTGGCAGCCGAGTAGCACGGGAGAATGTGAAAAGTGTTCATATGTAGTAAAAACCTGAGAAATTCGTCCGTTTTCGTCATTTGTTATCGAATCGACTTAAAGCCAGATCGTCACATTGGCCGCTCTTCTCTCTGAAACGCTAGTACTTATCGTCTGCAAAGCTATGTCGCGTGCTGCGGTATGCGGAGACACTAAAATCACCATAGTAGAACACAGATGAAGCTTCTAAGTTGACGTAATAGCCAGGAAGAAGTAGTACAATTCAAGTTTTAGGTATCGATTATTGACTTTTTAGCTGGCTTTGGTGCCTTGGACATGAGCTAGGACCTTAACATTCTGCATGAAAGGAGGACTAGCAGCCGATTTGCATGGGAGAATGTGAAAAGTGTTCATATGTAGTAAAAACCCGAGAAATCCGTCCGTTTTCGTCATTTGTTATCGAATCGACTTAAAGCCAGATCGTCACATTAGCCGCTCTTCTCTCTGAAACGGTTGTACTTATCGATTGCAAAGCTATGTCGCGTGTTGCGGTATGCGGAGACACTAAAAGCACCATAGTAGAACACAGATGAAGCTTCTAAGTTGACGTAATAGCTAGGAAGAAGTAGAACAATTCAAGTTTTAGGTATCGATTATTGACTTTTTAGCTGGCTTTGGTGCCTTGGACATGAGCTAGGACCTTAACATTTTGCATGAAAGGAGGACTAGCAGCCGATTTGCATGGGAGAATGTGAAAAGTGTTCATATGTAGTAAAAACCCGAGAAATCCGTCCGTTTTAGTCATTTGTTATCGAATCGACTTACAGCCAGATCGTCACATTGGCCGCTCTTCTCTCTGAAACGGTTGTACCTGTCGTTTGCAAAGCTATGTCGCGTGCTGCGGTATGCTGAGACACTATAAGCACCATAGTAGAACACAGATCAAGCTTCTAAGTTGATGTAATAGCCAGTAAGAAGTAGTACAATTCAAGTTTTAGGTATTGAATATTGAATTTTTAGCTGGCTTTGGTGCCTTGGACATGAGCTAGGACCTTAATATTCTGCATGAAAGGAGGACTAGCAGCCGAGTTGCATGGAAGAATGTGAAAAGTGTTCATATGTAGTAAAAACCTGAGAAATCCGTCCACTTTCGTCATTTGTTATCGAATCGACTTAAAGCCAGATCGTCACATTGGCCGCTCTTCTCTCTGAAAAAGTTGTACTAATCGTCTGCAAAGCTATGTCGCGTGCTGCGGTATGCGGAGACACTAAAAGCACCATAGTAGAACACAGATGAAGCTTCTAAGTTGATGTAATAGCCAGTAAGAAGTAGTACAATTCAAGTTTTAGGTATCGGTTAATGACTTTTTACCCTTCTTTGGTGCCTTGGACACGAGCTAGGAAATTAAGATTTTGCATGAAGGAGGACTAGCAGCCGAGTTGCACGGGAGAATGTGAAAAGTGTTCATATGTAGTAAAAACCCGAGAAATCCGTCCGTTTTCGTCATTTGTTATCGAATCGACTTAAAAACAGATCGTCACATTGGCCGCTCTTCTCTCTGAAACGGTTGTACTTATCGTCTACAGAGCTATGTCGCGTGCTGCAATATGCGGAGACACTAAAAGCACCATAGTAGAACACAGATGATGCTTCTAAGTTGATGTAATAGCCAGTAAGAAGTAGTCCAATTCAAGATTTAGGTATCGATTATTGACTTTTTAGCTGGCTTTGGTGCCTTGGACATGAGCTAGGACTTTAAGATTCTGCATGAAAGAAGGACTAGCAGCCGAGTTGCACTGGAGAATGTGGAAAATGTTCATATGTAGTATAAACCAGAGAAATCCGTCCGTTTTCGTCATTTGTTATCGAATCAACTTAAAAACAGATCGTCACATTGGCCGCTCTTCTCTCTGAAACGGTTGTACTTATCGTCTGCAAAGCTATGTCGCTTACTGCGGTATGTATAGACACTAAAAGCACCATAGTAGAACACAGATGAACCTTCTAAGCTGATGTAATAACCAGTAAGAAGTAGTACAATTCAAGTTTTAGGTATCGATTATTGACTTTTTAGCTGGCTTTGCTGCCTTGGACATGAGCTAGGACCTTAAGATTGTGCATGAAAGGAGGACTAGCAGCCGAGTTGCACGGGAGAATGTGAAAAGTGTTCATATGTAGTAAAAACCTGAGAAATCCGTCCGTTTTCGTCATTTGTTATTGAATCGATTTAAAGCCAGATCGTTACATTGGCCGCTCTTCTCTCTGAAACGGGTGTACTTATCGTCTGCAAAGCTATGTCGCGTGCTGCGGTATGTGGAGACACTAAAATTACCATAGTAGAACACAGATGAAGCATCTAAGTTGATGTAATAGCCAGTAAGAAGTAATCCAATTCAAGTTTTAAGTATCGATTATTGACTTTTTAGCTGGCTTTGGTGCCTTGGACATGAGCTAGTACCTTAAGATTCAGCATGAAAGGAGGACTAGCAGCCGAGTTGCACGGGAGAATGTGAAAAGTGTTCATATGTAGTAAAAACCTGATAAATCCGTCCGTTTTCGTCATTTGTTATCGAATCGACTTAAAGCCAGATCGTCACATTGGCCGCTCTTCTCTCTGATACGCTTGTACGTATCGTCTGCAAAGCTATGTCGCGTGCTGCGGTATGTGGAGACACTAAAAGCAGCATAGCAGAACACAGATGAAGCTTCTAAGTTGATGTAATAGCCAGTAAGAAGTAGTACAATTCAAGTTTTAGGTATCGATTATTGACTTTTTAGCTGGCTTTGTTGCCTTGGACATGAGCTAGGACCTTAACATTCTGCATGAAAGGAGGACTAGCAGCCGAGTTGCACGGGAGAATGTGAAAAGTGTTCATATGTAGTAAAAACCTTAGAAATCCGTCCATTTTCGTCACTTGTTATCGAATCGACTTAAAGCCAGATCGTCACATTGGCCGCTCTTCTCTCTGAAACGGTTGTACCTGTCGTTTGCAAAGCTATGTCGCGTGCTGCGGTATGCTGAGACACTATAAGCACCATAGTAGAACACAGATCAAGCTTCTAAGTTGATGTAATAGCCAGTAAGAAGTAGTACAATTCAAGTTTTAGGTATTGAATATTGAATTTTTAGCTGGCTTTGGTGCCTTGGACATGAGCTAGGACCTTAATATTCTGCATGAAAGGAGGACTAGCAGCCGAGTTGCATGGAAGAATGTGAAAAGTGTTCATATGTAGTAAAAACCTGAGAAATCCGTCCACTTTCGTCATTTGTTATCGAATCGACTTAAAGCCAGATCGTCACATTGGCCGCTCTTCTCTCTGAAAAAGTTGTACTTATCGTCTGCAAAGCTATGTCGCGTGCTGCGGTATGCGGAGACACTAAAAGCACCATAGTAGAACACAGATGAAGCTTCTAAGTTGATGTAATAGCCAGTAAGAAGTAGTCCAATTCAAGATTTAGGTATCGATTATTGACTTTTTAGCTGGCTTTGGTGCCTTGGACATGAGCTAGGACTTTAAGATTCTGCATGAAAGAAGGACTAGCAGCCGAGTTGCACTGGAGAATGTGGAAAATGTTCATATGTAGTAAAAACCAGAGAAATCCGTCCGTTTTCGTCATTTGTTATCGAATCGACTTAAAAACAGATCGTCACATTGGCCGCTCTTCTCTCTGAAACGGTTGTACTTATCGTCTGCAAAGCTATGTCGCTTACTGCGGTATGTATAGACACTAAAAGCACCATAGTAGAACACAGATGAACCTTCTAAGCTGATGTAATAACCAGTAAGAAGTAGTACAATTCAAGTTTTACGTATCGATTATTGACTTTTTAGCTGGCTTTGCTGCCTTGGACATGAGCTAGGACCTTAAGATTGTGCATGAAAGGAGGACTAGCAGCCGAGTTGCACGGGAGAATGTGAAAAGTGTTCATATGTAGTAAAAACCTGAGAAATCCGTCCGTTTTCGTCATTTGTTATCGAATCGACTTAAAGCCAGATCGTCACATTGGCCGCTCTTCTCTCTGAAAAAGTTGTACTTATCGTCTGCAAAGCAGTGTCGCGTGCCGCGGTATGCGGACTCACTAAAAGCATCATAGTAGAACACAGATGAAGCTTCTAAGTTGATGTAATAGCCAGTAAGAAGTAGTACAATTAAAGTTTTAGGTATCGGTTAATGACTTTTACCTTTCTTTGGTGCCTTAGACACGAGCTAGGAAATAAAGATTTTGCATGAAGGAGGACTATCAGCCGAGTTGCACGGGAGAATGTGAAAAGTGTTCATATGTAGTAAAAACCTGAGAAATCCGTCCGTTTTCGTCATTTGTTATCGAATCGACTTAAAGCCAGATCGTCACATTGGCCGCTCTTCTCTCTGAAACGGTTGTACTTATCGTCTGTAAAACTATGTCGCGTGCTGCGGTATGCGGAGAAACTAAAATCACCGTAGTAGAACAAAGATGAAGCTTCTAAGTTGATGTAATAGCCAGTAAGAAGTAGTACAATTCAAGTTTTAGGTATGGATTATTGACTTTTTAGCTGGCTTTGGTGCCTTGGACATGAGCTACGGCCTTAAGATTCTGCATGAAAGGAGGACTAGCAGCCGAGTTGCACGGGAGAATGTGAAAAGTGTTCATATGTAAAAAAATACTTGAGAAATCCGTCCGTTTTCGTCATTTGTTATCGAATCGACTTAAAGCCAGATCGTCACATTGGTCGCTCTTCTCTCTGAAAAGGTTGTACTTTTCGTCTACAAAGCAACGTCGCGTGCTGTGGTATGCGGAGACACTAAAATCACCATAGTAGAACACAGATGAGGCTTTTAAGCTGATGTAATAGCCAGTAAGAAGTAATACAATTCAAGTTTTAGTTATCGATTATTGACTTTTTAGCTAGCTTTGGTGCCTTGGACATGAGCTAGGACCTTAAGATTCTGCATGAAAGGAGGACTGGCAGCCGAGTAGCACGGGAGAATGTGAAAAGTGTTCATATGTAGTAAAAACCTGAGAAATTCGTCCGTTTTCGTCATTTGTTATCGAATCGACTTAAAGCCAGATCGTCACATTGGCCGCTCTTCTCTCTGAAACGCTAGTACTTATCGTCTGCAAAGCTATGTCGCGTGCTGCGGTATGCGGAGACACTAAAATCACCATAGTAGAACACAGATGAAGCTTCTAAGTTGACGTAATAGCCAGGAAGAAGTAGTACAATTCAAGTTTTAGGTATCGATTATTGACTTTTTAGCTGGCTTTGGTGCCTTGGACATGAGCTAGGACCTTAACATTCTGCATGAAAGGAGGACTAGCAGCCGATTTGCATGGGAGAATGTGAAAAGTGTTCATATGTAGTAAAAACCCGAGAAATCCGTCCGTTTTCGTCATTTGTTATCGAATCGACTTAAAGCCAGATCGTCACATTAGCCGCTCTTCTCTCTGAAACGGTTGTACTTATCGATTGCAAAGCTATGTCGCGTGTTGCGGTATGCGGAGACACTAAAAGCACCATAGTAGAACACAGATGAAGCTTCTAAGTTGACGTAATAGCCGGGAAGAAGTAGTACAATTCAAGTTTTAGGTATCGATTATTGACTTTTTAGCTGGCTTTGGTGCCTTGGACATGAGCTAGGACCTTAACATTTTGCATGAAAGGAGGACTAGCAGCAGATTTGCATGGGAGAATGTGAAAAGTGTTCATATGTAGTAAAAACCCGAGAAATCCGTCCGTTTTAGTCATTTGTTATCGAATCGACTTAAAGCCAGATCGTCACATTGGCCGCTCTTCTCTCTGAAACGGTTGTACCTGTCGTTTGCAAAGCTATGTCGCGTGCTGCGGTATGCTGAGACACTATAAGCACCATAGTAGAACACAGATCAAGCTTCTAAGTTGATGTAATAGCCAGTAAGAAGTAGTACAATTCAAGTTTTAGGTATTGAATATTGAATTTTTAGCTGGCTTTGGAGCCTTGGACATGAGCTAGGACCTTAATATTCTGCATGAAAGGAGGACTAGCAGCCGAGTTGCACGGGAGAATGTGAAAAGTGTTCATATGTAGTAAAAACCTGAGAAATCCGTCCGTTTTCGTCATTTGTTGTCGAATCGATTTAAAGCCAGATCGTCACATTGGCCGCTCTTCTCTCTGAAACGGGTGTACTTATCGTCTGCAAAGCTATGTCGCGTGCTGCGGTATGTGGAGACACTAAAATTACCATAGTAGAACACAGATGAAGCATCTAAGTTGATGTAATAGCCAGTAAGAAGTAATCCAATTCAAGTTTTAGGTATCGATTATTGACTTTTTAGCTGGCTTTGGTGCCTTGGACATGAGCTAGTACCTTAAGATTCAGCATGAAAGGAGGACTAGCAGCCGAGTTGCACGGGAGAATGTGAAAAGTGTTCATATGTAGTAAAAACCCGAGAAATCCGTCCGTTTTTGTCATTTGTTATCGAATCGATTTAAAAACAGATCGTCACATTGGCCGCTCTTCTCTCTGAAACGGTTGTACTTACCGTCTACAGAGCTATGTCGCGTGCTGCAATATGAGGAGACACTAAAAGCACCATAGTAGAACACAGATGATGCTTCTAAGTTGATGTAATAGCCAGTAAGAAGTAATCCAATTCAAGATTTAGGTATCGATTATTGACTTTTTAGCTGGCTTTGGTGCCTTGGACATGAGCTAGGACTTTAAGATTCTGCATGAAAGAAGGACTAGCAGCCGAGTTGCACTGGAGAATGTGGAAAATGTTCATATGTAGTAAAAACCAGAGAAATCCGTCCGTTTTCGTCATTTGTTATCGAATCGACTTAAAAACAGATCGTCACATTGGCCGCTCTTCTCTCTGAAACGGTTGTACTTATCGTCTGCAAAGCTATGTCGCTTACTGCGGTATGTATAGACACTAAAAGCACCATAGTAGAACACAGATGAACCTTCTAAGCTGATGTAATAACCAGTAAGAAGTAGTACAATTCAAGTTTTAGGTATCGATTATTGACTTTTTAGCTGGCTTTGCTGCCTTGGACATGAGCTAGGACCTTAAGATTGTGCATGAAAGGAGGACTAGCAGCCGAGTTGCACGGGAGAATGTGAAAAGTGTTCATATGTAGTAAAAACCCGAGAAATCCGTCCGTTTTCGTCATTTGTTGTCGAATCGATTTAAAGCCAGATCGTCACATTGGCCGCTCTTCTCTCTGAAACGGGTGTACTTATCGTCTGCAAAGCTATGTCGCGTGCTGCGGTATGTGGAGACACTAAAATTACCATAGTGGAACACAGATGAAGCATCTAAGTTGATGTAATAGCCAGTAAGAAGTAATCCAATTCAAGTTTTAGGTATCGATTATTGACTTTTTAGCTGGCTTTGGTGCCTTGGACATGAGCTAGTACCTTAAGATTCAGCATGAAAGGAGGACTAGCAGCCGAGTTGCACGGGAGAATGTGAAAAGTGTTCATATGTAGTAAAAACCTGATAAATCCGTCCGTTTTCGTCATTTGTTATCGAATCGACTTAAAGCCAGATCGTCACATTGGCCGCTCTTCTCTCTGAAACGGTTGTACCTGTCGTTTGCAAAGCTATGTCGCGTGCTGCGGTATGCTGAGACACTATAAGCACCATAGTAGAACACAGATCAAGCTTCTAAGTTGATGTAATAGCCAGTAAGAAGTAGTACAATTCAAGTTTTAGGTATTGAATATTGAATTTTTAGCTGGCTTTGGTGCCTTGGACATGAGCTAGGACCTTAATATTCTGCATGAAAGGAGGACTAGCAGCCGAGTTGCATGGAAGAATGTGAAAAGTGTTCATATGTAGTAAAAACCTGAGAAATCCGTCCACTTTCGTCATTTGTTATCGAATCGACTTAAAGCCAGATCGTCACATTGGCCGCTCTTCTCTCTGAAAAAGTTGTACTTATCGTCTGCAAAGCTATGTCGCGTGCTGCGGTATGCGGAGACACTAAAAGCACCATAGTAGAACACAGATGAAGCTTCTAAGTTGATGTAATAGCCAGTAAGAAGTAGTACAATTCAAGTTTTAGGTATCGGTTAATGACTTTTTACCCTTCTTTGGTGCCTTGGACACGGGCTAGGAAATTAAGATTTTGCATGAAGGAGGACTAGCAGCCGAGTTGCACGGGAGAATGTGAAAAGTGTTCATATGTAGTAAAAACCCGAGAAATCCGTCCGTTTTCGTCATTTGTTATCGAATCGACTTAAAAACAGATCGTCACATTGGCCGCTCTTCTCTCTGAAACGGTTGTACTTATCGTCTACAGAGCTATGTCACGTGCTGCAATATGCGGAGACACTAAAAGCACCATAGTAGAACACAGATGATGCTTCTAAGTTGATGTAATAGCCAGTAAGAAGTAGTCCAATTCAAGATTTAGGTATCGATTATTGACTTTTTAGCTGGCTTTGGTGCCTTGGACATGAGCTAGGACTTTAAGATTCTGCATGAAAGAAGGACTAGCAGCCGAGTTGCACTGGAGAATGTAGAAAATGTTCATATGTAGTAAAAGCCAGAGAAATCCGTCCGTTTTCGTCATTTGTTATCGAATCGACTTAAAAACAGATCGTCACATTGGCCGCTCTTCTCTCTGAAACGGTTGTACTTATCGTCTGCAAAGCTATGTCGCTTACAGCGGTATGTATAGACACTAAAAGCACCATAGTAGAACACAGATGAACCTTCTAAGCTGATGTAATAACCAGTAAGAAGTAGTACAATTCAAGTTTTAGGTATCGATTATTGACTTTTTAGCTGGCTTTGCTGCCTTGGACATGAGCTAGGACCTTAAGATTGTGCATGAAAGGAGGACTAGCAGCCGAGTTGCACGGGAGAATGTGAAAAGTGTTCATATGTAGTAAAAACCTGAGAAATCCGTCCGTTTTCGTCATTTGTTATCGAATCGATTTAAAGCCAGATCGTCACATTGGCCGCTCTTCTCTCTGAAACGGGTGTACTTATCGTCTGCAAAGCTATGTCGCGTGCTGCGGTATGTTGAGACACTAAAATTACCATAGTAGAACACAGATGAAGCATCTAAGTTGATGTAATAGCCAGTAAGAACTAATCCAATTCAAGTTTTAGGTATCGATTATTGACTTTTTAGCTGGCTTTGGTGCCTTGGACATGAGCTAGTACCTTAAGATTCAGCATGAAAGGAGGACTAGCAGCCGAGTTGCACGGGAGAATGTGAAAAGTGTTCATATGTAGTAAAAACCTGATAAATCCGTCCGTTTTCGTCATTTGTTATCGAATCGACTTAAAGCCAGATCGTCACATTGGCCGCTCTTCACTCTGATACGCTTGTACTTATCGTCTACAAAGCTATGTCGCGTGCTGCGGTATGTGGAGACACTAAAAGCAGCATAGTAGAACACAGATGAAGCTTCTAAGTTGATGTAATAGCCAGTAAGGAGTAGTACAATTCAAGTTTTAGGTATCGATTATTGACTTTTTAGCTGGCTTTGGTGCCTTGGACATGAGCTAGGACCTTAAGATTCTGCATTAAAGGAGGACTAGCAGCCGAGTTGCAGGGAAGAATGTGAAAAATGTTCATATGTAGTAAAATCCAGAGAAATCCGTCCATTTTCGTCATTTGTTATCGAATCGACTTAAAACCAGATCGTCACATTGGCCGTTCTGCTCTCGGAAACGCTTGTACTTATCGTCTGCAAAGCTATGTCGCGTGTTGCCGTAGGCGGAAACAGGAAAAGCATCATAGTAGAACACAGATGAAGCTTCTAAGTTCATGTAATAGCCAGTAAGAAGTAGTCCATTTCAAGTTTTAGGTATCGATTATTGACTTTTTAGCTGGCTTTGGTGCCTTGTACATGAGCTAGGACTTTACGATTCTGCATGAAAGGAGGACTGGCAGCCGAGTTGCAGGGGAGAATGTGAAAAGTGTTCATATGTAGTAAAAACCTGAGAAATCCGTCCGTTTTCGTCATTTGTTATCGAATCGACTTAAAGCCAGATCGTCACATTGGCCGCTCTTCTCTCCGAAACGCTTGTACTTATCGTCTGCAAAGCTATGTCGCGTGCTGCGGTATCCGGAGACACTGCACACACCATAGTAGAACACAGTTCAAGCTTCTAAGTTGATGTAATAGCCAGTAAGAAGTAGTACAATTCAAATTTTAGGTATCGATTATTGACTTTTTAGCTGGCTTTGGTGCCTTGGACATGAGCTAGGACCTTAAGATTCTGCATGAAAGGTGGACTAGCA
Source organism: Schistocerca gregaria (assembly GCF_023897955.1). Taxonomy (NCBI): domain Eukaryota; kingdom Metazoa; phylum Arthropoda; class Insecta; order Orthoptera; family Acrididae; genus Schistocerca; species Schistocerca gregaria. The sequence continues at coordinate 4,522,611 of NW_026061736.1, read as the reverse complement.
GCCGAGTCGCAGGGGAGAATGTGAAAAGTGTTCATATGTAGTAAAAACCTGAGAAATCCGTCCGTTTTCGTCATTTCTTATCTAATCGACTTAAAGCCAGATCGTCACATTGGTCGCTCTTCTCTCTGAAACGGTTGTACTTATCGTCTGCAAATCTATGTCGCATTCTGCGGTATGCTGAGACACTACAAGCAGCATAGTAGAACACAGATGAAGCTTCTAAGTTGATGTAATAGCCAGTAAGAAGTAGTACAATTCAAGTTTTAGTTATCGATTATTGACTTTTTAGCTAGCTTTGGTGCCTTGGACATGAGCTAGGACCTTAAGATTCAGCATGAAAGGAGGACTAGCAGCCGAGTAGCACGGAAGAATGTGAAAAGTGTTCATATGTAGTAAAAACCTGAGAAATCCGTACATTTTCGTCATTTGTTATCGAATCGACTTAAAGCCAGATCGTCACATTGGCCGCTCTTCTCTCTGAAACGGTTGTACTTATCGTCTGCAAAGCTATGTCGCGTGCTGCGGTATGCGGAGACACTAAAAGCACCATAGTAGAACACAGATGAAGCTTCTAAGTTGATGTAATAGCCAGTAGGAAGAAGTAGAATTCAAGTTTTAGGTATCGATTATTGACTTTTTAGCTGGCTTTGGTACCTTGGACATGAGCTAGGACCTTAAGATTCTGCATGAAAGGAGGACTAGCGGCCGAGATGCACGGGAGAATGTGAAAAGTGTTCATATGTAGTAAAAACCTGAGAAATCCGTCCGTTTTCGTCATTTGTTATCGAATCGACTTAAAGCCAGATCGTCACATTGGCCGCTCTTCTCTCTGAAACGGTTGTACTTATCGTCTGTAAAACTATGTCGCGTGCTGCGGTATGCGGAGAAACTAAAATCACCGTAGTAGAACAAAGATGAAGCTTCTAAGTTGATGTAATAGCCAGTAAGAAGTAGTACAATTCAAGTTTTAGGTATCGATTATTGCCTTTTTAGCTGGCTTTGGTGCCTTGGACATGAGCTACGGCCTTAAGATTCTGCATGAAAGGAGGACTAGCAGCCGAGTTGCACGGGAGAATGTGAAAAGTGTTCATATGTAAAAAAATACATGAGAAATCCGTCCGTTTTCGTCATTTGTTATCGAATCGACTTAAAGCCAGATCGTCACATTGGTCGCTCTTCTCTCTGAAAAGGTTGTACTTTTCGTCTACAAAGCAACGTCGCGTGCTGTGGTATGCGGAGACACTAAAATCACCATAGTAGAACACAGATGAGGCTTTTAAGCTGATGTAATAGCCAGTAAGAAGTAATACAATTCAAGTTTTAGGTATCGATTATTGACTTTTTAGCTAGCTTTGGTGCCTTGGACATGAGCTAGGACCTTAAGATTCTGCATGAAAGGAGGACTGGCAGCCGAGTAGCACGGGAGAATGTGAAAAGTGTTCATATGTAGTAAAAACCTGAGAAATTCGTCCGTTTTCGTCATTTGTTATCGAATCGACTTAAAGCCAGATCGTCACATTGGCCGCTCTTCTCTCTGAAACGCTAGTACTTATCGTCTGCAAAGCTATGTCGCGTGCTGCGGTATGCGGAGACACTAAAATCACCATAGTAGAACACAGATGAAGCTTCTAAGTTGACGTAATAGCCAGGAAGAAGTAGTACAATTCAAGTTTTAGGTATCGATTATTGACTTTTTAGCTGGCTTTGGTGCCTTGGACATGAGCTAGGACCTTAACATTCTGCATGAAAGGAGGACTAGCAGCCGATTTGCATGGGAGAATGTGAAAAGTGTTCATATGTAGTAAAAACCCGAGAAATCCGTCCGTTTTCGTCATTTGTTATCGAATCGACTTAAAGCCAGATCGTCACATTAGCCGCTCTTCTCTCTGAAACGGTTGTACTTATCGATTGCAAAGCTATGTCGCGTGTTGCGGTATGCGGAGACACTAAAAGCACCATAGTAGAACACAGATGAAGCTTCTAAGTTGACGTAATAGCCAGGAAGAAGTAGAACAATTCAAGTTTTAGGTATCGATTATTGACTTTTTAGCTGGCTTTGGTGCCTTGGACATGAGCTAGGACCTTAACATTTTGCATGAAAGGAGGACTAGCAGCCGATTTGCATGGGAGAATGTGAAAAGTGTTCATATGTAGTAAAAACCCGAGAAATCCGTCCGTTTTAGTCATTTGTTATCGAATCGACTTACAGCCAGATCGTCACATTGGCCGCTCTTCTCTCTGAAACGGTTGTACCTGTCGTTTGCAAAGCTATGTCGCGTGCTGCGGTATGCTGAGACACTATAAGCACCATAGTAGAACACAGATCAAGCTTCTAAGTTGATGTAATAGCCAGTAAGAAGTAGTACAATTCAAGTTTTAGGTATTGAATATTGAATTTTTAGCTGGCTTTGGTGCCTTGGACATGTGCTAGGACCTTAATATTCTGCATGAAAGGAGGACTAGCAGCCGAGTTGCATGGAAGAATGTGAAAAGTGTTCATATGTAGTAAAAACCTGAGAAATCCGTCCACTTTCGTCATTTGTTATCGAATCGACTTAAAGCCAGATCGTCACATTGGCCGCTCTTCTCTCTGAAAAAGTTGTACTTATCGTCTGCAAAGCTATGTCGCGTGCTGCGGTATGCGGAGACACAAAAGCACCATAGTAGAACACAGATGAAGCTTCTAAGTTGATGTAATAGCCAGTAAGAAGTAGTACAATTCAAGTTTTAGGTATCGGTTAATGACTTTTTACCCTTCTTTGGTGCCTTGGACACGAGCTAGGAAATTAAGATTTTGCATGAAGGAGGACTAGCAGCCGAGTTGCACGGGAGAATGTGAAAAGTGTTCATATGTAGTAAAAACCCGAGAAATCCGTCCGTTTTCGTCATTTGTTATCGAATCGACTTAAAAACAGATCGTCACATTGGCCGCTCTTCTCTCTGAAACGGTTGTACTTATCGTCTGCAAAGCTATGTCGCTTACTGCGGTATGTATAGACACTAAAAGCACCATAGTAGAACACAGATGAACCTTCTAAGCTGATGTAATAACCAGTAAGAAGTAGTACAATTCAAGTTTTAGGTATCGATTATTGACTTTTTAGCTGGCTTTGCTGCCTTGGACATGAGCTAGGACCTTAAGATTGTGCATGAAAGGAGGACTAGCAGCCGAGTTGCACGGGAGAATGTGAAAAGTGTTCATATGTAGTAAAAACCTGAGAAATCCGTCCGTTTTCGTCATTTGTTATTGAATCGATTTAAAGCCAGATCGTTACATTGGCCGCTCTTCTCTCTGAAACGGGTGTACTTATCGTCTGCAAAGCTATGTCGCGTGCTGCGGTATGTGGAGACACTAAAATTACCATAGTAGAACACAGATGAAGCATCTAAGTTGATGTAATAGCCAGTAAGAAGTAATCCAATTCAAGTTTTAGGTATCGATTATTGACTTTTTAGCTGGCTTTGGTGCCTTGGACATGAGCTAGTACCTTAAGATTCAGCATGAAAGGAGGACTAGCAGCCGAGTTGCACGGGAGAATGTGAAAAGTGTTCATATGTAGTAAAAACCTGATAAATCCGTCCGTTTTCGTCATTTGTTATCGAATCGACTTAAAGCCAGATCGTCACATTGGCCGCTCTTCTCTCTGATACGCTTGTACGTATCGTCTGCAAAGCTATGTCGCGTGCTGCGGTATGTGGAGACACTAAAAGCAGCATAGTAGAACACAGATGAAGCTTCTAAGTTGATGTAATAGCCAGTAAGAAGTAGTACAATTCAAGTTTTAGGTATCGATTATTGACTTTTTAGTTGGCTTTGTTGCCTTGGACATGAGCTAGGACCTTAACATTCTGCATGAAAGGAGGACTAGCAGCCGAGTTGCACGGGAGAATGTGAAAAGTGTTCATATGTAGTAAAAACCTTAGAAATCCGTCCATTTTCGTCACTTGTTATCGAATCGACTTAAAGCCAGATCGTCACATTGGCCGCTCTTCTCTCTGAAACGGTTGTACCTGTCGTTTGCAAAGCTATGTCGCGTGCTGCGGTATGCTGAGACACTATAAGCACCATAGTAGAACACAGATCAAGCTTCTAAGTTGATGTAATAGCCAGTAAGAAGTAGTACAATTCAAGTTTTAGGTATCGATTATTGACTTTTTAGCTGGCTTTGGTGCCTTGGACATGAGCTAGGACCTTAATATTCTGCATGAAAGGAGGACTAGCAGCCGAGTTGCATGGAAGAATGTGAAAAGTGTTCATATGTAGTAAAAACCTGAGAAATCCGTCCACTTTCGTCATTTGTTATCGAATCGACTTAAAGCCAGATCGTCACATTGGCCGCTCTTCTCTCTGAAAAAGTTGTACTTATCGTCTGCAAAGCTATGTCGCGTGCTGCGGTATGCGGAGACACTAAAAGCACCATAGTAGAACACAGATGAAGCTTCTAAGTTGATGTAATAGCCAGTAAGAAGTAGTCCAATTCAAGATTTAGGTATCGATTATTGACTTTTTAGCTGGCTTTGGTGCCTTGGACATGAGCTAGGACTTTAAGATTCTGCATGAATGAAGGACTAGCAGCCGAGTTGCACTGGAGAATGTGGAAAATGTTCATATGTAGTAAAAACCAGAGAAATCCGTCCGTTTTCGTCATTTGTTATCGAATCGACTTAAAAACAGATCGTCACATTGGCCGCTCTTCTCTCTGAAACGGTTGTACTTATCGTCTGCAAAGCTATGTCGCTTACTGCGGTATGTATAGACACTAAAAGCACCATAGTAGAACACAGATGAACCTTCTAAGCTGATGTAATAACCAGTAAGAAGTAGTACAATTCAAGTTTTAGGTATCGATTATTGACTTTTTAGCTGGCTTTGCTGCCTTGGACATGAGCTAGGACCTTAAGATTGTGCATGAAAGGAGGACTAGCAGCCGAGTTGCACGGGAGAATGTGAAAAGTGTTCATATGTAGTAAAAACCCTTAGAAATCCGTCCGTTTTCGTCATTTGTTATCGAATCGACTTAAAGCCAGATCGTCACATTGGCCGCTCTTCTCTCTGAAAAAGTTGTACTTATCGTCTGCAAAGCAGTGTCGCGTGCCGCGGTATGCGGACTCACTAAAAGCACCATAGTAGAACACAGATGAAGCTTCTAAGTTGATGTAATAGCCAGTAAGAAGTAGTACAATTAAAGTTTTAGGTATCGGTTAATGACTTTTACCTTTCTTTGGTGCCTTAGACACGAGCTAGGAAATAAAGATTTTGCATGAAGGAGGACTATCAGCCGAGTTGCACGGGAGAATGTGAAAAGTGTTCATATGTAGTAAAAACCTGAGAAATCCGTCCGTTTTCGTCATTTGTTATCGAATCGACTTAAAGCCAGATCGTCACATTGGCCGCTCTTCTCTCTGAAACGGTTGTACTTATCGTCTGTAAAACTATGTCGCGTGCTGCGGTATGCGGAGAACCTAAAATCACCGTAGTAGAACAAAGATGAAGCTTCTAAGTTGATGTAATAGCCAGTAAGAAGTAGTACAATTCAAGTTTTAGGTATCGATTATTGACTTTTTAGCTGGCTTTGGTGCCTTGGACATGAGCTACGGCCTTAAGATTCTGCATGAAAGGAGGACTAGCAGCCGAGTTGCACGGGAGAATGTGAAAAGTGTTCATATGTAAAAAAATACTTGAGAAATCCGTCCGTTTTCGTCATTTGTTATCGAATCGACTTAAAGCCAGATCGTCACATTGGTCGCTCTTCTCTCTGAAAAGGTTGTACTTTTCGTCTACAAAGCAACGTCGCGTGCTGTGGTATGCGGAGACACTAAAATCACCATAGTAGAACACAGATGAGGCTTTTAAGCTGATGTAATAGCCAGTAAGAAGTAATACAATTCAAGTTTTAGTTATCGATTATTGACTTTTTAGCTAGCTTTGGTGCCTTGGACATGAGCTAGGACCTTAAGATTCTGCATGAAAGGAGGACTGGCAGCCGAGTAGCACGGGAGAATGTGAAAAGTGTTCATATGTAGTAAAAACCTGAGAAATTCGTCCGTTTTCGTCATTTGTTATCGAATCGACTTAAAGCCAGATCGTCACATTGGCCGCTCTTCTCTCTGAAACGCTAGTACTTATCGTCTGCAAAGCTATGTCGCGTGCTGCGGTATGCGGAGACACTAAAATCACCATAGTAGAACACAGATGAAGCTTCTAAGTTGACGTAATAGCCAGGAAGAAGTAGTACAATTCAAGTTTTAGGTATCGATTATTGACTTTTTAGCTGGCTTTGGTGCCTTGGACATGAGCTAGGACCTTAACATTCTGCATGAAAGGAGGACTAGCAGCCGATTTGCATGGGAGAATGTGAAAAGTGTTCATATGTAGTAAAAACCCGAGAAATCCGTCCGTTTTCGTCATTTGTTATCGAATCGACTTAAAGCCAGATCGTCACATTAGCCGCTCTTCTCTCTGAAACGGTTGTACTTATCGATTGCAAAGCTATGTCGCGTGTTGCGGTATGCGGAGACACTAAAAGCACCATAGTAGAACACAGATGAAGCTTCTAAGTTGACGTAATAGCCGGGAAGAAGTAGTACAATTCAAGTTTTAGGTATCGATTATTGACTTTTTAGCTGGCTTTGGTGCCTTGGACATGAGCTAGGACCTTAACATTTTGCATGAAAGGAGGACTAGCAGCAGATTTGCATGGGAGAATGTGAAAAGTGTTCATATGTAGTAAAAACCCGAGAAATCCGTCCGTTTTAGTCATTTGTTATCGAATCGACTTAAAGCCAGATCGTCACATTGGCCGCTCTTCTATCTGAAACGGTTGTACCTGTCGTTTGCAAAGCTATGTCGCGTGCTGCGGTATGCTGAGACACTATAAGCACCATAGTAGAACACAGATCAAGCTTCTAAGTTGATGTAATAGCCAGTAAGAAGTAGTACAATTCAAGTTTTAGGTATTGAATATTGAATTTTTAGCTGGCTTTGGTGCCTTGGACATGAGCTAGGACCTTAATATTCTGCATGAAAGGAGGACTAGCAGCCGAGTTGCATGGAAGAATGTGAAAAGTGTTCATATGTAGTAAAAACCTGAGAAATCCGTCCACTTTCGTCATTTGTTATCGAATCGACTTAAAGCCAGATCGTCACATTGGCCGCTCTTCTCTCTGAAAAAGTTGTACTTATCGTCTGCAAAGCTATGTCGCGTGCTGCGGTATGCGGAGAAACTAAAAGCACCATAGTAGAACACAGATGAAGCTTCTAAGTTGATGTAATAGCCAGTAAGAAGTAGTACAATTCAAGTTTTAGGTATCGGTTAATGACTTTTTACCCTTCTTTGGTGCCTTGGACACGAGCTGGGAAATTAAGATTTTGCATGAAGGAGGACTAGCAACCGAGTTGCACGGGAGAATGTGAAAAGTGTTCATATGTAGTAAAAACCCGAGAAATCCGTCCGTTTTCGTCATTTGTTATCGAATCGACTTAAAAACAGATCGTCACATTGGCCGCTCTTCTCTCTGAAACGGTTGTACTTATCGTCTGCAAAGCTATGTCGCTTACTGCGGTATGTATAGACACTAAAAGCACCATAGTAGAACACAGATGAACCTTCTAAGCTGATGTAATAACCAGTAAGAAGTAGTACAATTCAAGTTTTAGGTATCGATTATTGACTTTTTAGCTGGCTTTGCTGCCTTGGACATGAGCTAGGACCTTAAGATTGTGCATGAAAGGAGGACTAGCAGCCGAGTTGCACGGGAGAATGTGAAAAGTGTTCATATGTAGTAAAAACCTGAGAAATCCGTCCGTTTTCGTCATTTGTTGTCGAATCGATTTAAAGCCAGATCGTCACATTGGCCGCTCTTCTCTCTGAAACGGGTGTACTTATCGTCTGCAAAGCTATGTCGCGTGCTGCGGTATGTGGAGACACTAAAATTACCATAGTAGAACACAGATGAAGCATCTAAGTTGATGTAATAGCCAGTAAGAAGTAATCCAATTCAAGTTTTAGGTATCGATTATTGACTTTTTAGCTGGCTTTGGTGCCTTGGACATGAGCTAGTACCTTAAGATTCAGCATGAAAGGAGGACTAGCAGCCGAGTTGCACGGGAGAATGTGAAAAGTGTTCATATGTAGTAAAAACCTGATAAATCCGTCCGTTTTCGTCATTTGTTATCGAATCGACTTAAAGCCAGATCGTCACATTGGCCGCTCTTCTCTCTGAAACGGTTGTACCTGTCGTTTGCAAAGCTATGTCGCGTGCTGCGGTATGCTGAGACACTATAAGCACCATAGTAGAACACAGATCAAGCTTCTAAGTTGATGTAATAGCCAGTAAGAAGTAGTACAATTCAAGTTTTAGGTATTGAATATTGAATTTTTAGCTGGCTTTGGTGCCTTGGACATGAGCTAGGACCTTAATATTCTGCATGAAAGGAGGACTAGCAGCCGAGTTGCATGGAAGAATGTGAAAAGTGTTCATATGTAGTAAAAACCTGAGAAATCCGTCCACTTTCGTCATTTGTTATCGAATCGACTTAAAGCCAGATCGTCACATTGGCCGCTCTTCTCTCTGAAAAAGTTGTACTTATCGTCTGCAAAGCTATGTCGCGGGCTGCGGTATGCGGAGACACTAAAAGCACCATAGTAGAACACAGATGAAGCTTCTAAGTTGATGTAATAGCCAGTAAGAAGTAGTACAATTCAAGTTTTAGGTATCGGTTAATGACTTTTTACCCTTCTTTGGTGCCTTGGACACGGGCTAGGAAATTAAGATTTTGCATGAAGGAGGACTAGCAGCCGAGTTGCACGGGAGAATGTGAAAAGTGTTCATATGTAGTAAAAACCCGAGAAATCCGTCCGTTTTTGTCATTTGTTATCGAATCGACTTAAAAACAGATCGTCACATTGGCCGCTCTTCTCTCTGAAACGGTTGTACTTACCGTCTACAGAGCTATGTCGCGTGCTGCAATATGAGGAGACACTAAAAGCACCATAGTAGAACACAGATGATGCTTCTAAGTTGATGTAATAGCCAGTAAGAAGTAATCCAATTCAAGATTTAGGTATCGATTATTGACTTTTTAGCTGGCTTTGGTGCCTTGGACATGAGCTAGGACTTTAAGATTCTGCATGAAAGAAGGACTAGCAGCCGAGTTGCACTGGAGAATGTGGAAAATGTTCATATGTAGTAAAAACCAGAGAAATCCGTCCGTTTTCGTCATTTGTTATCGAATCGACTTAAAAACAGATCGTCACATTGGCCGCTCTTCTCTCTGAAACGGTTGTACTTATCGTCTGCAAAGCTATGTCGCTTACTGCGGTATGTATAGACACTAAAAGCACCATAGTAGAACACAGATGAACCTTCTAAGCTGATGTAATAACCAGTAAGAAGTAGTACAATTCAAGTTTTAGGTATCGATTATTGACTTTTTAGCTGGCTTTGCTGCCTTGGACATGAGCTAGGACCTTACGATTGTGCATGAAAGGAGGACTAGCAGCCGAGTTGCACGGGAGAATGTGAAAAGTGTTCATATGTAGTAAAAACCTGAGAAATCCGTCCGTTTTCGTCATTTGTTGTCGAATCGATTTAAAGCCAGATCGTCACATTGGCCGCTCTTCTCTCTGAAACGGGTGTACTTATCGTCTGCAAAGCTATGTCGCGTGCTGCGGTATGTGGAGACACTAAAATTACCATAGTGGAACACAGATGAAGCATCTAAGTTGATGTAATAGCCAGTAAGAAGTAATCCAATTCAAGTTTTAGGTATCGATTATTGACTTTTTAGCTGGCTTTGGTGCCTTGGACATGAGCTAGTACCTTAAGATTCAGCATGAAAGGAGGACTAGCAGCCGAGTTGCACGGGAGAATGTGAAAAGTGTTCATATGTAGTAAAAACCTGATAAATCCGTCCGTTTTCGTCATTTGTTATCGAATCGACTTAAAGCCAGATCGTCACATTGGCCGCTCTTCTCTCTGAAACGGTTGTACCTGTCGTTTGCAAAGCTATGTCGCGTGCTGCGGTATGCTGAGACACTATAAGCACCATAGTAGAACACAGATCAAGCTTCTAAGTTGATGTAATAGCCAGTAAGAAGTAGTACAATTCAAGTTTTAGGTATTGAATATTGAATTTTTAGCTGGCTTTGGTGCCTTGGACATGAGCTAGGACCTTAATATTCTGCATGAAAGGAGGACTAGCAGCCGAGTTGCATGGAAGAATGTGAAAAGTGTTCATATGTAGTAAAAACCTGAGAAATCCGTCCACTTTCGTCATTTGTTATCGAATCGACTTAAAGCCAGATCGTCACATTGGCCGCTCTTCTCTCTGAAAAAGTTGTACTTATCGTCTGCAAAGCTATGTCGCGTGCTGCGGTATGCGGAGACACTAAAAGCACCATAGTAGAACACAGATGAAGCTTCTAAGTTGATGTAATAGCCAGTAAGAAGTAGTACAATTCAAGTTTTAGGTATCGGTTAATGACTTTTTACCCTTCTTTGGTGCCTTGGACACGGGCTAGGAAATTAAGATTTTGCATGAAGGAGGACTAGCAGCCGAGTTGCACGGGAGAATGTGAAAAGTGTTCATATGTAGTAAAAACCCGAGAAATCCGTCCGTTTTCGTCATTTGTTACCGAATCGACTTAAAAACAGATCGTCACATTGGCCGCTCTTCTCTCTGAAACGGTTGTACTTATCGTCTACAGAGCTATGTCACGTGCTGCAATATGCGGAGACACTAAAAGCACCATAGTAGAACACAGATGATGCTTCTAAGTTGATGTAATAGCCAGTAAGAAGTAGTCCAATTCAAGATTTAGGTATCGATTATTGACTTTTTAGCTGGCTTTGGTGCCTTGGACATGAGCTAGGACTTTAAGATTCTGCATGAAAGAAGGACTAGCAGCCGAGTTGCCCTGGAGAATGTGGAAAATGTTCATATGTAGTAAAAGCCAGAGAAATCCGTCCGTTTTCGTCATTTGTTATCGAATCGACTTAAAAACAGATCGTCACATTGGCCGCTCTTCTCTCTGAAACGGTTGTACTTATCGTCTGCAAAGCTATGTCGCTTACAGCGGTATGTATAGACACTAAAAGCACCATAGTAGAACACAGATGAACCTTCTAAGCTGATGTAATAACCAGTAAGAAGTAATCCAATTCAAGTTTTAGGTATCGATTATTGACTTTTTAGCTGGCTTTGGTGCCTTGGACATGAGCTAGTACCTTAAGATTCAGCATGAAAGGAGGACTAGCAGCCGAGTTGCACGGGAGAATGTGAAAAGTGTTCATATGTAGTAAAAACCTGATAAATCCGTTCGTTTTCGTCATTTGTTATCGAATCGACTTAAAGCCAGATCGTCACATTGGCCGCTCTTCACTCTGATACGCTTGCACTTATCGTCTACAAAGCTATGTCGCGTGCTGCGGTATGTGGAGACACTAAAAGCAGCATAGTAGAACACAGATGAAGCTTCTAAGTTGATGTAATAGCCAGTAAGGAGTAGTACAATTCAAGTTTTAGGTATCGATTATTGACTTTTTAGCTGGCTTTGGTGCCTTGGACATGAGCTAGGACCTTAAGATTCTGCATTAAAGGAGAACTAGCAGCCGAGTTGCAGGGAAGAATGTGAAAAATGTTCATATGTAGTAAAATCCAGAGAAATCCGTCCATTTTCGTCATTTGTTATCGAATCGACTTAAAGCCAGATCGTCACATTGGCCGTTCTGCTCTCGGAAACGCTTGTACTTATCGTCTGCAAAGCTATGTCGCGTGTTGCCGTAGGCGGAAACAGGAAAAGCATCATAGTAGAACACAGATGAAGCTTCTAAGTTCATGTAATAGCCAGTAAGAAGTAGTCCATTTAAAGTTTTAGGTATCGATTATTGACTTTTTAGCTGGCTTTGGTGCCTTGTACATGAGCTAGGACCTTACGATTCTGCATGAAAGGAGGACTGGCAGCCGAGTTGCAGGGGAGAATGTGAAAAGTGTTCATATGTAGTAAAAACCTGAGAAATCCGTCCGTTTTCGTCATTTGTTATCGAATCGACTTAAAGCCAGATCGTCACATTGGCCGCTCTTCTCTCCGAAACGCTTGTACTTATCGTCTGCAAAGCTATGTCGCGTGCTGCGGTATCCGGAGACACTGCACACACCATAGTAGAACACAGTTCAAGCTTCTAAGTTGATGTAATAGCCAGTAAGAAGTAGTACAATTCAAATTTTAGGTATCGATTATTGACTTTTTAGCTGGCTTTGGTGCCTTGGACATGAGCTAGGACCTTAAGATTCTGCATGAAAGGTGGACTAGCAGCCGAGTCGCAGGGGAGAATGTGAAAAGTGTTCATATGTAGTAAAAACCTGAGAAATCCGTCCGTTTTCGTCATATGTTATCGAATCGACTTAAAGCCTGATCGTCACATTGGCCGCTCTTCTCTCTGAAACGGTTGTACTTATCGTCTGCAAAGCTATGTCGCGTGCTGCGGTATGCGGAGACACTAAAAGCACCATAGTAGAACACAGATGAAGCTTCTAAGTTGACGTAATAGCCAGGAAGAAGCAGTACAATTCAAGTTTTAGGTATTGAATATTGACCTTTTAGCTGGCTTTGGTGCCTTGGACATGAGCTAGGACCTTAACATTCTTCATGAAAGGAGGACTAGCAGCCGATTTGCATGGGAGAATGTGAAAAGTGTTCATATGTAGTAAAAACCTGAGAAATCCGTCCGTTTTCGTCATTTGTTATCGAATCGACTTAAAGCCAGATCGTCACATTGGCCGCTCTTCTCTCTGAAACGGTTGTACTTATCGTCTGCAAAGCTATGTCGCGTGTTGCCGTAGGCGGAAACAGGAAAAGCACCATAGTAGAACACAGATGAAGCTTCTAAGTTGATGTAATAGCCAGTAAGAAGTAGTCCAATTCAAGTTTTAGTTATCGATTATTGACTTTTTAGCTGGCTTTGGTGCCTTGGACATGAGCTAGGACCTTAAGATTCTGCATGAAAGGAGGACTAGCAGCCGAGTTGCAGGGGAGAATGTGAAAAGTGTTCATATGTAGTAAAAACCTGAGAAATCCGTCCGTTTTCGTCATTTGTTATCGAATCGACTTAAAGCCAGATCGTCACATTGGCCGCTCTTCTCTCTGAAACGGTTGTACTTATCGTCTGCAAAGCTATGTACGCGCGTTGCCGTAGGCGGAAACAGGAAAAGCACCATAGTAGAACACAGATGAAGCTTCTAAGTTGATGTAATAGCCAGTAAGAAGTAGTACAATTCAAGTTTTAGGTATCGATTATTGACTTTTTAGCTGGCTTTGGTGCCTTGGACATGAGCTAGGACCTTAAGATTCTGCATGAAAGGAGGACTAGCAGCCGAGTTGCACGGGAGAATGTGATAAGTGTTCATATGTAGTAAAAACCTGAGAAATCCGTCCGTTTTCGTAATTTGTTATCGAATCGACTTAAAGCCAGATCGTCACATTGGCCGCTCTTCTCTCTGAAACGGTTGTACTTATCGTCTGCAAAACTGTGTCGCGTGCTGCGGTATGCGGAGAAACTAAAAGCACCGTAGTAGAACACAGATGAAGCTTCTAAGTTGATGTAATAGCCAGTAAGAAGTAGTACAATTCAAGTTTTAGGTATCGATTATTGACTTTTTAGCTGGCTTTGTTGCCTTGGACATGAGCTAGGACCTTAACATTCTGCATGAAAGGAGGACTAGCAGCCGAGTAGCACGGGAGAATGTGAAAAGTGTTCATATGTAGTAAAAACCTTAGAAATCCGTCCATTTTCGTCATTTGTTATCGAATCGACTTAAAGCCAGATCGTCACATTGGCCGCTCTTCTCTCTGAAACGGGTGTACTTATCGTCTGCAAAGCTATGTCGCGTGCTGCGGTATGTGGAGACACTAAAATTACCATAGTAGAACACAGATGAAGCATCTAAGTTGATGTAATAGCCAGTAAGAAGTAATCCAATTCAAGTTTTAGGTATCGATTACTGACTTTTTAGCTGGCTTTGGTGCCTTGGAAATGAGCTAGTACCTTAAGATTCAGCATGAAAGGAGGACTAGCAGCCGAGTTGCACGGGAAAATGTGAAAAGTGTTCATATGTAGTAAAAACCTGATAAATCCGTCCGTTTTCGTCATTTGTTATCGAATCGACTTAAAGCCAGATCGTCACATTGGCCGCTCTTCTCTCTGATACGCTTGTACTTATCGTCTGCAAAGCTATGTCGCGTGCTGCGGTATGTGGAGACACTAAAAGCAGCATAGTAGAACACAGATGAAGCTTCTAAGTTGATGTAATAGCCAGTAAGAAGTAGTACATTTCAAGTTTTAGGTATCGATTATTGACTTTTTAGCTGGCTTTGTTGCCTTGGACATGAGCTAGGACCTTAACATTCTGCATGAAAGGAGGACTAGCAGCCGAGTTGCACGGGAGAATGTGAAAAGTGTTCATTTGCAGTAAAAACCTTAGAAATCCGTCCATTTTCGTCATTTGTTATCGAATCGACTTAAAGCCAGATCGTCACATTGGCCGCTCTTCTCTCCGAAACGCTTGTACTTATCGTCTGCAAAGCTATGTCGCGTGCTGCGGTATCCGGAGACACTGCACTCACCATAGTAGAACACAGTTCAAGCTTCTAAGTTGATGTAATATCCAGTAAGAAGTAGTACAATTCAAGTTTTAGGTATCGATTATTGACTTTTTAGCTGGCTTTGGTGCCTTGGACATGAGCTAGGACCTTAAGATTCTGCATGAAAGGAGGACTAGCAGCCGAGTTGCAGGGGAGAATGTGAAAAGTGTTCATATGTAGTAAAAACCTGAGAAATCCGTCCGTTTTCGTCATTTGTTATCGAATCGACTTAAAGCCAGATCGTCACATTGGCCGCTCTTCTCTCTGAAACGGTTGTACTTATCGTCTGCAAAGCTATGTCGCGTGTTGCCGTAGGCGGAAACAGGAAAAGCACCATAGTAGAACACAGATGAAGCTTCTAAGTTGATGTAATAGCCAGTAAGAAGTAGTAGCATTCAAGTTTTAGGTATCGATTATTGACTTTTTAGCTGGCTTTGGTGCCTTGGACATGAGCTAGGACCTTAAGATTCTGCATGAAAGGAGGACTAGCAGCCGAGTTGCACGGGAGAATGTGAAAAGTGTTCATATGTAGTAAAAACCTGAGAAATCCGTCCGTTTTCGTCATTTGTTATCGAATCGACTTAAAGCCAGATCGTCACATTGGCCGCTCTTCTCTCTGAAACGGTTGCACTTATCGTCTGCAAAGCTATGTCGCGTGCTGCGGTATGTGGAGACACTAAAATCACCATAGTAGAACACAGATGAAGCTTCTAAGTTGATGTAATAGCCAGTAAGAAGTAGTACAATTCAAGTTTTAGGTATCGATTATTGACTTTTTAGCTGGCTTTGTTGCCTTGGACATGAGCTAGGACCTTAAATTTCTTCTTGAAAGGAGGACTAGCAGCCGCGTTGCACGGGAGAATGTGGAAAGTGTTCATATGTAGTAAAAACCTTAGAAATCCTTCCGTTTTCGTCATTTGTTATCGAATCGACTTAAAGCCAGATCGTCACATTGGCCGCTCTTCTCACTGAAACGCTTGTACTTATCGTCTGCAAAGCTATGTCGCGTGCTGCGGTATGCGGAGACACTAAAATCACCATAGTAGAACACAGATGAAGCTTTTAAGTTGATGTAATAGCCAGTAAGAAGTAGTACAATTCATGTTTTAGGTATCGATTATTGACTTTTTAGCTGGCTTTGGTGCCTTGGACATGAGCTAGGACCTTAACATTCTGCATGAAAGGAGGACTAGCAGCCGAGTTGCACGGGAGAATTTTAAAAGTGTTCATATGTAGTAAAAACCTTAGAAATCCGTCCGTTTTCGTCATTTGTTATCGAATCGACTTAAAGCCAGATCGTCACATTGGCCGCTCTTCTCTCTGAAACGCTTCTACTTATAGTTTGCAAAGCTATGTCGCGTGCTGCGGTATGTGGAGACACTAAAAGCACCATAGTAGAACACAGATGAAGCTTCTAAGTTGATGTAATAGCCAGTAAGAAGTAGTACAATTCAAGTTTTAGGTATCGATTATTGACTTTTTAGCTGGCTTTGGTGCCTTGGACATGAGCTAGGACCTTAAGATTCTGCATGAAAGGAGGACTAGCAGCCGAGTTGCAGGGAAGAATGTGAAAAATGTTCATATGTAGTAAATACCAGAGAAATCCGTCCATTTTCGTCATTTGTTATCGAATCGACTTAAAGCCAGATCGTCACATTGGCCGTTCTGCTCTCGGAAACGCTTGTACTTATCGTCTGCAAAGCTATGTCGCGTGTTGCCGTAGGCGGAAACAGGAAAAGCATCATAGTAGAACACAGATGAAGCTTCTAAGTTGATGTAATAGCCAGTAAGAAGTAGTACAATTCAAGTTTTAGGTATCGATTATTGACTTTTTAGCTGGCTTTGTTGCCTTGGACATGAGCTAGGACCTTAACATTCTGCATGAAAGGAGGACTAGCAGCCGAGTTGCACGGGAGAATGTGAAAAGTGTTCATATGCAGTAAAAACCTTAGAAATCCGTCCATTTTCGTCATTTGTTATCGAATCGACTTAAAGCCAGATCGTCACATTGGCCGCTCTTCTCTCCGAAACGCTTGTACTTATCGTCTGCAAAGCTATGTCGCGTGCTGCGGTATCCGGAGACACTGCACTCACCATAGTAGAACACAGTTCAAGCTTCTAAGTTGATGTAATAGCCAGTAAGAAGTAGTAGAATTCTAGTTTTAGGTATCGATTATTGACTTTTTAGCTGGCTTTGGTGCCTTTGACATGAGCTAGGACCTTAAGATTCTGCATGAAAGGAGGACTAGCAGCCGAGTTGCAGGGGAGAATGTGAAAAGTGTTCATATGTAGTAAAAACCTGAGAAATCCGTCCGTTTTCGTCATTTGTTATCGAATCGACTTAAAGCCAGATCGTCACATTGGCCGCTCTTCTCTCTGAAACGGTTGTACTTATCGTCTGCAAAGCTATGTCGCGTGCTGCGGTATGTGGAGACACTAAAATCACCATAGTAGAACACAGATGAAGCTTCTAACTTGATGTAATAGCCAGTAAGAAGTAGTACAATTCAAGTTTTAGGTATCGATTATTGACTTTTTAGCTGGCTTTGTTGCCTTGGACATGAGCTAGGACCTTAAATTTCTTCTTGAAAGGAGGACTAGCAGCCGCGTTGCACGGGAGAATGTGGAAAGTGTTCATATGTAGTAAAAACCTTAGAAATCCTTCCGTTTTCGTCATTTGTTATCGAATCGACTTAAAGCCAGATCGTCACATTGGCCGCTCTTCTCTCCGAAACGCTTGTACTTATCGTCTGCAAAGATATGTCGCGTGCTGCGGTATCCGCAGACTCTGCACTCACCATAGTAGAACACAGTTCAAGCTTCTAAGTTGATGTAATGGCCAGTAAGAAGTAGTACAATTCAAGTTTTAGGTATCGATTATTGACTTTTTAGCTGGCTTTGGTGCCTTGGACATGAGCTAGGACCTTAACATTCTGCATGAAAGGAGGACTAGCAGCCGAGTTGCAGGGAAGAATGTGAAAAATGTTCATATGTAGTAAAAACCAGAGAAATCCGTCCATTTTCGTCATTTGTTATCGAATCGACTTAAAGCCAGATCGTCACATTGGCCGTCCTGTCTCGGAAACGCTTGTACTTATCGTCTGCAAAGCTATGTCGCGTGTTGCCGTAGGCGGAAACAGGAAAAGCATCATAGTAGAACACAGATGAAGCTTCTAAGTTGATGTAATAGCCAGTAAGAAGTAGTTCATTTCAAGTTTTAGGTATCGATTATTGACTTTTTAGCTGGCTTTGGTGCCTTGTACATGAGCTAGGACCTTACGATTCTGCATGAAAGGAGGACTGGCAGCCGAGTTGCAGGGGAGAATGTGAAAAGTGTTCATATGTAGTAAAAACCTGAGAAATCCGTCCGTTTTCGTCATTTGTTATCGAATTGACTTAAAGCCAGATCGTCACATTGGCCGCTCTTCTCTCCGAAACGCTTGTACTTATCGTCTGCAAAGCTATGTCGCGTGCTGCGGTATCCGGAGACACTGCACACACCATAGTAGAACACAGTTCAAGCTTCTAAGTTGATGTAATAGCCAGTAAGAAGTAGTACAATTCAAGTTTTAGGTATCGATTATTGACTTTTTAGCTGGCTTTGGTGCCTTGGACATGAGCTAGGATCGTAAGATTCTGCATGAAAGGTGGACTAGCAGCCGAGTTGCAGGGGAGAATGTGAAAAGTGTTCATATGTAGTAAAAACCTGAGAAATCCGTCCGTTTTCGTCATTTGTTATCGAATCGACTTAAAGCCAGATCGTCACATTGGCCGCTCTGCTCTCGGAAACGGTTGTACTTATGGTCTGCAAAGCTATGTCGCGTGCTGCGGTATGCGGAGACACTAAAAGCACCATAGTAGAACACAGATGAAGCTTCTAAGTTGACGTAATAGCCAGGAAGAAGTAGTACAATTCAAGTTTTAGGTATTGAATATTGACCTTTTAGCTGGCTTTGGTGCCTTGGACATGAGCTAGGACCTTAACATTCTTCATGAAAGGAGGACTAGCAGCCGATTTGCATGGGAGAATGTGAAAAGTGTTCATATGTAGTGAAAACCCGAGAAATCCGTCCGTTTTCGTCATTTGTTATCGAATCGACTTAAAGCCAGATCGTCACATTGGCCGCTCTTCTCTCTGAAACGCTTGTACTTGTCGTTTGCAAAGCTATGTCGCGTGCTGCGGTATGCTGAGACACTAAAAGCACCATAGTAGAACACAGATGAAGCTTCTAAGTTGATGTAATAGCCAGTCAGAAGTAGTACAATTCATGTTTTAGGTATCGATTATTGACTTTTTAGCTGGCTTTGGTGCCTTGGACATGAGCTAGGACCTTAAGATTCTGCATGAAAGGAGAACTAGCAGCCGAGTTGCACGGGAGAATGTGAAAAGTGTTCATATGCAGTAAAAACCTGAGACATCCGTCCGTTTTCGTCATTTGTTATCGAATCGACTTAAAGCCAGATAGTCACATTGGCCGCTCTTCTCTCTGAAACGCTTGTACTTATCGTCTGCAAAGCTGTGTCGCGTGCTGCGGTATGCGGAGACACTAAAATCACCATAGTAGAACACAGATCAAGCTTCTAAGTTGATGTAATAGCAAGTAAGAAGTATTACAATTCAAGTTTTAGGTATCGATTATTGACTTTTTTGCTTGCTTTGGTACCTTGGACATGAGCTAGGACCTTAAGATTCTGCACGAAAGGAGGACTAGCAGCCGAGTTGCATGGGAGAATGTGAAAAGTGTTCATATGTAGTAAAAACCTGAGAAATCCGTCCGTTTTCGTCATTTGTTATCGAATCGACTTAAAGCCAGATCGTCACATTGGCCGCTCTTCTCTCTGAAACGCTTGTACTTGTCGTTTGCAAAGCTATGTCGCGTGCTGCGGTATGCTGAGACGCTAAAAGCACCATAGTAGAACACAGATGAACCTTCTAAGTTGATGTAATAGCCAGTCAGAAGTAGTACAATTCAAGTTTTAGGTATCGATTATTGACTTTTTAGCTGGCTTTGGTACCTTGGACATGAGGCAGGACCTTAAGATTCTGCACGAAAGGAGGACTAGCAGCCGAGTTGCACGGGAGAATGTGAAAAGTGTTCATATGTAGTAAAAACCTGAGAAATCCGTCCGTTTTCGTCATTTGTTATCGAATCGACTTAAAGCCAGATCGTCACATTGGCCGCTCTTCTCTCTGAAACGGTTGTACTTATCGTCTGCAAAGCTATGTCGCGTGCTGCGGTATGCGGAGACACTAAACGCATCATAGTAGAACACAGATGAAGCTTCTAAGTTGATGTAATAGCCAGTAAGAAGTAGTACAATTCAAGTTTTAGGTATGGATTATTGACTTTTTAGCTGGCTTTGGTGCCTTGGACATGAGCTAGGACCTTAACATTCTGCATGAAAGGAGGACTAGCAGCCGAGTTGCACGGGAGAATGTGAAAGTGTTCATATGTAGTAAAAACCTTAGAAATCTGTCCGTTCTCGTCATTTGTTATCGAATCGACTTAAAGCCAGATCGTCACATTGGCCGCTCTTCTCTCTGAAACGGTTGTACTTATCGTCTGCAAAGCTATGTCGCGTGCTGCGGTATGTGGAGACACTAAAAGCACCATAGTAGAACACAGATGAAGCTTCTAAGTTGATGTAATAGCCAGTAAGAAGTAGTAGCATTCAAGTTTTAGGTATCGATTATTGACTTTTTAGCTGGCTTTGGTGCCTTGGACATGAGCTAGGACCTTAAGATTCTGCATGAAAGGAGGACTAGCAATCGAGTGGCACGGGAGAATGTGAAAAGTGTTCATATGTAGTAAAAACCTGAGAAATCCGTCCGTTTTCGTCATTTGTTATCGAATCGACTTAAAGCCAGATCGTCACATTGGCCGCTCTTCTCTCTGAAACGGTTGTACTTATCGTCTGCAAAGCTATGTCGCGTGCTGCGGTATGCTGAGACACTACAAGCACCATAGTAGAACACAGATGAAGCTTCTAAGTTGATGTACTAGCCGGTAAGAGGTAGTACAATTGAAGTTTTAGGTACTGAATATTGACCTTTTATCTGGCTTTGGTGCCTTGGTAATGAGCTAGGACCTTAAGATTCTGCATGAAAGGAGGACTAGCAGCCGAGTTGCACGGGAGAATATGAAAAGTGTTCATATGTAGTAAAAACTTATCGAATCGACTTAAAGCCAGATCGTCACATTGGCCGCTCTTCTCTCTGAAACGGATGTACTTATCGTCTGCAAAACTATCTCGCGTGCTGCGGTATGCGGAGAAACTAAAACCACCGAAGTAGAACACACATGAAGCTTCTAAGTTGATGTAATAGCCAGTAAGAAGTAGTACAATACTAGTTTTAGGTATCGATTATTGACTTTTTAGCTGGCTTTGGTGCCTTGGACATGAGCTAGGACCTTAAGATTCTGCATGAAAGGAGGACTAGCAGCCGAGTTGCAGGGGAGAATGTGAAAAGTGTTCATATGTAGTAAAAACCAGAGAAATCCGTCCGTTTTCGTCATTTGTTATCGAATCGACTTAAAGCCAGATCGTCACATTGGCCGTTCTGCTCTCGGAAACGCTTGTACTTATCGTCTGCAAAGCTATGTCGCGTGTTGCCGTAGGCGGAAACAGGAAAAGCATCATAGTAGAACACAGATGAATCTTCAAAGTTGATGTAATAGCCAGTAAGAAGTAGTCCATTTCAAGTTTTAGGTATCGATTATTGACTTTTTAGCTGGCTTTGGTGCCTTGGACATGAGCTAGGACCTTACGATTCTGCATGAAAGGAGGACTGGCAGCCGAGTTGCAGGGGAGAATGTGAAAAGTGTTCATATGTAGTAAAAACCTGAGAAATCCGTCCGTTTTCGTCATTTGTCATCGAATCGACTTAAAGCCAGATCGTCACATTGCCCGCTCTGCTCTCGGAAACGGTTGTACTTATCGTCTCCAAAGCTATGTCGCGTGCTGCGGTATGCGGAGACACTAAAAGCACCACAGTAGAACACAGATGAAGCTTCTAAGTTGATGTAATAGCCAGTAAGAAGTAGTACAATTCAAGTTTTAGGTATCGGTTACTGACTTTTTAGCTGGCTTTGGAGCCTTGGACATGAGCTAGGACCTTAACATTTTGCATGAAAGGAGGACTAGCAGCCGAGTTGCACGGGATAATGTGAAAAGTGTTCATATGTAGTAAAAACCTTAGAAATCTGTCCGTTATCGTCATTTGTTATCGAATCGACTTAAAGCCAGATCGTCACATTGGCCGCTCTTCTCTCTGAAACGCTTGTACTTATCGTCTGCAAAGCTATGTCGCGTGCTGCGGTATGTGGAGACACTAAAAGCACCATAGTAGAACACAGATGAAGCTTCTAAGTTGATGTAATAGCCAGTAAGAAGTAGTAGCATTCAAGTTTTAGGTATCGATTATTGACTTTTTAGCTGGCTTTGGTGCCTTGGACATGAGCTAGAACCTTAATATTCTGCATGAAAGGAGGACTAGCAGCCGAGTTGCACGGGAGAATGTGAAAAGTGTTCATATGTAGTAAAAACCTGAGAAATCCGTCCGTTTTCGTCATTTGTTATCGAATCGACATAAAGCCAGATCGTCATATTGGCCGCTCTTCTCTCTGAAACGGTTGTACTTATCGTCTGCAAAGCTATGTCGCGTGCTGCTGTATGCGGAGACACTAAAATCACCATAGTAGAACACAGATGAAGCTTCTAAGTTCATGTAATAGCAGGTAAGAAGTAGTACAATTCAAGTTTTAGGTATCGATTATTGACTTTTTAGCTGGCTTTGGTGCCTTGGACATGAGCTAGGACCTAAACTTTCTGCATGAAAGGAGGAGTAGCAGCCGAGTTGCACGGGAGAATGTGAAAAGTGTTCATATGTAGTAAAAACCTTAGAAATCCGTCCGTTTTCGTCATTTGTTATCGAATCGACTTAAAGCCACATCGTCACATTGGCCGCTCTTCTCTCTGAAACGGTTGTACTTATCGTCTGCAAAGCTATGTTGCGTGCTGCGGTATGTGGAGACACTAAAAGCACCATAGTAGAACACAGATGAAGCTTCTAAGTTGATGTACTAGCCAGTAAGAGGTAGTACAATTCAAGTTTTAGGAATCGATTATTGACTTTTTAGCTGGCTTTGGTGCCTTGGACATGAGCTAGGACCTTAAGATTCTGCATGAAAGGAGGACTAGCAGCCAAGTTGCACGGGAGAATCTGAAAAGTGTTCATATGTAGTAAAAACCTGAGAAATCCGTCCGTTTTCGTCATTTGTTATCGAATCGACTTAAAGCCAGATCGTCAGATTAGCCGCTCTTCTCTCTGAACCGGTTGTACTTATCGTCTGCAAAACCATGTCGCGTGCTGCGGTATGCGGAGAAACTAAAAGCACCATAGTAGAACACAGATGAAGCTTCTCAGTTGATGTAATAGCCAGTAAGAAGTAGTACAATTCAAGTTTTAGGTATTGAATATTGACCTTTTAGCTGGCTTTGGTGCCTTATACATGAGCTAGGACCTTAAGATTCTGCATGAAAGGAGGAGTATCAGCCGAGTTGCACGGGAGAATGTGAAAAGTGTTCATATGTAGTAAAAACCTGAGACATCCGTCCGTTTTCGTTATTTGTTATCGAATCGACTTAAAGCCACATCGTCACATTGGCCGCTCTTCTCTCTGAAACGGTTGTACTTATCATCTGCAAAAGTATGTCGCTTGCTGCGGTATGCGGAGCAACTAAAAGCACCGTAGTAGAACACAGATGAAGCTTCTAAGTTGATGTAATAGCCAGTAAGAAGTAGTACAATTCAAGTTTTAGGTATTGATTATTGACTTTTTAGCTGGCTTTGGTGCCTTGGACATGAGCTAGGACCTTAAGATTCTGCATGAAAGGAGGACTAGCAGCCGAGTTGCACGGGAGAATGTGAAAAGTGTTCATATGTTGTAAAAACCTGAGAAACCCGTCCGTTTTCGTCATTTTTTATCGAATCGATTTAAAGCCAGATCGTCACATTGGCCGCTCTTCTCTCTGAAACGGTTGTACTTATCGTCTGCAAAGCTATGTCGCGTGCTGCTGTATGCGGAGACACTAAAATCACCATAGTAGAACACAGATGAAGCTTCTAAGTTGATGTAATAGCAGGTAAGAAGTAGTACAATTCAAGTTTTAGGTATCGATTATTGACTTTTTAGCTGGCTTTGGTGCCTTGGACATGAGCTAGGACCTAAACTTTCTGCATGAAAGGAGGAGTAGCAGCCGAGTTGCACGGGAGAATGTGAAAAGTGTTCATATGTAGTAAAAACCTTAGAAATCCGTCCGTTTTCGTCATTTGTTATCGAATCGACTTAAAGCCACATCGTCACATTGGCCGCTCTTCTCTCTGAAACGGTTGTACTTATCGTCTGCAAAGCTATGTTGCGTGCTGCGGTATGTGGAGACACTAAAAGCACCATAGTAGAACACAGATGAAGCTTCTAAGTTGATGTACTAGCCAGTAAGAGGTAGTACAATTCAAGTTTTAGGTACTGAATATTGACCTTTTATCTGGCTTTCGTGCCTTGGACATGAGCTAGGACCTTAAGATTTTGCATGAAAGGAGGACTAGCAGCCGAGTTGCACGGGAGAATGTGAAAAGTGTTCATATGTAGTAAAAACCTGAGACATCCATCCGTTTTCGTCATTTGTTATCGAATCGACTTAAAGCCAGATCGTCACATTGGCCGCTCTTCTCTCTGAAACGGTTGTACTTATCGTCTGCAAAACTATGTCAAGTGCTGCGGTATGCGGAGAAACTAAAACCACCGTAGTAGAATACACATGAAGCTTCTAAGTTGATGTAATAGCCAGTAAGAAGTAGTAGAATTCAAGTTTTAGGTATTGATTATTGACTTTTTAGCTGGCTTTGGTGCCTTGGACATGGGCTAGGACCTTAAGATTCTGCATGAAAGGAGGACTAGCAGCCGAGTTGCACGGGAGAATGTGAAAAGTGTTCATATGTAGTAAAAACCTGAGAAACTCGTCCGTTTTCGTCATTTTTTATCGAATCGACTTAAAGCCAGATCGTCACATTGGCCGCTCTGCTCTCTGAAACGGTTGTACTTATCGTCTGCAAAGCTATGTCGCGTACTGCGGTATTCGGAGACACTAAAAGCACCACAGTAGAACACAGATGAAGCTTCTAAGTTGATGTAATAGCCAGTAAGAAGTAGTACAATTCAAGTTTTAGGTATCGGTTACTGACTTTTTAGCTGGCTTTGGAGCCTTGGACATGAGCTAGGACCTTAACATTTTGCATGAAAGGAGGACTAGCAGCCGAGTTGCACGGGATAATGTGAAAAGTGTTCATATGTAGTAAAAACCTTAGAAATCTGTCCGTTATCGTCATTTGTTATCGAATCGACTTAAAGCCAGATCGTCACATTGGCCGCTCTTCTCTCTGAAACGCTTGTACTTATCGTCTGCCAAGCTATGTCGCGTGCTGCGGTATGTGGAGACACTAAAAGCACCATAGTAGAACACAGATGAAGCTTCTAAGTTGATGTAATAGCCAGTAAGAAGTAGTAGCATTCAAGTTTTAGGTATCGATTATTGACTTTTTAGCTGGCTTTGGTGCCTTGGACATGAGCTAGAACCTTAATATTCTGCATGAAAGGAGGACTAGCAGCCGAGTTGCACGGGGGAATGTGAAAAGTGTTCATATGTAGTAAAAACCTGAGAAATCCGTCCGTTTTCGTCATTTGTTATCGAATCGACATAAAGCCAGATCGTCATATTGGCCGCTCTTCTCTCTGAAACGGTTGTACTTATCGTCTGCAAAGCTATGTCGCGTGCTGCTGTATGCGGAGACACTAAAATCACCATAGTAGAACACAGATGAAGCTTCTAAGTTCATGTAATAGCAGGTAAGAAGTAGTACAATTCAAGTTTTAGGTATCGATTATTGACTTTTTAGCTGGCTTTGGTGCCTTGGACATGAGCTAGGACCTAAACTTTCTGCATGAAAGGAGGAGTAGCAGCCGAGTTGCACGGGAGAATGTGAAAAGTGTTCATATGTAGTAAAAACCTTAGAAATCCGTCCGTTTTCGTCATTTGTTATCGAATCGACTTAAAGCCACATCGTCAAATTGGCCGCTCTTCTCTCTGAAACGGTTGTACTTATCGTCTGCAAAGCTATGTTGCGTGCTGCGGTATGTGGAGACACTAAAAGCACCATAGTAGAACACAGATGAAGCTTCTAAGTTGATGTACTAGCCAGTAAGAGGTAGTACAATTCAAGTTTTAGGAATCGATTATTGACTTTTTAGCTGGCTTTGGTGCCTTGGACATGAGCTAGGACCTTAAGATTCTGCATGAAAGGAGGACTAGCAGCCAAGTTGCACGGGAGAATCTGAAAAGTGTTCATATGTAGTAAAAACCTGAGAAATCCGTCCGTTTTCGTCATTTGTTATCGAATCGACTTAAAGCCAGATCGTCAGATTAGCCGCTCTTCTCTCTGAACCGGTTGTACTTATCGTCTGCAAAACCATGTCGCGTGCTGCGGTATGCGGAGAAACTAAAAGCACCATAGTAGAACACAGATGAAGCTTCTCAGTTGATGTAATAGCCAGTAAGAAGTAGTACAATTCAAGTTTTAGGTATTGAATATTGACCTTTTAGTTGGCTTTGGTGCCTTATACATGAGCTAGGACCTTAAGATTCTGCATGAAAGGATGAGTATCAGCCGAGTTGCACGGGAGAATGTGAAAAGTGTTCATATGTAGTAAAAACCTGAGACATCCGTCCGTTTTCGTTATTTGTTATCGAATCGACTTAAAGCCACATCGTCACATTGGCCGCTCTTCTCTCTGAAACGGTTGTACTTATCATCTGCAAAAGTATGTCGCTTGCTGCGGTATGCGGAGCAACTAAAAGCACCGTAGTAGAACACAGATGAAGCTTCTAAGTTGATGTAATAGCCAGTAAGAAGTAGTACAATTCAAGTTTTAGGTATTGATTATTGACTTTTTAGCTGGCTTTGGTGCCTTGGACATGAGCTAGGACCTTAAGATTCTGCATGAAAGGAGGACTAGCAGCCGAGTTGCACGGGAGAATGTGAAAAGTGTTCATATGTTGTAAAAACCTGAGAAACCCGTCCGTTTTCGTCATTTTTTATCGAATCGATTTAAAGCCAGATCGTCACATTGGCCGCTCTTCTCTCTGAAACGGTTGTACTTATCGTCTGCAAAGCTATGTCGCGTGCTGCTGTATGCGGAGACACTAAAATCACCATAGTAGAACACAGATGAAGCTTCTAAGTTGATGTAATAGCAGGTAAGAAGTAGTACAATTCAAGTTTTAGGTATCGATTATTGACTTTTTAGCTGGCTTTGGTGCCTTGGACATGAGCTAGGACCTAAACTTTCTGCATGAAAGGAGGAGTAGCAGCCGAGTTGCACGGGAGAATGTGAAAAGTGTTCATATGTAGTAAAAACCTTAGAAATCCGTCCGTTTTCGTCATTTGTTATCGAATCGACTTAAAGCCACATCGTCACATTGGCCGCTCTTCTCTCTGAAACGGTTGTACTTATCGTCTGCAAAGCTATGTTGCGTGCTGCGGTATGTGGAGACACTAAAAGCACCATAGTAGAACACAGATGAAGCTTCTAAGTTGATGTACTAGCCAGTAAGAGGTAGTACAATTCAAGTTTTAGGTACTGAATATTGACCTTTTATCTGGCTTTCGTGCCTTGGACATGAGCTAGGACCTTAAGATTTTGCATGAAAGGAGGACTAGCAGCCGAGTTGCACGGGAGAATGTGAAAAGTGTTCATATGTAGTAAAAACCTGAGACATCCATCCGTTTTCGTCATTTGTTATCGAATCGACTTAAAGCCAGATCGTCACATTGGCCGCTCTTCTCTCTGAAACGGTTGTACTTATCGTCTGCAAAACTATGTCAAGTGCTGCGGTATGCGGAGAAACTAAAACCACCGTAGTAGAATACACATGAAGCTTCTAAGTTGATGTAATAGCCAGTAAGAAGTAGTAGAATTCAAGTTTTAGGTATTGATTATTGACTTTTTAGCTGGCTTTGGTGCCTTGGACATGGGCTAGGACCTTAAGATTCTGCATGAAAGGAGGACTAGCAGCCGAGTTGCACGGGAGAATGTGAAAAGTGTTCATATGTAGTAAAAACCTGAGAAACCCGTCCGTTTTCGTCATTTTTTATCGAATCGACTTAAAGCCAGATCGTCACATTGGCCGCTCTGCTCTCTGAAACGGTTGTACTTATCGTCTGCAAAGCTATGTCGCGTACTGCGGTATTCGGAGACACTAAAAGCACCACAGTAGAACACAGATGAAGCTTCTAAGTTCATGTAATATCCAGTAAGAAGTAGTACAATTCAAGTTTTAGGAATCGATTATTGACTTTTTAGCTGGCTTTGGTGCCTTGGACATGAGCTAGGACCTTAAGTTTCTGCATGAAAGGAGGACTAGCAGCCGAGTTGCACGGGAGAATGTGAAAAGTGTTCATATGTAGTAAAAACCTGAGAAATCCGTCCGTTTTCGTCATTTGTTATCGAATCGACTTAAAGCCAGATCGTCAAATTGGAAGCTCTTCTCTCTGAAACGGTTGTACTTATCGTCTGCAAAGCTATGTCGCGTGCTGCGGTATGCGGAGACACTAAAAGCACCATAGTAGAACACAGATCAAGCTTCTAAGTTGATGTAATAGCCAGTAAGAAGTTGTACAATTCAAGTTTTAGGTATTGAATATTGACCTTTTAGCTGGCTTTGGTGCCTTGGACATGAGCTAGGACCTTAAGATTCTGCATGAAAGGAGGAGTATCAGCCGAGTTGCACGGGAGACTGTGAAAAGTGTTCATATGTAGTAAAAACCTGAGACATCCGTCCGTTTTCGTTATTTGTTATCGAATCGACTTAAAGCCACATCGTCACATTGGCCGCTCTTCTCTCTGAAACGGTTGTACTTATCGTCTGCAAAACTATGTCGCTTGCTGCGGTATGCGGAGAAACTAAAAGCACCGTAGTAAAACACAGATGAAGCTTCTAAGTTGATGTATTAGGCAGTAAGAAGTAGTAAAATTCAAGTTTTAGGTATTGATTATTGACTTTTTAGCTGGCTTTGGTGCCTTGGACATGAGCTAGGACCTTAAGATTCTGCATGAAAGGAGGACTAGCAGCCAAGTTGCACGGGAGAATCTGAAAAGTGTTCATATGTAGTAAAAACCTGAGAAATCCGTCCGTTTTCGTCATTTGTTATCGAATCGACTTAAAGCCAGATCGTCAGATTAGCCGCTCTTCTCTCTGAACCGGTTGTACTTATCTTCTGCAAAACCATGTCGCGTGCTGCGGTATGCGGAGAAACTAAAAGCACCATAGTAGAACACAGATGAAGCTTCTAAGTTGATGTAATAGCCAGTAAGAAGTAGTACAATACAAGTTTTAGGTATTGATTATTGACTATTTAGCTGGCTTTGGTGCCTTGGACATGGACTGGGACCTTAAGATTCTGCATGAAAGGAGGACTAGGAGCCGAGTTGCACGGGAGAATGTGAAAAGTGTTCATATGTAGTAAAAACCTGAGAAACCCGTCCGTTTTCGTCATTTGTTATCGAATCGACTTAAAGCCAGATCGTCAAATTGGAAGCTCTTCTCTCTGAAACGGTTGTACTTATCGTCTGCAAAGCTATGTCGCGTGCTGCGGTATGCGGAGACACTAAAAGCACCATAGTATAACACAGATCAAGCTTCTAAGTTGATGTAATAGCCAGTAAGAAGTAGTACAATTCAAGTTTTAGGTATTGAATATTGACCTTTTAGCTGGCTTTGGTGCCTTATACATGAGCTAGGACCTTAAGATTCTGCATGAAAGGAGGAGTATCAGCCGAGTTGCACGGGAGAATGTGAAAAGTGTTCATATGTAGTAAAAACCTGAGACATCCGTCCGTTTTCGTTATTTGTTATCGAATCGACTTAAAGCCACATCGTCACATTGGCCGCTCTTCTCTCTGAAACGGTTGTACTTATCATCTGCAAAAGTATGTCGCTTGCTGCGGTATGCGGAGCAACTAAAAGCACCGTAGTAGAACACAGATGAAGCTTCTAAGTTGATGTAATAGCCAGTAAGAAGTAGTACAATTCAAGTTTTAGGTATTGATTATTGACTTTTTAGCTGGCTTTGGTGCCTTGGACATGAGCTAGGACCTTAAGATTCTGCATGAAAGGAGGACTAGCAGCCGAGTTGCACGGGAGAATGTGAAAAGTGTTCATATGTAGTAAAAACCTGAGAAACCCGTCCGTTTTCGTCATTTTTTATCGAATCGATTCAAAGCCAGATCGTCACATTGGCCGCTCTGCTCTCTGAAACGGTTGTACTTATCGTCTGCAAAGCTATCTCGCGTACTGCGGTATTCGGAGACACTAAAAGCACCACAGTAGAACACAGATGAAGCTTCTAAGTTCATGTAATATCCAGTAAGAAGTAGTACAATTCAAGTTTTAGGAATCGATTATTGACTTTTTAGCTGGCTTTGGTGCCTTGGACATGAGCTAGGACCTTAAGTTTCTGCATGAAAGGAGGACTAACAGCCGAGTTGCACGGGAAAATGTGAAAAGTGTTCATATGTAGTAAAAACCTGAGAAATCCGTCCGTTTTCGTCATTTGTTATCGAATCGACTTAAAGCCAGATCGTCAAATTGGAAGCTCTTCTCTCTGAAACGGTTGTACTTATCGTCTGCAAAGCTATGTCGCGTGCTGCGGTATGCGGAGACACTAAAAGCACCATAGTAGAACACAGATCAAGCTTCTAAGTTGATGTAATAGCCAGTAAGAAGTAGTACAATTCAAGTTTTAGGTATTGAATATTGACCTTTTAGCTGGCTTTGGTGCCTTGGACATGAGCTAGGACCTTAAGATTCTGCATGAAAGGAGGAGTATCAGCCGAGTTGCACGGGAGAATGTGAAAAGTGTTCATATGTAGTAAAAACCTGAGACATCCGTCCGTTTTCGTTATTTGTTATCGAATCGACATAATGCCACATCGTCACATTGGCCGCTCTTCTCTCTGAAACGGTTGTACTTATCGTCTGCAAAGCTATGTTGCGTGCTGCGGTATGTGGAGACACTAAAAGCACCATAGTAGAACACAGATGAAGCTTCTAAGTTGATGTACTAGCCAGTAAGAGGTAGTACAATTCAAGTTTTAGGTACTGAATATTGACCTTTTATCTGGCTTTCGTGCCTTGGACATGAGCTAGGACCTTAAGATTCTGCATGAAAGGAGGACTAGCAGCCAAGTTGCACGGGAGAATGTGAAAAGTGTTCATATGTAGTAAAAACCTGAGATATCCGTCCGTTTTCGTCATTTGTTATCGAATCGACTTAAAGCCAGATCGTCAGATTAGCCGCTCTTCTCTCTGAAACGGTTGTACTTATCGTCTGCAAAACCATTTCGCGTGCTCCGGTATGCGGAGAAACTAAAAGCACCGTAGTAGAACACAGATGAAGCTTCTAAGTTGATGTAATAGCCAGTAAGAAGTAGTACAATTCAAGTTTTAGGTATTGATTATTGACTTTTTAGCTGGCTTTGGTGCCTTGGACATGAGCTAGGACCTTAAGATTCTGCATGAAAGGAGGACTAGCAGCCGAGTTGCACGGGAGAATGTGAAAAGTGTTCATATGTAGTAAAAACCTGAGAAACCCGTCCGTTTTCGTCATTTTTTATCGAATCGACTTAAAGCCAGATCGTCACATTGGCCGCTCTGCTCTCTGAAACGGTTGTACTTATCGTCTGCAAAGCTATCTCGCGTACTGCGGTATTCGGAGACACTAAAAGCACCACAGTAGAACACAGATGAAGCTTCTAAGTTCATGTAATATCCAGTAAGAAGTAGTACAATTCAAGTTTTAGGAATCGATTATTGACTTTTTAGCTGGCTTTGGTGCCTTGGACATGAGCTAGGACCTTAAGTTTCTGCATGAAAGGAGGACTAACAGCCGAGTTGCATGGGAGAATGTGAAAAGTGTTCATATGTAGTAAAAACCTGAGAAATCCGTCCGTTTTCGTCATTTGTTATCGAATCGACTTAAAGCCAGATCGTCAAATTGGAAGCTCTTCTCTCTGAAACGGTTGTACTTATCGTCTGCAAAGCTATGTCGCGTGCTGCGGTATGCGGAGACACTAAAAGCACCATAGTAGAACACAGATCAAGCTTCTAAGTTGATGTAATAGCCAGTAAGAAGTAGTACAATTCAAGTTTTAGGTTTGAATATTGACCTTTTAGCTGGCTTTGGTGCCTTGGACACGAGCTAGGACATTAAGATTCTGCATGAAAGGAGGAGTATCAGCCGAGTTGCACGGGAGAATGTGAAAAGTGTTCATATGTAGTAAAAACCTGAGACATCCGTCCGTTTTCGTTATTTGTTATCGAATCGACTTAAAGCCACATCGTCACATTGGCCGCTCTTCTCTCTGAAACGGTTGTACTTATCATCTGCAAAACTATGTCGCTTGCTGCGGTATGCGGAGCAACTAAAAGCACCGTAGTAGAACACAGATGAAGCTTCTAAATTGATGTATTAGCCAGTAAGAAGTAGTACAATTCAAGTTTTAGGTATTGATTATTGACTTTTTAGCTGGGTTTGGTGCCTTGGACATGAGCTAGGACCTTAAGATTCTGCATGAAAGGAGGACTAGCAGCCAAGTTGCACGGGAGAATGTGAAAAGTATTCATATGTAGTAAAAACGTGAGAAATCCGTCCGTTTTCGTCATTTGTTATCGAATCGACTTAAAGCCAGATCGTCAGATTAGCCGCTCTTCTCTCTGAAACGGTTGTACTTATCGTCTGCAAAACCATGTCGCGTGCTGCGGTATGCGGAGAAACTAAAAGCACCGTAGTAGAACACAGATGAAGCTTCTAAGTTGATGTAATAGGCAGTAAGAAGTAGTCCAATTCAAGATTTAGGTATCGATTATTGACTTTGTAGCTGGTTTTGGTGCCTTGGACATGTGCTAGGACCTTAAGATTCTGCATGAAAGGAGGACTAGCAGCCGAGTTGCACGGGAGAATGTGAAAAGTGTTCATATGCAGTAAAAACCTGAGAAATTCGTCCGTTTTCGTCATTTGTTATCGCATCGACTTAAAGCCATATCGACACATTGGCCGCTCTGCTCTCTGAAACGGATGTACTTATCGTCTGCAAAGCTCTGTCGCGTGCTGCGGTATGCTGAGACACTACAAGCACCATAGTAAAACACAGATGAAGCTTCTAAGTTGATGTAATAGCCAGTAAGAGGTAGTACAATTCAAGTTATAGGTATTGAATATTGACCTTTTAGCTGGCTTTGGTGCCTTGGACATGAGCTAGGACCTTAAGATTCTGCATGAAAGGAGGACTAGCAGCCGAGTTGCACGGGAGAATGTGAAAAGTGTTCATATGTAGTAAAAACCTGAGAAATCCGTCCGTTTTCGTCATTTGTTATCGAATCGACTTAAAAGCCAGATCGTCACATTGGCCGATCTTCTCTCTGAAACGGTTGTACTTATCGTCTGCAAAGCTATGTCGCGTGTTGCCGTAGGCGGAAACAGGAAAAGCACCATAATAGAACACAGATGAAGCTTCTAAGTTGATGTAATAGCCAGTAAGAAGTAGTCATATTCAAGATTTATGTATCGGTTATTGACTTTTTAGCTGGCTTTTGTGCCTTGGACATGAGCTAGGACCTTAAGATTCTGCATGAAAGGAGGACTAGCAGCCGAGTTGCACGGGAGAATGTGAAAAGTGTTCATATGTAGTAAAAACCTGAGAAATCCGTCCGTTTTCGTCATTTGTTATCGAATCGACTTAAAGCCAGATCGTCACATTGGCCGCTCTGCTCTCTGAAACGGTTGTACTTATCGTCTGCAAAACTATGTCGCGTGCTGCGGTATGCGGAGAAACTAAAAGCACCGTAGTAGAACACAGATGAAGCTTCTAAGTTGATGTAATAGCCAGTAAGAAGCAGTACAATTCAAGTTTTAGGTATTAATTATTGACTTTTTAGCAGGCTTTGGTGCCTTGGACATGAGCTAGGACCTTAAGATTCTGCATGAAAGGAGGACTAGCAGCCGAGTTGCACGGGAGAATGTGAAAAGTGTTCATATGTAGTAAAAACCAGAGAAATCCGTCCGTTTTCGTCATTTGTTATCGAATCGACTTAAAGCCAGATCGTCACATTGGTCGATCTTCTCTCTGAAATGGTTGTACTTATCGTCTGCAAAGCTATGTCGCGTGTTGCCGTAGGCGGAAACAGGAAAAGCACCATAATAGAACACAGATGAAGCTTCTAAGTTGATGTAATAGCCAGTAAGAAGTAGTCCAATTCAAGTTTTAGGTATCGATTATTGACTTTTTAGCTGGCTTTGGTGCCTTGGACATGAGCTAGGACCTTAAGATTCTGCATGAAAGGAGGACTAGCAGCCGAGTTGCACGGGAGAATGTGAAAAGTGTTCATATGTAGTAAAAACCTGAGAAAACCGTCCGTTTTCGTCATTTGTTATCGCATCGACTTAAAGCCAAATCGACACATTGGCCGCTCTTCTCTCTGAAACGGTTGTACTTATCGTCTGCAAAGCTCTGTCGCGTGCTGCGGTATGCTGAGACACTACAAGCACCATAGTAGAACACAGATGAAGCTTCTAAGTTGATGTAATAGCCAGTAAGAGGTAGTACAATTCAAGTTATAAGTATTGAATATTGACCTTTTTGCTGGCTTTGGTGCCTTGGACATGAGCTAGGACCTTACGATTCTGCATGAAAGGAGGACTAGCAGCCGAGTTGCACGGGAGAATGTGAAAAGTGTTCATATGTAGTAAAAACCTGAGAAACCCGTCCGTTTTCGTCATTTTTTATCGAATCGACTTAAAGCCAGATCGTCACATTGGCCGCTCTGCTCTCTGAAACGATTGTACTTATCGTCTGCAAAGCTATCTCGCGTACTGCGGTATTCGGAGACACTAAAAGCACCACAGTAGAACACAGATGAAGCTTCTAAGTTCATGTAATATCCAGTAAGAAGTAGTACAATTCAAGTTTTAGGAATCGATTATTGACTTTTCAGCTGGCTTTGGTGCCTTGGACATGAGCTAGGACCTTAAGTTTCTGCATGAAAGGAGGACTAGCAGCCGAGTTGCACGGGAGAATGTGAAAAGTGTTCATATGTAGTAAAAACCTGAGAAATCCGTCCGTTTTCGTTATTTGTTATCGAATCGACTTAAAGCCACATCGTCAAATTGGAAGCTCTTCTCTCTGAAACGGTTGTACTTATCGTCTGCAAAGCTATGTCGCGT
This sequence comes from Schistocerca gregaria, assembly GCF_023897955.1. NCBI lineage: Eukaryota > Metazoa > Arthropoda > Insecta > Orthoptera > Acrididae > Schistocerca > Schistocerca gregaria. The sequence continues at coordinate 4,487,631 of NW_026061736.1, read as the reverse complement.
GCTGCGGTATGCGGAGACACTAAAAGCACCATAGTAGAACACAGATCAAGCTTCTAAGTTGATGTAATAGCCAGTAAGAAGTAGTACAATTCAAGTTTTAGGTATTGAATATTGACCTTTTAGCTGGCTTTGGTGCCTTGGACATGAGCTAGGACCTTAAGATTCTGCATGAAAGGAGGAGTATCAGCCGAGTTGCACGGGAGAATGTGAAAAGTGTTCATATGTAGTAAAAACCTGAGACATCCGTCCGTTTTCGTTATTTGTTATCGAATCGACTTAAAGCCACATCGTCACATTGGCCGCTCTTCTCTCTGAAACGGGTGTACTTATCATCTGCAAAACTATGTCGCTTGCTGCGGTATGCGGAGCAACTAAAAGCACCGTAGTAGAACACAGATGAAGCTTCTAAGTTGATGTATTAGCCAGTAAGAAGTAGTACAATTCAAGTTTTAGGTATTGATTATTGACTTTTTAGCTGGCTTTGGTGCCTTGGACATGAGCTAGGACCTTAAGATTCTGCATGAAAGGAGGACTAGCAGCCAAGTTGCACGGGAGAATGTGACAAGTATTCATATGTAGTAAAAACCTGAGAAATCCGTCCGTTTTCGTCATTTGTTATCGAATCGACTTAAAGCCAGATCGTCAAATTGGAAGCTCTTCTCTCTGAAACGGTTGTACTTATCGTCTGCAAAGCTATGTCGCGTGCTGCGGTATGCGGAGACACTAAAAGCACCATAGTAGAACACAGATGAAGCTTCTAAGTTGATGTAATAGCCAGTAAGAAGTAGTACAATTCAAGTTTTAGGTATCGATTATTGACTTTTTAGCTGGCTTTGGTGCCTTGGACATGAGCTGTTACCTTAAGATTTTGCATGAAAGGAGGGCTAGCAGCCGAGTTGCACGGGAGAATGTGAAAAGTGTTCATATGTAGTAAAAACCTGAGAAATCCGTCCGTTTTCGTCATTTGTTATCGAATCGACTTAAAGCCAGATCGTCACATTGGCCGCTCTTCTCTCTGAAACGGTTGTACTTATCGTCTGCAAAACTATGTCGCGTGCTGCGTTATGCGGAGAAACTAAAAGCACCGTAGTAGAACACAGATGAAGCTTCTAAGTTGATGTAATAGCCAGTAAGAAGCAGTACAATTCAAGTTTTAGGTATTGATTATTGACTTTTTAGCTGGCTTTGGTGCCTTGGACATGAGCTAGGACCTTAAGATTCTGCATGAAAGGAGGACTAGCAGCCGAGTTGCACGGGAGAATGTGAAAAGTGTTCATATGTAGTAAAAACCTGAGAAATCCGTCCGTTTTCGTCATTTGTTATCGATCGACTTAAAGCCAGATCGTCACATTGGCCGCTCTTCTCTCTGAAACGGTTGTACTTATCGTCTGCAAAGCTATGTCGCGTACTGCGGTATTCGGAGACACTAAAACACAATAGTAGAACACAGATGAAGCTCCTAAAATGATGTAATAGCCAGTAAGAAGTAGTACAATTCAAGTTTTAGGTATCGGTTATTGACTTTTTAGCTGGCTTTGGTGCCTTGGACATGAGCTAGGACCTTATGATTCTGCATGAAAGGAGGACTAGCAGCCGAGTTGCACGGGAGAATGTGAAAAGTGTTCATATGTAGTAAAAACCTGAGAAATCCGTCCGTTTTCGTCATTTGTTATCGAATCGACTTAAAAGCCAGATCGTCACATTGGCCGATCTTCTCTCTGAAACGGTTGTACTTATCGTCTGCAAAGCTATGTCGCGTGTTGCCGTAGGCGGAAACAGGAAAAGCACCATAATAGAACACAGATGAAGCTTCTAAGTTGATGTAATAGCCAGTAAGAAGTAGTCATATTCAAGATTTATGTATCGGTTATTGACTTTTTAGCTGGCTTTTGTGCCTTGGACATGAGCTAGGACCTTAAGATTCTGCATGAAAGGAGGACTAGCAGCTGAGTTGCACGGGAGAATGTGAAAAGTGTTCATATGTAGTAAAAACCAGAGAAATCCGTCCGTTTTCGTCATTTGTTATCGAATCGACTTAAAGCCAGATCGTCACATTGGTCGATCTTCTCTCTGAAATGGTTGTACTTATCGTCTGCAAAGCTATGTCGCGTGTTGCCGTAGGCGGAAACAGGAAAAGCACCATAATAGAACACAGATGAAGCTTCTAAGTTGATGTAATAGCCAGTAAGAAGTAGTCCAATTCAAGTTTTAGGTATCGATTATTGACTTTTTAGCTGGCTTTGGTGCCTTGGACATGAGCTAGGACCTTAAGATTCTGCATGAAAGGAGGACTAGCAGCCGAGTTGCACGGGAGAATGTGAAAAGTGTTCATATGTAGTAAAAACCTGAGAAATCCGTCCGTTTTCGTCATTTGTTATCGAATCGACTTAAAGCCAGATCGTAACATTGGCCGCTCTTCTCTCTGAAACTGTTGTACTTATCGTCTGCAAAGCTATGTCGCGTACTGCGGTATTCGGAGACACTAAAAGCACCATAGTAGAACACAGATGAAGCTTCTAAGATGATGTAATAACCAGTAAGAAGAAGTACAATTCAAGTTTTAGGTATCGGTTATTGACTTTTTAGCTGGCTTTGGTGCCTTGGACATGAGCTAGGACCTTAAGATTCTGCATGAAAGGAGGACTAGCAGCCGCGTTGCACGGGAGAATGTGAAAAGTGTTCATATGTAGTACAAACCTGAGAAATCCGTCCGTTTTCGTCATTTGTTATCGAATCGACTTAAAGCCAGATCGTCACATTGGCCGCTCTTCTCTCTGAAACGGTTGTACTTATCGTCTGCAAAGCTATGTCGCGTGTTGCCGTAGGCGGAAACAGGAAAAGCACCATAATAGAACACAGATGAAGCTTCTAAGTTGATGTAATAGCCAGTAAGAAGTAGTCCAATTCAAGTTTTAGGTATCGATTATTGACTTTTTAGATGGCTTTGGTGCCTTGGACATGAGCTAGGACTTTAAGATTCTGCATGAAAGGAGGACTAGCAGCCGAGTTGCCCGGGAGAATGTGAAAAGTGTTCATATGTAGTAAAAACCTGAGACATCCGTCCGTTTTCGTCATTTGTTATCGAATTCACTTAAAGCCAGATCGTCACATTTTCCGCTCTTCTCTCTGAAACGGTTGTACTTATCGTCTGCAAAGCTATGTCGCGTGCTGCGGTATGCGGAGACACTAAAAGCACCATAGTAGAACACAGATGATGCTTCTAAGTTGATGTAATAGCCAGTAAGAAGTAGTACAATTCAAGTTTTAGGTATCGGTTATTGACTTTTTACCCTTCTTTGGTGCCTTGGACACGAGCTAGGAACTTAAGATTTTGCATGAACGGGGACTAGCAGCCGAGTTGCACGGGAGAATGTGAAAAGTGTTCATATGTAGTAAAACCTGAGAAATACGTCCGTTTTCGTTATTTGTTAATTAATCGACTTAAAGCCAGATCGTCACATTGGCCGCTCTTCTCTCTGAAACGGTTGTACTTATCGTCTGCAAAGCTATGTCGCGTGCTGCGGTATGCGGAGACACTAAAAGCACCATAGTAGAACACAGATGAAGCTTCGAAGTTGATGTAATAGCCAGTAAGAAGTAGTACAATTCAAGTTTTAGGTATCGATTATTGACTTTTTAGCTGTCTTTGGTGCCTTGGACATGAGCTAGGACCTTAAGATTCAGCATGAAAGGAGGACTAGCAGCCGAGTTGCACGGGAGAATGTGAAAAGTGTTCATATGTAGTAAAAACCTGAGAAATCCGTCCGTTTTCGTCATTTGTTATCGAATCGACTTAAAGCCAGATCGTCACATTGGCCGCTCTTCTCTCTGAAACTGTTGTACTTATCGTCTGCAAAGCTATGTCGCGTACTGCGGTATTCGGAGACACTAAAAGCACCATAGTAGAACACAGATGAAGCTTCTAAGATGATGTAATAACCAGTAAGAAGAAGTACAATTCAAGTTTTAGGTATCGGTTATTGACTTTTTAGCTGGCTTTGGTGCCTTGGACATGAGCTAGGACCTTCAGATTCTGCATGAAAGGAGGACTAGCAGCCGCGTTGCACGGGAGAATGTGAAAAGTGTTCATATGTAGTACAAACCTGAGAAATCCGTCCGTTTTCGTCATTTGTTATCGAATCGACTTAAAGCCAGATCGTCACATTGGCCGCTCTTCTCTCTGAAACGGTTGTACTTATCGTCTGCAAAGCTATGTCGCTTGTTGCCGTAGGCGGAAACAGGAAAAGCACCATAATAGAACACAGATGAAGCTTCTAAGTTGATGTAATAGCCAGTAAGAAGTAGTCCAATTCAAGTTTTAGGTATCGATTAATGACTTTTTAGATGGCTTTGGTGCCTTGGACATGAGCTAGGACTTTAAGATTCTGCATGAAAGGAGGACTAGCAGCCGAGTTGCACGGGAGAATGTGAAAAGTGTTCATATGTAGTAAAAACCTGAGACATCCGTCCGTTTTCGTCATTTGTTATCGAATTCACTTAAAGCCAGATCGTCACATTTTCCGCTCTTCTCTCTGAAACGGTTGTACTTATCGTCTGCAAAGCTATGTCGCGTGCTGCGGTATGCGGAGACACTAAAAGCACCATAGTAGAACACAGATGATGCTTCTAAGTTGATGTAATAGCCAGTAAGAAGTAGTACAATTCAAGTTTTAGGTATCGGTTATTGACTTTTTACCCTTCTTTGGTGCCTTGGACACGAGCTAGGAACTTAAGATTTTGCATGAAGGAGGACTAGCAGCCGAGTTGCACGGGAGAATGTGAAAAGTGTTCATATGTAGTAAAACCTGAGAAATACGTCCGTTTTCGTTATTTGTTATCGAATCGACTTAAAGCCAGATCGTCACATTGGCCGCTCTTCTCTCTGAAACGGTTGTACTTATCGTCTGCAAAGCTATGTCGCGTGCTGCGGTATGCGGAGACACTAAAAGCACCATAGTAGAACACAGATGAAGCTTCGAAGTTGATGTAATAGCCAGTAAGAAGTAGTACAATTCAAGTTTTAGGTATTGAATATTGACCTTTTAGCTGGCTTTGGTGCCTTGGACATGAGCTAGGACCTTAAGATTCTGCATGAAAGGAGGACTAGCAGCCGAGTTGCACGGGAGACTGTGAAAAGTGTTCATATGTAGTAAAAACCTGAGAAATCCGTCCGTTTTCGTCATTTGTTATCGAATTGACTTAAAGCCAGATCGTCACATTGGCCGCTCTTCTCACTGAAACGGTTGTACGTATCGTCTGCAAAGCTATGTCGCGTGCTGCGGTATGTGGAGACACTAAAAGCACCTTAATAGAACACAGATGAAGCTTCTAAGTCGATGTAATACCCAATAAGAGGTAGTACAACTCAAGTTTTATGTATCGAATATTGAGTTTTTAGCTGGCTTTGGTGCCTTGGATATGAGCTAGGACCTTAAGATTCTGCATGAAAGGAGGACTAGCAGCCGAGTTGCACGGGAGAATGTGAAAAGTGTTCATATGTAGTAATAACCTGAGAAATCCGTCCTTTTTCGTCATTTGTTATCGAATCGACTTAAAGCCAGATCGTCACATTGGCCGCTCTTCTCTCTGAAGCGGTTGTACTTATCGTCTGCAAAGCTATGTCACGTGCTGCGGTATGTGGTGACACTAAAATCACCGCAGTAGAACACATATGAAGCTTCTAAGATGATGTAATATCCAGTAAGATGTAGTACAATTCAAGTTTTAGGTATCGATTATTGACTTTTCAGCTGGCTTTGGTGCATTGGACATGAGCTAGGACCTTAAGATTCTGCATGAAAGGTGGACTAGCAGCCGAGTTCCACGGGAGAATGTGAAAAGTGTTCATATGTAGTAAAAACCTGAGAAATCCGTCCGTTTTCGTCATTTGTTATCGAATCGACTTAAAGCCAGATGGTCACATTGGCCGCTCTTCTCTCTGAAACGTTTGTACATATCGTCTGCAAAGCAGTGTCGCGTGCAGCGGTATGTGGAGACACTAAAATCACCATAGTAGAACACAGATGAAGCATCTAAGTTGATGTAATAGCCAGTAAGAAGTAGTGCAATTCAAGTTTTAGGAATCGATTATTGACTTTTTAGCTAGCTTTGGTGCCTTGGACATGAGCCAGGACTTTAAGATTCTGCATGTAAGGAGGACTAGCAGCCGAGTTGCACGGGAGAATGTGAAAAGTGTTCATATGTAGTTAAAACCTGAGAAATCCGTCCGTTTTCGTCATTTGTTATCGACTCGACTTAAAGCCAGATCGTCACATTGGCCGCTCTTCTCTCTGAAACGGTTGTACTTATCGTCTGCAAATCTATGTCGCGTGCTGCGGGATGTTGAGACACTAAAAGCGCCATAGTAGACCACAGATCAAGCTTTTAAGTTGATGTAATAGCCAGTAAGAAGTAGTACAATTCAAGTTTTAGGTATTGAATATGGACCCTTTAGCTGGCTTTGGTGCCTTGGACATGAGCTAGGACCTTAAGATTCTACATGAAAGGAGGACTAGCAGCCGAGTTGCACGGGAGAATGTGAAAAGTGTTCATATGTAGTTATAACCTGAGAAATCCGTCCGTTTCCTCATTTGTTATCGAATCGACATAAAGCCAGATCGTCACATTAGCCGCACTTCTGTCTGAAACGGTTACATTTATCGTCTGCAAAGCTATATCTCGTGCTGCGGTATGCGGAGACACTAAAAGCACCACAGTAGAACACAGATGTAGCTTCTAAGTTGATGTAATATCCAGTAAGAAGTAGTACAATTCAAGTTTTAGGTATCGATTATTGACTTTTTAGCTGTCTTTGGTGCCTTGGACATGAGCTAGGACCTTAAGATTCAGCATGAAAGGAGGACTAGCAGCCGAGTTGCACGGGAGAATGTGAAAAGTGTTCATATGTAGTAAAAACCTGAGAAATCCGTCCGTTTTCGTCATTTGTTATCGAATCGACTTAAAGCCAGATCGTAACATTGGCCGCTCTTCTCTCTGAAACTGTTGTACTTATCGTCTGCAAAGCTATGTCGCGTACTGCGGTATTCGGAGACACCAAAAGCACCATAGTAGAACACAGATGAAGCTTCTAAGATGATGTAATAACCAGTAAGAAGAAGTACAATTCAAGTTTTAGGTATCGGTTATTGACTTTTTAGCTGGCTTTGGTGCCTTGGACATGAGCTAGGACCTTAAGATTCTGCATGAAAGGAAGACTAGCAGCCGCGTTGCACGGGAGAATGTGAAAAGTGTTCATATGTAGTACAAACCTGAGAAATCCGTCCGTTTTCGTCATTTGTTATCGAATCGACTTAAAGCCAGATCGTCACATTGGCCGCTCTTCTCTCTGAAACGGTTGTACTTATCGTCTGCAAAGCTATGTCGCGTGTTGCCGTAGGCGGAAACAGGAAAAGCATCATAATAGAACACAGATGAAGCTTCTAAGTTGATGTAATAGCCAGTAAGAAGTAGTCCAATTCAAGTTTTAGGTATCGATTATTGACTTTTTAGATGGCTTTGGTGCCTTGGACATGAGCTAGGACTTTAAGATTCTGCATGAAAGGAGGACTAGCAGCCGAGTTGCACGGGAGAATGTGAAAAGTGTTCATATGTAGTAAAAACCTGAGACATCCGTCCGTTTTCGTCATTTGTTATCGAATTCACTTAAAGCCAGATCGTCACATTTTCCGCTCTTCTCTCTGAAACGGTTGTACTTATCGTCTGCAAAGCTATGTCGCGTGCTGCGGTATGCGGAGACACTAAAAGCACCATAGTAGAACACAGATGATGCTTCTAAGTTGATGTAATAGCCAGTAAGAAGTAGTACAATTCAAGTTTTAGGTATCGGTTATTGACTTTTTACCCATCTTTGGTGCCTTGGACACGAGCTAGGAACTTAAGATTTTGCATGAAGGAGGACTAGCAGCCGAGTTGCACGGGAGAATGTGAAAAGTGTTCATATGTAGTAAAACCTGAGAAATACGTCCGTTTTCGTTATTTGTTATCGAATCGACTTAAAGCCAGATCGTCACATTGGCCGCTCTTCTCTCTGAAACGGTTGTACTTATTGTCTGCAAAGCTATGTCGCGTGCTGCGGTATGCGGAGACACTAAAAGCACCATAGTAGAACACAGATGAAGCTTCGAAGTTGATGTAATAGCCAGTAAGAAGTAGTACAATTCAAGTTTTAGGTACCGATTATTGACTTTTTAGCTGTCTTTGGTGCCTTGGACATGAGCTAGGACCTTAAGATTCAGCATGAAAGGAGGACTAGCAGCCGAGTTGCACGGGAGAATGTGAAAAGTGTTCATATGTAGTAAAAACCTGAGAAATCCGTCCGTTTTCGTCATTTGTTATCGAATCGACTTAAAGCCAGATCGTAACATTGGCCGCTCTTCTCTCTGAAACTGTTGTACTTATCGTCTGCAAAGCTATGTCGCGTACTGCGGTATTCGGAGACACTAAAAGCACCATAGTAGAACACAGATGAAGCTTCTAAGATGATGTAATAACCAGTAAGAAGAAGTACAATTCAAGTTTTAGGTATCGGTTATTGACTTTTTAGCTGGCTGTGGTGCCTTGGACATGAGCTAGGACCTTAAGATTCTGCATGAAAGGAGGACTAGCAGCCGCGTTGCACGGGAGAATGTGAAAAGTGTTCATATGTAGTACAAACCTGAGAAATCCGTCCGTTTTCGTCATTTGTTATCGAATCGACTTAAAGCCAGATCGTCACATTGGCCGCTCTTCTCTCTGAAACGGTTGTACTTATCGTCTGCAAAGCTATGTCGCGTGTTGCCGTAGGCGGAAACAGGAAAAGCACCATAATAGAACACAGATGAAGCTTCTAAGTTGATGTAATAGCCAGTCAGAAGTAGTACAATTCAAGTTTTAGGTATCGGTTATTGACTTTTTACCCTTCTTTGGTGCCTTGGACACGAGCTAGGAACTTAAGATTTTGCATGAAGGAGGACTAGCAGCCGAGTTGCACGGGAGAATGTGAAAAGTGTTCATATGTAGTAAAACCTGAGAAATACGTCCGTTTTCGTCATTTGTTATCGAATCGACTTAAAGCCAGATCGTCACATTGGCCGCTCTTCTCTCTGAAACGGTTGTACTTATCGTCTGCAAAGCTATGTCGCGTGCTGCGGTATGCTGACACACTAAAATCACCATAGTAGAACACAGATGAAGCTTCGACGTTGAAGTAATAGCCAGTAAGAAGTAGTACAATTCAAGTTTTAGGTATTGAATATTGACCTTTTAGCTGGCTTTTGTGCCTTGGACATGAGCTAGGACCTTAAGATTCTGTATGAAAGGTGGACTAGCAGCCGAGTTCCACGGGAGAATGTGAAAAGTGTTCATATGTAGTAAAAACCTGAGAAATCCGTCCGTTTTCGTCATTTGTTATCGAATCGACTTAAAGCCAGATCGTCACATTGGCCGCTCTTCTCTCTGAAACGGTTGTACTTACCGTCTGCAAAGCTATGTCGCGTGCTGCGGTATGCGGAGACACTAAAAGCACCATAGTAGAACACAGATGAAGCTTCTAAGATGATGTAATAGCCAGTAAGAAGAAGTACGAGGGTCGGTCAAAAAGTAATGCCTCCCATTTTTTTTCTACTTAAAAAAATTAAGTTAAGTGAAAAATTTGAATTTGGCGCCATTCCTCAAACCTTCTGCAATCCACTGCAGTAGTAACTTTCTGTGTCAACAGGTGGCAGCACAGCAGAAGTTTGTAAGATGGCCGACATCGATGTTCGTTTGAGACAGCGTTGTGTGATTGAATTCTTGAATGCAGAAGGTGAAACGCCTATACGCATTTATGAAATACTGAAGAAGGTGTATGGTGTTGTGACAGTGGATGTCAGCACTGTTAGACGATGGGTTCGTCGTTGTAAGGAAGCTGAAGGGCAAACACCGTTGACTGACGAAAAGCGCAGCGGCAGGCCGGTGAGTGCAGTGACTCCACACAACATTCAGCAAGTTGATGACATCATTCGTGGTGACCGTTGGGTGACTGCAGATGAAGTGTGTCGCATTATTTCTCTTAGTATAGGCAGTGTGATCACGATTATTAAACAATTGGGGTACTCAAAAGTTTGTGCACGGTGGGTTCCAAGAATGTTAACCGATCAGAATAAAGAGGCAAGGAGAACAATAGCCTCCCAAAACTTGCAGCGCTTCCGTTTGGAGGGAGATGAGTTTCTGAAAAAAATTGTGACTGGGGACGAAACATGGGTGCATTTTTTTGAACCCGAATCAAAGAGGCAGTCAATGGAGTGGCGCCACACAAGCTCGCCGAGGAAGAAAAATTTCAAAACTGTGCGATCGGCAGGGAAAGTTATGGCAACAGTTTTCTGGGATACAGAGGGTGTGATTCTGGTTGATTTTTTGGAGCAGGGATGCACAATAAATTCTGTTCAATACGTCACAACCCTCAAAAAACTTAAAGCACGTCTTCAGCGAGTTCGCCCAAGAAAATCAATGGCAGATGTTCTTCTTTTGCATGACAATGCAAGACCACACACCAGTCGTCACACCTCTGACGAGATTGTCAAAATTGGATGGGAAGTTTTGCCTCATCCCCCATACAGCCCTGACCTGGCACCATCAGACTTCCATATGTTCGGGCCACTAAAAGAAGCTCATCGTGGGATTCATTTTGAAGATGAGGAGGCCGTCAAAACATCCGTGCGTCAATGGCTTAGGAAGCAGAGCTGTGATTTTTACCGTGCTGGGATACATGCCCTTGTTCGAAGATGGACCAAAACTGTAGAGATGGGCGGAGATTACATTGAAAAATGACAAAATGATCCTCAATGTTGTGGTTTTCAACCTATGTAATTGCATTTAAATTTCCTGACAATTAAACGTAGAAAAAAAATAGGAGGCATTACTTTTTGACTGACCCTCGTACAATTCAAGTTTTAGGTATCGGTTATTGACTTTTTAGCTGGCTTTGGTGCCTTGGTCATGAGCTAGGACCTTAAGATTCTGCATGAAAGGAGGACTAGCAGCCGAGTTGCACGGGAGAATGTGAAAAGTGTTCATATGTAGTAAAAACCTGAGAAATCCGTCCGTTTTCCTCATTTGTTATCGAATCGACTTAAAGCCAGATTGTCACATTGGCCGCTGTTCTCTCTGAAACGGTTGTACTTATCGTCTGCAAAGCTATGTCGCGTGTTGCCGTAGGCGGAAACGGGAAATGCACCATAATAGAACACAGATGAAGCTTCTAAGTTGATGTAATACACAGTAAGAAGTAGTCCAATTCAAGTTTTAGGTATCGATTATTGACTTTTTAGCTGGCTTTGGTGCCTTGGACATGAGCTAGGACTTTAAGATTCTGCATAATAGGAGGACTAGCAGCCGAGTTGCACGGGAGAATGTGAAAAGTGTTCATATGTAGTAATAACCTGAGAAATCCGTCCTTTTTCGTCATTTGTTATCGAATCGACTTAAAGCCAGATCGTCACATTGGCAGCTCTTCTCTCTGTAATGGTTGTACTTATCGTCTGCAAAACTATGTCGCGTGCTGCGGTATGCGGAGAAACTAAAAGCACCGTAGTAGAACACAGATGAAGCTTCTAAGTTGATGTAATAGCCAGTAAGAAGTAGTACAATTCAAGTTTTAGGTATTGATTATTGACTTTTTAGCTGGCTTTGGTGCCTTGGACATGAGCTAGGACCTTAAGATTCTGCATGAAAGGAGGACTAGCAGCCGAGTTGCACGGGAGAATGTGAAAAGTGGTCATATGTAGTAAAAACCTGAGAAATCCGTTCGTTTTCGTCATTTGTTATCGAATCGACTTAAAGCCAGATCGTCAGATTGGCCGCTCTTCTCTCTGAAACGGTTGTACTTATCGTCTGCAAAGCTATGTCGCGTACTGCGGTATTCGGAGACACTAAAAGCACCATAGTAGAACACAGATGAAGCTCCTAAGATGATGTAATAGCCAGTAAGAAGTAGTACAATTCAAGTTTTAGGTATCGGTTATTGACTTTTTAGCTGGCTTTGGTGCCTTGGACATGAGCTAGGACCTTAAGATTCTGCATGAAAGGAGGACTAGCAACCGAGTTGCACGGGAGAATGTGAAAAGTGTTCATATGTAGTAAAAACCTTAGAAATCCGTCCGTTTTCGTCATTTGTTATCGAATCGACTTAAAGCCAGATTGTCACATTGGCCGCTCTTCTCTCTGAAACGGTTGTACTTATCGTCTGCAAAGCTATGTCGCGTACTGCGGTATGCTGAGACACTAAAAGCACCATAGTAGAACACAGATCAAGCTTCTAAGTTGATGTAATAGCCAGTAAGAAGTAGTACAATTCAAGTTTTAGGTTTTGAATATTGAACTTTTAGCTGGCTTTGGTGCCTTGGACATGTGCTAGGACATTAAGATTCTGCATGAAAGGAGGACTAGCAGCCGAGTTGCACGGGAGAATGTGAAAAGTGTTCATATGTAGTGAAAACCTGAGAAAACCGTCCGTTTTCGTCATTTGTTATCGAATCGACTTAAAGCCAGATCGTCACATTGGCCGCTCTTCTCTCTGAAAAGGTTGTACTTATCGTCTGCAAAGCTATGTCATGTGGTGCGGTATTCGGAGACACTAAAAGCACCATAGTAGAACACAGATGAAGCTTCTAAGATGATGTAATAGCCAGTAAGAAGAAGTACAATTCAAGTTTTAGGTATCGGTTATTGACTATTTAGCTGGCTTTGGTGCCTTGGACATGAGCTAAGACCTTAAGATTCTGCATGAAAGGAGGACTAGCAGCCGAGTTGCACGAGAGAATGTGAAAAGTGTTCATATGTAGTAAAAACCTGAGAAATCCGTCCGTTTTCCTCATTTGTTATCGAATCGACTTAAAGCCAGATCGTCACATTGGCCGCTCTTCTCTCAGAAACGGTTGTACTTATCGTCTGCAAAGCTATGTCGCGTGTTGCCGTAGGCGGAAACAGGAAAAGCACCATAATAGAACACAGATGAAGCTTATAAGTTGATGTAATACCCAGTAAGAAGTAGTCCAATTCAAGTTTTAGGTATCGATTATTGACTTTTTAGCTGGCTTTGGTGCCCTGGACATGAGCTAGGACTTTAAGATTCTGCATAATAGGAGGACTAGCAGCCGAGTTGCACGGGAGAATGTGAAAAGTGTTCATATGTAGTAATAACCTGAGAAATCCGTCCTTTTTCGTCATTTGTTATCGAATCGACTTAAAGCCAGATCGTCACATTGGCAGCTCTTCTCTCTGAAATGGTTGTACTTATCGTCTGCAAAACTATGTCGCGTGCAGCGGGATGCGGAGAAACTAAAAGCACCGTAGTAGAACACAGATGAAGCTTCTAAGTTGATGTAATAGCCAGTAAGAAGTAGTACAATTCAAGTTTTAGGTATTGATTATTGACTTTTTAGCTGGCTTTGGTGCCTTGGACATGAGCTAGGACCTTAAGATTCTGCATGAAAGGAGGACTAGCAGCCGAGTTGCACGGGAGAATGTGAAAAGTGGTCATATGTAGTAAAAACCTGAGAAATCCGTCCGTTTTCGTCATTTGTTATCGAATCGACGTAAAGCCAGATCGTCACATTGGCCGCTCTTCTCTCTGAAACGGTTGTACTTATCGTCTGCAAAGCTATGTCGCGTACTGCGCTATGTGGAGACACTAAAAGCACCATAGTAGAACACAGACGAAGCTTCTAAGTTGATGTAATAGCCAGTAAGAAGTAGTACAATTCTAGTTTTAGGTATCGATTATTGACTTTTTAGCTGGCTTTGGTGCATTGGACATGAGCTAGGACCTTAAGATTCTGCATGAAAGGTGGACTAGCAGCCGAGTTCCACGGGAGAATGTGAAAAGTGTTCATATGTAGTAAAAACCTGAGAAATCCGTCCGTTTTCGTCATTTGTTATCGAATCGACTTAAAGCCAGATCGTCACATTGGCCGCTCTTCTCTCTGAAACGGTTGTACTTATCGTCTGCAAAGCTATGTCGCGTACTGCGGTATGCTGAGACACTAAAAGCACCATAGTAGAACACAGATCAAGCTTCTAAGTTGATGTAATAGCCAGTAAGAAGTAGTACAATTCAAGTTTTAGGTATTGAATATTGAACTTTTAGCTGGCTTTGGTGCCTTGGACATGTGCTAGGACATTAAGATTCTGCATGAAAGGAGGACTAGCAGCCGAGTTGCACGGGAGAATGTGAAAAGTGTTCATATGTAGTAAAAAAATGAGAAAACCGTCCGTTTTCGTCATTTGTTATCGAATCGACTTAAAGCCAGATCGTCACATTGGCCGCTGTTCTCTCTGAAACAGTTGTACTTATCGTCTGCAAAACTATGTCGCGTACTGCGGTATTCGGAGACACTAAAAGCACCATAGTAGAACACAGATGAAGCTTCTAAGATGATGTAATAGCCAGTAAGAAGAAGTACAATTCAAGTTTTAGGTATCGGTTATTGACTTTTTAGCTGGCTTTGGTGCCTTGGACATGAGCTAGGACCTTAAGATTCTGCATGAAAGGAGGACTAGCAGCCCAGTTGCACGGGAGAATGTGAAAAGTGTTCATATGTAGTAAAAACCTGAGAAAACCGTCCGTTTTCCTCATTTGTTATCGAATCGACTTAAAGCCAGATCGTCACATTGGCCGCTCTTCTCTCTGAAACGGTTGTACTTATCGTCTGCAAAGCTATGTCGCGTGTTGCCGTAGGCGGAAACAGGAAAAGCACCATAATAGAACACAGATGAAGCTTCTAAGTTGATGTAATACCCAGTAAGAAGTAGTCCAATTCAAGTTTTAGGTATCGATTATTGACTTTTTAGCTATCTTTGGTGCCTTGGACATGAGCTAGGACTTTAAGATTCTGCATAATAGGAGGACTAGCAGCCGAGTTGCACGGGAGCATGTGAAAAGTTTTCATATGTAGTAATAACCTGAGAAATCCGTCCTTTTTCGTCATTTGTTATCGAATCGACTTAAAGCCAGATCGTCACATTGGCAGCTCTTCTCTCTGAAATGGTTGTACTTATCGTCTGCAAAACTATGTCGCGTGCTGCGGTATGCGGAGAAACTAAAAGCACCGTAGTAGAACACAGATGAAGCTTCTAAGTTGATGTAATAGCCAGTAAGAAGTAGTACAATTCAAGTTTTAGGTATTGATAATTGACTTTTTAGCTGGCTTTGGTGCCTTGGACATGAGCTAGGACCTTAAGATTCTGCATGAAAGGAGGACTAGCAGCCGAGTTGCACGGGAGAATGTGAAAAGTGGTCATATGTAGTAAAAACCTGAGAAATCCGTCCGTTTTCGTCATTTGTTATCGAATCGACGTAAAGCCAGATCGTCACATTGGCCGCTCTTCTCACTGAAACGGTTGTACTTATCGTCTGCAAAGCTATGTCGCGTGCTGCGCTATGTGGAGACACTAAAAGCACCATAGTAGAACACAGACGAAGCTTCTAAGTTGATGTAATAGCCAGTAAGAAGAAGTACAATTCAAGTTTTATGTATCGAATATTGAGTTTTTAGCTGGCTTTGGTGCATTGGACATGAGCTAGGACCTTAAGATTCTGCATGAAAGGTGGACTAGCAGCCGAGTTCCACGGGAGAATGTGAAAAGTGTTCATATGCAGTAAAAACCTGAGAAATCCGTCCGTTTTCGTCATTTGTTATCGAATCGACTTAAAGCCAGATCGTCACATTGGCCGCTCTTCTCTCTGAAACTGTTGTACTTATCGTCTGCAAAGCTATGTCGCGTACTGCGGTATGCTGAGACACTAAAAGCACCATAGTAGAACACAGATCAAGCTTCTAAGTTGATGTAATAGCCAGTAAGAAGTAGTACAATTCAAGTTTTAGGTATTGATTATTGACCTTTTAGCTGGCTTTGGTGCCTTGGACATGAGCTAGGACCTTAAGATTCTGCATGAAAGGAGGACTAGCAGCCGAGTTGCACGGGAGAATGTGAAAAGTGGTCATATGTAGTAAAAACCTGAGAAATCCGTTCGTTTTCGTCATTTGTTATCGAATCGACTTAAAGCCAGATCGTCACATTGGCCGCTCTTCTCTCTGAAACGGTTGTACTTATCGTCTGCAAAGCTATGTCGCGTACTGCGGTATTCGGAGACACTAAAAGCACCATAGTAGAACACAGATGAAGCTCCTAAGATGATGTAATAGCCAGTAAGAAGTAGTACAATTCAAGTTTTATGTATCGGTTATTGACTTTTTAGCTGGCTTTGGTGCCTTGGACATGAGTTAGGACCTTAAGATTCTGCATGAAAGGAGGACTAGCAACCGAATTGCACGGGAGAATGTGAAAAGTGTTCATATGTAGTAAAAACCTTAGAAATCCGTCCGTTTTCGTCATTTGTTATCGAATCGACTTAAAGCCAGATCGTCACATTGGCCGCTCTTCTCTCTGAAACGGTTGTTCTTATCGTCTGCAAAGCTATGTCGCGTGCTGCGGTATGCTGAGACACTAAAAGCACCATAGCAGAACACAGATCAAGCTTCTAAGTTGATGTAATAGCCAGTAAGAAGTAGTAAAATTCAAGTATAAGGTACTGAATATTGAATTTTTAGCTGGCTTTGGTGCCTTGGACATGAGCTAGGACCTTAACATTCTTCATGAAAGGAGGACTAGCAGCCGAGTTGCACGGGAGAATGTGAAAAGTGTTCATATGTAGTAAAAACCTTAGAAATCCATCCGTTTTCGTCATTTGTTATCGAATCGACTTAAAGCCAGATCGTCACATTGGCCGCTCTTCTCTCTGAAACGGTTGTACTTATCGTCTGCAAAGCTATGTCACGTGCTGCGGTATGCGGAGACACTAAAATCACCACAGTAGAACACAGATGAAGATTCTAAGTTGATGTAATATCCAGTAAGAAGTAGTACAATTCAAGTTTTAGGTATCGATTATTGACTTTTTAGCTGGCTTTGGTGCATTGGACATGAGCTAGGACCTTAATATTCCGCATGAAAGGTGGACTAGCAGCCGAGTTGCACGGGAGAATGTGAAAAGTGTTCATATGTAGCAAAAACCTGAGAAATCCGTCCGTTTTCGTCATTTGTTATCGAATCGACTTAAAGCCAGATCGTCACTTTGGCCGCTCTTCTCTCTGAAACGGTTGTACTTATCGTCTGCAAAGCTATGTCGCGTACTGCGGTATGCTGAGACACTAAAAGCACCATAGTAGAACACAGATCAAGCTTCTAAGTTGATGTAATAGCCAGTAAGAAGTAGTACAATTCAAGTTTTAGGTATTGAATATTGACCTTTTAGCTGGCTTTGGTGCCTTGGACATGTGCTAGGACATTAAGATTCTGCATGAAAGGAGGACTAGCAGCCGAGTTGCACGGGAGAATGTGAAAAGTGTTCATATGTAGTAAAATCCTGAGAAATCCGTCCGTTTTCGTCATTTGTTATCGAATCGACTTAAAGCCAGATCGTCACATTGGCCGCTCTTCTCTCTGAAACGGTTGTACTTATCGTCTGCAAAACTATGTCGCGTACTGCGGTATTCGGAGACACTAAAAGCACCATAGTAGAACACAGATGAAGCTTCTAAGATGATGTAATAGCCAGTAAGAAGAAGTACAATTCAAGTTTTAGGTATCGGTTATTAACTATTTAGCTGGCTTTGGTGCCTTGGACATGAGCTAGGACCTTAAGATTCTGCATGAAAGGAGGACTAGCAGCCGAGTTGCACGGGAGAATGTGAAAAGTGGTCATATGTAGTAAAAACCTGAGAAATCCGTCCGTTTTCGTCATTTGTTATCGAATCGACGTAAAGCCAGATCGTCACATTGGCCGCTCTTCTCACTGAAACGGTTGTACTTATCGTCTGCAAAGCTATGTCGCGTGCTGCGCTATGTGGAGACACTAAAAGCACCATAGTAGAACACAGACGAAGCTTCTAAGTTGATGTAATAGCCAGTAAGAAGAAGTACAATTCAAGTTTTAGGTATCGATTATTGACTTTTTAGCTGGCTTTGGTGCATTGGACATGAGCTAGGACCTTAAGATTCTGCATGAAAGGTGGACTAGCAGCCGAGTTCCACGGGAGAATGTGAAAAGTGTTCATATGCAGTAAAAACCTGAGAAATCCATCCGTTTTCGTCATTTGTTATCGAATCGACTTAAAGCCAGATCGTCACATTGGCCGCTCTTCTCTCTGAAACGGTTGTACTTATCGTCTGCAAAGCTATGTCACGTGCTGCGGTATGCGGAGACACTAAAATCACCACAGTAGAACACAGATGAAGATTCTAAGTTGATGTAATATCCAGTAAGAAGTAGTACAATTCAAGTTTTAGGTATCGATTATTGACTTTTTAGCTGGCTTTGGTGCATTGGACATGAGCTAGGACCTTAATATTCCGCATGAAAGGTGGACTAGCAGCCGAGTTGCATGGGAGAATGTGAAAAGTGTTCATATGTAGCAAAAACCTGAGAAATCCGTCCGTTTTCGTCATTTGTTATCGAATCGACTTAAAGCCAGATCGTCACTTTGGCCGCTCTTCTCTCTGAAACGGTTGTACTTATCGTCTGCAAAGCTATGTCGCGTACTGCGGTATGCTGAGACACTAAAAGCACCATAGTAGAACACAGATCAAGCTTCTAAGTTGATGTAATAGCCAGTAAGAAGTAGTACAATTCAAGTTTTAGGTATTGAATATTGACCTTTTAGCTGGCTTTGGTGCCTTGGACATGTGCTAGGACATTAAGATTCTGCATGAAAGGAGGACTAGCAGCCGAGTTGCACGGGAGAATGTGAAAAGTGTTCATATGTAGTAAAATCCTGAGAAATCCGTCCGTTTTCGTCATTTGTTATCGAATCGACTTAAAGCCAGATCGTCACATTGGCCGCTCTTCTCTCTGAAACGGTTGTACTTATCGTCTGCAAAACTATGTCGCGTACTGCGGTATTCGGAGACACTAAAAGCACCATAGTAGAACACAGATGAAGCTTCTAAGATGATGTAATAGCCAGTAAGAAGAAGTACAATTCAAGTTTTAGGTATCGGTTATTAACTATTTAGCTGGCTTTGGTGCCTTGGACATGAGCTAGGACCTTAAGATTCTGCATGAAAGGAGGACTAGCAGCCGAGTTGCACGGGAGAAAGTGAAAGTGGTCATATGTAGTAAAAACCTGAGAAATCCGTCCGTTTTCGTCATTTGTTATCGAATCGACGTAAAGCCAGATCGTCACATTGGCCGCTCTTCTCTCTGAAACGGTTGTACTTATCGTCTGCAAAAATATGTCGCGTGCTGCGCTATGTGGAGACACTAAAAGCACCATAGTAGAACACAGACGAAGCTTCTAAGTTGATGTAATAGCCAGTAAGAAGTAGTACAATTCAAGTTTTAGGTATTGATTATTGACTTTTTAGCTGGCATTGGTGCATTGGACATGAGCTTGGACCTTAAGATTCTGCATGAAAGGTGGACTAGCAGCCGAGTTCAACGGGAGAATGTGAAAAGTGTTCATATGTAGTAAAAACCTGAGAAATCCGTCCGTTTTCGTCATTTGTTATCGAATCGACTTCAAGCCAGATCGTCACATTGGCCACTCTTCTCTCTGAAACGGTTGTACTTATCGTCTGCAAAACTATGTCGCGTGCTGCGGTATGCGGAGAAACTAAAAGCACCGTAGTAGAACACAGATGAATCTTCTAAGTTGATGTAATAGCCAGTAAGAAGTAGTACAATTCAAGTTTTACGTATGGATTATTGTCTTTTTAGCTGGCTTTGGTGCCTTGGACATGAGCTAGGACCTTAAGTTTCTGCATGAAAGGAGGACTAGCGGCCGAGTTGCACGGGAGAATGTGAAAAGTGTTCATATGTAGTAAAAACCTGAGAAATCCGTCCGTTTTCGTCATTTGTTATCGAATCGACTTAAAGCCAGATCGTCACATTGGCCGCTCTTCTCTCTGAAACGTTTGTACATATCGTCTGCAAAGCTATGTCGCGTGCAGCGGTATGTGGAGACACTAAAATCACCATAGTAGAACACAGATGAAGCATCTAAGTTGATGTAATAGCCAGTAAGAAGTACTACAATTCAAGTATTAGTAATCGATTATTGACTTTTTAGCTGGCTTTGGTGCCTTGGCCATGAGCTAGGACCTTGACATTCTGCATGAAAGGAGGACTAGCAGCCGAGTTGCACGGGAGAATGTGAAAAGTGTTCATTTGTAGTAAAAACCTGAGAAATCCGTCCGTTTTCGTCATTTGTTATCGAATCGACTTAAAGCCAGATCGTCACATTGGCCGCTCTTCTCTCTGAAACGGTTGTACTTATCGTCTGCAAAGCTATGTCGCGTGCTGCGGTATGCGGAGACACTAAAATCACCATAGTAGAACACAGGTGAAGCTTCTAAGTTGGTGCAATAGCCAGTAAGAAGTAGAACAATTCAAGTTTTAGGTATCGATTTTTGTCTTTTTAGCTGGCTTCGGTACCTTGGACATGAGCTAGGACCTTAAGATTCTGCATGAAAGGAGGACTAGCAGCCGAGTTGCACGTCAGAATGTGAAAAGTGTTCATATGTATTAAAAACCTGAGAAATCCGTCCGTTTTCGTCATTTGTTATCGAATCTACTTAAAGCCAGATGGTCACATTGGCCGCTCTTCTCTCTGAAACGTTTGTACATATCGTCTGCAAAGCTATGTCGCGTGCAGCGGTATGTGGAGACACTAAAATCACCATAGTAGAACACAGATGAAGCATCTAAGTTGATGTAATAGCCAGTAAGAAGTACTACAATTCAAGTATTAGTAATCGATTATTGACTTTTTAGCTGGCTTTGGTGCCTTGGACATGAGCTAGGACCTTAAGATTCTGCATGAAAGGAGGACTAGCAGCCGAGTTGCACGGGAGAATGTGAAAAGTGTTCATATGTAGTAAAAACCTGAGAAATCCGTTCGTTTTCGTCATTTGTTATCGAATCGACTTAAAGCCAGATCGTCACATTGGCCGCTCTTCTCTCAGAAACGGTTGTACTTATCGTCTGCAAAGCTATGTCACGTGTTGCCGTAGGCGGAAACAGGAAGAGCACCATAGTAGAACACAGACGAAGCTTCTAAGTTGATGTAATAGCCAGTAAGAAGTAGTACAATTCAAGTTTTAGGTATCGATTATTGACTTTTTAACTGGCTTTGGTGCCTTGGCCATGAGCTAGGACCTTGACATTCTGCATGAAAGGAGGACTAGCAGCCGAGTTGCACGGGAGAATGTGAAAAGTGTTCATATGTAGTAAAAACCTGAGAAATCCGTCCGTTTTCGTCATTTGTTATCGAATCGACTTAAAGCCAGATCATCACATTGGCCGCTCTTCTCTCTGAAACGGTTGTACTTATCGTCTGCAAAGCTATGTCGCGTGCTGCGGTATGCGGAGACACTAAAATCACCATAGTAGAACACAGATGAAGCTTCTAAGTTGATGCAATAGCCAGTAAGAAGTAGAACAATTCAAGTTTTAGGTATCGATTATTGTCTTTTTAGCTGGCTTCGGTACCTTGGACATGAGCTAGGACCTTAAGATTCTGCATGAAAGGAGGACTAGCAGCCGAGTTGCACGTCAGAATGTGAAAAGTGTTCATATGTATTAAAAACCTGAGAAATCCGTCCGTTTTCGTCATTTGTTATCGAATCTACTTAAAGCCAGATGGTCACATTGGCCGCTCTTCTCTCTGAAACGTTTGTACATATCGTCTGCAAAGCTATGTCGCGTGCAGCGGTATGTGGAGACACTAAAATCACCATAGTAGAACACAGATGAAGCATCTAAGTTGATGTAATAGCCAGTAAGAAGTACTACAATTCAAGTATTAGGAATCGATTATTGACTTTTTAGCTGGCTTTGGTGCCTTGGACATGAGCTAGGACCTTAAGATTCTGCATGAAAGGAGGACTAGCAGCCGAGTTGCACGGGAGAATGTGAAAAGTGGTCATATGTAGTAAAAACCTGAGAAATCCGTCCGTTTTCGTCATTTGTTATCGAATCGACTTAAAGCCAGATCGTCACATTGGCCGCTCATCTCTCTGAAACTGTTGTACTTATCGTCTGCAAAGCTATGTCGCGTACTGCGGTATGCTGAGACACTAAAAGCACCATAGTAGAACACAGATCAAGCTTCTAAGTTGATGTAATAGCCAGTAAGAAGTAGTACAATTCAAGTTTTAGGTATTGAATATTGACCTTTTAGCTTGCTTTGGTGCCTTGGACATGAGCTAGGACCTTAAGATTCTGCATGAAAGGAGGACTAGCAGCCGAGTTGCACGGGAGAATGTGAAAAGTGGTCATATGTAGTAAAAACCTGAGAAATCCGTTCGTTTTCGTCATTTGTTATCGAATCGACTTAAAGCCAGATCGTCACATTGGCCGCTCTTCTCTCTGAAACGGTTGTACTTATCGTCTGCAAAGCTATGTCGCGTACTGCGGTATTCGGAGACACTAAAAGCACCATAGTAGAACACAGATGAAGCTCCTAAGATGATGTAATAGCCAGTAAGAAGTAGTACAATTCAAGTTTTATGTATCGGTTATTGACTTTTTAGCTGGCTTTGGTGCCTTGGACATGAGTTAGGACCTTAAGATTCTGCATGAAAGGAGGACTAGCAACCGAGTTGCACGGGAGAATGTGAAAAGTGTTCATATGTAGTAAAAACCTTAGAAATCCGTCCGTTTTCGTCATTTGTTATCGAATCGACTTAAAGCCAGATCGTCACATTGGCCGCTCTTCTCTCTGAAACGGTTGTTCTTATCGTCTGCAAAGCTATGTCGCGTGCTGCGGTATGCTGAGACACTAAAAGCACCATAGCAGAACACAGATCAAGCTTCTATGTTGATGTAATAGCCAGTAAGAAGTAGTAAAATTCAAGTATAAGGTACTGAATATTGAATTTTTAGCTGGCTTTGGTGCCTTGGACATGAGCTAGGACCTTAACATTCTTCATGAAAGGAGGACTAGCAGCCGAGTTGCACGGGAGAATGTGAAAAGTGTTCATATGTAGTAAAAACCTTAGAAATCCATCCGTTTTCGTCATTTGTTATCGAATCGACTTAAAGCCAGATCGTCACATTGGCCGCTCTTCTCTCTGAAACGGTTGTACTTATCGTCTGCAAAGCTATGTCACGTGCTGCGGTATGCGGAGACACTAAAATCACCACAGTAGAACACAGATGAAGATTCTAAGTTGATGTGATATCCAGTAAGAAGTAGTACAATTCAAGTTTTAGGTATCGATTATTGACTTTTTAGCTGGCTTTGGTGCATTGGACATGAGCTAGGACCTTAATATTCCGCATGAAAGGTGGACTAGCAGCCGAGTTGCACGGGAGAATGTGAAAAGTGTTCATATGTAGCAAAAACCTGAGAAATCCGTCCGTTTTCGTCATTTGTTATCGAATCGACTTAAAGCCAGATCGTCACTTTGGCCGCTCTTCTCTCTGAAACGGTTGTACTTATCGTCTGCAAAGCTATGTCGCGTACTGCGGTATGCTGAGACACTAAAAGCACCATAGTAGAACACAGATCAAGCTTCTAAGTTGATGTAATAGCCAGTAAGAAGTAGTACAATTCAAGTTTTAGGTATTGAATATTGACCTTTTAGCTGGCTTTGATGCCTTGGACATGTGCTAGGACATTAAGATTCTGCATGAAAGGAGGACTAGCAGCCGAGTTGCACGGGAGAATGTGAAAAGTGTTCATATGTAGTAAAATCCTGAGAAATCCGTCTGTTTTCGTCATTTGTTATCGAATCGACTTAAAGCCAGATCGTCACATTGGCCGCTCTTCTCTCTGAAACGGTTGTACTTATCGTCTGCAAAACTATGTCGCGTACTGCGGTATTCGGAGACACTAAAAGCACCATAGTAGAACACAGATGAAGCTTCTAAGATGATGTAATAGCCAGTAAGAAGAAGTACAATTCAAGTTTTAGGTATCGGTTATTAACTATTTAGCTGGCTTTGGTGCCTTGGACATGAGCTAGGACCTTAAGATTCTGCATGAAAGGAGGACTAGCAGCCGAGTTGCACGGGAGAATGTGAAAAGTGGTCATATGTAGTAAAAACCTGAGAAATCCGTCCGTTTTCGTCATTTGTTATCGAATCGAAGTAAAGCCAGATCGTCACATTGGCCGCTCTTCTCTCTGAAACGGTTGTACTTATCGTCTGCAAAGCTATGTCGCGTGCTGCGCTATGTGGAGACACTAAAAGCACCATAGTAGAACACAGACGAAGCTTCTAAGTTGATGTAATAGCCAGTAAGAAGTAGTACAATTCAAGTTTTAGGTATCGATTATTGACTTTTTAGCTGGCATTGGTGCATTGGACATGAGCTAGGACCTTAAGATTCTGCATGAAAGGTGGACTAGCAGCCGAGTTCAACGGGAGAATGTGAAAAGTGTTCATATGTAGTAAAAACCTGAGATATCCGTCCGTTTTCGTCATTTGTTATCGAATCGACTTCAAGCCAGATCGTCACATTGGCCGCTCTTCTCTCTGAAACGGTTGTACTTATCGTCTGCAAAACTATGTCGCGTGCTGCGGTATGCGGAGAAACTAAAAGCACCGTAGTAGAACACAGATGAATCTTCTAAGTTGATGTAATAGCCAGTAAGAAGTAGTACAATTCAAGTTTTACGTATGGATTATTGTCTTTTTAGCTGGCTTTGGTGCCTTGGACATGAGCTAGGACCTTAAGTTTCTGCATGAAAGGAGGACTAGCAGCCGAGTTGCACGGGAGAATGTGAAAAGTGTTCATATGTAGTAAAAACCTGAGAAATCCGTCCGTTTTCGTCATTTGTTATCGAATCGACTTGAAGCCAGATCGTCACATTGGCCGCTCTTCTCTCTGAAACGGTTGTACTTACCGTCTGCAAAGCTATGTCACGTGTTGCCGTTTGCGGAAACAGGAAAAGCACCATAGTAGAACACAGACGAAGCTTCTAAGTTGATGTAATAGCCAGTAAGAAGTAGTACAATTCAAGTTTTAGGTATCGATTATTGACTTTTTAACTGGCTTTGGTGCCTTGGCCATGAGCTAGGACCTTGACATTCTGCATGAAAGGAGGACTAGCAGCCGAGTTGCACGGGAGAATGTGAAAAGTGTTCATTTGTAGTAAAAACCTGAGAAATCCGTCCGTTTTCGTCATTTGTTATCGAATCGACTTAAAGCCAGATCGTCACATTGGCCGCTCTTCTCTCTGAAACGGTTGTACTTATCGTCTGCAAAGCTATGTCGCGTGCTGCGGTATGCGGAGACACTAAAATCACCATAGTAGAACACAGGTGAAGCTTCTAAGTTGGTGCAATAGCCAGTAAGAAGTAGAACAATTCAAGTTTTAGGTATCGATTTTTGTCTTTTTAGCTGGCTTCGGTACCTTGGACATGAGCTAGGACCTTAAGATTCTGCATGAAAGGAGGACTAGCAGCCGAGTTGCACGTCAGAATGTGAAAAGTGTTCATATGTATTAAAAACCTGAGAAATCCGTCCGTTTTCGTCATTTGTTATCGAATCTACTTAAAGCCAGATGGTCACATTGGCCGCTCTTCTCTCTGAAACGTTTGTACATATCGTCTGCAAAGCTATGTCGCGTGCAGCGGTATGTGGAGACACTAAAATCACCATAGTAGAACACAGATGAAGCATCTAAGTTGATGTAATAGCCAGTAAGAAGTACTACAATTCAAGTATTAGTAATCAATTATTGACTTTTTAGCTGGCTTTGGTGCCTTGGACATGAGCTAGGACCTTCAGATTCTGCATGAAAGGAGGACTAGCAGCCGAGTTGCACGGGAGAATGTGAAAAGTGTTCATATGTAGTAAAAACCTGAGAAATCCGTTCGTTTTCGTCATTTGTTATCGAATCGACTTAAAGCCAGATCGTCACATTGGCCGCTCATCTCTCAGAAACGGTTGTACTTATCGTCTGCAAAGCTATGTCACGTGTTGCCGTAGGCGGAAACAGGAAGAGCACCATAGTAGAACACAGACGAAGCTTCTAAGTTGATGTAATAGCCAGTAAGAAGTAGTACAATTCAAGTTTTAGGTATCGATTATTGACTTTTTAACTGGCTTTGGTGCCTTGGCCATGAGCTAGGACCTTGACATTCTGCATGAAAGGAGGACTAGCAGCCGAGTTGCACGGGAGAATGTGAAAAGTGTTCATATGTAGTAAAAACCTGAGAAATCCGTCCGTTTTCGTCATTTGTTATCGAATCGACTTAAAGCCAGATCATCACATTGGCCGCTCTTCTCTCTGAAACGGTTGTACTTATCGTCTGCAAAGCTATGTCGCGTGCTGCGGTATGCGGAGACACTAAAATCACCATAGTAGAACACAGATGAAGCTTCTAAGTTGATGCAATAGCCAGTAAGAAGTAGAACAATTCAAGTTTTAGGTATCGATTATTGTCTTTTTAGCTGGCTTCGGTACCTTGGACATGAGCTAGGACCTTAAGATTCTGCATGAAAGGAGGACTAGCAGCCGAGTTGCACGTCAGAATGTGAAAAGTGTTCATATGTATTAAAAACCTGAGAAATCCGTCCGTTTTCGTCATTTGTTATCGAATCTACTTAAAGCCAGATGGTCACATTGGCCGCTCTTCTCTCTGAAACGTTTGTACATATCGTCTGCAAAGCTATGTCGCGTGCAGCGGTATGTGGAGACACTAAAATCACCATAGTAGAACACAGATGAAGCATCTAAGTTGATGTAATAGCCAGTAAGAAGTACTACAATTCAAGTATTAGGAATCGATTATTGACTTTTTAGCTGGCTTTGGTGCCTTGGACATGAGCTAGGACTTTAAGATTCTGCATGAAAGGAGGAGTATCAGCCGAGTTGCCCGGGAGAATGTGAAAATTGTTCATATGTAGTAAAAACATGAGTAATCCGTCCGTTTTCGTCATTTGTTATCGAATCGACTTAAAGACACATCGTCACATTGGCCGTTCTTCTCTCTGAAATGGTTGTACTTATCGTCTGCAAAACTATGTCGCGTGCTGCGGTATGCGGAGAAACTAAAAGCACCGTAGTCGAACACAGATGAAGCTTCTAAGTTGATGTAATAACCAGTAAGAAGTAGTACAATTCAAGTTTTAGGTATTGATTATTGACTTTTTAGCTGGCTTTGGTGCCTTGGACATGAGCTAGGACCTTAAGATTCTGCATGAAAGGAGGACTAGCAGCCGAGTTGCAGGGGAGAATGTGAAAAGTGTTCATATGTAGTAAAAACCTGAGAAATCCGTTCGTTTTCGTCATTTGTTATCGAATCGACTTAAAGCCAGATCGTCACATTGGCCGCTCTTCTCTCTGAAACGGTTGTACTTATCGTCTGCAAAGCTATGTCACGTGTTGCCGTAGGCGGAAACAGGAAAAACACCATAGTAGAACACAGACGAAGCTTCTAAGTTGATGTAATAGCCAGTAAGAAGTAGTACAATTCAAGTTTTAGGAATCGATTATTGACTTTTAAGCTGGCCTTGGTGCCTTGGACATGAGCTAGGACATTAAGATTCTGCATGAAAGGAGGACTAGCAGCCGAGTTGCACGGGAGAATGTGAAAAGTGTTCATATGTAGTAAAAACCTGAGAAATCCGTCTGTCTTCGTCATTTGTTATCGAATCGACATAAAGCCAGATCGTCACATTGGCCGCTCTTGTCTCTGAAACGGTTGTACTTATCGTCTGCAAAGCTATGTCGCGTGCTGCGGTATGCGGAGACACTAAAATCACCATAGTAGAACACAGATGAAGCTTCTAAGTTGATGCAATAGCCAATAAGAAGTAGAACAATTCAAGTTTTAGGTATCGATTATTGTCTTTTTAGCTGGCTTCGGTACCTTGGACATGAGCTAGGACCTTAAGATTCTGCATGAAAGGAGGACTAGCAGCCGAGTTGCACGTCAGAATGTGAAAAGTGTTCATATGTAGTAAAAACCTGAGAAATCCGTCCGTTTTCGTCATTTGTTATCCAATCTACTTAAAGCCAGTTGGTCACATTGGACGCTCTTCTCTCTGAAACGTTTGTACATATCGTCTGCAAAGCTATGTCTCGTGCAGCGGTATGTGGAGACACTAAAATCACCATAGTAGAACACAGATGAAGCATCTAAGTTGATGTAATAGCCAGTAAGAAGTAGTACAATTCAAGTTTTAAGAATCGATTATTGACTTTTTAGCTGGCTTTGGTGCCTTGGACATGAGCTAGGACTTTAAGATTCTGCATGAAAGAAGGACTAGCAGCCGAGTTGCGCGGGAGAATGTGAAATGTGTTCATATGTAGTAAAAACCTGAGTAATCCGTCCGTTTTCGTCATTTGTTATCGAATCGACTTAAAGACAGATCGTCACATTGGCCGCCCTTCTCTCTGAAACGGTTGTACTTATCGTTTGAAAAGCTATGTCGCGTGCTGCGGCATGCTGAGACACTAAAAGCACCATAGTAGAACACAGATCAAGCTTCTAAGTTGATGTAATAGCCAGTAAGAAGTAGTACAATTCAAGTTTTAGGTATTGAATATGGACCTTTTAGCTTGCTTTGGTGCCTTGGACATGAGCTAGGACCTTAAGATTCTGCATGAAAGGAGGACTAGCAGCCGAGTTGCACGGGAGAATGTGAAAAGTGTTCATATGTAGTAATAACCTTAGAAATCCGTCTTTTTTCGTCATTTGTTAGCGAATCGACTTAAAGCCAGATCGTCACATTGGCAACTCTTCTCTCTGAAACGGTTGTGCTTATCGTCTGCAAAGCTATGTCGCGTGTTGCCGTAGGCGGAAACAGGAAAAGCACCATAGTAGAACACAGATGAAGCTTCTAAGTTGATGTAATAGCCAGTAAGAAGTAGTCCAATTCAAGATTTAGGTATCGATTATTGACTTTTTAGCTGGCTTTCGTGCCTTGGACATGAGCTAGGACTTTAAGATTCTGCATGAAAGGAGGACTAGCAGCCGAGTTGCACGGGAGAATGTGATAAGTGTTCATATGTAGTAAAAACCTGAGAAATCAGTCCGTTTTCGTCATTTGTTATCGAATCGACTTGAAGCCAGATCGTCACATTGGCCGCTCTTCTCTCTGAAACGGTTGTACTTATCGTCTGCAAAGCTATGTCGCGTGCTGCGGTATGCGGAGACACTAAAATCACCATAGTAGAACACTGATGAAGCTTCTAAGTTGACGCAATAGCCAGTAAGAAGTAGAACAATTCAAGTTTTAGGTATCGATTATTGTCTTTCTAGCTGGTTTCGGTACCTTGGACATGAGCTAGGACCTTAAGATTCTGAATGAAAGGAGGACTAGCAACCGAGTTGCACGGGAGAATGTGAAAAGTGTTCATATGTAGTAAACACCTTAGAAATCCGTCCGTTTTCGTCATTTGTTATCGAATCGACTAAAGCCAGATCGTCACATTGGCCGCTCTTCTCTCTGAAACGGTTGTACTTATCGTCTGCAAAGCTATGTCGCGTGCTGCGGTATGCGGAGACACTAAAATCACCATAGTAGAACACAGATGAAGCTTCTAAGTTGATGCAATAGCCAGTAAGAAGTAGAACAATTCAAGTTTTAGGTATCGATTATTGACTTTTTAGCTGTATTCGGTACCTTGGACATGAGCTAGGACTTTAAGATTCTGCATGAAAGGAGGACTAGCAGCCGAGTTGCACGTCAGAATGTGAAAAGTGTTCATATGTAGTAAAAACTTGAGAAATCCGTCCGTTTTCGTCATTTGTTATCGAATCGACTTAAAGCCAGATCGTCACATTGGCCGCTCTTCTCTCTGAAACGGTTGTACTTATCGTCTGCAAAGCTATGTCGCGTGCTGCGCTATGTGGAGACACTAAAAGCACCATAGTAGAACACAGACGAAGCTTCTAAGTTGATGTAATAGCCAGTAAGGAGTAGTACAATTCAAGTTTTAGGTATCGATTATTGACTTTTTAGCTGGCTTTGGCGCATTGGACATGAGCTAGGACCTTAAGATTCTGCATGAAAGGTGGAATAGCAGCCGAGTTCCACGGGAGAATGTGAAAAGTGTTCATATGTAGTAAAAACCTGAGAAATCCGTCCGTTTTCGTCATTTGTTATCGAATCGACTTAAAGCCAGATCGTCACATTGGCCGCTCTTCTCTCTGAAACGGTTGTACTTATCGTCTGAAAAACTATGTCGCGTGCTGCGGTATGCGGAGAAACTAAAAGCACCGTAGTAGAACACAGATGAATCTTCTAAGTTGATGTAATAGCCAGTAAGAAGTAGTAGAATTCAAGTTTTACGTATGGATTATTGTCTTTTTAGCTGGCTTTGGTGCCTTGGACATGAGCTAGGACCTTAAGTTTCTGCATGAAAGGAGGACTAGCAGCCGAGTTGCACGGGAGAATGTGAAAAGTGTTCATATGTAGTAAAAACCTGAGAAATCCGTCCGTTTTCGTCATTTGTTATCGAATCGACTTAAAGCCAGATCGTCACATTGGCCGCTCTTCTCTCTGAAACGGTTGTACTTACCGTCTGCAAAGCTATGTCACGTGTTGCCGTTTGCGGAAACAGGAAAAGCACCATAGTAGAACACAGACGAAGCTTCTAAGTTGATGTAATAGCCAGTAAGAAGTAGTACAATTCAAGTTTTAGGTATCGATTATTGACTTTTTAACTGGCTTTGGTGCCTTGGCCATGAGCTAGGACCTTGACATTCTGCATGAAAGGAGGACTAGCAGCCGAGTTGCACGGGAGAATGTGAAAAGTGTTCATTTGTAGTAAAAACCTGAGAAATCCGTCCGTTTTCGTCATTTGTTATCGAATCGACTTAAAGCCAGATCGTCACATTGGCCGCTCTTCTCTCTGAAACGGTTGTACTTATCGTCTGCAAAGCTATGTCGCGTGCTGCGGTATGCGGAGACACTAAAATCACCATAGTAGAACACAGGTGAAGCTTCTAAGTTGGTGCAATAGCCAGTAAGAAGTAGAACAATTCAAGTTTTAGGTATCGATTTTTGTCTTTTTAGCTGGCTTCGGTACCTTGGACATGAGCTAGGACCTTAAGATTCTGCATGAAAGGAGGACTAGCAGCCGAGTTGCACGTCAGAATGTGAAAAGTGTTCATATGTATTAAAAACCTGAGAAATCCGTCCGTTTTCGTCATTTGTTATCGAATCTACTTAAAGCCAGATGGTCACATTGGCCGCTCTTCTCTCTGAAACGTTTGTACATATCGTCTGCAAAGCTATGTCGCGTGCAGCGGTATGTGGAGACACTAAAATCACCATAGTAGAACACAGATGAAGCATCTAAGTTGATGTAATAGCCAGTAAGAAGTACTACAATTCAAGTATTAGTAATCGATTATTGACTTTTTAGCTGGCTTTGGTGCCTTGGACATGAGCTAGGACCTTAAGATTCTGCATGAAAGGAGGACTAGCAGCCGAGTTGCACGGGAGAATGTGAAAAGTGTTCATATGTAGTAAAAACCTGAGAAATCCGTTCGTTTTCGTCATTTGTTATCGAATCGACTTAAAGCCAGATCGTCACATTGGCCGCTCATCTCTCAGAAACGGTTGTACTTATCGTCTGCAAAGCTATGTCACGTGTTGCCGTAGGCGGAAACAGGAAGAGCACCATAGTAGAACACAGACGAAGCTTCTAAGTTGATGTAATAGCCAGTAAGAAGTAGTACAATTCAAGTTTTAGGTATCGATTATTGACTTTTTAACTGGCTTTGGTGCCTTGGCCATGAGCTAGGACCTTGACATTCTGCATGAAAGAAGGACTAGCAGCTGAGTTGCACGGGAGAATGTGAAAAGTGTTCATATGTAGTAAAAACCTGAGAAATCCGTCCGTTTTCGTCATTTGTTATCGAATCGACTTAAAGCCAGATCATCACATTGGCCGCTCTTCTCTCTGAAACGGTTGTACTTATCGTCTGCAAAGCTATGTCGCGTGCTGCGGTATGCGGAGACACTAAAATCACCATAGTAGAACACAGATGAAGCTTCTAAGTTGATGCAATAGCCAGTAAGAAGTAGAACAATTCAAGTTTTAGGTATCGATTATTGTCTTTTTAGCTGGCTTCGGTACCTTGGACATGAGCTAGGACCTTAAGATTCTGCATGAAAGGAGGACTAGCAGCCGAGTTGCACGTCAGAATGTGAAAAGTGTTCATATGTATTAAAAACCTGAGAAATCCGTCCGTTTTCGTCATTTGTTATCGAATCTACTTAAAGCCAGATGGTCACATTGGCCGCTCTTCTCTCTGAAACGTTTGTACATATCGTCTGCAAAGCTATGTCGCGTGCAGCGGTATGTGGAGACACTAAAATCACCATAGTAGAACACAGATGAAGCATCTAAGTTGATGTAATAGCCAGTAAGAAGTACTACAATTCAAGTATTAGGAATCGATTATTGACTTTTTAGCTGGCTTTGGTGCCTTGGACATGAGCTAGGACTTTAAGATTCTGCATGAAAGGAGGAGTATCAGCCGAGTTGCCCGGGAGAATGTGAAAATTGTTCATATGTAGTAAAAACATGAGTAATCCGTCCGTTTTCGTCATTTGTTATCGAATCGACTTAAAGACACATCGTCACATTGGCCGCTCTTCTCTCTGAAATGGTTGTACTTATCGTCTGCAAAACTATGTCGCGTGCTGCGGTATGCGGAGAAACTAAAAGCACCGTAGTCGAACACAGATGAAGCTTCTAAGTTGATGTAATAACCAGTAAGAAGTAGTACAATTCAAGTTTTAGGTATTGATTATTGACTTTTTAGCTGGCTTTGGTGCCTTGGACATGAGCTAGGACCTTAAGATTCTGCATGAAAGGAGGACTAGCAGCCGAGTTGCACGGGAGAATGTGAAAAGTGGTCATATGTAGTAAAAACCTGAGAAATCCGTTCGTTTTCGTCATTTGTTATCGAATCGACTTAAAGCCAGATCGTCACATTGGCCGCTCTTCTCTCTGAAACGGTTGTACTTATCGTCTGCAAAGCTATGTCACGTGTTGCCGTAGGCGGAAACAGGAAAAGCACCATAGTAGAACACAGACGAAGCTTCTAAGTTGATGTAATAGCCAGTAAGAAGTAGTACAATTCAAGTTTTAGGAATCGATTATTGACTTTTAAGCTGGCCTTGGTGCCTTGGACATGAGCTAGGACCTTAAGATTCTGCATGAAAGGAGGACTAGCAGCCGAGTTGCACGTCAGAATGTGAAAAGTGTTCATATGTAGTAAAAACCTGAGAAATCCGTCCGTTTTCGTCATTTGTTATCCAATCTACTTAAAGCCAGTTGGTCACATTGGACGCTCTTCTCTCTGAAACGTTTGTACATATCGTCTGCAAAGCTATGTCTCGTGCAGCGGTATGTGGAGACACTAAAATCACCATAGTAGAACACAGATGAAGCATCTAAGTTGATGTAATAGCCAGTAAGAAGTAGTACAATTCAAGTTTTAAGAATCGATTATTGACTTTTTAGCTGGCTTTGGTGCCTTGGACATGAGCTAGGACTTTAAGATTCTGCATGAAAGAAGGACTAGCAGCCGAGTTGCGCGGGAGAATGTGAAATGTGTTCATATGTAGTAAAAACCTGAGTAATCCGTCCGTTTTCGTCATTTGTTATCGAATCGACTTAAAGACAGATCGTCACATTGGCCGCCCTTCTCTCTGAAACGGTTGTACTTATCGTTTGAAAAGCTATGTCGCGTGCTGCGGCATGCTGAGACACTAAAAGCACCATAGTAGTACACAGATCAAGCTTCTAAGTTGATGTAATAGCCAGTAAGAAGTAGTACAATTCAAGTTTTAGGTATTGAATATGGACCTTTTAGCTTGCTTTGGTGCCTTGGACATGAGCTAGGACCTTAAGATTCTGCAAGAAAGGAGGACTAGCAGCCGAGTTGCACGGGAGAATGTGAAAAGTGTTCATATGTAGTAATAACCTTAGAAATCCGTCTTTTTTCGTCATTTGTTAGCGAATCGACTTAAAGCCAGATCGTCACATTGGCAACTCTTCTCTCTGAAACGGTTGTGCTTATCGTCTGCAAAGCTATGTCGCGTGTTGCCGTAGGCGGAAACAGGAAAAGCACCATAGTAGAACACAGATGAAGCTTCTAAGTTGATGTAATAGCCAGTAAGAAGTAGTCCAATTCAAGATTTAGGTATCGATTATTGACTTTTTAGCTGGCTTTCGTGCCTTGGACATGAGCTAGGACTTTAAGATTCTGCATGAAAGGAGCACT
Organism: Schistocerca gregaria; assembly: GCF_023897955.1. Classification (NCBI taxonomy): domain Eukaryota; kingdom Metazoa; phylum Arthropoda; class Insecta; order Orthoptera; family Acrididae; genus Schistocerca; species Schistocerca gregaria. The sequence continues at coordinate 4,453,388 of NW_026061736.1, read as the reverse complement.
AGCAGCCGAGTTGCGCGGGAGAATGTGAAAAGTGTTCATATGTAGTAAAAACCTGAGTAATCCGTCCGTTTTCGTCATTTGTTATCGAATCGACTTAAAGCCAGATCGTCACATTGGCCGCTCTTCTCTCTGAGACGGTTGTACTTATCGTCTGCAAAGCTATGTCACGTGTTGCCTTAGGCGGAAACAGGAAAAGCACCATAGTAGAACACAGACGAAGCTTCTAAGTTGATGTAATAGCCAGTAAGAAGTAGTACAATTCAAGTTTTAGGTATCGATTATTGACTTTTTAACTGGCTTTGGTGCCTTGGCCATGAGCTAGGACCTTGACATTCTGCATGAAAGGAGGACTAGCAGCTGAGTTGCACGGGAGAATGTGAAAAGTGTTCATATGTAGTAAAAACCTGAGAAATCCGTCCGTTTTCGTCATTTGTTATCGAATCGACTTAAAGCCAGATCATCACATTGGCCGCTCTTCTCTCTGAAACGGTTGTACTTATCGTCTGCAAAGCTATGTCGCGTGCTGCGGTATGCGGAGACACTAAAATCACCATAGTAGAACACAGATGAAGCTTCTAAGTTGATGCAATAGCCAGTAAGAAGTAGAACAATTCAAGTTTTAGGTATCGATTAATGTCTTTTTAGCTGGCTCCGGTACCTTGGACATGAGCTAGGACCTTAAGATTCTGCATGAAAGGAGGACTAACAGCCGAGTTGCACGTCAGAATGTGAAAAGTGTTCATATGTATTAAAAACCTGAGAAATCCGTCCGTTTTCGTCATTTGTTATCGAATCTACTTAAAGCCAGATGGTCACATTGGCCGCTCTTCTCTCTGAAACGTTTGTACATATCGTCTGCAAAGCTATGTCGCGTGCAGCGGTATGTGGAGACACTAAAATCACCATAGTAGAACACAGATGAAGCATCTAAGTTGATGTAATAGCCAGTAAGAAGTACTACAATTCAAGTATTAGGAATCGATTATTGACTTTTTAACTGGCTTTGGTGCCTTGGACATGAGCTAGGACTTTAAGATTCTGCATGAAAGGAGGAGTATCAGCCGAGTTGCCCGGGAGAATGTGAAAATTGTTCATATGTAGTAAAAACATGAGTAATCCGTCCGTTTTCGTCATTTGTTATCGAATCGACTTAAAGACACATCGTCACATTGGCCGCTCTTCTCTCTGAAATGGTTGTACTTATCGTCTGCAAAACTATGTCGCGTGCTGCGGTATGCGGAGAAACTAAAAGCACCGTAGTCGAACACAGATGAAGCTTCTAAGTTGATGTAATAACCAGTAAGAAGTAGTACAATTCAAGTTTTAGGTATTGATTATTGACTTTTTAGCTGGCTTTGGTGCCTTGGACATGAGCTAGGACCTTAAGATTCTGCATGAAAGGAGGACTAGCAGCCGAGTTGCACGGGAGAATGTGAAAAGTGGTCATATGTAGTAAAAACCTGAGAAATCCGTTCGTTTTCGTCATTTGTTATCGAATCGACTTAAAGCCAGATCGTCACATTGGCCGCTCTTCTCTCTGAAACGGTTGTACTTATCGTCTGCAAAGCTATGTCACGTGTTGCCGTAGGCGGAAACAGGAAAAGCACCATAGTAGAACACAGACGAAGCTTCTAAGTTGATGTAATAGCCAGTAAGAAGTAGTACAATTCAAGTTTTAGGAATCGATTATTGACTTTTAAGCTGGCCTTGGTGCCTTGGACATGAGCTAGGACCTTAAGATTCTGCATGAAAGGAGGACTAGCAGCCGAGTTGCACGTCAGAATGTGAAAAGTGTTCATATGTAGTAAAAACCTGAGAAATCCGTCCGTTTTCGTCATTTGTTATCCAATCTACTTAAAGCCAGTTGGTCACATTGGACGCTCTTCTCTCTGAAACGTTTGTACATATCGTCTGCAAAGCTATGTCTCGTGCAGCGGTATGTGGAGACACTAAAATCACCATAGTAGAACACAGATGAAGCATCTAAGTTGATGTAATAGCCAGTAAGAAGTAGTACAATTCAAGTTTTAAGAATCGATTATTGACTTTTTAGCTGGCTTTGGTGCCTTGGACATGAGCTAGGACTTTAAGATTCTGCATGAAAGAAGGACTAGCAGCCGAGTTGCGCGGGAGAATGTGAAATGTGTTCATATGTAGTAAAAACCTGAGTAATCCGTCCGTTTTCGTCATTTGTTATCGAATCGACTTAAAGACAGATCGTCACATTGGCCGCCCTTCTCTCTGAAACGGTTGTACTTATCGTTTGAAAAGCTATGTCGCGTGCTGCGGCATGCTGAGACACTAAAAGCACCATAGTAGAACACAGATCAAGCTTCTAAGTTGATGTAATAGCCAGTAAGAAGTAGTACAATTCAAGTTTTAGGTATTGAATATGGACCTTTTAGCTTGCTTTGGTGCCTTGGACATGAGCTAGGACCTTAAGATTCTGCATGAAAGGAGAACTAGCAGCCGAGTTGCACGGGAGAATGTGAAAAGTGTTCATATGTAGTAATAACCTTAGAAATCCGTCTTTTTTCGTCATTTGTTAGCGAATCGACTTAAAGCCAGATCGTCACATTGGCAACTCTTCTCTCTGAAACGGTTGTGCTTATCGTCTGCAAAGCTATGTCGCGTGTTGCCGTAGGCGGAAACAGGAAAAGCACCATAGTAGAACACAGATGAAGCTTCTAAGTTGATGTAATAGCCAGTAAGAAGTAGTCCAATTCAAGATTTAGGTATCGATTATTGACTTTTTAGCTGGCTTTCGTGCCTTGGACATGAGCTAGGACTTTAAGATTCTGCATGAAAGGAGGACTAGCAGCCGAGTTGCGCGGGAGAATGTGAAAAGTGTTCATATGTAGTAAAAACCTGAGTAATCCGTCCGTTTTCGTCATTTGTTATCGAATCGACTTAAAGCCAGATCGTCACATTGGCCGCTCTTCTCTCTGAAACGGTTGTACTTATCGTCTGCAAAGCTATGTCGCGTGTTGCCGTAGGCGGAAACAGGAAAAGCACCATAGTAGAACACAGACGAAGCTTCTAAGTTGATGTAATAGCCAGTAAGAAGTAGTACAATTCAAGTTTTAGGTATCGATTATTGACTTTTTAACTGGCTTTGGTGCCTTGACCATGAGCTAGGACCTTGACATTCTGCATGAAAGGAGGACTAGCAGCCGAGTTGCACGGGAGAATGTGAAAAGTGTTCATATGTAGTAAAAACCTGAGAAATCCGTCCGTTTTCGTCATTTGTTATCGAATCGACTTAAAGCCAGATCGTCACATTGTCCGCTCTTCTCTCTGAAACGGTTGTACTTATCGTCTGCAAAGCTATGTCGCGTGCTGCGGTATGCGGAGACACTAAAATCTCCATAGTAGAACACAGATGAAGCTTCTAAGTTGACGCAATAGCCAGTAAGAAGTAGAACAATTCAAGTTTTAGGTATCGATTATTGTCTTTTTAGCTGGCTTCGGTACCTTGGACATGAGCTAGGACCTTAAGATTCTGAATGAAAGGAGGACTAGCAACCGAGTTGCACGGGAGAATGTGAAAAGTGTTCATATGTAGTAAACACCTTAGAAATCCGTCCGTTTTCGTCATTTGTTATCGAATCGACTAAAGCCAGATCGTCACATTGGCCGCTCTTCTCTCTGAAACGGTTGTACTTATCGTCTGCAAAGCTATGTCGCGTGCTGCGGTATGCGGAGACACTAAAATCACCATAGTAGAACACAGATGAAGCTTCTAAGTTGATGCAATAGCCAGTAAGAAGTAGAACAATTCAAGTTTTAGGTATCGATTATTGACTTTTTAGCTGTATTCGGTACCTTGGACATGAGCTAGGACTTTAAGATTCTGCATGAAAGGAGGACTAGCAGCCGAGTTGCACGTCAGAATGTGAAAAGTGTTCATATGTAGTAAAAACTTGAGAAATCCGTCCGTTTTCGTCATTTGTTATCGAATCGACTTAAAGCCAGATCGTCACATTGGCCGCTCTTCTCTCTGAAACGGTTGTACTTATCGTCTGCAAAGCTATGTCGCGTGCTGCGCTATGTGGAGACACTAAAAGCACCACAGTAGAACACAGACGAAGCTTCTAAGTTGATGTAATAGCCAGTAAGAAGTAGTACAATTCAAGTTTTAGGTATCGATTATTGACTTTTTAGCCGGCTTTGGCGCATTGGACATGAGCTAGGACCTTAAGATTCTGCATGAAAGGTGGACTAGCAGCCGAGTTCCACGGGAGAATGTGAAAAGTGTTCATATGTAGTAAAAACCTGAGAAATCCGTCCGTTTTCGTCATTTGTTATCGAATCGACTTAAAGCCAGATCGTCACATTGGCCGCTCTTCTCTCTGAAACGGTTGTACTTATCGTCTGCAAAACTATGTCGCGTGCTGCGGTATGCGGAGAAACTAAAAGCACCGTAGTAGAACACAGATGAATCTTCTAAGTTGATGTAATAGCCAGTAAGAAGTAGTACAATTCAAGTTTTAGGTATCGATTATTGACTTTTTAACTGGCTTTGGTGCCTTGACCATGAGCTAGGACCTTGACATTCTGCATGAAAGGAGGACTAGCAGCCGAGTTGCACGGGAGAATGTGAAAAGTGTTCATATGTAGTAAAAACCTGAGAAATCCGTCCGTTTTCGTCATTTGTTATCGAATCGACTAAAGCCAGATCGTCACATTGGCCGCTCTTCTCTCTGAAACGGTTGTACTTATCGTCTGCAAAGCTATGTCGCGTGCTGCGGTATGCGGAGACACTAAAATCACCATAGTAGAACACAGATGAAGCATCTAAGTTGATGTAATAGCCAGTAAGAAGTACTACAATTCAAGTATTAGGAATCGATTATTGACTTTTTAGCTGGCTTTGGTGCCTTGGACATGAGCTAGGACCTTACGATTCTGCATGAAAGGAGGACTAGCAGCCGAGTTGCACGGGAGAATGTGAAAAGTGGTCATATGTAGTAAAAACCTGAGAAATCCGTTCGTTTTCGTCATTTGTTATCGAATCGACTTAAAGCCAGATCGTCGCATTGGCCGCTCTTCTCTATGAAACGGTTGTACTTATCGTCTGCAAAGCTATGTCACGTGTTGCCGTAGGCGGAAACAGGAAAAGCACCAATGTAGAACACAGACGAAGCTTCTAAGTTGATGTAATAGCCAGTAAGAAGTAGTACAATTCAAATTTTAGGTATCGATTATTGACTTTTTAACTGGCTTTGGTGCCTTGGCCATGAGGTAGGACCTTGACATTCTGCATGAAAGGAGGACTAGCAGCCGAGTTGCACGGGAGAATGTGAAAAGTGTTCATATGTAGTAAAAACCTGAGAAATCAGTCCGTTTTCGTCATTTGTTATCGAATCGACTTAAAGCCAGATCGTCACATTGGCCGCTCTTCTCTCTGAAACGGTTGTACTTATCGTCTGCAAAGCTATGTCGCGTGCTGCGGTATGCGGAGACACTAAAATCACCATAGTAGAACACAGATGAAGCTTCTAAGTTGATGCAATAGCCAGTAAGAAGTAGAACAATTCAAGTATTAGGTATCGATTATTGTCTTTTTAGCTGGCTTCGGTACCTTGGACATGAGCTAGGACCTTAAGATTCTGCATGAAAGGACTAGCAGCCGAGTTGCACGTCAGAATGTGAAAAGTGTTCATATGTAGTAAAAACCTGAGTAATCCGTCCGTTTTCGTCATTTGTTATCGAATCGACTTAAAGACAGATCGTCACATTGGCCGCCCTTCTCTCTGAAACGGTTGTACTTATCGTTTGAAAAGCTATGTCGCGTGCTGCGGCATGCTGAGACACTAAAAGCACCATAGTAGAACACAGATCAAGCTTCTAAGTTGATGTAATAGCCAGTAAGAAGTAGTACAATTCAAGTTTTAGGTATTGAATATGGACCTTTTAGCTGGCTTTAATGCCTTGGACATGAGCTAGGACCTTAAGATTCTGCATGAAAGGAGGACTAGCAGCCGAGTTGCACGGGAGAATGTGAAAAGTGTTCATATGTAGTAATAACCTTAGAAATCCGTCTTTTTTCGTCATTTGTTAGCGAATCGACTTAAAGCCAGATCGTCACATTGGCCGCTCTTCTCTCTGAAACGGTTGTGCTTATCGTCTGCAAAGCTATGTCGCGTGTTGCCGTAGGCGGAAACAGGAAAAGCACCATAGTAGAACACAGATGAAGCTTCTAAGTTGATGTAATAGCCAGTAAGAAGTAGTCCAATTCAAGATTTAGGTATCGATTATTGACTTTTTAGCTGGCTTTCGTGCCTTGGACATGAGCTAGGACTTTAAGATTCTGCATGAAAGGAGGACTAGCAGCCGAGTTGCGCGGGAGAATGTGAAAAGTGTTCATATGTAGTAAAAACCTGAGTAATCCGTCCGTTTTCGTTATTTGTTATCGAATCGACTTAAAGCCAGATCGTCACATTGGCCGCTCTTCTCTCTGAAACGGTTGTACTTATCGTCTGCAAAGCTATGTCGCGTGCTGCGGCATGCTGAGACACTAAAAGCACCATAGTAGAACACAGATCAAGCTTCTACGTTGATGTAATAGCCAGTAAGAAGTAGTACAATTCAAGTTTTAGGTATTGAATATGGACCTTTTAGCTGGCTTTGGTGCCTTGGACATGAGCTAGGACCTTAAGATTCTGCATGAAAGGAGGATTAGCAGCCGAGTTGCACGGGAGAATGTGAAAAGTGTTCATATGTAGTAATAACCTGAGAAATCCGTCCTTTTTCGTCATTTGTTATCGAATCGACTTAAAGCCAGATCGTCACATTGGCCGCCCTTCTCTCTGAAACGGTTGTACTTATCGACTGCAAAACTATGTCGCGTGCTGCGGTATGCGGAGAAACTAAAAGCACCGTAGTAGAACACAGATGAAGCTTCTAAGTTGATGTAATAGCCAGTAAGAAGTAGTACAATTCAAGTTTTAGGTATTGATTATTGACTTTTTAGCTGGCTTTGGTGCCTTGGACATGAGCTAGGACCTTAAGATTCTGCATGAAAGGAGGACTAGCAGCCGAGTTGCACGGGAGAATGTGAAAAGTGGTCATATGTAGTAAAAACCTGAGAAATCCATCCGTTTTCGTCATTTGTTATCGAATCGACGTAAAGCCAGATCATCACATTGGCCGCTCTTCTCTCTGAAACGGTTGTACTTATCGTCTGCAAAGCTATGTCGCGTGCTGCGCTATGTGGAGACACTAAAAGCACCATAGTAGAACACAGACGAAGCTTCTAAGTTGATGTAATAGCCAGTAAGAAGTAGTAAAATTCAAGGTTTAGGTATCGGTTATTGACTTTTTAGCTGGCTTTGGTGCCTTGGACATGTGCTAGGACCTTAAGATTCTGCATGAAAGGACGACTAGCAGGCGAGTTGCACGGGAGAATGTGAAAAGTGTTCATATGTATTAAAAACCTGAGAAATCCGTCCGTTTTCTTCATTTGTTATCGAATCGACTTAAAGCCAGATCGTCACATTGGCCGCTCTCCTCTCTGAAACGGTTGTACCTATCGTCTGCAAAGCTATGTCGCGTGCTGCGGTATGCGGAGACACTAAAATCACCATAGTAGACACAGATTAAGCTTCTAAGTTAATGCAATAGCCAGTAAGAAGTAGAACAATTCAAGTTATAGGTATCGATTATTGACTTTTTAGCTGGCTTCGGTACCTTGGACATGAGCTAGGACCTTAAGATTCTGCATGAAAGGAGGACTAGCAGCCGAGTTGCACGTCAGAATGTGAAAAGTGTTCATATGTATTAAAAACCTGAGAAATCCGTCCGTTTTCGTCATTTGTTATCGAATCGACTTAAAGCCAGATCGTCACATTGGCCGCTCTTCTCTCTGAAACGGTTGTACTTACCGTCTGCAAAGCTATGTCACGTGTTGCCGTTTGCGGAAACAGGAAAAGCACCATAGTAGAACACAGACGAAGCTTCTAAGTTGATGTAATAGCCAGTAAGAAGTAGTACAATTCAAGTTTTAGGTATCGATTATTGACTTTTTAACTGGCTTTGGTGCCTTGGCCATGAGCTAGGACCTTGACATTCTGCATGAAAGGAGGACTAGCAGCCGAGTTGCACGGGAGAATGTGAAAAGTGTTCATATGTAGTAAAAACCTGAGAAATCCGTCCGTTTTCGTCATTTGTTATCGAATCGACTTAAAGCCAGATCGTCACATTGGCCGCTCTTCTCTCTGAAACGGTTGTACTTATCGTCTACAAAGCTATGTCGCGTGCTGCGGTATGCGGAGACACTAAAATCACCATAGTAGAACACAGGTGAAGCTTCTAAGTTGGTGCAATAGCCAGTAAGAAGTAGAACAATTCAAGTTTTAGGTATCGATTATTGTCTTTTTAGCTGGCTTCGGTACCTTGGACATGAGCTAGGACCTTAAGATTCTGCATGAAAGGAGGACTAGCAGCCGAGTTGCACGTCAGAATGTGAAAAGTGTTCATATGTATTAAAAACCTTAGAAATCCGTCCGTTTTCGTCATTTGTTATCGAATCTACTCAAAGCCAGACGGTCACATTGGCCGCTCTTCTCTCTGAAACGTTTGTACATATCGTCTGCAAAGCTATGTCGCGTGCAGCGGTATGTGGAGACACTAAAATCACCATAGTAGAACACAGATGAAGCATCTAAGTTGATGTAATAGCCAGTAAGAAGTACTACAATTCAAGTATTAGGAATCGATTATTGACTTTTTAGCTGGCTTTGGTGCCTTGGACATGAGCTAGGACCTTACGATTCTGCATGAAAGGAGGACTAGCAGCCGAGTTGCACGGGAGAATGTGAAAAGTGGTCATATGTAGTAAAAACCTGAGAAATCCGTTCGTTTTCGTCATTTGTTATCGAATCGACTTAAAGCCAGATCGTCACATTGGCCGCTCTTCTCTATGAAACGGTTGTACTTATCGTCTGCAAAGCTATGTCACGTGTTGCCGTAGGCGGAAACAGGAAAAGCACCATAGTAGAACACAGACGAAGCTTCTAAGTTGGTCTAATAGCCAGTAAGAAGTAGTACAATTCAAGTTTTAGGTATCGATTATTGACTTTTTAACTGGCTTTGGTGCCTTGGCCATGAGCTAGGTCCTTGACATTCTGCATGAAAGGAGGACTAGAAGCCGAGTTGCACGGGAGAATGTGAAAAGTGTTCATATGTAGTAAAAACCTGAGAAATTCGTCCGTTTTCGTCATTTGTTATCGAATCGACTTAAAGCCAGATCGTCACATTGGCCGCTCTTCTCTCTGAAACGGTTGTACTTATCGTCTGCAAACCTATGTCGCGTGCTGCGGTATGCGGAGACACTAAAATCACCATAGTAGAACACAGATGAAGCTTCTAAGTTGATGCAATAGCAAGTAAGAAGTAGAACAATTCAAGTTTTAGGTATCGATTATTGACTTTTTAGCTGGCTTCGGTACCTTGGACATGAGCTAGGACCTTAAGATTCTGCATGAAAGGAGGACTAGCAGCCGAGTTGCACGTCAGAATGTGAAAAGTGTTCATATGTAGTAAAAACCTGAGTAATCCGTCCGTTTTCGTCATTTGTTATCGAATCGACTTAAAGACAGATCGTCACATTGGCCGCCCTTCTCTCTGAAACGGTTGTACTTATCGTTTGAAAAGCTATGTCGCGTGCTGCGGCATGCTGAGACACTAAAAGCACCATAGTAGAACACAGATCAAGCTTCTAAGTTGATGTAATAGCCAGTAAGAAGTACTACAATTCAAGTATTAGGAATCGATTATTGACTTTTTAACTGGCTTTGGTGCCTTGGACATGAGCTAGGATCTTAAGATTCTGCATGAAAGGAGGACTAGCAGCCGAGTTGCACGGGAGAATGTGAAAAGTGTTCATATGTAGTAATACCCTTAGAAATCCGTCTTTTTTCGTCATTTGTTAGCGAATCGACTTAAAGCCAGATCGTCACATTGGCCGCTCTTCTCTCTGAAACGGTTGTGCTTATCGTCTGCAAAGCTATGTCGCGTGTTGCCGTAGGCGGAAACAGGAAAAGCACCATAGTAGAACACAGATGAAGCTTCTAAGTTGATGTAATAGCCAGTAAGAAGTAGTCCAATTCAAGATTTAGGTATCGATTATTGACTTTTTAGCTGGCTTTGGTGCCTTGGACATGAGCTAGGACTTTAAGATTCTGCATGAAAGGAGGACTAGCAGCCGAGTTGCGCGGGAGAATGTGAAAAGTGTTCATATGTAGTAAAAACCTGAGTAATCCGTCCGTTTTCGTTATTTGTTGTCGAATCGACTTAAAGCCAGATCGTCACATTGGCCGCTCTTCTCTCTGAAACGGTTGTACTTATCGTCTGCAAAGCTATGTCGCGTGCTGCGGCATGCTGAGACACTAAAAGCACCATAGTAGAACACAGATCAAGCTTCTACGTTGATGTAATAGCCAGTAAGAAGTAGTACAATTCAAGTTTTAGGTATTGAATATGGACCTTTTGCTGGCTTTGGTGCCTTGGACATGAGCTAGGACCTTAAGATTCTGCATGAAAGGAGGATTAGCAGCCGAGTTGCACGGGAGAATGTGAAAAGTGTTCATATGTAGTAATAACCTGAGAAATCCGTCCTTTTTCGTCATTTGTTATCGAATCGACTTAAAGCCAGATCGTCACATTGGCCGCCCTTCTCTCTGAAACGGTTGTACTTATCGACTGCAAAACTATGTCGCGTGCTGCGGTATGCGGAGAAACTAAAAGCACCGTAGTAGAACACAGATGAAGCTTCTAAGTTGATGTAATAGCCAGTAAGAAGTACTACAATTCAAGTTTTAGGTATTGATTATTGACTTTTTAGCTGGCTTTGGTGCCTTGGACATGAGCTAGGACCTTAAGATTCTGCATGAAAGGAGGACTAGCAGCCGAGTTGCACTGGAGAATGTGAAAAGTGGTCATATGTAGTAAAAACCTGAGAAATCCATCCGTTTTCGTCATTTGTTATCGAATCGACGTAAAGCCAGATCATCACATTGGCCGCTCTTCTCTCTGAAACGGTTGTACTTATCGTCTGCAAAGCTATGTCGCGTGCTGCGCTATGTGGAGACACTAAAAGCACCATAGTAGAACACAGACGAAGCTTCTAAGTTGATGTAATAGCCAGTAAGAAGTAGTAAAATTCAAGGTTTAGGTATCGGTTATTGACTTTTTAGCTGGCTTTGGTGCCTTGGACATGTGCTAGGACCTTAAGATTCTGCATGAAAGGACGACTAGCAGGCGAGTTGCACGGGCGAATGTGAAAAGTGTTCATATGTATTAAAAACCTGAGAAATCCGTCCGTTTTCTTCATTTGTTATCGAATCGACTTAAAGCCAGATCGTCACATTGGCCGCTCTCCTCTCTGAAACGGTTGTACCTATCGTCTGCAAAGCTATGTCGCGTGCTGCGGTATGCGGAGACACTAAAATCACCATAGTAGACACAGATTAAGCTTCTAAGTTAATGCAATAGCCAGTAAGAAGTAGAACAATTCAAGTTATAGGTATCGATTATTGACTTTTTAGCTGGCTTCGGTACCTTGGACATGAGCTAGGACCTTAAGATTCTGCATGAAAGGAGGACTAGCAGCCGAGTTGCACGTCAGAATGTGAAAAGTGTTCATATGTATTAAAAACCTGAGAAATCCGTCCGTTTTCGTCATTTGTTATCGAATCGACTTAAAGCCAGATCGTCACATTGGCCGCTCTTCTCTCTGAAACGGTTGTACTTACCGTCTGCAAAGCTATGTCACGTGTTGCCGTTTGCGGAAACAGGAAAAGCACCATAGTAGAACACAGACGAAGCTTCTAAGTTGATGTAATAGCCAGTAAGAAGTAGTACAATTCAAGTTTTAGGTATCGATTATTGACTTTTTAACTGGCTTTGGTGCCTTGGCCATGAGCTAGGACCTTGACATTCTGCATGAAAGGAGGACTAGCAGCCGAGTTGCACGGGAGAATGTGAAAAGTGTTCATATGTAGTAAAAACCTGAGAAATCCGTCCGTTTTCGTCATTTGTTATCGAATCGACTTAAAGCCAGATCGTCACATTGGCCGCTCTTCTCTCTGAAACGGTTGTACTTATCGTCTACAAAGCTATGTCGCGTGCTGCGGTATGCGGAGACACTAAAATCACCATAGTAGAACACAGGTGAAGCTTCTAAGTTGGTGCAATAGCCAGTAAGAAGTAGAACAATTCAAGTTTTAGGTATCGATTATTGTCTTTTTAGCTGGCTTCGGTACCTTGGACATGAGCTAGGACCTTAAGATTCTGCATGAAAGGAGGACTAGCAGCCGAGTTGCACGTCAGAATGTGAAAAGTGTTCATATGTATTAAAAACCTTAGAAATCCGTCCGTTTTCGTCATTTGTTATCGAATCTACTCAAAGCCAGACGGTCACATTGGCCGCTCTTCTCTCTGAAACGTTTGTACATATCGTCTGCAAAGCTATGTCGCGTGCAGCGGTATGTGGAGACACTAAAATCACCATAGTAGAACACAGATGAAGCATCTAAGTTGATGTAATAGCCAGTAAGAAGTACTACAATTCAAGTATTAGGAATCGATTATTGACTTTTTAGCTGGCTTTGGTGCCTTGGACATGAGCTAGGACCTTACGATTCTGCATGAAAGGAGGACTAGCAGCCGAGTTGCACGGGAGAATGTGAAAAGTGGTCATATGTAGTAAAAACCTGAGAAATCCGTTCGTTTTCGTCATTTGTTATCGAATCGACTTAAAGCCAGATCGTCACATTGGCCGCTCTTCTCTATGAAACGGTTGTACTTATCGTCTGCAAAGCTATGTCACGTGTTGCCGTAGGCGGAAACAGGAAAAGCACCATAGTAGAACACAGACGAAGCTTCTACGTTGGTCTAATAGCCAGTAAGAAGTAGTACAATTCAAGTTTTAGGTATCGATTATTGACTTTTTAACTGGCTTTGGTGCCTTGGCCATGAGCTAGGTCCTTGACATTCTGCATGAAAGGAGGACTAGAAGCCGAGTTGCACGGGAGAATGTGAAAAGTGTTCATATGTAGTAAAAACCTGAGAAATTCGTCCGTTTTCGTCATTTGTTATCGAATCGACTTAAAGCCAGATCGTCACATTGGCCGCTCTTCTCTCTGAAACGGTTGTACTTATCGTCTGCAAACCTATGTCGCGTGCTGCGGTATGCGGAGACACTAAAATCACCATAGTAGAACACAGATGAAGCTTCTAAGTTGATGCAATAGCAAGTAAGAAGTAGAACAATTCAAGTTTTAGGTATCGATTATTGACTTTTTAGCTGGCTTCGGTACCTTGGACATGAGCTAGGACCTTAAGATTCTGCATGAAAGGAGGACTAGCAGCCGAGTTGCACGTCAGAATGTGAAAAGTGTTCATATGTAGTAAAAACCTGAGTAATCCGTCCGTTTTCGTCATTTGTTATCGAATCGACTTAAAGACAGATCGTCACATTGGCCGCCCTTCTCTCTGAAACGGTTGTACTTATCGTTTGAAAAGCTATGTCGCGTGCTGCGGCATGCTGAGACACTAAAAGCACCATAGTAGAACACAGATCAAGCTTCTAAGTTGATGTAATAGCCAGTAAGAAGTACTACAATTCAAGTATTAGGAATCGATTATTGACTTTTTAACTGGCTTTGGTGCCTTGGACATGAGCTAGGATCTTAAGATTCTGCATGAAAGGAGGACTAGCAGCCGAGTTGCACGGGAGAATGTGAAAAGTGTTCATATGTAGTAATACCCTTAGAAATCCGTCTTTTTTCGTCATTTGTTAGCGAATCGACTTAAAGCCAGATCGTCACATTGGCCGCTCTTCTCTCTGAAACGGTTGTGCTTATCGTCTGCAAAGCTATGTCGCGTGTTGCCGTAGGCGGAAACAGGAAAAGCACCATAGTAGAACACAGATGAAGCTTCTAAGTTGATGTAATAGCCAGTAAGAAGTAGAACAATTCAAGTTATAGGTATCGATTATTGACTTTTTAGCTGGCTTCGGTACCTTGGACATGAGCTAGGACCTTAAGATTCTGCATGAAAGGAGGACTAGCAGCCGAGTTGCACGTCAGAATGTGAAAAGTGTTCATATGTAGTAAAAACCTGAGAAATCCGTCCGTTTTCGTCATTTGTTATCGAATCGACTTAAAGCCAGATCGTCACTTTATCCGCTCTTCTCTCTGAAACGGTTGTACTTATCGTCTGCAAAGCTATGTCGCGTGCTGCGGCATGCTGAGACACTAAAAGCACCATAGTAGAACACAGATCAAGCTTCTACGTTGATGTAATAGCCAGTAAGCAGTAGTACAATTCAAGTTTTAGGTATTGAATATGGACCTTTTAGCTGGCTTTGGTGCCTTGGACATGAGCTACGACCTTAAGATTCTGCATGAAAGGAGGACTAGCAGCCGAGTTGCACGGGAGAATGTGAAAAGTGTTCATATGTAGTAATAACCTGAGAAATCCGTCCTTTTTCGTCATTTGTTATCGAATCGACTTAAAGCCAGATCGTCACATTGGCCGCCCTTCTCTCTGAAACGGTTGTACTTATCGACTGCAAAACTATGTCGCGTGCTGCGGTATGCGGAGAAACTAAAAGCACCGTAGTAGAACACAGATGAAGCTTCTAAGTTGATGTAATAGCCAGTAAGAAGTACTACAATTCAAGTTTTAGGTATTGATTATTGACTTTTTAGCTGGCTTTGGTGCCTTGGACATGAGCTAGGACCTTAAGATTCTGCATGAAAGGAGGACTAGCAGCCGAGTTGCACGGGAGAATGTGAAAAGTGTTCATATGCAGTAAAAACCTGAGAAATCCGTCCGTTTTCGTCATTTGTTATCGAATCGACGTAAAGCCAGATCGTCACATTGGCCGCTCTTCTCTCTGAAACGGTTGTACTTATCGTCTGCAAAGCTATGTCGCGTGCTGCGCTATGTGGAGACACTAAAAGCACCATAGTAGAACACAAACGAAGCTTCTAAGTTGATGTAATAGCCAGTAAGAAGTAGTAAAATTCAAGGTTTAGGTATCGGTTATTGACTTTTTAGCTGGCTTTGGTGCCTTGGACATGTGCTAGGACCTTAAGATTCTGCATGAAAGGAGGACTAGCAGCCGAGTTGCACGTCAGAATGTGAAAAGTGTTCATATGTAGTAAAAACCTGAGAAATCAGTCCGTTTTCGTCATTTGTTATCGAATCGACTTAAAGCCAGATGGTCACATTGGCCGCTCTTCTCTCTGAAACGGTTGTACATATCGTCTGCAAAGCTATGTCGCGTGCAGCGGTATGTGGAGACACTAAAATCACCATAGTAGAACACAGATGAAGCATCTAAGTTGATGTAATAGCTAGTAAGAAGAAGTACAATTCAAGTTTTAGGAATCGATTATTGACTTTTTAGCTGGCTTTGGTGCCTTGGACATGAGCTAGGACTTTAAGATTCTGCATGAAAGAAGGACTAGCAGCCGAGGTGCGCGGGAGAATGTGAAAAGTGTTCATATGTAGTAAAAACCTGAGTAATCCGTCCGTTTTCGTCATTTGTTATCGAATCGTTTTAAAGACAGATCGTCACATTGGCCGCTCTTCTCTCTGAAACGGTTGTACTTATCGTCTGAAAAGCTATGTCGCGTACTGCGGCATGCTGACACACTAAAAGCACCATAGTAGAACACAGATCAAGCTTCTAAGTTGATGTAATAGCCAGTAAGAAGCAGTACAATTCAAGTTTTAGGTATTGAATATGGACCTTTTAGCTGGCTTTGGTGCCTTGGACATGAGCTAGGACCTTAAGATTCTGCATGAAAGGAGGACTAGCAGCCGAGTTGCACTGGAGAATGTGAAAAGTGTTCATATGTAGTAATAACCTGAGAAATCCGTCCTTTTTCGTCATTTGTTATCGAATCGACTTAAAGCCAGATCGTCACATTGGCCGCTCTTCTCTCTGAAACGGTTGTGCTTATCGTCTGCAAAGCTATGTCTCGTGTTGCCGTAGGCGGAAACAGGAAAAGCACCATAGTAGAACACAGACGAAGCTTCTAAGTTGATGTAATAGCCAGTAAGATGTAGACCAATTCAAGATTTAGGTATCGATTATTGACTTTTTAGCTGGCTTTCGTGCCTTGGACATGAGCTAGGACTTAAAGATTCTGCATAAAAGGAAGACTAGCAGCCCAGTTGAACGGGAGAATGTGAAAAGTGTTCATATGTAGTAAAAACCTGAGAAATCCGTCCGTTTTCGTCATCTGTTATCGAATCGACTTAAAGCCAGGTCGTCACATTGGCCGCTCTTCTCTCTGAAACGGTTGTACTTATCGTCTGCAAAGCTATGTCACGTGCTGCGGTATGCGGTGACACTAAAATCACCACAGTAGAACACAGATGAAGCTTCTAAGTTGAGGTAATATCCAGTAAGATGTAGTACAATTCAAGTTTTAGGTATCGATTATTGACTTTTTAGCTAGCTTTGGTGCATTGGACATGAGCTAGGACCTTAAGATTCTGCATGAAACGTGGACTAGCAGCCGAGTTCCACGGGGGAATGTGAAAATTGTTCATATGTAGTAAAAACCTGAGAAATCCGTCCGTTTTCGTAATTTGTTATCGAATCGACTTAAAGCCAGATCGTCACATTGGCCGCTCTTCTCTCTGAAACGGTTGTACTTATCGTCTGCAAAACTGTGTCGCGTGCTGCGGTATGCGGAGAAACTAAAAGCACCGTAGTAGAACACAGATGAAGCTTGTTAGTTGATGTAATAGCCAGTAAGAAGTAGTACAATTCAAGTTTTAGGTATTGATTATTGACTTTTTAGCTGGCTTTGGTGCCTTGGACATGAGCTAGGACCTTAAGATTCTGCATGAATGGAGGTCTAGCAGCCGATTTGCACGGGAGAATGTGAAAAGTGTTCATATGTAGTAAAAACCTGAGAAATCCGTTCGTTTTCGTCATTTGTTGTCGAATCGACTTAAAGCCAGATCGTCACATTGGCCGCTCTTCTCTCTGAAACGGTTGTACTTATCGTCTGCAAAGCTATGTCGCGTACTGCGGTATGCGGAGAAACTAAAAGCACCGTAGTAGAACACAGATGAAGCTTGTAAGTTGATGTAATAGCCAGTAAGAAGTAGTACAATTCAAGTTTTAGGTATTGATTATTGACTTTTTAGCTGGCTTTGGTGCCTTGGACATGAGCTAGGACCTAAAGATTCAGCATGAATGGAGGACTAGCAGCCGATTTGCACGGGAGAATGTGAAAAGTGTTCATATGTAGTAAAAACCTGAGAAATCCGTTCGTTTTTGTCATTTGTTGTCGAATCGACTTAAAGCCAGATCGTCACATTGGCCGCTCTTCTCTCTGAAACGGTTGTACTTATCGTCTGCAAAGCTATGTCGCGTACTGCGGTATGCTGAGACACTAAAAGCACCATAGTAGAACACAGATCAAGCTTCTAAGTTGATGTAATAGCCAGTAAGAAGTAGTACAATTCAAGTTTTAGGTATTGAATATTGACCTTTTAGCTGGCTTTCGTGCCTTGGACATGAGCTAGGACTTTAAGATTCTGAATAAAAGGAGGACTAGCAGCAGAGTTGCACGGGAGAATGTGAAAAGTGTTCATATGTAGTAAAAACCTGAGAAATCCGTCCGTTTTCGTCATTTGTTATCGAATCGACTTAAAGCCAGATCGTCACATTGGCCGCTCTTCTCTCTGAAACGGTTGTACTTATCGTCTGCAAACCTATGTCGCGTGCTGCGGTATGCGGAGACACTAAAATCACCATAGTAGAACACAGATGAAGCTTCTAAGTTGATGCAATAGCCAGTAAGAAGTAGAACAATTCAAGTTTTAGGTATCGATTATTGACTTTTTAGCTGGCTTCGGTACCTTGGACATGAGCTAGGACCTTAAGATTCTGAATGAAAGGAGGACGAGCAGCCGAGTTGCACGTGAGAATGTGAAAAGTGTTCATATGTAGTAAAAACCTGAGAAATCCGTCCGTTTTCGTCATTTGTTATCGAATCGACTTAAAGCCAGATCGTCACATTGGCCGCTCTTCTCTCTGAAACGGTTGTACTTATCGTCTGCAAAGCTATGTCGCGTACTGCGGTATGCTGAGACACTAAAAGCACCATAGTAGAACACAGATCAAGCTTCTAAGTTGATGTAATAGCCAGTAAGAAGTAGTACAATTCAAGTTTTAGGTATTGAATATCGACCTTTTAGCTGGCTTTCGTGCCTTGGACATGAGCTAGGACTTTAAGATTCTGAATAAAAGGAGGACTAGCAGCAGAGTTGCACGGGAGAATGTGAAAAGTGTTCATATGTAGTAAAAACCTGAGAAATCCGTCCGTTTTCGTCATTTGTTATCGAATCGACTTAAAGCCAGATCGTCACATTGGCCGCTCTTCTCTCTGAAGCGGTTGTACTTATCGTCTGCAAAGCTATATCGCGTGCTGCGGTATGCGGAGACACTAAAAGCACCATAGTAGAACACAGACGAAGCTTCTAAGTTGGTCTAATAGCCAGTAAGAAGTAGTACAATTCAAGTTTTAGGTATCGATTATTGACTTTTTAACTGGCTTTGGTGCCTTGGCCATGAGCTAGGTCCTTGACATTCTGCATGAAAGGAGGACTAGAAGCCGAGTTGCACGGGAGAATGTGAAAAGTGTTCATATGTAGTAAAAACCTGAGAAATTCGTCCGTTTTCGTCATTTGTTATCGAATCGACTTAAAGCCAGATCGTCACATTGGCCGCTCTTCTCTCTGAAACGGTTGTACTTATCGTCTGCAAACCTATGTCGCGTGCTGCGGTATGCGGAGACACTAAAATCACCATAGTAGAACACAGATGAAGCTTCTAAGTTGATGCAATAGCCAGTAAGAAGTAGAACAATTCAAGTTTTAGGTATCGATTATTGACTTTTTAGCTGGCTTCGGTACCTTGGACATGAGCTAGGACCTTAAGATTCTGCATGAAAGGAGGACTAGCAGCCGAGTTGCACGTGAGAATGTGAAAAGTGTTCATATGTAGTAAAAACCTGAGAAATCCGTCCGTTTTCGTCATTTGTTATCGAATCGACTTAAAGCCAGATCGTCACATTGGCCGCTCTTCTCTCTGAAACGGTTGTACATATCGTCTGCAAAGCAATGTCGCGTGCAGCGGTATGTGGAGACACTAAAATCACCATAGTAGAACACAGATGAAGCATCTAAGTTGATGTAATAGCCAGTAAGAAGTAGTACAATTCAAGTTTTAGGTATCGGTTATTGTCTTTTTAGCTGGCTTTGGTGCCTTGGACATGAGCTAGGACCTTACGATTCTGCATGAAAGGAGGACTAGCAGCCGAGGGGCACTGGAGAATGTGAAAAGTGTTCATATGTAGTAAAAACCTGAGAAATCCGTTCGTTTTCGTCATCTGTTATCGAATCGACTTAAAGCCAGGTCGTCACATTGGCCGCTCTTCTCTCTGAAACGGTTGTACTTATCGTCTGCAAAGCTATGTCACGTGCTGCGGTATGCGGTGACACTAAAATCACCACAGTAGAACACAGATGAAGCTTCTAAGTTGAGGTAATATCCAGTAAGATGTAGTACAATTCAAGTTTTAGGTATCGATTATTGACTTTTTAGCTAGCTTTGGTGCATTGGACATGAGCTAGGACCTTAAGATTCTGCATGAAACGTGGACTAGCAGCCGAGTTCCACGGGGGAATGTGAAAATTGTTCATATGTAGTAAAAACCTGAGAAATCCGTCCGTTTTCGTAATTTGTTATCGAATCGACTTAAAGCCAGATCGTCACATTGGCCGCTCTTCTCTCTGAAACGGTTGTACTTATCGTCTGCAAAACTGTGTCGCGTGCTGCGGTATGCGGAGAAACTAAAAGCACCGTAGTAGAACACAGATGAAGCTTGTTAGTTGATGTAATAGCCAGTAAGAAGTAGTACAATTCAAGTTTTAGGTATTGATTATTGACTTTTTAGCTGGCTTTGGTGCCTTGGACATGAGCTAGGACCTTAAGATTCTGCATGAATGGAGGTCTAGCAGCCGATTTGCACGGGAGAATGTGAAAAGTGTTCATATGTAGTAAAAACCTGAGAAATCCGTTCGTTTTCGTCATTTGTTGTCGAATCGACTTAAAGCCAGATCGTCACATTGGCCGCTCTTCTCTCTGAAACGGTTGTACTTATCGTCTGCAAAGCTATGTCGCGTACTGCGGTATGCGGAGAAACTAAAAGCACCGTAGTAGAACACAGATGAAGCTTGTAAGTTGATGTAATAGCCAGTAAGAAGTAGTACAATTCAAGTTTTAGGTATTGATTATTGACTTTTTAGCTGGCTTTGGTGCCTTGGACATGAGCTAGGACCTAAAGATTCAGCATGAATGGAGGACTAGCAGCCGATTTGCACAGGAGAATGTGAAAAGTGTTCATATGTAGTAAAAACCTGAGAAATCCGTTCGTTTTTGTCATTTGTTGTCGAATCGACTTAAAGCCAGATCGTCACATTGGCCGCTCTTCTCTCTGAAACGGTTGTACTTATCGTCTGCAAAGCTATGTCGCGTACTGCGGTATGCTGAGACACTAAAAGCACCATAGTAGAACACAGATCAAGCTTCTAAGTTGATGTAATAGCCAGTAAGAAGTAGTACAATTCAAGTTTTAGGTATTGAATATTGACCTTTTAGCTGGCTTTCGTGCCTTGGACATGAGCTAGGACTTTAAGATTCTGAATAAAAGGAGGACTAGCAGCAGAGTTGCACGGGAGAATGTGAAAAGTGTTCATATGTAGTAAAAACCTGAGAAATCCGTCCGTTTTCGTCATTTGTTATCGAATCGACTTAAAGCCAGATCGTCACATTGGCCGCTCTTCTCTCTGAAGCGGTTGTACTTATCGTCTGCAAAGCTATGTCGCGTACTGCGGTATGCTGAGACACTAAAAGCACCATAGTAGAACACAGATCAAGCTTCTAAGTTGATGTAATATCCAGTAAGATGTAGTACAATTCAAGTTTTAGGTATCGATTATTGACTTTTTAGCTAGCTTTGGTGCATTGGACATGAGCTAGGACCTTAAGATTCTGCATGAAAGGTGGACTAGCAGCCGAGTTGCACGGGGGAATGTGAAAATTGTTCATATGTAGTAAAAACCTGAGAAATCCGTCCGTTTTCGTAATTTGTTATCGAATCGACTTAAAGCCAGATCGTCACATTGGCCGCTCTTCTCTCTGAAACGGTTGTACTTATCGTCTGCAAAACTGTGTCGCGTGCTGCGGTATGCGGAGAAACTAAAAGCACCGTAGTAGAACACAGATGAAGCTTGTAAGTTGATGTAATACCCAGTAAGAAGTAGTACAATTCAAGTTTTAGGTATTGATTATTGACTTTTTAGCTGGCTTTGGTGCCTTGGACATGAGCTAGGACCTTAAGATTCTGCATGAATGGAGGACTGGCAGCCGAGTTGCACGGGAGAATGTGAAAAGTGTTCATATGTAGTAAAAACCTGAGAAATCCGTCCGTTTTCGTCATTTGTTGTCGAATCGACTTAAAGCCAGATCGTCACATTGGCCGCTCTTCTCTCTGAAACGGTTGTACATATCGTCTGCAAAGCTATGTCGCGTGCAGCGGTATGTGGAGACACTAAAATCACCATAGTAGAACACAGATGAAGCATCTAAGTTGATGTAATAGCTAGTAAGAAGAAGTACAATTCAAGTTTTAGGAATCGATTATTGACTTTTTAGCTGGCTTTGGTGCCTTGGACATGAGCTAGGACTTTAAGATTCTGCATGAAAGAAGGACTAGCAGCCGAGGTGCGCGGGAGAATGTGAAAAGTGTTCATATGTAGTAAAAACCTGAGTAATCCGTCCGTTTTCGTCATTTGTTATCGAATCGTTTAAAAGACAGATCGTCACATTGGCCGCTCTTCTCTCTGAAACGGTTGAACTTATCGTCTGAAAAGCTATGTCGCGTGCTGCGGCATGCTGACACACTAAAAGCACCATAGTAGAACACAGATCAAGCTTCTAAGTTGATGTAATAGCCAGTAAGAAGCAGTACAATTCAAGTTTTAGGTATTGAATATGGACCTTTTAGCTGGCTTTGGTGCCTTGGACATGAGCTAGGACCTTAAGATTCTGCATGAAAGGAGGACTAGCAGCCGAGTTGCACGGGAGAATGTGAAAAGTGTTCATATGTAGTAATAACCTGAGAAATCCGTCCTTTTTCGTCATTTGTTATCGAATCGACTTAAAGACAGATCGTCACATTGGCCGCTCTTCTCTCTGAAACGGTTGAACTTATCGTCTGAAAAGCTATGTCGCGTGCTGCGGCATGCTGACACACTAAAAGCACCATAGTAGAACACAGATCAAGCTTCTAAGTTGATGTAATAGCCAGTAAGAAGTAGTACAATACAAGTTTTAGGTATTGATTATTGACTTTTTAGCTGGCTTTGGTGCCTTGGACATGAGCTAGGACCTTAAGATTCTGCATGAATGGAGGACTAGCAGCCGATTTGCACGGGAGAATGTGAAAAGTGTTCATATGTAGTAAAAACCTGAGAAATCCGTTCGTTTTTGTCATTTGTTGTCGAATCGACTTAAAGCCAGATCGTCACATTGGCCGCTCTTCTCTCTGAAACGGTTGTACTTATCGTCTGCAAAGCTATGTCGCGTACTGCGGTATGCTGAGACACTAAAAGCACCATAGTAGAACACAGATCAAGCTTCTAAGTTGATGTAATAGCCAGTAAGAAGTAGTACAATTCAAGTTTTAGGTATTGAATATTGACCTTTTAGCTGGCTTTCGTGCCCTGGACATGAGCTAGGACTTTAAGATTCTGAATAAAAGGAGGACTAGCAGCCGAGTTGCACGGGAGAATGTGAAAAGTGTTCATATGTAGTAAAAACCTGAGAAATCCGTCCGTTTTCGTTATTTGTTATCGAATCGACTTAAAACCAGATCGTCACATTGGCCGCACTTCTCTCTGAAAAGATTGCACTCATCGTCTGCAAAGCTATGTCGCATGCTGCGGTATGCGGTGACACTAAAATCACCACAGTAGAACACAGATGAAGCTTCTAAGTTGAGGTAATATCCAGTAAGATGTAGTACAATTCAAGTTTTAGGTATCGATTATTGACTTTTTAGCTAGCTTTGGTGCATTGGACATGAGCTAGGACCTTAAGATTCTGCATGAAAGGTGGACTAGCAGCCGAGTTCCACGGGGGAATGTGAAAATTGTTCATATGTAGTAAAAACCTGAGAAATCCGACCGTTTTCGTAATTTGTTATCGAATCGACTTAAAGCCAGATCGTCACATTGGCCGCTCTTCTCTCTGAAACGGTTGTACTTATCGTCTGCAAAACTGTGTCGCGTGCTGCGGTATGCGGAGAAACTAAAAGCACCGTAGTAGAACACAGATGAAGCTTGTTAGTTGATGTAATAGCCAGTAAGAAGTAGTACAATTCAAGTTTTAGGTATTGATTATTGACTTTTTAGCTGGCTTTGGTGCCTTGGACATGAGCTAGGACCTTAAGATTCTGCATGAATGGAGGTCTAGCAGCCGATTTGCACGGGAGAATGTGAAAAGTGTTCATATGTAGTAAAAACCTGAGAAATCCGTTCGTTTTCGTCATTTGTTGTCGAATCGACTTAAAGCCAGATCGTCACATTGGCCGCTCTTCTCTCTGAAACGGTTGTACTTATCGTCTGCAAAGCTATGTCGCGTACTGCGGTATGCGGAGAAACTAAAAGCACCGTAGTAGAACACAGATGAAGCTTGT
This sequence comes from Schistocerca gregaria, assembly GCF_023897955.1. Taxonomy (NCBI): domain Eukaryota; kingdom Metazoa; phylum Arthropoda; class Insecta; order Orthoptera; family Acrididae; genus Schistocerca; species Schistocerca gregaria. The sequence continues at coordinate 4,429,587 of NW_026061736.1, read as the reverse complement.
AAGTTGATGTAATAGCCAGTAAGAAGTAGTACAATTCAAGTTTTAGGTATTGATTATTGACTTTTTAGCTGGCTTTGGTGCCTTGGACATGAGCTAGGACCTTAAGATTCTGCATGAATGGAGGACTAGCAGCCGATTTGCACGGGAGAATGTGAAAAGTGTTCATATGTAGTAAAAACCTGAGAAATCCGTTCGTTTTTGTCATTTGTTGTCGAATCGACTTAAAGCCAGATCGTCACATTGGCCGCTCTTCTCTCTGAAACGGTTGTACTTATCGTCTGCAAAGCTATGTCGCGTACTGCGGTATGCTGAGACACTAAAAGCACCATAGTAGAACACAGATCAAGCTTCTAAGTTGATGTAATAGCCAGTAAGAAGTAGTACAATTCAAGTTTTAGGTATTGAATATTGACCTTTTAGCTGGCTTTCGTGCCTTGGACATGAGCTAGGACTTTAAGATTCTTAATAAAAGGAGGACTAGCAGCAGAGTTGCACGGGAGAATGTGAAAAGTGTTCATATGTAGTAAAAACCTGAGAAATCCGTCCGTTTTCGTCATTTGTTATCGAATCGACTTAAAGCCAGATCGTCACATTGGCCGCTCTTCTCTCTGAAGCGGTTGTACTTATCGTCTGCAAAGCTATGTCGCGTACTGCGGTATGCTGAGACACTAAAAGCACCATAGTAGAACACAGATCAAGCTTCTAAGTTGATGTAATATCCAGTAAGATGTAGTACAATTCAAGTTTTAGGTATCGATTATTGACTTTTTAGCTAGCTTTGGTGCATTGGACATGAGCTAGGACCTTAAGATTCTGCATGAAAGGTGGACTAGCAGCCGAGTTGCACGGGGGAATGTGAAAATTGTTCATATGTAGTAAAAACCTGAGAAATCCGTCCGTTTTCGTAATTTGTTATCGAATCGACTTAAAGCCAGATCGTCACATTGGCCGCTCTTCTCTCTGAAACGGTTGTACTTATCGTCTGCAAAACTGTGTCGCGTGCTGCGGTATGCGGAGAAACTAAAAGCACCGTAGTAGAACACAGATGAAGCTTGTAAGTTGATGTAATACCCAGTAAGAAGTAGTACAATTCAAGTTTTAGGTATTGATTATTGACTTTTTAGCTGGCTTTGGTGCCTTGGACATGAGCTAGGACCTTAAGATTCTGCATAAAAGGAGGACTGGCAGCCGAGTTGCACGGGAGAATGTGAAAAGTGTTCATATGTAGTAAAAACCTGAGAAATCCGTTCGTTTTCGTCATTTGTTATCGAATCGACTTAAAGCCAGATCGTCACATTGGCCGCTCTTCTCTCTGAAACGGTTGTACTTATCGTCTGCAAACCTATGTCGCGTGCTGCGGTATGCGGAGACACTAAAATCACCATAGTAGAACACAGATGAAGCTTCTAAGTTGATGCAATAGCCAGTAAGAAGTAGAACAATTCAAGTTTTAGGTATCGATTATTGACTTTTTAGCTGGCTTCGGTACCTTGGACATGAGCTAGGACCTTAAGATTCTGAATGAAAGGAGGACTAGCAGCCGAGTTGCACGTGAGAATGTGAAAAGTGTTCATATGTAGTAAAAACCTGAGAAATCCGTCCGTTTTCGTCATTTGTTATCGAATCGACTTAAAGCCAGATCGTCACATTGGCCGCTCTTCTCTCTGAAACGGTTGTACTTATCGTCTGCAAAGCTATGTCGCGTACTGCGGTATGCTGAGACACTAAAAGCACCATAGTAGAACACAGATCAAGCTTCTAAGTTGATGTAATAGCCAGTAAGAAGTAGTACAATTCAAGTTTTAGGTATTGAATATCGACCTTTTAGCTGGCTTTCGTGCCTTGGACATGAGCTAGGACTTTAAGATTCTGAATAAAAGGAGGACTAGCAGCAGAGTTGCACGGGAGAATGTGAAAAGTGTTCATATGTAGTAAAAACCTGAGAAATCCGTCCGTTTTCGTCATTTGTTATCGAATCGACTTAAAGCCAGATCGTCACATTGGCCGCTCTTCTCTCTGAAGCGGTTGTACTTATCGTCTGCAAAGCTATATCGCGTGCTGCGGTATGCGGAGACACTAAAAGCACCATAGTAGAACACAGACGAAGCTTCTAAGTTGGTCTAATAGCCAGTAAGAAGTAGTACAATTCAAGTTTTAGGTATCGATTATTGACTTTTTAACTGGCTTTGGTGCCTTGGCCATGAGCTAGGTCCTTGACATTCTGCATGAAAGGAGGACTAGAAGCCGAGTTGCACGGGAGAATGTGAAAAGTGTTCATATGTAGTAAAAACCTGAGAAATTCGTCCGTTTTCGTCATTTGTTATCGAATCGACTTAAAGCCAGATCGTCACATTGGCCGCTCTTCTCTCTGAAACGGTTGTACTTATCGTCTGCAAACCTATGTCGCGTGCTGCGGTATGCGGAGACACTAAAATCACCATAGTAGAACACAGATGAAGCTTCTAAGTTGATGCAATAGCCAGTAAGAAGTAGAACAATTCAAGTTTTAGGTATCGATTATTGACTTTTTAGCTGGCTTCGGTACCTTGGACATGAGCTAGGACCTTAAGATTCTGCATGAAAGGAGGACTAGCAGCCGAGTTGCACGTGAGAATGTGAAAAGTGTTCATATGTAGTAAAAACCTGAGAAATCCGTCCGTTTTCGTCATTTGTTATCGAATCGACTTAAAGCCTGATCGTCACATTGGCCGCTCTTCTCTCTGAAACGGTTGTACATATCGTCTGCAAACCTATGTCGCGTGCAGCGGTATGTGGAGACACTAAAATCACCATAGTAGAACACAGATGAAGCATCTAAGTTGATGTAATAGCCAGTAAGAAGTAGTACAATTCAAGTTTTAGGTATCGGTTATTGTCTTTTTAGCTGGCTTTGGTGCCTTGGACATGAGCTAGGACCTTACGATTCTGCATGAAAGGAGGACTAGCAGCCGAGGGGCACTGGAGAATGTGAAAAGTGTTCATATGTAGTAAAAACCTGAGAAATCCGTCCGTTTTCGTCATCTGTTATCGAATCGACTTAAAGCCAGGTCGTCACATTGGCCGCTCTTCTCTCTGAAACGGTTGTACTTATCGTCTGCAAAGCTATGTCACGTGCTGCGGTATGCGGTGACACTAAAATCACCACAGTAGAACACAGATGAAGCTTCTAAGTTGAGGTAATATCCAGTAAGATGTAGTACAATTCAAGTTTTAGGTATCGATTATTGACTTTTTAGCTAGTTTTGGTGCATTGGACATGAGCTAGGACCTTAAGATTCTGCATGAAACGTGGACTAGCAGCCGAGTTCCACGGGGGAATGTGAAAATTGTTCATATGTAGTAAAAACCTGAGAAATCCGTCCGTTTTCGTAATTTGTTATCGAATCGACTTAAAGCCAGATCGTCACATTGGCCGCTCTTCTCTCTGAAACGGTTGTACTTATCGTCTGCAAAACTGTGTCGCGTGCTGCGGTATGCGGAGAAACTAAAAGCACCGTAGTAGAACACAGATGAAGCTTGTTAGTTGATGTAATAGCCAGTAAGAAGTAGTACAATTCAAGTTTTAGGTATTGATTATTGACTTTTTAGCTGGCTTTGGTGCCTTGGACATGAGCTAGGACCTTAAGATTCTGCATGAATGGAGGTCTAGCAGCCGATTTGCACGGGAGAATGTGAAAAGTGTTCATATGTAGTAAAAACCTGAGAAATCCGTTCGTTTTCGTCATTTGTTGTCGAATCGACTTAAAGCCAGATCGTCACATTGGCCGCTCTTCTCTCTGAAACGGTTGTACTTATCGTCTGCAAAGCTATGTCGCGTACTGCGGTATGCGGAGAAACTAAAAGCACCGTAGTAGAACACAGATGAAGCTTGTAAGTTGATGTAATAGCCAGTAAGAAGTAGTACAATTCAAGTTTTAGGTATTGATTATTGACTTTTTAGCTGGCTTTGGTGCCTTGGACATGAGCTAGGACCTAAAGATTCAGCATGAATGGAGGACTAGCAGCCGATTTGCACGGGAGAATGTGAAAAGTGTTCATATGTAGTAAAAACCTGAGAAATCCGTTCGTTTTTGTCATTTGTTGTCGAATCGACTTAAAGCCAGATCGTCACATTGGCCGCTCTTCTCTCTGAAACGGTTGTACTTATCGTCTGCAAAGCTATGTCGCGTACTGCGGTATGCTGAGACACTAAAAACACCATAGTAGAACACAGATCAAGCTTCTAAGTTGATGTAATAGCCAGTAAGGAGTAGTACAATTCAAGTTTTAGGTATTGAATATTGACCTTTTAGCTGGCTTTCGTGCCTTGGACATGAGCTAGGACTTTAAGATTCTGAATAAAAGGAGGACTAGCAGCAGAGTTGCACGGGAGAATGTGAAAAGTGTTCATATGTAGTAAAAACCTGAGAAATCGGTCCGTTTTCGTCATTTGTTATCGAATCGACTTAAAGCCAGATCGTCACATTGGCCGCTCTTCTCTCTGAAACGGTTGTACTTATCGTCTGCAAACCTATGTCGCGTGCTGCGGTATGCGGAGACACTAAAATCACCATAGTAGAACACGGATGAAGCTTCTAAGTTGATGCAATAGCCAGTAAGAAGTAGAACAATTCAAGTTTTAGGTATCGATTATTGACTTTTTAGCTGGCTTCGGTACCTTGGACATGAGCTAGGACCTTAAGATTCTGAATGAAAGGAGGACTAGCAGCCGAGTTGCACGTGAGAATGTGAAAAGTGTTCATATGTAGTAAAAACCTGAGAAATCCGTCCGTTTTCGTCATTTGTTATCGAATCGACTTAAAGCCAGATCGTCACATTGGCCGCTCTTCTCTCTGAAACGGTTGTACTTATCGTCTGCAAAGCTATGTCGCGTACTGCGGTATGCTGAGACACTAAAAGCACCATAGTAGAACACAGATCAAGCTTCTAAGTTGATGTAATATCCAGTAAGAAGTAGTACAATTCAAGTTTTAGGTATTGAATATCGACCTTTTAGCTGGCTTTCGTGCCTTGGACATGAGCTAGGACTTTAAGATTCTGAATAAAAGGAGGACTAGCAGCAGAGTTGCACGGGAGAATGTGAAAAGTGTTCATATGTAGTAAAAACCTGAGAAATCCGTCCGTTTTCGTCATTTGTTATCGAATCGACTTAAAGCCAGATCGTCACATTGGCCGCTCTTCTCTCTGAAGCGGTTGTACTTATCGTCTGCAAAGCTATATCGCGTGCTGCGGTATGCGGAGACACTAAAAGCACCATAGTAGAACACAGACGAAGCTTCTAAGTTGGTCTAATAGCCAGTAAGAAGTAGTACAATTCAAGTTTTAGGTATCGATTATTGACTTTTTAACTGGCTTTGGTGCCTTGGCCATGAGCTAGGTCCTTGACATTCTGCATGAAAGGAGGACTAGAAGCCGAGTTGCACGGGAGAATGTGAAAAGTGTTCATATGTAGTAAAAACCTGAGAAATTCGTCCGTTTTCGTCATTTGTTATCGAATCGACTTAAAGCCAGATCGTCACATTGGCCGCTCTTCTCTCTGAAACGGTTGTACTTATCGTCTGCAAACCTATGTCGCGTGCTGCGGTATGCGGAGACACTAAAATAACCATAGTAGAACACAGATGAAGCTTCTAAGTTGATGCAATAGCCAGTAAGAAGTAGAACAATTCAAGTTTTAGGTATCGATTATTGACTTTTTAGCTGGCTTCGGTACCTTGGACATGAGCTAGGACCTTAAGATTCTGCATGAAAGGAGGACTAGCAGCCGAGTTGCACGTGAGAATGTGAAAAGTGTTCATATGTAGTAAAAACCTGAGAAATCCGTCCGTTTTCGTCATTTGTTATCGAATCGACTTAAAGCCAGATCGTCACATTGGCCGCTCTTCTCTCTGAAACGGTTGTACATATCGTCTGCAAAGCAATGTCGCGTGCAGCGGTATGTGGAGACACTAAAATCACCATAGTAGAACACAGATGAAGCATCTAAGTTGATGTAATAGCCAGTAAGAAGTAGTACAATTCAAGTTTTAGGTATCGGTTATTGTCTTTTTAGCTGGCTTTGGTGCCTTGGACATGAGCTAGGACCTTACGATTCTGCATGAAAGGAGGACTAGCAGCCGAGGGGCACTGGAGAATGTGAAAAGTGTTCATATGTAGTAAAAACCTGAGAAATCCGTCCGTTTTCGTCATCTGTTATCGAATCGACTTAAAGCCAGGTCGTCACATTGGCCGCTCTTCTCTCTGAAACGGTTGTACTTATCGTCTGCAAAGCTATGTCACGTGCTGCGGTATGCGGTGACACTAAAATCACCACAGTAGAACACAGATGAAGCTTCTAAGTTGAGGTAATATCCAGTAAGATGTAGTACAATTCAAGTTTTAGGTATCGATTATTGACTTTTTAGCTAGCTTTGGTGCATTGGACATGAGCTAGGACCTTAAGATTCTGCATGAAACGTGGACTAGCAGCCGAGTTCCACGGGGGAATGTGAAAATTGTTCATATGTAGTAAAAACCTGAGAAATCCGTCCGTTTTCGTAATTTGTTATCGAATCGACTTAAAGCCAGATCGTCACATTGGCCGCTCTTCTCTCTGAAACGGTTGTACTTATCGTCTGCAAAACTGTGTCGCGTGCTGCGGTATGCGGAGAAACTAAAAGCACCGTAGTAGAACACAGATGAAGCTTGTTAGTTGATGTAATAGCCAGTAAGAAGTAGTACAATTCAAGTTTTAGGTATTGATTATTGACTTTTTAGCTGGCTTTGGTGCCTTGGACATGAGCTAGGACCTTAAGATTCTGCATGAATGGAGGTCTAGCAGCCGATTTGCACGGGAGAATGTGAAAAGTGTTCATATGTAGTAAAAACCTGAGAAATCCGTTCGTTTTCGTCATTTGTTGTCGAATCGACTTAAAGCCAGATCGTCACATTGGCCGCTCTTCTCTCTGAAACGGTTGTACTTATCGTCTGCAAAGCTATGTCGCGTACTGCGGTATGCGGAGAAACTAAAAGCACCGTAGTAGAACACAGATGAAGCTTGTAAGTTGATGTAATAGCCAGTAAGAAGTAGTACAATTCAAGTTTTAGGTATTGATTATTGACTTTTTAGCTGGCTTTGGTGCCTTGGACATGAGCTAGGACCTAAAGATTCAGCATGAATGGAGGACTAGCAGCCGATTTGCACAGGAGAATGTGAAAAGTGTTCATATGTAGTAAAAACCTGAGAAATCCGTTCGTTTTTGTCATTTGTTGTCGAATCGACTTAAAGCCAGATCGTCACATTGGCCGCTCTTCTCTCTGAAACGGTTGTACTTATCGTCTGCAAAGCTATGTCGCGTACTGCGGTATGCTGAGACACTAAAAGCACCATAGTAGAACACAGATCAAGCTTCTAAGTTGATGTAATAGCCAGTAAGAAGTAGTACAATTCAAGTTTTAGGTATTGAATATTGACCTTTTAGCTGGCTTTCGTGCCTTGGACATGAGCTAGGACTTTAAGATTCTGAATAAAAGGAGGACTAGCAGCAGAGTTGCACGGGAGAATGTGAAAAGTGTTCATATGTAGTAAAAACCTGAGAAATCCGTCCGTTTTCGTCATTTGTTATCGAATCGACTTAAAGCCAGATCGTCACATTGGCCGCTCTTCTCTCTGAAGCGGTTGTACTTATCGTCTGCAAAGCTATGTCGCGTACTGCGGTATGCTGAGACACTAAAAGCACCATAGTAGAACACAGATCAAGCTTCTAAGTTGATGTAATATCCAGTAAGATGTAGTACAATTCAAGTTTTAGGTATCGATTATTGACTTTTTAGCTAGCTTTGGTGCATTGGACATGAGCTAGGACCTTAAGATTCTGCATGAAAGGTGGACTAGCAGCCGAGTTGCACGGGGGAATGTGAAAATTGTTCATATGTAGTAAAAACCTGAGAAATCCGTCCGTTTTCGTAATTTGTTATCGAATCGACTTAAAGCCAGATCGTCACATTGGCCGCTCTTCTCTCTGAAACGGTTGTACTTATCGTCTGCAAAACTGTGTCGCGTGCTGCGGTATGCGGAGAAACTAAAAGCACCGTAGTAGAACACAGATGAAGCTTGTAAGTTGATGTAATACCCAGTAAGAAGTAGTACAATTCAAGTTTTAGGTATTGATTATTGACTTTTTAGATGGCTTTGGTGCCTTGGACATGAGCTAGGACCTTAAGATTCTGCATGAATGGAGGACTGGCAGCCGAGTTGCACGGGAGAATGTGAAAAGTGTTCATATGTAGTAAAAACCTGAGAAATCCGTTCGTTTTCGTCATTTGTTATCGAATCGACTTAAAGCCAGATCGTCACATTGGCCGCTCTTCTCTCTGAAACGGTTGTACTTATCGTCTGCAAACCTATGTCGCGTGCTGCGGTATGCGGAGACACTAAAATCACCATAGTAGAACACAGATGAAGCTTCTAAGTTGATGCAATAGCCAGTAAGAAGTAGAACAATTCAAGTTTTAGGTATCGATTATTGACTTTTTAGCTGGCTTCGGTACCTTGGACATGAGCTAGGACCTTAAGATTCTGCATGAAAGGAGGACTAGCAGCCGAGTTGCACGTGAGAATGTGAAAAGTGTTCATATGTAGTAAAAACCTGAGAAATCCGTCCGTTTTCGTCATTTGTTATCGAATCGACTTAAAGCCAGATCGTCACATTGGCCGCTCTTCTCTCTGAAACGGTTGTACTTATCGTCTGCAAAGCTATGTCGCGTACTGCGGTATGCTGAGACACTAAAAGCACCATAGTAGAACACAGATCAAGCTTCTAAGTTGATGTAATAGCCAGTAAGAAGTAGTACAATTCAAGTTTTAGGTATTGAATATCGACCTTTTAGCTGGCTTTCGTGCCTTGGACATGAGCTAGGACTTTAAGATTCTGAATAAAAGGAGGACTAGCAGCAGAGTTGCACGGGAGAATGTGAAAAGTGTTCATATGTAGTAAAAACCTGAGAAATCCGTCCGTTTTCGTCATTTGTTATCGAATCGACTTAAAGCCAGATCGTCACATTGGCCGCTCTTCTCTCTGAAGCGGTTGTACTTATCGTCTGCAAAGCTATATCGCGTGCTGCGGTATGCGGAGACACTAAGAGCACCATAGTAGAACACAGACGAAGCTTCTAAGTTGGTCTAATAGCCAGTAAGAAGTAGTACAATTCAAGTTTTAGGTATCGATTATTGACTTTTTAACTGGCTTTGGTGCCTTGGCCATGAGCTAGGTCCTTGACATTCTGCATGAAAGGAGGACTAGAAGCCGAGTTGCACGGGAGAATGTGAAAAGTGTTCATATGTAGTAAAAACCTGAGAAATTCGTCCGTTTTCGTCATTTGTTATCGAATCGACTTAAAGCCAGATCGTCACATTGGCCGCTCTTCTCTCTGAAACGGTTGTACTTATCGTCTGCAAACCTATGTCGCGTGCTGCGGTATGCGGAGACACTAAAATCACCATAGTAGAACACAGATGAAGCTTCTAAGTTGATGCAATAGCCAGTAAGAAGTAGAACAATTCAAGTTTTAGGTATCGATTATTGACTTTTTAGCTGGCTTCGGTACCTTGGACATGAGCTAGGACCTTAAGATTCTGCATGAAAGGAGGACTAGCAGCCGAGTTGCACGTGAGAATGTGAAAAGTGTTCATATGTAGTAAAAACCTGAGAAATCCGTCCGTTTTCGTCATTTGTTATCGAATCGACTTAAAGCCAGATCGTCACATTGGCCGCTCTTCTCTCTGAAACGGTTGTACATATCGTCTGCAAAGCTATGTCGCGTGCAGCGGTATGTGGAGACACTAAAATCACCATAGTAGAACACAGATGAAGCATCTAAGTTGATGTAATAGCCAGTAAGAAGTAGTACAATTCAAGTTTTAGGAATCGATTATTGACTTTTAAGCTGGCCTTGGTGCCTTGGACATGAGCTAGGACCTTAAGATTCTGCATGAAAGGAGGACTAGCAGCCGAGTTGCACGGGAGAATGTGAAAAGTGTTCATATGTAGTAAAAACCTGAGAAATCCGTCTGTCTTCGTCATTTGTTATCGAATCGACATAAAGCCAGATCGTCACATTGGCCGCTCTTCTCTCTGAAACGGTTGTACTTATCGTCTGCAAAGCTATGTCGCGTGCTGCGGTGTGAGGAGACAGTAAAAGCACCATAGTAGAACACAGATCAAGCTTCTAAGTTGATGTAATAGCCAGTAAGAAGTAGTACAATTCAAGTTATAGGTATTGAATATGGACCTTTTAGCTGGCTTTGGTGCCTTGGACATGAGCTAGGACCTTAAGATTCTGCATGAAAGGAGGACTAGCAGCCGAGTTGCACGGGAGAATGTGAAAAGTGTTCATATGTAGTAATAACCTGAGAAATCCGTCCTTTTTCGTCATTTGTTATCGAATCGACTTAAAGCCAGATCGTCACATTGGCCGCTCTTCTCTCTGAAACGGTTGTGCTTATCGTCTGCAAAGCTATGTCGCGTGTTGCCGTAGGCGGAAACAGGAAAAGCACCATAGTAGAACACAGATGAAGCTTCTAAGTTGATGTAATAGCCAGTAATAAGTAGTCCAATTCAAGATTTAGGTATCGATTATTGACTTTTTAGCTGGCTTTCGTGCCTTGGACATGAGCTAGGGCTTTAAGATTGTGCATAAAAGGAGGACTAGCAGCCGAGTTGCACGGGAGAATGTGAAAAGTGTTCATATGTAGTAAAAACCTGAGAAATCCGTCCGTTTTCGTTATTTGTTATCGAATTGACTTAAAACCAGATCGTCACATTGGCCGCACTTCTCTCTGAAAAGATTGCACTCATCGTCTGCAAAGCTATGTCGCATGCTGCGGTATGCGGAGACACTAAAAGCACCATAGTAGAACACAGACGAAGCTTCTAAGTTGACGTAATAGCCGGTAAGATGTAGTCCAATTCAAGATTTACGTATCGATTATTGACTTTTTAACTGGCTTTGGTGCCTTGGACATGAGCTAGGACCTTGACATTCTGCATGAAAGGAGGACTAGCAGCCGAGTTGCACGGGAGAACGTGAAAATTGTTCATATGTAGTAAAAACCTGAGAAATCCGTCCGTTTTCGTCATTTGTTATCGAATCGACTTAAAGCCAGATGGTCACATAAGCCGCTCTTCTCTCTGAAACGGTTGTACATATCGTCTGCAAAGCTATGTCGCGTGCAGCGGCATGTGGAGACACTAAAATCACCATAGTAGAACACAGATGAAGCATCTAAGTTGATGTAATAGCCAGTAAGAAGTAGTACAATTCAAGTTTTAGGAATCGATTATTGACTTTTTAGCTGGCTTTGTTGCCTTGGACATGAGCTAGGACCTTAAGATTCTGCATGAAAGAGGACTAGCAGCCGAGTTGCACGGGAGAATGTGAAAAGTGTTCATATGTAGTAAAATCATGAGAAATCCGTCCGTTTTCGTCATTTGTTATCGAATCGACTTAAAGCCAGATCGTCACATTGGCCGCTCTTCTCTCTGAAACGGTTGTGCTTATCGTCTGCAAAACTATGTCGCGTGCTGCGGTATGCGGAGAAACTAAAAGCATCGTAGTAGAACACAGATGAAGCTTCTAAGTTGATGTAATAGCCAGTAAGAAGTAGTCCAATCCAAGTTTTAGGTATCGATTATTGACTTTTTAGCTGGCTTTGGTGCCTTGGAAATGAGCTAGGACTTTAAGATTCTGCATAAAAGGAGGACTAGCAGCCCAGTTGCACAGGAGAATGTCAAAAGTGTTCACATGTAGTAAGAACCTGAGACATCCGTCCGTTTTCGTCATTTGTTATCAATCGACTTAAAGCCAGATCGTCACATTGGCCGCTCTTCTCTCTGAAACGGCTGTACTTATCGTCTGCAAAGCTATGTCGCGTGCTGCGGTATGCGGAGGCACTAAAATCACCATAATAGAACTCAGATGAAGCTTCTAAGTTGATGCAATAGCCAATAAGAAGTAGAACAATTCAAGTTTTAGATATCGGTTATTGACTTTTTACCCTTCTTTGGTGCATTGGACACGAGCTAGGAACTTAAGATTTTGCATGAAGGAGGACTAGCAGCCGAGTTGCACGGGAGAATGTGAAAAGTGTTCATATGTAGTAAAAACCTGAGAAATCCGTCCGTTTTCGTCATTTGTTATCGAATCGACTTAAAGCCAGATCGTCACATTGGCCGCTCTTCTCACTGAAACGGTTGTACTTATCGTCTGCAAAGCTATGTCGCGTGCTGCGGTATGCGGAGACACTAAAAGCACCTTAGTAGAACACAGATGAAGCTTCTAAGTTGATGTAATACCTAGTAAGAAGTAGTACAATTCAAGTTTTAGGTATCGATTATTGACTTTTTAGCTGGCTTTGGTGCCTTGGACATGAGCTAGGACCTTAAGATTCTGCATAAAAGGAGGACTAGCAGCCGAGTTGCACGGGAGAATGTGAAAAGTGTTCATATGTAGTAAAAACCTGAGAAATCCGTCCGTTTTCGTCATTTGTTAACGAATCGACTTAAAGCCAGATCGTCACATTGGCCGCTCTTCTCTCTGAAACGGTTGTACTTATCGTCTGCAAAGCTATGTCGCGTGTTGCCGTAGGCGGAAACAGTAAAAGCACCATAGTAGAACACAGATGAAGCTTCTACGTTGATGTAATAGCCAGTAAGAAGTAGTCCAATTCAAGATGTAGGTATCGATTATTGACTTTTTAGCTGGCTTTGGTGCCTTGGGCATGAGCTAGGACTTTAAGATTCTGCATAAAAGGAGGACTAGCAGCCCAGTTGCACGGGAGAATGTGAAAAGTGTTCATATGTAGTAAAAACCTGAGAAATCCGTCCGTTTTCGTTATTTGTTATCGAATTGACTTAAAACCAGATCGTCGCATTGGCCGCACTTCTCTCTGAAAAGATTGCACTCATCGTCTGCAAAGCTATGTCGCATGCTGCGGTATGCGGAGACACTAAAAGCACCATAGTAGAACACAGACGAAGCTTCTAAGTTGACGTAATAGCCGGTAAGATGTAGTCCAATTCAAGATTTACGTATCGATTATTGACTTTTTAACTGGCTTTGGTGCCTTGGACATGAGCTAGGACCTTGACATTCTGCATGAAAGGAGGACTAGCAGCCGAGTTGCACGGGAGAACGTGAAAATTGTTCATATGTAGTAAAAACCTGAGAAATCCGTCCGTTTTCGTCATTTGTTATCGAATCGACTTAAAGCCAGATGGTCACATAAGCCGCTCTTCTCTCTGAAACGGTTGTACATATCGTCTGCAAAGCTATGTCGCGTGCAGCGGCATGTGGAGACACTAAAATCACCATAGTAGAACACAGATGAAGCATCTAAGTTGATGTAATAGCCAGTAAGAAGTAGTACAATTCAAGTTTTAGGAATCGATTATTGACTTTTTAGCTGGCTTTGTTGCCTTGGACATGAGCTAGGACCTTAAGATTCTGCATGAAAGAGGACTAGCAGCCGAGTTGCACGGGAGAATGTGAAAAGTGTTCATATGTAGTAAAATCATGAGAAATCCGTCCGTTTTCGTCATTTGTTATCGAATCGACTTAAAGCCAGATCGTCACATTGGCCGCTCTTCTCTCTGAAACGGTTGTGCTTATCGTCTGCAAAACTATGTCGCGTGCTGCGGTATGCGGAGAAACTAAAAGCATCGTAGTAGAACACAGATGAAGCTTCTAAGTTGATGTAATAGCCAGTAAGAAGTAGTCCAATCCAAGTTTTAGGTATCGATTATTGACTTTTTAGCTGGCTTTGGTGCCTTGGAAATGAGCTAGGACTTTAAGATTCTGCATAAAAGGAGGACTAGCAGCCCAGTTGCACAGGAGAATGTCAAAAGTGTTCACATGTAGTAAGAACCTGAGACATCCGTCCGTTTTCGTCATTTGTTATCAATCGACTTAAAGCCAGATCGTCACATTGGCCGCTCTTCTCTCTGAAACGGCTGTACTTATCGTCTGCAAAGCTATGTCGCGTGCTGCGGTATGCGGAGGCACTAAAATCACCATAATAGAACTCAGATGAAGCTTCTAAGTTGATGCAATAGCCAATAAGAAGTAGAACAATTCAAGTTTTAGATATCGGTTATTGACTTTTTACCCTTCTTTGGTGCATTGGACACGAGCTAGGAACTTAAGATTTTGCATGAAGGAGGACTAGCAGCCGAGTTGCACGGGAGAATGTGAAAAGTGTTCATATGTAGTAAAAACCTGAGAAATCCGTCCGTTTTCGTCATTTGTTATCGAATCGACTTAAAGCCAGATCGTCACATTGGCCGCTCTTCTCACTGAAACGGTTGTACTTATCGTCTGCAAAGCTATGTCGCGTGCTGCGGTATGCGGAGACACTAAAAGCACCTTAGTAGAACACAGATGAAGCTTCTAAGTTGATGTAATACCTAGTAAGAAGTAGTACAATTCAAGTTTTAGGTATCGATTATTGACTTTTTAGCTGGCTTTGGTGCCTTGGACATGAGCTAGGACCTTAAGATTCTGCATAAAAGGAGGACTAGCAGCCGAGTTGCACGGGAGAATGTGAAAAGTGTTCATATGTAGTAAAAACCTGAGAAATCCGTCCGTTTTCGTCATTTGTTAACGAATCGACTTAAAGCCAGATCGTCACATTGGCCGCTCTTCTCTCTGAAACGGTTGTACTTATCGTCTGCAAAGCTATGTCGCGTGTTGCCGTAGGCGGAAACAGTAAAAGCACCATAGTAGAACACAGATGAAGCTTCTACGCTGATGTAATAGCCAGTAAGAAGTAGTCCAATTCAAGATGTAGGTATCGATTATTGACTTTTTAGCTGGCTTTGGTGCCTTGGACATGAGCTAGGACTTTAAGATTCTGCATAAAAGGAGGACTAGCAGCCCAGTTGCACGGGAGAATGTGAAAAGTGTTCATATGTAGTAAAAACCTGAGAAATCCGTCCGTTTTCGTCATTTGTTATCGAATCGACTTAAAGCCAGATCGTCAAATTGGCCGCTCTTCTCTCTGTAACGGTTGTACTTATCGTCTGCAAGGCTATGTCGCGTGCTGCGGTATGCGGAGACACTAAAATCACCATAGTAGAACACAGATGAAGCTTCTAAGTTGATGCAATAGCCAGTAAGAAGTAGAACAATTCAAGTTTTAGGTATCGATTATTGACTTTTTAGCTGGCTTTAGTGCCTTGGACATGACCTAGGACCTCAAGATTCTGCATGAAAGGAGGACTAGCAGCCGATTTGCACGGGAGAATGTGAGAAGTGTTCATATGTAGTAAAAACCTGAGAAATCCGTCCGTTTTCGTCATTTGTTATCGAATCGACTTAAAGCCAAATCGTCACATTGGCTACTCTTCTCTCCGAAACGGTTGTACTTATCGACTGCAAAGCTATGTCGCGTGCTGCGGTGTGAGGAGACAGTAAAAGCACCATAGTAGAACACAGATCAAGCTTCTAAGTTGATGTAATAGCCAGTAAGAAGTAGTACAATTCAAGTTATAGGTATTGAATATGGACCTTTTAGCTGGCTTTGGTGCCTTGGACATGAGCTAGGACCTTAAGATTCTGCAGGAATGTGGACTAGCCGCCGAGTTGCACGGGAGAATGTTAAAAGTGTTCATATGTAGTAATAACCTGAGAAATCCGTCCTTTTTCGTCATTTGTTATCGAATCGACTTAAAGCCAGATCGTCACATTGGCCGCTCTTCTCTCTGAAACGGTTGTGCTTATCGTCTGCAAAGCTATGTCGCGTGTTGCCGTAGGCGGAAACAGGAAAAGCACCATAGTAGAACACAGATGAAGCTTCTAAGTTGATGTAATAGCCAGTAATAAGTAGTCCAATTCAAGATTTAGGTATCGATTATTGACTTTTTAGCTGGCTTTCGTGCCTTGGACATGAGCTAGGACTTTAAGATTCTGCATAAAAGGAGGACTAGCAGCCCAGTTGCACAGGAGAATGTCAAAAGTGTTCACATGTAGTAAGAACCTGAGACATCCGTCCGTTTTCGTCATTTGTTATCAATCGACTTAAAGCCAGATCGTCACATTGGCCGCTCTTCTCTCTGAAACGGTTGTACTTATCGTCTGCAAAGCTATGTCGCGTGCTGCGGTATGCGGAGACACTAAAATCACCATAATAGAACTCAGATGAAGCTTCTAAGTTGATGCAATAGCCAGTAAGAAGTACAACAATTCAAGTTTTAGATATCTTTTATTGACTTTTTACCCTTCTTTGGTTCATTGGACACGAGCTAGGAACTTAAGATTTTGCATGAAGGAGGACTAGCAGCCGAGTTGCACGGGAGAATGTGAAAAGTGTTCATATGTAGTAAAAACCTGAGAAATCCGTCCGTTTTCGTCATTTGTTATCGAATCGACTTAAAGCCAGATCGTCACATTGGCCGCTCTTCTCACTGAAACGGTTGTACTTATCGTCTGCAAAGCTATGTCGCGTGCTGCGGTATGCGGAGACACTAAAAGCACCTTAGTAGAACACAGATGAAGCTTCTAAGTTGATGTAATACCCAGTAAGAAGTAGTACAATTCAAGTTTTAGGTATCGATTATTGACTTTTTAGCTGGCTTTGGTGCCTTGGACATGAGCTAGGACCTTAAGATTCTGCATAAAAGGAGGACTAGCAGCCGAGTTGCACGGGAGAATGTGAAAAGTGTTCATATGTAGTAAAAACCTGAGAAATCCGTCCGTTTTCGTCATTTGTTATCGAATCGACTTAAAGCCAGATCGTCACATTGGCCGCTCTTCTCTCTGAAACGGTTGTACTTATCGTCTGCAAAGCTATGTCGCGTGTTGCCGTAGGCGGAAACAGTAAAAGCACCATAGTAGAACACAGATGAAGCTTCTACGTTGATGTAATAGCCAGTAAGAAGTAGTCCAATTCAAGATTTAGGTATCGATTATTGAATTTTTAGCTGGCTTTGGTGCCTTGGACATGAGCTAGGACTTTAAGATTCTGCATAAAAGGAGGACTAGCAGCCCAGTTGCACGGGAGAATGTGAAAAGTGTTCATATGTAGTAAAAACCTGAGAAATCCGTCCGTTTTCGTCATTTGTTATCGAATCGACTTAAAGCCAGATCGTCACATTGGCCGCTCTTCTCTCTGAAACGGTTGTACTTATCGTCTGCAAAGCTATGTCGCGTACTGCGGTATGCTGAGACACTAAAAGCACCATAGTAGAACACAGATCAAGCTTCTAAGTTGATGTAATAGCCAGTAAGAAGTAGTACAATTCAAGTTTTAGGTATTGAATATCGACCTTTTAGCTGGCTTTCGTGCCTTGGACATGAGCTAGGACTTTAAGATTCTGAATAAAAGGAGGACTAGCAGCAGAGTTGCACGGGAGAATGTGAAAAGTGTTCATATGTAGTAAAAACCTGAGAAATCCGTCCGTTTTCGTCATTTGTTATCGAATCGACTTAAAGCCAGATCGTCACATTGGCCGCTCTTCTCTCTGAAGCGGTTGTACTTATCGTCTGCAAAGCTATATCGCGTGCTGCGGTATGCGGAGACACTAAAAGCACCATAGTAGAACACAGACGAAGCTTCTAAGTTGGTCTAATAGCCAGTAAGAAGTAGTACAATTCAAGTTTTAGGTATCGATTATTGACTTTTTAACTGGCTTTGGTGCCTTGGCCATGAGCTAGGTCCTTGACATTCTGCATGAAAGGAGGACTAGAAGCCGAGTTGCACGGGAGAATGTGAAAAGTGTTCATATGTAGTAAAAACCTGAGAAATTCGTCCGTTTTCGTCATTTGTTATCGAATCGACTTAAAGCCAGATCGTCACATTGGCCGCTCTTCTCTCTGAAACGGTTGTACTTATCGTCTGCAAACCTATGTCGCGTGCTGCGGTATGCGGAGACACTAAAATCACCATAGTAGAACACAGATGAAGCTTCTAAGTTGATGCAATAGCCAGTAAGAAGTAGAACAATTCAAGTTTTAGGTATCGATTATTGACTTTTTAGCTGGCTTCGGTACCTTGGACATGAGCTAGGACCTTAAGATTCTGCATGAAAGGAGGACTAGCAGCCGAGTTGCACGTGAGAATGTGAAAAGTGTTCATATGTAGTAAAAACCTGAGAAATCCGTCCGTTTTCGTCATTTGTTATCGAATCGACTTAAAGCCAGATCGTCACATTGGCCGCTCTTCTCTCTGAAACGGTTGTACATATCGTCTGCAAAGCTATGTCGCGTGCAGCGGTATGTGGAGACACTAAAATCACCATAGTGGAACACAGATGAAGCATCTAAGTTGATGTAATAGCCAGTAAGAAGTAGTACAATTCAAGTTTTAGGAATCGATTATTGACTTTTAAGCTGGCCTTGGTGCCTTGGACATGAGCTAGGACCTTAAGATTCTGCATGAAAGGAGGACTAGCAGCCGAGTTGCACGGGAGAATGTGAAAAGTGTTCATATGTAGTAAAAACCTGAGAAATCCGTCTGTCTTCGTCATTTGTTATCGAATCGACATAAAGCCAGATCGTCACATTGGCCGCTCTTCTCTCTGAAACGGTTGTACTTATCGTCTGCAAAGCTATGTCGCGTGCTGCGGTGTGAGGAGACAGTAAAAGCACCATAGTAGAACACAGATCAAGCTTCTAAGTTGATGTAATAGCCAGTAAGAAGTAGTACAATTCAAGTTATAGGTATTGAATATGGACCTTTTAGCTGGCTTTGGTGCCTTGGACATGAGCTAGGACCTTAAGATTCTGCATGAAAGGAGGACTAGCAGCCGAGTTGCACGGGAGAATGTGAAAAGTGTTCATATGTAGTAATAACCTGAGAAATCCGTCCTTTTTCGTCATTTGTTATCGAATCGACTTAAAGCCAGATCGTCACATTGGCCGCTCTTCTCTCTGAAACGGTTGTGCTTATCGTCTGCAAAGCTATGTCGCGTGTTGCCGTAGGCGGAAACAGGAAAAGCACCATAGTAGAACACAGATGAAGCTTCTAAGTTGATGTAATAGCCAGTAATAAGTAGTCCAATTCAAGATTTAGGTATCGATTATTGACTTTTTAGCTGGCTTTCGTGCCTTGGACATGAGCTAGGGCTTTAAGATTGTGCATAAAAGGAGGACTAGCAGCCGAGTTGCACGGGAGAATGTGAAAAGTGTTCATATGTAGTAAAAACCTGAGAAATCCGTCCGTTTTCGTTATTTGTTATCGAATCGACTTAAAACCAGATCGTCACATTGGCCGCACTTCTCTCTGAAAAGATTGCACTCATCGTCTGCAAAGCTATGTCGCATGCTGCGGTATGCGGAGACACTAAAAGCACCATAGTAGAACACAGACGAACCTTCTAAGTTGACGTAATAGCCGGTAAGATGTAGTCCAATTCAAGATTTACGTATCGATTATTGACTTTTTAACTGGCTTTGGTGCCTTGGACATGAGCTAGGACCTTGACATTCTGCATGAAAGGAGGACTAGCAGCCGAGTTGCACGGGAGAATGTGAAAATTGTTCATATGTAGTAAAAACCTGAGAAATCCGCCCGTTTTCGTCATTTGTTATCGAATCGACTAAAAGCCAGATGGTCACATAAGCCGCTCTTCTCTCTGAAACGGTTGTACATATCGTCTGCAAAGCTATGTCGCGTGCAGCGGCATGTGGAGACACTAAAATCACCATAGTAGAACACAGATGAAGCATCTAAGTTGATGTAATAGCCAGTAAGAAGTAGTACAATTCAAGTTTTAGGAATCGATTATTGACTTTTTAGCTGGCTTTGTTGCCTTGGACATGAGCTAGGACCTTAAGATTCTGCATGAAAGAGGACTAGCAGCCGAGTTGCACGGGAGAATGTGAAAAGTGTTCATATGTAGTAAAATCATGAGAAATCCGTCCGTTTTCGTCATTTGTTATCGAATCGACTTAAAGCCAGATTTCCACATTGGCCGCTCTTCTCTCTGAAACGGTTGTACTTATCGTCTGCAAACCTATGTCGCGTGCTGCGGTATGCTAAGACACTAAAGGCACCATAGTAGAACACAGATCAAGCTTCTAAGTTTATGTAATAGCCAGTAAGAAGTAGCACAATTCAAGTTTTAGGTAATGAATATGGAACTTTTAGCTGGCTTTGGTGCCTTGGACATGAGCTAGGACCTTGAGATTCTGACTGAAAGGAGGACTAGCAGCCGAGTTGCACGGGAGAATGTGAAAAGTGTTCATATGTAGTAAAAACCTGAGAAATCCGTCCTTTTTCGTCATTTGTTATCGAATCGACTTAAAGCCAGATCGTCACATTGGCCGCTCTTCTCTCTGAAACGGTTGTGCTTATCGTCTGCAAAACTATGTCGCGTGCTGCGGTATGCGGAGAAACTAAAAGCATCGTAGTAGAACACAGATGAAGCTTCTAAGTTGATGTAATAGCCAGTAAGAAGTAGTCCAATCCAAGTTTTAGGTATCGATTATTGACTTTTTAGCTGGCTTTGGTGCCTTGGAAATGAGCTAGGACTTTAAGATTCTGCATAAAAGGAGGACTAGCAGCCCAGTTGCACAGGAGAATGTCAAAAGTGTTCACATGTAGTAAGAACCTGAGACATCCGTCCGTTTTCGTCATTTGTTATCAATCGACTTAAAGCCAGATCGTCACATTGGCCGCTCTTCTCTCTGAAACGGCTGTACTTATCGTCTGCAAAGCTATGTCGCGTGCTGCGGTATGCGGAGACACTAAAATCACCATAATAGAACTCAGATGAAGCTTCTAAGTTGATGCAATAGCCAATAAGAAGTAGAACAATTCAAGTTTTAGATATCGGTTATTGACTTTTTACCCTTCTTTGGTGCATTGGACACGAGCTAGGAACTTAAGATTTTGCATGAAGGAGGACTAGCAGCCGAGTTGCACGGGAGAATGTGAAAAGTGTTCATATGTAGTAAAAACCTGAGAAATCCGTCCGTTTTCGTCATTTGTTATCGAATCGACTTAAAGCCAGATCGTCACATTGGCCGCTCTTCTCACTGAAACGGTTGTACTTATCGTCTGCAAAGCTATGTCGCGTGCTGCGGTATGCGGAGACACTAAAAGCACCTTAGTAGAACACAGATGAAGCTTCTAAGTTGATGTAATACCCAGTAAGAAGTAGTACAATTCAAGTTTTAGGTATCGATTATTGACTTTTTAGCTGGCTTTGGTGCCTTGGACATGAGCTAGGACCTTAAGATTCTGCATAAAAGGAGGACTAGCAGCCGAGTTGCACGGGAGAATGTGAAAAGTGTTCATATGTAGTAAAAACCTGAGAAATCCGTCCGTTTTCGTCATTTGTTATCGAATCGACTTAAAGCCAGATCGTCAAATTGGCCGCTCTTCTCTCTGAAACGGTTGTACTTATCGTCTGCAAAGCTATGTCGCGTGTTGCCGTAGGCGGAAACAGTAAAAGCACCATAGTAGAACACAGATGAAGCTTCTACGTTGATGTAATAGCCAGTAAGAAGTAGTCCAATTCAAGATTTAGGTATCGATTATTGACTTTTTAGCTGGCTTTGGTGCCTTGGACATGAGCTAGGACTTTAAGATTCTGCATAAAAGGAGGACTAGCAGCCCAGTTGCACGGGAGAATGTGAAAAGTGTTCATATGTAGTAAAAACCTGAGAAATCCGTCCGTTTTCGTCATTTGTTATCGAATCGACTTAAAGCCAGATCGTCAAATTGGCCGCTCTTCTCTCTGTAACGGTTGTACTTATCGTCTGCAAGGCTATGTCGCGTGCTGCGGTATGCGGAGACACTAAAATCACCATAGTAGAACACAGATGAAGCTTCTAAGTTGATGCAATAGCCTGTAAGAAGTAGAACAATTCAAGTTTTAGGTAACGATTATTGACTTTTTAGCTGGCTTTAGTGCCTTGGACATGACCTAGGACCTCAAGATTCTGCATGAAAGGAGGACTATCAGCCGAGTTGCACGGGAGAATGTGAAAAGTGTTCATATGTAGTAAAAACCTGAGAAATCCGTCCGTTTTCGTCATTTGTTATCGAATCGACTTAAAGAAAAATCGTCACATTGGCTACTCTTCTCTCTGAAACGGTTGTACTTATCGACTGCAAAGCTATGTCGCATGCTGCGATATGCGGAGAAACTAAAACCACCGTAGTAGAACACAGATGAAGCTTCTAAGTTGATGTAATAGCCAGTAAGAAGTAGTACAATTCAAGTTTTAGATATCGATTATTGACTTTTTAGCTGGCTTTGGTGCCTTGGACATGAGCTATGACTTAAAGATTCTGCATAAAAGGAGGACTAGCAGCCCAGTTGCACGGGAGAATGTCAAAAGTGTTCACATGTAGTAAAAACCTGAGACATCCGTCCGTTTTCGTCATTTGTTATTGAATCGGCTTAAAGCCAGATCGTCACATTGGCCGCTCTTCTTTCTGAAACGGTTGTACTTATCGTCTGCAAATCTATGTCGCGTACTGCGGTATGCTGAGACACTAAAAGAACCATAGTAGAACACAGATGAAGTATCTAAGTTGATGTAATAGCCAGTAAGAAGTAGTACAATTCAAGTTTTAGGAATCGATTATTGACCTTTTAGCTGGCTTTGGTGCCTTGGACATGAGCTAGGACCTTAAGATTCTGCATGAAAGGAGGACTAGCAGCCGAGTTGCACGGGAGAATGTGAAAAGTGTTCATATGTAGTAAAAACCTGAGAAATCTGTCCGTTCTCGTCATTTGTTATCGAATCGACTTAAAGCCAGATCGTCACATTGGCCGCTCTTCTCTCTGAAACGGTTGTACTTATCGTCTGCAAAGCTATGTCGCGTGCTGCGGTATTCGGAGACACTAAAAGCACCACAGTAGAACACAGATGAAGCTCCTAAGATGACGTAATAGCCAGTAAGAAGTAGTACATTTCAAGTTTTAGGTATCGGTTATTGACTTTTTAGCTGGCTTTGGTGCCTTGGACATGAGCTACGACCTTAAGATTCTGCATGAAAGGAGGACTAGCAGCCGAGTTGCACGGGAGACTGTGAAAAGTGTTCATATGTAGTAAAAACCTGAGAAATCCGTCCGTTTTCGTCATTTGTTATCGAATCGACTTCAAGCCAGATCGTCACATTTTCCGCTGTTCTCTCTGAAACGGTTGTACTTATCGTCTGCAAAGCTATGTCGCGTGCTGCGGTATGCGGAGACACTAAAATCACCATAGTAGAACACAGATGAAGCTTCTAAGTTGTTGCAATAGCCAGTAAGAAGTAGAACAATTCAAGTTTTAGGTATCGATTATTGACTTTTTAGCTGGCTTCGGTACCTTGGACATGAGCTAGGACCTTAAGATTCTGCATGAAAGGAGGACTAGCAGCCGAGTTGCACGAGGGAATGTAAAAAGTGTTCATATGTAGTAAAAACCTGAGAAATCCGTCCGTTTTCGTCATTTGTTATCGAATCGACTTAAAGCCAGATCGTCACATTGGCCGCTCTTCTCTCTGAAACGGTTGTACTTATCGTCTGCAAAGCTATGTCGCGTGCTGCGGTATGCTGAGACACTAAAAGCACCATAGTAGAACACAGATGAAGCTTCTAAGTTGATGTAATAGCCAGTAAGAAGTAGTATAATTCAAGTTTTAGGTATCGATTATTGACTTTTTAGCTGCTTTTGGTGCCTTGGACATGAGCTAGGACCTTGACATTCTGCATGAAAGAAGGACTAGCAGCCGAGTTGCACGGGAGACTGTGAAAAGTTTTCATATGTAGTAAAAACCTGAGAAATCCGTCCGTTTTCGTCATTTGTTATCGAATCGACTTAAAGCCAAATCGTCACATTGGCTACTCTTCTCTCTGAAACGGTTGTACTTATCGTCTGCAAAGCTATGTCGCGTGCTGCGGTATGTGGAGACACTAAAAGCACCATAGTAGAATACAGATGAAGCTTCTAAGTTGATGTAATAGCCAGTAAGAAGTAGTAGAATTCAAGTTTTAGGTATCGATTATTGACTTTTTAGCTGGCTTTCGTGCCTTGGACATGAGCAAGGACCTTAAGATTCTGCATGAAAGGAGGACTAGCAGCCGAGTTGCACGGGAGAATGTGAAAAGTGTTCATATGTAGTAAAAACCTGAGAAATCCGTCCGTTTTCATCATTTGTTATCGAATCGACTTAAAGCCACATCGTCACATTGGCCGCTCTTCTCTCTGAAACGGTTGTGCTTATCGACTGCAAAACTATGTCGCGTGCTGCGATATGCGGAGAAACTAAAAGCACCGTAGTAGAACACAGTTGAAGCTTCTACGTTGATGTAATAGCCAGTAAGAAGTAGTACAATTCAAGTTTTAGATATCGATTATTGACTTTTTAGCTGGCTTTGGTGCCTTGGACATGAGCTATGACTTAAAGATTCTGCATAAAAGGAGGACTAGCAGCCCAGTTGCACGGGAGAATGTCAAAAGTGTTCACATGTAGTAAAAACCTGAGACATCCGTCCGTTTTCGTCATTTGTTATTGAATCGGCTTAAAGCCAGATCGTCACATTGGCCGCTCTTCTTTCTGAAACGGTTGTACTTATCGTCTGCAAATCTATGTCGCGTACTGCGGTATGCTGAGACACTAAAAGAACCATAGTAGAACACAGATGAAGCATCTAAGTTGATGTAATAGCCAGTAAGAAGTAGTACAATTCAAGTTTTAGGAATCGATTATTGACCTTTTAGCTGGCTTTGGTGCCTTGGACATGAGCTAGGACCTTAAGATTCTGCATGAAAGGAGGACTAGCAGCCGAGTTGCACGGGAGAATGTGAAAAGTGTTCATATGTAGTAAAAACCTGAGAAATCTGTCCGTTCTCGTCATTTGTTATCGAATCGACTTAAAGCCAGATCGTCACATTGGCCGCTCTTCTCTCTGAAACGGTTGTACTTATCGTCTGCAAAGCTATGTCGCGTGCTGCGGTATTCGGAGACACTAAAAGCACCACAGTAGAACACAGATGAAGCTTCTAAGATGACGTAATAGCCAATAGAAGTAGTACATTTCAAGTTTTAGGTATCGGTTATTGACTTTTTAGCTGGCTTTGGTGCCTTGGACATGAGCTACGACCTTAAGATTCTGCATGAAAGGAGGACTAGCAGCCGAGTTGCACGGGAGAATGTGAAAAGTGTTCATATGTAGTAAAAACCTGAGAAATCCGTCCGTTTTTGTCATTTGTTATCGAATCGACTTCAAGCCAGATCGTCACATTTTCCGCTCTTCTCTCTGAAACGGTTGTACTTATCGTCTGCAAAGCTATGTCGCGTGCTGCGGTATGCGGAGACACTAAAATCACCATAGTAGAACACAGATGAAGCTTCTAAGTTGTTGCAATAGCCAGTAAGAAGTAGAACAATTCAAGTTTTAGGTATCGATTATTGACTTTTTAGCTGGCTTCTGTACCTTGGACATGAGCTAGGACCTTAAGATTCTGCATGAAAGGAGGACTAGCAGCCGAGTTGCACGAGAGAATGTAAAAAGTGTTCATATGTAGTAAAAACCTGAGAAATCCGTCCGTTTTCGTCATTTGTTATCGAATCGACTTAAAGCCAGATCGTCACATTGGCCGCTCTTCTCTCTGAAACGGTTGTACTTATCGTCTGCAAAGCTATGTCGCGTGCTGCGGTATGTGGAGACACTAAAAGCACCATAGTAGAATACAGATGAAGCTTCTAAGTTGATGTAATAGCCAGTAAGAAGTAGTAGAATTCAAGTTTTAGGTATCGATTATTGACTTTTTAGCTGGCTTTCGTGCCTTGGACATGAGCAAGGACCTTAAGATTCTGCATGAAAGGAGGACTAGCAGCCGAGTTGCACGGGAGAATGTGATAAGTGTTCATATGTAGTAAAAACCTGAGAAATCCGTCCGTTTTCATCATTTGTTATCGAATCGACTTAAAGCCACATCGTCACATTGGCCGCTCTTCTCTCTGAAACGGTTGTGCTTCTCGACTGCAAAACTATGTCGCGTGCTGCGATATGCGGAGAAACTAAAAGCACCGTAGTAGAACACAGATGAAGCTTCTACGTTGATGTAATAGCCAGTAAGAAGTAGTCCAATTCAAGTTTTAGGTATAGATTATTGACTTTTTAGCTGGCTTTGGGGCCTTGGACATGAGCTAGGACCTTAAGATCCTGCATGAAAGGAGGACTAGCAGCCGAGTTACACGGGAGAGTGTGAGAAGTGTTCATATGTAGTAAAAACCTGAGAATTCCGTCCGTTTTCGTCATTTGTTATCGAATCGACTTAAAGCCAGATCGTCACATTGGAAGCTCTTCTCTCTGAAACGGTTGTACTTATCGTCTGCAAAGCTATGTCTCGTGTTGCCGTAGGCGGAAACAGGAAAAGCACCATAGTAGAACACAGATGAAGCTTCTAAGTTGATGTAATAGCCAGTAAGAAGTAGCCCAATTCAAGATTTAGGTATCGATTATTGACTTTTTAGCTGGCTTTGGTGCCTTGGACATGAGCTAGGACTTTAAGATTCTGCATAAAAGGAGGACTAGCAGCCCAGTTGCACGGGAGAATGTGAAAAGCGTTCATATGTAGTGAAAACCTAAGAAATCCGTCCGTTTGCGTCATTTGTTATCGAATCGACTTAAAGCCAGATCGTCACATTGGCCGCTCCTCTCTCTGAAACGGTTGTACTTATCGTCTGCAAAGCTATGTCGCGTGCTTAGGTATGCGGAGACACTAAAAGCACCATAGTAGAACACAGATCAAGCTTCTAAGTTTATGTAATAGCCAGTAAGAAGTAGCACAATTCAAGTTTTAGGTAATGAATATGGAACTTTTAGCTGGCTTTGGTGCCTTGGACATGAGCTAGGACCTTGAGATTCTGACTGAAAGGAGGACTAGCAGCCGAGTTGCACGGGAGAATGTGAAAAGTGTTCATATGTAGTAAAAACCTGAGAAATCCGTCCGTTTTCGTCATTTGTTATCGAATCGACTTAAAGCCAGATCGTCACATTGGCCGCTCTTCTCTCTGAAACGGTTGTGCTTATCGTCTGCAAAACTATGTCGCGTGCTGCGGTATGCGGAGAAACTAAAAGCATCGTAGTAGAACACAGATGAAGCTTCTAAGTTGATGTAATAGCCAGTAAGAAGTAGTCCAATGCAAGTTTTAGGTATCGATTATTGACTTTTTAGCTGGCTTTGGTGCCTTGGAAATGAGCTAGGACTTTAAGATTCTGCATAAAAGGAGGACTAGCAGCCCAGTTGCACAGGAGAATGTCAAAAGTGTTCACATGTAGTAAGAACCTGAGACATCCGTCCGTTTTCGTCATTTGTTATCAATCGACTTAAAGCCAGATCGTCACATTGGCCGCTCTTCTCTCTGAAACGGTTGTACTTATCGTCTGCAAAGCTATGTCGCGTGCTGCGGTATGCGGAGACACTATAATCACCATAATAGAACTCAGATGAAGCTTCTAAGTTGATGCAATAGCCAGTAAGAAGTAGAACAATTCAAGTTTTAGATATCGGTTATTGACTTTTTACCCTTCTTTGGTGCATTGGACACGAGCTAGGAACTTAAGATTTTGCATGAAGGAGGACTAGCAGCCGAGTTGCACGGGAGAATGTGAAAAGTGTTCATATGTAGTAAAAACCTGAGAAATCCGTCCGTTTTCGTCATTTGTTATCGAATCGACTTAAAGCCAGATCGTCACATTGGCCGCTCTTCTCACTGAAACGGTTGTACTTATCGTCTGCAAAGCTATGTCGCGTGCTGCGGTATGCGGAGACACTAAAAGCACCTTAGTAGAACACAGATGAAGCTTCTAAGTTGATTTATTACCCAGTAAGAAGTAGTACAATTCAAGTTTTAGGTATCGATTATTGACTTTTTAGCTGGCTTTGGTGCCATGGACATGAGCTAGGACCTTAAGATACTGCATAAAAGGAGGACTAGCAGCCGCGTTGCACGGGAGAATGTGAAAAGTGTTCATATATAGTAAAAACCTGAGAAATCCGTCCGTTTTCGTCATTTGTTATCGAATCGACTTAAAGCCAGATCGTCACATTGGCCGCTCTTCTCTCTGAAACGGTTGTACTTATCGTCTGCAAAGCTATGTCGCGTGTTGCCGTAGGCGGAAACAGTAAAAGCACCATAGTAGAACACAGATGAAGCTTCTACGTTGATGTAATAGCCTGTAAGAAGTAGTCCAATTCAAGATTTAGGTATCGATTATTGACTTTTTAGCTGGCTTTGGTGCCTTGGACATGAGCTAGGACTTTAAGATTCTGCATAAAAGGAGGACTAGCAGCCCAGTTGCACGGGAGAATGTGAAAAGTGTTCATATGTAGTAAAAACCTGAGAAATCCGTCCGTTTTCGTCATTTGTTATCGAATCGACTTAAAGCCAGATCGTCAAATTGGCCGCTCTTCTCTCTGTAACGGTTGTACTTATCGTCTGCAAGGCTATGTCGCGTGCTGCGGTATGCGGAGACACTAAAATCACCATAGTAGAACACAGATGAAGCTTCTAAGTTGATGCAATAGCCAGTACGAAGTAGAACAATTCAAAATTTTAGGTATCGATTATTGACTTTTTAGCTGGCTTTAGTGCCTTGGACATGACCTAGGACCTCAAGATTCTGCATGAAAGGAGGACTAGCAGCCGATTTGCACGGGAGAATGTGAGAAGTGTTCATATGTAGTAAAAACCTTAGAAATCCGTCCGTTTTCGTCATTTGTTATCGAATCGACATAAAGCCAGATCGTCACATTGGCCGCTCTTCTCTCTGAAACGGTTGTACTTATCGTCTGGAAAGCTATGTCGCCTGCTGCGGTAAGCTGAGACACTAAAAGCACCATAGTAGAACACAGATCAAGGTTCTAAGTTGATGTAATAGCCAGTAAGAAGTAGTACAATTCAAGTTTTAGGTATTGAATATGGACCTCTTAGCTGGCTTTGGTGCCTTGGACATGAGCCAGGACCTTAAGATTCTGCATGAAAGGAAGACTAGCAGCCGAGTTGCACGGGAGAATGTGAAAAGTGTTCATATGTAGTAATAACCTGAGAAATCCTTCCTTTTTCGTCATTTGCTATCGAATCGACATAAAGCCAGATCGTCACGTTGGCCGCTCTTCTCTCTGAAACGGTTGTGCTTACCGTCTGCAAAGCTATGTCGCGTGTTCCGTAGGCGGAAACAGGAAAAGCACCATAGTAGAATACAGATGAAGCTTCTAAGTTGATGTAATAGCCAGTAAGAAGTAGAACAATTCAAGTTTTAGGTATCGATTATTGACTTTTTAGCTGGCTTTGGTGCCTTGGACATGAGCTAGGACCTTTACATTCTGCATGAAAGAAGGACTAGCAGCCGAGTTGCACGGGAGACTGTGAAAAGTTTTCATATGTAGTAAAAACCTGAGAAATCCGTCCTTCTTCGTCATTTGTTATCGAATCGACTTAAAGCCAAATCGTCACATTGGCTACTCTTCTCTCTGAAACGGTTGTACTTATCGTCTGCAAAGCTATGTCGCGTGCTGCGGTATGCTGAGACACTAAAAGCACCATAGTAGAACACAGATGAAGCTTCTAAGTTGATGTAATAGCCAGTCAGAAGTAGTACAATTCAAGTTTTAGGTATCGATTATTGACTTTTTAGCTGGCTTTGGTGCCTTGGACATGAGCTAGGACCTTAACATTCTGCATGAAAGAAGGACTAGCAGCCGAGTTGCACGGGAGACTGTGAAAAGTTTTCATATGTAGTAAAAACCTGAGAAATCCGTCCGTTTTCGTCATTTGTTATCGAATCGACTTAAAGCCAAATCGTCACATTGGCTACTCTTCTCTCTGAAACGGTTGTACTTATCGACTGCAAAGCTATGTCGCGTGCTGCGGTATGTGGAGACACTAAAAGCACCATAGTAGAACACAGATGAAGCTTCTAAGTTGATGTAATAGCCAGTAAGAAGTAGTAGAATTCAAGTTTTAGGTATCGATTATTGACTTTTTAGCTGGCTTTCGTGCATTGGACATGAGCAAGGACCGTAAGATTCTGCATGAAAGGAGGACTATCAGCCGAGTTGCACGGGAGAATGTGAAAAGTGTTCATATGTAGTAAAAACCTGAGAAATCCGTCCGTTTTCGTCATTTGTTATCGAATCGACTTAAAGCCACATCGTCACATTGGCCGCTCTTCTCTCTGAAACGGTTGTGCTTATCGAGTGCAAAACTATGTCGCATGCTGCGATATGCGGAGAAACTAAAAGCACCGTAGTAGAACACAGATGAAGCTTCTAAGTTGATGTAATAGCCAGTAAGAAGTAGTACAATTCAAGTTTTAGATATCGATTATTGACTTTTTAGCTGGCTTTGGTGCCTTGGACATGAGCTATGAGTTAAAGATTCTGCATAAAAGGAGGACTAGCAGCCCAGTTGCACGGGAGAATGTGAAAAGTGTTCACATGTAGTAAAAACCTGAGACATCCGTCCGTTTTCGTCATTTGTTATTGAATCGGCTTAAAGCCAGATCGTCACACTGGCCGCTCTTCTTTCTGAAACGGTTGTACTTATCGTCTGCAAATCTATGTCGCGTACTGCGGTATGCTGAGACACTAAAAGAACCATAGTAGAACACAGATGAAGCCTCTAAGTTGATGTAATAGCCAGTAAGAAGTAGTACAATTCAAGTTTTAGGAATCGATTATTGACCTTTTAGCTGGCTTTGGTGCCTTGGACATGAGGTAGGACCTTAAGATTCTGCATGAAAGGAGGACTAGCAGCCGAGTTGCACGGGAGACTGTGAAAAGTTTTCATATGTAGTAAAAACCTGAGAAATCCGTCCTTCTTCGTCATTTGTTATCGAATCGACTTAAAGCCAAATCGTCACATTGGCTACTCTTCTCTCTGAAACGGTTGTACTTATCGTCTGCAAAGCTATGTCGCGTGCTGCGGTATGCTGAGACACTAAAAGCACCATAGTAGAACACAGATGAAGCTTCTAAGTTGATGTAATAGCCAGTCAGAAGTAGTACAATTCAAGTTTTAGGTATCGATTATTGACTTTTTAGCTGGCTTTGGTGCCTTGGACATGAGCTAGGACCTTTACATTCTGCATGAAAGAAGGACTAGCAGCCGAGTTGCACGGGAGACTGTGAAAAGTTTTCATATGTAGTAAAAACCTGAGAAATCCGTCCATTTTCGTCATTTGTTATCGAATCGACTTAAAGCCACATCGTCACATTGGCCGCTCTTCTCTCTGAAACGGTTGTGCTTATCGAGTGCAAAACTATGTCGCATGCTGCGATATGCGGAGAAACTAAAAGCACCGTAGTAGAACACAGATGAAGCTTCTAAGTTGATGTAATAGCCAGTAAGGAGTAGCCCAATTCAAGATTTAGGTATCGATTATTGACTTTTTAGCAGGCTTTGGTGCCTTGGACATGAGGTAGGACCTTAAGATTCTGCATGAAAGGAGGACTAGCAGCCGAGTAGCACGGGAGAATGTGAAAAGTGTTCATATGTAGTAAAAACCTAAGAAATCCGTCCGTTTGCGTCATTTGTTATCGAATCGACTTAAAGCCAGATCGTCACATTGGCCGCTCCTCTCTCTGAAACGGTTGTACTTATCGTCTGCAAAGCTATGTCGCGTGCTGCGGTATGCGGAGACACTAAAAGCACCATAGTAGAACACAGATCAAGCTTCTAAGTTTATGTAATAGCCAGTAAGAAGTAGCACAATTCAAGTTTTAGATAATGAATATGGAACTTTTAGCTGGCTTTGGTGCCTTGGACATGAGCTAGGACCTTGAGATTCTGACTGAAAGGAGGACTAGCAGCCGAGTTGCACGGGAGAATGTGAAAAGTGTTCATATGTAGTAAAAACCTGAGAAATCCGTCCTTTTTCGTCATTTGTTATCGAATCGACTTAAAGCCAGATCGTCACATTGGCCGCTCTTCTCTCTGAAACGGTTGTGCTTATCGTCTTCAAAACTATGTCGCGTGCTGCGGTATGCGGAGAAACTAAAAGCATCGTGGTAGAACACAGATGAAGCTTCTAAGTTGATGTAATAGCCAGTAAGAAGTAGTCCAATTCAAGTTTTAGGTATCGATTATTGACTTTTTAGCTGGCTTTGGTGCCTTGGACATGAGCTAGGACTTTAAGATTCTGCATAAAAGGAGGACTAGCAGCCCAGTTGCACAGGAGAATGTCAAAAGTGTTCACATGTAGTAAGAACCTGAGACATCCGTCCGTTTTCGTCATTTGTTATCAATCGACTTAAAGCCAGATCGTCACATTGGCCGCTCTTCTCTCTGAAACGGTTGTACTTATCGTCTGCAAAGCTATGTCGCGTGCTGCGGTATGCGGAGACACTAAAATCACCATAATAGAACTCAGATGAAGCTTCTAAGTTGATGCAATAGCCAGTAAGAAGTAGAACAATTCAAGTTTTAGATATCGGTTATTGACTTTTTACCCTTCTTTGGTGCATTGGACACGAGCTAGGAACTTAAGATTTTGCATGAAGGAGGACTAGCAGCCGAGTTGCACGGGAGAATGTGAAAAGTGTTCATATGTAGTAAAAACCTGAGAAATCCGCCCGTTTTCGTCATTTGTTATCGAATCGACTTAAAGCCAGATCGTCACATTGGCCGCTCTTCTCACTGAAACGGTTGTACTTATCGTCTGCAAAGCTATGTCGCGTGCTGCGGTATGCGGAGACACTAAAAGCACCTTAGTAGAACACAGATGAAGCTTCTAAGTTGATGTAATACCCAGTAAGAAGTAGTACAATTCAAGTTTTAGGTATCGATTATTGACTTTTTAGCTGGCTTTGGTGCCTTGGACATGAGCTAGGACCTTAAGATTCTGCATAAAAGGAGGACTAGCAGCCGCGTTGCACGGGAGAATGTGAAAAGTGTTCATATGTAGTAAAAACCTGAGAAATCCGTCCGTTTTCGTCATTTGTTATCGAATCGACTTAAAGCCAGATCGTCACATTGGCCGCTCTTCTCTCTGAAACGGTTGTACTTATCGTCTGCAAAGCTATGTCGCGTGTTGCCGTAGGCGGAAACAGTAAAAGCACCATAGTAGAACACAGATGAAGCTTCTACGTTGATGTAATAGCCAGTAAGAAGTAGTCCAATTCAAGATTTAGGTATCGATTATTGACTTTTTAGCTGGCTTTGGTGCCTTGGACATGAGCTAGGACTTTAAGATTCTGCATAAAAGGAGGACTAGCAGCCCAGTTGCACGGGAGAATGTGAAAAGTGTTCATATGTAGTAAAAACCTGAGAAATCCGTCCGTTTTCGTCATTTGTTATCGAATCGACATAAAGCCAGATCGTCACATTGGCCGCTCTTCTCTCTGAAACGGTTGTACTTATCGTCTGGAAAGCTATGTCGCGTGCTGCGGTAAGCTGAGACACTAAAAGCACCATAGTAGAACACAGATCAAGGTTCTAAGTTGATGTAATAGCCAGTAAGAAGTAGTACAATTCAAGTTTTAGGTATTGAATATGGACCTCTTAGCTGGCTTTGGTGCCTTGGACATGAGCTAGGACCTTAAGATTCTGCATGAAAGGAAGACTAGCAGCCGAGTTGCACGGGAGAATGTGAAAAGTGATCATATGTAGTAATAACCTGAGAAATCCTTCCTTTTTCGTCATTTGCTATCGAATCGACATAAAGCCAGATCGTCACATTGGCCGCTCTTCTCTCTGAAACGGTTGTGCTTACCGTCTGCAAAGCTATGTCGCGTGTTGCCGTAGGCGGAAACAGGAAAAGCACCATAGTAGAATACAGATGAAGCTTCTAAGTTGATGTAATAGCCAGTAATAAGTAGTCCAATTCAAGATTTAGGTACCGATTATTGACTTTTTGCTTGCTTTCGTGCCTTGGACATAAGCCAGGACTTTAAGATTCTGCATAAAAGGAGGACTAGCAGCCCAGTTGCACGGGAGAATGTGAAAAGTGTTCATATGTAATAAAAACCTGAGAAATCCGTTATCGTCATTTGTTATCGAATCGACTTAAAGCCAGATCGTCACATTGGCCGCTCTTCTCTCTGAAACGGTTGTACTTATCGTCTGCAAATCTATGTCGCGTGCTGCGGTATGCGGAGACACTAAAATCACCATAGTAGAACACGGATGAAGCTTCTAAGATGATGCAATAGCCAGTAAGAAGTAGAACAATTCAAGTTTTAGGTATCGATTATTGACTTTTTAGCTGGCTTTGGTGCCTTGGACATGAGCTAGGACCTTTACATTCTGCATGAAAGAAGGACTAGCAGCCGAGTTGCACGGGAGACTGTGAAAAGTTTTCATATGTAGTAAAAACCTGAGAAATCCGTCCTTTTTCGTCATTTGTTATCGAATCGACTTAAAGCCAAATCGTCACATTGGCTGCTCTTCTCTCTGAAACGGTTGTACTTATCGTCTGCAAAGCTATGTCGCGTGCTGCGGTATGCTGAGACACTAAAAGTACCATAGTAGAACACAGATGAAGCTTCTAAGTTGATGTAATAGCCAGTCAGAAGTAGTACAATTCAAGTTTTAGGTATCGATTATTGACTTTTTAGCTGGCTTTGGTGCCTTGGACATGAGCTAGGACCTTTACATTCTGCATGAAAGAAGGACTAGCAGCCGAGTTGCACGGGAGACTGTGAAAAGTTTTCATATGTAGTAAAAACCTGAGAAATCCGTCCGTTTTCGTCATTTGTTATCGAATCGACTTAAAGCCAAATCGTCACATTGGCTACTCTTCTCTCTGAAACGGTTGTACTTATCGACTGCAAAGCTATGTCGCGTGCTGCGGTATGTGGAGACACTAAAAGCACCATAGTAGAATACAGATGAAGCTTCTAAGTTGATGTAATAGCCAGTAAGAAGTAGTAGAATTCAAGTTTTAGGTATCGATTATTGACTTTTTAGCTGGCTTTCGTGCATTGGACATGAGCAAGGACCTTAAGATTCTGCATGAAAGGAGGACTATCAGCCGAGTTGCACGGGAGAATGTGAAAAGTGTTCATATGTAGTAAAAACCTGAGAAATCCGTCCGTTTTCGTCATTTGTTATCGAATCGACTTAAAGCCACATCGTCACAATGGCCGCTCTTCTCTCTGAAACGGTTGTGCTTATCGAGTGCAAAACTATGTCGCATGCTGCGATATGCGGAGAAACTAAAAGCACCGTAGTAGAACACAGATGAAGCTTCTAAGTTCATGTAATAGCCAGTAAGAAGTAGTATAATTCAAGTTTTAGATATCGATTATTGACTTTTTAGCTGGCTTTGGTGCCTTGGACATGAGCTATGACTTAAAGATTCTGCATAAAAGGAGGACTAGCAGCCCAGTTGCACGGGAGAATGTGAAAAGTGTTCACATGTAGTAAAAACCTGAGACATCCGTCCGTTTTCGTCATTTGTTATTGAATCGGCTTAAAGCCAGATCGTCACATTGGCCGCTCTTCTTTCTGAAACGGTTGTACTTATCGTCTGCAAATCTATATCGCGTACTGCGGTATGCTGAGACACTAAAAGAACCATAGTAGAACACAGATGAAGCATCTAAGTTGATGTAATAGCCAGTAAGAAGTAGTACAATTCAAGTTTTAGGAATCGATTATTGACCTTTTAGCTGGCTTTGGTGCCTTGGACATGAGCTAGGACCTTAAGATTCTGCATGAAAGGAGGACTAGCAGCCGAGTTGCACGGGAGAATGTGAAAAGTGTTCATATGTAGTAAAAACCTGAGAAATCGGTCCGTTCTCGTCATTTGTTATCGAATCGACTTAAATCCAGATCGTCACATTGGCCGCTCTTCTCTCTGAAACGGTTGTACTTATCGTCTGCAAAGCTATGTCGCGTGCTGCGGTATGCGGAGACACTAAAATCACCATAGTAGAACACAGATGAAGCATCTAAGTTGATGTAATAGCCAGTAAGAAGTAGTACAATTCAAGTTTTACGTATCGATTATTGACTTTTTAGCTGGCTTTTGCCTTGGACATGAGCTAGGACTTTAAGATTCTGCATAAAAGGAGGACTAGCAGCCCAGTTGCACGGGAGAATGTGAAAAGTGTTCACATGTAGTAAAAACCTGAGACATCCGTCCGTTTTCGTCATTTGTTATTGAATCGACTTAAAGTCAGATCGTCACATTGGCCGCTCTTCTCTCTGAAACGGTTGTACTTATCGTCTACAAAGCTATGTCGCGTACTGCTGTATTCGGAGACACTAAAAGCACCACAGTAGAACACAGATGAAGCTCCTAAGATGACGTAATAGCCAGTAAGAAGAAGTACATTTCAAGTTTTAGGTATCGTTTATTGACTTTTTAGCTTGCTTTGGTGCCTTGGACATGAGCTAGGACCTTAAGATTCTGCAAGAAAGGAGGACTAGCAGCCGAGTTGCACGGGAGAATGTGAAAAGTGTTCATATGTAGTAAAAACCTGAGAAATCCGTCCGTTTTCGTCATTTGTTATCGAATCGACTTCAAGCCAGATCGTCACATTTTCCGCTCTTCTCTCTGAAACGGTTGTACTTATCGTCTGCAAAGCTATGTCGCGTGCTGCGGTATGCGGAGACACTAAAATCACCATAGTAGAACACAGATGAAGCTTCTAAGTTGTTGCAATAGCCAGTAAGAAGTAGAACAATTCAAGTTTTAGGTATCGATTATTGACTTTTTAGCTGGCTTCGGTACCTTGGACATGAGCTAGGACCTTAAGATTCTGTATGAAAGGAGAACTAGCAGCCGAGTTGCACGAGAGAATGTAAAAAGTGTTCATATGTAGTAAAAACCTGAGAAATCCGTCCGTTTTCGTCATTTGTTATCGAATCGACTTAAAGCCAGATCGTCACATTGGCCGCTCTTCTCTCTGAAACGGTTGTACTTATCGTCTGCAAAGCTATGTCGCGTGCTGCGGTATGCTGAGACACTAAAAGCACCATAGTAGAACACAGATGAAGCTTCTAAGTTGATGTAATAGCCAGTAAGAAGTAGTATAATTCAAGTTTTAGGTATCGATTATTGACTTTTTAGCTGGCTTTGGTGCCTTGGACATGAGCTAGAGCCTTGACATTCTGCATGAAAGAAGGACTAGCAGCCGAGTTGCACGGGAGACTGTGAAAAGTTTTCATATGTAGTAAAAACCTGAGAAATCCGTCCGTTTTCGTCATTTGTTATCGAATCGACTTCAAGCCAAATCGTCACATTGGCTACTCTTCTCTCTGAAACGGTTGTACTTATAGTCTGCAAAGCTATGTCGCGTGCTGCTGTATGTGCAGACACTAAAAGCACCATAGTAGAATACAGATGAAGCTTCTAAGTTGATGTAATAGCCAGTAACAAGTAGTAGAATTCAAGTTTTAGGTATCGATTATTGACTTTTTAGCTGGCTTTCGTGCCTTGGACATGAGCAAGGACCTTAAGATTCTGCATGAAAGGAGGACTAGCAGCCGAGTTGCACGGGAGAATGTGAAAAGTGTTCATATGTAGTAAAAACCTGAGAAATCCGTCCGTTTTCATCATTTGTTATCGAATCGACTTAAAGCCACATCGTCACATTGGCCGCTCTTCTCTCTGAAACGGTTGTGCTTATCTACTGCAAAACTATGTCGCGTGCTGCGATATGCGGAGAAACTAAAAGCACCGTAGTAGAACACAGATGAAGCTTCTAAGTTGATGTAATAGCCAGTAAGAAGTAGTCCAATTCAAGTTTTAGGTATAGATTATTGACTTTTTAGCTGGCTTTGGTGCCTTGGACATGAGCTAGGACCTTAAAATCCTGCATGAAAGGAGGACTAGCTGCCGAGTTGCACGGGAGAATGTGAAAAGTGTTCATATGTAGTAAAAACCTGAGAAATCCGTCCGTTTTCGTCATTTGTTATCGAATCGACTTAAAGCCAGATCGTCACATTGGAAGCTCTTCTCTCTGAAACGGTTGTACTTATCGTCTGCAAAGCTATGTCGCGTGTTGCCGTAGGCGGAAACAGGAAAAGCACCATAGTAGAACACAGATGAAGCTTCTAAGTTGATGTAATAGCCAGTAAGAAGTAGCCCAATTCAAGATTTAGGTATCGATTATTGACTTTTTAGCTGGCTTTGGTGCCTTGGACATGAGCTAGGACTTTAAGATTCTGCATAAAAGGAGGACTAGCAGCCCAGTTGCACGGGAGAATGTGAAATGCGTTCATATGTAGTAAAAACCTGAGAAATCCGTCCGTTTTCGTCATTTGTTATCGAATCGACTTAAAGCCAGATCGTCACATTGGCCGCTCCTCTCTCTGAAACGGTTGTACTTATCGTCTGCAAAGCTATGTCGCGTGCTGCGGTATGCGGAGACACTAAAAGCACCATAGTAGAACACAAACGAAGCTTCTAATTTGATGTAATAGCCAGTAAGAAGTAGTACAATTCAAGTTTTAGGTATCGATTATTGAACTTTTTACTGGCTTTGGTGCCTTGGACATGAGCTAGGACCTTGACATTCTGCATGAAAGGAGGACTAGCAGCCGAGTTGCACTGGAGAATGTGGAAAGTGTTCATATGTAGTAAAAACCTGAGAAATCGGTCCGTTTTCGTCATTTTTTATCGAATCGACTTAAAGCGAGATCGTCACATTGGCCGCTTTTCTCTCTGAAACGGTTGTACTTATCGTCTACAAAGCTATGTCGCGTGCTGCGGTATGTGGAGACACTAAAAGCACCATAGTAGAACACAGATGAAGCTTCTAACTTGATGTAATAGCCAGTAAGAAGTAGTACAATTCAAATTTAAGGTATCGATTATTGACTTTTTAGCTGGCTTTGGTGCCTTGGACATGAGCTAGGACCTTAACATTCTGCATGAAAGGAGGACTAGCAGCCGAGTTGCACGGGAGAATGTGAAAAGTGTTCATATGTAGTAAAAGCCTGAGAAATCCGTCCGTTTTCGTCATTTGTTATCGAATCGACTTAAAGCCAAATCGTCACATTGGCTACTCTTCTCTCTGAAACGGTTGTACTTATCGATTGCAAAGCTATGTCGCGTGCTGCGGTATGTGGAGACACTAAAAGCACCATAGTAGAACACAGATGAAGCTTCTAAGTTGATGTAATAGCCAGTAAGAAGTAGTAGAATTCAAGTTTTAGGTATCGATTATTGACTTTTTAGCTGGCTTTCGTGCATTGGACATGAGCAAGGACCTTAAGATTCTGCATGAAAGGAGGACTATCAGCCGAGTTGCACGGGAGAATGTGAAAAGTGTTCATATGTAGTAAAAACCTGAGAAATCCGTCCGTTTTCGTCATTTGTTATCGAATCGACTTAAAGCCACATCGTCACATTGGCCGCTCTTCTCTCTGAAACGGTTGTGCTTATCGAGTGCAAAACTATGTCGCATGCTGCGATATGCGGAGAAACTAAAAGCACCGTAGTAGAACACAGATGAAGCTTCTAAGTTGATGTAATAGCCAGTAAGAAGTAGTATAATTCAAGTTTTAGATATCGATTATTGACTT
Source organism: Schistocerca gregaria (assembly GCF_023897955.1). Classification (NCBI taxonomy): domain Eukaryota; kingdom Metazoa; phylum Arthropoda; class Insecta; order Orthoptera; family Acrididae; genus Schistocerca; species Schistocerca gregaria. The sequence continues at coordinate 4,390,124 of NW_026061736.1, read as the reverse complement.
TTTAGCTGGCTTTGGTGCCTTGGACATGAGCTATGACTTAAAGATTCTGCATAAAAGGAGGACTAGCAGCCCAGTTGCACGGGAGAATGTGAAAAGTGTTCACATGTAGTAAAAACCTGAGACATCCGTCCGTTTTCGTCATTTGTTATTGAATCGGCTTAAAGCCAGATCGTCACATTGGCCGCTCTTCTTTCTGAAACGGTTGTACTTATCGTCTGCAAATCTATATCGCGTACTGCGGTATGCTGAGACACTAAAAGAACCATAGTAGAACACAGATGAAGCATCTAAGTTGATGTAATAGCCAGTAAGAAGTAGTACAATTCAAGTTTTAGGAATCGATTATTGACCTTTTAGCTGGCTTTGGTGCCTTGGACATGAGCTAGGACCTTAAGATTCTGCATGAAAGGAGGACTAGCAGCCGAGTTGCACGGGAGAATGTGAAAAGTGTTCATATGTAGTAAAAACCTGAGAAATCGGTCCGTTCTCGTCATTTGTTATCGAATCGACTTAAAGCCAGATCGTCACATTGGCCGCTCTTCTCTCTGAAACGGTTGTACTTATCGTCTGCAAAGCTATGTCGCGTGCTGCGGTATGCGGAGACACTAAAATCACCATAGTAGAACACAGATGAAGCATCTAAGTTGATGTAATAGCCAGTAAGAAGTAGTACAATACAAGTTTTACGTATCGATTATTGACTTTTTAGCTGGCTTTTGCCTTGGACATGAGCTAGGACTTTAAGATTCTGCATAAAAGGAGGACTAGCAGCCCAGTTGCACGGGAGAATGTGAAAAGTGTTCACATGTAGTAAAAACCTGAGACATCCGTCCGTTTTCGTCATTTGTTATTGAATCGACTTAAAGTCAGATCGTCACATTGGCCGCTCTTCTCTCTGAAACGGTTGTACTTATCGTCTACAAAGCTATGTCGCGTACTGCTGTATTCGGAGACACTAAAAGCACCGTAGTAGAACACAGATGAAGCTCCTAAGATGACGTAATAGCCAGTAAGAAGAAGTACATTTCAAGTTTTAGGTATCGTTTATTGACTTTTTAGCTGGCTTTGGTGCCTTGGACATGAGCTAGGACCTTAAGATTCTGCAAGAAAGGAGGACTAGCAGCCGAGTTGCACGGGAGAATGTGAAAAGTGTTCATATGTAGTAAAAACCTGAGAAATCCGTCCGTTTTCGTCATTTGTTATCGAATCGACTTCAAGCCAGATCGTCACATTTTCCGCTCTTCTCTCTGAAACGGTTGTACTTATCGTCTGCAAAGCTATGTCGCGTGCTGCGGTATGCGGAGACATTAAAATCACCATAGTAGAACACAGATGAAGCTTCTAAGTTGTTGCAATAGCCAGTAAGAAGTAGAACAATTCAAGTTTTAGGTATCGATTATTGACTTTTTAGCTGGCTTCGGTACCTTGGACATGAGCTAGGACCTTAAGATTCTGTATGAAAGGAGGACTAGCAGCCGAGTTGCAGGAGAGAATGTAAAAAGTGTTCATATGTAGTAAAAACCTGAGAAATCCGTCCGTTTTCGTCATTTGTTATCGAATCGACTTAAAGCCAGATCGTCACATTGGCCGCTCTTCTCTCTGAAACGGTTGTACTTATCGTCTGCAAAGCTATGTCGCGTGCTGCGGTATGCTGAGACACTAAAAGCACCATAGTAGAACACAGATGAAGCTTCTAAGTTGATGTAATAGCCAGTAAGAAGTAGTATAATTCAAGTTTTAGGTATCGATTATTGACTTTTTAGCTGGCTTTGGTGCCTTGGACATGAGCTAGAGCCTTGACATTCTGCATGAAAGAAGGACTAGCAGCCGAGTTGCACGGGAGACTGTGAAAAGTTTTCATATGTAGTAAAAACCTGAGAAATCCGTCCGTTTTCGTCATTTGTTATCAAATCGACTTAAAGCCAAATCGTCACATTGGCTACTCTTCTCTCTGAAACGGTTGTACTTATAGTCTGCAAAGCTATGTCGCGTGCTGCTGTATGTGGAGACACTAAAAGCACCATAGTAGAATACAGATGAAGCTTCTAAGTTGATGTAATAGCCAGTAAGAAGTAGTAGAATTCAAGTTTTAGGTATCGATTATTGACTTTTTAGCTGGCTTTCGTGCCTTGGACATGAGCAAGGACCTTAAGATTCTGCATGAAAGGAGGACTAGCAGCCGAGTTGCACGGGAGAATGTGAAAAGTGTTCATATGTAGTAAAAACCTGAGAAATCCGTCCGTTTTCATCATTTGTTATCGAATCGACTTAAAGCCACATCGTCACATTGGCCGCTCTTCTCTCTGAAACGGTTGTGCTTATCTACAGCAAAACTATGTCGCGTGCTGCGATATGCGGAGAAACTAAAAGCACCGTAGTAGAACACAGATGAAGCTTCTAAGTTGATGTAATAGCCAGTAAGAAGTAGTCCAATTCAAGTTTTAGGTATAGATTATTGACTTTTTAGCTGGCTTTGGTGCCTTGGACATGAGCTAGGACCTTAAGATCCTGCATGAAAGGAGGACTAGCAGCCGAGTTGCACGGGAGAATGTGAAAAGTGTTCATATGTAGTAAAAACCTGAGAAATCCGTCCGTTTTCGTCATTTGTTATCGAATCGACTTAAAGCCAGATCGTCACATTGGAAGCTCTTCTCTCTGAAACGGTTGTACTTATCGTCTGCAAAGCTATGTCGCGTGTTGCCGTAGGCGGAAACAGGAAATGCACCATAGTAGAACACAGATGAAGCTTCTAAGTTGATGTAATAGCCAGTAAGAAGTAGCCCAATTCAAGATTTAGGTATCGAATATTGACTTTTTAGCTGGCTTTGGTGCCTTGGACATGAGCTAGGACTTTAAGATTCTGCATAAAAGGAGGACTAGCAGCCCAGTTGCACGGGAGAATGTGAAATGCGTTCATATGTAGTAAAAACCTGAGAAATCCGTCCGTTTTCGTCATTTGTTATCGAATCGACTTAAAGCCAGATCGTCACATTGGCCGCTCCTCTCTCTGAAACGGTTGTACTTATCGTCTGCAAAGCTATGTCGCGTGCTGCGGTATGCGGAGACACTAAAAGCACCATAGTAGAACACAAACGAAGCTTCTAATTTGATGTAATAGCCAGTAAGAAGTAGTACAATTCAAGTTTTAGGTATCGATTATTGAACTTTTTACTGGCTTTGGTGCCTTGGACATGAGCTAGGACCTTGACATTCTGCATGAAAGGAGGACTAGCAGCCGAGTTGCACTGGAGAATGTGGAAAGTGTTCATATGTAGTAAAAACCTGAGAAATCGGTCCGTTTTCGTCATTTTTTATCGAATCGACTTAAAGCCAGATCGTCACATTGGCCGCTATTCTCTCTGAAACGGTTGTACTTATCGGCTACAAAGCTATGTCGCGTGCTGCGGTATGTGGAGACACTAAAAGCACCATAGTAGAACACAGATGAAGCTTCTAACTTGATGTAATAGCCAGTAAGAAGTAGTACAATTCAAGTTTTAGGTATCGATTATTGACTTTTTAGCTGGCTTTGGTGCCTTGGACATGAGCTAGGACCTTAACATTCTGCATGAAAGGAGGACTAGCAGCCGAGTTGCACGGGAGAATGTGAAAAGTGTTCATATGTAATAAAAACCTGAGAAATCCGTCCGTTTTCGTCATTTGTTATCGAATCGACTTAAAGCCAGATCGTCACATTGGCCGCTCTTCTCTCTGAAACGGTTGTACTTATCGTCTACAAAGCTATGTCGCGTGCTGCGGTATGCGGAGACACTAAAAGCACAATAGTAGAACACAGATGAAGCTTCTAAGTTGATGTAATAGCCAGTAAGAAGTAGTACAATTCAAGTTTTAGGTATCGATTACTGCCTTTTTAGCTTGGTTTGGTGCCTTGGACTTGAGCTAGGACCTTAGGATTCTGCATGAATGGAAGAGTAGCAGCCGAGTTGCACGGGAGAATGTGAAAAGTGTTCATATGTAGTAAAAACCTGAGAAATTCGTCCGTTTTCGTCATTTGTTATCGAATCGACTTAAAGCCAGATCGTCACATTGGCCGCTCTTCTCTCTGAAACGCTTGTACTTATCGTCTGAAAAACGATGTTGCGTGCTGCGGTATGCGGAGACACTAAAATCACCATAGTAGAACACAGATGAAGCTACTAAGTTGATGCAATAGCCAGTAAGAAGTAGTCCAATTCAAGATTTAGGTATTGAATATTGATCTTTTAGCAGGCTTTGGTGCCTTGGATATGAGCAAGGACATTAAGATTCTGCATGAAAGGAGGACTAGCAGCCGAGTTGCACGGGAGAATGTGAAAAGTGTTCATATGTAGTAAAAACCTGAGAAATCCGTCCGTTTTCGTCATGTGTTATCGAATCGACTTAAAGCCAGATCGTCACATTGGCCGCTCTTCTCTCTGAAACGCTTGTATTTATCGTCTGCAAAGCTATGTCGCGTGCTGCGCTATGCGGAGACACTAAAAGCACCATAGCAGAACACAGACGAAGCTTCTAAGTTGATGTAATAGCCAGTAAGAAGTAGTACACTTCAAGTTTTAGGTATCGATTTTTGATTTCTTAGCTGGCTTTGGTGCCTTGTACATGAGCTAGGACCTTAAGATTCTGCATGAAAGGAGGACTAGCAGCCGAGTTGCACGGGAGAATGTGAAATGTGTTTATATGTAGTAAAAACCGGAGAAATTCGTCCGTTTTCGTCATTTGTTATCGAATCGACTGAAAGCCAGATCTTCACATTGGCCGCTCTTCTCTCTGAAACGCTTGTACTTATCGTCTGCAAAGCTAATTCGCGTGCTGCGGTATGCGGAGACACTAAAATCACCATAGTATAACACAGATGAAGCTTCTAATTTGATGTAATAGCCAGTAAGAAGTAGTCCAATTCAAGATTTAGGTATCGATTATTGACTTTTTAGCTGGCTTCGGTACCTTGGACATGAGCTAGGACCTTAAGATTCTGCATGAAAGGAGGACTAGCAGCCGAGTTGCACGGGAGAATGTGAAAAGTGTTCATATGTAGTAAAAACCTGAGAAATCCGTCAGTTTTCGTCATTTGTTATCGAATTGACTTAAAGCCAGATCGTCACATTGGCCGCTCTTCTCTCTGAAACGGTTGTACTTATCGTCTGCAAAGCTGTGTCGCGTGCTGCGGTATGCGGAGAAACTAAAGGCACCGTAGTAGAACACAGATGAAGCTTCTAAGTTGATGTAAGAGCCAGTAAGAAGATAGGTATCGATTATTGACTTTTTAGCTGGCTTTGGTGCCTTGGACATGAGCTAGGACCTTAACATTCTGCATGAAAGGAGGACTAGCAGACGCGTTGCTCGGGAGAATGTGAAAAGTGTTCATATGTAGTAAAAACCTGAGAAATCCGTCCGGTTTCGTCATTTTTTATCGAATCGACTTAAAGCCAGATCGTCACATTGGCCGCTTTTCTCTCTGAAACGGTTGTACTTATCGTCTACAAAGCTATGTCGCGTGCTGCGGTATGTGGAGACACTAAAAGCACCATAGTAGAACACAGATGAAGCTTCTAACTTGATGTAATAGCCAGTAAGAAGTAGTACAATTCAAGGTTTAGGTATCGATTATTGACTTTTTAGCTGGCTTTGGTGCCTTGGACATGAGCTAGGACCTTAACATTCTGCATGAAAGGAGGACTAGCAGCCGAGTTGCACGGGAGAATGTGAAAAGTGTTCATATGTAATAAAAACCTGAGAAATCCGTCCGTTTTCGTCATTTGTTATCGAATCGACTTAAAGCCAGATCGTCACATTGGCCGCTCTTCTCTCTGAAACGGTTGTACTTATCGTCTACAAAGCTATGTCGCGTGCTGCGGTATGCTTAGACACTATAAGCACCATAGTAGAACACAGATGAAGCTTCTAAGTTGATGTAATAGCCAGTAAGAAGTAGTACAATTCAAGTTTTAGGTATCGATTACTGCCTTTTTAGCTTGGTTTGGTGCCTTGGACTTGAGCTAGGACCTTAGGATTCTGCATGAAAGGAAGAGTAGCGCCGAGTTGCACGGGAGAATGTGAAAAGTGTTCATATGTAGTAAAAACCTGGGAAATTCGTCCGTTTTCGTCATTTGTTATCGAATCGACTTAAAGCCAGATCGTCACATTGGCCGCTCTTCTCTCTGAAACGCTTGTACTTATCGTCTGAAAAACGATGTTGCGTGCTGCGGTATGCGGAGACACTAAAATCACCATAGTAGAACACAGATGAAGCTACTAAGTTGATGCAATAGCCAGTAAGAAGTAGTCCAATTCAAGATTTAGGTATTGAATATTGATCTTTTAGCAGGCTTTGGTGCCTTGGACATGAGCAAGAACATTAAGATTCTGCATGAAAGGAGGACTAGCAGCCGAGTTGCACGGGAGAATGTGAAAAGTGTTCATATGTAGTAAAAACCTGAGAAATCCGTCCGTTTTCGTCATGTGTTATCGAATCGACTTAAAGCCAGATCGTCACATTGGCCGCTCTTCTCTCTGAAGCGGTTGTATTTATCGTCTGCAAAGCTATGTCGCGTGCTGCGCTATGCGGAGACACTAAAAGCACCATAGTAGAACACAGATGAAGCTTCTAAGTTGATGTAATAGCCAGTAAGAAGTAGTACAATTCAAGTTTTAGGTATCGATTATTGATTTCTTAGCTGGCTTTGGTGCCTTGTACATGTGCTAGGACCTTAAGATTCTGCATGAAAGGAGGACTAGCAGCCGAGTTGCACGGGAGAATGTGAAATGTGTTTATATGTAGTAAAAACCGGAGAAATTCGTCCGTTTTCGTCATTTGTTATCGAATCGACTGAAAGCCAGATCTTCACATTGGCCGCTCTTCTCTCTGAAACGCTTGTACTTATCGTCTGCAAAGCTAATTCGCGTGCTGCAGTATGCGGAGACACTAAAATCACCATAGTATAACACAGATGAAGCTACTAAGTTGATGCAATAGCCAGTAAGAAGTAGTCCAATTCAAGATTTAGGTATCGATTATTGACTTTTTAGCTGGCTTCGGTACCTTGGACATGAGCTAGGACCTTAAGATTCTGCATAAAAGGAGGACTAGCAGCCCAGTTGCACGGGAGAATGTGAAAAGTGTTCATATGCAGTAAAAACCTGAGAAATCCGTCCGTTTTCGTCATTTGTTATCGAATCGACTAAAAGCCAGATCGTCACATTGGCCGCTCTTCTCTCTGAAACGCTTGTACTTATCGTCTGCAAAGCTATGTCGCGTACTACGGTATTCGGAGACACTAAATGCACCATAGTAGAACACAGATGAAGCTCCTAAGATGATGTAATAGCCAGTAAGAAGTAGTCCAATTCAAGATTTAGGTATCGATTATTGACTTTTTAGCTGGCTTTGGTACCTTGGACATGAGCTAGGACCTTAAGATTCTGCATGAAAGGAGGACTAGCAGCCGAGTTGCACGGGAGAATGTGAAAAGTGTTCATATGTAGTAAAAACCTGAGAAATCCGTCAGTTTTCGTCATTTGTTATCGAATTGACTTAAAGCCAGATCGTCACATTGGCCGCTCTTCTCTCTGAAACGGTTGTACTTATCGTCTGCAAAGCTGTGTCGCGTGCTGCGGTATGCGGAGAAACTAAAGGCACCATAGTAGAACACAGATGAAGCTTCTAAGTTGATGTAAGAGCCAGTAGGAAGATAGGTATCGATTATTGACTTTTTAGCTGGCTTTGGTGCCTTGGACATGAGCTAGGACCTTAACATTCTGCATGAAAGGAGGACTAGCAGACGCGTTGCTCGGGAGAATGTGAAAAGTGTTCATATGTAGTAAAAACCTGAGAAATCCGTCCGGTTTCGTCATTTTTTATCGAATCGACTTAAAGCCAGATCGTCACATTGGCCGCTTTTCTCTCTGAAACGGTTGTACTTATCGTCTACAAAGCTATGTCGCGTGCTGCGGTATGTGGAGACACTAAAAGCACCATAGTAGAACACAGATGAAGCTTCTAACTTGATGTAATAGCCAGTAAGAAGTAGTACAATTCGAGGTTTAGGTATCGATTATTGACTTTTTAGCTGGCTTTGGTGCCTTGGACTTGAGCTAGGACCTTAACATTCTGCATGAAAGGAGGACTAGCAGCCGAGTTGCACGGGAGAATGTGAAAAGTGTTCATATGTAATAAAAACCTGAGAAATCCGTCCGTTTTCGTCATTTGTTTTCGAATCGACTTAAAGCCAGATCGTCACATTGGCCGCTCTTCTCTCTGAAACGGTTGTACTTATCGTCTACAAAGCTATGTCGCGTGCTGCGGTATGCTTAGACACTATAAGCACCATAGTAGAACACAGATGAAGCTTCTAAGTTGATGTAATAGCCAGTAAGAAGTAGTACAATTCAAGTTTTAGGTATCGATTACTGCCTTTTTAGCTTGGTTTGGTGCCTTGGACTTGAGCTAGGACCTTAGGATTCTGCATGAAAGGAAGAGTAGCGCCGAGTTGCACGGGAGAATGTGAAAAGTGTTCATATGTAGTAAAAACCTGGGAAATTCGTCCGTTTTCGTCATTTGTTATCGAATCGACTTAAAGCCAGATCGTCACATTGGCCGCTCTTCTCTCTGAAACGCTTGTACTTATCGTCTGAAAAACGATGTTGCGTGCTGCGGTATGCGGAGACATTAAAATCACCATAGTAGAACACAGATGAAGCTACTAAGTTGATGCAATGGCCAGTAAGAAGTAGTCCAATTCAAGATTTAGGTATTGAATATTGATCTTTTAGCAGGCTTTGGTGCCTTGGACATGAGCAAGGACATTAAGATTCTGCATGAAAGGAGGACTAGCAGCCGAGTTGCACGGGAGAATGTGAAAAGTGTTCATATGTAGTAAAAACCTGAGAAATCCGTCCGTTTTCGTCATGTGTTATCGAATCGACTTAAAGCCAGATCGTCACATTGGCCGCTCTTCTCTCTGAAGCGGTTGTATTTATCGTCTGCAAAGCTATGTCGCGTGCTGCGCTATGCGGAGACACTAAAAGCACCATAGTAGAACACAGATGAAGCTTCTAAGTTGATGTAATAGCCAGTAAGAAGTAGTACAATTCAAGTTTTAGGTATCGATTATTGATTTCTTAGCTGGCTTTGGTGCCTTGTACATGTGCTAGGACCTTAAGATTCTGCATGAAAGGAGGACTAGCAGCCGAGTTGCACGGGAGAATGTGAAATGTGTTTATATGTAGTAAAAACCGGAGAAATTCGTCCGTTTTCGTCATTTGTTATCGAATCGACTGAAAGCCAGATCTTCACATTGGCCGCTCTTCTCTCTGAAACGCTTGTACTTATCGTCTGCAAAGCTAATTCGCGTGCTGCAGTATGCGGAGACACTAAAATCACCATAGTATAACACAGATGAAGCTACTAAGTTGATGCAATAGCCAGTAAGAAGTAGTCCAATTCAAGATTTAGGTATCGATTATTGACTTTTTAGCTGGCTTCGGTACCTTGGACATGAGCTAGGACCTTAAGATTCTGCATAAAAGGAGGACTAGCAGCCCAGTTGCACGGGAGAATGTTAAAAGTGTTCATATGCAGTAAAAACCTGAGAAATCCGTCCGTTTTCGTCATTTGTTATCGAATCGACTAAAAGCCAGATCGTCACATTGGCCGCTCTTCTCTCTGAAACGCTTGTACTTATCGTCTGCAAAGCTATGTCGCGTACTACGGTATTCGGAGACACTAAATGCACCATAGTAGAACACAGATGAAGCTCCTAAGATGACGTAATAGCCAGTAAGAAGTAGTAGAATTCAAGTTTTAGGTAATGAATATTGACCTTTTAGCTGGCTTTGGTGCCTTGGACATGAGCTAGGACCTTAAGATTCTGCATGAAAGGAGGACTAGCAGCCGAGTTGCACGGGAGAATGTGAAAAGTGTTCATATGTAGTAAAAAACTGAGAAATCCGTCAGTTTTCGTCATTTGTTATCGAATTGACTTAAAGCCAGATCGTCACATTGGCCGCTCTTCTCTCTGAAACGGTTGTACTTATCGTCTGCAAAGCTGTGTCGCGTGCTGCGGTATGCGGAGAAACTAAAGGCACCGTAGTAGAACACAGATGAAGCTTCTAAGTTGATGTAATAGCCAGTAAGAAGATAGGTATCGATTATTGACTTTTTAGCTGGCTTTGGTGCCTTGGACATGAGCTAGGACCTTAACATTCTGCATGAAAGGAGGACTAGCAGACGCGTTGCTCGGGAGAATGTGAAAAGTGTTCATATGTAGTAAAAACCTGAGAAATCCGTCCGGTTTCGTCATTTTTTATCGAATCGACTTAAAGCCAGATCGTCACATTGGCCGCTTTTCTCTCTGAAACGGTTGTACTTATCGTCTACAAAGCTATGTCGCGTGCTGCGGTATGTGGAGACATTAAAAGCACCATAGTAGAACACAGATGAAGCTATAACTTGATGTAATAGCCAGTAAGAAGTAGTACAATTCAAGTTTTAGGTATTGATTATTTACTTTTTAGCTGGCTTTGGTGCCTTGGACATGAGCTAGGACCTTAACATTCTGCATGAAAGGAGGACTAGCAGCCGAGTTGCACGGGAGAATGTGAAAAGTGTTCATATGTAATAAAAACCTGAGAAATCCGTCCGTTTTCGTCATTTGTTATCGAATCGACTTAAAGCCAGATCGTCACATTGGCCGCTCTTCTCTCTGAAACGGTTGTACTTATCGTCTACAAAGCTATGTCGCGTGCTGCGGTATGCGGAGACACTAAAAGCACCATAGTAGAACACAGATGAAGCTTCTAAGTTGATGTAATAGCCAGTAAGAAGTAGTACAATTCAAGTTTTAGGTATCGATTACTGCCTTTTTAGCTTGGTTTGGTGACTTGGACTTGAGCTAGGACCTTAGGATTCTGCATGAAAGGAAGAGTAGCAGCCGAGTTGCACGGGAGAATGTGAAAAGTGTTCATATGTAGTAAAAACCTGAGAAATTCGTCCGTTTACGTCATTTGTTATCGAATCGACTTAAAGCCAGATCGTCACATTGGCCGCTCTTCTCTCTGAAACGCTTGTACTTATCGTCTGAAAAACGATGTTGCGTGCTGCGGTATGCGGAGACACTAAAATCACCATAGTAGAACACAGATGAAGCTACTAAGTTGATGCAATAGCCAGTAAGAAGTAGTCCAATTCAAGATTTAGGTATTGAATATTGATCTTTTAGCAGTCTTTGGTGCTTTGGACATGAGCAAGGACATTAAGATTCTGCATGAAAGGAGGACTAGCAGCCGAGATGCACGGGATAATGTGAAAAGTGTTCATATGTAGTAAAAACCTGAGAAATCCGTCCGTTTTCGTCATGTGTTATCGAATCGACTTAAAGCCAGATCGTCACATTGGCCGCTCTTCTCTCTGAAGCGGTTGTATTTATCGTCTGCAAAGCTATGTCGCGTGCTGCGCTATGCGGAGACACTAAAAGCACCATAGTAGAACGCAGATGAAGCTTCTAAGTTGATGTAATAGCCAGTAAGAAGTAGTACAATTCAAGTTTTAGGTATCGATTATTGATTTCTTAGCTGGCTTTGGTGCCTTGTACATGAGCTAGGACCTTAAGATTCTGCATGAAAGGAGGACTAGCAGCCGAGTTGCACGGGAGAATGTGAAATGTGTTTATATGTAGTAAAAACCGGAGAAATTCGTCCGTTTTCGTCATTTGTTATCGAATCGACTGAAAGCCAGATCTTCACATTGGCCGCTCTTCTCTCTGAAACGCTTGTACTTATCGTCTGCAAAGCTAATTCGCGTTCTGCGGTATGCGGAGACACTAAAATCACCATAGTATAACACAGATGAAGCTACTAAGTTGATGCAATAGCCAGTAAGAAGTAGTCCAATTCAAGATTTAGGTATCGATTATTAACTTTTTAGCTGGCTTCGGTACCTTGGACATGAGCTAGGACCTTAAGATTCTGCATAAAAGGAGGACTAGCAGCCCAGTTGCACGGGAGAATGTGAAAAGTGTTCATATGCAGTAAAAACCTGAGAAATCCGTCCGTTTTCGTCATTTGTTATCGAATCGACTTAAAGCCAGATCGTCACATTGGCCGCTCTGCTCACTGAAACGCTTGTACTTATCGTCTGCAAAGCTATGTCGCGTACTACGGTATTCGGAGACACTAAATGCACCATAGTAGAACACAGATGAAGCTCCTAAGATGATGTAATAGCCAGTAAGAAGTAGTAGAATTCAAGTTTTAGGTAATGAATATTGACCTTTTAGCTGGCTTTGGTGCCTTGGACATGAGCTAGGACAATAAGATTCTGCATGAAAGGAGGACTAGCAGCCGAGTTGCACGGGAGAATGTGAAAAGTGTTCATATGTAGTAAAAACCTGAGAAATCCGTCAGTTTTCGTCATTTGTTATCGAATTGACTTAAAGCCAGATCGTCACATTGGCCGCTCTTCTCTCTGAAACGGTTGTACTTATCGTCTGCAAAGCTGTGTCGCGTGCTGCGGTATGCGGAGAAACTAAAGGCACCGTAGTAGAACACAGATGAAGCTTCTAAGTTGATGTAATAGCCAGTAAGAAGATAGGTATCGATTATTGACTTTTTAGCTGGCTTTGGTGCCTTGACATGAGCTAGGACCTTAACATTCTGCATGAAAGGAAGACTAGCAGACGCGTTGCTCGGGAGAATGTGAAAAGTGTTCATATGTAGTAAAAACCTGAGAAATCCGTCCGGTTTCGTCATTTGTTATCGAATCGAGTTAAAGCCAGATCGTCACATTGACTGCTCTTCTCTCTGAAACGGTTGTACTTATCGTCTGCAAAGCTATGTCGCGTGCTGCGGTATGCTGAGACACTAAAAGCACCATAGTAGAACACAGATGAAGCTTCTAAGTTGATGTAATAGCCAGTAAGAAGTAGTCCAATTCAAGTTTTAGGTATCGATTATTGACTTTTTAGCTGGCTTTGGTGCATTGGACATGAGCTAGGACCTTAACGTTCTGCATGAAAGGAGGACTAGCAGCCCAGTTGCACGGGAGAATGTGAAAAGTGTTCATATGCAGTAAAAACCTGAGAAATCCGTCCGTTTTCGTCATTTGTTATCGAATCGACTTAAAGCCAGATCGTCACATTGGCCGCTCTGCTCACTGAAACGCTTGTACTTATCGTCTGCAAAGCTATGTCGCGTACTACGGTATTCGGAGACACTAAATGCACCATAGTAGAACACAGATGAAGCTCCTAAGATGATGTAATAGCCAGTAAGAAGTAGTAGAATTCAAGTTTTAGGTAATGAATATTGACCTTTTAGCTGGCTTTGGTGCCTTGGACATGAGCTAGGACAATAAGATTCTGCATGAAAGGAGGACTAGCAGCCGAGTTGCACGGGAGAATGTGAAAAGTGTTCATATGTAGTAAAAACCTGAGAAATCCGTCAGTTTTCGTCATTTGTTATCGAATTGACTTAAAGCCAGATCGTCACATTGGCCGCTCTTCTCTCTGAAACGGTTGTACTTATCGTCTGCAAAGCTGTGTCGCGTGCTGCGGTATGCGGAGAAACTAAAGGCACCGTAGTAGAACACAGATGAAGCTTCTAAGTTGATGTAATAGCCAGTAAGAAGATAGGTATCGATTATTGACTTTTTAGCTGGCTTTGGTGCCTTGGACATGAGCTAGGACCTTAACATTCTGCATGAAAGGAAGACTAGCAGACGCGTTGCTCGGGAGAATGTGAAAAGTGTTCATATGTAGTAAAAACCTGAGAAATCCGTCCGGTTTCGTCATTTGTTATCGAATCGAGTTAAAGCCAGATCGTCACATTGACTGCTCTTCTCTCTGAAACGGTTGTACTTATCGTCTGCAAAGCTATGTCGCGTGCTGCGGTATGCGGAGACACGAAAATCATAATAGTAGAACACAGATGAAGCTTCTATGTTGATGTAATAGCCAGTAAGAAGTAGTACAATTCAAGTTTTAGGTATCGATTATTGACTTTTTAGCTGGCTTTGGTGATTTGGACATGAGCTAGGACCTTGAGATTCTGCGTGAAAGGAGGACTAGCAGCAGAGTTGCACGGGAGAATGTGAAAAGTGTTCGCATGTAGTAAAAACCTGAGAAATGCGTCCGTTTTCGTCATTTGTTATCGAAAAGACTTAAAGCCAGATCGTCACATTGGCCGTTCTTCTCTCTGAAACGGTTGTGCTTATCGTCTGCAAAACTATGTCGCGTGCTGCGGTATGCGGAGAAACTAAAAGCACCGTAGTAGAACACAGATGAAGCTTCTAAGTGGATGCAATAGTCAGTAAGAAGTAGTACAGTTCAAGTTTTAGGTATCAATTATTGACTTTTTAGCTGTCTTTGGTGCCTTGGACATGAGCTAGGACCTTAAGATTCTGCATGAAAGGAGGACTATCAGCCGAGTAGCACGGGAGAATGTGAAAAGTGTTCATATGTAGTAAAAACCTTAGAAATCCGTCCGTTTTCGTCATTTGTTATCGAATCGACTTAAAGCCAGATCTTCACATTGGCCGCTCTTCTCTCTGAAACGGTTGTACTTATCTTCTGCAAAGCTATGTCACGTGCTGCGGTATGTGGAGACACTAAAAGCACCATAGTAGAACAGAGATGAAGCTTCTAAGTTGATGTAATAGCCAGTAAGAAGAAGTAGAATTCAAGTTTTAGGTATCGATTATTGACTTTTTAGCTGGCTTTGGTGCCTTGGACATGAGCAAGGACCTTAAGATTCTGCATGAAAGGAGGACTAGCAGCCGCGTTGCACGGGAGAAAGTGAGAAGTGTTCATATGTAGTAAAAACCTGAGAAATCCGTCCGTTTTCGTCATTTGTTATCGAATCGACTTAAAGCCAGATCGTCACATTGGCCGCTCTTCTCTCTGAAACGGTTGTACTTATCTTCTGCAAAGCTATGTCGCGTGCTGCGGTATGTGGAGACACTAAAAGCACCATAGTAGAAGAGAGATGAAGCTTCTAAGTTGATGTAATAGCCAGTAAGAAGTAGTCCAACTCAAGTTTTAGGTATCGGTTACTGACTTTTTAGCTGGCTTTGGTGCCTTGGACATGAGCTAGGACCTTAAGATTCTGCATGAGAGGAGGACTAGCAGCCGAGTTGCACGGGAGAATGTAAAAAGTGTTCATATGTCGTAAAAACCTGAGAAATCCGTCCGTTTTCGTCATTTGTTATCGAATCAACTTAAAGCCAGATCGTCACATTGGCCACTCTTCTCCGTGAAACGGTTGTACTTATCGTCTGCAATGCTATGTCACGTGCTGCGGTATGCGGAGACACGAAAATCATCATAGTAGAACACAGATGAAACTTCTAAGTTGATGTAATAGCCAGTAAGAAGTAGTACAATTCAAGTTTTAGGTATCGATTATTGACTTTTTAGCTGGCTTTGGTGCCTTGGACATGAGCTACGACCTTGAGATTCTGCGTGAATGGAGGACTAGCAGCAGAGTGGCACGGGAGAATGTGAAAAGTGTTCACATGTAGTAAAAACCTGAGAAATCCGTCCGTTTTCTTCATTTGTTATCGAATCGACTTAAAGCCAGATCGTCACATTGGCCGCTCTTCTCTCTGAAACGGTTGTACTTATCTTCTGCAAAGCTATGTCGCGTGCTGCGGTATGTGGAGACACTAAAAGCACCATAGTAGAACAGAGATGAAGCTTGTAATTTGATGTAATAGCCAGTACGAAGTAGTACAATTCAAGTTTTAGGAACTGAATATTGAATATTTAGCTGGCTTTGGTGCCTTGGACATGAGCTAGGACCTTAATATTCTGCATGAAAGGAGGACTAGCAGCCGAGTTGCACGGGAGAATGTGAAAAGTGTTCATATGTAATAAAAACCTGAGAAATCCGTCCGTTTTCGTCATTTGTTATCGAATCGACTTAAAGCCAGATCGTCACATTGGCCGCTCGTCTCTCTGAAACGGTTGTACATATCGTCTACAAATCTATGTCGCGTGCTGCGGTATGCGGAGACACTAAAATCACCATAGTAGAACACAGATGAAGCTACTAAGTTGATGCAATAGCCAGTAAGAAGTAGTCCAATTCAAGATTTAGGTATTGAATATTGACCTTTTGGATGGCTTTGGTGCCTTGGACATGAGCAAGGACCATAAGATTCTGCATGAAAGGTGGACCAGCAGCCGAGTTGCACGGGAGAATGTGAAAAGTGTTCATATGTAGTAAAAACCTGAGAAATCCGTCCGTTTTCGTCATTTGTTATCGAATCGACTTAAAGCCAGATCATCACATTGGCCGCTCTGCTCTCTGAAACGGTTGTACTTATCGTCTGCAAAGCTATGTCGCGTACAGCGGTATTCGGAGACACTAAAAGCACCATAGTACAACACAGATGAAGCTCCTAAGATGATGTAATAGCCAGTAAGAAGTAGTACAATTCATGTTTTACGTAATGAATATTGACCTTTTAGCTGGCTTTGGTGCCTTGGACATGAGCTAGGACCTTAAGATTCTGCATGAAAGGAGGACTAGCAGCCGAGTTGCACGGGAGAATGTGAAAAGTGTTCATATGTAGTAAAAACCTGAGAAATCCGTCCGTTTTCGTCATTTGTTATCGAATCGACTTAAAGCCAGATCGTCACATTGGCCGCTCTTCTCTCTGAAACGGTTGTATTTATCGTCTGCAAAGCTATGTCGCGTGCTGCGCTATGCGGAGACACTAAAAGCACCATAGTAGAACACAGATGAAACTTCTAAGTTGATGTAATAGCCAGTAAGAAGTAGTACAATTCAAGTTTTAGGTATCGATTATTGACTTCTTAGCCGGCTTTGGTGCCTTGGACATGAGCTAGGACCTTAAGATTCTGCATGAAAGGAGGAGTATCAGCCGAGTTGCACGGGAGAATGTGAAAAGTGTTTATATGTAGTGAAAACCGGAGAAATTCGTCCGTTTTCGTCATTTGTTATCGAATCGACTGAAAGCCAGATAGTCACATTGGCCGCTCTTCTCTCTGAAACGCTTGTACTTATCGTCTGCAAAGCTATGTCACGTGCTGTGGTATGCGGAGACACTAAAATCACCATAGTAGAACACAGGTGAAGCTACTAAGTTGATGCAATAGCCAGTAAGAAGTAGTCCAATTCAAGATTTAGGTATCGATTATTGACTTTTTAGCTGGCTTCGGTCCCTTGGACATGAGCTAGGACCTTAAGATTCTGCATAAAAGGAGGACTAGCAGCCCAGTAGCACGGGAGAATGCGAAAAGTGTTCATATGAAGTAAAAACCTGAGAAATCCGTCCGTTTTCGTCATTTGTTATCGAATCGACTTAAAGCCAGATCGTCACATTGGCCACTCTTCTCCGTGAAACGGTTGTACTTATCGTCTGCAAAGTTATGTCGCGTGCTGCGGTATGCGGAGACACTAAAAGCACCATAGTAGAACACATATGATGCTTCAAAGTTGATGTAATAGCCAGTAACAAGTAGTACAGTTCAAGTTTTAGGTATCGATTATTGACTTTTTAGCTGGCTTTGGTGCATTGGACATGAGCTAGGACCTTAACGTTCTGCATGAAAGGAGGACTAGCAGCCGAGTTGCATGGGAGAATGTGAAAAGTGTTCATATGTAGTAAAAACCTTAGAAATCCATCCGTTTTCGTCATTTGTTATCGAATCGACTTAAAGCCAGATCGTCACATTGGCCACTCTTCTCCGTGAAACGGTTGTACTTATCGTCAGCAAAGCTATGTCGCGTGCTGCGGTATGCGGAGACACGAAAATCATCATAGTAGAACACAGATGAAGCTTCTATGTTGATGTAATAGCCAGTAAGAAGTAGTACAATTCAAGTTTTAGGTATCGATTATTGACTTTTTAGCTGGCTTTGGTGATTTGGACATGAGCTAGGACCTTGAGATTCTGCGTGAAAGGAGGACTAGCAGCAGAGTTGCACGGGAGAATGTGAAAAGTGTTCGCATGTAGTAAAAACCTGAGAAATCCGTCCGTTTTCGTCATTTGTTATCGAAAAGACTTAAAGCCAGATCGTCACATTGGCCGTTCTTCTCTCTGAAACGGTTGTGCTTATCGTCTGCAAAACTATGTCGCGTGCTGCGGTATGCGGAGAAACTAAAAGCACCGTAGTAGAACACAGATGAAGCTTCTAAGTGGATGCAATAGTCAGTAAGAAGTAGTACAGTTCAAGTTTTAGGTATCAATTATTGACTTTTTAGCTGTCTTTGGTGCCTTGGACATGAGCTAGGACCTTAAGATTCTGCATGAAAGGAGGACTATCAGCCGAGTAGCACGGGAGAATGTGAAAAGTGTTCATATGTAGTAAAAACCTGAGAAATCCGTCCGTTTTCGTGATTTGTTATCGAATCGACTTAAAGCCAGATCTTCACATTGGCCGCTCTTCTCTCTGAAACGGTTGTACTTATCTTCTGCAAAGCTATGTCACGTGCTGCGGTATGTGGAGACACTAAAAGCACCATAGTAGAACAGAGATGAAGCTTCTAAGTTGATGTAATAGCCAGTAAGAAGAAGTAGAATTCAAGTTTTAGGTATCGATTATTGACTTTTTAGCTGGCTTTGGTGCCTTGGACATGAGCTAGGACCTTAAGATTCTGCATGAGAGGAGGACTAGCAGCCGAGTTGCACGGGAGAATGTAAAAAGTGTTCATATGTAGTAAAAACCTGAGAAATCCGTCCGTTTTCGTCATTTGTTATCGAATCAACTTAAAGCCAGATCGTCACATTGGCCACTCTTCTCCGTGAAACGGTTGTACTTATCGTCTGCAATGCTATGTCACGTGCTGCGGTATGCGGAGACACGAAAATCATCATAGTAGAACACAGATGAAACTTCTAAGTTGATGTAATAGCCAGTAAGAAGTAGTACAATTCAAGTTTTAGGTATCGATTATTGACTTTTTAGCTGGCTTTGGTGCCTTGGACATGAGCTACGACCTTGAGATTCTGCGTGAATGGAGGACTAGCAGCAGAGTTGCACGGGAGAATGTGAAAAGTGTTCACATGTAGTAAAAACCTGAGAAATCCGTCCGTTTTCTTCATTTGTTATCGAATCGACTTAAAGCCAGATCGTCACATTGGCCGCTCTTCTCTCTGAAACGGTTGTACTTATCTTCTGCAAAGCTATGTCGCGTGCTGCGGTATGTGGAGACACTAAAAGCACCATAGTAGAACAGAGATGAAGCTTGTAATTTGATGTAATAGCCAGTACGAAGTAGTACAATTCAAGTTTTAGGAACTGAATATTGAATATTTAGCTGGCTTTGGTGCCTTGGACATGAGCTAGGACCTTAATATTCTGCATGAAAGGAGGACTAGCAGCCGAGTTGCACGGGAGAATGTGAAAAGTGTTCATATGTAATAAAAACCTGAGAAATCCGTCCGTTTTCGTCATTTGTTATCGAATCGACTTAAAGCCAGATCGTCACATTGGCCGCTCGTCTCTCTGAAACGGTTGTACTTATCGTCTACAAATCTATGTCGCGTGCTGCGGTATGCGGAGACACTAAAATCACCATAGTAGAACACAGATGAAGCTACTAAGTTGATGCAATAGCCAGTAAGAAGTAGTCCAATTCAAGATTTAGGTATTGAATATTGACCTTTTGGATGGCTTTGGTGCCTTGGACATGAGCAAGGACCTTAAGATTCTGCATGAAAGGTGGACCAGCAGCCGAGTTGCACGGGAGAATGTGAAAAGTGTTCATATGTAGTAAAAACCTGAGAAATCCGTCCGTTTTCGTCATTTGTTATCGAATCGACTTAAAGCCAGATCATCACATTGGCCGCTCTGCTCTCTGAAACGGTTGTACTTATCGTCTGCAAAGCTATGTCGCGTACTGCGGTATTCGGAGACACTAAAAGCACCATAGTAGAACACAGATGAAGCTCCTAAGATGATGTAATAGCCAGTAAGAAGTAGTACAATTCAAGTTTTACGTAATGAATATTGACCTTTTAGCTGGCTTTGGTGCCTTGGACATGAGCTAGGACCTTAAGATTCTGCATGAAAGGAGGACTAGCAGCCGAGTTGCACGGGAGAATGTGAAAAGTGTTCATATGTAGTAAAAACCTGAGAAATCCGTCCGTTTTCGTCATTTGTTATCGAATCGACTTAAAGCCAGATCGTCACATTGGCCGCTCTTCTCTCTGAAACGGTTGTATTTATCGTCTGCAAAGCTATGTCGCGTGCTGCGCTATGCGGAGACACTAAAAGCACCATAGTAGAACACAGATGAAACTTCTAAGTTGATGTAATAGCCAGTAAGAAGTAGTACAATTCAAGTTTTAGGTATCGATTATTGACTTCTTAGCCGGCTTTGGTGCCTTGGACATGAGCTAGGACCTTAAGATTCTGCATGAAAGGAGGAGTATCAGCCGAGTTGCACGGGAGAATGTGAAAAGTGTTTATATGTAGTGAAAACCGGAGAAATTCGTCCGTTTTCGTCATTTGTTATCGAATCGACTGAAAGCCAGATAGTCACATTGGCCGCTTTTCTCTCTGAAACGCTTGTACTTATCGTCTGCAAAGCTATGTCACGTGCTGTGGTATGCGGAGACACTAAAATCACCATAGTAGAACACAGGTGAAGCTACTAAGTTGATGCAATAGCCAGTAAGAAGTAGTCCAATTCAAGATTTAGGTATCGATTATTGACTTTTTAGCTGGCTTCGGTCCCTTGGACATGAGCTAGGACCTTAAGATTCTGCATAAAAGGAGGACTAGCAGCCCAGTTGCACGGGAGAATGCGAAAAGTGTTCATATGAAGTAAAAACCTGAGAAATCCGTCCGTTTTCGTCATTTGTTATCGAATCGACTTAAAGCCAGATCGTCACATTGGCCGCTCTTCTCTCTGAAACGGTTGTGCTTATCGTCTGCAAAACTATGTTGCGTGCTGCGGTATGCGGAGAAACTGAAAGCACCATAGTAGATCACAGATGAAGCTTCTAAGATGATGTATTAGCCAGTAAGAAGTAGTACAATTCAAGTTTTAGGTATCGATTATTGACTTTTTAGCTGGCTTTGGTGCCTTGGACATGAGCTAGGACCTTAAAATTCTGCATGAAAGGAGGATTAGCAGCCGAGTTGCACGGGAGAATGTGAAAAGTGTTCATATGTAGTAAAAACCTGAGAAATCCGTCCGTTTTCGTCATTTGTTATCGAATCAACTTAAAGCCAGATCGTCACATTTGCCACTCTTCTCCGTGAAACGGTTGTACTTATCGTCTGCAAAGCTATGTCGCGTGCTGCGGTATGCGGAGACACGAAAATCATCATAGTAGAACACAGATGAAGCTTCTATGTTGATGTAATAGCCAGTAAGAAGTAGTACAATTCAAGTTTTAGGTATCGATTATTGACTTTTTAGCTGGCTTTGGTGATTTGGACATGAGCTAGGACCTTGAGATTCTGCATGAAAGGAGGACTAGCAGCCGCGTTGCACGGGAGAAAGTGAGAAGTGTTCGCATGTAGTAAAAACCTGAGAAATCCGTCCGTTTTCGTCATTTGTTATCGAAAAGACTTAAAGCCAGATCGTCACATTGGCCGTTCTTCTCTCTGAAACGGTTGTGCTTATCGTCTGCAAAACTATGTCGCGTGCTGCGGTATGCGGAGAAACTAAAAGCACCGTAGTAGAACACAGATGAAGCTTCTAAGTGGATGCAATAGTCAGTAAGAAGTAGTACAGTTCAAGTTTTAGGTATCAATTATTGACTTTTTAGCTGTCTTTGGTGCCTTGGACATGAGCTAGGACCTTAAGATTCTGCATGAAAGGAGGACTATGAGCCGAGTAGCACGGGAGAATGTGAAAAGTGTTCATATGTAGTAAAAACCTTAGAAATCCGTCCGTTTTCGTCATTTGTTATCGAATCGACTTAAAGCGAGATCTTCACATTGGCCGCTCTTCTCTCTGAAACGGTTGTACTTATCTTCTGCAAAGCTATGTCACGTGCTGCGGTATGTGGAGACACTAAAAGCACCATAGTAGAACAGAGATGAAGCTTCTAAGTTGATGTAATAGCCAGTAAGAAGAAGTAGAATTCAAGTTTTAGGTATCGATTATTGACTTTTTAGCTGGCTTTGGTGCCTTGGACATGAGCAAGGACCTTAAGATTCTGCATGAAAGGAGGACTAGCAGCCGCGTTGCACGGGAGAAAGTGAGAAGTGTTCATATGTAGTAAAAACCTGAGAAATCCGTCCGTTTTCGTCATTTGTTATCGAATCGACTTAAAGCCAGATCGTCACATTGGCCGCTCTTCTCTCTGAAACGGTTGTACTTATCTTCTGCAAAGCTACGTCGCGTGCTGCGGTATGTGGAGACACTAAAAGCACCATAGTAGAAGAGAGATGAAGCTTCTAAGTTGATGTAATAGCCAGTAAAAAGTAGTCCAACTCAAGTTTTAGGTATCGGTTACTGACTTTTTAGCTGGCTTTGGTGCCTTGGACATGAGCTAGGACCTTAAGATTCTGCATGAGAGGAGGACTAGCAGCCGAGTTGCACGGGAGAATGTGAAAAGTGTTCATATGTAGTAAAAACCTGAGAAATCCGTCCGTTTTCGTCATTTGTTATCGAATCAACTTAAAGCCAGATCGTCACATTGGCCACTCTTCTCCGTGAAACGGTTGTACTTATCGTCTGCAAAGCTATGTCGCGTGCTGCGGTATGCGGAGACACGAAAATCATCATAGTAGAACACAGATGAAGCTTCTATGTTGATGTAATAGCCAGTAAGAAGTAGTACAATTCAAGTTTTAGGTATCGATTATTGACTTTTTAGCTGGCTTTGGTGATTTGGACATGAGCTAGGACCTTGAGATTCTGCATGAAAGGAGAACTAGCAGCCGCGTTGCACGGGAGAAAGTGAGAAGTGTTCGCATGTAGTAAAAACCTGAGAAATCCGTCCGTTTTCGTCATTTGTTATCGAAAAGACTTAAAGCCAGATCGTCACATTGGCCGTTCTTCTCTCTGAAACGGTTGTGCTTATCGTCTGCAAAACTATGTCGCGTGCTGCGGTATGCGGAGAAACTAAAAGCACCGTAGTAGAACACAGATGAAGCTTCTAAGTGGATGCAATAGTCAGTAAGAAGTAGTACAGTTCAAGTTTTAGGTATCAATTATTGACTTTTTAGCTGTCTTTGGTGCCTTGGACATGAGCTAGGACCTTAAGATTCTGCATGAAAGGAGGACTATCAGCCGAGTAGCACGGGAGAATGTGAAAAGTGTTCATATGTAGTAAAAACCTTAGAAATCCGTCCGTTTTCGTCATTTGTTATCGAATCGACTTAAAGCCAGATCTTCACATTGGCCGCTCTTCTCTCTGAAACGGTTGTACTTATCTTCTGCAAAGCTATGTCACGTGCTGCGGTATGTGGAGACACTAAAAGCACCATAGTAGAACAGAGATGAAGCTTCTAAGTTGATGTAATAGCCAGTAAGAAGAAGTAGAATTCAAGTTTTAGGTATCGATTATTGACTTTTTAGCTGGCTTTGGTGCCTTGGACATGAGCAAGGACCTTAAGATTCTGCATGAAAGGAGGACTAGCAGCCGCGTTGCACGGGAGAAAGTGAGAAGTGTTCATATGTAGTAAAAACCTGAGAAATCCGTCCGTTTTCGTCATTTGTTATCGAATCGACTTAAAGCCAGATCGTCACATTGGCCGCTCTTCTCTCTGAAACGGTTGTACTTATCTTCTGCAAAGCTATGTCGCGTGCTGCGGTATGTGGAGACACTAAAAGCACCATAGTAGAACAGAGATGAAGCTTGTAAGTTGATGTAATAGCCAGTACGAAGTAGTACAATTCAAGTTTTAGGAACTGAATATTGAATATTTAGCTGGCTTTGGTGCCTTGGACATGAGCTAGGACCTTAATATTCTGCATGAAAGGAGGACTAGCAGCCGAGTTGCACGGGAGAATGTGAAAAGTGTTCATATGTAATAAAAACCTGAGAAATCCGTCCGTTTTCGTCATTTGTTATCGAATCGACTTAAAGCCAGATCGTCACATTGGCCGCTCGTCTCTCTGAAACGGTTGTACTTATCGTCTACAAATCTATGTCGCGTGCTGCGGTATTCGGAGACACTAAAATCACCATAGTAGAACACAGATGAAGCTACTAAGTTGATGCAATAGCCAGTAAGAAGTAGTCCAATTCAAGATTTAGGTATTGAATATTGACCTTTTGGATGGCTTTGGTGCCTTGGACATGAGCAAGGACCTTAAGATTCTGCATGAAAGGTGGACCAGCAGCCGAGTTGCACGGGAGAATGTGAAAAGTGTTCATATGTAGTAAAAACCTGAGAAATCCGTCCGTTTTCGTCATTTGTTATCGAATCGACTTAAAGCCAGATCGTCACATTGGCCGCTCTTCTCTCTGGAACGGTTGTATTTATCGTCTGCAAAGCTATGTCGCGTGCTGCGCTATGCGGAGACACTAAAAGCACCATAGTAGAACACAGATGAAACTTCTAAGTTGATGTAATAGCCAGTAAGAAGTAGTACAATTCAAGTTTTAGGTATCGGTTACTGACTTTTTAGCTGGCTTTGGTGCCTTGGACATGAGCTAGGACCTTAAGATTCTGCATGAAAGGAGGAGTATCAGCCGAGTTGCACGGGAGAATGTGAAAAGTGTTTATATGTAGTAAAAACCGGAGAAATTCGTCCGTTTTCGTCATTTGTTATCGAATCGACTGAAAGCCAGATAGTCACATTGGCCGCTCTTCTCTCTGAAACGCTTGTACTTATCGTCTGCAAAGCTATGTCACGTGCTGTGGTATGCGGAGACACTAAAATCACCATAGTAGAACACAGGTGAGGCTACTAAGTTGATGCAATAGCCAGTAAGAAGTAGTCCAATTCAAGATTTAGGTATCGATTATTGACTTTTTAGCTGGCTTCGGTACCTTGGACATGAGCTAGGACCTTAAGATTCTGCATAAAAGGAGGACTAGCAGCCCAGTTGCACGGGAGAATGTGAAAAGTGTTCATATGAAGTAAAAACCTGAGAAATCCGTCCGTTTTCGTCATTTGTTATCGAATCGACTTAAAGCCAGATCGTCACATTGGCCGCTCTTCTCTCTGAAACGGTTGTGCTTATCGTCTGCAAAACTATGTTGCGTGCTGCGGTATGCGGAGAAACTAAAAGCACCATAGTAGATCACAGATGAAGCTTCTAAGATGATGTATTAGCCAGTAAGAAGTAGTACAATTCAAGTTTTAGGTATCGATTATTGACTTTTTAGCTGGCTTTGGTGCCTTGGACATGAGCTAGGACCTTAACATTCTGCATGAAAGGAGGATTAGCAGCCGAGTTGCACGGGAGAATGTGAAAAGTGTTCATATGTAGTAAAAACCTGAGAAATCCGTCCGTTTTCGTCATTTGTTATCGAATCAACTTAAAGCCAGATCGTCACATTGGCCACTCTTCTCCGTGAAACGGTTGTACTTATCGTCTGCAATGCTATGTCACGTGCTGCGGTATGCGGAGACACGAAAATCATCATAGTAGAACACAGATGAAACTTCTAAGTTGATGTAATAGCCAGTAAGAAGTAGTACAATTCAAGTTTTAGGAATCGATTATTGACCTTTTAGCTGGCTTTGGTGCCTTGGACATGAGCTACGACCTTGAGATTCTGCGTGAATGGAGGACTAGCAGCAGAGTTGCACGGGAGAATGTGAAAAGTGTTCGCATGTAGTAAAAACCTGAGAAATCCGTCCGTTTTCTTCATTTGTTATCGAATCGACTTAAAGCCAGATCGTCACATTGGCCGCTCTTCTCTCTGAAACGGTTGTACTTATCTTCTGCAAAGCTATGTCGCGTGCTGCGGTATGTGGAGACACTAAAAGCACCATAGTAGAACAGAGATGAAGCTTGTAAGTTGATGTAATAGCCAGTAAGAAGTAGTACAATTCAAGTTTTAGGAACTGAATATTGAATATTTAGCTGGCTCTGGTGCCTTGGACATGAGCTAGGACCTTAATATTCTGCATGAAAGGAGGACTAGCAGCCGAGTTGCACGGGAGAATGTGAAAAGTGTTCATATGTAATAAAAACCTGAGAAATCCGTCCGTTTTCGTCATTTGTTATCGAATCGACTTAAAGCCAGATCGTCACATTGGCCGCTCGTCTCTCTGAAACGGTTGTACTTATCGTCTACAAAGCTATGTCGCGTGCTGCGGTATGCGGAGACACTAACATCACCATAGTAGAACACAGATGAAGCTACTAAGTTGATGCAATAGCCAGTAAGAAGTAGTCCAATTCAAGATTAAGGTATTGAATATTGACCTTTTAGCTGGCTTTGGTGCCTTGGACATGAGCAAGGACCTTAAGATTCTGCATGAAAGGTGGACTAGCAGCCGAGTTGCACGGGAGAATGTGAAAAGTGTTCATATGTAGTAAAAACCCGAGAAATCCGTCCGTTTTCGTCATTTGTTATCGAACCGACTTAAAGCCAGATCATCACAGTGGCCGCTCTGCTCTCTGAAACGCTTGTACTTATCGTCTGCAAAGCTATGTCGCGTACTGCGGTATTCGGAGACACTAAAAGCACCATAGTAGAACACAGATGAAGCTCCTAAGATGATGTAATAGCCAGTAAGAAGTAGTACAATTCAAGTTTTACGTAATGAATATTGACCTTTTAGCTGGCTTTGGTGCCTTGGACATGAGCTAGGACCTTAAGATTCTGCATGAAAGGAGGACTAGCAGCCGAGTTGCACGGGAGAATGTGAAAAGTGTTCATATGTAGTAAAAACCTGAGAAATCCGTCCGTTTTCGTCATTTGTTATCGAATCCACTTAAAGCCAGATCGTCACATTGGCCGCTCTTCTCTCTGAAACGGTTGTATTTATCTTCTGCAAAGCTATGTCGCGTGCTGCGGTATGTGGAGACACTACAAGCACCATAGTAGAACAGAGATGAAGCTTCTAAGTTGATGTAATAGCCAGTAAGAAGTAGTACAATTCAAGTTTTAGGTATCGGTTACTGACTTTTTAGCTGGCTTTGGTGCCTTGGACATGAGCTAGGACCTTAAGATTCTGCATGAGAGGAGGACTAGCAGCCGAGTTGCACGGGAGAATGTAAAAAGTGTTCATATGTAGTAAAAACCTGAGAAATCCGTCCGTTTTCGTCATTTGTTATCGAATCAACTTAAAGCCACATCGTCACACTGGCCACTCTTCTCCGTGAAACGGTTGTACTTATCGTCTGCAATGCTATGTCACGTGTTGCGGTATGCGGAGACACGAAAATCATCATAGTAGAACACAGATGAAACATCTAAGTTGATGTAATAGCCAGTAAGAAGTAGTACAATTCAAGTTTTAGGTATCGATTATTGACTTTTTAGCTGGCTTTGGTGCCTTGGACATGAGCTACGACCTTGAGATTCTGCGTGAATGGAGGACTAGCAGCAGAGTTGCACGGGGGAATGTGAAAAGTGTTCACATGTAGTAAAAACCTGAGAAATCCGTCCGTTTTCTTCATTTGTTATCGAATCGACTTAAAGCCAGATCGTCACATTGGCCGCTCTTCTCTCTGAAACGGTTGTACTTATCTTCTGCAAAGCTATGTCGCGTGCTGCGGTATGTGGAGACACTAAAAGCACCATAGTAGAACAGAGATGAAGCTTGTAAGTTGATGTAATAGCCAGTAAGAAGTAGTACAATTCAAGTTTTAGGAACTGAATATTGAATATTTAGCTGGCTTTGGTGCCTTGGACATGAGCTAGGACCTTAATATTCTGCATGAAAGGAGGACTAGCAGCCGAGTTGCACGGGAGAATGTGAAAAGTGTTCATATGTAATAAAAACCTGAGAAATCCGTCCGTTTTCGTCATTTGTTATCGAATCGACTTAAAGCCAGATCGTCACATTGGCCGCTCGTCTCTCTGAAACGGTTGTACTTATCGTCTACAAATCTATGTCGCGTGCTGCGGTATGCGGAGACACTAAAATCACCATAGTAGAACACAGATGAAGCTCCTAAGATGATGTAATAGCCAGTAAGAAGTAGTACAATTCAAGTTTTACGTAATGAATATTGACCTTTTAGCTGGCTTTGGTGCCTTGGACATGAGCTAGGACCTTAAGATTCTGCATGAAAGGAGGACTAGCAGCCGAGTTGCACGGGAGAATGTGAAAAGTGTTCATATGTAGTAAAAACCTGAGAAATCCGTCCGTTTTCGTCATTTGTTATCGAATCGACTTAAAGCCAGATCGTCACATTGGCCGCTCTTCTCTCTGAAACGGTTGTATTTATCGTCTGCAAAGCTATGTCGCGTGCTGCGCTATGCGGAGACACTAAAAGCACCATAGTAGAACACAGATGAAACTTCTAAGTTGATGTAATAGCCAGTAAGAAGTAGTACAATTCAAGTTTTAGGTATCGATTATTGACTTCTTAGCCGGCTTTGGTGCCTTGGACATGAGCTAGGACCTTAAGATACTGCATGAAAGGAGGAGTATCAGCCGAGTTGCACGGGAGAATGTGAAAAGTGTTTATATGTAGTAAAAACCGGAGAAATTCGTCCGTTTTCGTCATTTGTTATCGAATCGACTGAAAGCCAGATAGTCACATTGGCCGCTCTTCTCTCTGAAACGCTTGTACTTATCGTCTGCAAAGCTATGTCACGTGCTGCGGTATGCGGAGACACTAAAATCACCATAGTAGAACACAGGTGAAGCTACTAAGTTGATGCAATAGCCAGTAAGAAGTAGTCCAATTCAAGATTTAGGTATCGATTATTGACTTTTAGCTGGCTTCGGTACCTTGGACATGAGCTAGGACCTTAAGATTCTGCATAAAAGGAGGACTAGCAGCCCAGTTGCACGGGAGAATGTGAAAAGTGTTCATATGTAGTAAAAACCTGAGAAATCCGTCCGTTTTCGTCATTTGTTATCGAATCGACTTAAAGCCAGATCGTCACATTGGCCGCTCGTCTCTCTGAAACGGTTGTACTTATCTTCTGCAAAGCTATGTCGCGTGCTGCGGTATGTGGAGACACTAAAAGCACCATAGTAGAACAGAGATGAAGCTTGTAAGTTGATGTAATAGCCAGTAAGAAGTAGTACAATTCAAGTTTTAGGAACTGAATATTGAATATTTAGCTGGCTTTGGTGCCTTGGACATGAGCTAGGACCTTAATATTCTGCATGAAAGGAGGACTAGCAGCCGAGTTGCACGGGAGAATGTGAAAAGTGTTTATATGTAATAAAAACCTGAGAAATCCGTCCGTTTTCGTCATTTGTTATCGAATCGACTTAAAGCCAGATCGTCACATTGGCCGCTCGTCTCTCTGAAACGGTTGTACTTATCGTCTACAAAGCTATGTCGCGTGCTGCGGTATGCGGAGACACTAAAATCACCATAGTGGAACACAGATGAAGCTACTAAGTTGATGCAATAGCCAGTAAGAAGTAGTCCAATTCAAGATTAAGGTATTGAATATTGACCTTTTAGCTGGCTTCGGTACCTTGGACATGAGCTAGGACCTTAAGATTCTGCATAAAAGGAGGACTAGCAGCCCAGTTGCACGGGAGAATGTGAAAAGTGTTCATATGTAGTAAAAACCTGAGAAATCCGTCCGTTTTCGTCATTTGTTATCGAATCAACTTAAAGCCAGATCGTCACATTGGCCACTCTTCTCCGTGAAACGGTTGTACTTATCGTCTGCAATGCTATGTCACGTGCTGCGGTATGTGGAGACACTAAAAGCACCATAGTAGAACACAGATGAAGCTTGTAAGTTGATGTAATAGCCAGTAAGAAGTAGTACAATTCAAGTTTTAGGTATCGATTATTGACTTTTTAGCTGGCTTTGGTGCCTTGGACATGAGCTACGACCTTGAGATTCTGCGTGAATGGAGGACTAGCAGCAGAGTTGCACGGGAGAATGTGAAAAGTGTTCGCATGTAGTAAAAACCCGAGAAATCCGTCCGTTTTCTTCATTTGTTATCGAATCGACTTAAAGCCAGATCGTCACTTTGGCCGCTCTTCTCTCTGAAACGGTTGTACTTATCTTCTGCAAAGCTATGTCGCGTGCTGCGGTATGTGGAGACACTAAAAGCACCATAGTAGAACAGAGATGAAGCTTGTAAGTTGATGTAATAGCCAGTAAGAAGTAGTACAATTCAAGTTTTAGGAACTGAATATTGAATATTTAGCTGGCTTTGGTGCCTTGGACATGAGCTAGGACCTTAAGATTCTGCATGAATGGAGGAGTATCAGCCGAGTTGCACGGGAGAATGTGAAAAGTGTTTATATGTAGTAAAAACCGGAGAAATTCGTCCGTTTTCGTCATTTGTTATCGAATCGACTGAAAGCCAGATAGTCACATTGGCCGCTCTTCTCTCTGAAACGCTTGTACTTATCGTCTGCAAAGCTATGTCACGTGCTGCGGTATGCGGAGACACTAAAATCACCATAGTAGAACACAGGTGAAGCTACTAAGTTGATGCAATAGCCAGTAAGAAGTAGTCCAATTCAAGATTTAGGTATCGATTATTGACTTTTTAGCTGGCTTCGGTACCTTGGACATGAGCTAGGACCTTAAGATTCTGCATAAAAGGAGGACTAGCAGCCCAGTTGCACGGGAGAATGTGAAAAGTGTTCATATGCAGTAAAAACCTGAGAAATCCGTCCGTTTTCGTCATTTGTTATCGAATCGACTTAAAGCCAGATCGTCACATTGGCCGCTCTTCTCTCTGATACGGTTGTGCTTATCGTCTGCAAAACTATGTTGCGTGCTGCGGTATGCGGAGAAACTAAAAGCACCATAGTAGATCACAGATGAAGCTTCTAAGATGATGTATTAGCCAGTAAGAAGTAGTACAATTCAAGTTTTAGGTATCGATTATTGACTTTTTAGCTGGCTTTGGTGCCTTGGACATGAGCTAGGACCTTAACATTCTGCATGAAAGGAGGACTAGCAGCCGAGTTGCACGGGAGAATGTGAAAAGTGTTCATATGCAGTAAAAACCTGAGAAATACGTCCGTTTTCGTCATTTGTTATCGAATCGACTTAAAGCCAGATCGTCACATTGGCCGCTCTTCTCTCTGAAACGGATGTGCTTATCGTCTGCAAAACTATGTCGCGTGCTGCGGTATGCGGAGAAA
Source organism: Schistocerca gregaria (assembly GCF_023897955.1). Taxonomy (NCBI): domain Eukaryota; kingdom Metazoa; phylum Arthropoda; class Insecta; order Orthoptera; family Acrididae; genus Schistocerca; species Schistocerca gregaria. The sequence goes on along the minus strand of NW_026061736.1, from coordinate 4,358,982 downwards.
CTAAAAGCACCATAGTAGATCACAGATGAAGCTTCTAAGATGATGTAATAGCCAGTAAGAAATAGTACAATTCAAGTTTTAGGTATCGATTATTGACTTTTTAGCTGGCTTTGGTGCCTTGGACATGAGCTACGACCTTGAGATTCTGCGTGAATGGAGGACTAGCAGCAGAGTTGCACGGGAGAATGTGAAAAGTGTTCACATGTAGTAAAAACCTGAGAAATCCGTCCGTTTTCTTCATTTGTTATCGAATCGACTTAAAGCCAGATCGTCACATTGGCCGCTCTTCTCTCTGAAACGGTTGTACTTATCTTCTGCAAAGCTATGTCGCGTGCTGCGGTATGTGGAGACACTAAAAGCACCATAGTAGAACAGAGATGAAGCTTGTAAGTTGATGTAATAGCCAGTAAGAAGTAGTACAATTCAAGTTTTAGGAACTGAATATTGAATATTTAGCTGGCTTTGGTGCCTTGGACATGAGCTAGGACCTTAATATTCTGCATGAAATGAGGACTAGCAGCCGAGTTGCACGGGAGAATGTGAAAAGTGTTCATATGTAATAAAAACCTGAGAAATCCGTCCGTTTTCGTCATTTGTTATCGAATCGACTTAAAGCCAGATCGTCACATTGGCCGCTCGTCTCTCTGAAACGGTTGTACTTATCGTCTACAAATCTATGTCGCGTGCTGCGGTATGCGGAGACACTAAAATCACCATAGTAGAACACAGATGAAGCTACTGAGTTGATGCAATAGCCAGTAGGAAGTAGTCCAATTCAAGATTTAGGTATTGAATATTTACCTTTTGGATGGCTTTGGTGCCTTGGACATGAGCAAGGACCTTAAGATTCTGCATGAAAGGTGGACTAGCAGCCGAGTTGCACGGGGGAATGTGAAAAGTGTTCATATGTAGTAAAAACCTGAGAAATCCGTCCGTTTTCGTCATTTGTTATCGAATCGACTTAAAGCCAGATCATCACATTGGCCGCTCTGCTCTCTGAAACGGTTGTACTTATCGTCTGCAAAGCTATGTCGCGTACTGCGGTATTCGGAGACACTAAAAGCACCATAGTAGAACACAGATGAAGCTCCTAAGATGATGTAATAGCCAGTAAGAAGTAGTACAAATCAAGTTTTACGTAATGAATATTGACCTTTTAGCTGGCTTTGGTGCCTTGGACATGAGCTAGGACCTTAAGATTCTGCATGAAAGGAGGACTAGCAGCCGAGTTGCACGGGAGAATGTGAAAAGTGTTCATATGTAGTAAAAACCTGAGAAATCCGTCCGTTTTCGTCATTTGTTATCGAATCGACTTAAAGCCAGATCGTCACATTGGCCGCTCTTCTCTCTGAAACGGTTGTATTTATCGTCTGCAAAGCTATGTCGCGTGCTGCGCTATGCGGAGACACTAAAAGCACCATAGTAGAACACAGATGAAACTTGTAAGTTGATGTAATAGCCAGTAAGAAGTAGTACAATTCAAGTTTTAGGTATCGATTATTGACTTCTTAGCCGGCTTCGGTGACTTGGACATGAGCTAGGACCTTAAGATTCTGCATGAAAGGAGGAGTATCAGCCGAGTTGCACGGGAGAATGTGAAAAGTGTTTATATGTAGTAAAAACCGGAGAAATTCGTCCGTTTTCGTCATTTGTTATCGTATCGACTGAAAGCCAGATAGTCACATTGGCCGCTCTTCTCTCTGAAACGCTTGTACTTATCGTCTGCAAAGCTATGTCACGTGCTGCGGTATGCGGAGAAACTAAAAGCACCATAGTAGATCACAGATGAAGCTTCTAAGATCATGTATTAGCCAGTAAGAAGTAGTACAATTCAAGTATTAGATATCGATTATTGACTTTTTAGCTGGCTTTGGTGCCTTGGACATGAGCTAGGACCTTAACATTCTGCATGAAAGGAGGATTAGCAGCCGAGTTGCACGGGAGAATGTGAAAAGTGTTCATATGTAGTAAAAACCTGAGAAATCCGTCCGTTTTCGTCATTTGTTATCGAATCAACTTAAAGCCAGATCGTCACATTGGCCACTCTTCTCCGTGAAACGGTTGTACTTATCGTCTGCAATGCTATGTCACGTGCTGCGGTATGCGGAGACACGAAAATCATCATAGTAGAACACAGATGAAACTTCTAAGTTGATGTAATAGCCAGTAAGAAGTAGTACAATTCAAGTTTTAGGTATCGATTATTGACTTTTTAGCTGGCTTTGGTGCCTTGGACATGAGCTACGACCTTGAGATTCTGCGTGAATGGAGGACTAGCAGCAGAGTTGCACGGGAGAATGTGAAAAGTGTTCGCATGTAGTAAAAACCCGAGAAATCCGTCCGTTTTCTTCATTTGTTATCGAATCGACTTAAAGCCAGATCGTCACTTTGGCCGCTCTTCTCTCTGAAACGGTTGTACTTATCTTCTGCAAAGCTATGTCGCGTGCTGCGGTATGTGGAGACACTAAAAGCACCATAGTAGAACAGAGATGAAGCTTGTAAGTTGATGTAATAGCCAGTAAGAAGTAGTACAATTCAAGTTTTAGGAACTGAATATTGAATATTTAGCTGGCTTTGGTGCCTTGGACATGAGCTAGGACCTTAAGATTCTGCATGAAAGGAGGAGTATCAGCCGGGTTGCACGGGAGAATGTGAAAAGTGTTTATATGTAGTAAAAACCGGAGAAATTCGTCCGTTTTCGTCATTTGTTATCGAATCGACTGAAAGCCAGATAGTCACATTGGCCGCTCTTCTCTCTGAAACGCTTGTACTTATCGTCTGCAAAGCTATGTCACGTGCTGCGGTATGCGGAGACACTAAAATCACCATAGTAGAACACAGGTGAAGCTACTAAGTTGATGCAATAGCCAGTAAGAAGTAGTCCAATATAAGATTTAGGTATCGATTATTGACTTTTTAGCTGGCTTCGGTACCTTGGACATGAGCTAGGACCTTAAGATTCTGCATAAAAGGAGGACTAGCAGCCCAGTTGCACGGGAGAATGTGAAAAGTGTTCATATGCAGTAAAAACCTGAGAAATCCGTCCGTTTTCGTCATTTGTTATCGAATCGACTTAAAGCCAGATCGTCACATTGGCCGCTCTTCTCTCTGAAACGGTTGTGCTTATCGTCTGCAAAACTATGTTGCGTGCTGCGGTATGTGGAGAAACTAAAAGCACCATAGTAGATCACAGATGAAGCTTCTAAGATGATGTATTAGCCAGTAAGAAGAAGTACAATTCAAGTTTTAGGTATCGATTATTGACTTTTTAGCTGGCTTTGGTGCCTTGGACATGAGCTAGGACCTTAACATTCTGCATGAAAGGAGGACTAGCAGCCGAGTTGCACGGGAGAATGTGAAAAGTGTTCATATGCAGTAAAAACCTGAGAAATACGTCCGCTTTCGTCATTTGTTATCGAATCGACTTAAAGCCAGATCGTCACATTGGCCGCTCTTCTCTCTGAAACGGTTGTGCTTATCGTCTGCAAAACTATGTCGCGTGCTGCGGTATGCGTAGAAACTAAAAGCACCATAGTAGATCACAGATGAAGCTTCTAAGATGATGTAATAGCCAGTAAGAAATAGTACAATTCAAGTTTTAGGTATCGATTATTGACTTTTTAGCTGGCTTAGGTGCCTTGGACATGAGCTAGGACCTTAACATTGTGCATGAAAGGAGGACTAGCAGCCGAGTTGCACGGGAGAATGTGAAAAGTGTTCATATGTAGTAAAAACCTGAGAAATCCGTCCGTTTTCGTCATTTGCTATCGAATCGACTTAAAGCCAGTTCGTCACATTGGCCGCTCTTCTCTCTGAAACGCTTGTACGTATCGTCTGCAAAGCTATGTCGCGTACTGCGGTATTCGGAGACACTAAAAGCACCATAGTAGAACACAGATGAAGCTCCTAAGATGATGTAATAGCCAGTAAGTAGTAGTACAATTCAAGTTTTAGGTAATGAATATTGACCTTTTAGCTGGCTTTGGTGCCTTGGACATGAGCTAGGACCTTAAGATTCTGCATGAAAGGAGGACTAGCAGCCGAGTTGCACGAGAGAATGTGAAAAGTGTTCATATGTAGTAAAAACCTGAGAAAACCGTCCGTTTTCGTCATTTGTTATCGAATCGAGTTAAAGCCAGACCGTCACATTGGCTGCTCTTCTCTCTGAAACGGTTGTACTTATCGTCTGCAAAGCTATGTCGCGTGCTGCGCTACGCGGAGGCACTAAAAGCACCATAGTAGAACACAGATGAAGCTTCTAAGTTGATGTAATAGCCAGTAAGAAGTAGTACAATTCAAGTTTTAGGTATCGATTATTGACTTCTTAGCTGGCTTTGGTGCCTTGGACATGAGATATTACCTTAAGATTCTGCATGAAAGTAGGACTAGCAGCCGAGTTGCACGGGAGAATTTGAAAAGTGTTCATATGTAGTAAAAACCTGAGAAATCCGTCCGTTTTCGTCATTTGTTATCGAATCGACTTAAAGCCAGATCGTCACATTGGCCGCTCTTCTCTCTGAAACGGTTGTACTTATCGTCTGCAAAGCTGTGTCGCGTGCTGCGGTATGCGGAGAAACTAAAAGCACCGTAGTAGAACACAGATGAAGCTTCTAAGTTGATGTAATAGCCAGTAAGAAGTTAGGTATCGATTATTGACTTTTTAGCTGGCTTTGGTGCCTTGGACATGAGCTAGGACCTTAAGATTCTGCATGAAAGGAGGACTAGCAGCCGAGTTGCACGAGAGAATGTGAAAAGTGTTCATATGTAGTAAAAACCTGAGAAATCCGTCCGTTTTCGTCATTTGCTATCGAATCGACTTAAAGCCAGATCGTCACATTGGCCGCTCTTCTCTCTGAAACGGTTGTACGTATCGTCTGCAAAGCTATGTCGCGTACTTCGGTATTCGGAGACACTAAAAGCACCATAGTAGAACACAGATCAAGCTTCTAAGTTGATGTAATAGCCAGTAAGAAGTAGTACAGTTCAAGTTTTAGGTACTGAATATTGACCTTTTAGCTGGCTTTGGTGCCTTGGACATGAGCTAGGACCTTAAGATTCTGCATGAAAGGAGGACTAGCAGCCGAGTTGCGCGAGAGAATGTGAAAAGTTTTCATATGTAGTAAAAACCTCAGAAATCCGTCCGTTTTCGTCATTTGTTATCGAATCGACTTAAAGCCAGATCGTCACATGGGCCGCTCTTCTCTCTGAAACGGTTGTATTTATCGTCTGCAAAGCTATGTCGCGTGCTGTGGTATGCGGAGACACTAAAAGCACCATAGTAGAATACAGATGAAGCATCAAAGTTGATGTAATAGCCAGTAAGAAGTAGTACAATTCAAGTTTTAGGTTTCGGTTACTGACTTTTTAGCTGGCTTTGGTGCCTTGGACATGAGCTAGGACCTTAACATTCTGCATGAAAGGAGGACTAGCAGCCGAGTTGCACGGGAGAATGTGAAAAGTGTTCATATGCAGTAAAAACCTGAGAAATACGTCCGTTTTCGTCATTTGTTATCGAATCGACTTAAAGCCAGATCGTCACATTGGCCGCTCTTCTCTCTGACACGGTTGTGCTTATCGTCTGCAAAACTATGTCGCGTGCTGCGGTATGCGGAGAAACTAAAAGCACCATAGTAGATCACAGATGAAGCTTCTAAGATGATGTAATAGCCAGTAAGAAATAGTACAATTCAAGTTTTAGGTATCGATTATTGACTTTTTAGCTGGCTTTGGTGCCTTGGACATGAGCTAGGACCTTAACATTGTGCATGAAAGGAGGACTAGCAGCCGAGTTGCACGGGAGAATGTGAAAAGTGTTCATATGTAGTAAAAACCTGAGAAATCCGTCCGTTTTCGTCATTTGCTATCGAATCGACTTAAAGCCAGTTCGTCACATTGGCCGCTCTTCTCTCTGAAACGCTTGTACGTATCGTCTGCAAAGCTATGTCGCGTACTGCGGTATTCGGAGACACTAAAAGCACCATAGTAGAACACAGATGAAGCTCCTAAGATGATGTAATAGCCAGTAAGTAGTAGTACAATTCAAGTTTTAGGTAATGAATATTGACCTTTTAGCTGGCTTTGGTGCCTTGGACATGAGCTAGGACCTTAAGATTCTGCATGAAAGGAGGACTAGCAGCCGAGTTGCACGAGAGAATGTGAAAAGTGTTCATATGTAGTAAAAACCTGAGAAAACCGTCCGTTTTCGTCATTTGTTATCGAATCGAGTTAAAGCCAGACCGTCACATTGGCTGCTCTTCTCTCTGAAACGGTTGTACTTATCGTCTGCAAAGCTATGTCGCGTGCTGCGCTACGCGGAGGCACTAAAAGCACCATAGTAGAACACAGATGAAGCTTCTAAGTTGATGTAATAGCCAGTAAGAAGTAGTACAATTCAAGTTTTAGGTATCGATTATTGACTTCTTAGCTGGCTTTGGTGCCTTGGACATGAGATATTACCTTAAGATTCTGCATGAAAGTAGGACTAGCAGCCGAGTTGCACGGGAGAATTTGAAAAGTGTTCATATGTAGTAAAAACCTGAGAAATCCGTCCGTTTTCGTCATTTGTTATCGAATCGACTTAAAGCCAGATCGTCACATTGGCCGCTCTTCTCTCTGAAACGGTTGTACTTATCGTCTGCAAAGCTGTGTCGCGTGCTGCGGTATGCGGAGAAACTAAAAGCACCGTAGTAGAACACAGATGAAGCTTCTAAGTTGATGTAATAGCCAGTAAGAAGTTAGGTATCGATTATTGACTTTTTAGCTGGCTTTGGTGCCTTGGACATGAGCTAGGACCTTAAGATTCTGCATGAAAGGAGGACTAGCAGCCGAGTTGCACGAGAGAATGTGAAAAGTGTTCATATGTAGTAAAAACCTGAGAAATCCGTCCGTTTTCGTCATTTGCTATCGAATCGACTTAAAGCCAGATCGTCACATTGGCCGCTCTTCTCTCTGAAACGGTTGTACGTATCGTCTGCAAAGCTATGTCGCGTACTTCGGTATTCGGAGACACTAAAAGCACCATAGTAGAACACAGATGAAGCTCCTAAGATGATGTAATAGCCAGTAAGAAGTAGTACAATTCAAGTTTTAAGTAATGAATATTGACCTTTTAGCTGGCTTTGGTGCCTTGGACATGAGCTAGGACCTTAAGATTCTGCAAGAAAGGAGGACTAGCAGCCGAGTTGCACGAGAGAATGTGAAAAGTTTTCATATGTAGTAAAAACCTCAGAAATCCGTCCGTTTTCGTCATTTGTTATCGAATCGACTTAAAGCCAGATCGTCACATGGGCCGCTCTTCTCTCTGAAACGGTTGTATTTATCGTCTGCAAAGCTATGTCGCGTGCTGTGGTATGCGGAGACACTAAAAGCACCATAGTAGAACACAGATCAAGCTTCTAAGTTGATGTAATAGCCAGTAAGAAGTAGTACAGTTCAAGTTTTAGGTACTGAATATTGACCTTTTAGCTGGCTTTGGTGCCTTGGACATGAGCTAGGACCTTAAGATTCTGCATGAAATGAGGACTAGCAGCCGAGTTGCGCGAGAGAATGTGAAAAGTTTTCATATGTAGTAAAAACCTCAGAAATCCGTCCGTTTTCGTCATTTGTTATCGAATCGACTTAAAGCCAGATCGTCACATGGGCCGCTCTTCTCTCTGAAACGGTTGTATTTATCGTCTGCAAAGCTATGTCGCGTGCTGTGGTATGCGGAGACACTAAAAGCACCATAGTAGAATACAGATGAAGCATCAAAGTTGATGTAATAGCCAGTAAGAAGTAGTACAATTCAAGTTTTAGGTTTCGGTTACTGACTTTTTAGCTGGCTTTGGTGCCTTGGACATGAGCTAGGACCTTAACATTCTGCATGAAAGGAGGACTAGCAGCCGAGTTGCACGGGAGAATGTGAAAAGTGTTCATATGCAGTAAAAACCTGAGAAATACGTCCGTTTTCGTCATTTGTTATCGAATCGACTTAAAGCCAGATCGTCACATTGGCCGCTCTTCTCTCTGAAACGGTTGTGCTTATCGTCTGCAAAACTATGTCGCGTGCTGCGGTATGCGGAGAAACTAAAAGCACCATAGTAGATCACAGATGAAGCTTCTAAGATGATGTAATAGCCAGTAAGAAATAGTACAATTCAAGTTTTAGGTATCGATTATTGACTTTTTAGCTGGCTTTGGTGCCTTGGACATGAGCTAGGACCTTAACATTGTGCATGAAAGGAGGACTAGCAGCCGAGTTGCACGGGAGAATGTGAAAAGTGTTCATATGTAGTAAAAACCTGAGAAATCCGTCCGTTTTCGTCATTTGCTATCGAATCGACTTAAAGCCAGTTCGTCACATTGGCCGCTCTTCTCTCTGAAACGCTTGTACGTATCGTCTGCAAAGCTATGTCGCGTACTGCGGTATTCGGAGACACTAAAAGCACCATAGTAGAACACAGATGAAGCTCCTAAGATGATGTAATAGCCAGTAAGTAGTAGTACAATTCAAGTTTTAGGTAATGAATATTGACCTTTTAGCTGGCTTTGGTGCCTTGGACATGAGCTAGGACCTTAAGATTCTGCATGAAAGGAGGACTAGCAGCCGAGTTGCACGAGAGAATGTGAAAAGTGTTCATATGTAGTAAAAACCTGAGAAAACCGTCCGTTTTCGTCATTTGTTATCGAATCGAGTTAAAGCCAGACCGTCACATTGGCTGCTCTTCTCTCTGAAACGGTTGTACTTATCGTCTGCAAAGCTATGTCGCGTGCTGCGCTACGCGGAGGCACTAAAAGCACCATAGTAGAACACAGATGAAGCTTCTAAGTTGATGTAATAGCCAGTAAGAAGTAGTACAATTCAAGTTTTAGGTATCGATTATTGACTTCTTAGCTGGCTTTGGTGCCTTGGACATGAGATATTACCTTAAGATTCTGCATGAAAGTAGGACTAGCAGCCGAGTTGCACGGGAGAATTTGAAAAGTGTTCATATGTAGTAAAAACCTGAGAAATCCGTCCGTTTTCGTCATTTGTTATCGAATCGACTTAAAGCCAGATCGTCACATTGGCCGCTCTTCTCTCTGAAACGGTTGTACTTATCGTCTGCAAAGCTGTGTCGCGTGCTGCGGTATGCGGAGAAACTAAAAGCACCGTAGTAGAACACAGATGAAGCTTCTAAGTTGATGTAATAGCCAGTAAGAAGTTAGGTATCGATTATTGACTTTTTAGCTGGCTTTGGTGCCTTGGACATGAGCTAGGACCTTAAGATTCTGCATGAAAGGAGGACTAGCAGCCGAGTTGCACGAGAGAATGTGAAAAGTGTTCATATGTAGTAAAAACCTGAGAAATCCGTCCGTTTTCGTCATTTGCTATCGAATCGACTTAAAGCCAGATCGTCACATTGGCCGCTCTTCTCTCTGAAACGGTTGTACGTATCGTCTGCAAAGCTATGTCGCGTACTTCGGTATTCGGAGACACTAAAAGCACCATAGTAGAACACAGATGAAGCTCCTAAGATGATGTAATAGCCAGTAAGAAGTAGTACAATTCAAGTTTTAAGTAATGAATATTGACCTTTTAGCTGGTTTTGGTGCCTTGGACATGAGCTAGGACCTTAAGATTCTGCATGAAAGGAGGACTAGCAGCCGAGTTGCACGAGAGAATGTGAAAAGTTTTCATATGTAGTAAAAACCTCAGAAATCCGTCCGTTTTCGTCATTTGTTATCGAATCGACTTAAAGCCAGATCGTCACATGGGCCGCTCTTCTCTCTGAAACGGTTGTATTTATCGTCTGCAAAGCTATGTCGCGTGCTGTGGTATGCGGAGACACTAAAAGCACCATAGTAGAACACAGATCAAGCTTCTAAGTTGATGTAATAGCCAGTAAGAAGTAGTACAGTTCAAGTTTTAGGTACTGAATATTGACCTTTTAGCTGGCTTTGGTGCCTTGGAGATGAGCTAGGACCTTAAGATTCTGCATGAAAGGAGGACTAGCAGCCGAGTTGCGCGAGAGAATGTGAAAAGTTTTCATATGTAGTAAAAACCTCAGAAATCCGTCCGTTTTCGTCATTTGTTATCGAATCGACTTAAAGCCAGATCGTCACATGGGCCGCTCTTCTCTCTGAAACGGTTGTATTTATCGTCTGCAAAGCTATGTCGCGTGCTGTGGTATGCGGAGACACTAAAAGCACCATAGTAGAATACAGATGAAGCATCAAAGTTGATGTAATAGCCAGTAAGAAGTAGTACAATTCAAGTTTTAGGTTTCGGTTACTGACTTTTTAGCTGGCTTTGGTGCCTTGGACATGAGCTAGGACCTTAAGATTCTGCATGAGAGGAGGACTAGCAGCCGAGTTGCACGGGAGAATGTAAAAAGTGTTCATATGTAGTAAAAACCTGAGAAATCCGTCCGTTTGCGTCATTTGTTATCGAATCAACTTAAAGCCAGATCGTCACATTGGCCACTCTTCTCCGTGAAACGGTTGTACTTATCGTCTGCAATGCTATGTCACGTGCTGCGGTACGCGGAGACACGAAAATCATCATAGTAGAACACAGATGAAGCTTCTAAGTTGATGTAATAGCCAGTAAGAAGTAGTACAATTCAAGTTTTAGGTATCGATTATTGACTTTTTAGCTGGCTTTGGTGCCTTGGACATGAGCTACGACCTTGAGATTCTGCGTGAATGGAGGACTAGCAGCCGAGTTGCACGGGAGAATGTGAAAAGTGATCACATGTAGTAAAAACCTGAGAAATCCGTCCGTTTTCTTCATTTGTTATCGAATCGACTTAAAGCCAGATCGTCACATTGGCCGCTCTTCTCTCTGAAACGGTTGTACTTATCTTCTGCAAAGCTATGTCGCGTGCTGCGGTATGTGGAGACACTAAAAGCACCATAGTAGAACAGAGATGAAGCTTGTAAGTTGATGTAATAGCCAGTAAGAAGTAGTACAATTCAAGTTTTAGGAACTGAATATTGAATATTTAGCTGGCTTTGGTGCCTTGGACATGAGCTAGGACCTTAATATTCTGCATGAAAGGAGGACTAGCAGCCGAGTTGCACGGGAGAATGTGAAAAGTGTTCATATGTAATAAAAACCTGAGATATCCGTCCGTTTTCGTCATTTGTTATCGAATCGACTTAAAGCCAGATCGTCACATTGGCCGCTCGTCTCTCTGAAACGGTTGTACTTATCGTCTACAAATCTATGTCGCGTGCTGCGGTATGCGGAGACACTAAAATCACCATAGTAGAACACAGATGAAGCTACTAAGTTGATGCAATAGCCAGTAAGAAGTAGTCCAATTCAAGATTTAGGTATTGAATATTGACCTTTTGGATGGCTTTGGTGCCTTGGACTTGAGCAAGGACCTTAAGATTCTGCATGAAAGGTGGACTAGCAGCCGAGTTGCACGGGAGAATGTGAAAAGTGTTCATATGTAGCAAAAACCTGAGAAATCCGTCCGTTTTCGTCATTTGTTATCGAATCGACTTAAAACCAGATCATCACATTGGCCGCTCTGCTCTCTGAAACGGTTGTACTTATCGTCTGCAAAGCTATGTCGCGTACTGCGGTATTCGGAGACACTAAAAGCACCATAGTAGAACACAGATGAAGCTCCTAAGATGATGTAATAGCCAGTAAGAAGTAGTACAAATCAAGTTTTACGTAATGAATATTGACCTTTTAGCTGGCTTTGGTGCCTTGGACATGAGCTAGGACCTTAAGATTCTGCATGAAAGGAGGACTAGCAGCCGAGTTGCACGGGAGAATGTGAAAAGTGTTCATATGTAGTAAAAACCTGGGAAATCCGTCCGTTTTCGTCATTTGTTATCGAATCGACTTAAAGCCAGATCGTCACATTGGCCGCTCTTCTCTCTGAAACGGTTGTATTTATCGTCTGCAAAGCTATGTCGCGTGCTGCGCTATGCGGAGACACTAAAAGCACCATAGTAGAACACAGATGAAACTTCTAAGTTGATGTAATAGCCAGTAAGAAGTAGTACAATTCAAGTTTTAGGTATCGATTATTGACTTCTTAGCCGGCTTCGGTGCCTTGGACATGAGCTAGGACCTTAAGATTCTGCATGAAAGGAGGAGTATCAGCCGAGTTGCACGGGAGAATGTGAAAAGTGTTTATATGTAGTAAAAACCGGAGAATTTCGTCCGTTTTCGTCATTTGTTATCGAATCGACTGAAAGCCAGATAGTCACATTGGCCGCTCTTCTCTCTGAAACGCTTGTACTTATCGTCTGCAAAGCTATGTCACGTGCTGCGGTATGCGGAGACACTAAAATTACCATAGTAGAACACAGGTGAAGCTACTAAGTTGATGCAATAGCCAGTAAGAAGTAGTCCAATTCAAGATTTAGGTATCGATTATTGACTTTTTAGCTGGCTTCGGTACCTTGGACATGAGCTAGGACCTTAAGATTCTGCATAAAAGGAGGACTAGCAGCCCAGTTGCACGGGAGAATGTGAAAAGTGTTCATATAAAGTAAAAACCTGAGAAATCCGTCCGTTTTGGTCATTTGTTATCGAATCGACAAAGCCAGATCGTCACATTGGCCGCTCTTCTCTCTGAAACGGTTGTGCTTATCGTCTGCAAAACTATGTTGCGTGCTGCGGTATGCGGAGAAACTAAAAGCACCATAGTAGATCACAGATGAAGCTTCTAAGATCATGTATTAGCCAGTAAGAAGTAGTACAATTCAAGTATTAGGTATCGATTATTGACTTTTTAGCTGGCTTTGGTGCCTTGGACATGAGCTAGGACCTTAACATTCTGCATGAAAGGAGGATTAGCAGCCGAGTTGCACGGGAGAATGTGAAAAGTGTTCATATGTAGTAAAAACCTGAGAAATCCGTCCGTTTTCGTCATTTGTTATCGAATCAACTTAAAGCCAGATCGTTACATTGGCCACTCTTCTCCGTGAAACGGTTGTACTTATCGTCTGCAATGCTATGTCACGTGCTGCGGTATGCGGAGACACGAAAATCATCATAGTAGAACACAGATGAAACTTCTAAGTTGATGTAATAGCCAGTAAGAAGTAGTACAATTCAAGTTTTAGGTATCGATTATTGACTTTTTAGCTGGCTTTGGTGCCTTGGACATGAGCTACGACCTTGAGATTCTACGTGAATGGAGGACTAGCAGCAGAGTTGCACGGGAGAATGTGAAAAGTGTTCGCATGTAGTAAAAACCCGAGAAATCCGTCTGTTTTCTTCATTTGTTACCGAATCGACTTAAAGCCAGATCGTCACTTTGGCCGCTCTTCTCTCTGAAACGGTTGTACTTATCTTCTGCAAAGCTATGTCGCGTGCTGCGGTATGTGGAGACACTAAAAGCACCATAGTAGAACAGAGATGAAGCTTGTAAGTTGATGTAATAGCCAGTAAGAAGTAGTACAATTCAAGTTTTAGGAACTGAATATTGAATATTTAGCTGGCTTTGGTGCCTTGGACATGAGCTAGGACCTTAATATTCTGCATGAAAGGAGGACTAGCAGCCGAGTTGCACGGGAGAATGTGAAAAGTGTTCATATGTAATAAAAACCTGAGAAATCCGTCCGTTTTCGTCATTTGTTATCGAATCGACTTAAAGCCAGATCGTCACATTGGCCGCTCGTCTCTCTGAAACGGTTGTACTTATCGTCTACAAAGCTATGTCGCGTGCTGCGGTATGCGGAGACACTAAAATCACCATAGTAGAACACAGATGAAGCTACTAAGTTGATGCAATAGCCAGTAAGAAGTAGTCCAATTCAAGATTAAGGTATTGAATATTGACCTTTTAGCTGGCTTTGGTGCCTTGGACATGAGCAAGGACCTTAAGATTCTGCATGAAAGGTGGACTAGCAGCCGAGTTGCACGGGAGAATGTGAAAAGTGTTCATATGTAGTAAAAACCTGAGAAATCCGTCCGTTTTCGTCATTTGTTATCGAATCGACTTAAAGCCAGATCATCACAGTGGCCGCTCTGCTCTCTGAAACGGTTGTACTTATCGTCTGCAAAGCTATGTCGCGTACTGCGGTATTCGGAGACACTAAAAGCACCATAGTAGAACACAGATGAAGCTCCTAAGATGATGTAATAGCCAGTAAGAAGTAGTACAATTCAAGTTTTAGGTATCGATTATTGACTTCTTAGCCGGCTTTGGTGCCTTGGACATTAGCTAGGACCTTAAGATTCTGCATGAAAGGAGGAGTATCAGCCGAGTTGCACGGGAGAATGTGAAAAGTGTTTATATGTAGTAAAAACCGGAGAAATTCGTCCGTTTTCGTCATTTGTTATCGAATCGACTGAAAGCCAGATAGTCACATTGGCCGCTCTTCTCTCTGAAACGCTTGTACTTATCGTCTGCAAAGCTATGTCACGTGCTGCGGTATGCGGAGACACTAAAATCACCATAGTAGAACACAGGTGAAGCTACTAAGTTGATGCAATAGCCAGTAAGAAGTAGTCCAATTCAAGATTTAGGTATCGATTATTGACTTTTTAGCTGGCTTCGGTACCTTGGACATGAGCTAGGACCTTAAGATTCTGCATAAAAGGAGGACTAGCAGCCCAGTTGCACGGGAGAATGTGAAAAGTGTTCATATGCAGTAAAAACCTGAGAAATCCGTCCGTTTTCGTCATTTGTTATCGAATCGACTTAAAGCCAGATCGTCACATTGGCCGCTCTTCTCTCTGAAACGGTTGTGCTTATCGTCTGCAAAACTATGTTGCGTGCTGCGGTATGCGGAGAAACTAAAAGCACCATAGTAGATCACAGATGAAGCTTCTAAGATGATGTATTAGCCAGTAAGAAGTAGTACAATTCAAGTTTTAGGTATCGATTATTGACTTTTTAGCTGGCTTTGGTGCCTTGGACATGAGCTAGGACCTTAACATTCTGCATGAAAGGAGGACTAGCAGCCGAGTTGCACGGGAGAATGTGAAAAGTGTTCATATGCAGTAAAAACCTGAGAAATACGTCCGTTTTCGTCATTTGTTATCGAATCGACTTAAAGCCAGATCGTCACATTGGCCGCTCTTCTCTCTGAAACGGTTGTGCTTATCGTCTGCAAAACTATGTCGCGTGCTGCGGTATGCGGAGAAACTAAAAGCACCATAGTAGATCACAGATGAAGCTTCTAAGATGATGTAATAGCCAGTAAGAAATAGTACAATTCAAGTTTTAGGTATCGATTATTGACTTTTTAGCTGGCTTTGGTGCCTTGGACATGAGCTAGGACCTTAACATTGTGCATGAAAGGAGGACTAGCAGCCGAGTTGCACGGGAGAATGTGAAAAGTGTTCATATGTAGTAAAAACCTGAGAAATCCGTCCGTTTTCGTCATTTGCTATCGAATCGACTTAAAGCCAGTTCGTCACATTGGCCGCTCTTCTCTCTGAAACGCTTGTACGTATCGTCTGCAAAGCTATGTCGCGTACTGCGGTATTCGGAGACACTAAAAGCACCATAGTAGAACACAGATGAAGCTCCTAAGATGATGTAATAGCCAGTAAGTAGTAGTACAATTCAAGTTTTAGGTAATGAATATTGACCTTTTAGCTGGCTTTGGTGCCTTGGACATGAGCTAGGACCTTAAGATTCTGCATGAAAGGAGGACTAGCAGCCGAGTTGCACGAGAGAATGTGAAAAGTGTTCATATGTAGTAAAAACCTGAGAAAACCGTCCGTTTTCGTCATTTGTTATCGAATCGAGTTAAAGCCAGACCGTCACATTGGCTGCTCTTCTCTCTGATACGGTTGTACTTATCGTCTGCAAAGCTATGTCGCGTGCTGCGCTACGCGGAGGCACTAAAAGCACCATAGTAGAACACAGATGAAGCTTCTAAGTTGATGTAATAGCCAGTAAGAAGTAGTACAATTCAAGTTTTAGGTATCGATTATTGACTTCTTAGCTGGCTTTGGTGCCTTGGACATGAGCTATTACCTTAAGATTCTGCATGAAAGTAGGACTAGCAGCCGAGTTGCACGGGAGAATTTGAAAAGTGTTCATATGTAGTAAAAACCTGAGAAGTCCGTCCGTTTTCGTCATTTGTTATCGAATCGACTTAAAGCCAGATCGTCACATTGGCCGCTCTTCTCTCTGAAACGGTTGTACTTATCGTCTGAAAAGCTGTGTCGCGTGCTGCGGTATGCGGAGAAACTAAAAGCACCGTAGTAGAACACAGATGAAGCTTCTAAGTTGATGTAATAGCCAGTAAGAAGTTAGGTATCGATTATTGACTTTTTAGCTGGCTTTGGTGCCTTGGACATGAGCTAGGACCTTAACATTCTGCATGAAAGGAGGACTAGCAGCCGAGTTGCACGAGAGAATGTGAAAAGTGTTCATATGTAGTAAAAACCTGAGAAATCCGTCCGTTTTCGTCATTTGCTATCGAATCGACTTAAAGCCAGATCGTCACATTGGCCGCTCTTCTCTCTGAAACGGTTGTACGTATCGTCTGCAAAGCTATGTCGCGTACTGCGGTATTCGGAGACACTAAAAGCACCATAGTAGAACACAGATGAAGCTCCTAAGATGATGTAATAGCCAGTAAGAAGTAGTACAATTCAAGTTTTAGGTAATGAATATTGACCTTTTAGCTGGCTTTGGTGCCTTGGACATGAGCTAGGACCTTAAGATTCTGCATGAAAGGAGGACTAGCAGCCGAGTTGCACGAGAGAATGTGAAAAGTTTTCATATGTAGTAAAAACCTCAGAAATCCGTCCGTTTTCGTCATTTGTTATCGAATCGACTTAAAGCCAGATCGTCACATGGGCCGCTCTTCTCTCTGAAACGGTTGTATTTATCGTCTGCAAAGCTATGTCGCGTGCTGTGGTATGCGGAGACACTAAAAGCACCATAGTAGAACACAGATCAAGCTTCTAAGTTGATGTAATAGCCAGTAAGAAGTAGTACAGTTCAAGTTTTAGGTACTGAATATTGACCTTTTAGCTGGCTTTGGTGCCTTGGACATGAGCAAGGACCTTAAGATTCTGCATGAAAGGAGGACTAGCAGCCGAGTTGCACGGGAGACTGTGAAAAGTGTTCATATGTAGTAAAAACCTGAGAAATCCGTCCATTTTCGTCATTTGTTATCGAATCGACGTAAAGCCAGATCGTCACATTGGCCGCTCTGCTCTCTGAAACGGTTGTACTTATTGTCTGCAAAGCTATGTCGCCTACTGCGGTATTCGGAGACACTAAAAGCACCATAGTAGAACACAGATGAAGCATCTAAGTTGATGTAATAGCCAGTAAGAAGTAGTCCAATTCATGTTTTAGGTATCGATTATTGACTTTTTAGCTGGCTTTGGTGACTTGGACATGAGCTAGGACCTCAAGATTCTGCATGAAAGGAGGACTAGCAACCGAGTTGCACGGGAGAATGTGAAAAGTGTTCATATGTAATAAAAACCTGAGAAATCCGTCCGTTTTCGTCATTTGTTATCGAATCGACTTAAAGCCAGATCGTCACTTTGGCCGCTCTTCTCTCTGAAACGGTTGTACTTATCGTCTACAAAGCTATGTCGCGTGCTGCGGTATGCGGAGACACTAAAAGCACCATAGTAGAACACAGATGAAGATTCTAAGTTGATGTAATAGCCAGTTTGAAGTAGTACAATTCAAGTTTTAGGTATCGATTATTGACTTCTTAGCTGGCTTTGGTGCCTTGGACATGAGCTATTACCTTAAGATTCTGCATGAAAGTAGGACTAGCAGCCGAGTTGCACGGGTTAATTTGAAAAGTGTTCATATGTAGTAAAAACCTGAGAAATCCGTCCGTTTTCGTCATTTGTTATTGAATCGACTTAAAGCCAGATCGTCACATTGGCCGCTCTTCTCTCTGAAACGGTTGTACTTATCGTCTGCAAAGCTGTGTCGCGTGCTGCGGTATGCAGAGAAACTAAAAGCACCGTAGTAGAACACAGATGAAGCTTCTAAGTTGATGTAATAGCCAGTAAGAAGTTAGGTATCGATTATTGACTTTTTAGCTGGCTTTGGTGCCTTGGACATGAGCTACGACCTTAACATTCTGCATGAAAGGAGGACTAGCAGCCGCGTTGCTCGGGAGAATGTGAAAAGTGTTCATATGTAGTAAAAACCTGAGAAATCCGTCCGGTTTCGTCATTTGTTATCGAATCGACTTAAAGCCAGATGGTCACATTGGCCGCTCCTCTCTGAAACGGTTGTACTTATCGTCTGCAAAGCTATGTCGCGTGCTGCGCTACGCGGAGGCACTAAAAGCACCATAGTAGAACACAGATGAAGCTTCTAAGTTGATGTAATAGCCAGTAAGAAGTAGTACAATTCAAGTTTTAGGTATCGATTATTGACTTCTTTGCTGGCTTTGGTGCCTTGGGCATGAGCTATTACCTTAAGATTCTGCATGAAAGTAGGACTAGCAGCCGAGTTGCACGGGAGAATTTGAAAAGTGTTCATATGTAGTAAAAACCTGAGAAATCCGTCCGTTTTCGTCATTTGTTATCGAATCGACTTAAAGCCAGATCGTCACATTGGCCGCTCTTCTCTCTGAAACGGTTGTGCTTATCGTCTGCAAAACTATGTCGCGTGCTGCGGTATGTGGAGAAACTCAAAGCGCCATAGTAGATCACAGATGAAGCTTCTAAGATGATGTATTAGCCAGTAAGAAGTAGTACAATTCAAGTTTTAGGTAACGATTACTGACTTTTAAGCTGGCTTTGGTGCCTTGGACATGAGCTAGGACCTTAACATTCTGCATGAAAGGAGGACTAGCAGCCGAGTTGCACGGGAGAATGTGAAAAGTGTTCATATGCAGTAAAAACTTGAGAAATACGTCCGTTTTCGACATTTGTTATCGAATCGACTTAAAGCCAGATCGTCACATTGGCCGCTCTTCTCTCTGAAACGGTTGTGCTTATCGTCTGCAAAACTATGTCGCGTGCTGCGGTATGCGGAGAAACTAAAAGCACCATAGTAGATCACAGATGAAGCTTCTAAGATGATGTAATAGCCAGTAAGAAATAGTACAATTCAAGTTTTAGGTATCGATTATTGACTTTTTAGCTGGCTTTGCTGCCTTGGACATGAGCTAGGACCTTAACATTGTGCATGAAAGGAGGACTAGCAGCCGAGTTGCACGGGAGAATGTGAAAAGTGTTCATATGTAGTAAAAACCTGAGAAATCCGTCCGTTTTCGTCATTTGCTATCGAATCGACTTAAAGCCAGATCGTCACATTGGCCGCTCTTCTCTCTGAAACGGTTGTACGTATCGTCTGCAAAGCAATGTCGCGTACTGCGGTATTCGGAGACAGTAAAAGCACCATAGTAGAACACAGATGAAGCTCCTAAGATGATGTAATAGCCAGTAAGAAGTAGTACAATTCAAGTTTTAGGTAATGAATATTGACCTTTTAGCTGGCTTTGGTGCATTGGACATGAGCTAGGACCTTAAGATTCTGCATGAAAGGAGGACTAGCAGCCGAGTTGCACGAGAGAATGTGAAAAGTGTTCATATGTAGTAAAAACCTGAGAAATCCGTCCGGTTTCGTCATTTGTTATCGAATCGACTTAAAGCCAGATCGTCACATTGGCCGCTCTTCTCTCTGAAACGGTTGTACTTATCGTCTGCAAAGCTATGTCGCGTGCTGCGGTATTCGGAGACACTAAAAGCACCATAGTAGAACACAGATGAAGCTCCTAAGATGATGTAATAGCCAGGAAGAAGTAGTACAATTCAAGTTTTAGGTAATGAATATTGACCTTTTAGCTGGCTTTCTTGCCTTGGACATGAGCTAGGACCTTAAGATTCTGCATGAAAGGAGGACTAGCAGACGAGTTGCACGAGAGAATGTGAAAAGTGTTCATATGTAGTAAAAACCTGAGAAATCCGTCCGTTTTCGTCATTTGCTATCGAATCGACTTAAAGCCAGATCGTCACATTGGCCGCTCGTCTCTCTGAAACGGTTGTACTTATCGTCTGCAAAGCTGTGTCGCGTGCTGCGGTATGCGGAGAAACTAAAAGCTTCGTAGTAGAACACAGATGAAGCTTCTAAGTTGATGTAATAGCCAGTAAGAAGTTAGGTATCGATTATTGACTTTTTAGCTTGCTTTGGTGCCTTGGACATGAGCTAGGACCTTAACATTCTGCATGATAGGAGGACTAGCAGCCGACTTGCACGAGAGAATGTGAAAAGTGTTCATATGTAGTAAAAACCTGAGAAATCCGTCCGTTTTCGTCATTTGCTATCGAATCGACTTAAAGCCAGATCGTCACATTGGCCGCTCTTCTCTCTGAAACGGTTGTACGTATCGTCTGCAAAGCTATGTCGCGTACTGCGGTATTCGGAGACACTAAAAGCACCATAGTAGAATACAGATGAAGCTCCTAAGATGATGTAATAGCCAGTAAGAAGTAGTACAATTCAAGTTTTAGGTAATGAATATTGACCTTTTAGCTGGCTTTGGTGCCTTGGACATGAGCTAGGACCTTAAGATTCTGCATGAAAGGAGGACTAGCAGCCGAGTTGCACGAGAGAATGTGAAAAGTTTTCATATGTAGTAAAAACCTGAGAAATACGTCCGTTTTCGTCATTTGTTATCGAATCGACTTAAAGCCAGATCGTCACATTGGCCGCTCTTCTCTCTGAAACGGTTGTATTTATCGTCTGCAAAGCTATGTCGCATGCTGTGGTATGCGGAGACACTAAAAGCACCATAGTAGAACACAGATGAAGCTTCTAAGTTGATGTAATAGCCAGTAAGAAGTAGTACAGTTCAAGTTTTAGGTATTGAATAATTACCTTTTAGCTGGCTTTGGTGCCTTGGACATGAGCAACGACCATAAGATTCTGCATGAAAGGAGGACTAGCAGCCGAGTTGCACGGGAGACTGTGAAAAGTGTTCATATGTAGTAAAAACCTGAGAAATCCGTCCATTTTCGTCATTTGTTATCGAATCGACTGAAAGCCAGATAGTCACATTGGCCGCTCTTCTCTCTGAAACGCTTGTACTTATCGTCTGCAAAGCTATGTCACGTGCTGCGGTATGCGGAGACACTAAAAGCACCATAGTAGAACACAGATGAAGCTCCTAAGATGATGTAATAGCCAGTAAGAAGTAGTACAATTCAAGTTTTAGGTATCGATTATTGACTTTTTAGCTGGCTTTGGTGCCTTGGACATGAGCTAGGACCTTAACATTCTGCATGAAAGGAGGACTAGCAGCCGAGTTGCACGGGAGAATGTGAAAAGTGTTCATATGTAGTAAAAACCTGAGAAATACGTCCGTTTTCGTCATTTGTTATCGAATCGACTTAAAGCCAGATCGTCACATTGGCCGCTCTTCTCTCTGAAACGGTTGTGCTTATCGTCTGCAAAACTATGTCGCGTGCTGCGGTATGCGGAGAAACTAAAAGCACCATAGTAGATCACAGATGAAGCTTCTAAGATGATGTAATAGCCAGTAAGAAATAGTACAATTCAAGTTTTAGGTATCGATTATTGACTTTTTAGCTGGCTTTAGTGCCTTGGACATGAGCTAGGACCTTAACATTGTGCATGAAAGGAGGACTAGCAGCCGAGTTGCACGGGAGAATGTGAAAAGTGTTCATATGTAGTAAAAACCTGAGAAATCCGTCCGTTTTCGTCATTTGCTATCGAATCGACTTAAAGCCAGATCGTCACATTGGCCGCTCTTCTCTCTGAAACGGTTGTACGTATCGTCAGCAAAGCTATGTCGCGTACTGCGGTATTCGGAGACACTAAAAGCACCATAGTAGAACACAGATGAAGCTCCTAAGATGATGTAATAGCCAGTAAGATGTAGTACAATTCAAGTTTTAGGTAATGAATATTGACCTTTTAGCTGGCTTTGGTGATTTGGACATGAGCTAGGACCTTAACATTGTGCATGAAAGGAGGACTAGCAGCCGAGTTGCACGAGAGAATGTGAAAAGTGTTCATATGTAGTAAAAACCTGAGAAATCCGTCCGTTTTCGTCATTTGCTATCGAATCGACTTAAAGCCAGATCGTCACATTGGCCGCTCTTCTCTCTGACACGGTTGTACGTATCGTCTGCAAAGCTATGTCGCGTACTGCGGTATTCGGAGACACTAAAAGCACCATAGTAGAACACAGATGAAGCTCCTAAGATGATGTAATAGCCAGTAAGAAGTAGTACAATTCAAGTTGTAGGTATCGGTTATTGACTTTTTAGCTGGCTTTGGTGCCTTGGACATGAGCTAGGACCTTAAGATTCTGCATGAAAGGAGGACTAGCAGCCGACTTGCACGGGAGAATGTGAAAAGTGTTCATATGTAGTAAAAACCTGAGAAATCCGTCCGTTTTCGTCATTTGTTATCGAATCGAGTTAAAGCCAGATCGTCACATTGGCTGCTCTTCTCTCTGAAACGGTTGTACTTATCGTCTGCAAAGCTATGTCGCGTGCTGCGCTACGCGGAGGCACTAAAAGCACCATAGTAGAACACAGATGAAGCTTCTAAGTTGATGTAATAGCCAGTAAGAAGTAGTACAATTCAAGTTTTAGGTATCGATTATTGACTTCTTAGCTGGCTTTGGTGCCTTGGACATGAGCTATTACCTTAAGATTCTGCATGAAAGGAGGACTAGCAGCCGAGTTGCACGAGAGATGTGAAAAGTTTTCATATGTAGTAAAAACCTGAGAAATCCGTCCGTTTTCGTCATTTGTTATCGAATCGACTTAAAGCCAGATCGTCACATTGGCCGCTCTTCTCCCTGAAACGGTTGTATTTATCGTCTGCAAAGCTATATCGCGTGCTGCTGTATGCCGAGACACTAAAAGCACCATAGTAGAACACAGATGAAGTATCTAAGTTGATGTAATAGCCAGTAAGAAGTAGTCCAATTCAAGTTTTAGTTATCGATTATTGACTTTTTAGCTGGCTTTGGTGACTTGGACATGAGCTAGGACCTTAAGATTCTGCATGAAAGGAGGACTAGCAACCGAGTTGCACGGGAGAATTTGAAAAGTGTTCATATGTAGTAAAAACCTGAGAAATCCGTCCGTTTTCGTCATTTGTTATTGAATCGACTTAAAGCCAGATCGTCACATTGGCCGCTCTTCTCTCTCAAACGGTTGTACTTATCGTCTGCAAAGCTGTGTCGCGTGCTGCAGTATGCGGAGAAACTAAAAGCACCGTAGTAGAACACAGATGAAGCTTCTAAGTTGATGTAATACCCAGTAAGAAGTTAGGTATCGATTATTGACTTTTTAGCTGGCTTTGGTGCCTTGGACATGAGCTAGGACCTTAACATTCTGCATGAAAGGAGGACTAGCAGCCGCGTTGCTCGGGAGAATGTAAAAAGTGTTCATATGTAGTAAAAACCTGAGAAATCCGTCCGGTTTCGTCATTTGTTATCGAATCGACTTAAAGCCAGATCGTCACATTGGCCGCTCTTCTCTCTGAAACGGTTCTACTTATCGTCTGCAAAGCTATGTCGCGTGCTGCGGTATTCGGAGACACTAAAAGCACCATAGTAGAACACAGATGAAGCTCCTAAGATGATGTAATAGCCAGTAAGAAGTAGTACAATTCAAGTTTTAGGTAATGAATATTGACCTTTTAGCTGGCTTTGGTGCCTTGGACATGAGCTAGGACCTTAAGATTCTGCATGAAAGGAGGACTAGCAGCCGAGTTGCACGAGAGAATGTGAAAAGTGTTCATATGTAGTAAAAACCTGAGAAATCCGTCCGTTTTCGTCATTTGCTATCGAATCGACTTAAAGCCATATCGTCACATTGGCCGCTCTTCTCTCTGAAACGGTTGTACGTATCGTCTGCAAAGCTATGTCGCGTACTGCGGTATTCGGAGACACTAAAAGCACCATAGTAGAACACAGATGAAGCTCCTAAGATGATGTAATAGCCAGTAAGAAGTAGTACAATTCAAGTTGTAGGTATCGGTTATTGACTTTTTAGCTGGCTTTGGTGCCTTGGACATGAGCTAGGACCTTAAGATTCTGCATGAAAGGAGGACTAGCAGCCGACTTGCACGGGAGAATGTGAAAAGTGTTCATATGTAGTAAAAACCTGAGAAATCCGTCCGTTTTCGTCATTTGTTATCGAATCGACTTAAAGCCAGATCGTCACATTGGCCGCTCTTCTCTCTGAAACGGTTGTACTTATCGTCTGCACAGCTATGTCGCGTGCTGCTGTATGCTGAGACACTAAAAGCACCATAGTAGAACACAGATGAAGCATCTAAGTTGATGTAATAGCCAGTAAGAAGTAGTCCAATTCAAGTTTTAGGTATCGATAATTGACTTTTTAGCTGGCTTTGGTGACTTGGACATGAGCTAGGACCTTAAGATTCTGCATGAAAGGAGGACTAGCAACCGAGTTGCACGGGAGAATGTGAAAAGTGTTCATATGTAATAAAAACTTGAGAAATCCGTCCGTTTTCGTCATTTGTTATCGAATCGACTTAAAGCCAGATCGTCACTTTGGCCGCTCTTCTCTCTGAAACGGTTGTACTTATCGTCTACAAAGCTATGTCGCGTGCTGCGGTATGCGGAGACACTAAAAGCACCATAGTAGAACACAGATGAAGATTCTAAGTTGATGTAATAGCCAGTAAGAAGTAGTACAATTCAAGTTTTAGGTATCGATTATTGACTTCTTAGCTGGCTTTGGTGCCTTGGACATGAGCTATTACCTTAAGATTCTGCATGAAAGTAGGACTAGCAGCCGAGTTGAACGGGAGAATTTAAAAAGTGTTCATATGTAGTAAAAACCTGAGAAATCCGTCCGTTTTCGTCATTTGCTATCGAATCGACTTAAAGCCAGATCGTCACATTGGCCGCTCTTCTCTCTGAAACGGTTGTACGTATCGTCTGCAAAGCTATGTCGCGTACTGCGGTATTCGGAGACACTAAAAGCACCATAGTAGAACACAGGTGAAGCTTCTAAGATGATGTAATAGCCAGTAAGAAGTAGTACAATTCAAGTTTTAGGTAATGAATATTGACCTTTACCTGGCTTTGGTGCCTTGGACATGAGCTAGGACCTTAAGATTCTGCATGAAAGGAGGACTAGCAGCCGAGTTGCACGGGAGAATGTGAAAAGTTTTCATATGTAGTAAAAACCTGAGAAATCCGTCCGTTTCCGTCATTTGTTATCGAATCGACTTAAAGCCAGATCGTCACATTGGCCGCTCTTCTCTCTGAAACGGTTGTATTTATCGTCTGAAAAGCTATGTCGCGTGCTGCGGTATGCGGAGACACTAAAAGCACCATAGTAGAACACAGATCAAGCTTCTAAGTTGATGTAATAGCCAGTAAGAAGTAGTACAGTTCAAGTTTTAGGTATTGAATATTGACCTTTTAGCTGGCATTGGTGCCTTGGACATGAGCAAGGACCTTAAGATTCTGCATGAAAGGAGGACTAGCAGCCGAGTTGCACGGGAGACTGTGAAAAGTGTTCATATGTAGTAAAAACCTGAGAAATCCGTCCATTTTCGTCATTTGTTATCGAATCGACGTAAGGCCAGATCGTCACATTGGCCGCTCTGCTCTCTGAAACGGTTGTACTTATTGTCTGCAAAGCTATGTCGCGTACTGCGGTATTCGGAGACACTAAAAGCACCATAGTAGACCACAGATGAAGCTCCTAAGATGATGTAATAGCCAGTAAGAAGTAGTACAATTCAAGTTGTAGGTATCGGTTATTGACTTTTTAGCTGGCTTTGTTGCCTGGACATGAGCTAGGACCTTAAGATTCTGCATGAAAGGAGGACTAGCAGCCGACTTGCACGGGTGAATGTGAAAAGTGTTCATATGTAGTAAAAACCTGAGAAATCCGTCCGTTTTCGTCATTTGTTATCGAATCGACTTAAAGCCAGATCGTCACATTGGCCGCTCTTCTCTCTGAAATGGTTGTACTTATCGTCTGCAAAGCTATGTCGCAAGCTGCGCTAATCGGAGGCACTAAAAGCACCATAGTAGAACACAGATGAAGCTTCTAAGTTGATGTAATAGCGAGTAAGATGTAGTACAATTCAAGTTTTAGGTATCGATTATTGACTTCTTAGCTGGCTTTGGTGCCTTGGACATGAGCTATTACCTTAAGATTCTGCATGAAAGTAGGACTAGCAGCCGAGTTGCACGGGAGAATTTGAAAAGTGTTCATATGTAGTAAAAACCTGAGAAATCCGTCCGTTTTCGTCATTTGTTATCGAATCGACTTAAAGCCAGATCGTCACATTGGCCGCTCTTCTCTCTGAAACGGTTGTACTTATCGTCTGCACAGCTATGTCGCGTGCTGCTGTATGCTGAGACACTAAAAGCACCATAGTAGAACACAGATGAAGCATCTAAGTTGATGTAATAGCCAGTAAGAAGTAGTCCAATTCAAGTTTTAGGTATCGATTATTGACTTTTTTGCTGGCTTTGGTGCCTTGGACATGAGCTAGGACCTTAAGATTCTGCATAAAAGGAGGACTAGCAGCCCAGTTGCACGGGAGAATGTGAAAAGTGCTCATATGTAGTAAAAACCTGAGAAATCCGTCCGTTTTCGTCATTTCTTATCGAATCGACTTTAAGCCAGATCGTCACATTGGCCGCTCTTCTCTCTGAAACGGTTGTACTTATCGTCTGTAAAGCTATGTCGCGTGCTGCGGTATGCGGAGACAGTAAAAGCGCCATAGTAGAACACATATGAAGCTTCAAAGTTGATGTAATAGCCAGTAACAAGTAGTACAGTTCAAGTTTTAGGTATCGATTATTGACTTTTTAGCTGGCTTTGGTGCATTGGACATGAGCTAGGACCTTAACGTTCTGCATGAAAGGAGGACTAGCAGCAGAGTTGCACGGGAGAATGTGAAAAGTGTTCGCATGTAGTAAAAACCTGAGAAATCCGTCCGTTTTCGTCATTTGTTATCGAATCGACTTAAAGCCAGATCGTCACATTGGCCGCTCTTCTCTCTGAAACGGTTGTGCTTATCGTCTGCAAAACTATGTCGCGTGCTGCGGTATGCGGAGAAACTAAAAGCACCGTAGTAGAACACAGATGAAGTTTCTAAGTTGATGTAATAGCCAGTAAGAAGTAGTACAGTTCAAGTTTTAGGTATCGATTATTGACTTTTTAGCTGGCTTTGGTGACTTGAACATGAGCTAGGACCTTAAGATTCTGCATGAAAGGAGGACTAGAAACCGAGTTGCACGGGAGAATGTGAAAAGTGTTCATATGTAATAAAAACCTGAGAAATCCGTCCGTTTTCGTCATTTGTTATCGAATCGACTTAAAGCCAGATCGTCACATTGGCCGCTCTTCTCTCTGAAACGGTTGTACTTATCGTCTACAAAGCTATGTCGCGTGCTGCGGTATGCGGAGACACTAAAAGCACCATAGTAGAACACAGATGAAGCTTCTAAGTTGATGTAATAACCAGTAAGAAGTAGTACAATTCAAGTTTTAGGTATAGATTATTGACTTTTTAGCTGGCTTTGGTGCCTTGGACATGAGCTAGGACCTTAAGATTCTGCATGAAAGGAGGACTAGCTGCCGAGTTGCACGGGAGAATATGAGAAGTGTTCATATGTAGAAAAAACCCAAGAAATCCGTCCGTTTTCGTCATTTGTTATCGAATCGTCTTAAAGCCAGATCGTCACATTGACCGCTCTTCTCTCTGAAACGGTTGTACTTATCGTCTGCAAATCTATGTCGCGTGCTGGGGTATGCGGAGACACTAAAAGCACTATAGTAGAACACAGATGAAGCTTCTATGTTGATGTAATAGCCAGTAAGAAGTAGTACAATTAAAGTTTTAGTTATCGATTACTGACTTTGTAGCTGGCTTTGATGCATTGGACATGAGCTAGGACCTTAAGATTCTGCATGAAAGGAGGACTAGCAGCCGAGTTGCACGGGAGAATGTGAAAACTGTTCATATGTAGTAAAAACCTGAGAAATCCGTCCGTTTTCGTCATTTGTTATCGAATCGACTTAAAGCCAGATCGTAACATTGGCCGCTCTTCTCTCTGAAACGGATGTACTTATCGTCTGCAAAGCTATGTCGCGTGCTGCGGTATGCGGATACACTAAAATCACCATAGTAGAACAGAGATGAAGCTTCTATGTTGATGCAATAGCCAGTAAGAAGTAGTACAATTCAAGTTTTAGGTATCGATTATTGACTTTTTAGCTGGCTTAGGTGCCTTGGACATGAGCAAGGACCTTAAGATTCTGCATGAAAAGAGGGCTAGCAGCCGAGTTGCACGGGAGAATGTGAAAATTGTTCATATGTAGTAATAACCTGAGAAATCCGTCCGTTTTTGTCATTTGTTATCGAATCGACTTAAAGCCAGATCGTCACATTGGCCGCTCTTCTCTCTAAACGGTTGTACTTATCGTCTGCAAAGCTATGTCGCGTGCTGCGGTATGCTGAGACACTAAAAGCACCATAGTACAACACAGATCAAGCTTCTAAGTTGATGTAATAGCCAGTAAGAAGTAGTACAATTCTAGTTTTAGGTATCGGTTATTGACTTTTTAGCTGGCTTTGGTGCCTTGGACATGAGGCCGGACCTTAAGATTCTACATGAAAGGAGGACTAGCTGCCGAGTTGCACGGGAGAATGTGAAAAGTGTTCATATGTAGTAAAAACCCCAGAAATCCGTCCATTTTCGTCATTTGTTATCGAATCGCCTTAAAGCCAGATCGTCACATTGACCGCTCTTCTCTCTGAAACGGTTGTACTTATCGTCTGCAAAGCTATGTCGCGTGCTGCGGTATGCGGAGACACTAAAAGCACCATAGTAGAACACAGATGAAGCTTCTAAGATGATGTAATAGCCAGTAAGAAATAGTACAATTCAAGTTTTGGATATCGTTATTGCCTTTTTAGCTGTCTTTGGTGCCTTGGACATGGGCTATGACCTTAAGATTCTGCATGAAAGTAGGACTAGCAGCCGAATTGCACGGGAGACTGTGAAAAGTGTTCATATGTAGTAAAAACCTGAGAAATCCGTCCATTTTCGTCATTTGTTATCGAATCGACTTAAAGCCAGATCGTCACATTGGCCGCTCTTCTCTCTGAAGCGGTTGTACTTATCTTCTGCAAAGCTATGACGCGTGCTGCGGTATGTGGACACACTAATAGCACCATAGTAGAACAGAGATTAAGCTTCTAAGTTGATGTAATAGCCAGTAAGAATTAGTACAATTCAAGTTTTAGATATTGATTATTGACTCTTTAGCTGGCTTTGGGGCCTTGGACATGATCTAGGACCTTAAGATTCTGCATGAAAGGAGGACTAGCAGCCGAGTTGCACGGGAGAATGTCAAAAGTTTTCATATGTAGTAAAAACCAGAGAAATCCGTCCGTTTTCGTCATTTGTTATCGAATCGAGTTAAAGCCCGATCGTCACATTGGCCGCTCTTCTCTCTGAAACGGTTGTACTTATCGTCTGCTAAGCTATGTCGCAAGCTGCGCTAATCGGAGGCACTAAAAGCACCATAGTAGAACACATGTGAAGCTTCTAAGTTGATGTAATAGCCAGTAAGAAGTAGTACAATTCAAGTTTTAGGTATCGATTATTGACTTCTTAGCTGGCTTTGGTGCCTTGGACATGAGCTATTACCTTAAGATTCTGCATGAAAGTAGGACTAGCAGCCGAGTTGCACGGGAGACTGTGAAAAGTGTTCATATGTAGTAAAAACCTGAGAAATCCGTTCATTTTCGTCATTTGTTATCGAATCGACTTAAAGCCAGATCGTCACATTGGCCGCTCTTCTCTCTGAAACGGTTGTACTTATCTTCTGCAAAGCTATGGCGCGTGCTGCGGTATGTGGACACACTAATAGCACGATAGTAGAACAGAGATTAAGCTTCTAAGTTGATGTAATAGCCAGTAGGAAGAAGTAGAATTCAAGTATTAGGTATCGATTATTGACTTTTTAGCTGGCTTCGGTGCCTTGGACATGAGCAAGGATTTTAAGATTCTGCATGAAAGGAGGACTAGCAGCCGAGTTGCACGGGAGAATGTGAAAAGTGTTCATATGTAGTAAAAACCTGAGAAATCCGTCCGTTTTCGTCATTTGTTATCGAATCGACTTAAAGCCAGATCGTCATTTTGGCCGCTCTTCTCTCTGAAACGGTTGTGCTTATCGTCTGCAAAACTATGTCGCGTGCTGCGGTATGCGGAGAAACTAAAAGCACCATAGTAGATCACAGATGAAGCTTCTAAGATGATGTAATAGCCAGTAAGAAATAGTACAATTCAAGTTTTAGGTATCGATTATTGACTTTTTAGCTGGCTTTAGTGCCTTGGACATGAGCTAGGACCTTAACATTGTGCATGAAAGGAGGACTAGCAGCCGAGTTGCACGGGAGAATGTGAAAAGTGTTCATATGTAGTAAAAACCTGAGAAATCCGTCCGTTTTCGTCATTTGCTATCGAATCGACTTAAAGCCAGATCGTCACATTGGCCGCTCTTCTCTCTGAAACGGTTGTACGTATCGTCTGCAAAGCTATGTCGCGTACTGCGGTATTCGGAGACACTAAAAGCACCATAGTAGAACACAGATGAAGCTCCTAAGATGATGTAATAGCCAGTAAGATGTAGTACAATTCAAGTTTTAGGTAATGAATATTGACCTTTTAGCTGGCTTTGGTGATTTGGACATGAGCTAGGAACTTAACATTGTGCATGAAAGGAGGACTAGCAGCCGAGTTGCACGAGAGAATGTGAAAAGTGTTCATATGTAGTAAAAACCTGAGAAATCCGTCCGTTTTCGTCATTTGCTATCGAATCGACTTAAAGCCAGATCGTCACATTGGCCGCTCTTCTCTCTGACACGGTTGTACGTATCGTCTGCAAAGCTATGTCGCGTACTGCGGTATTCGGAGACACTAAAAGCACCATAGTAGAACACAGATGAAGCTCCTAAGATGATGTAATAGCCAGTAAGAAGTAGTACAATTCAAGTTGTAGGTATCGGTTATTGACTTTTTAGCTGGCTTTGGTGCCTTGGACATGAGCTAGGACCTTAAGATTCTGCATGAAAGGAGGACTAGCAGCCGACTTGCACGGGAGAATGTGAAAAGTGTTCATATGTAGTAAAAACCTGAGAAATCCGTCCGTTTTCGTCATTTGTTATCGAATCGAGTTAAAGCCAGATCGTCACATTGGCTGCTCTTCTCTCTGAAACGGTTGTACTTATCGTCTGCAAAGCTATGTCGCGTGCTGCGCTACGCGGAGGCACTAAAAGCACCATAGTAGAACACAGATGAAGCTTCTAAGTTGATGTAATAGCCAGTAAGAAGTAGTCCAATTCAAGTTTTAGTTATCGATTATTGACTTTTTAGCTGGCTTTGGTGACTTGGACATGAGCTAGGACCTTAAGATTCTGCATGAAAGGAGGACTAGCAACCGAGTTGCACGGGAGAATTTGAAAAGTGTTCATATGTAGTAAAAACCTGAGAAATCCGTCCGTTTTCGTCATTTGTTATTGAATCGACTTAAAGCCAGATCGTCACATTGGCCGCTCTTCTCTCTGAAACGGTTGTACTTATCGTCTGCAAAGCTGTGTCGCGTGCTGCAGTATGCGGAGAAACTAAAAGCACCGTAGTAGAACACAGATGAAGCTTCTAAGTTGATGTAATACCCAGTAAGAAGTTAGGTATCGATTATTGACTTTTTAGCTGGCTTTGGTGCCTTGGACATGAGCTAGGACCTTAACATTCTGCATGAAAGGAGGACTAGCAGCCGCGTTGCTCGGGAGAATGTAAAAAGTGTTCATATGTAGTAAAAACCTGAGAAATCCGTCCGGTTTCGTCATTTGTTATCGAATCGACTTAAAGCCAGATCGTCACATTGGCCGCTCTTCTCTCTGAAACGGTTCTACTTATCGTCTGCAAAGCTATGTCGCGTGCTGCGGTATTCGGAGACACTAAAAGCACCATAGTAGAACACAGATGAAGCTCCTAAGATGATGTAATAGCCAGTAAGAAGTAGTACAATTCAAGTTTTAGGTAATGAATATTGACCTTTTAGCTGGCTTTGGTGCCTTGGACATGAGCTAGGACCTTAAGATTCTGCATGAAAGGAGGACTAGCAGCCGAGTTGCACGAGAGAATGTGAAAAGTGTTCATATGTAGTAAAAACCTGAGAAATCCGTCCGTTTTCGTCATTTGCTATCGAATCGACTTAAAGCCATATCGTCACATTGGCCGCTCTTCTCTCTGAAACGGTTGTACGTATCGTCTGCAAAGCTATGTCGCGTACTGCGGTATTCGGAGACACTAAAAGCACCATAGTAGAACACAGATGAAGCTCCTAAGATGATGTAATAGCCAGTAAGAAGTAGTACAATTCAAGTTGTAGGTATCGGTTATTGACTTTTTAGCTGGCTTTGGTGCCTTGGACATGAGCTAGGACCTTAAGATTCTGCATGAAAGGAGGACTAGCAGCCGACTTGCACGGGAGAATGTGAAAAGTGTTCATATGTAGTAAAAACCTGAGAAATCCGTCCGTTTTCGTCATTTGTTATCGAATCGACTTAAAGCCAGATCGTCACATTGGCC
Organism: Schistocerca gregaria; assembly: GCF_023897955.1. Taxonomy (NCBI): domain Eukaryota; kingdom Metazoa; phylum Arthropoda; class Insecta; order Orthoptera; family Acrididae; genus Schistocerca; species Schistocerca gregaria. The sequence continues at coordinate 4,326,453 of NW_026061736.1, read as the reverse complement.
GCTCTTCTCTCTGAAACGGTTGTACTTATCGTCTGCACAGCTATGTCGCGTGCTGCTGTATGCTGAGACACTAAAAGCACCATAGTAGAACACAGATGAAGCATCTAAGTTGATGTAATAGCCAGTAAGAAGTAGTCCAATTCAAGTTTTAGGTATCGATAATTGACTTTTTAGCTGGCTTTGGTGACTTGGACATGAGCTAGGACCTTAAGATTCTGCATGAAAGGAGGACTAGCAGCCGAGTTGCACGGGAGAATTTAAAAAGTGTTCATATGTAGTAAAAACCTGAGAAATCCGTCCGTTTTCGTCATTTGCTATCGAATCGACTTAAAGCCAGATCGTCACATTGGCCGCTCTTCTCTCTGAAACGGTTGTACGTATCGTCTGCAAAGCTATGTCGCGTACTGCGGTATTCGGAGACACTAAAAGCACCATAGTAGAACACAGGTGAAGCTTCTAAGATGATGTAATAGCCAGTAAGAAGTAGTACAATTCAAGTTTTAGGTAATGAATATTGACCTTTACCTGGCTTTGGTGCCTTGGACATGAGCTAGGACCTTAAGATTCTGCATGAAAGGCTGACTAGCAGCCGAGTTGCACGGGAGAATGTGAAAAGTTTTCATATGTAGTAAAAACCTGAGAAATCCGTCCGTTTCCGTCATTTGTTATCGAATCGACTTAAAGCCAGATCGTCACATTGGCCGCTCTTCTCTCTGAAACGGTTGTATTTATCGTCTGAAAAGCTATGTCGCGTGCTGCGGTATGCGGAGACACTAAAAGCACCATAGTAGAACACAGATCAAGCTTCTAAGTTGATGTAATAGCCAGTAAGAAGTAGTACAGTTCAAGTTTTAGGTATTGAATATTGACCTTTTAGCTGGCATTGGTGCCTTGGACATGAGCAAGGACCTTAAGATTCTGCATGAAAGGAGGACTAGCAGCCGAGTTGCACGGGAGACTGTGAAAAGTGTTCATATGTAGTAAAAACCTGAGAAATCCGTCCATTTTCGTCATTTGTTATCGAATCGACGTAAGGCCAGATCGTCACATTGGCCGCTCTGCTCTCTGAAACGGTTGTACTTATTGTCTGCAAAGCTATGTCGCGTACTGCGGTATTCGGAGACACTAAAAGCACCATAGTAGACCACAGATGAAGCTCCTAAGATGATGTAATAGCCAGTAAGAAGTAGTACAATTCAAGTTGTAGGTATCGGTTATTGACTTTTTAGCTGGCTTTGTTGCCTGGACATGAGCTAGGACCTTAAGATTCTGCATGAAAGGAGGACTAGCAGCCGACTTGCACGGGTGAATGTGAAAAGTGTTCATATGTAGTAAAAACCTGAGAAATCCGTCCGTTTTCGTCATTTGTTATCGAATCGACTTAAAGCCAGATCGTCACATTGGCCGCTCTTCTCTCTGAAACGGTTGTACTTATCGTCTGCAAAGCTATGTCGCAAGCTGCGCTAATCGGAGGCACTAAAAGCACCATAGTAGAACACAGATGAAGCTTCTAAGTTGATGTAATAGCGAGTAAGATGTAGTACAATTCAAGTTTTAGGTATCGATTATTGACTTCTTAGCTGGCTTTGGTGCCTTGGACATGAGCTATTACCTTAAGATTCTGCATGAAAGTAGGACTAGCAGCCGAGTTGCACGGGAGAATTTGAAAAGTGTTCATATGTAGTAAAAACCTGAGAAATCCGTCCGTTTTCGTCATTTGTTATCGAATCGACTTAAAGCCAGATCGTCACATTGGCCGCTCTTCTCTCTGAAACGGTTGTACTTATCGTCTGCACAGCTATGTCGCGTGCTGCTGTATGCTGAGACACTAAAAGCACCATAGTAGAACACAGATGAAGCATCTAAGTTGATGTAATAGCCAGTAAGAAGTAGTCCAATTCAAGTTTTAGGTATCGATTATTGACTTTTTTGCTGGCTTTGGTGCCTTGGACATGAGCTAGGACCTTAAGATTCTGCATAAAAGGAGGACTAGCAGCCCAGTTGCACGGGAGAATGTGAAAAGTGCTCATATGTAGTAAAATCCTGAGAAATCCGTCCGTTTTCGTCATTTCTTATCGAATCGACTTTAAGCCAGATCGTCACATTGGCCGCTCTTCTCTCTGAAACGGTTGTACTTATCGTCTGTAAAGCTATGTCGCGTGCTGCGGTATGCGGAGACAGTAAAAGCACCATAGTAGAACACATATGAAGCTTCAAAGTTGATGTAATAGCCAGTAACAAGTAGTACAGTTCAAGTTTTAGGTATCGATTATTGACTTTTTAGCTGGCTTTGGTGCATTGGACATGAGCTAGGACCTTAACGTTCTGCATGAAAGGAGGACTAGCAGCCGAGTTGCATGGGAGAATGTGAAAAGCGTTCATATGTAGTAAAATCCTTGTAAATCCGTCCGTTTTCGTCATTTGTTATCGAATCGACTTATAGCTAGATCGTCACATTGGCCACTCTTCTCCGTGAAACGGTTGTACTTATCGTCTGAAAAGCTATGTCGCGTGCTGCGGTATGAGGAGACACGAAAATCATCATAGTAGAACACAGATGAAGCTTCTAAGTTGGTGTAATAGCCAGTAAGAAGTAGTACAATTCAAGTTTTACGTATAGATTATTGACTTTTTAGCTGGCTTTGGTGCTTTGGACATGAGCTAGGACCTTGAGATTCTGTGTGAAAGGAGGACTAGCAGCAGAGTTGCACGGGAGAATGTGAAAAGTGTTCGCATGTAGTAAAAACCTGAGAAATCCGTCCGTTTTCGTCATTTGTTATCGAATCGACTTAAAGCCAGATCGTCACATTGGCCGCTCTTCTCTCTGAAACGGTTGTGCTTATCGTCTGCAAAACTATGTCGCGTGCTGCGGTATGCGGAGAAACTAAAAGCACCGTAGTAGAACACAGATGAAGTTTCTAAGTTGATGTAATAGCCAGTAAGAAGTAGTACAGTTCAAGTTTTAGGTATCGATTATTGACTTTTTAGCTGGCTTTGGTGACTTGGACATGAGCTAGGACCTTAAGATTCTGCATGAAAGGAGGACTAGAAACCGAGTTGCACGGGAGAATGTGAAAAGTGTTCATATGTAATAAAAACCTGAGAAATCCGTCCGTTTTCGTCATTTGTTATCGAATCGACTTAAAGCCAGATCGTCACATTGGCCGCTCTTCTCTCTGAAACGGTTGTACTTATCGTCTACAAAGCTATGTCGCGTGCTGCGGTATGCGGAGACACTAAAAGCACCATAGTAGAACACAGATGAAGCTTCTAAGTTGATGTAATAACCAGTAAGAAGTAGTACAATTCAAGTTTTAGGTATAGATTATTGACTTTTTAGCTGGCTTTGGTGCCTTGGACATGAGCTAGGACCTTAAGATTCTGCATGAAAGGAGGACTAGCTGCCGAGTTGCACGGGAGAATATGAGAAGTGTTCATATGTAGAAAAAACCCAAGAAATCCGTCCGTTTTCGTCATTTGTTATCGAATCGTCTTAAAGCCAGATCGTCACATTGACCGCTCTTCTCTCTGAAACGGTTGTACTTATCGTCTGCAAATCTATGTCGCGTGCTGGGGTATGCGGAGACACTAAAAGCACTATAGTAGAACACAGATGAAGCTTCTATGTTGATGTAATAGCCAGTAAGAAGTAGTACAATTGAAGTTTTAGTTATCGATTACTGACTTTGTAGCTGGCTTTGATGCATTGGACATGAGCTAGGACCTTAAGATTCTGCATGAAAGGAGGACTAGCAGCCGAGTTGCACGGGAGAATGTGAAAACTGTTCATATGTAGTAAAAACCTGAGAAATCCGTCCGTTTTCGTCATTTGTTATCGAATCGACTTAAAGCCAGATCGTAACATTGGCCGCTCTTCTCTCTGAAACGGATGTACTTATCGTCTGCAAAGCTATGTCGCGTGCTGCGGTATGCGGATACACTAAAATCACCATAGTAGAACAGAGATGAAGCTTCTATGTTGATGCAATAGCCAGTAAGAAGTAGTACAATTCAAGTTTTAGGTATCGATTATTGACTTTTTAGCTGGCTTAGGTGCCTTGGACATGAGCAAGGACCTTAAGATTCTGCATGAAAAGAGGGCTAGCAGCCGAGTTGCACGGGAGAATGTGAAAATTGTTCATATGTAGTAATAACCTGAGAAATCCGTCCGTTTTTGTCATTTGTTATCGAATCGACTTAAAGCCAGATCGTCACATTGGCCGCTCTTCTCTCTAAACGGTTGTACTTATCGTCTGCAAAGCTATGTCGCGTGCTGCGGTATGCTGAGACACTAAAAGCACCATAGTACAACACAGATCAAGCTTCTAAGTTGATGTAATAGCCAGTAAGAAGTAGTACAATTCTAGTTTTAGGTATCGGTTATTGACTTTTTAGCTGGCTTTGGTGCCTTGGACATGAGGCCGGACCTTAAGATTCTACATGAAAGGAGGACTAGCTGCCGAGTTGCACGGGAGAATGTGAAAAGTGTTCATATGTAGTAAAAACCCCAGAAATCCGTCCATTTTCGTCATTTGTTATCGAATCGCCTTAAAGCCAGATCGTCACATTGACCGCTCTTCTCTCTGAAACGGTTGTACTTATCGTCTGCAAAGCTATGTCGCGTGCTGCGGTATGCGGAGACACTAAAAGCACCATAGTAGAACACAGATGAAGCTTCTAAGATGATGTAATAGCCAGTAAGAAATAGTACAATTCAAGTTTTGGATATCGTTATTGCCTTTTTAGCTGTCTTTGGTGCCTTGGACATGGGCTATGACCTTAAGATTCTGCATGAAAGTAGGACTAGCAGCCGAATTGCACGGGAGACTGTGAAAAGTGTTCATATGTAGTAAAAACCTGAGAAATCCGTCCATTTTCGTCATTTGTTATCGAATCGACGTAAGGCCAGATCGTCACATTGGCCGCTCTGCTCTCTGAAACGGTTGTACTTATTGTCTGCAAAGCTATGTCGCGTACTGCGGTATTCGGAGACACTAAAAGCACCATAGTAGACCACAGATGAAGCTCCTAAGATGATGTAATAGCCAGTAAGTAGTAGTACAATTCAAGTTGTAGGTATCGGTTATTGACTTTTTAGCTGGCTTTGTTGCCTGGACATGAGCTAGGACCTTAAGATTCTGCATGAAAGGAGGACTAGCAGCCGACTTGCACGGGTGAATGTGAAAAGTGTTCATATGTAGTAAAAACCTGAGAAATCCGTCCGTTTTCGTCATTTGTTATCGAATCGACTTAAAGCCAGATCGTCACATTGGCCGCTCTTCTCTCTGAAACGGTTGTACTTATCGTCTGCAAAGCTATGTCGCAAGCTGCGCTAATCGGAGGCACTAAAAGCACCACAGCAGAACACAGATGAAGCTTCTAAGTTGATGTAATAGCGAGTAAGATGTAGTACAATTCAAGTTTTAGGTATCGATTATTGACTTCTTAGCTGGCTTTGGTGCCTTGGACATGAGCTATTACCTTAAGATTCTGCATGAAAGTAGGACTAGCAGCCGAGTTGCACGGGAGAATTTGAAAAGTGTTCATATGTAGTAAAAACCTGAGAAATCCGTCCGTTTTCGTCATTTGTTATCGAATCGACTTAAAGCCAGATCGTCACATTGGCCGCTCTTCTCTCTGAAACGGTTGTACTTATCGTCTGCACAGCTATGTCGCGTGCTGCTGTATGCTGAGACACTAAAAGCACCATAGTAGAACACAGATGAAGCATCTAAGTTGATGTAATAGCCAGTAAGAAGTAGTCCAATTCAAGTTTTAGGTATCGATTATTGACTTTTTTGCTGGCTTTGGTGCCTTGGACATGAGCTAGGACCTTAAGATTCTGCATAAAAGGAGGACTAGCAGCCCAGTTGCACGGGAGAATGTGAAAAGTGCTCATATGTAGTAAAATCCTGAGAAATCCGTCCGTTTTCGTCATTTCTTATCGAATCGACTTTAAGCCAGATCGTCACATTGGCCGCTCTTCTCTCTGAAACGGTTGTACTTATCGTCTGTAAAGCTATGTCGCGTGCTGCGGTATGCGGAGACAGTAAAAGCACCATAGTAGAACACATATGAAGCTTCAAAGTTGATGTAATAGCCAGTAACAAGTAGTACAGTTCAAGTTTTAGGTATCGATTATTGACTTTTTAGCTGGCTTTGGTGCATTGGACATGAGCTAGGACCTTAACGTTCTGCATGAAAGGAGGACTAGCAGCCGAGTTGCATGGGAGAATGTGAAAAGCGTTCATATGTAGTAAAATCCTTGTAAATCCGTCCGTTTTCGTCATTTGTTATCGAATCGACTTATAGCTAGATCGTCACATTGGCCACTCTTCTCCGTGAAACGGTTGTACTTATCGTCTGAAAAGCTATGTCGCGTGCTGCGGTATGAGGAGACACGAAAATCATCATAGTAGAACACAGATGAAGCTTCTAAGTTGGTGTAATAGCCAGTAAGAAGTAGTACAATTCAAGTTTTACGTATAGATTATTGACTTTTTAGCTGGCTTTGGTGCTTTGGACATGAGCTAGGACCTTGAGATTCTGTGTGAAAGGAGGACTAGCAGCAGAGTTGCACGGGAGAATGTGAAAAGTGTTCGCATGTAGTAAAAACCTGAGAAATCCGTCCGTTTTCGTCATTTGTTATCGAATCGACTTAAAGCCAGATCGTCACATTGGCCGCTCTTCTCTCTGAAACGGTTGTGCTTATCGTCTGCAAAACTATGTCGCGTGCTGCGGTATGCGGAGAAACTAAAAGCACCGTAGTAGAACACAGATGAAGTTTCTAAGTTGATGTAATAGCCAGTCAGAAGTAGTACAGTTCAAGTTTTAGGTATCGATTATTGACTTTTTAGCTGGCTTTGGTGACTTGGACATGAGCTAGGACCTTAAGATTCTGCATGAAAGGAGGACTAGAAACCGAGTTGCACGGGAGAATGTGAAAAGTGTTCATATGTAATAAAAACCTGAGAAATCCGTCCGTTTTCGTCATTTGTTATCGAATCGACTTAAAGCCAGATCGTCACATTGGCCGCTCTTCTCTCTGAAACGGTTGTACTTATCGTCTACAAAGCTATGTCGCGTGCTGCGGTATGCGGAGACACTAAAAGCACCATAGTAGAACACAGATGAAGCTTCTAAGTTGATGTAATAACCAGTAAGAAGTAGTACAATTCAAGTTTTAGGTATAGATTATTGACTTTTTAGCTCGCTTTGGTGCCTTGGACATGAGCTAGGACCTTAAGATTCTGCATGAAAGGAGGACTAGCTGCCGAGTTGCACGGGAGAATATGAGAAGTGTTCATATGTAGAAAAAACCCAAGAAATCCGTCCGTTTTCGTCATTTGTTATCGAATCGTCTTAAAGCCAGATCGTCACATTGACCGCTCTTCTCTCTGAAACGGTTGTACTTATCGTCTGCAAATCTATGTCGCGTGCTGGGGTATGCGGAGACACTAAAAGCACTATAGTAGAACACAGATGAAGCTTCTATGTTGATGTAATAGCCAGTAAGAAGTAGTACAATTGAAGTTTTAGTTATCGATTACTGACTTTGTAGCTGGCTTTGATGCATTGGACATGAGCTAGGACCTTAAGATTCTGCATGAAAGGAGGACTAGCAGCCGAGTTGCACGGGAGAATGTGAAAACTGTTCATATGTAGTAAAAACCTGAGAAATCCGTCCGTTTTCGTCATTTGTTATCGAATCGACTTAAAGCCAGATCGTAACATTGGCCGCTCTTCTCTCTGAAACGGATGTACTTATCGTCTGCAAAGCTATGTCGCGTGCTGCGGTATGCGGATACACTAAAATCACCATAGTAGAACAGAGATGAAGCTTCTATGTTGATGCAATAGCCAGTAAGAAGTAGTACAATTCAAGTTTTAGGTATCGATTATTGACTTTTTAGCTGGCTTAGGTGCCTTGGACATGAGCAAGGACCTTAAGATTCTGCATGAAAAGAGGGCTAGCAGCCGAGTTGCACGGGAGAATGTGAAAATTGTTCATATGTAGTAATAACCTGAGAAATCCGTCCGTTTTTGTCATTTGTTATCGAATCGACTTAAAGCCAGATCGTCACATTGGCCGCTCTTCTCTCTAAACGGTTGTACTTATCGTCTGCAAAGCTATGTCGCGTGCTGCGGTATGCTGAGACACTAAAAGCACCATAGTACAACACAGATCAAGCTTCTAAGTTGATGTAATAGCCAGTAAGAAGTAGTACAATTCTAGTTTTAGGTATCGGTTATTGACTTTTTAGCTGGCTTTGGTGCCTTGGACATGAGGCCGGACCTTAAGATTCTACATGAAAGGAGGACTAGCTGCCGAGTTGCACGGGAGAATGTGAAAAGTGTTCATATGTAGTAAAAACCCCAGAAATCCGTCCATTTTCGTCATTTGTTATCGAATCGCCTTAAAGCCAGATCGTCACATTGACCGCTCTTCTCTCTGAAACGGTTGTACTTATCGTCTGCAAAGCTATGTCGCGTGCTGCGGTATGCGGAGACACTAAAAGCACCATAGTAGAACACAGATGAAGCTTCTAAGATGATGTAATAGCCAGTAAGAAATAGTACAATTCAAGTTTTGGATATCGTTATTGCCTTTTTAGCTGTCTTTGGTGCCTTGGACATGGGCTATGACCTTAAGATTCTGCATGAAAGTAGGACTAGCAGCCGAATTGCACGGGAGACTGTGAAAAGTGTTCATATGTGGTAAAAACCTGAGAAATCCGTCCATTTTCGTCATTTGTTATCGAATCGACTTAAAGCCAGATCGTCACATTGGCCGCTCTTCTCTCTGAAGCGGTTGTACTTATCTTCTGCAAAGCTATGACGCGTGCTGCGGTATGTGGACACACTAATAGCACCATAGTAGAACAGAGATTAAGCTTCTAAGTTGATGTAATAGCCAGTAAGAATTAGTACAATTCAAGTTTTAGATATTGATTATTGACTCTTTAGCTGGCTTTGGGGCCTTGGACATGATCTAGGACCTTAAGATTCTGCATGAAAGGAGGACTAGCAGCCGAGTTGCACGGGAGAATGTGAAAAGTTTTCATATGTAGTAAAAACCAGAGAAATCCGTCCGTTTTCGTCATTTGTTATCGAATCGAGTTAAAGCCCGATCGTCACATTGGCCGCTCTTCTCTCTGAAACGGTTGTACTTATCGTCTGCTAAGCTATGTCGCAAGCTGCGCTAATCGGAGGCACTAAAAGCACCATAGTAGAACACATGTGAAGCTTCTAAGTTGATGTAATAGCCAGTAAGAAGTAGTACAATTCAAGTTTTAGGTATCGATTATTGACTTCTTAGCTGGCTTTGGTGCCTTGGACATGAGCTATTACCTTAAGATTCTGCATGAAAGTAGGACTAGCAGCCGAGTTGCACGGAAGACTGTGAAAAGTGTTCATATGTAGTAAAAACCTGAGAAATCCGTTCATTTTCGTCATTTGTTATCGAATCGACTTAAAGCCAGATCGTCACATTGGCCGCTCTTCTCTCTGAAACGGTTGTACTTATCTTCTGCAAAGCTATGGCGCGTGCTGCGGTATGTGGACACACTAATAGCACGATAGTAGAACAGAGATTAAGCTTCTAAGTTGATGTAATAGCCAGTAGGAAGAAGTAGAATTCAAGTATTAGGTATCGATTATTGACTTTTTAGCTGGCTTCGGTGCCTTGGACATGAGCAAGGATTTTAAGATTCTGCATGAAAGGAGGACTAGCAGCCGAGTTGCACGGGAGAATGTGAAAAGTGTTCATATGTAGTAAAAACCTGAGAAATCCGTCCGTTTTCGTCATTTGTTATCGAATCGACTTAAAGCCAGATCGTCATTTTGGCCGCTCTTCTCTCTGAAACGGTTGTACTTATCGTCTACAAAGCTATGTCGCGTGCTGCGGCATGCGGAGACACTAAAAGCACCATAGTAGAACACACATGAGGCTTCTAAGTTGATGTAATAGCCAGTAAGAAGTAGTCCAATTCAAGTTTTAGGTATCGATTATTGACTTTTTTGCTGGCTTTGGTGCCTTGCACATGGGCTAGGACCTTAAGATTCTGCATAAAAGGAGGACTAGCAGCCCAGTTGCACGGGAGAATGTGAAAAGTGCTCATATGTAGTAAAAACCTGAGAAATCCGTCCGTTTTCGTCATTTCTTATCGAATCGACTTAAAGCCAGATCGTCACATTGGCCGCTCTTCTCTCTGAAACGGTTGTACTTATCGTCTGCAAAGCTATGTCGCGTGCTGCGGTATGCGGAGACAGTAAAAGCACCATAGTAGAACACATATGAAGCTTCAAAGTTGATGTAATAGCCAGTAACAAGTCGTACAGTTCAAGTTTTAGGTATCGATTATTGACTTTTTAGCTGGCTTTGGTGCATTGGACATGAGCTAGGACCTTAACGTTCTGCATGAAAGGAGGACTAGCAGCCGAGTTGCATGGGAGAATGTGAAAAGTGTTCATATGTAGTAAAATCCTTGTAAATCCGTCCGTTTTCATCATTTGTTATCGAATCGACTTATAGCTAGATCGTCACATTGGCCACTCTTCTCCGTGAAACGGTTGTACTTATCGTCTGCAAAGCTATGTCGCGTGCTGCGGTATAAGGAGACACGAAAATCATCATAGTAGAACACAGATGAAGCTTCTAAGTTGGTGTAATAGCCAGTAAGAAGTAGTACAATTCAAGTTTTAGGTATCGATTATTGACTTTTTAGCTGGCTTAGGTGCCTTGGACATGAGCTAGGACCTTAAGATTCTGCATGAAAAGAGGGCTAGCAGCCGAGTTGCACGGGAGAATGTGAAAATTGTTCATATGTAGTAATAACCTGAGAAATCCTTCCGTTTTTGTCATTTGTTATCGAATCGACTTAAAGCCAGATCGTCACATTGGCCGCTCTTCTCTCTAAACGGTTGTACTTATCGTCTGCAAAGCTATGTCGCGTGCTGCGGTATGCTGAGACACTAAAAGCACCATAGTACAACACAGATCAAGCTTCTAAGTTGATGTAATAGCCAGTAAGAAGTAGTACAATTCTAGTTTTAGGTATCGGTTATTGACTTTTTAGCTGGCTTTGGTGCCTTGGACATGAGGCCGGACCTTAAGATTCTACATGAAAGGAGGACTAGCTGCCGAGTTGCACGGGAGAATGTGAAAAGTGTTCATATGTAGTAAAAACCAAAGAAATCCGTCCATTTTCGTCATTTGTTATCGAATCGTCTTAAAGCCAGATCGTCACATTGACCGCTCTTCTCTCTGAAACGGTTGTACTTATCGTCTGCAAAGCTATGTCGCGTGCTGCGGTATGCGGAGACACTAAAAGCACCATAGTAGAACACAGATGAAGCTTCTAAGATGATGTAATAGCCAGTAAGAAATAGTACAATTCAAGTTTTGGATATCGTTATTGCCTTTTTAGCTGTCTTTGGTGCCTTGGACATGGGCTATGACCTTAAGATTCTGCATGAAAGTAGGACTAGCAGCCGAGTTGCACGGGAGACTGTGAAAAGTGTTCATATGTAGTAAAAACCTGAGAAATCCGTCCATTTTTGTCATTTGTTATCGAATCGACTTAAAGCCAGAGCGTCACATTGGCCGCTCTTCTCTCTGAAGCGGTTGTACTTATCTTCTGCAAAGCTATGACGCGTGCTGCGGTATGTGGACACACTAATAGCACCATAGTAGAACAGAGATTAAGCTTCTAAGTTGTTGTAATAGCCAGTAAGAAGAAGTAGAATTCAAGTTTTAGGTATCGATTATTGACTTTTTAGCTGGCTTTGGTACCTTGGACATGAGCAAGGACCTTAAGATTCTGCATGAAAGGAGGACTAGCAGCCGAGTTGCACGGGAGACTGTGAAAAGTGTTCATATGTAGTAAAAACCTGAGAAATCCGTCCATTTTCGTCATTTGTTATCGAATCGAGTTAAAGCCAGATCGTCACATTGGCCGCTCTTCTCTCTGAAACGGTTGTACTTATCGTCTGCAAAGCTATGTCGCAAGCTGCGCTAATCGGAGGCACTAAAAGCACCATAGTAGAACACATATGAAGCTTCTAAGTTGATGTAATAGCCAGTAAGAAGTATTACAATTCAAGTTTTAGGTATCGATTATTGACTTCTTAGCTGGCTTTGGTGCCTTGGACATGAGCTATTACCTTAAGATTCTGCATAAAAGTAGGACTAGCAGCCGAGTTGCACGGGAGACTGTGAAAAGTGTTCATATGTAGTAAAAACCTGAGAAATCCGTTCATTTTCGTCATTTGTTATCGAATCGACTTAAAGCCAGATCGTCACATTGGCCGCTCTTCTCTCTGAAACGGTTGTACTTATCTTCTGCAAAGCTATGTCGCGTGCTGCGGTATGTGGACACACTAATAGCACGATAGTAGAACAGAGATTAAGCTTCTAAGTTGATGTAATAGCCAGTAAGAAGAAGTAGAATTCAAGTTTTAGGTATCGATTATTGACTTTTTAGCTGGCTTTGGTGCGTTGGACATGAGCAAGGATTTTAAGATTCTGCATGAAAGGAGGACTAGCAGCCGAGTTGCACGGGAGAATGTGAAAAGTGTTCATATGTAGTAAAAACCTGAGAAATCCGTCCGTTTTCGTCATTTGTTATCGAATCGACTTTAAGCCAGATCGTCACATTGGCCGCTCTTCTCCCTGAAACGGTTGTACTTATCGTCTGCACAGCTATGTCGCGTGCTGCTGTATGCTGAGACACTAAAAGCACCATAGTAGAACACAGATGAAGCATCTAAGTTGATGTAATAGCCAGTAAGAAGTAGTCCAATTCAAGTTTTAGGTATCGATTACTGACTTTTTAGCTGGCTTTGGTGACTTGGACATGAGCTAGGACCTTAAGATTCTGCATGAAAGGAGGACTAGCAACCGAGTTGCACGGGAGAATGTGAAAAGTGTTCATATGTAATAAAAACCTGAGAAATCCGTCCGTTTTCGTCATTTGTTATCGAATCGACTTAAAGCCAGATCGTCACTTTGGCCGCTCTTCTCTCTGAAACGGTTGTACTTATCGTCTACAAAGCTATGTCGCGTGCTGCGGTATGCGGAGACACTAAAAGCACCATAGTAGAACACAGATGAAGATTCTAAGTTGATGTAATAGCCAGTAAGGAGTAGTACAATTCAAGTTTTAGGTATCGATTATTGACTTCTTAGCTGGCTTTGGTGCCTTGGACATGAGCTAGGACCTTAAGATTCTGCATGAAAGGAGGACTAGCAACCGAGTTGCACGGGAGAATGTGAAAAGTGTTCATATGTAATAAAAACCTGAGAAATCCGTCCGGTTTCGTCATTTGTTATCGAATCGACTTAAAGCCAGATCGTCACATTGGCCGCTCTTTTCTCTGAAACGGTTGTACTTATCGTCTGCAAAGCTATGTCGCGTGCTGCGGTATGCGGAGACAGTAAAAGCACCATAGTAGAACACATATGAAGCTTCAAAGTTGATGTAATAGCCAGTAACAAGTAGTACAGTTCAAGTTTTAGGTATCGATTATTGACTTTTTAGCTGGCTTTGGTGCATTGGACATGAGCTAGGACCTTAACGTTCTGCATGAAAGGAGGACTAGCAGCCGAGTTGCATGGGAGAATGTGAAAAGTGTTCATATGTAGTAAAATCCTTGTAAATCCGTCCGTTTTCGTCATTTGTTATCGAATCGACTTATAGCTAGATCGTCACATTGGACACTCTTCTCCGTGAAACGGTTGTACTTATCGTCTGCAAAGCTATGTCGCGTGCTGCGGTATGAGGAGACACGAAAATCATCATAGTAGAACACAGATGAAGCTTCTAAGTTGGTGTAATAGCCAGTAAGAAGTAGTACAATTCAAGTTTTAGGTATCGATTATTGACTTTTTAGCTGGCTTTGGTGCTTTGGACATGAGCTAGGACCTTGAGATTCTGCGTGAAAGGAGGACTAGCAGCAGAGTTGCACGGGAGAATGTGAAAAGTGTTCGCATGTAGTAAAAACCTGAAAATTCCGTCCGTTTTCGTCATTTGTTATCGAATCGACTTAAAGCCAGATCGTCACATTGGACGCTCTTCTCTCTGAAACGGTTGTGCTTATCGTCTGCAAAACAATGTCGCGTGCTGCGGTATGCGGAGACACTAAAAGCACCATAGTAGAACACAGATGAAGCTTCTAAGTTGATGTAATAGCCAGAAAGAAGTAGTACAATTCAAGTTTTAGGTATCGATTATTGACTTTTTAGCTGGCTTAGGTGCCTTGGACATGAGCAAGGACCTTAAGATTCTACATGAAAGGAGGACTAGCTGCCGAGTTGCACGGGAGAATGTGAAAAGTGTTCATATGTAGTAAAAACCCCAGAAATCCGTCCATTTTCGTCATTTGTTATCGAATCGCCTTAAAGCCAGATCGTCACATTGACCGCTCTTCTCTCTGAAACGGTTGTACTTATCGTCTGCAAAGCTATGTCGCGTGCTGCGGTATGCGGAGACACTAAAAGCACCATAGTAGAACACAGATGAAGCTTCTAAGATGATGTAATAGCCAGTAAGAAATAGTACAATTCAAGTTTTGGATATCGTTATTGCCTTTTTAGCTGTCTTTGGTGCCTTGGACATGGGCTATGACCTTAAGATTCTGCATGAAAGTAGGACTAGCAGCCGAATTGCACGGGAGACTGTGAAAAGTGTTCATATGTAGTAAAAACCTGAGAAATCCGTCCATTTTCGTCATTTGTTATCGAATCGACTTAAAGCCAGATCGTCACATTGGCCGCTCTTCTCTCTGAAGCGGTTGTACTTATCTTCTGCAAAGCTATGACGCGTGCTGCGGTATGTGGACACACTAATAGCACCATAGTAGAACAGAGATTAAGCTTCTAAGTTGATGTAATAGCCAGTAAGAATTAGTACAATTCAAGTTTTAGATATTGATTATTGACTCTTTAGCTGGCTTTGGGGCCTTGGACATGATCTAGGACCTTAAGATTCTGCATGAAAGGAGGACTAGCAGCCGAGTTGCACGGGAGAATGTGAAAAGTTTTCATATGTAGTAAAAACCAGAGAAATCCGTCCGTTTTCGTCATTTGTTATCGAATCGAGTTAAAGCCCGATCGTCACATTGGCCGCTCTTCTCTCTGAAACGGTTGTACTTATCGTCTGCTAAGCTATGTCGCAAGCTGCACTAATCGGAGGCACTAAAAGCACCATAGTAGAACACATGTGAAGCTTCTAAGTTGATGTAATAGCCAGTAAGAAGTAGTACAATTCAAGTTTTAGGTATCGATTATTGACTTCTTAGCTGGCTTTGGTGCCTTGGACATGAGCTATTACCTTAAGATTCTGCATGAAAGTAGGACTAGCAGCCGAGTTGCACGGGAGACTGTGAAAAGTGTTCATATGTAGTAAAAACCTGAGAAATCCGTTCATTTTCGTCATTTGTTATCGAATCGACTTAAAGCCAGATCGTCACATTGGCCGCTCTTCTCTCTGAAACGGTTGTACTTATCTTCTGCAAAGCTATGGCGCGTGCTGCGGTATGTGGACACACTAATAGCACGATAGTAGAACAGAGATTAAGCTTCTAAGTTGATGTAATAGCCAGTAGGAAGAAGTAGAATTCAAGTTTTAGGTATCGATTATTGACTTTTTAGCTGGCTTTGGTGCCTTGGACATGAGCAAGGGTTTTAAGATTCTGCATGAAAGGAGGACTAGCAGCCGAGTTGCACGGGAGAATGTGAAAAGTGTTCATATGTAGTAAAAACCTGAGAAATCCGTCCGTTTTCGTCATTTGTTATCGAATCGACTTAAAGCCAGATCGTCACTTTGGCCGCTCTTCTCTCTGAAACGGTTGTACTTATCGTCTACAAAGCTATGTCGCGTGCTGCGGTATGCGGAGACACTAAAAGCACCATAGTAGAACACAGATGAAGATTCTAAGTTGATGTAATAGCCAGTAAGGAGTAGTACAATTCAAGTTTTAGGTATCGATTATTGACTTCTTAGCTGGCTTTGGTGCCTTGGACATGAGCTATTACCTTAAGATTCTGCATGAAAGTAGGACTAGCAGCCGAGTTGCACGGGAGAATTTGAAAAGTGTTCATATGTAGTATAAACCTGAGAAATCCGTCCGGTTTCGTCATTTGTTATCGAATCGACTTAAAGCCAGATCGTCACATTGGCCGCTCTTCTCTCTGAAACGGTTGTACTTATCGTCTGCAAAGCTATGTCGCGTGCTGCGGTATGCGGAGACATTAAAAGCACCATAGTAGAACACATATGAAGCTTCAAAGTTGATGTAATAGCCAGTAACAAGTAGTACAGTTCAAGTTTTAGGTAT
This sequence comes from Schistocerca gregaria, assembly GCF_023897955.1. Classification (NCBI taxonomy): domain Eukaryota; kingdom Metazoa; phylum Arthropoda; class Insecta; order Orthoptera; family Acrididae; genus Schistocerca; species Schistocerca gregaria. The sequence goes on along the minus strand of NW_026061736.1, from coordinate 4,310,115 downwards.
CGATTATTGACTTTTTAGCTGGCTTTGGTGCATTGGACATGAGCTAGGACCTTAACGTTCTGCATGAAAGGAGGACTAGCAACCGAGTTGCATGGGAGAATGTGAAAAGTGTTCATATGTAGTAAAATCCTTGTAAATCCGTCCGTTTTCGTCATTTGTTATCGAATCGACTTATAGCTAGATCGTCACATTGGACACTCTTCTCCGTGAAACGGTTGTACTTATCGTCTGCAAAGCTATGTCGCGTGCTGCGGTATGAGGAGACACGAAAATCATCATAGTAGAACACAGATGAAGCTTCTAAGTTGGTGCAATAGCCAGTAAGAAGTAGTACAATTCAAGTTTTAGGTATCGATTATTGACTTTTTAGCTGGCTTTGGTGCTTTGGACATGAGCTAGGACCTTGAGATTCTGCGTGAAAGGAGGACTAGCAGCAGAGTTGCACGGGAGAATGTGAAAAGTGTTCGCATGTAGTAAAAACCTGAAAATTCCGTCCGTTTTCGTCATTTGTTATCGAATCGACTTAAAGCCAGATCGTCACATTGGACGCTCTTCTCTCTGAAACGGTTGTGCTTATCGTCTGCAAAACAATGTCGCGTGCTGCGGTATGCGGAGACACTAAAAGCACCATAGTAGAACACAGATGAAGCTTCTAAGTTGATGTAATAGCCAGAAAGAAGTAGTACAATTCAAGTTTTAGGTATCGATTATTGACTTTTTAGCTGGCTTAGGTGCCTTGGACATGAGCAAGGACCTTAAGATTCTGCATGAAAAGAGGGCTAGCAGCCGAGTTGCACGGGAGAATGTGAAAATTGTTCATATGTAGTAATAACCTGAGAAATCCGTCCGTTTTTGTCATTTGTTATCGAATCGACTTAAAGCCAGATCGTCACATTGGCCGCTCTTCTCTCTAAACGGTTGTACTTATCGTCTGCAAAGCTATGTCGCGTGCTGCGGTATGCTGAGACACTAAAAGCACCATAGTACAACACAGATCAAGCTTCTAAGTTGATGTAATAGCCAGTAAGAAGTAGTACAATTCTAGTTTTAGGTATCGGTTATTGACTTTTTAGCTGGCTTTGGTGCCTTGGACATGAGGCCGGACCTTAAGATTCTACATGAAAGGAGGACTAGCTGCCGAGTTGCACGGGAGAATGTGAAAAGTGTTCATATGTAGTAAAAACCCCAGAAATCCGTCCATTTTCGTCATTTGTTATCGAATCGCCTTAAAGCCAGATCGTCACATTGACCGCTCTTCTCTCTGAAACGGTTGTACTTATCGTCTGCAAAGCTATGTCGCGTGCTGCGGTATGCGGAGACACTAAAAGCACCATAGTAGAACACAGATGAAGCTTCTAAGATGATGTAATAGCCAGTAAGAAATAGTACAATTCAAGTTTTGGATATCGTTATTGCCTTTTTAGCTGTCTTTGGTGCCTTGGACATGGGCTATGACCTTAAGATTCTGCATGAAAGTAGGACTAGCAGCCGAATTGCACGGGAGACTGTGAAAAGTGTTCATATGTAGTAAAAACCTGAGAAATCCGTCCATTTTCGTCATTTGTTATCGAATCGACTTAAAGCCAGATCGTCACATTGGCCGCTCTTCTCTCTGAAGCGGTTGTACTTATCTTCTGCAAAGCTATGACGTGTGCTGCGGTATGTGGACACACTAATAGCACCATAGTAGAACAGAGATTAAGCTTCTAAGTTGATGTAATAGCCAGTAAGAATTAGTACAATTCAAGTTTTAGATATTGATTATTGACTCTTTAGCTGGCTTTGGGGCCTTGGACATGATCTAGGACATTAAGATTCTGCATGAAAGGAGGACTAGCAGCCGAGTTGCACGGGAGAATGTGATAAGTTTTCATATGTAGTAAAAACCAGAGAAATCCGTCCGTTTTCGTCATTTGTTATCGAATCGAGTTAAAGCCCGATCGTCACATTGGCCGCTCTTCTCTCTGAAACGGTTGTACTTATCGTCTGCTAAGCTATGTCGCAAGCTGCGCTAATCGGAGGCACTAAAAGCACCATAGTAGAACACATGTGAAGCTTCTAAGTTGATGTAATAGCCAGTAAGAAGTAGTACAATTCAAGTTTTAGGTATCGATTATTGACTTCTTAGCTGGCTTTGGTGCCTTGGACATGAGCTATTACCTTAAGATTCTGCATGAAAGTAGGACTAGCAGCCGAGTTGCACGGGAGACTGTGAAAAGTGTTCATATGTAGTAAAAACCTGAGAAATCCGTTCATTTTCGTCATTTGTTATCGAATCGACTTAAAGCCAGATCGTCACATTGGCCGCTCTTCTCTCTGAAACGGTTGTACTTATCTTCTGCAAAGCTATGGCGCGTGCTGCGGTATGTGGACACACTAATAGCACGATAGTAGAACAGAGATTAAGCTTCTAAGTTGATGTAATAGCCAGTAGGAAGAAGTAGAATTCAAGTTTTAGGTATCGATTATTGACTTTTTAGCTGGCTTTGGTGCCTTGGACATGAGCAAGGGTTTTAAGATTCTGCATGAAAGGAGGACTAGCAGCCGAGTTGCACGGGAGAATGTGAAAAGTGTTCATATGTAGTAAAAACCTGAGAAATCCGTCCGTTTTCGTCATTTGTTATCGAATCGACTTAAAGCCAGATCGTCACTTTGGCCGCTCTTCTCTCTGAAACGGTTGTACTTATCGTCTACAAAGCTATGTCGCGTGCTGCGGTATGCGGAGACACTAAAAGCACCATAGTAGAACACAGATGAAGATTCTAAGTTGATGTAATAGCCAGTAAGGAGTAGTACAATTCAAGTTTTAGGTATCGATTATTGACTTCTTAGCTGGCTTTGGTGCCTTGGACATGAGCTATTACCTTAAGATTCTGCATGAAAGTAGGACTAGCAGCCGAGTTGCACGGGAGAATTTGAAAAGTGTTCATATGTAGTATAAACCTGAGAAATCCGTTCGGTTTCGTCATTTGTTATCGAATCGACTTAAAGCCAGATCGTCACATTGGCCGCTCTTCTCTCTGAAACGGTTGTACTTATCGTCTGCAAAGCTATGTCGCGTGCTGCGGTATGCGGAGACATTAAAAGCACCATAGTAGAACACATATGAAGCTTCAAAGTTGATGTAATAGCCAGTAACAAGTAGTACAGTTCAAGTTTTAGGTATCGATTATTGACTTTTTAGCTGGCTTTGGTGCATTGGACATGAGCTAGGACCTTAACGTTCTGCATGAAAGGAGGACTAGCAACCGAGTTGCATGGGAGAATGTGAAAAGTGTTCATATGTAGTAAAATCCTTGTAAATCCGTCCGTTTTCGTCATTTGTTATCGAATCGACTTATAGCTAGATCGTCACATTGGACACTCTTCTCCGTGAAACGGTTGTACTTATCGTCTGCAAAGCTATGTCGCGTGCTGCGGTATGAGGAGACACGAAAATCATCATAGTAGAACACAGATGAAGCTTCTAAGTTGGTGTAATAGCCAGTAAGAAGTAGTACAATTCAAGTTTTAGGTATCGATTATTGACTTTTTAGCTGGCTTTGGTGCTTTGGACATGAGCTAGGACCTTGAGATTCTGCGTGAAAGGAGGACTAGCAGCAGAGTTGCACGGGAGAATGTGAAAAGTGTTCGCATGTAGTAAAAACCTGAAAATTCCGTCCGTTTTCGTCATTTGTTATCGAATCGACTTAAAGCCAGATCGTCACATTGGACGCTCTTCTCTCTGAAACGGTTGTGCTTATCGTCTGCAAAACAATGTCGCGTGCTGCGGTATGCGGAGACACTAAAAGCACCATAGTAGAACACAGATGAAGCTTCTAAGTTGATGTAATAGCCAGAAAGAAGTAGTACAATTCAAGTTTTAGGTATCGATTATTGACTTTTTAGCTGGCTTAGGTGCCTTGGACATGAGCAAGGACCTTAAGATTCTGCATGAAAAGAGGGCTAGCAGCCGAGTTGCACGGGAGAATGTGAAAATTGTTCATATGTAGTAATAACCTGAGAAATCCGTCCGTTTTTGTCATTTGTTATCGAATCGACTTAAAGCCAGATCGTCACATTGGCCGCTCTTCTCTCTAAACGGTTGTACTTATCGTCTGCAAAGCTATGTCGCGTGCTGCGGTATGCTGAGACACTAAAAGCACCATAGTACAACACAGATCAAGCTTCTAAGTTGATGTAATAGCCAGTAAGAAGTAGTACAATTCTAGTTTTAGGTATCGGTTATTGACTTTTTAGCTGGCTTTGGTGCCTTGGACATGAGGCCGGACCTTAAGATTCTACATGAAAGGAGGACTAGCTGCCGAGTTGCACGGGAGAATGTGAAAAGTGTTCATATGTAGTAAAAACCCCAGAAATCCGTCCATTTTCGTCATTTGTTATCGAATCGCCTTAAAGCCAGATCGTCACATTGACCGCTCTTCTCTCTGAAACGGTTGTACTTATCGTCTGCAAAGCTATGTCGCGTGCTGCGGTATGCGGAGACACTAAAAGCACCATAGTAGAACACAGATGAAGCTTCTAAGATGATGTAATAGCCAGTAAGAAATAGTACAATTCAAGTTTTGGATATCGTTATTGCCTTTTTAGCTGTCTTTGGTGCCTTGGACATGGGCTATGACCTTAAGATTCTGCATGAAAGTAGGACTAGCAGCCGAATTGCACGGGAGACTGTGAAAAGTGTTCATATGTAGTAAAAACCTGAGAAATCCGTCCATTTTCGTCATTTGTTATCGAATCGACTTAAAGCCAGATCGTCACATTGGCCGCTCTTCTCTCTGAAGCGGTTGTACTTATCTTCTGCAAAGCTATGACGCGTGCTGCGGTATGTGGACACACTAATAGCACCATAGTAGAACAGAGATTAAGCTTCTAAGTTGATGTAATAGCCAGTAAGAATTAGTACAATTCAAGTTTTAGATATTGATTATTGACTCTTTAGCTGGCTTTGGGGCCTTGGACATGATCTAGGACCTTAAGATTCTGCATGAAAGGAGGACTAGCAGCCGAGTTGCACGGGAGAATGTGAAAAGTTTTCATATGTAGTAAAAACCAGAGAAATCCGTCCGTTTTCGTCATTTGTTATCGAATCGAGTTAAAGCCCGATCGTCACATTGGCCGCTCTTCTCTCTGAAACGGTTGTACTTATCGTCTGCTAAGCTATGTCGCAAGCTGCGCTAATCGGAGGCACTAAAAGCACCATAGTAGAACACATGTGAAGCTTCTAAGTTGATGTAATAGCCAGTAAGAAGTAGTACAATTCAAGTTTTAGGTATCGATTATTGACTTCTTAGCTGGCTTTGGTGCCTTGGACATGAGCTATTACCTTAAGATTCTGCATGAAAGTAGGACTAGCAGCCGAGTTGCACGGGAGACTGTGAAAAGTGTTCATATGTAGTAAAAACCTGAGAAATCCGTTCATTTTCGTCATTTGTTATCGAATCGACTTAAAGCCAGATCGTCACATTGGCCGCTCTTCTCTCTGAAACGGTTGTACTTATCTTCTGCAAAGCTATGGCGCGTGCTGCGGTATGTGGACACACTAATAGCACGATAGTAGAACAGAGATTAAGCTTCTAAGTTGATGTAATAGCCAGTAGGAAGAAGTAGAATTCAAGTTTTAGGTATCGATTATTGACTTTTTAGCTGGCTTTGGTGCCTTGGACATGAGCAAGGATTTTAAGATTCTGCATGAAAGGAGGACTAGCAGCCGAGTTGCACGGGAGAATGTGAAAAGTGTTCATATGTAGTAAAAACCTGAGAAATCCGTCCGTTTTCGTCATTTGTTATCGAATCGACTTAAAGCCAGATCGTCATTTTGGCCGCTCTTCTCTCTGAAACGGTTGTACTTATCGTCTACAAAGCTATGTCGCGTGCTGCGGCATGCGGAGACACTAAAAGCACCATAGTAGAACACACATGAAGCTTCTAAGTTGATGTAATAGCCAGTAAGAAGTAGTCCAATTCAAGTTTTAGGTATCGATTATTGACTTTTTTGCTGGCTTTGGTGCCTTGGACATGGGCTAGGACCTTAAGATTCTGCATAAAGGGAGGACTAGCAGCCCAGTTGCACGGGAGAATGTGAAAAGTGCTCATATGTAGTAAAAACCTGAGAAATCCGTCCGTTTTCGTCATTTCTTATCGAATCGACTTAAAGCCAGATCGTCACATTGGCCGCTCTTCTCTCTGAAACGGTTGTACTTATCGTCTGCAAAGCTATGTCGCGTGCTGCGGTATGCGGAGACAGTAAAAGCACCATAGTAGAACACATATGAAGCTTCAAAGTTGATGTAATAGCCAGTAACAAGTAGTACAGTTCAAGTTTTAGGTATCGATTATTGACTTTTTAGCTGGCTTTGGTGCATTGGACATGAGCTAGGACCTTAACGTTCTGCATGAAAGGAGGACTAGCAGCCGAGTTGCATGGGAGAATGTGAAAAGTGTTCATATGTAGTAAAATCCTTGTAAATCCGTCCGTTTTCGTCATTTGTTATCGAATCGACTTATAGCTAGATCGTCACATTGGCCACTCTTCTCCGTGAAACGGTTGTACTTATCGTCTGCAAAGCTATGTCGCGTGCTGCGGTATAAGGAGACACGAAAATCATCATAGTAGAACACAGATGAAGCTTCTAAGTTGGTGTAATAGCCAGTAAGAAGTAGTACAATTCAAGTTTTAGGTATCGATTATTGACTTTTTAGCTGGCTTAGGTGACTTGGACATGAGCTAGGACCTTAAGATTCTGCATGAAAAGAGGGCTAGCAGCCGAGTTGCACGGGAGAATGTGAAAATTGTTCATATGTAGTAATAACCTGAGAAATCCTTCCGTTTTTGTCATTTGTTATCGAATCGACTTAAAGCCAGATCGTCACATTGGCCGCTCTTCTCTCTAAACGGTTGTACTTATCGTCTGCAAAGCTATGTCGCGTGCTGCGGTATGCTGAGACACTAAAAGCACCATAGTACAACACAGATCAAGCTTCTAAGTTGATGTAATAGCCAGTAAGAAGTAGTACAATTCTAGTTTTAGGTATCGGTTTTTGACTTTTTAGCTGGCTTTGGTGCCTTGGACATGAGGCCGGACCTTCAGATTCTACATGAAAGGAGGACTAGCTGCCGAGTTGCACGGGAGAATGTGAAAAGTGTTCATATGTAGTAAAAACCCAAGAAATCCGTCCATTTTCGTCATTTGTTATCGAATCGCCTTAAAGCCAGATCGTCACATTGACCGCTCTTCTCTCTGAAACGGTTGTACTTATCGTCTGCAAAGCTATGTCGCGTGCTGCGGTATGCGGAGACACTAAAAGCACCATAGTAGAACACAGATGAAGCTTCTAAGATGATGTAATAGCCAGTAAGAAATAGTACAATTCAAGTTTTGGATATCGTTATTGACTTTTTAGCTGTCTTTGGTGCCTTGGACATGGGCTATGACCTTAAGATTCTGCATGAAAGTAGGACTAGCAGCCGAGTTGCACGGGAGACTGTGAAAAGTGTTCATATGTAGTAAAAACCTGAGAAATCCGTCCATTTTTGTCATTTGTTATCGAATCGACTTAAAGCCAGATCGTCACATTGGCCGCTCTTCTCTCTGAAGCGGTTGTACTTATCTTCTGCAAAGCTATGACGCGTGCTGCGGTATGTGGACACACTAATAGCACCATAGTAGAACAGAGATTAAGCTTCTAAGTTGATGTAATAGCCAGTAAGAAGAAGTAGAATTCAAGTTTTAGGTATCGATTATTGACTTTTTAGCTGGCTTTGGTGCCTTGGACATGAGCAAGGACCTTAAGATTCTGCATGAATGGAGGACTAGCAGCCGAGTTGCACGGGAGACTGTGAAAAGTGTTCATATGTAGTAAAAACCTGAGAAATCCGTCCATTTTCGTCATTTGTTATCGAATCGAGTTAAAGCCAGATCGTCACATTGGCCGCTCTTCTCCCTGAAACGGTTGTACTTATCGTCTGCAAAGCTATGTCGCAAGCTGCGCTAATCGGAGGCACTAAAAGCACCATAGTAGAACACATATGAAGCTTCTAAGTTGATGTAATAGCCAGTAAGAAGTATTACAATTCAAGTTTTAGGTATCGATTATTGACTTCTTAGCTGGCTTTGGTGCCTTGGACATGAGCTATTACCTTAAGATTCTGCATGAAAGTAGGACTAGCAGCCGAGTTGCACGGGAGACTGTGAAAAGTGTTCATATGTAGTAAAAACCTGAGAAATCCGTTCATTTTCGTCATTTGTTATCGAATCGACTTAAAGCCAGATCGTCACATTGGCCGCTCTTCTCTCTGAAACGGTTGTACTTATCTTCTGCAAAGCTATGTCGCGTGCTGCGGTATGTGGACACACTAATAGCACGATAGTAGAACAGAGATTAAGCTTCTAAGTTGATGTAATAGCCAGTAAGAAGAAGTAGAAGTCAAGTTTTAGGTATCGATTATTGACTTTTTAGCTGGCTTTGGTGCCTTGGACATGAGCAAGGATTTTAAGATTCTGCATGAAAGGAGGACTAGCAGCCGAGTTGCACGGGAGAATGTGAAGAGTGTTCATACGTAGTAAAAACCTGAGAAATCCGTCCGTTTTCGTCATTTGTTATCGAATCGACTTTAAGCCAGATCGTCACATTGGCCGCTCTTCTCCCTGAAACGGTTGTACTTATCGTCTGCACAGCTATGTCGCGTGCTGCTGTATGCTGAGACACTAAAAGCACCATAGTAGAACACAGATGAAGCATCTAAGTTGATGTAATAGCCAGTAAGAAGTAGTCCAATTCAAGTTTTAGGTATCGATTACTGACTTCTTAGCTGGCTTTGGTGACTTGGACATGAGCTAGGACCTTAAGATTCTGCATGAAAGGAGGACTAGCAACCGAGTTGCACGGGAGAATGTGAAAAGTGTTCATATGTAATAAAAACCTGAGAAATCCGTCCGTTTTCGTCATTTGTTATCGAATCGACTTAAAGCCAGATCGTCACTTTGGCCGCTCTTCTCTCTGAAACGGTTGTACTTATCGTCTACAAAGCTATGTCGCGTGCTGCGGTATGCGGAGACACTAAAAGCACCATAGTAGAACACAGATGAAGATTCTAAGTTGATGTAATAGCCAGTAAGGAGTAGTACAATTCAAGTTTTAGGTATCGATTATTGACTTCTTAGCTGGCTTTGGTGCCTTGGACATGAGCTATTACCTTAAGATTCTGCATGAAAGTAGGACTAGCAGCCGAGTTGCACGGGAGAATTTGAAAAGTGTTCATATGTAGTAAAAACCTGAGAAATCCGTCCGGTTTCGTCATTTGTTATCGAATCGACTTAAAGCCAGATCGTCACATTGGCCGCTCTTCTCTCTGAAACGGTTGTACTTATCGTCTGCAAAGCTATGTCGCGTGCTGCGGTATGCGGAGACATTAAAAGCACCATAGTAGAACACATATGAAGCTTCAAACTTGATGTAATAGCCAGTAACAAGTAGTACAGTTCAAGTTTTAGGTATCGATTATTGACTTTTTAGCTGGCTTTGGTGCATTGGACATGAGCTAGGACCTTAACGTTCTGCATGAAAGGAGGACTAGCAGCCGAGTTGCATGGGAGAATGTGAAAAGTGTTCATATGTAGTAAAATCCTTGTAAATCCGTCCGTTTTCGTGATTTGTTATCGAATCGACTTATAGCTAGATCGTCACATTGGACACTCTTCTCCGTGAAACGGTTGTACTTATCGTCTGCAAAGCTATGTCGCGTGCTGCGGTATGAGGAGACACGAAAATCATCATAGTAGAACACAGATGAAGCTTCTAAGTTGGTGTAATAGCCAGTATGAAGTAGTACAATTCAAGTTTTAGGTATCGATTATTGACTTTTTAGCTGGCTTTGGTGCTTTGGACATGAGCTAGGACCTTGAGATTCTGCGTGAAAGGAGGACTAGCAGCAGAGTTGCACGGGAGAATGTGAAAAGTGTTCGCATGTAGTAAAAACCTGAAAATTCCGTCCGTTTTCGTCATTTGTTATCGAATCGACTTAAAGCCAGATCGTCACATTGGACGCTCTTCTCTCTGAAACGGTTGTGCTTATCGTCTGCAAAACAATGTCGCGTGCTGCGGTATGCGGTGAAACTAAAAGCACCGTAGTAGAACACAGATGAAGTTTCTAAGTTGATGTAATAGCCAGTAAGAAGTTGTACAGTTCAAGTTTTAGGTATCGATTATTGACTTTTTAGCTGGCTTTGGTGACTTGGACATGAGCTAGGACCTTAAGATTCTGCATGAAAGGAGAACTAGAAACCGAGTTGCACGGGAGAATGTGAAAAGTGTTCATATGTAATAAAAACCTGAGAAATCCGTCCGTTTTCGTCATTTGTTATCGAATCGACTTATAGCTAGATCGTCACATTGGCCACTCTTCTCCGTGAAACGGTTGTACTTATCGTCTGCAAAGCTATGTCGCGTGCTGCGGTATGAGGAGACACGAAAATCATCATAGTAGAACACAGATGAAGCTTCTAAGTTGGTGTAATAGCCAGTAAGAAGTAGTACAATTCAAGTTTTAGGTATCGATTATTGACTTTTTAGCTGGCTTAGGTGCCTTGGACATGAGCTAGGACCTTAAGATTCTGCATGAAAAGAGGGCTAGCAGCCGAGTTGCACGGGAGAATGTGAAATTTGTTCATATGTAGTAATAACCTGAGAAATCCGTCCGTTTTTGTCATTTGTTATCGAATCGACTTAAAGCCAGATCGTCACATTGGCCGCTCTTCTCTCTAAACGGTTGTACTTATCGTCTGCAAAGCTATGTCTCGTGCTGCGGTATGCTGAGACACTAAAAGCACCATAGTACAAAACAGATCAAGCTTCTAAGTTGATGTAATAGCCAGTAAGAAGTAGTACAACTGTAGTTTTAGGTATCGGTTATTGACTTTTTGGCTGGCTTTGGTGCCTTGGACATGAGGCCGGACCTTAAGATTCTACATGAAAGGAGGACTAGCTGCCGAGTTGCACGGGAGAATGTGAAAAGTGTTCATATGTAGTAAAAACCAAAGAAATCCGTCCATTTTCGTCATTTGTTATCGAATCGACTTAAAGCCAGATCGTCACATTGGCCGCTCTTCTCTCTGAAACGGTTGTATTTATCGTCTGCAAAGCTATGTCGCGTGCTGCGGTATGCGGAGACACTAAAAGCACTATAGTAGAACACAGATCAAGCTTCTAAGTTGATGTAATAGCCAGTAAGAAGTAGTACAGTTCACGTTTTAGGTATTGAATATTGACCTTTTAGCTGGCTTTGGTGCCTTGGACATGAGCAAGGACCTTAAGATTCTGCATGAAAGGAGGACTAGCAGCCGAGTTGCACGGGAGACTGTGAAAAGTGTTCATATGTAGTAAAAACCTGAGAAATCCGTCCATTTTCGTCATTTGTTATCGAATCGAGTTAAAGCCAGATCGTCACATTGGCCGCTCTTCTCTCTGAAACGGTTGTACTTATCGTCTGCAAAGCTATGTCGCAAGCTGCGCTAATCGGAGGCACTAAAAGCACCATAGTAGAACACATATGAAGCTTCTAAGTTGATGTAATAGCCAGTAAGAAGTATTACAATTCAAGTTTTAGGTATCGATTATTGACTTCTTAGCTGGCTTTGGTGCCTTGGACATGAGCTATTACCTTAAGATTCTGCATGAAAGTAGGACTAGCAGCCGAGTTGCACGGGAGACTGTGAAAAGTGTTCATATGTAGTAAAAACCTGAGAAATCCGTTCATTTTCGTCATTTGTTATCGAATCGACTTAAAGCCAGATCGTCACATTGGCCGCTCTTCTCTCTGAAACGGTTGTACTTATCTTCTGCAAAGCTATGTCGCGTGCTGCGGTATGTGGACACACTAATAGCACGATAGTAGAACAGAGATTAAGCTTCTAAGTTGATGTAATAGCCAGTAAGAAGAAGTAGAATTCAAGTTTTAGGTATCGATTATTGACTTTTTAGCTGGCTTTGGTGCCTTGGACATGAGCAAGGATTTTAAGATTCTGCATGAAAGGAGGACTAGCAGCCGAGTTGCACGGGAGAATGTGAAAAGAGTTCATATGTAGTAAAAACCTGAGAAATCCGTCCGTTTTCGTCATTTGTTATCGAATCGACTTAAAGCCAGATCGTCACATTGGCCGCTCTTCTCCCTGAAACGGTTGTACTTATCGTCTGCACAGCTATGTCGCGTGCTGCTGTATGCTGAGACACTAAAAGCACCATAGTAGAACACAGATGAAGCATCTAAGTTGATGTAATAGCCAGTAAGAAGTAGTCCAATTCAAGTTTTAGGTATCGATTACTGACTTTTTAGCTGGCTTTGGTGACTTGGACATGAGCTAGGACCTTAGGATTCTGCATGAAAGGAGGACTAGCAACCGAGTTGCACGGGAGAATGTGAAAAGTGTTCATATGTAATAAAAACCTGAGAAATCCGTCCGTTTTCGTCATTTGTTATCGACTCGACTTAAAGCCAGATCGTCACTTTGGCCGCTCTTCTCTCTGAAACGGTTGTACTTATCGTCTACAAAGCTATGTCGCGTGCTGCGGTATGCGGAGACACTAAAAGCACCATAGTAGAACACAGATGAAGATTCTAAGTTGATGTAATAGCCAGTAACAAGTAGTACAGTTCAAGTTTTAGGTATCGATTATTGACTTTTTAGCCGGCTTTGGTGCATTGGACATGAGCTAGGACCTTAACGTTCTGCATGAAAGGAGGACTAGCAGCCGAGTTGCATGGGAGAATGTGAAAAGTGTTCATATGTAGTAAAATCCTTGTAAATCCGTCCGTTTTCGTCATTTGTTATCGAATCGACTTATAGCTAGATCGTCACATTGGCCACTCTTCTCCGTGAAACGGTTGTACTTATCGTCTGCAAAGCTATGTCGCGTGCTGCGGTATGAGGAGACACGAAAATCATCATAGTAGAACACAGATGAAGCTTCTAAGTTGGTGTAATAGCCAGTAAGAAGTAGTACAATTCAAGTTTTAGGTATCGATTATTGACTTTTTAGCTGGCTTTGGTGCTTTGGACATGAGCTAGGACCTTGAGATTCTGCGTGAAAGGAGGACTAGCAGCAGAGTTGCACGGGAGAATGTGAAAAGTGTTCGCATGTAGTAAAAACCTGAGAATTCCGTCCGTTTTCGTCATTTGTTATCGAATCGACTTAAAGCCAGATCGTCACATTGGACGCTCTTCTCTCTGAAACGGTTGTGCTTATCGTCTGCAAAACAATGTCGCGTGCTGCGGTATGCGTTGAAACTAAAAGCACCGTAGTAGAACACAGATGAAGTTTCTAAGTTGATGTAATAGCCAGTAAGAAGTTGTACAATTCAAGTTTTAGGTATCGATTATTGACTTTTTAGCTGGCTTTGGTGACTTGGACATGAGCTAGGACCTTAAGATTCTGCATGAAAGGAGGACTAGAAACCGAGTTGCACGGGAGAATGTGAAAAGTGTTCATATGTAATAAAAACCTGAGAAATCCGTCCGTTTTCGTCATTTGTTATCGAATCGACTTAAAGCCAGATCGTCACATTAGCCGCTCTTCTCTCTGAAACGGTTGTACTTATCGTCTACAAAGCTATGTCGCGTGCTGCGGTATGCGGAGCCACTAAAAGCACCATAGTAGAACACAGATGAAGCTTCTAAGTTGATGTAATAGCCAGTAAGAAGTAGTACAAGTCAAGTTTTAGGTATCGATTATTGACTTTTTAGCTGGCTTTGGTGCCTTGGACATGAGCTACGACCTTGAGATTCTGCGTGAATGGAGAACTAGCAGCCGAGTTGCACGGGAGAGTGTGAAAAGTGTTCATATGTAGTAAAAACCTGAGAGATCCGTCGGTTTTCGTCATTTGTTATCGAATCGACTTTTAGCCAGATCGTCACATTGGCCGCTCTTCTCTCTGAAACGGTTGTGCTTATCGTCTGCAAAACTATATCGCGTGCTGCGGTATGCGGAGAAACTAAAAGCACCGTAGTAGAACACAGATGAAGCTTTTTAGTTGATGTAATAGCCAGTAGGAAGTAGTCCAATTCAAGTTTTAGGTATAGATTATTGACTTTTTAGCTGGCTTTGGTGCCTTGGACATGAGCTAGGACCTTAAGATTCTGCATAAAAGGAGGACTAGCAGCCCAGTTGCACGGGAGAATGTGAAAAGTGTTCACATGTAGTAAAAACCTGAGACATCCGTCCGTTTTCGTCATTTGTTATCGAATCGACTTAAAGCCAGATCGTCACTTTGGCCGCACTTCTCTCTGAAACGGTTGTACTTATCTTCTGCAAAGCAATGTTGCGTGCTGCGTTATGTGGAGACACGAAAAGCACCATAGTAGAACAGAGATGAAGCTTCTAAGTTGATGTAGTAGCCAGTAAGAAGTAGTAGAATTCAAGTTTTAGGTATTGATTATTGACTTTTTAGCTGGCTTTGGTGCCTTGGACATTAGCTAGGACCTTAAGATTCTGCATGAAAGGAGGACTAGCAGCCGAGTTGGACGGGAGAATGTGAAAAGTGTTCATATGTAATAAAAACCTGAGAAATCCGTCCGTTTTCGTCATTTCCTATCAAATCGACTTAAAGCCAGATCGTCACATTGGCCGCTCTTCTCTCTGAAACGGTTGTACTTATCGTCTGCACAGCTATGTCGCGTGCTGCTGTATGCTGAGACACTAAAAGCACCATAGTAGAACACAGATGAAGCATCTAAGTTGATGTAATAGCCAGTAAGAAGTAGTCCAATTCAAGTTTTAGGTATCGATTATCGACTTTTTTGCTGGCTTTGGTGCCTTGGACATGAGCTAGGACCTTAAGATTCTGCATAAAAGGAGGACTAGCAGCCCAGTTGCACGGGAGAATGTGAAAAGTGCTCATATGTAGTAAAAACCTGAGAAATTCGTCCGTTTTCGTCATTTGTTATCGAATCGACTTAAAGCCAGATCGTCACATTGGCCGCTCTTCTCTCTGAAACGGTTGTACTTATCTTCTGCAAAGCTATGTCGCGTGTTGCGGTATGTGGACACACTAATAGCACGATAGTAGAACAGAGATTAAGCTTCTAAGTTGATGTAATAGCCAGTAAGAAGCTGTCCAATTCAAGTTTTAGGTATCGATTATTGACTTTTTAGCTGGCTTTGGTGCATTGGCCATGAGCTAGGACCTTAACGTTCTGCATGAAAGGAGGACTAGCAGCCGAGTTGCATGGGAGAATGTGAAAAGTGTTCATATGTAGTAAAATCCTTGTAAATCGGTCCGTTTTCGTCATTTGTTATCGAATCGACTTATAGCCAGATCGTCACATTGGCCACTCTTCTCCGTGAAACGGTTGTACTTATCGTCTGCAAAGCTATGTCGCGTGCTGCGTTATGAGGAGACACGAAAATCATCATAGTAGAACACAGATGAAGCTTCTAAGTTGGTGTAATAGCCAGTAAGAAGTAGTACAGTTCAAGTTTTATGTATCGATTATTGACTTTTTAGCTGGCTTTGGTGACTTGGACATGAGCTAGGACCTTAAGATTCTGCATGAAAGGAGGACTAGCAGCCGAGTTGCACGGGAGAATTTGAAAAGTGTTCATATGTAATAAAAACCTGAGAAATCCGTCCGTTTTCGTCATTTGTTATCGAATCGACTTAAAGCCAGATCGTCACATTGGCCGCTCTTCTCTCTCAAACGGTTGTACTTATCGTCTACAAAGCTATGTCGCGTGCTGCGGTATGCGGAGACACTAAAAGCACCATATTAGAACACAGATGAAGCTTCTAAGTTGATGTAATAGCCAGTAAGAAGTAGTACAATTCAAGTTTTAGGTATCGATTATTGACTTTTTAGCTGGCTTTGGTGCCTTGGACATGAGCTACGACCTTGAGATTCTGCGTGAATGGAGGACTAGCAGCAGAGTTGCACGGGAGAATGTGAAAAGTGTTCGCATGTAGTAAAAACCTGAGAAATCCGTCCGTTTTCTTCATTTGTTATCGAATCGACTTAAAGCCAGATCGTCACATTGGCCGCTCTTCTCTCTGAAACGGTTGTACTTATCGTCTGCAAAGCTATGTCGCGTGCTGCGGTATGCTGAGACACTAAAAGCACCATAGTACAACACAGATCAAGCTTCTAAGTTGATGTAATAGCCAGTAAGAAGTAGTACAATTCAAGTTTTAGGTATAGATTATTGACCTTTTAGCTGGCTTTGGTGCCTTGGACATGAGCTAGCACCTAAAGATTCTGCATAAAAGGAGGACTAGCAGCCTAGTTGCACGGGAGAATGTGAAAAGTGTTCATATGTAATAAAAACCTGAGAAATCCGTCCGTTTTCGTCATTTGTTATCGAATCGTCTTAGAGCCAGATCGTCACATTGACCGCTCTTCTCTCTGAAACGGTTGTACTTATCGTCTGCAAATCTATGTCGCGTGCTGGGGTATGCGGAGACACTAAAAACACCATAGTAGAACACAGATGAAGCTTCTAAGTTGATGTAATAGCCAGTAAGAAGTAGTACAATTGAAGTTTTAGTTATCGATTACTGACTTTGTAGCTGGCTTTGATGCATTGGACATGAGCTAGGACCTTAAGATTCTGCATGAAAGGAGGACTAGCAGCCGAGTTGCACGGGAGAATGTGAAAACTGTTCATATGTAGTAAAAACCTGAGAAATCCGTCCGTTTTCGTCATTTGTTATCGAATCGACTTAAAGCCAGATCGTCACATTGGCCGCTCTTCTCTCTGAAACGGATGTACTTATCGTCTGCAAAGCTACGTCGCGTGCTGCGGTATGTGGAGACACTAAAAGCACCATAGTACAACACAGATCAAGCTTCTAAGTTGATGTAAGAGCCAGTAAGAAGTAGTACAATTCTAGTTTTGGATATCGTTATTGACTTTTTAGCTGGCTTTGGTGCCTAGGACATGGGCTATGACCTTAAGATTCTGCATGAAAGAGGACTAGCAGCCGAGTTGCACGGGAGCATGTGAAAAGTGTTCATGTGTAGTAAAAACCTGAGAAATCCGTCCGTTTGCGTCATTTGTTATCGAATCGACTTAAAGCCAGATCGTCACATTTGCCGCTCTTCTCTCTGAAACCGTTGTACTTATCGTCTGCAAAGCTATGTCGCGTGCTGCGATATGCGGAGACACTAAAAGCACCATAGTAGAACACAGATGAAGCTTCTAAGTTAATGTAATAGCCAGTAAGAAGTAGTACAATTCAAGTTTTAGATATTGATTATTGACTTTTTAGCTGGCTTTGGTGCCTTGGACATGATCTAGGACCTTAAGATTCTGCATGAAAGAAGGACTAGCAGCCGAGTTGCCCGGGAGAATGTGAAAAGTGTTCATATGTAGTAAAAACCTGAGAAATCCGTCCGTTTTCGTCATTTGTTATCGAATCGACTTTTAGCCAGATCGCCATTTTGGCCGCTCTTCACTCTGAAACGGTTGTACTTATCTTCTGCAAAGCTATGTCGCGTGCTGCGGTATGTGAAGACACTAAAAGCACCATAGTAGAACAGAGATGAAGCTTCTAAGTTGATGTAATAGCCAGTAAGATGTAGTAGAATTCAAGTTTTAGGTATTGATTATTGACGTTTTAGCTGGCTTTGGTGCCTTGGACATGAGCTAGGACCTTAAGATTCTGCATGAAAGGAGGACTAGCAGCCGAGTTGCACGGGAGAATGTGAAAAGTGTTCATATGTAATAAAATCCTGAGAAATCCGTCCGTTTTCGTCATTTGTTATCGAATCGACTTAAAGCCAGATCGTCACATTGGCCGCTCTTCTCTCTGAAAGGGTTGTACTTATCGTCTGCAAAGCTATTTCGCGTGCTGCGGTATGCGGAGACACTAAAATCACCATAGTAGAACACAGATGAAGCATCTAAGTTGACGTAATAGCCAGTAAGAAGTAGTCCAATTCAAGTTTTAGTTACCGATTATTGACTTTTTAGCTGGCTTTGATGCCTTGGACATGAGCTAGGACCTTACGATTCTGCATGAAAGGAGGACTAGGAGCAGAGTTGCACGGGAGAATGTGAAAAGTGTTCATATGTAGTAAAAACCTGAGAAATCCGTCCGTTTTCGTCATTTGTTATCGAATCGACTTAAAGCCAGATCGTCACATTGTTCACTCTTCTCTCTGAAACGGTTGTACTTATTGTCTGCAAAGCTATGTCGCGTGCTGCGGTATGCGGAGACACGAAAATCATCATAGTAGAACACAGATAAAGCTTCTAAGTTGATGTAATAGCCAGTAAGAACTAGTACAATTCAAGTTTTAGGTATCGATTATTGACTTTTTAGCTGGCTTTGGTGCCTTGGACATGAGCTAGGACCTTACGATTCTGCATGAAAGGAGGACTAGCAGCCGAGTTGCACGGGAGAATGTGAAAAGTGTTTATATGTAGTAAAAACCTGAGAAATCCGTCCGATTTCGTCATTTGTTATCGAATCGACTTAAAGCCAAATCGTCACATTGGCCGCTCTGCTCTCTGAAACGGTTGTACTTATCGTCTGCAAAGCTATGTCGCGTACTGCGGTATTCGGAGACACTAAACGCACCATAGTAGAACACAGATGAAGCTTCTAAGATGATGTAATAGCCAGTAAGAAATAGTACAATTCAAGTTTTAGATATCGTTATTGACTTTTTAGCTGGCTTTGGTGCCTTGGACATGGGCCATGACCTTAAGATTCTGCATGAAAGGAGGACTAGCAGCCGAGTTGCACGGGAGAATGTGAAAAGTGTTCATATGTAGTAAAAACCTGAGAAATCCGTCCGTTTGCGTCATTTGTTATCGAATCGACTTAAAGCCAGATCGTCACATTGGCCGCTCTTCTCTCTGAAACCGTTGTACTTATCGTCTGCAAAGCTATGTCGCGTGCTGCGATATGCGGAGACACTAAAAGTACCATAGTAGAACACAGATGAAGCTTCTAAGTTGATGTAATAGCCAGTAAGAAGTAGTACAATTGAAGTTTTAGTTATCGATTACTGACTTTGTAGCTGGCTTTGATGCATTGGACATGAGCTAGGACCTTAAGATTCTGCATGAAAGGAGGACTAGCAGCCGAGTTGCACGGGAGAATGTGAAAAGTGTTCATATGTAGTAAAAACCTGAGAAATCCGTCCGTTTTCGGCATTTGTTATCGAATCGACTTAAAGCCAGATCGTCACATTGGCCGCTCTTCTCTCTGAAACGGATGTACTTATCGTCTGCAAAGCTATGTCGCGTGCTGCGGTATGTGGAGACACTAAAATCACCATAGTAGAACAGAGATGAAGCTTCTAAGTTGATGTAATAGCCAGTAAGAAGTAGTACAATACAAGTTTTAGGTATCGATTATTGACTTTTTAGCTGGCTTAGGTGCCTTGGACATGAGCTAGGACCTTAAGATTCTGCATGAAAAGAGGGCTAGCAGCCGAGTTGCACGGGAGAATGTGAAAATTGTTCATATGTAGTAATAACCTGAGAAATCCGTCCGTTTTTGTCATTTGTTATCGAATCGACTTAAAGCCAGATCGTCACATTGGCCGCCCTTCTCTCTGAACGGTTGTACTTATCGTCTGCAAAGCTATGTCGCGTGCTGCGGTATGCTGAGACACTAAAAGCACCATAGTAGAACACAGATCAAGCTTCTAAGTTGATGTAAGAGCCAGTAAGAAGTAGTACAATTCTAGTTTTGGATATCGTTATTGACTTTTTAGCTGGCTTTGGTGCCTTGGACATGGGCTATGACCTTAAGATTCTGCATGAAAGAGGACTAGCAGCCGAGTTGCACGGGAGAATGTGAAAAGTGTTCATATGTAGTAAAAACCTGAGAAATCCGTCCGTTTGCGTCATTTGTTATCGAATCGACTTAAAGCCAGATCGTCACATTTGCCGCTCTTCTCTCTGAAACCGTTGTACTTATCGTCTGCAAAGCTATGTCGCGTGCTGCGATATGCGGAGACACTAAAAGCACCATAGTAGAACACAGATGAAGCTTCTAAGTTAATGTAATAACCAGTAAGAAGTAGTACAATTCAAGTTTTAGATATTGATTATTGACTTTTTAGCTGGCTTTGGTGCCTTGGACATGATCTAGGACCTTAAGATTCTGCATGAAAGAAGGACTAGCAGCCGAGTTGCCCGGGAGAATGTGAAAAGTGTTCTTATGTAGTAAAAACCTGATAAATCCGTCCGTTTTCGTCATTTGTTATCGAATCGACTTTTAGCCAGATCGTCATTTTGGCCGCTCTTCTCTCTGAAACGGTTGTACTTATCTTCTGCAAAGCTATGTCGCGTGCTGCGGTATGTGAAGACACTAAAAGCACCATAGTAGAACAGAGATGAAGCTTCTAAGTTGATGTAATAGCCAGTAAGATGTAGTAGAATTCAAGTTTTAGGTATTGATTATTGACTTTTTAGCTGGCTTTGGTGCCTTGGACATGAGCTAGGACCTTAAGATTCTGCATGAAAGGAGGACTAGCAGCCGAGTTGCGCGGGAGAATGTGAAAAGTGTTCATATGTAATAAAATCCTGAGAAATCCGTCCGTTTTCGTCATTTGTTATCGAATCGACTTAAAGCCAGATCGTCACATTGGCCGCTCTTCTCTCTGAAAGGGTTGTACTTATCGTCTGCAAGGCTATTTCGCGTGCTGCGGTATGCGGAGACACTAAAATCACCATAGTAGAACACAGATGAAGCATCTAAGTTGACGTAATAGCCAGTAAGAAGTAGTCCAATTCAAATTTAGGTATCGATTATTGACTTTTTAGCTGGCTTTGGTGACTTGGACATGAGCTAGGACCTTAAGATTCTGCATGAAAGGAGGACTAGCTGCCGAGTTGCACGGGAGAATGTGAAAAGTGTTCATATGTAGTAAAAACCCAAGAAATCAGTCCGTTTTCGTCATTTGTTATCGAATCGACTTAAAGCCAGATCGTCACATTGGCCGCTCTTCTCTCTAAAACGGTTGTACTTATCGTCTGCAAAGCTATGTCGCGTGCTGCGGCATGCGGGGACACTAAAATCACCATAGTGGAACACAGATGAAGCTTCTAAGTTGATGTAATAGCCAGTAAGAAGTAGTACAATTCAAGTTTTAGTTATCGATAATGGACTTTTTAGCTGGCTTAGGTGCCTTGGACATGAGCTAGGACCTTAAGATTCTGCATGAAAAGAGGGCTAGCAGCCGAGTTGCACGGGAGAATGTGAAAATTGTTCATATGTAGTAATAACCTGAGAAATCCGTCCGTTTTTGTCATTTGTTATCGAATCGACTTAAAGCCAGATCGTCACATTGGCCGCCCTTCTCTCTGAACGGTTGTACTTATCGTCTGCAAAGCTATGTCGCGTGCTGCGGTATGCTGAGACACTAAAAGCACCATAGTAGAACACAGATCAAGCTTCTAAGTTGATGTAAGAGCCAGTAAGAAGTAGTACAATTCTAGTTTTGGATATCGTTATTGACTTTTTAGCTGGCTTTGGTGCCTTGGACATGGGCTATGACCTTAAGATTCTGCATGAAAGTGGACTAGCAGCCGAGTTGCACGGGAGAATGTGAAAAGTGTTCATATGTAGTAAAAACCTGAGAAATCCGTACGTTTGCGTCATTTGTTATCGAATCGACTTAAAGCCAGATCGTCACATTTGCCGCTCTTCTCTCTGAAACCGTTGTACTTATCGTCTGCAAAGCTATGTCGCGTGCTGCGATATGCGGAGACACTAAAAGCACCATAGTAGAACACAGATGAAGCTTCTAAGTTAATGTAATAGCCAGTAAGAAGTAGTCCAATTCAAATTTAGGTATCGATTATTGACTTTTTAGCTGGCTTTGGTGACTTGGACATGAGCTAGGACCTTAAGATTCTGCAAGAAAGGAGGACTAGCAACCGAGTTGCACGGGAGAATGTTAAAAGTGTTCATATGTAATAAAAACCTAAGAAATAAGTCCGTTTTCGTCATTTGTTATCGAATCGACTTAAAGCCAGATAGTCACATTGGGCGCTCTTCTCTCTGAAACGGTTGTACTTATCGTCTACAAAGCTATGTCGCGTGCTGCGGTATGCGGAGACACTAAAAGCACCATAGTAGAACACAGATGAAGCTTCTAAGTTGATGTAATAGCCAGTAAGAAGTAGTACAATTCAAGTTTTAGGTATCGGTTATTGAATTTTTAGCTGGCTTTGGTGCCTTGGACATGAGCTAGGACCTTAAGATTCTGCATGAAAGGAGGACTAGCTGCCGAGTTGCACGGGAGAATGTGAAAAGTGTTCATATGTAGTAAAAACCCAAGAAATCAGTCCGTTTTCGTCATTTGTTATCGAATCGACTTAAAGCCAGATCGTCACATTGGCCGCTCTTCTCTCTAAAACGGTTGTACTTATCGTCTGCAAAGCTATGTCGCGTGCTGCGGCATGTGGGGACACTAAAATCACCATAGTGGAACACAGATGAAGCTTCTAAGTTGATGTAATAGCCAGTAAGAAGTAGTACAATTCAAGTTTTAGTTATCGATAATTGACTTTTTAGCTGGCTTAGGTGCCTTGGACATGAGCTAGGACCTTAAGATTCTGCATGAAAAGAGGGCTAGCAGCCGAGTTGCACGGGAGAATGTGAAAATTGTTCATATGTAGTAATAACCTGAGAAATCCGTCCGTTTTTGTCAATTGTTATCGAATCGACTTAAAGCCAGATCGTCACATTGGCCGCCCTTCTCTCTGAACGGTTGTACTTATCGTCTGCAAAGCTATGTCGCGTGCTGCGGTATGCTGAGACACTAAAAGCACCATAGTAGAACACAGATCAAGCTTCTAAGTTGATGTAAGAGCCAGTAAGAAGTAGTACAATTCTAGTTTTGGATATCGTTATTGACTTTTTAGCTGGCTTTGGTGCCTTGGACATGGGCTATGACCTTAAGATTCTGCATGAAAGTGGACTAGCAGCCGAGTTGCACGGGAGAATGTGAAAAGTGTTCATATGTAGTAAAAACCTGAGAAATCCGTCCGTTTTTGTCATTTGTTATCGAATCGACTTAAAGCCAGATCGTCACATTTGCCGCTCTTCTCTCTGAAACCGTTGTACTTATCTTCTGCAAAGCTATGTCGCGTGCTGCGGTATGTGAAGACACTAAAAGCACCATAGTAGAACAGAGATGAAGCTTCTAAGTTGATGTAATAGCCAGTAAGATGTAGTAGAATTCAAGTTTTAGGTATTGATTATTGACTTTTTAGCTGGCTTTGGTGCCTTGGACATGAGCTAGGACCTTAAGATTCTGCATGAAAGGAGGACTAGCAGCCGAGTTGCACGGGAGAATGTGAAAAGTGTTCATATGTAATAAAATCCTGAGAAATCCGTCCGTTTTCGTCATTTGTTATCGAATCGACTTAAAGCCAGATCGTCACATTGGCCGCTCTTCTCTCTGAAAGGGTTGTACTTATCGTCTGCAAGGCTATTTCGCGTGCTGCGGTATGCGGAGACACTAAAATCACCATAGTAGAACACAGATGAAGCATCTAAGTTGACGTAATAGCCAGTAAGAAGTAGTCCAATTCAAATTTAGGTATCGATTATTGACTTTTTAGCTGGCTTTGGTGACTTGGACATGAGCTAGGACCTTAAGATTCTGCAAGAAAGGAGGACTAGCAACCGAGTTGCACGGGAGAATGTTAAAAGTGTTCATATGTAATAAAAACCTAAGAAATAAGTCCGTTTTCGTCATTTGTTATCGAATCGACTTAAAGCCAGATAGTCACATTGGGCGCTCTTCTCTCTGAAACGGTTGTACTTATCGTCTACAAAGCTATGTCGCGTGCTGCGGTATGCGGAGACACTAAAAGCACCATAGTAGAACACAGATGAAGCTTCTAAGTTGATGTAATAGCCAGTAAGAAGTAGTACAATTCAAGTTTTAGGTATCGGTTATTGAATTTTTAGCTGGCTTTGGTGCCTTGGACATGAGCTAGGACCTTAAGATTCTGCATGAAAGGAGGACTAGCTGCCGAGTTTCACGGGAGAATGTGAAAAGTGTTCATATGTAGTAAAAACCCAAGAAATCAGTCGGTTTTCGTCATTTGTTATCGAATCGACTTAAAGCGAGATCGTCACATTGGCCGCTCTTCTCTCTAAAACGGTTGTACTTATCGTCTGCAAAGCTATGTCGCGTGCTGCGGCATGCGGGGACACTAAAATCACCATAGTAGAACAGAGATGAAGCTTCTAAGTTGATGTAATAGCCAGTAAGAAGTAGTACAATTCAAGTTTTAGGTATCGATTATTGACTTTTTAGCTGGCTTAGGTGCCTTGGACATGAGCTAGGACCTTAAGATTCTGCATGAAAAGAGGGCTAGCAGCCGAGTTGCACGGGAGAATGTGAAAATTGTTCATATGTAGTAATAACCTGAGAAATCCGTCCGTTTTTGTCATTTGTTATCGAATCGACTTAAAGCCAGATCGTCACATTGGCCGCCCTTCTCTCTGAACGGTTGTACTTATCGTCTGCAAAGCTATGTCGCGTGCTGCGGTATGCTGAGACACTAAAAGCACCATAGTAGAACACAGATCAAGCTTCTAAGTTGATGTAAGAGCCAGTAAGAAGTAGTACAATTCTAGTTTTGGATATCGTTATTGACTTTTTAGCTGGCTTTGGTGCCTTGGACATGGGCTATGACCTTAAGATTCTGCATGAAAGAGGACTAGCAGCCGAGTTGCACGGGAGAATGTGAAAAGTGTTCATATGTAGTAAAAACCTGAGAAATCCGTCCGTTTGCGTCATTTGTTATCGAATCGACTTAAAGCCAGATCGTCACATTTGCCGCTCTTCTCTCTGAAACCGTTGTACTTATCGTCTGCAAAGCTATGTCGCGTGCTGCGATATGCGGAGACACTAAAAGCACCATAGTAGAACACAGATGAAGCTTCTAAGTTAATGTAATAACCAGTAAGAAGTAGTACAATTCAAGTTTTAGATATTGATTATTGACTTTTTAGCTGGCTTTGGTGCCTTGGACATGATCTAGGACCTTAAGATTCTGCATGAAAGAAGGACTAGCAGCCGAGTTGCCCGGGAGAATGTGAAAAGTGTTCATATGTAGTAAAAACCTGATAAATCCGTCCGTTTTCGTCATTTGTTATCGAATCGACTTTTAGCCAGATCGTCATTTTGGCCGCTCTTCTCTCTGAAACGGTTGTACTTATCTTCTGCAAAGCTATGTCGCGTGCTGCGGTATGTGAAGACACTAAAAGCACCATAGTAGAACAGAGATAAAGCTTCTAAGTTGATGTAATAGCCAGTAAGATGTAGTAGAATTCAAGTTTTAGGTACTGATTATTGACTTTTTAGCTGGCTTTGGTGCCTTGGACATGAGCTAGGACCTTAAGATTCTGCATGAAAGGAGGACTAGCAGCCGAGTTGCACGGGAGAATGTGAAAAGTGTTCATATGTAATAAAATCCTGAGAAATCCGTCCGTTTTCGTCATTTGTTATCGAATCGACTTAAAGCCAGATCGTCACATTGGCCGCTCTTCTCTCTGAAAGGGTTGTACTTATCGTCTGCAAGGCTATTTCGCGTGCTGCGGTATGCGGAGACAATAAAATCACTATAGTAGAACACAGATGAAGCATCTAAGTTGACGTAATAGCCAGTAAGAAGTAGTCCTATTCAAATTTAGGTATCGATTATTGACTTTTTAGCTGGCTTTGGTGACTTGGACATGAGCTAGGACCTTAAGATTCTGCAAGAAAGGAGGACTAGCAACCGAGTTGCACGGGAGAATGTTAAAAGTGTTCATATGTAATAAAAACCTAAGAAATAAGTCCGTTTTCGTCATTTGTTATCGAATCGACTTAAAGCCAGATAGTCACATTGGGCGCTCTTCTCTCTGAAACGGTTGTACTTATCGTCTACAAAGCTATGTCGCGTGCTGCGGTATGCGGAGACACTAAAAGCACCATAGTAGAACACAGATGAAGCCTCTAAGTTGATGTAATAGCCAGTAAGAAGTAGTACAATTCAAGTTTTAGGTATCGGTTATTGAATTTTTAGCTGGCTTTGGTGCCTTGGACATGAGCTAGGACCTTAAGATTCTGCATGAAAGGAGGACTAGCTGCCGAGTTGCACGGGAGAATGTGAAAAGTGTTCATATGTAGTAAAAACCCAAGAAATCAGTCCGTTTTCGTCATTTGTTATCGAATCGACTTAAAGCCAGATCGTCACATTGGCCGCTCTTCTCTCTAAAACGGTTGTACTTATCGTCTGCAAAGCTATGTCGCGTGCTGCGGCATGCGGGGACACTAAAATCACCATAGTGGAACACAGATGAAGCTTCT
Source organism: Schistocerca gregaria (assembly GCF_023897955.1). Classification (NCBI taxonomy): domain Eukaryota; kingdom Metazoa; phylum Arthropoda; class Insecta; order Orthoptera; family Acrididae; genus Schistocerca; species Schistocerca gregaria. Next base: position 4,283,791 of record NW_026061736.1, on the reverse strand, counting down.
AAGTTGATGTAATAGCCAGTAAGAAGTAGTACAATTCAAGTTTTAATTATCGATAATTGACTTTTTAGCTGGCTTAGGTGCCTTGGACATGAGCTAGGACCTTAAGATTCTGCATGAAAAGAGGGCTAGCAGCCGAGTTGCACGGGAGAATGTGAAAATTGTTCATATGTAGTAATAACCTGAGAAATCCGTCCGTTTTTGTCATTTGTTATCGAATCGACTTAAAGCCAGATCGTCACATTGGCCGCCCTTCTCTCTGAACGGTTGTACTTATCGTCTGCAAAGCTATGTCGCGTGCTGCGGTATGCTGAGACACTAAAAGCACCATAGTAGAACACAGATCAAGCTTCTAAGTTGATGTAAGAGCCAGTAAGAAGTAGTACAATTCTAGTTTTGGATATCGTTATTGACTTTTTAGCTGGCTTTGGTGCCTTGGACATGGGCTATGACCTTAAGATTCTGCATGAAAGTGGACTAGCAGCCGAGTTGCACGGGAGAATGTGAAAAGTGTTCATATGTAGTAAAAACCTGAGAAATCCGTCCGTTTGCGTCATTTGTTATCGAATCGACTTAAAGCCAGATCGTCACATTTGCCGCTCTTCTCTCTGAAACCGTTGTACTTATCGTCTGCAAAGCTATGACGTGTGCTGCGATATGCGGAGACACTAAAAGCACCATAGTAGAACACAGATGAAGCTTCTAAGTTAATGTAATAGCCAGTAAGAAATAGTCCAATTCAAATTTAGGTATCGATTATTGACTTTTTAGCTGGCTTTGGTGACTTGGACATGAGCTAGGACCTTAAGATTCTGCAAGAAAGGAGGACTAGCAACCGAGTTGCACGGGAGAATGTTAAAAGTGTTCATATGTAATAAAAACCTAAGAAATAAGTCCGTTTTCGTCATTTGTTATCGAATCGACTTAAAGCCAGATAGTCACATTGGGCGCTCTTCTCTCTGAAACGGTTGTACTTATCGTCTACAAAGCTATGTCGCGTGCTGCGGTATGCGGAGACACTAAAAGCACCATAGTAGAACACAGATGAAGCTTCTAAGTTGATGTAATAGCCAGTAAGAAGTAGTACAATTCAAGTTTTAGGTATCGGTTATTGAATTTTTAGCTGGCTTTGGTGCCTTGGACATGAGCTAGGACCTTAAGATTCTGCATGAAAGGAGGACTAGCTGCCGAGTTTCACGGGAGAATGTGAAAAGTGTTCATATGTAGTAAAAACCCAAGAAATCAGTCCGTTTTCGTCATTTGTTATCGAATCGACTTAAAGCGAGATCGTCACATTGGCCGCTCTTCTCTCTAAAACGGTTGTACTTATCGTCTGCAAAGCTATGTCGCGTGCTGCGGCATGCGGGGACACTAAAATCACCATAGTGGAACACAGATGAAGCTTCTAAGTTGATGTAATAGCCAGTAAGAAGTAGTACAATTCAAGTTTTAGTTATCGATAATTGACTTTTTAGCTGGCTTAGGTGCCTTGGACATGAGCTAGGACCTTAAGATTCTGCATGAAAAGAGGGCTAGCAGCCGAGTTGCACGGGAGAATGTGAAAATTGTTCATATGTAGTAATAACGTGAGAAATCCGTCCGTTTTTGTCATTTGTTATCGAATCGACTTAAAGCCAGATCGTCACATTGGCCGCCCTTCTCTCTGAACGGTTGTACTTATCGTCTGCAAAGCTATGTCGCGTGCTGCGGTATGCTGAGACACTAAAAGCACCATAGTAGAACACAGATCAAGCTTCTAAGTTGATGTAAGAGCCAGTAAGAAGTAGTACAATTCTAGTTTTGGATATCGTTATTGACTTTTTAGCTGGCTTTGGTGCCTTGGACATGGGCTATGACCTTAAGATTCTGCATGAAAGTGGACTAGCAGCCGAGTTGCACGGGAGAATGTGAAAAGTGTTCATATGTAGTAAAAACCTGAGAAATCCGTCCGTTTGCGTCATTTGTTATCGAATCGACTTAAAGCCAGATCGTCACATTTGCCGCTCTTCTCTCTGAAACCGTTGTACTTATCGTCTGCAAAGCTATGTCGCGTGCTGCGATATGCGGAGACACTAAAAGCACCATAGTAGAACACAGATGAAGCTTCTAAGTTAATGTAATAGCCAGTAAGAAGTAGTACAATTCAAGTTTTAGATATTGATTATTGACTTTTTAGCTGGCTTTGGTGCCTTGGACATGATCTAGGACCTTAAGATTCTGCATGAAAGAAGGACTAGCAGCCGAGTTGCCCGGGAGAATGTGAAAAGTGTTCATATGTAGTAAAAACCTGAGAAATCCGTCCGTTTTCGTCATTTGTTATCGAATCGACTTTTAGCCAGATCGTCATTTTGGCCGCTCTTCTCTCTGAAACGGTTGTACTTATCTTCTGCAAAGCTCTGTCGCGTGCTGCGGTGTGCGGAGACACTAAAAGCACCATAGTAGAAGACAGATGAAGCTTCTAAGTTGATGTAATAGCCAGTAAGAAGTAGTACAATTCAAGTTTTAGGTATCGGTTATTGAATTTTTAGCTGGCTTTGGTGCCTTGGACATGAGCTAGGACCTTAAGATTCTGCATGAAAGGAGGACTAGCAGCCGAGTTGCACGGGAGAATGTGAAAAGTGTTCATATGTAGTAAAAACCCAAGAAATCAGTCCGTTTTCGTCATTTGTTATCGAATTGTCTTAAAGCCAGATCGTCACATTGACCGCTCTTCTCTCTGAAACGGTTGTACTTATCGTCTGCAAAGCTATGTCGCGTGGTGCGGTATGCGGAGACATTAAAAGCACCATAGTAGAACACAGATGAGAGCTTCTAAGTTGATGTAATAGCCAGTAAGAAGTAGTACAATTCAAGTTTTAAGTATTGATTATTGACCTTTTAGCTGCCTTGGTGCCTTGGACATGAGCTAGGACCTTGAGATTCTGCATGAAAGGAGGACTAGCAGCCGAGTTGCACGGGAGAATGTGAAAAGTGTTCGTATGTAGTAAAAACCTAAGAAATCCGTCCATTTTCGTCATTTGTTATTAATTCGACTTATAGCCAGATCGTCACATTGGCCGCTCTTCTCTCTGAAACGGTTGTACTTATCGTCTGCAAAGCTATGTCGCGTGCTGCGGTATGCGGAGACACTAAAATCACCATAGTAGAACACAGATGAAGCATCTAAGTTGATGTAATAGCCAGTAAGAAGTAGTCCAATTCAAGTTTTAGTTATCGATTATTGACTTTTTAGCTGGCTTTGATGCCTTGGACATGAGCTAGGACCTTAAGATTCTGCATGAAAGGAGGACTAGGAGCAGAGTTGCACGGGAGAATGTGAAAAGTGTTCATATGTAGTAAAAACCTGAGAAATCCGTCCGTTTTCGTCATTTGTTATCGAATCGACTTAAAGCCAGATCGACACATTGGTCACTCTTCTCTCTGAAACGGTTGTACTTATCGTCTGCAAAGCTATGTCGCGTGCTGCGGTATGCGGAGACACTAAAATCACCATAGTAGAACACAGATAAAGCTTCTAAGTTGATGTAATAGCCAGTAAGAACTAGTACAATTCAAGTTTTAGGTATCGATTATTGACTTTTTAGCTGGCTTTGGTGCCTTGGACATGAGCTAGGACCTTACGATTCTGCATGAAAGGAGGACTAGCAGCCGAGTTGCACGGGAGAATGTGAAAAGTGTTTATATGTAGTAAAAACCTGAGAAATCCGTCCGATTTCGTCATTTGTTATCGAATCGACTTAAAGCCAAATCGTCACATTGGCCGCTCTGCTCTCTGAAACGGTTGTACTTATCGTCTGCAAAGCTATGTCGCGTACTGCGGTATTCGGAGACACTAAACGCACCATAGTAGAACACAGATGAAGCTTCTAAGATGATGTAATAGCCAGTAAGAAATAGTACAATTCAAGTTTTAGATATCGTTATTGACTTTTTAGCTGGCTTTGGTGCCTTGGACATGGGCTATGACCTTAAGATTCTGCATGAAAGGAGGACTAGCAGCCGAGTTGCACGGGAGAATGTGAAAAGTGTTCATATGTAGTAAAAACCTGAGAAATCCGTCCGTTTGCGTCATTTGTTATCGAATCGACTTAAAGCCAGATCGTCACATTGGCCGCTCTTCTCTCTGAAACCGTTGTACTTATCGTCTGCAAAGCTATGTCGCGTGCTGCGATATGCGGAGACACTAAAAGTACCATAGTAGAACACAGATGAAGCTTCTAAGTTGATGTAATAGCCAGTAAGAAGTAGTACAATTCAAGTTTTAGATATTGATTATTGACTTTTTAGCTGGCTTTGGTGCCTTGGACATGATCTAGGACCTTAAGATTCTGCATGAAAGGAGGACTAGCAGCCGAGTTGCTCGGGAGAATGTGAAAAGTGTTCATATGTAGTAAAAACCTCAGAAATCCGTCCGTTTTCGTCATTTTTTTATCCAATCGAGTTAAAGCCAGATCGTCACATTGGCCGCTCTTCTCTCTGAAACGGTTGTACTTATCGTCTGCAAAACTATGTCGCGTGCTGCGGTATGCGGAGAAACTAAAAGCACCGTAGTAGAACATAGATGAAGGTTCTAAGTTGATGTAATAGCCAGTAAGAAGTAGTCCAATTCAAGTTTTAGGTATCGATTATTGACTTTTTAGCTGGCTTTGGTGCCTTGGACATGAGCTAGGACCTTAAGATTCTGCATAAAAGGAGGACTAGCAGCCGAGTTGCACGGCAGAATGTGAAAAGTGTTCATATGTAGTAAAAACCTGAGACATCCGTCCGTTTTCGTCATTTGTTATCGAATCGACTTAAAGCCAGATCGTAACATTAGCTGCTCTTCTCTCTAAAACGGTTGTACTTATCGTCTGCAAAGCTGTGTCGCGTGCTGCGGTATGCGGAGAAACTAAAAGCACCGTAGTAGAACATAGATGAAGCATCTAAGTTGATGTAATAGCCAGTAAGAAGTAGTCCAATTCAAGTTTTAGGTATCGATTATTGACTTTTTAGATGGCTTTGGTGACTTGGACATGAGCTAGGACCTTACGATTCTGCATGAAAGTAGGACTAGCAGCCGAGTTGCACGGGAGAATGTGAAAAGTGTTTATATGTAGTAAAAACCTGAGAAATCCGTCCGTTTTCGTCATTTGTTATCGAATCGACTTAAAGCCAAATCGTCACATTGGCCGCTCTGCTCTCTGAAACGGTTGTACTTATCGTCAGCAAAGCTATGTCGCGTACTGCGGTATTCGGAGACACTAAACGCACCATAGTAGAACACAGATGAAGCTTCTAAGTTGATGTAATAGCCAGTAAGAAGTAGTCCAATTCAAGTTTTAGGTATCGATTATTGACTTTTTAGCTGGCTTTGGTGCCTTGGACATGAGCTAGGACCTTAAGATTCTGCATAAAAGGAGGACTAGCAGCCGAATTGCACGGGAGAATGTGAAAAGTGTTCATATGTAGTAAAAACCTGAGACATCCGTCCGTTTTAGTCATTTGTTATCGAGTCGACTTAAAGCCAGATCGTAACATTGGCCGCTCTTCTCTTTAAAACGGTTGTACTTATCGTCTGCAAAGATGTGTCGCGTGCTGCGGTATGCGGAGAAACTAAAAGCACCGTAGTAGAACATTGATGAAGGTTCTAAGTTGATGTAATAGCCAGTAAGAAGTAGTCCAATTCAAGTTTTAGGTATCGATTATTGACTTTTTAGCTGGCTTTGGTGACTTGGACATGAGCTAGGACCTTAAGATTCTGCATAAAAGGAGGAGTAGCAGCCGAGTTGCACGGGAGAATGTGAAAAGTGTTCACATGTAGTAAAAACCTGAGACATCCGTCCGTTTTCGTCATTTGTTATCGAATCGACTTAAAGCCAGATCGTAACATTAGCCGCTCTTCTCTCTAAAACGGTTGTACTTATCGTCTGCAAAGCTGTGTCGCGTGCTGCGGTATGCGGAGAAATTAAAAGCACCGTAGTAGAACATAGATGAAGCATTTAAGTTGATGTAATAGCCAGTAAGAAGTAGTCCAATTCAAGTTTTAGGTATCGATTATTGACTCTTTAGATGGCTTTGGTGGCTTGGACATGAGCTAGGACCTTAAGATTCTGCATGAAAGGAGGACTAGCAGCCGAGTTGCACTGGAGAATGTGAAAAGTGTTCATATGTAGTAAAAACCTGAGAAATCCGTCCGTTTTCGTCATTTGTTATCGAATCGACTTAAAGCCAGATGGTCACATTGGCCGCTCTTCTCTCTGAAACGGTTGTACTTATCGTCTGCAAAGCTATGTCACGTACTGCGGTATTCGGAGACACTAAAAACACCATAGTAGAACACAGATAAAGCTTCTAAGTTGATGTAATAGCCAGTAAGAACTAGTACATTTCAAGTTTTAGGTATCGATTATTGACTTTTTAGCTGGCTTTGGTGCCTTGGACAAGAGCTAGGACCTTACGATTCTGCATGAAAGGAGGACTAGCAGCCGAGTTGCACGGGAGAATGTGAAAAGTGTTTATATGTAGTAAAAACCTGAGAAATCCGTCCGTTTTCGTCATTTGTTATCGAATCGACTTAAAGCCAAATCGTCACATTGGCCGCTCTGCTCTCTGAAACGGTTGTACTTATCCTCTGCAAAGCTATGTCGCGTACTGCGGTATTCGGAGACACTAAACGCACCATAGTAGAACACAGATGAAGCTTCTAAGTTGATGTAATAGCCAGTAAGAAGTAGTACAATTCAAGTTTTAGATATTGATTATTGACTTTTTAGCTGGCTTTGGTGCCTTGGACATGAGCTCTGACCTTAAGATTATGCATGAAAGGAGGACTAGCAGCCGAGTTGCACGGGAGAATGTGAAAAGTGTTCATATCTAGTAAAAAACTGAGAAATCCGTCCGTTTGCGTCATTTGTTATCGAATCGACTTAAAGCCAGATCGCCACATTTGCCGCTCTCCTCTCTGAAACCGTTGTACTTATCGTCTGCAAAGCTATGTCGCGTGCTGCGATATGCGGAGACACTAAAAGCACCATAGTAGAACACAGATGAAGCTTCTAAGTTGATGTAATAGCCAGTAAGAATTAGTACAATTCAAGTTTTAGATATTGATTATTGACTCTTTAGCTGGCTTTGGGGCCTTGGACATGATCTAGGACCTTAAGATTCTGCATGAAAGAAGGACTAGCAGCCGAGTTGCACGGGAGAATGTGAAAAGTGTTCATATGTAGTAAAAACCTGAGAAATCCGTCCGTTTTCGTCATTTGTTATCCAATCGACTTAAAGCCAGATCGTTACATTGGCCGCTCTTCTCTCTGAAACGGTTGTACTTATCGTCTGCAAAACTATGTCGCGTGCTGCGGTATGTGGAGAAACTAAAAGCACCGTAGTAGAACACAGATGAAGGTTCTAAGTTGATGTAATAGCCAGTAAGAAGTAGTCCAATTCAAGTTTTAGGAATCGATTATTGACTTTGTAGCTGGCTTTGGTGCCTTGGACATGAGCTAGGACCTTAAGATTCTGCATAAAAGGAGGACTAGCAGCCGATTTGCACGGGAGATTGTGAAAAGTGTTCATATGTAGTAAAAACCTGAGACATCCGTCCGTTTTCGTCATTTGTTATCGAATCTACTTAAAGCCAGATCGTAACATTGGCCGCTCTTCTCTCTAAAACGGTTGTACTTATCGTCTGCAAACCTATGTCGCGTGCTGCGGTATGCGGAGACACTAAAATCACCATAGTAGAACACAGATGAAGCTTTTAAGTTGATGTAATAGCCAGTAAGAAGTAGTAGAATTCAAGTTTTAGGTATCGATTATTGATTTTTAGCTGGCTTCAGTGCCTTGGACATGAGCTAGGACCTTAAGATTCTGCATGAAATTAGGACTAGCAGCCGAGTTGCACGGGAGAATGTGATAGGTTTTCATATGTAGTAAAAACCTGAGAAATCCGTCCGTTTTCGTCATTTGTTATCGAATCGACTTATAGCCAGATCGTCACATTGGCCGCTCTTCTCTCTGAAACGGTTGTACTTATCGTCTGAAAAGCTATGTCGCGTGCTGCGGTAAGCAGGGACGCTAAAATCACCATAGTAGAACACAGATGAAGCTTCTAAGATGATGTAATAGCCAGTAAGAAGTTGTACAATTCAATTTTTAGGTATCGGTTATTGACTTTTTGGCTCGCTTTGGTCCCATGGACATGAGCTAGGACCTTAAGATTCTGCATGAAAGGATTACTAGGAGCAGAGTTGCACGGGAGAATGTGAAAAGTGTTCATATGTAGTAAAAACCTGAGAAATCCGTCCGTTTTCGTCATTTGTTATCGAATCGACTTAAAGCCAGATCGTCACATCGGTCACTCTTCTCTCTGGAACGGTTGTACTTATTGTCTGCAAAGCTATGTCGCGTGCTGCGGTATGCGGAGACACGAAAATCATCATAGTAGAACACAGATAAAGCTTCTAAGTTGATGTAATAGCCAGTAAGAAGTAGTCCAATTCAAGTTTTAGGTATCGATTATTGACTTTTTAGCTGGCTTTGGTGCCTTGGACGTGAGCTAGGACCTTAAGATTCTGCATAAAAGGAGGACTAGCAGCCGAGTTGCACGGGAGAATGTGAAAAGTGTTCATATGTAGTAAAAACCTGAGACATCCGTCCGTTTTCGTCATTTGTTATCGAATCGACTTAAAGCCAGATCGTAACATTGGCCGCTCTTCTCTCTAAAACGGTTGTACTTATCGTCTGCAAAGCTGTGTCGCGTGCTGCGGTATGCGGAGAAACTAAAAGCACCGTAGTAGAACATAGATGAAGCATCTAAGTTGATGTAATAGCCAGTAAGAAGTAGTCCAATTCAAGTTTTAGGTATCGATTATTGACTTTTTAGCTGGCTTTGGTGCCTTGGACATGAGCTAGGACCTTAAGATTCTGCATAAAAGGAGGACTAGCAGCCGAGTTGCACGGGAGAATGTGAAAAGTGTTCATATGTAGTAAAAACCTGAGAAATCCGTCCGTTTTCGTCATTTGTTATCGAATCGACTTAAAGCCAGATCGTAACATTGGCCGCTCTTCTCTCTAAAACGGTTGTACTTATCGTCTGCAAAGCTATGTCGCGTGCTGCGGTATGCGGAGACACTAAAATCACCATAGTAGAACACAGATGAAGCATCTAAGTTGATGTAATAGCCAGTAAGAAGTAGTCCAATTCAAGTTTTAGGTATCGATTATTGACTTTTTAGCTGGCTTTGGTGACTTGGACATGAGCTAGGACCTTAAGATTCTGCATGAAATGAGGACTAGCAGCCGAGTTTCACGGGAGAATGTGAAAAGTGTTCATATGTAGTAAAAACCTGAGAAATCCGTCCGTTTTCGTCATTTGTTATCGAATCGACTTAAAGCCAGATCGTCACATTGGCCGCTCTTCTCTCTGAACGGTTGTACTTATCGTCTGCAAAGCTATGTCGCGTACTGCGGTATTCGGAGACACTAAACGCACCATAGTAGAACACAGATGAAGCTTCTAAGATGATGTAATAGCCAGTAAGAAATAGTACAATTCAAGTTTTAGATATCGTTATTGACTTTTTAGCTGGCTTTGGTGCCTTGGACATGAGCTATGACCTTAAGATTATGCATGAAAGGAGGACTAGCAGCCGAGTTGCACGGGAGAATGTGAAAAGTGTTCATATCTAGTAAAAAACTGAGAAATCCGTCCGTTTGCGTCATTTGTTATCGAATCGACTTAAAGCCAGATCGTCACATTTGCGCTCTTCTCTCTGAAACCGTTGTACTTATCGTCTGCAAAGCTATGTCGCGTGCTGCGATATGCGGAGACACTAAAAGCACCATAGCAGTCACAGATGAAGCTTCTAAGTTGATGTAATAGCCAGTAAGAAGTAGTACAATTCAAGTTTTAGATATTGATTATTGACTCTTTAGCTGGCTTTGGGGCCTTGGACATGATCTAGGACCTTAAGATTCTGCATGAAAGAAGGACTAGCAGCCGAGTTGCACGGGAGAATGTGAAAAGTGTTCATATGTAGTAAAAACCTGAGAAATCCGTCCGTTTTCGTCATTTGTTATCCAATCGACTTAAAGCCAGATCGTCACATTGGCCGCTCTTCTCTCTGAAACGGTTGTACTTATCGTCTGCAATACTATGTCGCGTGCTGTGGTATGTGGAGAAACTAAAAGCACCGTAGTAGAACACAGATGAAGGTTCTAAGTTGATGTAATAGCCAGTAAGAAGTAGTCCAATTCAAGTTTTAGGAATCGATTATTGACTTTGTAGCTGGCTTTGGTGCCTTTGACATGAGCTAGGACCTTAAGATTCTGCATAAAAGGAGGACTAGCAGCCGATTTGCACGGGAGAATGTGAAAAGTGTTCATATGTAGTAAAAACATGAGACATCCGTCCGTTTTCGTCTTTTGTTATCGAATCGACTTAAAGCCAGATCGTAACATTGGCCGCTCTTCTCTCTAAAACGGTTGTACTTATCGTCTGCAAAGCTATGTCGCGTGCTGCGGTATGCGGAGACACTAAAATCACCATAGTAGAACACAGATGAAGCTTTTAAGTTGATGTAATAGCCAGTAAGAAGTAGTAGAATTCAAGTTTTAGGTATCGATTATTGATTTTTAGCTGGCTTCAGTGCCTTGGACATGATTTAGGACCTTAAGATTCTGCATGAAATTAGGACTAGCAGCCGAGTTGCACGGGAGAATGTGATAGGTGTTCATATGTAGTAAAAACCTGAGAAATCGGTCCGTTTTCGTCATTTGTTATCGAATCGACTTATAGCCAGATCGTCACATTGGCCGCTCTTCTCTCTGAAACGGTTGTACTTATCGTCTGAAAAGCTATGTCGCGTGCTGCGGTAAGCAGGGACGCTAAAATCACCATAGTAGAACACAGATGAAGCCTCTAAGTTGATGCAATAGCCAGTAAGAAATAGTACAATTCAAGTTTTATGTATCGATTATTGACTTTTTAGCTGGCTTCGGTGCCTTGGACATGAGCTAGGACCTTAAGATTCTGCATGAAAGGAGGACTAGCAGCCGAGTTGCACGGGAGAATGTGGAAAGTGTTCATATGTAGTAAAAACCTGAGAAATCCGTCCGTTTTCGTCATTTGTTATCGAATCGACTTAAAGCCAGATGGTCACATTGGCCGCTCTTCTCTCTGAAACGGTTGTACTTATCGTCTGCAAAGCTATGTCACGTACTGCGGTATTCGGAGAACTAAAAACACCATAGTAGAACACAGATGAAGCTTCTAATATGATGTAATAGCCAGTAAGAAGTTGTACAATTCAATTTTTAGGTATCGGTTATTGACTTTTTGGCTCGCTTTGGTCCCTTGGACATGAGCTAGGACCTTAAGATTCTGCATGAAAGGAGGACTAGTAGCAGAGTTGCACGGGAGAATGTGAAAAGTGTTCATATGTAGTAAAAACCTGAGAAATCCGTCCGTTTTCGTCATTTGTTATCGAATCGACTTAAAGCCAGATCGTCACATTGGTCACTCTTCTCTCTGAAACGGTTGTACTTATCTTCTGCAAAGCTATGTCGCGTGCTGCGGTATGCGGAGACACGAAAATCATCATAGTAGAACACAGATAAAGCTTCTAAGTTGATGTAATAGCCAGTAAGAACTAGTACAATTCAAGTTTTAGGTATCGATTATTGACTTTTTAGCTGGCTTTGGTGCCTTGGACATGAGCTAGGACCTTACGATTCTGCATGAAAGGAGGACTAGCAGCCGAGTTGCACGGGAGAATGTGAAAAGTGTTTATATGTAGTAAAAACCTGAGAAATCCGTCCGATTTCGTCATTTGTTATCGAATCGACTTAAAGCCAAATCGTCACATTGGCCGCTCTGCTCTCTGAAACGGTTGTACTTATCGTCTGCAAAGCTATGTCGCGTGCTGCGGTATGCGGAGAAACTAAAAGCACCGTAGTAGAACATAGATGAAGGTTCTAAGTTGATGTAATAGCCAGTAAGAAGTAGTCCAATTCAAGTTTTAGGTATCGATTATTGACTTTTTAGCTGGCTTTGTTGCCTTTGACATGAGCTAGGACCTTAAGATTCTGCATAAAAGGAGGACTAGCAGCCGAGTTGCACGGGAGAATGTGAAAAGTGCTCATATGTAGTAAAAACCAGAGACATCCGTACGTTTTCGTCATTTGTTATCGAATCGACTTAAAGCCAGATCGTAACATTAGCCGCTCTTCTCTCTAAAACGGTTGTACTTATCGTCTGCAAAGCTGTGTCGCGTGCTGCGGTATGCGGGGAAACTAAAAGCACCGTAGTAGAACATAGATGAAGCATCTAAGTTGATGTAATAGCCAGTAAGAAGTAGTCCAATTCAAGTTTTAGGTATCGATTATTGACTTTTTAGATGGCTTTGGTGACTTGGACATGAGCTACGACCTTAAGATTCTGCATGAAAGGAGGACTAGCAGCCGAGTTGCACGGGAGAATGTGAAAAGTGTTTCTATGTAGTAAAAACCTGAGAAATCCGTCCGTTTTCGTCAATTGTTATCGAACCGACTTAAAGCCAAATCGTCACATTGGCCGCTCTGCTCTCTGAAACGGTTGTACTTATCGTCTGCAAAGCTATGTCGCGTACTGCGGTATTCGGAGACACTAAACGCACCATAGTAGAACACAGATGTAGCTTTTAAGTTGATGTAATAGCCAGTAAGAAGTAGTACAATTCAAGTTTTAGATATTGATTATTGACTTTTTAGCTGACTTTGGTGCCTTGGACATGATCTAGGACCTTAAGATTCTGCATGAAAGAAGGACTAGCAGCCGAGTTGACCGGGAGAATGTGAAAAGTGTTCATATGTAGTAAAAACCTTAGAAATCCGTCCGTTTTCGTCATTCATTTATCCAATCGACTTAAAGCCAGATCGTCACATTGGCCGCTCTTCTCTCTGAAACGGTTGTACTTATCGTCTGCAAAACTATGTCGCGTGCTGCGGTATGCGGAGAAACTAAAAGCATCGTTGTAGAACATAGATGAAGCATCTAAGTTGATGTAATAGCCAGTAAGAAGTAGTCCAATTCAAGTTTTAGGTATCGATTATTGACTTTTTAGCTGGCTTTGGTGCCTTGGACATGAGCTAGGACCTTAAGATTCTGCATAAAAGGAGGACTAGCAGCCGAGTTGCACGGGAGAATGTGAAAAGTGTTCATATGTAGTAAAAACCTGAGAAATCCGTCCGTTTTCGTCATTTGTTATCGAATCGACTTAAAGCCAGATCGTAACATTGGCCGCTCTTCTCTCTAAAACGGTTGTACTTATCGTCTGCAAAGCTATGTCGCGTGCTGCGGTATGCGGAGACACTAAAATCACCATAGTAGAACACAGATGAAGCATCTAAGTTGATGTAATAGCCAGTAAGAAGTAGTCCAATTCAAGTTTTAGGTATCGATTATTGACTTTTTAGCTGGCTTTGGTGACTTGGACATGAGCTAGGACCTTAAGGTTATGCATGAAAGGAGGACTAGCAGCCGAGATTCACGGGAGAATGTGAAAAGTGTTCATATGTAGTAAAAACCTGAGAAATCCGTCCGTTTTCGTCATTTGTTATCGAATCGACTTAAAGCCAGATCGTCACATTGGCCGCTCTTCTCTCTGAACGGTTGTACTTATCGTCTGCAAAGCTATGTCGCGTACTGCGGTATTCGGAGACACTAAACGCACCATAGTAGAACACAGATGAAGCTTCTAAGATGTTGTAATAGCCAGTAAGAAATAGTACAATTCAAGTTTTAGGTATAGTTGTTGACTTTTTAGGTGGCTTTGGTGCATTGGACATGAGCTAGGACCTTAAGATTCTGCATGAAAGGAGGACTAGCTGCCGAGTTGCACGGGAGAATGTGAAAAGTGTTCATATCTAGTAAAAAACTGAGAAATCCGTCCGTTTGCGTCATTTGTTATCGAATCGACTTAAAGCCAGATCGTCACATTTGCCGCTCTTCTCTCTGAAACCGTTGTGCTTATCTTCTGCAAAGCTATGTCGCGTGCTGCGATATGCGGACACACTAAAAGCACCATAGTAGAACACAGATGAAGCTTCTAAGTTGATGTAATAGCCAGTAAGAAGTAGTACAATTCAAGTTTTAGATATTGATTATTGACTCTTTAGCTGGCTTTGGGGCCTTGGACATGATCTAGGACCTTAAGATTCTGTGTGAAAGAAGGACTAGCAGCCTAGTTGCACGGGAGAATGTGAAAAGTGTTCATATGTAGTAAAAACCTGAGAAATCCGTCCGTTTTCGTCATTTGTTATCCAATCAACTTAAAGCCAGATCGTCACATTGGCCGCTCTTCTCTCTGAAACGGTTGTACTTATCGTCTGCAAAACTATGTCGCGTGCTGCGGTATGCGGAGAAACTAAAAGCACCGTAGTAGAACACAGATGAAGGTTCTAAGTTGATGTAATAGCCAGTAAGAAGTAGTCCAATTCAAGTTTTAGGAATCGATTATTGACTTTGTAGCTGGCTTTGGTGCCTTGGACATGAGCTAGGACCTTAAGATTCTGCATAAAATTAGGACTAGCAGCCGATTTGCACGGGAGAATGTGAAAAGTGTTCATATGTAGTAAAAACCTGAGACATCCGTCCGTTTTCGTCATTTGTTATCGAATCGACTTAAAGCCAGATCGTAACATTGGCCGCTCTTCTCTCTAAAACGGTTGTACTTATCGTCTGCAAAGCTATGTCGCGTGCTGCGGTATGCGGAGACACTAAAATCACCATAGTAGAACACAGATGAAGCTTTTAAGTTGATGTAATAGCCAGTAAGAAGTAGTAGAATTCAAGTTTTAGGTATCGATTATTGATTTTTAGCTGGCTTCGGTGCCTTGGACATGAGCTAGGACCTTAGGATTCTGCATGAAATTAGGACTAGCAGCCGAGTTGCACGGGAGAATGTGATAGGTGTTCATATGTACTAAAAACCTGAGAAATCGGTCCGTTTTCGTCATTTGTTATCGAATCGACTTAAAGCCAAATCGGCACATAGGCCGCTCTGCTCTCTGAAACGTTTGTACTTATCGTCTGCAAAGCTATGTCGCGTACTGCGGTATTCGGAGACACTAAACGCACCATAGTAGAACATAGATGAAGCTTCTAAGATGATATAATAGCCAGTAAGATATAGTACAATTCAAGTTTTAGGTATAGTTGTTGACTTTTTAGCTGGCTTTGGTGCCTTGGACATGAGCTATGACCTTAAGATTCTGCATGAAAGGAGGACTACCTGCCGAGTTGCACGGGAGGATGTGAAAAGTGTTCATATGTAGTAAAAACCCAAGAAATCCGTCCGTTTTCGTCATTTGTTATCGAATCGTCTTAAAGCCAGATCGTCACATTGACCGCTCTTCTCTCTGAAACGGTTGTACTTATCGTCTGCAAAGCAATGTCGCGTGCTGCGGTATGCGGAGACATTAAAAGCACCATAGTAGAACACAGATGAAGCTTCTAAGTTGATGTAATAGCCAGTAAGAAGTAGTACAATTCAAGTTTTAAGAATTGATTATTGACCTTTTAGCTGCCTTGGTGCCTTGGACATGACCTAGGACCTTGAGATTCTGCATGAAATTAGGACTAGCAGCCGAGTTGCACGGGAGAATGTGAAAAGTGTTCGCATGTAGTAAAAACCTGAGAAATCCGTCCGTTTTCGTCATTTGTTATCGAATCGTCTTAAAGCCAGATCGTCACATTGACCGCTCTTCTCTCTGAAACGGTTGTACTTATCGTCTGCAAAGCTATGTCGCGTGCTGCGGTATGCGGAGACACTAAAATCACCATAGTAGAACACAGATGAAGCATGTAAGTTGATGTAATAGCCAGTAAGAAGTAGTCCAATTCAAGTTCTAGGTATCGATTATTGACTTTTTAGCTGGCTTTGGTGACTTGGACATGAGCTAGGACCTTAAGGTTCTATATGAAAGGAGGACTAGGAACCGAGTTGCACGGTAGAATGTGAAAAGTGTTCATATGTAATAAAAACCTGAGAAATCCGTCCGTTTTCGTCATTTGTTATCGAATCGACTTAAAGCCAGATCGTCACATTGGCAGCTCTCCTCTCTGAAACGGTTGTACTTATCGTCTACAAAGCTATGTCGCGTGCTGCGGTATGCGGAGACACTAAAAGCAAAATAGTAGAACACAGATGAAGCTTCTAAGTTGATGTAATAGCCAGTAAGAAGTAGTACAATTCAAGTTTTAGGTATCGGTTATTGACTTTTTAGCTGGCTTTGGTGACTTGGACATGAGCTAGGACCTTAAGTTTCTGCATGAAAGGAGGACTAGCTGCCGAGTTGCACGGGAGAATGTGAAAAGTGTTCATATGTAGTAAAAACCCAAGAAATCCGTCCGTTTTCGTCATTTGTTATCGAATCGTCTTAAAGCCAGATCGTCACATTGACCGCTCTTCTCTCTGAAACGGTTGTACTTATCGTCTGCAAAGCTATGTCGCGTGCTGCGTTATGCGGAGACACTAAAAGCACCATAGTAGAATACAGATGAAGCTTCTAAGATGATGTAATAGCCAGTAAGAAATAGTACAATTCAAGTTTTAGATATCGTTATTGACTTTTTAGCTGGCTTTGGTGCCTTGGACATGGGCTATGACCTTAAGATTCTGCATGAAAGGAGGACTAGCAGCCGAGTTGCACGGGAGAATGTGAAAAGTGTTCATATGTAGTAAAAACCTGAGAAATCCGTCCGTTTGCGTCATTTGTTATCGAATCGACTTAAAGCCAGATCGTCACATTTGCCGCTCTTCTCTCTGAAACCGTTGTACTTATCGTCTGCAAAGCTATGTCGCGTGCTGCGTTATGCGGAGACACTAAAAGCACCATAGTAGAACACAGATGAAGCTTCTAAGATGATGTAATAGCCAGTAAGAAATAGTACAATTCAAGTTTTAGATATCGTTATTGACTTTTTAGCTGGCTTTGGTGCCTTGGACATGGACTATGACCTTAAGATTCTGCATGAAAGGAGGACTAGCAGCCGAGTTGCACGGGAGAATGTGATAAGTGTTCATATGTAGTAAAAACCTGAGAAATCCGTCCGTTTGCGTCATTTGTTATCGAATCGACTTAAAGCCAGATCGTCACATTGGCCGCTCTTCTCTCTGAAACGGTTGTACTTATCGTCTGCAAAGCTATGTCGCGTGCTGCGGTATGCGGAGACACTAAAACCACCATAGTAGAACACAGCTGAAGCATGTAAGTTGATGTAATAGCCAGTAAGGAGTAGTCCAATTCAAGTTTTAGGTATCGATTATTGTCTTTTTAGCTGGCTTTGGTGACTTGGACATGAGCTAGGACCTTAAGGTTCTATATGAAAGGAGGACTGGCAACCGAGTTGCACGGTAGAATGTGAAAAGTGGTCATATGTAATAAAAACCTGAGAAATCCGTCCGTTTTCGTCATTTGTTATCGAATCGACTTAAAGCCAGATCGTCACATTGGCCGCTCTCCTCTCTGAAACGGTTGTACTTATCGTCTACAAAGCTATGTCGCGTGCTGCGGTATGCTGAGACACTAAAAGCACCATAGTAGAACACAGATGAAGCTTCTAAGTTAATGTAATAGCCAGTAAGAAGTAGTACAATTCATGTTTTAGGTATCGGTTATTGACTTTTTAGCTGGCTTTGGTGACTTGGACATGAGCTAGGACCTTAAGATTCTGCATGAAAGGAGGACTAGCTGCCGAGTTGCACGGGAGAATGTGAAAAGTGTTCATATCTAGTAAAAAACTGAGAAATCCGTCCGTTTGCGTCATTTGTTATCGAATCGACTTAAAGCCAGATCGTCACATTTGCCGCTCTTCTCTCTGAAACCGTTGTACTTATCGTCTGCAAAGCTATGTCGCGTGCTGCGATATGCGGACACACTAAAAGCACCATAGTAGAACACAGATGAAGCTTCTAAGTTGATGTAATAGCCAGTAAGAAGTAGTACAATTCAAGTTTTAGATATTGATTATTGACTCTTTAGCTGGCTTTGGGGCCTTGGACATGATCTAGGACCTTAAGATTCTGTGTGAAAGAAGGACTAGCAGCCTAGTTGCACGGGAGAATGTGAAAAGTGTTCATATGTAGTAAAAACCTGAGAAATCCGTCCGTTTTCGTCATTTGTTATCCAATCAACTTAAAGCCAGATCGTCACATTGGCCGCTCTTCTCTCTGAAACGGTTGTACTTATCGTCTGCAAAACTATGTCGCGTGCTGCGGTATGCGGAGAAACTAAAAGCACCGTAGTAGAAAACAGATGAAGGTTCTAAGTTGATGTAATAGCCAGTAAGAAGTAGTCCAATTCAAGTTTTAGGAATCGATTATTGACTTTGTAGCTGGCTTTGGTGCCTTGGACATGAGCTAGGACCTTAAGATTCTGCATAAAATTAGGACTAGCAGCCGATTTGCACGGGAGAATGTGAAAAGTGTTCATATGTAGTAAAAACCTGAGACATCCGTCCGTTTTCGTCATTTGTTATCGAATCGACTTAAAGCCAGATCGTAACATTGGCCGCTCTTCTCTCTAAAACGGTTGTACTTATCGTCTGCAAAGCTATGTCGCGTGCTGCGGTATGCGGAGACACTAAAATCACCATAGTAGAACACAGATGAAGCTTTTAAGTTGATGTAATAGCCAGTAAGAAGTAGTAGAATTCAAGTTTTAGGTATCGATTATTGATTTTTAGCTGGCTTCGGTGCCTTGGACATGAGCTAGGACCTTAGGATTCTGCATGAAATTAGGACTAGCAGCCGAGTTGCACGGGAGAATGTGATAGGTGTTCATATGTACTAAAAACCTGAGAAATCGGTCCGTTTTCGTCATTTGTTATCGAATCGACTTAAAGCCAAATCGGCACATAGGCCGCTCTGCTCTCTGAAACGTTTGTACTTATCGTCTGCAAAGCTATGTCGCGTACTGCGGTATTCGGAGACACTAAACGCACCATAGTAGAACACAGATGAAGCTTCTAAGATGATATAATAGCCAGTAAGAAATAGTACAATTCAAGTTTTAGGTATAGTTGTTGACTTTTTAGCTGGCTTTGGTGCCTTGGACATGGGCTATGACCTTAAGATTCTGCATGAAAGGAGGACTAGCAGCCGAGTTGCACGGGAGAATGTGAAAAGTGTTCATATGTAGTAAAAACCTAAGAAATCCGTCCGTTTGCGTCATTTGTTATCGAATCGACTTAAAGCCAGATCGTCACATTTGCCGCTCTTCTCTCTGAAACCGTTGTACTTATCGTCTGCAAAGCTATGTCGCGTGCTGCGTTATGCGGAGACACTAAAAGCACCATAGTAGAACACAGATGAAGCTTCTAAGATGATGTAATAGCCAGTAAGAAATAGTACAATTCAAGTTTTAGATATCGTTATTGACTTTTTAGCTGGCTTTGGTGCCTTGGACATGGGCTATGACCTTAAGATTCTGCATGAAAGGAGGACTAGCAGCCGAGTTGCACGGGAGAATGTGAAAAGTGTTCATATGTAGTAAAAACCTGAGAAATCCGTCCGTTTGCGACATTTGTTATCGAATCGACTTAAAGCCAGATCGTCACATTGGCCGCTCTTCTCTCTGAAACGGTTGTACTTATCGTCTGCAAAGCTATGTCGCGTGCTGCGGTATGCGGAGACACTAAAACCACCATAGTAGAACACAGCTGAAGCATGTAAGTTGATGTAATAGCCAGTAAGGAGTAGTCCAATTCAAGTTTTAGGTATCGATTATTGTCTTTTTAGCTGGCTTTGGTGACTTGGACATGAGCTAGGACCTTAAGGTTCTATATGAAAGGAGGACTAGCAACCGAGATGCACGGTAGAATGTGAAAAGTGTTCATATGTAATAAAAACCTGAGAAATCCGTCCGTTTTCGTCATTTGTTATCGAATCGACTTAAAGCCAGATCGTCACATTGGCCGCTCTCCTCTCTGAAACGGTTGTACTTATCGTCTACAAAGCTATGTCGCGTGCTGCGGTATGCGGAGACTCTAAAAGCACCATAGTAGAACACAGATGAAGCTTCTAAGTTGATGTAATAGCCAGTAAGAAGTAGTACAATTCATGTTTTAGGTATCGGTTATTGACTTTTTAGCTGGCTTTGGTGACTTGGACATGAGCTAGGACCTTAAGATTCTGCATGAAAGGAGGACTAGCTGCCGAGTTGCACGGGAGAATGTAAAAAGTGTTCATATGTAGTAAAAACCCAAGAAATCCATCCGTTTTCGTCATTTGTTATCGAATCGTCTTAAAGCCAGATCGTCACATTGACCGCTCTTCTCTCTGAAACGGTTGTACTTATCGTCTGCAAAGCTATGTCGCGTGCTGCGTTATGCGGAGACACTAAAAGCACCATAGTAGAACACAGATGAAGCTTCTAAGATGATGTAATAGCCAGTAAGAAATAGTACAATTCAAGTTTTAGATATCGTTATTGACTTTTTAGCTGGCTTTGGTGCCTTGGACATGGGCTATGACCTTAAGATTCTGCATGAAAGGAGGACTAGCAGCCGAGTTGCACGGGAGAATGTGAAAAGTGTTCATATGTAGTAAAAACCTGAGAAATCCGTCCGTTTGCGTCATTTGTTATCGAATCGACTTAAAGCCAGATCGTCACATTTGCCGCTCTTCTCTCTGAAACCGTTGTACTTATCGTCTGCAAAGCTATGTCGCGTGCTGCGATATGCGGAGACACTAAAAGCACCATAGTAGAACACAGATGAAGCTTCTAAGTTAATGTAATAGCCAGTAAGAAGTAGTAGAATTCAAGTTTTAGGTATTGATTATTGACTATTTAGCTGGCTTTGGTGCCTTGGACATGAGCTAGGACCTTAAGATTCTGCATGAAAGGAGGACTAGCAACCGAGTTGCACGGGAGAATGTGAAAAGTGTTCATATCTAGTAAAAAACTGAGAAATCCGTCCGTTTGCGTCATTTGTTATCGAATCGACTTAAAGCCAGATCGTCACATTTGCCGCTCTTCTCTCTGAAACCGTTGTACTTATCGTCTGCAAAGCTATGTCGCGTGCTGCGATATGCGGACACACTAAAAGCACCATAGTAGAACACAGATGAAGCTTCTAAGTTGATGTAATAGCCAGTAAGAAGTAGTACAATTCAAGTTTTAGATATTGATTATTGACTCTTTAGCTGGCTTTGGGGCCTTGGACATGATCTAGGACCTTAAGATTCTGTGTGAAAGAAGGACTAGCAGCCTAGTTGCACGGGAGAATGTGAAAAGTGTTCATATGTAGTAAAAACCTGAGAAATCCGTCCGTTTTCGTCATTTGTTATCCAATCAACTTAAAGCCAGATCGTCACATTGGCCGCTCTTCTCTCTGAAACGGTTGTACTTATCGTCTGCAAAACTATGTCGCGTGCTGCGGTATGCGGAGAAACTAAAAGCACCGTAGTAGAAAACAGATGAAGGTTCTAAGTTGATGTAATAGCCAGTAAGAAGTAGTCCAATTCAAGTTTTAGGAATCGATTATTGACTTTGTAGCTGGCTTTGGTGCCTTGGACATGAGCTAGGACCTTAAGATTCTGCATAAAATTAGGACTAGCAGCCGATTTGCACGGGAGAATGTGAAAAGTGTTCATATGTAGTAAAAACCTGAGACATCCGTCCGTTTTCGTCATTTGTTATCGAATCGACTTAAAGCCAGATCGTAACATTGGCCGCTCTTCTCTCTAAAACGGTTGTACTTATCGTCTGCAAAGCTATGTCGCGTGCTGCGGTATGCGGAGACACTAAAATCACCATAGTAGAACACAGATGAAGCTTTTAAGTTGATGTAATAGCCAGTAAGAAGTAGTAGAATTCAAGTTTTAGGTATCGATTATTGATTTTTAGCTGGCTTCGGTGCCTTGGACATGAGCTAGGACCTTAGGATTCTGCATGAAATTAGGACTAGCAGCCGAGTTGCACGGGAGAATGTGATAGGTGTTCATATGTACTAAAAACCTGAGAAATCGGTCCGTTTTCGTCATTTGTTATCGAATCGACTTAAAGCCAAATCGGCACATAGGCCGCTCTGCTCTCTGAAACGTTTGTACTTATCGTCTGCAAAGCTATGTCGCGTACTGCGGTATTCGGAGACACTAAACGCACCATAGTAGAACACAGATGAAGCTTCTAAGATGATATAATAGCCAGTAAGAAATAGTACAATTCAAGTTTTAGGTATAGTTGTTGACTTTTTAGCTGGCTTTGGTGCCTTGGACATGGGCTATGACCTTAAGATTCTGCATGAAAGGAGGACTAGCAGCCGAGTTGCACGGGAGAATGTGAAAAGTGTTCATATGTAGTAAAAACCTAAGAAATCCGTCCGTTTGCGTCATTTGTTATCGAATCGACTTAAAGCCAGATCGTCACATTTGCCGCTCTTCTCTCTGAAACCGTTGTACTTATCGTCTGCAAAGCTATGTCGCGTGCTGCGTTATGCGGAGACACTAAAAGCACCATAGTAGAACACAGATGAAGCTTCTAAGATGATGTAATAGCCAGTAAGAAATAGTACAATTCAAGTTTTAGATATCGTTATTGACTTTTTAGCTGGCTTTGGTGCCTTGGACATGGGCTATGACCTTAAGATTCTGCATGAAAGGAGGACTAGCAGCCGAGTTGCACGGGAGAATGTGAAAAGTGTTCATATGTAGTAAAAACCTGAGAAATCCGTCCGTTTGCGACATTTGTTATCGAATCGACTTAAAGCCAGATCGTCACATTGGCCGCTCTTCTCTCTGAAACGGTTGTACTTATCGTCTGCAAAGCTATGTCGCGTGCTGCGGTATGCGGAGACACTAAAACCACCATAGTAGAACACAGCTGAAGCATGTAAGTTGATGTAATAGCCAGTAAGGAGTAGTCCAATTCAAGTTTTAGGTATCGATTATTGTCTTTTTAGCTGGCTTTGGTGACTTGGACATGAGCTAGGACCTTAAGGTTCTATATGAAAGGAGGACTAGCAACCGAGATGCACGGTAGAATGTGAAAAGTGTTCATATGTAATAAAAACCTGAGAAATCCGTCCGTTTTCGTCATTTGTTATCGAATCGACTTAAAGCCAGATCGTCACATTGGCCGCTCTCCTCTCTGAAACGGTTGTACTTATCGTCTACAAAGCTATGTCGCGTGCTGCGGTATGCGGAGACTCTAAAAGCACCATAGTAGAACACAGATGAAGCTTCTAAGTTGATGTAATAGCCAGTAAGAAGTAGTACAATTCATGTTTTAGGTATCGGTTATTGACTTTTTAGCTGGCTTTGGTGACTTGGACATGAGCTAGGACCTTAAGATTCTGCATGAAAGGAGGACTAGCTGCCGAGTTGCACGGGAGAATGTAAAAAGTGTTCATATGTAGTAAAAACCCAAGAAATCCATCCGTTTTCGTCATTTGTTATCGAATCGTCTTAAAGCCAGATCGTCACATTGACCGCTCTTCTCTCTGAAACGGTTGTACTTATCGTCTGCAAAGCTATGTCGCGTGCTGCGTTATGCGGAGACACTAAAAGCACCATAGTAGAACACAGATGAAGCTTCTAAGATGATGTAATAGCCAGTAAGAAATAGTACAATTCAAGTTTTAGATATCGTTATTGACTTTTTAGCTGGCTTTGGTGCCTTGGACATGGGCTATGACCTTAAGATTCTGCATGAAAGGAGGACTAGCAGCCGAGTTGCACGGGAGAATGTGAAAAGTGTTCATATGTAGTAAAAACCTGAGAAATCCGTCCGTTTGCGTCATTTGTTATCGAATCGACTTAAAGCCAGATCGTCACATTTGCCGCTCTTCTCTCTGAAACCGTTGTACTTATCGTCTGCAAAGCTATGTCGCGTGCTGCGATATGCGGAGACACTAAAAGCACCATAGTAGAACACAGATGAAGCTTCTAAGTTAATGTAATAGCCAGTAAGAAGTAGTAGAATTCAAGTTTTAGGTATTGATTATTGACTATTTAGCTGGCTTTGGTGCCTTGGACATGAGCTAGGACCTTAAGATTCTGCATGAAAGGAGGACTAGCAACCGAGTTGCACGGGAGAATGTGAAAAGTGTTCATATGTAATAAAAACCTGAGAAATAAGTCCGTTTTCGTCATTTGTTATCGAATCGACTTAAAGCCAGATCGTCACATTGGCCGCTCTTCTCTCTGAAACGGTTGTACTTATCGTCTACAAAGCTATGTCGCGTGCTGCGGTATGCGGAGACACTAAAATCACCATAGTAGAACACAGATGAAGCATGTAAGTTGATGTAATAGCCAGTAAGAAGTAGTCCAATTCAAGTTTTAGGTATCGATTATTGACTTTTTAGCTGGCTTTGGTGACTTGGACATGAGCTAGGACCTTAAGGTTCTATATGAAAGGAGGACTAGCAACCGAGTTGCACGGTAGAATGTGAAAAGTGTTCATATGTAATAAAAACCTGAGAAATCCGTCCGTTTTCGTCATTTGTTATCGAATCGACTTAAAGCCAGATCGTCACATTGGCCGCTCTCCTCTCTGAAACGGTTGTACTTATCGTCTACAAAGCTATGTCGCGTGCTGCGGTATGCGGAGACACTAAAAGCACCATAGTAGAACACAGATGAAGCTTCTAAGTTGATGTAATAGCCAGTAAGAAGTAGTACAATTCAAGTTTTAGGTATCGGTTATTGACTTTTTAGCTGGCTTTGGTGACTTGGACATGAGCTAGGACCATAAGATTCTGCATGAAAGGAGGACTAGCTGCCGAGTTGCACGGGAGAATGTGAAAAGTGTTCATATGTAGTAAAAACCCAAGAAATCCGTCCGTTTTCGACATTTGTTATCGAATCGTCTTAAAGCCAGATCGTCACATTGACCGCTCTTCTCTCTGAAACGGTTGTACTTATCGTCTGCAAAGCTATGTCGCCTGCTGCGGTATGCTGAGACACTAAAAGCACCATAGTAGAACACAGATGAAGCTTCTAAGATGATGTAATAGCCAGTAAGAAATAGTACAATTCAAGTTTTAGATATCGTTATTGACTTTTTAGCTGGCTTTGGTGCCTTGGACATGGGCTATGACCTTAAGATTCTGCATGAAAGGAGGACTAGCAGCCGACTTGCACGGGAGAATGTGAAAAGTGTTCATATGTAGTAAAAACCTGAGAAATCCGTCCGTTTGCGTCATTTGTTATCGAATCGACTTAAAGCCAGATCGTCACATTTGCCGCTCTTCTCTCTGAAACCGTTGTACTTATCGTCTGCAAAGCTATGTCGCGTGCTGCGTTATGCGGAGACACTAAAAGCACCATAGTAGAACACAGATGAAGCTTCTAATATGATGTAATAGCCAGTAAGAAATAGTACAATTCAAGTTTTAGATATCGTTATTGACTTTTTAGCTGGCTTTGGTGCCTTGGACATGGGCTATGACCTTAAGATTCTGCATGAAAGGAGGACTAGCAACCGAGTTGCACGGGAGAATGTGAAAAGTGTTCATATGTAATAAAAACCTGAGATATAAGTCCGTTTTCGTCATTTGTTATCGAATCGACTTAAAGCCAGAACGTCACATTGGCCGCTCTTCTCTCTGAAACGGTTGTACTTATCGTCTACAAAGCTATGTCGCGTGCTGCGGTATGCGGAGACACTAAAAGCACCATAGTAGAACACAGATGAAGCTTCTAAGTTGATGTACTAGCCAGTAAGAAGTAGTATAATTCAAGTTTTAGGTATCGGTTATTGACTTTTTAGCTGGCTTTGGTGCCTTGGACATGAGCTAGGACCTTAAGATTCTGCATGAAAGGAGGACTAGCTGCCGAGTTGCTCGGGAGAATGTGAAAAGTGTTCATATGTAGTAAAAACCCAAGAAATCCGTCCGTTTTCGTCATTTGTTATCGAATCGTCTTAAAGTCAGATCGTCACATTGACCGCTCTTCTCTCTGAAACCGTTGTTCTTATCGTCTGCAAAGCTATGTCGCGTGCTGCGTTATGCGGAGACACTAAAAGCACCATAGTGGAACACAGATGAAGCTTCTAAGATGATGTAATAGCCAGTAAGAAATAGTACAATTCAAGTTTTAGATATCGTTATTGACTTTTTAGCTGGCTTTGGTGCCTTGGACATGGGCTATGACCTTAAGATGCTGCATGAAAGGAGGACTAGCAACCGAGTTGCACGGGAGAATGTGAAAGGTGTTCATATGTAATAAAAACCTGAGAAATAAGTCCGTTTTCGTCATTTGTTATCGAATCGACTTAAAGCCAGATCGTCACATTGGCCGCCCTTCTCTCTGAAACGGTTGTACTTATCGTCTACAAAGCTATGTCGCGTGCTGCGGTATGCGGAGACACTAAAAGCACCATAGTAGAACACAGATGAAGCTTCTAAGTTGATGCAATAGCCAGCAAGAAGTAGTACAATTCAAGTTTTATGTATCGATTATTGACTTTTTAGCTGGCTTCGGTGCCTTGGACATGAGCTAGGACCTTAAGATTCTGCATGAAAGGAGGACTAGTAGCCGAGTTGCACGGGAGAATGTGGAAAGTGTTCATATGTAGTAAAAACCTGAGAAATCCGTCCGTTTTCGTCATTTGTTATCGAATCGACTTAAAGCCAGATCGTCACACTGGCCGCTCTTCTCTCTGAAACGGTTGTACTTATCGTCTGCAAAGCTATGTCGCGTGCTGCGGTATGCGGAGATTCTAAAATCACCATAGTAGAACACAGATGAAGCATGTAAGTTGATGTAATAGCCAGTAAGAAGTAGTCCAATTCAAGTTTTAGGTATCGATTATTGACTTTTTAGCTGGCTTTGGTGACTTGGACATGAGCGAGGACCTTAAGATTCTGCATGAAAGGAGGACTAGCAACCGAGTTGCACGGGAGAATGTGAAAAGTGTTCATATGTAATAAAAACCTGAGAAATAAGTCCGTTTTCGTCATTTGTTATCGAATCGACTTAAAGCCAGATCGTCACATTGGCCGCTCTCCTCTCTGAAACGGTTGTACTTATCGTCTACAAAGCTATGTCGCGTGCTGCGGTATGCGGAGACACTAAAAGCACCATAGTAGAACACAGATGAAGCTTCTAAGTTGATGTAATAGCCAGTAAGAAGTAGTACAATTCAAGTTTTAGGTATCGGTTATTGCCTTTTTAGCTGGCTTTGGTGCCTTGGACATGAGCTAGGACCTTAAGATTCTGCATGAAAGGAGGACTAGCTGCCGAGTTGCACGGGAGAATGTGAAAAGTGTTCATATGTAGTAAAAACCCAAGAAATCCGTCCGTTTTCGTCATTTGTTATCGAATCGTCTTAAAGCCAGATCGTCACATTGACCGCTCTTCTCTCTGAAACGGTTGTACTTATCGTCTGCAAAGCTATGTCGCCTGCTGCGGTATGCGGAGACACTAAAGGCACCATAGTAGAACACAGATGAAGCTTCTAAGTTGATGTAATAGCCAGTAAGAAGTAGTACAATTCAAGTTTTAAGTATTGATTATTGACCTTTTAGCTGCCTTGGTGCCTTGGACATGAGCTAGGACCTTGAGATTCTGCATGAAAGGAGGACTAGCTGCCGAGTTGCACGGGAGAATGTGAAAAGTGTTAATATGTAGTAAAAACCTGAGAAATCCGTCCGTTTTCGTCATTTGTTATCGAATCGACTTAAAGCCAAATCGTCACATTGGCCGCTCTGCTCTCTGAAACGGTTGTACTTATCGTCTGCAAAGCTATGTCGCGTACTGCGGTATTCGGAGACACTAAACGCACCATAGTAGAACACAGATGAAGCTTCTAAGATGATGTAATATCCAGTAAGAAATAGTACAATTCAAGTTTTAGATATCGTAATTGACTTTTTAGCTGGCTTTGGTGCTTTGGACATGGGCTATGACCTTAAGATTCTGCATGAAAGGAGGACTAGCAGCCGAGTTGCACTGGAGAATGTGAAAAGTGTTCATATGTAGTAAAAACCTGAGAAATACGTCCGTTTGCGTCATTTGTTATCGAATCGACTTAAAGCCAGATCGTCACATTTGCCGCTCTTCTCTCTGAAACGGTTGTATTTATCGTCTGCAAAGCTATGTCGCGTGCTGCGATATGCGGAGACACTAAAAGCACCATAGTAGAACACAGATGAAGCTTCTAAGTTAATGTAATAGCCAGTAAGAAGTAGTACAATTCAAGTTTTAGATATTGATTATTGACTTTTTAGCTGGCTTTGGTGCCTTGGACATGATCTAGGACCTTAAGATTCTGCATGAAAGAAGGACTAGCAGCCGAGTTGCCCGGGAGAATCTGAAAAGTGTTCATATGTAGTAAAAACCTGAGAAATCCGTCCGTTTGCGTCATTTGTTATCGAATCGACTTTTAGCCAGATCGTCACATTGGCCGCTCTTCTCTCTGAAACGGTTGTACTTATCTTCTGCAAAGCTATGTCGCGTGCTGCGGTATGTGGAGACACTAAAAGCACCATAGTAGAACAGAGATGAAGCTTCTAAGTTGATGTAATAGCCAGTAAGAAGTAGTAGAATTCAAGTTTTAGGTATTGATTATTGACTTTTTAGCTGGCTTTGGTGCCTTGGACATGAGCTAGGACCTTAAGATTCTGCATGAAAGGAGGACTAACAGCCGAGTTGCACGGGAGAATGTGAAAAGTGTTCATATGTAATAAAATCCTGAGAAATCCGTCCGTTTTCGTCATTTGTTATCGAATCGACTTAAAGTCAGATCGTCACATTGGCCGCTCTTCTCTCTGAAACGGTTGTACTTATCGTCTGCAAAGCTATTTCGCGTGCTGCGGTATGCGGAGACACTAAAATCACCATAGTAGAACACAGATGAAGCATCTAAGTTGATGTAATAGCCAGTAAGAAGTAGTCCAATTCAAATTTAGGTATCGATTATTGACTTTTTAGCTGGCTTTGGTGACTTGGACATGAGCTAGGACCTTAAGATTCTGCATGAAAGGAGGACTAGCAACCGAGTTGCACGGGAGAATGTGAAAAGTGTTCATATGTAATAAAAACCTGAGAAATAAGTCCGTTTTCGTCATTTGTTATCGAATCGACTTAAAGCCAGATCGTCACATTGGCCGCTCTTCTCTCTGAAACGGTTGTACTTATCGTCTGCAAAGCTATGTCGCGTGATGCGGTAAGCGGAGACAAGAAAATCTTCATAGTAGAACACAGATGAAGCTTCTAAGTTGATGTAATAGCCAGTAAGAAGTAGTACAATTCAAGTTTTAGTTATCGATTATTGACTTTTTAGCTGGCTTTGATGCCTTGGACATGAGCTAGGACCTTAAGATTCTGCATGAAAGGAGGACTAGCAGAGGAGTTGCACGGGTGAATGTGAGAAGTGTTCATACGTAGTAAAAACCTGAGAAATCCGTCCGTTTTCGTCATTTGTTATCGAATCGACTTAAAGCCAGATCGTCACATTGGCCGCTCTTCTCTCTGAAACCGTTGTACTTATCGTCTGCAAAGCTATGTCGCGTGCTGCGGTATGCGGAGACACTAAAAGCACCATAGTAGAACACAGATGAAGCTTCTAAGTTGATGCAATTGCCAGCAAGAAGTAGTACAATTCAAGTTTTATGTATCGATTATTGACTTTTTAGCTGGCTTCGGTGCCTTGGACATGAGCTAGGACCTTAAGATTCTGCATGAAAGGAGGACTAGCAGCCGAGTTGCACGGGAGAATGTGGAAAGTGTTCATATGTAGTAAAAACCTGAGAAATCCGTCTGTT
This sequence comes from Schistocerca gregaria, assembly GCF_023897955.1. Taxonomy (NCBI): domain Eukaryota; kingdom Metazoa; phylum Arthropoda; class Insecta; order Orthoptera; family Acrididae; genus Schistocerca; species Schistocerca gregaria. The sequence continues at coordinate 4,254,060 of NW_026061736.1, read as the reverse complement.
TTCGTCATTTGTTATCGAATCGACTTAAAGCCAGATCGTCTCATTGGCCGCTCTTCTCTCTGAAACCGTTGTACTTATCGTCTGCAAAGCTATGTCACGTACTGCGGTATTCGGAGACACTAAAAACACCATAGTAGAACACAGATGAAGCTTCTAAGATGATGTAATAGCCAGTAAGAAGTTCTGCAATTCAATTTTTAGGTATCGGTTATTGACTTTTTGGCTCGCTTTGGTCCCTTGGACATGAGCTAGGACCTTAAGATTCTGCATGAAAGGAGGACTAGGAGCAGAGTTGCACGGGAGAATGTGAAAAGTGTTCATATGTAGTAAAAACTTGAGAAATCCGTCCGTTTTCGTCATTTGTTATCGAATCGACTTAAAGCCAGATCGTCACATTGGTCACCCATGTCTCTGAAACGGTTGTACTTATTGTCTGCAAAGCTATGTCGCGTGCTGCGGTATGCGGAGACACGAAAATCTTCATAGTAGAACACAGATAAAGCTTCTAAGTTGATGTAATAGCCAGTAAGAACTAGTACAATTCAAGTTTTAGGTATCGATTATTGACTTTTTAGCTGGCTTTGGTGACTTGAACATGAGCTAGGACCTTACGATTCTGCATGCAAGGAAGACTAGCTGCCGAGTTGCACGGGAGAATGTGAAAAGTGTTAATATGTAGTAAAAACCTGAGACATCCGTCCGTTTGCGTCATTTGTTATCGAATCGACTTAAAGCCAGATCGTCACATTTGCCGCTCTTCTCTCTGAAACGGTTGTATTTATCGTCTGGAAAGCTATGTCGCGTGCTGCGATATGCGGAGACACTAAAAGCACCATAGTAGAACACAGATGAAGCTTCTAAGTTAATGTAATAGCCAGTAAGAAGTAGTACAATTCAAGTTTTAGATATTGATTATTGACTTTTTAGCTGGCTTTGGTGCCTTGGACATGATCTAGGACCTTCAGATTCTGCATGAAAAAAGGACTAGCATCCGAGTTGCCCGGGAGAATCTGAAAAGTGTTCATATGTAGTAAAAACCTGAGAAATCCGTCCATTTGCGTCATTTGTTATCGAATCGACTTTTAGCCAGATCGTCACATTGGCCGCTCTTCTCTCTGAAACGGTTGTACTTATCTTCTGCAAAGCTATGTCGCGTGCTGCGGTATGTGGAGACACTAAAAGCACCTTAGTAGAACAGAGATGAAGCTTCTAAGTTGATGTAATAGCCAGTAAGAAGTAGTAGAATTCAAGTTTTAGGTATTGATTATTGACTTTTTAGCTGGCTTTGGTGCCTTGGACATGAGCTAGGACCTTAAGATTCTGCATGAAAGGAGGACTAGCAGCCGAGTTGCACGGGAGAATGTGAAAAGTGTTCATATGTAATAAAATCCTGAGAAATCCGTCCGTTTTCGTCATTTGTTATCGAATCGACTTAAAGTCAGATCGTCACGTTGGCCGCTCTTCTCTCTGAAACGGTTGTACTTATCGTCTGCGAAGCTATTTCGCGTGCTGCGGTATGCGGAGACACTAAAATCACCATAGTAGAACACAGATGAAGCATCTAAGTTGATGTAATAGCCAGTAAGAAGTAGTCCAATTCAAATTTAGGTATCGATTATTGACTTTTTAGCTAGCTTTGGTGACTTGGACATGAGCTAGGACCTTAAGATTCTGCATGAAAGGAGGACTAGCAACCGAGTTGCACGGGAGAATGTGAAAAGTGTTCATATGTAATAAAAACCTGAGAAATAAGTCCGTTTTCGTCATTTGTTATCGAATCGACTTAAAGCCAGATCGTCACATTGGCCGCTCTTCTCTCTGAAACGGTTGTACTTATCGTCTACAAAGCTATGTCGCGTGCTGCGGTATGCGGAGACACTAAAAGCACCATAGTAGAACACAGATGAAGCTTCTAAGTTGATGTAATAGCCAGTAAGAAGTAGTACAATTCAAGTTTTAGGTATCGGTTATTGACTTCTTAGCTGGCTTTGGTGCCTTGGACATGAGCTAGGACCTTAAGATTCTGCATGAAAGGAGGACAAGCTGCCGAGTTGCACGGGAGAATGTGAAAAGTGTTCATATGCAGTAAAAACCCAAGATATCCGTCCGTTTTCGTCATTTGTTATCGAATCGTCTTAAAGCCAGATCGTCACATTGACCGCTCTTTCCTCTGAAACGGTTGTACTTATCACCTGCAAAGCTATGTCGCGTGCTGCGGTATGCGGAGACATTAAAAGCACCATAGTAGAACACAGATGAAGCTTCTAAGTTGATGTAATAGCCAGTAAGAAGTAGTACAATTCAAGTTTTAAGTATTGATTATTGACTTTTTAGCTGGCTTTGGTGCCTTGGACATGAGCTAGGACCTTAAGGTTCTATATGAAAGGAGGACTAGCAACCGAGTTGCACGGTAGAATGTGAAAATTTTTCATATGTAGTAAAAACCCAAGAAATCCGTCCGTTTTCGTCATTTGTTATCGAATCGTCTTAAAGCCAGATCGTCACATTGACCACTCTTCTCTCTGAAACGGTTGTACTTATCGTCTGCAAAGCTATGTCGCCTGCTGCGGTATGCGGAGACACTAAAGGCACCATAGTAGAACACAGATGAAGCTTCTAAGTTGATGTAATAGCCAGTAAGAAGTAATACAATTCAAGTTTTAAGTATTGATTATTGACCTTTTAGCTGCCATGGTGCCTTGGACATGAGCTAGGACCTTGAGATTCTGCATGAAAGGAGGACTAGCAGCCGAGTTGCAGGGGAGAATGTGAAAAGTGTTCATATGTAATAAAAACCTAAGAAATAAGTCCGTTTTCGTCATTTGTTATCGAATCGACTTATAGCCAGATCGTCACATTGACCGCTCTTCTCTCTGAAACGGTTGTACTTATCGTCTGCAATGCTATGTCGCGTGCTGCGGTATGCGGAGACACTAAAATCACCATAGTAGAACACAGATGAAGCATCTAAGTTGATGTAATAGCCAGTAAGAAGTAGTACAATTCAAGTTTTAGGTATCGGTTATTGACTTCTTAGCTGGCTTTGGTGCCTTGGACATGAGCTAGGACCTTAAGATTCTGCATGAAAGGAGGACAAGCTGCCGAGTTGCACGGGACAATGTGAAAAGTGTTCATATGTAGTAAAAACCCAAGATATCCGTCCGTTTTCGTCATTTGTTATCGAATCGTCTTAAAGCCAGATCGTCACATTGACCGCTCTTCTCTCTGAAACGGTTGTACTTATCGTCTGCGAAGCTATTTCGCGTGCTGCGGTATGCGGAGACACTAAAATCACCATAGTAGAACACAGATGAAGCATCTAAGTTGATGTAATAGCCAGTAAGAAGTAGTCCAATTCAAATTTAGGTATCGATTATTGACTTTTTAGCTAGCTTTGGTGACTTGGACATGAGCTAGGACCTTAAGATTCTGCATGAAAGGAGGACTAGCAGCCGAGTTGCACGGGAGAATGTGAAAAGTGTTCATATGTAATAAAAACCTGAGAAATCCGTCCGTTTTCGCCATTTGTTACCGATTCGACTTATAGCCAGATCGTCACATTGGCCGCTCTTCTCTCTGAAACGGTTGTACTTATCGTCTACAAAGCTATGTCGCGTGCTGCGGTATGCGGAGACACTAAAATCACCATAGTAGAACACAGATTAAGCATGTAAGTTGATGTAATAGCCAGTAAGAAGTAGTCCAATTCAAGTTTTAGGTATCGATTATTGACTTTTTAGCTGGCTTTGGTGACTTGGACATGAGCTAGGACCTTAAGGTTCTATATGAAAGGAGGACTAGCAACCGAGTTGCACGGTAGAATGTGAAAATTTTTCATATGTAGTAAAAACCCAAGAAATCCGTCCGTTTTCGTCATTTGTTATCGAATCGTCTTAAAGCCAGATCGTCACATTGACCACTCTTCTCTCTGAAACGGTTGTACTTATCGTCTGCAAAGCTATGTCGCCTGCTGCGGTATGCGGAGACACTAAAGGCACCATAGTAGAACACAGATGAAGCTTCTAAGTTGATGTAATAGCCAGTAAGAAGTAATACAATTCAAGTTTTAAGTATTGATTATTGACCTTTTAGCTGCCATGGTGCCTTGGACATGAGCTAGGACCTTGAGATTCTGCATGAAAGGAGGACTAGCAGCCGAGTTGCAGGGGAGAATGTGAAAAGTGTTCATATGTAATAAAAACCTAAGAGATAAGTCCGTTTTCGTCATTTGTTATCGAATCGACTTATAGCCAGATCGTCACATTGACCGCTCTTCTCTCTGAAACGGTTGTACTTATCGTCTGCAATGCTATGTCGCGTGCTGCGGTATGCGGAGACACTAAAATCACCATAGTAGAACACAGATGAAGCATCTAAGTTGATGTAATAGCCAGTAAGAAGTAGTACAATTCAAGTTTTAGGTATCGGTTATTGACTTCTTAGCTGGCTTTGGTGCCTTGGACATGAGCTAGGACCTTAAGATTCTGCATGAAAGGAGGACAAGCTGCCGAGTTGCACGGGAGAATGTGAAAAGTGTTCATATGTAGTAAAAACCCAAGATATCCGTCCGTTTTCGTCATTTGTTATCGAATCGTCTTAAAGCCAGATCGTCACATTGACCGCTCTTTCCTCTGAAACGGTTGTACTTATCGTCTGCAAAGCTATGTCGCGTGCTGCGGTATGCGGAGACATTAAAAGCACCATAGTAGAACACAGATGAAGCTTCTAAGTTGATGTAATAGCCAGTAAGAAGTAGTACAATTCAAGTTTTAAGTATTGATTATTGACCTTTTAGCTGCCTTGGTGCCTTGGACATGAGCTAGGTCCTTGAGATTCTGCATGAAAGGAGGACTAGCAGCCGAGTTGCACGGGAGAATGTGAAAAGTGTTCGCATGTAGTAAAAACCTGAGAAATCCGTCCGTTTTCGCCATTTGTTACCGATTCGACTTATAGCCAGATCGTCACATTGGCCGCTCTTCTCTCTGAAACGGTTGTACTTATCGTCTGCAAAGCTATGTCGCGTGATGCGGTATGCGGAGACACTAAAATCACCATAGTAGAACACAGATTAAGCATGTAAGTTGATGTAATAGCCAGTAAGAAGTAGTCCAATTCAAGTTTTAGGTATCGATTATTGACTTTTTAGCTGGCTTTGGTGACTTGGACATGAGCTAGGACCTTAAGGTTCTATATGAAAGGAGGACTAGCAACCGAGTTGCACGGTAATATGTGAAAAGTGTTCATATGTAGTAAAAACCCAAGAAATCCGTCCGTTTTCGTCATTTGTTATCGAATCGTCTTAAAGCCAGATCGTCACATTGACCGCTCTTCTCTCTGAAACGGTTGTACTTATTGTCTGCAAAGCTATGTCGCCTGCTGCGGTATGCGGAGACACTAAAGGCACCATAGTAGAACACAGATGAAGCTTCTAAGTTGATGTAATAGCCAGTAAGAAGTAGTACAATTCAAGTTTTAAGTATTGATTATTGACCTTTTAGCTGCCTTGGTGCCTTGGACATGAGCTAGGACCTTGAGATTCTGCATGAAAGGAGGACTAGCAGCCGAGTTGCAGGGGAGAATGTGAAAAGTGTTCATATGTAATAAAAACCTAAGAAATAAGTCCGTTTTCGTCATTTGTTATCGAATCGACTTATAGCCAGATCGTCACATTGACCGCTCTTCTCTCTGAAACGGTTGTACTTATCGTCTGCAAAGCTATGTCGCGTGCTGCGGTATGCGGAGACACTAAAATCACCATAGTAGAACACAGATGAAGCATATAAGTTGATGTAATAGCCAGTAAGAAGTAGTCCAATTGAAGTTTTTGGTATCGATTATTGACATTTTATCTGGCTTTGGTGACTTGGACATGAGCTAGGACCTTAAGATTCTGCATGAAAGGAGGACTAGCAGCCGAGTTGCACGGGAGAATATGAAAAGTGTTCATATGTAGTAAAAACCTGAGAAATCCGTCCGTTTTCGTCATTTGTTATCGAATCGACTTAAAGCCAGATCGTCACATTGGCCGCTCTTCTCTCTGAACGGTTGTACATATCGTCTGCAAAGCTATGTCGCGTGCTGCGGTATGCGGAGACAAGAAAATCTTCATAGTAGAACACAGATGAAGCTTCTAAGTTGATGTAATAGCCAGTAAGAAGTAGTACAATTCAAGTTTTAGTTACCGATTATTGACTTTTTAGCTGGCTTTGATGCCTTGGACATGTGCTAGGACCTTAAGATTCTATATGAAAGGAGGACTAGCAACCGAGTTGCACGGTAGAATGTGAAAATTTTTCATATGTAGTAAAAACCCAAGAAATCCGTCCGTTTTCGTCATTTGTTATCGAATCGTCTTAAAGCCAGATCGTCACATTGACCACTCTTCTCTCTGAAACGGTTGTACTTATCGTCTGCAAAGCTATGTCGCCTGCTGCGGTATGCGGAGACACTAAAGGCACCATAGTAGAACACAGATGAAGCTTCTAAGTTGATGTAATAGCCAGTAAGAAGTAATACAATTCAAGTTTTAAGTATTGATTATTGACCTTTTAGCTGCCATGGTGCCTTGGACATGAGCTAGGACCTTGAGATTCTGCATGAAAGGAGGACTAGCAGCCGAGTTGCAGGGGAGAATGTGAAAAGTGTTCATATGTAATAAAAACCTAAGAAATAAGTCCGTTTTCGTCATTTGTTATCGAATCGACTTATAGCCAGATCGTCACATTGACCGCTCTTCTCTCTGAAACGGTTGTACTTATCGTCTGCAATGCTATGTCGCGTGCTGCGGTATGCGGAGACACTAAAATCACCATAGTAGAACACAGATGAAGCATCTAAGTTGATGTAATAGCCAGTAAGAAGTAGTACAATTCAAGTTTTAGGTATCGGTTATTGACTTCTTAGCTGGCTTTGGTGCCTTGGACATGAGCTAGGACCTTAAGATTCTGCATGAAAGGAGGACAAGCTGCCGAGTTGCACGGGAGAATGTGAAAAGTGTTCATATGTAGTAAAAACCCAAGATATCCGTCCGTTTTCGTCATTTGTTATCGAATCGTCTTAAAGCCAGATCGTCACATTGACCGCTCTTTCCTCTGAAACGGTTGTACTTATCGTCTGCAAAGCTATGTCGCGTGCTGCGGTATGCGGAGACATTAAAAGCACCATAGTAGAACACAGATGAAGCTTCTAAGTTGATGTAATAGCCAGTAAGAAGTAGTACAATTCAAGTTTTAAGTATTGATTATTGACCTTTTAGCTGCCTTGGTGCCTTGGACATGAGCTAGGTCCTTGAGATTCTGCATGAAAGGAGGACTAGCAGCCGAGTTGCACGGGAGAATGTGAAAAGTGTTCGCATGTAGTAAAAACCTGAGAAATCCGTCCGTTTTCGCCATTTGTTACCGATTCGACTTATAGCCAGATCGTCACATTGGCCGCTCTTCTCTCTGAAACGGTTGTACTTATCGTCTGCAAAGCTATGTCGCGTGATGCGGTATGCGGAGACACTAAAATCACCATAGTAGAACACAGATTAAGCATGTAAGTTGATGTAATAGCCAGTAAGAAGTAGTCCAATTCAAGTTTTAGGTATCGATTATTGACTTTTTAGCTGGCTTTGGTGACTTGGACATGAGCTAGGACCTTAAGGTTCTATATGAAAGGAGGACTAGCAACCGAGTTGCACGGTAATATGTGAAAAGTGTTCATATGTAGTAAAAACCCAAGAAATCCGTCCGTTTTCGTCATTTGTTATCGAATCGTCTTAAAGCCAGATCGTCACATTGACCGCTCTTCTCTCTGAAACGGTTGTACTTATTGTCTGCAAAGCTATGTCGCCTGCTGCGGTATGCGGAGACACTAAAGGCACCATAGTAGAACACAGATGAAGCTTCTAAGTTGATGTAATAGCCAGTAAGAAGTAGTACAATTCAAGTTTTAAGTATTGATTATTGACCTTTTAGCTGCCTTGGTGCCTTGGACATGAGCTAGGACCTTGAGATTCTGCATGAAAGGAGGACTAGCAGCCGAGTTGCAGGGGAGAATGTGAAAAGTGTTCATATGTAATAAAAACCTAAGAAATAAGTCCGTTTTCGTCATTTGTTATCGAATCGACTTATAGCCAGATCGTCACATTGACCGCTCTTCTCTCTGAAACGGTTGTACTTATCGTCTGCAAAGCTATGTCGCGTGCTGCGGTATGCGGAGACACTAAAATCACCATAGTAGAACACAGATGAAGCATCTAAGTTGATGTAATAGCCAGTAAGAAGTAGTCCAATTGAAGTTTTTGGTATCGATTATTGACATTTTATCTGGCTTTGGTGACTTGGACATGAGCTAGGACCTTAAGATTCTGCATGAAAGGAGGACTAGCAGCCGAGTTGCACGGGAGAATATGAAAAGTGTTCATATGTAGTAAAAACCTGAGAAATCCGTCCGTTTTCGTCATTTGTTATCGAATCGACTTAAAGCCAGATCGTCACATTGGCCGCTCTTCTCTCTGAACGGTTGTACATATCGTCTGCAAAGCTATGTCGCGTGCTGCGGTATGCGGAGACAAGAAAATCTTCATAGTAGAACACAGATGAAGCTTCTAAGTTGATGTAATAGCCAGTAAGAAGTAGTACAATTCAAGTTTTAGTTATCGATTATTGACTTTTTAGCTGGCTTTGATGCCTTGGACATGTGCTAGGACCTTAAGATTCTGCATGAAAGGAGGACTAGCAGAGGAGTTGCACGGGTGAATGTGAGAAGTGTTCATACGTAGTAAAAACCTGAGAAATCCGTCCGTTTTCGTCATTTGTTATCGAATCGACTTAAAGCCAGATCGTCACATTGGCCGCTCTTCTCTCTGAAACCGTTGTACTTATCGTCTGCAAAGCTATGTCGCGTGTTGCGGTATGCGGAGACACTAAAAGCACCATAGTAGAACACAGATGAAGCTTCTAAGTTGATGCAATAGCCAGCAAGAAGTAGTACAATTCAAGTTTTATGTATCGATTATTGACTTTTTAGCTGGCTTCGGTGCCTTGGACATGAGCTAGGACCTTAACATTCTGCATGAAAGTAGGACTAGCAGCCGAGTTGCACGGGAGAATGTGGAAAGTGTTCATATGTAGTAAAAACCTGAGAAATCCGTCCGTTTTCGTCATTTGTTATCGAATCGACTTAAAGCCAGATGGTCACATTGGCCGCTCTTCTCTCTGAAACGGTTGTACTTATCGTCTGCAAAGCTATGTCACGTACTGCGGTATTGGGAGACACTAAAAACACCATAGTAGAACACAGATGAAGCTTCTAAGATGATGTAATAGCCAGTAAGAAGTTGTACAATTCAATTTTTAGGTATCGGTTATTGACTTTTTGGCTCGCTTTGGTCCCTTGGACATGAGCTAGGACCTTAAGATTCTGCATGAAAGGAGGACTAGGAGCAGAGTTGCACGGGAGAATGTGGAAAGTGTTCATATGTAGTAAAAACCTGAGAAATCCGTCCGTTTTCGTCATTTGTTATCGAATCGACTTAAAGCCAGATCGTCACATTGGCCGCTCTTCTCTCTGAAACCGCTGTACTTATCGTCTGCAAAACTAAGTCGCGTGCTGCGGTATGCGGAGAAACTAAAAGCACCGTAGTAGAACATAGATGAAGGTTCTAAGTTGATGTAATAGCTAGTAAGAAGTAGTCCAATTCAAGTTTTAGGTATCGATTATTGACTTTTTAGCTGGCTTTGGTGCCTTGGACATGAGCTAGGACCTTAAGATTCTGCATAAAAGGAGGACTAGCAGCCGAGTTGCACGGGAGAATGTGAAAAGTGTTCATATGTAGTAAAAACCTGAGACATCCGTCCGTTTTCGTCATTTGTTATCGAATCGACTTAAAGCCAGATCGTAACATTGGCCGCTCTTCTCTCTAAAACGGTTGTACTTATCGTCTGCAAAGCTGTGTCGCGTGCTGCGGTATGCGGAGAAACTAAAAGCACCGTAGTAGAACATTGATGAAGGTACTAAGTTGATGTAATAGCCAGTAAGAAGTAGTCCAATTCAAGTTTTAGGTATCGGTTATTGACTTTTTAGCTGTCTTTGGTGCCTTGGACATGAGCTAGGACCTTAAGATTCTGCATAAAGGAAGGACTAGCAGCCGAGTTGCACGGGAGAATGTGAAAAGTGTTCATATGTAGTAAAAACCTGAGAAATCCGTCCGTTTTCGTCATTTGTTATCGAATCGACTTAAAGCCAGATCGTAACATTGGCCGCTCTTCTCTCTAAAACGGTTGTACTTATCGTCTGCAAAGCTATGTCGCGTGCTGCGGTATGCGGAGACACTAAAATCACCATAGTAGAACACAGATGAAGCATCTAAGTTGATGTAATAGCCAGTAAGAAGTAGTCCAATTCAAGTTTTAGGTATCGATTATTGACTTTTTAGTTGGCTTTGGTGCCTTGGACATGAGCTAGGACCTTAAGATTCTGCATAAAAGGAGGACTAGCAGCCGAGTTGCACGGGAGAATGTGAAAAGTGTTCATATGTAGTAAAAACCTGAGACATCCGTCCGTTTTCGTCATTTGTTATCGAATCGACTTAAAGCCAGATCGTAACATTAGCCGCTCTTCTCTCTAAAACGGTTGTACTTATCGTCTGCAAAGCTGTGTCGCGTGCTGCGGTATGCGGAGAAACTAAAAGCACCGTAGTAGAACATAGATGAAGCATCTAAGTTGATGTAATAGCCAGTAAGACGTAGTCCAATTCAAGTTTTAGGTACCGATTATTGACTTTTTAGATGGCTTTGGTGACTTGGACATGAGCTAGGACCTTAAGATTCTGCATGAAAGGAGGACTAGCAGCCGAGTTGCACGGGAGAATGTGAAAAGTGTTCATATGTAGTAAAAACCTGAGAAATCCGTCCGTTTTCGTCATTTGTTATCGAATCGACTTAAAGCCAGATGGTCACATTGGCCGCTCTTCTCTCTGAAACGGTTGTACTAATCGTCTGCAAAGCTATGTCACGTACTGCGGTATTCGGAGACACTAAAAACACCATAGTAGAACACAGATAAAGCTTCTAAGTTGATGTAATAGCCAGTAAGAAATAGTACAATTCAAGTTTTAGGTATCGATTATTGACTTTTTAGCTGGCTTTGGTGCCTTGGACAAGAGCTAGGACCTTACGATTCTGCATGAAAGGAGGACTAGCAGCCGAGTTGCACGGGAGAATGTGAAAAGTGTTTATATGTAGTAAAAACCTGAGAAATCCGTCCGTTTTCGTCATTTGTTATCGAATCGACTTAAAGCCAAATCGTCACATTGGCCGCTCTGCTCTCTGAAACGGTTGTACTTATCGTCTGCAAAGCTATGTCGCGTACTGCGGTATTCGGAGACACTAAACGCACCATAGTAGAACACAGATGAAGCTTCTAAGTTGATGTAATAGCCAGTAAAAAGTAGTACAATTCAAGTTTTAGATATTGATTATTGACTTTTTAGCTGGCTTTGGTGCCTTGGACATGATCTAGGACCTTAAGATTCTGCATGAAAGAAGGACTAGCAGCCGAGTTGCCCGGGAGAATGTGAAAAGTGTTCATATGCAGTAAAAACCTTAGAAATCCGTCCGTTTTCGTCATTTTTTTATCCAATCGATTTAAAGCCAGATCGTCACATTGGCCGCTCTTCTCTCTGAAACGGTTGTACTTATCGTCTTCAAAACTATGTCGCGTGCTGCGGTATGCGGAGAAACTAAAAGCACCGTAGTAGAACATAGATGAAGGTTCTAAGTTGATGTAATAGCCAGTAAGAAGTAGTCCAATTCAAGTTTTAGGTATCGATTATTGACTTTTTAGCTGGCTTTGGTGCCTTGGACATGAGCTAGGACCTTAAGATTCTGCATAAAAGGAGGACTAGCAGCCGAGTTGCACGGGAGAATGTGAAAAGTGTTCATATGTAGTAAAAACCTGAGACATCCGTCCATTTTCGTCATTTGTTATCGAATCGACTTAAAGCCAGATCGTAACATTGGCCGCTCTTCTCTCTAAAACGGTTGTACTTATCGTCTGCAAAGCTGTGTCGCGTGCTGCGGTATGCGGAGAAACTAAAAGCACCGTAGTAGAACATTGATGAAGGTTCTAAGTTGATGTAATAGCCAGTAAGAAGTAGTCCAATTCAAGTTTTAGGTATCGGTTATTGACTTTTTAGCTGGCTTTGGTGCCTTGGACATGAGCTAGGACCTTAAGATTCTGCATAAAAGAAGGACTAGCAGCCGAGTTGCACGGGAGAATGTGAAAAGTGTTCATATGTAGTAAAAACCTGAAAAATCGGTCCGTTTTCGTCATTTGTTATCGAATCGACTTAAACCCAGATCGTAACATTGGGCGCTCTTCTCTCTAAAACGGTTGTACTTATCGTCTGCAAAGCTATGTCGCGTGCTGCGGTATGCGGAGACACTAAAATCACCATAGTAGAACACAGATGAAGCATCTAAGTTGATGTAATAGCCAGTAAGAAGTAGTCCAATTCAAGTTTTAGGTATCGATTATTGTTTTTTTAGCTGGCTTTGGTGACTTGGACATGAGCTAGGACCTTAAGATTCTGCATGAAAGGAGGACTAGCAGCCGAGTTGCACGGGGAATGTGAAAAGTGTTCATATGTAGTAAAAACCTGAGAAATCCGTCCGTTTTCGTCATTTGTTATCGAATCGACTTGAAGCCAGATCGTCACATTGGCCGCTCTTCTCTCTGAAAGGTTGTACTTATCGTCTGCAAAGCTATGTCGCGTACTGCGGTATTCGGAGACACTAAACGCACCATAGTAGAACACAGATGAAGCTTCTAAGATGATGTAATAGGCAGTAAGAAATAGTACAATTCACGTTTTAGATATCGTTTTTGACTTTTTAGCTGGCTTTGGTGCCTTGGACATGGGCTATGACCTTAAGATTCTGCATGAAAGGAGGACTAGCAGCCGAGTTGCACGGGAGAATGTGAAAAGTGTTCATATCTAATAAAAACCTGAGAAATCCGTTCGTTTGCGTCATTTGTTATCGAATCGACTTAAAGCCAGATCGTCACATTGGCCGCCCTTCTCTCTGAAACCGTTGTACTTATCGTCTGCAAAGCTATGTCGCGTGCTGCGATATGCGGAGACACTAAAAGCACTATAGTAGAACACAGATGAAGCTTCTAAGTTGATGTAATAGCCAGTAAGAAGTAGTACAATTCAAGTTTTAGATACTGATTATTAAATTTTTAGCTGGCTAGTACCTTACGATTCTGCATGAAAGGAGGACTAGCAGCCGAGTTGCACGGGAGAATGTGAAAAGTGTTTATATGTAGTAAAAACCTGAGAAATCCGTCCGTTTTCGTCATTTGTTATCGAATCGACTTAAAGCCAAATCGTCACATTGGCCACTCTGCTCTCTGAAACGGTTGTACTTATCTTCTGCAAAACTATGTCGCGTGCTGCGGTATGCGGAGAAACTAAAAGCACCGTAGTAGAACAAAGATGATGGTTCTAAGTTGATGTAATAGCCAGTAAGAAGTAGTCCAATTCAAGTTTTAGGTATCGATTATTGTCTTTTTAGCTGGCTTTGGTGCCTTGGACATGAGCTAGGACCTTAAGATTCTGCATAAAAGGAGGACTAGCAGCCGAGTTGCACGGGAGAATGTGAAAAGTGTTCATATGTAGTAAAAACCTGAGACATCCGTCCGTTTTCGTCATTTGTTATCGAATCGACTTAAAACCAGATCGTAACATTAGCCGCTCTCTTCTCTAAAACGGTTGTACTTATCGTCTGCAAAGCTGTGTCGCGTGCTGCGGTATGCGGAGAAACTAAAAGCACCGTAGTAGAACATAGATTAAGCATCTAAGTTGATGTAATAGCCAGTAAGAAGTAGTCCAATTCAAGTTTTAGGTATCCATTATTGACTTTTTAGATGGCTTTGGTGACTTGGACATGAGCTAGGACCTTAAGATTCTGCATGAAAGGAGGACTAGCAGCTGAGTTGCGCGGGAGAATGTGAAAAGTGTTCATATGTAGTAAAAACCTGAGAAATCCGTCCGTTTTCGTCATTTGTTATCGAATCGACTTAAAGCCAGATGGTCACATTGGCCGCTCTTCTCTCTGAAACGGTTGTACTTATCGTCTGCAAAGCTATGTCACGTACTGCGGTATTCGGAGACACTAAAAACACCATAGTAGAACACAGATAAAGCTTCTAAGTTGATGTAATAGCCAGTAAGAAGTAGTACAATTCAAGTTTTAGGTATCGATTATTGACTTTTTAGCTGGCTTTGGTGCCTTGGACAAGAGCTAGGACCTTACGATTCTGCATGAAAGGAGGACTAGCAGCCGAGTTGCACGGGAGAATGTGAAAAGTGTTTATATGTAGTAAAAACCTGAGAAATCCGTCCGTTTTCGTCATTTGTTATCGAATCGACTTAAAGCCAAATCGTCACATTGGCCGCTCTGCTCTCTGAAACGGTTGTACTTATCGTCTGCAAAGCTATGTCGCGTACTGCGGTATTCGGAGACACTAAACGCACCATAGTAGAACTTAGATGAAGCTTCTAAGTTGATGTAATAGCCAGTAAGAAGTAGTACAATTCAAGTTTTAGATATTGATTATTGACTTTTTAGCTGGCTTTGGTGCCTTGGACATGATCTAGGACCTTAAGATTCTGCATGAAAGAAGGACTAGCAGCCGAGTTGCCCGGGAGAATGTGAAAAGTGTTCATATGTAGTAAAAACCTTAGAAATCCGTCCGTTTTCGTCATTTTTTTATCCAATCGATTTAAAGCCAGATCGTCATATTGGCCGCTCTTCTCTCTGAAACGGTTGTACTTATCGTCTGCAAAACTATGTCGCGTGCTGCGGTATGCGGAGAAACTAAAAGCACCGTAGTAGATCATAGATGATTAGATTAGATTAGATTAATACTTGTTCCATAGATCATGAATACGACACTTCGTAATGATGTGGAACGTGTCAGGTTAATAAAAGATGTCTGTACAAGAAATTACATTACACAAAATATTGCATGACACTAATGATTAAGTGTTTTTTTTTTTTTTTTTACTTACTTTATATCTAAAAATTCAGCCAATGAGTAGAAGGAGTTGTCATCTAGAAATTCTTTTAATTTATTTTTAAATGTTAGTTGGCTATCTGTCAGGCTTTTGATGCTGTTTGGTAGGTGCCCAAAGACTTTTGTGGCAGCATAATTTACCCCTTTCTGTGCCAAAGTCAGATTTAACCCTGCATAGTGAAGATCATCCTTTCTCCTGGTGTTATAGGTATGCACACTGCTATTACTTTTGAATTGGGTTGGATTATTATCAACAAATTTCATAAGGGAATATATATACTGTGAGGTTACTGTGAGGATCCCTAGATCCTTAAATAGATGTCTGCAGGATGACCATGGGTGGGCTCCAGCAATTATTCTGATTACACGTTTTTGTGCAATGAATACTTTTCTACTCAACGATGAATTACCCCAGAATATGATGCCATACGAAAGCAGTGAATGAAAGTAGGCATAGTAAGCTAATTTACTGAGATTCTTATCACCAAAATTTGCAATAACCCTAATAGCATACGTAGCTGAACTCAGACGTTTCAGCAGACCATCAATGTGTTGCTTCCAGTTTAACCTCTCATCAATGGACACACCTAAAAATTTTGAAAATTCTACCTTAGCTACAGACTTCTGTTCAAATTCTATATTTATTACTGGAGTTTTGCCATTTACTGTACGGAACTGTATATACTGTGTTATATCAAAATTTAAAGAGAGTCCGTTTGCTGAGAACCACTTAATAATTTTGTGAAAAACATCATTTACAATTACATCACTTAGTTCTTGGTTTTTGGATGTTATTACTATACTTGTATCATCAGCAAAAAGAACTAACTTTGCATCTTCATCAATGTGGAATGGTAAGTCATTAATGTATATCAAGAACAGTAAAGGACCTAAGACCGAACCCTGTGGGACCCCGTGCTTGATAGCACCCCAGTTTGAGGAATCAGCTGTTTTAACATTACACGAACCACTTATTTCAACTTTCTAAGTTGATGTAATAGCCAGTAAGAAGTAGTCCAATTCAAGTTTTAGGTATCGATTATTGACTTTTTAGCTGGCTTTGGTGCCTTGGACATGAGCCAGGATCTTAAGATTCTGCATAAAAGGAGGACTAGCAGCCGAGTTGCACGGGAGAATGTGAAAAGTGTTCATATGTAGTAAAAACCTGAGACATCCGTCCGTTTTCGTCATTTGTTATCGAATCGACTTAAAGCCAGATCGTAACATTGGCCGCTCTTCTCTCTAAAACGATTGTACTTATCGTCTGCAAAGCTGTGTCGCGTGCTGCGGTATGCGGAGAAACTAAAAGCACCGTAGTAGAACATTGATGAATGTTCTAAGTTGATGTAATAGCCAGTAAGAAGTAGTCCAATTCAAGTTTTAGGTATCGATTATTGACTTTTTAGCTGGCTTTGGTGCCTTGGACATGAGCTAGGACCTTAAGATTCTGCATAAAAGAAGGACTAGCAGCCGAGTTGCACGGGAGAATGTGAAAAGTGTTCATATGTAGTAAAAACCTGAGAAATCGGTCCGTTTTCGTCATTTGTTATCGAATCTACTTAAAGCCAGATCGTAACATTGGCCGCTCTTCTCTCTAAAACGGTTGTACTTATCGTCTGCAAAGCTATGTCACGTGCTGCGGTATGCGGAGACACTAAAATCACCATAGTAGAACACAGATGAAGCATCTGAGTTGATGTAATAGCCAGTAAGAAGTAGTCCAATTCAAGTTTTAGGTATCGATTTTTGACTTTTTATCTGGCTTTGGTGACTTGGACATGAGCTAGGACCTTAAGATTCTGCATGAAAGGAGGACTAGCAGCCGAGTTGCACGGGAGAATGTGAAAAGTGTTCATATGTAGTAAAAACCTGAGACATCCGTCCGTTTTCGTCATTTGTTATCGAATCGACTTAAAGCCAGATCGTCACATTGGCCGCTCTTCTCTCTAAAACGGTTGTACTTATCGTCTGCAAAGCTATGCCGCGTGCTGCGGTATGCCGAGACACTAAAATCACAATAGTAGAACACAGATGAAGCTTTTAAGTTGATGTAATAGCCAGTAAGAAGTAGTAGAATTCTAGTTTTAGGTATCGATTATTGAATTTTAGCTGGCTTCGGTGCCTTGGACATGAGCTAGGACCTTAAAATTCTGCATGAAATTAGGACTAGCGGCCGAGTTGCACGGGAGAATGTGAAAGGTGTTCATATGTAGTAAAAACCTGAGAAATCGGTCCGTTTTCGTCATTTGTTATCGAATCGACTTAAAGCCAGATCGTCACATTGGCCGCTCTTCTCTCTAAAACGGTTGTACTTATCGTCTGCAAAGCTATGTCGCGTGCTGCGGTATGCCGAGACACTAAAATCACAATAGTAGAACACAGATGAAGCTTTTAAGTTGATGTAATAGCCAGTAAGAAGTAGTAGAATTCAAGTTTTAGGTATCGATTATTGAATTTTAGCTGGCTTCGGTGCCTTGGACATGAGCTAGGACCTTAAGATTCTGCATGAAATTAGGACTAGCGGCCGAGTTGCACGGGAGAATGTGAAAGGTGTTCATATGTAGTAAAAACCTGAGAAATCGGTCCGTTTTCGTCATTTGTTATCGAATCGACTTATAGCCAGATCGTCACATTGGCCGCTCTTCTCTCTGAAACGGTTGTACTTATCGTCTGCAAAGCTATGTCGCGTGCTGCGGTAT
Organism: Schistocerca gregaria; assembly: GCF_023897955.1. Lineage (NCBI taxonomy): Eukaryota > Metazoa > Arthropoda > Insecta > Orthoptera > Acrididae > Schistocerca > Schistocerca gregaria. Next base: position 4,236,292 of record NW_026061736.1, on the reverse strand, counting down.
GCAGGGACGCTAAAATCACCATAGTAGAACACGGATGAAGCTTCTAAGTTGATGCAATAGCCAGTAAGAAGTAGTACAATTCATGTTTTAGGTATCGATTATTGACTTTTTAGCTGGCTTTGGTGCCTTGGACTTGAGCTAGGACCTTAAGATTCTGCATGAGAGGAGGACTAGCAGCCGAGTTGCGCGGGAGAATGTGAAAAGTGTTCATATGTAGTACAAACCTGAGAAATCCGTCCGTTTTCGTCATTTGTTATCGAATCGACTTAAAGCCAGATGGACACATTGGCCGCTCTTCTCTCTTAAACGGTTGTACTTATCGTCTGCAGAGCTATGTCGCGTGCTGCGGTATGTGGAGACACTAAAATCACCGTAGTAGAACACAGATGAAGCTTCTAAGTTGATGTAATAGCCAGTAAGAAATAGTACAATTCAAGTTTTGGGTATCGATTATTGACTTTTTAGCTGGCTTTGGTGCCTTGGACGTGAGCTAGGACCTTGAGATTCGGCATGAAAGGAAGACTAGCAGCCGAGTTGCACGGGAGAATGTGAAAAGTGTTCATATGTAGTAAAAACCTGAGAAATCCGTCCGTTTTCGTCATTTTTTATCGAATCGACTTAAAGGCAGATCGTCACATTGGCCACTCTTCTCTCAGAAACGTTTGTACTTATTGTCTGCAAAGTTATGTCGCGTGCTGCGGTATGTGGAGACACGAAAATCATCAGAGTAGAACACAGATAAAGCTTCTAAGTTGATGTAATAGCCAGTAAGAAGTAGTACAATTCAAGTTTTAGGTATCGATTATTGACTTTTTAGAGGGGCTTTGGTGCCTTGGACATGAGCTAGGACCTTAAGATTCTACATGAAAGAAGGACTAGCAGCCGAGTTGCACGGGAGAATGTGAAAAGTGTTCAAATGTAGTAAAAACCTGAGAAATCCGTCCGTTTTCGTCATTTGTTATCGAATCGACTTAAAGCCAAATCGGCACATTGGCCGCTCTGCTCTCTGAAACGTTTGTACTTATCGTCTGCAAAGCTATGTCGCGTGCTACGGTATGCGGAAACACTAAAAGCACCATAGTAGAACACAGATGAAACTTCTAAGATGATGTAATAACCAGTAAGAAATAGTACAATTCAAGTTTTAGATATCGTTATTGACTTTTTAGCTGGCTTTGGTGCCTTGGACATGAGCTATGACCTTAAGATTATGCATGAAAGGAGGACTAGCAGCCGAGTTGCACGGGAGAATGTGAAAAGTGTTCATATCTAGTAAAAACCTGAGAAATCCGTCCGTTTTCGTCATTTGTTATCGAATCGACTTAAAGCCAGATCGTCACATTTGCCGCTCTTCTCTCTGAAACCGTTGTACTTATCGTCTGCAAAGCTATGTCGCGTGCTGCGATATGCGGAGACACTAAATGCACCATAGTAGAACACAGATGAAGCTTCTAAGTTGATGTAATAGCCAGTAAGAAGTAGTACAATTCAAGTTTTAGATATTGATTATTGACTCTTTAGCTGGCTTCGGTGCCTTGGACATGCGCCAGGACCTTAAGATTCTGCATGAAAGGAGGACTAGCAGCCGAGTTGCACGGGAGAATGTGAAAAGTGTTCATATGTAGTAAAAACCTCAGAAATCCGTCCGTTTTCGTCATTTGTTATCCAATCGACTTAAAGCCAGATGGTCACATTGGCCGCTCTTCTCTCTGAAACGGTTATACTTATCGTCTGCGAAACTATGTCGCGTGCTGCGGTAATGCGGAGAAACTAAAAGCACCGTAGTAGAACACAGATGAAGGTTCTAAGTTGATGTAATAGCCAGTAAGAAGTAGTCCAATTCAAGTTTTAGGTATCGATTATTGAGTTTTAGCTGGCTTCGGTGCCTTGGACATGCGCCAGGACCTTAAGATTCTGCATGAAAGGAGGACTAGCAGCCGAGTTGCACGGGAGAATGTGAAAAGTGTTCATATGTAGTAAAAACCTCAGAAATCCGTCCGATTTCGTCATTTGTTATCCAATCGACTTAAAGCCAGATCGTCACATTGGCCGCTCTTCTCTCTGAAACGGTTGTACTTATCGTCTGCAAAACTATGTCGCGTGCTGCGGTATGCGGAGAAACTAAAAGCACCGTAGTAGAACACAGATGAAGGTTCTAAGTTGATGTAATAGCCAGTAAGAAGTAGTCCAATTCAAGTTTTAGGAATCGATTATTGACTTTGTAGCTGATTTGGTGCCTTGGACATGAGCTAGGACCTTAAGATTCTGCATAAAAGGAGGACTAGCAGCCGAGTTGCACGGGAGAATGTGAAAAGTGTTCATATGTAGTAAAAACCTGAGACATCCGTCCGTTTTCGTCATTTGTTATCGAATCGACTTAAAGCCAGATCGTCACATCGGCCGCTCTTCTCTCTAAAACGGTTGTACTTATCGTCTGCAAAGCTATGTCGCGTGCTGCGGTATGCCGAGACACTAAAATCACAATAGTAGAACACAGATGAAGCTTTTAAGTTGATGTAATAGCCAGTAAGAAGTAGTAGAATTCAAGTTTTAGGTATCGATTATTGAATTTTAGCTGGCTTCGGTGCCTTGGACATGAGCTAGGACCTTAAGATTCTGCATGAAATTAGGACTAGCGGCCGAGTTGCACGGGAGAATGTGAAAGGTGTTCATATGTAGTAAAAACCTGAGAAATCGGTCCGTTTTCGTCATTTGTTATCGAATCGACTTAAAGCCAGATGGACACATTGGCCGCTCTTCTCTCTTAAACGGTTGTACTTATCTTATGCAGAGCTATGTCGCGTGCTGCGGTATGTGGAGACACTAAAATCACCGTAGTAGAACACAGATGAAGCTTTTAAGTTGATGTAATAGCCAGTAAGAAGTAGTAGAATTCTAGTTTTAGGTATCGATTATTGAATTTTAGCTGGCTTCGGTGCCTTGGACATGAGCTAGGACCTTAAAATTCTGCATGAAATTAGGACTAGCGGCCGAGTTGCACGGGAGAATGTGAAAGGTGTTCATATGTAGTAAAAACCTGAGAAATCGGTCCGTTTTCGTCATTTGTTATCGAATCGACTTAAAGCCAGATCGTCACATTGGCCGCTCTTCTCTCTAAAACGGTTGTACTTATCGTCTGCAAAGCTATGTCGCGTGCTGCGGTATGCCGAGACACTAAAATCACAATAGTAGAACACAGATGAAGCTTTTAAGTTGATGTAATAGCCAGTAAGAAGTAGTAGAATTCAAGTTTTAGGTATCGATTATTGAATTTTAGCTGGCTTCGGTGCCTTGGACATGAGCTAGGACCTTAAGATTCTGCATGAAATTAGGACTAGCGGCCGAGTTGCACGGGAGAATGTGAAAGGTGTTCATATGTAGTAAAAACCTGAGAAATCGGTCCGTTTTCGTCATTTGTTATCGAATCGACTTATAGCCAGATCGTCACATTGGCCGCTCTTCTCTCTGAAACGGTTGTACTTATCGTCTGCAAAGCTATGTCGCGTGCTGCGGTATGCAGGGACGCTAAAATCACCATAGTAGAACACGGATGAAGCTTCTAAGTTGATGCAATAGCCAGTAAGAAGTAGTACAATTCATGTTTTAGGTATCGATTATTGACTTTTTAGCTGGGTTTGGTGCCTTGGACTTGAGCTAGGACCTTAAGATTCTGCATGAGAGGAGGACTAGCAGCCGAGTTGCGCGGGAGAATGTGAAAAGTGTTCATATGTAGTACAAACCTGAGAAATCCGTCCGTTTTCGTCATTTGTTATCGAATCGACTTAAAGCCAGATGGACACATTGGCCGCTCTTCTCTCTTAAACGGTTGTACTTATCGTCTGCAGAGCTATGTCGCGTGCTGCGGTATGTGGAGACACTAAAATCACCGTAGTAGAACACAGATGAAGCTTCTAAGTTGATGTAATAGCCAGTAAGAAATAGTACAATTCAAGTTTTGGGTATCGATTATTGACTTTTTAGCTGGCTTTGGTGCCTTGGACGTGAGCTAGGACCTTGAGATTCGGCATGAAAGGAAGACTAGCAGCCGAGTTGCACGGGAGAATGTGAAAAGTGTTCATATGTAGTAAAAACCTGAGAAATCCGTCCGTTTTCTTCATTTGTTATCGAATCGACTTAAAGCCAGATCGTCACATTGGCCGCTCTTCTCTCTGAAACGGTTGTACTTATCGTCTGCAAAGCTATGACGCGTACTGCGATATTCGGAGACACTAAAAACACCATAGTAGAACACAGATGAAGCTTTTAAGATGATGTAATAGCCAGTAAGAAGTAGTACAATTCAATTTTTAGGTATCGGTTATTGACTTTTTAGCTGGCTTTGGTGCCTTGGACATGCGCCAGGACCTTAAGATTCTGCATGAAAGGAGGACTAGCAGCCGAGTTGCACGGGAGAATGTGAAAAGTGTTCATATGTAGTAAAAACCTGAGAAATCCGTCCGTTTTCGTCATTTGTTATCGAATCGACTTAAAGGCAGATCGTCACATTGGCCACTCTTCTCTCAGAAACGTTTGTACTTATTGTCTGCAAAGTTATGTCGCGTGCTGCGGTATGTGGAGACACGAAAATCATCAGAGTAGAACACAGATAAAGCTTCTAAGTTGATGTAATAGCCAGTAAGAAGTAGTACAATTCAAGTTTTAGGTATCGATTATTGACTTTTTAGAGGGGCTTTGGTGCCTTGGACATGAGCTAGGACCTTAAGATTCTGCATGAAAGAAGGACTAGCAGCCGAGTTGCACGGGAGAATGTGAAAAGTGTTCAAATGTAGTAAAAACCTGAGAAATCCGTCCGTTTTCGTCATTTGTTATCGAATCGACTTAAAGCCAAATCGGCACATTGGCCGCTCTGCTCTCTGAAACGTTTGTACTTATCGTCTGCAAAGCTATGTCGCGTACTGCGGTATTCGGAGACACTAAACGCACCATAGTAGAACACAGATGAAGGTTCTAAGATGATATAATAGCCAGTAAGAAATAGTACAATTCAAGTTTTAGGTATAGTTATTGACTTTTTAGCTGGCTTTGGTGCCTTGGACATGAGCTATGACCTTAAGATTCTGCATGAAAGGAGGACTAGCACTCGAGTTGCACGGGAGAATGTGAAAAGTGTTCATATGTAGTAAAAACCTCAGAAATCCGTCCGTTTTCGTCATTTGTTATCGAATCGACTTAAAGCCAGATCGTCACATTTGCCGTTCTTCTCTCTGAATCCGTTGTACTTATCGCCTGCAAAGCTATGTCGCGTGCTACGGTATGCGGAAACACTAAAAGCACCATAGTAGAACACAGATGAAACTTCTAAGATGATGTAATAACCAGTAAGAAATAGTACAATTCAAGTTTTAGATATCGTTATTGACTTTTTAGCTGGCTTTGGTGCCTTGGACATGAGCTATGACCTTAAGATTATGCATGAAAGGAGGACTAGCAGCCGAGTTGCACGGGAGAATGTGAAAAGTGTTCATATCTAGTAAAAACCTGAGAAATCCGTCCGTTTTCGTCATTTGTTATCGAATCGACTTAAAGCCAGATCGTCACATTTGCCGCTCTTCTCTCTGAAACCGTTGTACTTATCGTCTGCAAAGCTATGTCGCGTGCTGCGATATGCGGAGACACTAAATGCACCATAGTAGAACACAGATGAAGCTTCTAAGTTGATGTAATAGCCAGTAAGAAGTAGTACAATTCAAGTTTTAGATATTGATTATTGACTCTTTAGCTGGCTTCGGTGCCTTGGACATGCGCCAGGACCTTAAGATTCTGCATGAAAGGAGGACTAGCAGCCGAGTTGCACGGGAGAATGTGAAAAGTGTTCATATGTAGTAAAAACCTCAGAAATCCGTCCGTTTTCGTCATTTGTTATCCAATCGACTTAAAGCCAGATGGTCACATTGGCCGCTCTTCTCTCTGAAACGGTTATACTTATCGTCTGCCGAACTATGTCGCGTGCTGCGGTAATGCGGAGAAACTAAAAGCACCGTAGTAGAACACAGATGAAGGTTCTAAGTTGATGTAATAGCCAGTAAGAAGTAGTCCAATTCAAGTTTTAGGTATCGATTATTGAGTTTTAGCTGGCTTCGGTGCCTTGGACATGCGCCAGGACCTTAAGATTCTGCATGAAAGGAGGACTAGCAGCCGAGTTGCACGGGAGAATGTGAAAAGTGTTCATATGTAGTAAAAACCTCAGAAATCCGTCCGATTTCGTCATTTGTTATCCAATCGACTTAAAGCCAGATCGTCACATTGGCCGCTCTTCTCTCTGAAACGGTTGTACTTATCGTCTGCAAAACTATGTCGCGTGCTGCGGTATGCGGAGAAACTAAAAGCACCGTAGTAGAACACAGATGAAGGTTCTAAGTTGATGTAATAGCCAGTAAGAAGTAGTCCAATTCAAGTTTTAGGAATCGATTATTGACTTTGTAGCTGATTTGGTGCCTTGGACATGAGCTAGGACCTTAAGATTCTGCATAAAAGGAGGACTAGCAGCCGAGTTGCACGGGAGAATGTGAAAAGTGTTCATATGTAGTAAAAACCTGAGACATCCGTCCGTTTTCGTCATTTGTTATCGAATCGACTTAAAGCCAGATCGTCACATCGGCCGCTCTTCTCTCTAAAACGGTTGTACTTATCGTCTGCAAAGCTATGTCGCGTGCTGCGGTATGCCGAGACACTAAAATCACAATAGTAGAACACAGATGAAGCTTTTAAGTTGATGTAATAGCCAGTAAGAAGTAGTAGAATTCAAGTTTTAGGTATCGATTATTGAATTTTAGCTGGCTTCGGTGCCTTGGACATGAGCTAGGACCTTAAGATTCTGCATGAAATTAGGACTAGCGGCCGAGTTGCACGGGAGAATGTGAAAGGTGTTCATATGTAGTAAAAACCTGAGAAATCGGTCCGTTTTCGTCATTTGTTATCGAATCGACTTATAGCCAGATCGTCACATTGGCCGCTCTTCTCTCTGAAACGGTTGTACTTATCGTCTGCAAAGCTATGTCGCGTGCTGCGGTATGCAGGGACGCTAAAATCACCATAGTAGAACACGGATGAAGCTTCTAAGTTGATGCAATAGCCAGTAAGAAGTAGTACAATTCATGTTTTAGGTATCGATTATTGACTTTTTAGCTGGCTTTGGTGCCTTGGACTTGAGCTAGGACCTTAAGATTCTGCATGAGAGGAGGACTAGCTGCCGAGTTGCGCGGGAGAATGTGAAAAGTGTTCATATGTAGTACAAACCTGAGAAATCCGTCCGTTTTCGTCATTTGTTATCGAATCGACTTAAAGCCAGATCGTCACATTGGCCGCTCTTCTCTCTGAAACGGTTGTAATTATCGTCTGCAAAGCTATGACGCGTACTGCGATATTCGGAGACACTAAAAACACCATAGTAGAACACAGATGAAGCTTTTAAGATGATGTAATAGCCAGTAAGAAGTAGTACAATTCAATTTTTAGGTATCGGTTATTGACTTTTTAGCTGGCTTTGGTGCCTTGGACATGCGCCAGGACCTTAAGATTCTGCATGAAAGGAGGACTAGCAGCCGAGTTGCACGGGAGAATGTGAAAAGTGTTCATATGTAGTAAAAACCTGAGAAATCCGTCCGTTTTCGTCATTTGTTATCGAATCGACTTAAAGGCAGATCGTCACATTGGCCACTCTTCTCTCAGAAACGTTTGTACTTATTGTCTGCAAAGTTATGTCGCGTGCTGCGGTATGTGGAGACACGAAAATCATCAGAGTAGAACACAGATAAAGCTTCTAAGTTGATGTAATAGCCAGTAAGAAGTAGTACAATTCAAGTTTTAGGTATCGATTATTGACTTTTTAGAGGGGCTTTGGTGCCTTGGACATGAGCTAGGACCTTAAGATTCTGCATGAAAGAAGGACTAGCAGCCGAGTTGCACGGGAGAATGTGAAAAGTGTTCAAATGTAGTAAAAACCTGAGAAATCCGTCCGTTTTCGTCATTTGTTATCGAATCGACTTAAAGCCAAATCGGCACATTGGCCGCTCTGCTCTCTGAAACGTTTGTACTTATCGTCTGCAAAGCTATGTCGCGTACTGCGGTATTCGGAGACACTAAACGCACCATAGTAGAACACAGATGAAGGTTCTACGATGATATAATAGCCAGTAAGAAATAGTACAATTCAAGTTTTAGGTATAGTTATTGACTTTTTAGCTGGCTTTGGTGCCTTGGACATGAGCTATGACCTTAAGATTCTGCATGAAAGGAGGACTAGCACTCGAGTTGCACGGGAGAATGTGAAAAGTGTTCATATGTAGTAAAAACCTCAGAAATCCGTCTGTTTTCGTCATTTGTTATCGAATCGACTTAAAGCCAGATCGTCACATTTGCCGTTCTTCTCTCTGAATCCGTTGTACTTATCGCCTGCAAAGCTATGTCGCGTGCTACGGTATGCGGAAACACTAAAAGCACCATAGTAGAACACGGATGAAACTTCTAAGATGATGTAATAACCAGTAAGAAATAGTACAATTCAAGTTTTAGATATCGTTATTGACTTTTTAGCTATCTTTGGTGCCTTGGACATGAGCTATGACCTTAAGATCATGCATGAAAGGAGGACTAGCAGCCGAGTTGCACGGGAGAATGTGAAAAGTGTTCATATCTAGTAAAAACCTGAGAAATCCGTCCGTTTTCGTCATTTGTTATCGAATCGACTTAAAGCCAGATCGTCACATTTGCCGCTCTTCTCTCTGAAACCGTTGTACTTATCGTCTGCAAAGCTATGTCGCGTGCTGCGATATGCGGAGACACTAAATGCACCATAGTAGAACACAGATGAAGCTTCTAAGTTGATGTAATAGCCAGTAAGAAGTAGTACAATTCAAGTTTTAGATATTGATTATTGACTCTTTAGCTGGCTTTGGGGCCTTGGACATGATCTAGGACATTAGGATTCTGCATGAAAGAAGGACTAGCAGCCAAGTTGCACGGGAGAATGTGAAAAGTGTTCATATGTAGTAAAAACCTCAGAAATCCGTCCGTTTTCGTCATTTGTTATCCAATCGACTTAAAGCCAGATGGTCACATTGGCCGCTCTTCTCTCTGAAACGGTTATACTTATCGTCTGCGAAACTATGTCGCGTGCTGCGGTAATGCGGAGAAACTAAAAGCACCGTAGTAGAACACAGATGAAGGTTCTAAGTTGATGTAATAGCCAGTAAGAAGTAGTCCAATTCAAGTTTTAGGTATCGATTATTGAGTTTTAGCTGGCTTCGGTGCCTTGGACATGAGCTAGGACCTTAAGATTCTGCATGAGAGGAGGACCAGCAGCCGAGTTGCACGGGAGAATGTGCAAAGTGTTCATATGTAGTAAAAACCTGAGAAATCCGTCCGTTTTCGTCATTTGTTATCGAATCGACTTAAAGCCAGATGGACACATTGGCCGCTCTTCTCTCTTAAACGGTTGTACTTATCGTCTGCAAAGCTATGTCGCGTACTGCGGTATTCGGAGACACTAAACGCACCATAGTAGAACTTAGATGAAGCTTCTAAGTTGATGTAATAGCCAGTAAGAAGTAGTACAATTCAAGTTTTAGATATTGATTATTGACTTTTTAGCTGGCTTTGGTGCCTTGGACATGATCTAGGACCTTAAGATTCTGCATGAAAGAAGGACTAGCAGCCGAGTTGCCCGGGAGAATGTGAAAAGTGTTCATATGTAGTAAAAACCTTAGAAATCCGTCCGTTTTCGTCATTTTTTTATCCAATCGATTTAAAGCCAGATCGTCATATTGGCCGCTCATCTCTCTGAAACGGTTGTACTTATCGTCTGCAAAACTATGTCGCGTGCTGCGGTATGCGGAGAAACTAAAAGCACCGTAGTAGATCATAGATGAAGGTTCTAAGTTGATGTAATAGCCAGTAAGAAGTAGTCCAATTCAAGTTTTAGGTATCGATTATTGACTTTTTAGCTGGCTTTGGTGCCTTGGACATGAGCCAGGATCTTAAGATTCTGCATAAAAGGAGGACTAGCAGCCGAGTTGCACGGGAGAATGTGAAAAGTGTTCATATGTAGTAAAAACCTGAGACATCCGTCCGTTTTCGTCATTTGTTATCGAATCGACTTAAAGCCAGATCGTAACATTGGCCGCTCTTCTCTCTAAAACGATTGTACTTATCGTCTGCAAAGCTGTGTCGCGTGCTGCGGTATGCGGAGAAACTAAAAGCACCGTAGTAGAACATTGATGAATGTTCTAAGTTGATGTAATAGCCAGTAAGAAGTAGTCCAATTCAAGTTTTAGGTATCGATTATTGACTTTTTAGCTGGCTTTGGTGCCTTGGACATGAGCTAGGACCTTAAGATTCTGCATAAAAGAAGGACTAGCAGCCGAGTTGCACGGGAGAATGTGAAAAGTGTTCATATGTAGTAAAAACCTGAGAAATCGGTCCGTTTTCGTCATTTGTTATCGAATCTACTTAAAGCCAGATCGTAACATTGGCCGCTCTTCTCTCTAAAACGGTTGTACTTATCGTCTGCAAAGCTATGTCGCGTGCTGCGATATGCGGAGACACTAAATGCACCATAGTAGAACACAGATGAAGCTTCTAAGTTGATGTAATAGCCTGTAAGAAGTAGTACAATTCAAGTTTTAGATATTGATTATTGACTCTTTAGCTGGCTTTGGGGCCTTGGACATGATCTAGGACATTAGGATTCTGCATGAAAGAAGGACTAGCAGCCAAGTTGCACGGGAGAATGTGAAAAGTGTTCATATGTAGTAAAAACCTCAGAAATCCGTCCGTTTTCGTCATTTGTTATCCAATCGACTTAAAGCCAGATGGTCACATTGGCCGCTCTTCTCTCTGAAACGGTTATACTTATCGTCTGCGAAACTATGTCGCGTGCTGCGGTAATGCGGAGAAACTAAAAGCACCGTAGTAGAACACAGATGAAGGTTCTAAGTTGATGTAATAGCCAGTAAGAAGTAGTCCAATTCAAGTTTTAGGTATCGATTATTGAGTTTTAGCTGGCTTCGGTGCCTTGGACATGAGCTAGGACCTTAAGATTCTGCATGAGAGGAGGACCAGCAGCCGAGTTGCACGGGAGAATGTGCAAAGTGTTCATATGTAGTAAAAACCTGAGAAATCCGTCCGTTTTCGTCATTTGTTATCGAATCGACTTAAAGCCAGATGGACACATTGGCCGCTCTTCTCTCTTAAACGGTTGTACTTATCGTCTGCAAAGCTATGTCGCGTACTGCGGTATTCGGAGACACTAAACGCACCATAGTAGAACTTAGATGAAGCTTCTAAGTTGATGTAATAGCCAGTAAGAAGTAGTACAATTCAAGTTTTAGATATTGATTATTGACTTTTTAGCTGGCTTTGGTGCCTTGGACATGATCTAGGACCTTAAGATTCTGCATGAAAGAAGGACTAGCAGCCGAGTTGCCCGGGAGAATGTGAAAAGTGTTCATATGTAGTAAAAACCTTAGAAATCCGTCTGTTTTCGTCATTTTTTTATCCAATCGATTTAAAGCCAGATCGTCATATTGGCCGCTCTTCTCTCTGAAACGGTTGTACTTATCGTCTGCAAAACTATGTCGCGTGCTGCGGTATGCGGAGAAACTAAAAGCACCGTAGTAGATCATAGATGAAGGTTCTAAGTTGATGTAATAGCCAGTAAGAAGTAGTATAATTCAAGTTTTAGGTATCGATTATTGACTTTTTAGCTGGCTTTGGTGCCTTGGACATGAGCCAGGATCTTAAGATTCTGCATAAAAGGAGGACTAGCAGCCGAGTTGCACGGGAGAATGTGAAAAGTGTTCATATGTAGTAAAAACCTGAGACATCCGTCCGTTTTCGTCATTTGTTATCGAATCGACTTAAAGCCAGATCGTAACATTGGCCGCTCTTCTCTCTAAAACGATTGTACTTATCGTCTGCAAAGCTGTGTCGCGTGCTGCGGTATGCGGAGAAACTAAAAGCACCGTAGTAGAACATTGATGAATGTTCTAAGTTGATGTAATAGCCAGTAAGAAGTAGTCCAATTCAAGTTTTAGGTATCGATTATTGACTTTTTAGCTGGCTTTGGTGCCTTGGACATGAGCTAGGACCTTAAGATTCTGCATAAAAGAAGGACTAGCAGCCGAGTTGCACGGGAGAATGTGAAAAGTGTTCATATGTAGTAAAAACCTGAGAAATCGGTCCGTTTTCGTCATTTGTTATCGAATCTACTTAAAGCCAGATCGTAACATTGGCCGCTCTTCTCTCTAAAACGGTTGTACTTATCGTCTGCAAAGCTATGTCACGTGCTGCGGTATGCGGAGACACTAAAATCACCATAGTAGAACACAGATGAAGCATCTGAGTTGATGTAATAGCCAGTAAGAAGTAGTCCAATTCAAGTTTTAGGTATCGATTTTTGACTTTTTATCTGGCTTTGGTGACTTGGACATGAGCTAGGACCTTAAGATTCTGCATGAAAGGAGGACTAGCAGCCGAGTTGCACGGGAGAATGTGAAAAGTGATCATATGTAGTAAAAACCTGAGACATCCGTCCGTTTTCTTCATTTGTTATCGAATCAACTTAAAGCCAGATCGTCACATTGGCCGCTCTTCTCTCTGAAACGGTTGTACTTATCGTCTGCAAAGCTATGACGCGTACTGCGATATTCGGAGACACTAAAAACACCATAGAAGAACACAGATGAAGCTTTTAAGATGATGTAATAGCCAGTAAGAAGTAGTACAATTCAATTTTTAGGTATCGGTTATTGACTTTTTAGCTGGCTTTGGTGCCTTGGACATGCGCCAGGACCTTAAGATTCTGCATGAAAGGAGGACTAGCAGCCGAGTTGCACGGGAGAATGTGAAAAGTGTTCATATGTAGTAAAAACCTGAGAAATCCGTCCGTTTTCGTCATTTGTTATCGAATCGACTTAAAGGCAGATCGTCACATTGGCCGCTCTTCTCTCTGAAACGGTTGTACTTATCGTCTGCAAAACTATGTCGCGTGCTGCGGTATGCGGAGAAACTAAAAGCACCGTAGTAGAACACAGATGAAGGTTCTAAGTTGATGTAATAGCCAGTAAGAAGTAGTCCAATTCAAGTTTTAGGAATCGATTATTGACTTTGTAGCTGATTTGGTGCCTTGGACATGAGCTAGGACCTTAAGATTCTGCATAAAAGGAGGACTAGCAGCCGAGTTGCACGGGAGAATGTGAAAAGTGTTCATATGTAGTAAAAACCTGAGACATCCGTCCGTTTTCGTCATTTGTTATCGAATCGACTTAAAGCCAGATCGTCACATCGGCCGCTCTTCTCTCTAAAACGGTTGTACTTATCGTCTGCAAAGCTATGTCGCGTGCTGCGGTATGCCGAGACACTAAAATCACAATAGTGGAACACAGATGAAGCTTTTAAGTTGATGTAATAGCCAGTAAGAAGTAGTAGAATTCAAGTTTTAGGTATCGATTATTGAATTTTAGCTGGCTTCGGTGCCTTGGACATGAGCTAGGACCTTAAGATTCTGCATGAAATTAGGACTAGCGGCCGAGTTGCACGGGAGAATGTGAAAGGTGTTCATATGTAGTAAAAACCTGAGAAATCGGTCCGTTTTCGTCATTTGTTATCGAATCGACTTATAGCCAGATCGTCACATTGGCCGCTCTTCTCTCTGAAACGGTTGTACTTATCGTCTGCAAAGCTATGTCGCGTGCTGCGGTATGCAGGGACGCTAAAATCACCATAGTAGAACACGGATGAAGCTTCTAAGTTGATGCAATAGCCAGTAAGAAGTAGTACAATTCATGTTTTAGGTATCGATTATTGACTTTTTAGCTGGCTTTGGTGCCTTGGACTTGAGCTAGGACCTTAAGATTCTGCATGAGAGGAGGACTAGCTGCCGAGTTGCGCGGGAGAATGTGAAAAGTGTTCATATGTAGTACAAACCTGAGAAATCCGTCCGTTTTCGTCATTTGTTATCGAATCGACTTAAAACCAGATGGACACATTGGCCGCTCTTCTCTCTTAAACGGTTGTACTTATCGTATGCAGAGCTATGTCGCGTGCTGCGGTATGTGGAGACACTAAAATCACCGTAGTAGAACACAGATGAAGCTTCTAAGTTGATGTAATAGCCAGTAAGAAATAGTACAATTCAAGTTTTGGGTATCGATTATTGACTTTTTAGCTGGCTTTGGTGCCTTGGACGTGAGCTAGGACCTTGAGATTCGGCATGAAAGGAAGACTAGCAGCCGAGTTGCACGGGAGAATGTGAAAAGTGTTCATATGTAGTAAAAACCTGAGAAATCCGTCCGTTTTCTTCATTTGTTATCGAATCGACTTAAAGCCAGATCGTCACATTGGCCGCTCTTCTCTCTGAAACGGTTGTAATTATCGTCTGCAAAGCTATGACGCGTACTGCGATATTCGGAGACACTAAAAACACCATAGTAGAACACAGGTGAAGCTTTTAAGATGATGTAATAGCCAGTAAGAAGTAGTACAATTCAATTTTTAGGTATCGGTTATTGACTTTTTAGCTGGCTTTGGTGCCTTGGACATGCGCCAGGACCTTAAGATTCTGCATGAAAGGAGGACTAGCAGCCGAGTTGCACGGGAGAATGTGAAAAGTGTTCATATGTAGTAAAAACCTGAGAAATCCGTCCGTTTTCGTCATTTGTTATCGAATCGACTTAAAGGCAGATCGTCACATTGGCCACTCTTCTCTCAGAAACGTTTGTACTTATTGTCTGCAAAGTTATGTCGCGTGCTGCGGTATGTGGAGACACGAAAATCATCAGAGTAGAACACAGATAAAGCTTCTAAGTTGATGTAATAGCCAGTAAGAAGTAGTACAATTCAAGTTTTAGGTATCGATTATTGACTTTTTAGAGGGGCTTTGGTGCCTTGGACATGAGCTAGGACCTTAAGATTCTGCATGAAAGAAGGACTAGCAGCCGAGTTGCACGGGAGAATGTGAAAAGTGTTCAAATGTAGTAAAAACCTGAGAAATCCGTCCGTTTTCGTCATTTGTTATCGAATCGACTTAAAGCCAAATCGGCACATTGGCCGCTCTGCTCTCTGAAACGTTTGTACTTATCGTCTGCAAAGCTATGTCGCGTACTGCGGTATTCGGAGACACTAAACGCACCATAGTAGAACACAGATGAAGGTTCTACGATGATATAATAGCCAGTAAGAAATAGTACAATTCAAGTTTTAGGTATAGTTATTGACTTTTTAGCTGGCTTTGGTGCCTTGGACATGAGCTATGACCTTAAGATTCTGCATGAAAGGAGGACTAGCACTCGAGTTGCACGGGAGAATGTGAAAAGTGTTCATATGTAGTAAAAACCTCAGAAATCCGTCCGTTTTCGTCATTTGTTATCGAATCGACTTAAAGCCAGATCGTCACATTTGCCGTTCTTCTCTCTGAATCCGTTGTACTTATCGCCTGCAAAGCTATGTCGCGTGCTACGGTATGCGGAAACACTAAAAGCACCATAGTAGAACACGGATGAAACTTCTAAGATGATGTAATAACCAGTAAGAAATAGTACAATTCAAGTTTTAGATATCGTTATTGACTTTTTAGCTATCTTTGGTGCCTTGGACATGAGCTATGACCTTAAGATCATGCATGAAAGGAGGACTAGCAGCCGAGTTGCACGGGAGAATGTGAAAAGTGTTCATATCTAGTAAAAACCTGAGAAATCCGTCCGTTTTCGTCATTTGTTATCGAATCGACTTAAAGCCAGATCGTCACATTTGCCGCTCTTCTCTCTGAAACCGTTGTACTTATCGTCTGCAAAGCTATGTCGCGTGCTGCGATATGCGGAGACACTAAATGCACCATAGTAGAACACAGATGAAGCTTCTAAGTTGATGTAATAGCCAGTAAGAAGTAGTACAATTCAAGTTTTAGATATTGATTATTGACTCTTTAGCTGGCTTTGGGGCCTTGGACATGATCTAGGACATTAGGATTCTGCATGAAAGAAGGACTAGCAGCCAAGTTGCACGGGAGAATGTGAAAAGTGTTCATATGTAGTAAAAACCTCAGAAATCCGTCCGTTTTCGTCATTTGTTATTTAATCGACTTAAAGCCAGATGGTCACATTGGCCGCTCTTCTCTCTGAAACGGTTATACTTATCGTCTGCGAAACTATGTCGCGTGCTGCGGTAATGCGGAGAAACTAAAAGCACCGTAGTAGAACACAGATGAAGGTTCTAAGTTGATGTAATAGCCAGTAAGAAGTAGTCCAATTCAAGTTTTAGGTATCGATTATTGAGTTTTAGCTGGCTTCGGTGCCTTGGACATGAGCTAGGACCTTAAGATTCTGCATGAGAGGAGGACCAGCAGCCGAGTTGCACGGGAGAATGTGCAAAGTGTTCATATGTAGTAAAAACCTGAGAAATCCGTCCGTTTTCGTCATTTGTTATCGAATCGACTTAAAGCCAGATGGACACATTGGCCGCTCTTCTCTCTTAAACGGTTGTACTTATCGTCTGCAAAGCTATGTCGCGTACTGCGGTATTCGGAGACACTAAACGCACCATAGTAGAACTTAGATGAAGCTTCTAAGTTGATGTAATAGCCAGTAAGAAGTAGTACAATTCAAGTTTTAGATATTGATTATTGACTTTTTAGCTGGCTTTGGTGCCTTGGACATGATCTAGGACCTTAAGATTCTGCATGAAAGAAGGACTAGCAGCCGAGTTGCCCGGGAGAATGTGAAAAGTGTTCATATGTAGTAAAAACCTTAGAAATCCGTCCGTTTTCGTCATTTTTTTATCCAATCGATTTAAAGCCAGATCGTCATATTGGCCGCTCATCTCTCTGAAACGGTTGTACTTATCGTCTGCAAAACTATGTCGCGTGCTGCGGTATGCGGAGAAACTAAAAGCACCGTAGTAGATCATAGATGAAGGTTCTAAGTTGATGTAATAGCCAGTAAGAAGTAGTCCAATTCAAGTTTTAGGTATCGATTATTGACTTTTTAGCTGGCTTTGGTGCCTTGGACATGAGCCAGGATCTTAAGATTCTGCATAAAAGGAGGACTAGCAGCCGAGTTGCACGGGAGAATGTGAAAAGTGTTCATATGTAGTAAAAACCTGAGACATCCGTCCGTTTTCGTCATTTGTTATCGAATCGACTTAAAGCCAGATCGTAACATTGGCCGCTCTTCTCTCTAAAACGATTGTACTTATCGTCTGCAAAGCTGTGTCGCGTGCTGCGGTATGCGGAGAAACTAAAAGCACCGTAGTAGAACATTGATGAATGTTCTAAGTTGATGTAATAGCCAGTAAGAAGTAGTCCAATTCAAGTTTTAGGTATCGATTATTGACTTTTTAGCTGGCTTTGGTGCCTTGGACATGAGCTAGGACCTTAAGATTCTGCATAAAAGAAGGACTAGCAGCCGAGTTGCACGGGAGAATGTGAAAAGTGTTCATATGTAGTAAAAACCTGAGAAATCGGTCCGTTTTCGTCATTTGTTATCGAATCTACTTAAAGCCAGATCGTAACATTGGCCGCTCTTCTCTCTAAAACGGTTGTACTTATCGTCTGCAAAGCTATGTCGCGTGCTGCGATATGCGGAGACACTAAATGCACCATAGTAGAACACAGATGAAGCTTCTAAGTTGATGTAATAGCCTGTAAGAAGTAGTACAATTCAAGTTTTAGATATTGATTATTGACTCTTTAGCTGGCTTTGGGGCCTTGGACATGATCTAGGACATTAGGATTCTGCATGAAAGAAGGACTAGCAGCCAAGTTGCACGGGAGAATGTGAAAAGTGTTCATATGTAGTAAAAACCTCAGAAATCCGTCCGTTTTCGTCATTTGTTATCCAATCGACTTAAAGCCAGATGGTCACATTGGCCGCTCTTCTCTCTGAAACGGTTATACTTATCGTCTGCGAAACTATGTCGCGTGCTGCGGTAATACGGAGAAACTAAAAGCACCGTAGTAGAACACAGATGAAGGTTCTAAGTTGATGTAATAGCCAGTAAGAAGTAGTCCAATTCAAGTTTTAGGTATCGATTATTGAGTTTTAGCTGGCTTCGGTGCCTTGGACATGAGCTAGGACCTTAAGATTCTGCATGAGAGGAGGACCAGCAGCCGAGTTGCACGGGAGAATGTGCAAAGTGTTCATATGTAGTAAAAACCTGAGAAATCCGTCCGTTTTCGTCATTTGTTATCGAATCGACTTAAAGCCAGATGGACACATTGGCCGCTCTTCTCTCTTAAACGGTTGTACTTATCGTCTGCAAAGCTATGTCGCGTACTGCGGTATTCGGAGACACTAAACGCACCATAGTAGAACTTAGATGAAGCTTCTAAGTTGATGTAATAGCCAGTAAGAAGTAGTACAATTCAAGTTTTAGATATTGATTATTGACTTTTTAGCTGGCTTTGGTGCCTTGGACATGATCTAGGACCTTAAGATTCTGCATGAAAGAAGGACTAGCAGCCGAGTTGCCCGGGAGAATGTGAAAAGTGTTCATATGTAGTAAAAACCTTAGAAATCCGTCTGTTTTCGTCATTTTTTTATCCAATCGATTTAAAGCCAGATCGTCATATTGGCCGCTCTTCTCTCTGAAACGGTTGTACTTATCGTCTGCAAAACTATGTCGCGTGCTGCGGTATGCGGAGAAACTAAAAGCACCGTAGTAGATCATAGATGAAGGTTCTAAGTTGATGTAATAGCCAGTAAGAAGTAGTATAATTCAAGTTTTAGGTATCGATTATTGACTTTTTAGCTGGCTTTGGTGCCTTGGACATGAGCCAGGATCTTAAGATTCTGCATAAAAGGAGGACTAGCAGCCGAGTTGCACGGGAGAATGTGAAAAGTGTTCATATGTAGTAAAAACCTGAGACATCCGTCCGTTTTCGTCATTTGTTATCGAATCGACTTAAAGCCAGATCGTAACATTGGCCGCTCTTCTCTCTAAAACGATTGTACTTATCGTCTGCAAAGCTGTGTCGCGTGCTGCGGTATGCGGAGAAACTAAAAGCACCGTAGTAGAACATTGATGAATGTTCTAAGTTGATGTAATAGCCAGTAAGAAGTAGTCCAATTCAAGTTTTAGGTATCGATTATTGACTTTTTAGCTGGCTTTGGTGCCTTGGACATGAGCTAGGACCTTAAGATTCTGCATAAAAGAAGGACTAGCAGCCGAGTTGCACGGGAGAATGTGAAAAGTGTTCATATGTAGTAAAAACCTGAGAAATCGGTCCGTTTTCGTCATTTGTTATCGAATCTACTTAAAGCCAGATCGTAACATTGGCCGCTCTTCTCTCTAAAACGGTTGTACTTATCGTCTGCAAAGCTATGTCACGTGCTGCGGTATGCGGAGACACTAAAATCACCATAGTAGAACACAGATGAAGCATCTGAGTTGATGTAATAGCCAGTAAGAAGTAGTCCAATTCAAGTTTTAGGTATCGATTTTTGACTTTTTATCTGGCTTTGGTGACTTGGACATGAGCTAGGACCTTAAGATTCTGCATGAAAGGAGGACTAGCAGCCGAGTTGCACGGGAGAATGTGAAAAGTGATCATATGTAGTAAAAACCTGAGACATCCGTCCGTTTTCGTCATTTGTTATCGAATCGACTTAAAGCCAGATCGTCACATTGGCCGCTCTTCTCTCTAAAACGGTTGTACTTATCGTCTGCAAAGCTATGTCGCGTGCTGCGGTATGCCGGGACACTAAAATCACAATAGTAGAACACAGATGAAGCTTTTAAGTTGATGTAATAGCCAGTAAGAAGTAGTAGAATTCAAGTTTTAGGTATCGATTATTGAATTTTAGCTGGCTTCGGTGCCTTGGACATGAGCTAGGACCTTAAGATTCTGCATGAAATTAGGACTAGCGGCCGAGTTGCACGGGAGAATGTGAAAGGTGTTCATATGTAGTAAAAACCTGAGAAATCGGTCCGTTTTCGTCATTTGTTATCGAATCGACTTAAAGCCAGATCGTCACATTGGCCGCTCTTCTCTCTAAAACGGTTGTACTTATCGTCTGCAAAGCTATGTCGCGTGCTGCGGTATGCCGAGACACTAAAATCACAATAGTAGAACACAGATGAAGCTTTTAAGTTGATGTAATAGCCAGTAAGAAGTAGTAGAATTCAAGTTTTAGGTATCGATTATTGAATTTTAGCTGGCTTCGGTGCCTTGGACATGAGCTAGGACCTTAAGATTCTGCATGAAATTAGGACTAGCGGCCGAGTTGCACGGGAGAATGTGAAAGGTGTTCATATGTAGTAAAAACCTGAGAAATCGGTCCGTTTTCGTCAATTGTTATCGAATCGACTTATAGCCAGATCGTCACATTGGCCGCTCTTCTCTCTGAAACGGTTGTACTTATCGTCTGCAAAGCTATGTCGCGTGCTGCGGTATGCAGGGACGCTAAAATCACCATAGTAGAACACGGATGAAGCTTCTAAGTTGATGCAATAGCCAGTAAGAAGTAGTACAATTCATGTTTTAGGTATCGATTATTGACTTTTTAGCTGGGTTTGGTGCCTTGGACTTGAGCTAGGACCTTAAGATTCTGCATGAGAGGAGGACTAGCAGCCGAGTTGCGCGGGAGAATGTGAAAAGTGTTCATATGTAGTACAAACCTGAGAAATCCGTCCGTTTTCGTCATTTGTTATCGAATCGACTTAAAGCCAGATGGACACATTGGCCGCTCTTCTCTCTTAAACGGTTGTACTTATCGTCTGCAGAGCTATGTCGCGTGCTGCGGTATGTGGAGACACTAAAATCACCGTAGTAGAACACAGATGAAGCTTCTAAGTTGATGTAATAGCCAGTAAGAAATAGTACAATTCAAGTTTTGGGTATCGATTATTGACTTTTTAGCTGGCTTTGGTGCCTTGGACGGGAGCTAGGACCTTGAGATTCGGCATGAAAGGAAGACTAGCAGCCGAGTTGCACGGGAGAATGTGAAAAGTGTTCATATGTAGTAAAAACCTGAGAAATCCGTCCGTTTTCTTCATTTGTTATCGAATCAACTTAAAGCCAGATCGTCACATTGGCCGCTCTTCTCTCTGAAACGGTTGTACTTATCGTCTGCAAAGCTATGACGCGTACTGCGATATTCGGAGACACTAAAAACACCATAGTAGAACACAGATGAAGCTTTTAAGATGATGTAATAGCCAGTAAGAAGTAGTACAATTCAATTTTTAGGTATCGGTTATTGACTTTTTAGCTGGCTTTGGTGCCTTGGACATGCGCCAGGACCTTAAGATTCTGCATGAAAGGAGGACTAGCAGCCGAGTTGCACGGGAGAATGTGAAAAGTGTTCATATGTAGTAAAAACCTGAGAAATCCGTCCGTTTTCGTCATTTGTTATCGAATCGACTTAAAGGCAGATCGTCACATTGGCCACTCTTCTCTCAGAAACGTTTGTACTTATTGTCTGCAAAGTTATGTCGCGTGCTGCGGTATGTGGAGACACGAAAATCATCAGAGTAGAACACAGATAAAGCTTCTAAGTTGATGTAATAGCCAGTAAGAAGTAGTACAATTCAAGTTTTAGGTATCGATTATTGACTTTTTAGAGGGGCTTTGGTGCCTTGGACATGAGCTAGGACCTTAAGATTCTGCATGAAAGAAGGACTAGCAGCCGAGTTGCACGGGAGAATGTGAAAAGTGTTCAAATGTAGTAAAAACCTGAGAAATCCGTCCGTTTTCGTCATTTGTTATCGAATCGACTTAAAGCCAAATCGGCACATTGGCCGCTCTGCTCTCTGAAACGTTTGTACTTATCGTCTGCAAAGCTATGTCGCGTACTGCGGTATTCGGAGACACTAAACGCACCATAGTAGAACACAGATGAAGGTTCTACGATGATATAATAGCCAGTAAGAAATAGTACAATTCAAGTTTTAGGTATAGTTATTGACTTTTTAGCTGGCTTTGGTGCCTTGGACATGAGCTATGACCTTAAGATTCTGCATGAAAGGAGGACTAGCACTCGAGTTGCACGGGAGAATGTGAAAAGTGTTCATATGTAGTAAAAACCTCAGAAATCCGTCCGTTTTCGTCATTTGTTATCGAATCGACTTAAAGCCAGATCGTCACATTTGCCGTTCTTCTCTCTGAATCCGTTGTACTTATCGCCTGCAAAGCTATGTCGCGTGCTACGGTATGCGGAAACACTAAAAGCACCATAGTAGAACACCGATGAAACTTCTAAGATGATGTAATAACCAGTAAGAAATAGTACAATTCAAGTTTTAGATATCGTTATTGACTTTTTAGCTATCTTTGGTGCCTTGGACATGATCTAGGACCTTAAGATTCTGCATGAAAGAAGGACTAGCAGCCGAGTTGCCCGGGAGAATGTGAAAAGTGTTCATATGTAGTAAAAACCTTAGAAATCCGTCCGTTTTCGTCATTTTTTTATCCAATCGATTTAAAGCCAGATCGTCATATTGGCCGCTCATCTCTCTGAAACGGTTGTACTTATCGTCTGCAAAACTATGTCGCGTGCTGCGGTATGCGGAGAAACTAAAAGCACCGTAGTAGATCATAGATGAAGGTTCTAAGTTGATGTAATAGCCAGTAAGAAGTAGTCCAATTCAAGTTTTAGGTATCGATTATTGACTTTTTAGCTGGCTTTGGTGCCTTGGACATGAGCCAGGATCTTAAGATTCTGCATAAAAGGAGGACTAGCAGCCGAGTTGCACGGGAGAATGTGAAAAGTGTTCATATGTAGTAAAAACCTGAGACATCCGTCCGTTTTCGTCATTTGTTATCGAATCGACTTAAAGCCAGATCGTAACATTGGCCGCTCTTCTCTCTAAAACGATTGTACTTATCGTCTGCAAAGCTGTGTCGCGTGCTGCGGTATGCGGAGAAACTAAAAGCACCGTAGTAGAACATTGATGAATGTTCTAAGTTGATGTAATAGCCAGTAAGAAGTAGTCCAATTCAAGTTTTAGGTATCGATTATTGACTTTTTAGCTGGCTTTGGTGCCTTGGACATGAGCTAGGACCTTAAGATTCTGCATAAAAGAAGGACTAGCAGCCGAGTTGCACGGGAGAATGTGAAAAGTGTTCATATGTAGTAAAAACCTGAGAAATCGGTCCGTTTTCGTCATTTGTTATCGAATCTACTTAAAGCCAGATCGTAACATTGGCCGCTCTTCTCTCTAAAACGGTTGTACTTATCGTCTGCAAAGCTATGTCGCGTGCTGCGATATGCGGAGACACTAAATGCACCATAGTAGAACACAGATGAAGCTTCTAAGTTGATGTAATAGCCTGTAAGAAGTAGTACAATTCAAGTTTTAGATATTGATTATTGACTCTTTAGCTGGCTTTGGGGCCTTGGACATGATCTAGGACATTAGGATTCTGCATGAAAGAAGGACTAGCAGCCAAGTTGCACGGGAGAATGTGAAAAGTGTTCATATGTAGTAAAAACCTCAGAAATCCGTCCGTTTTCGTCATTTGTTATCCAATCGACTTAAAGCCAGATGGTCACATTGGCCGCTCTTCTCTCTGAAACGGTTATACTTATCGTCTGCGAAACTATGTCGCGTGCTGCGGTAATGCGGAGAAACTAAAAGCACCGTAGTAGAACACAGATGAAGGTTCTAAGTTGATGTAATAGCCAGTAAGAAGTAGTCCAATTCAAGTTTTAGGTATCGATTATTGAGTTTTAGCTGGCTTCGGTGCCTTGGACATGAGCTAGGACCTTAAGATTCTGCATGAGAGGAGGACCAGCAGCCGAGTTGCACGGGAGAATGTGCAAAGTGTTCATATGTAGTAAAAACCTGAGAAATCCGTCCGTTTTCGTCATTTGTTATCGAATCGACTCAAAGCCAGATGGACACATTGGCCGCTCTTCTCTCTTAAACGGTTGTACTTATCGTCTGCAAAGCTATGTCGGGTACTGCGGTATTCGGAGACACTAAACGCACCATAGTAGAACTTAGATGAAGCTTCTAAGTTGATGTAATAGCCAGTAAGAAGTAGTACAATTCAAGTTTTAGATATTGATTATTGACTTTTTAGCTGGCTTTGGTGCCTTGGACATGATCTAGGACCTTAAGATTCTGCATGAAAGAAGGACTAGCAGCCGAGTTGCCCGGGAGAATGTGAAAAGTGTTCATATGTAGTAAAAACCTTAGAAATCCGTCTGTTTTCGTCATTTTTTTATCCAATCGATTTAAAGCCAGATCGTCATATTGGCCGCTCTTCTCTCTGAAACGGTTGTACTTATCGTCTGCAAAACTATGTCGCGTGCTGCGGTATGCGGAGAAACTAAAAGCACCGTAGTAGATCATAGATGAAGGTTCTAAGTTGATGTAATAGCCAGTAAGAAGTAGTCCAATTCAAGTTTTAGGTATCGATTATTGACTTTTTAGCTGGCTTTGGTGCCTTGGACATGAGCCAGGATCTTAAGATTCTGCATAAAAGGAGGACTAGCAGCCGAGTTGCACGGGAGAATGTGAAAAGTGTTCATATGTAGTAAAAACCTGAGACATCCGTCCGTTTTCGTCATTTGTTATCGAATCGACTTAAAGCCAGATCGTAACATTGGCCGCTCTTCTCTCTAAAACGATTGTACTTATCGTCTGCAAAGCTGTGTCGCGTGCTGCGGTATGCGGAGAAACTAAAAGCACCGTAGTAGAACATTGATGAATGTTCTAAGTTGATGTAATAGCCAGTAAGAAGTAGTCCAATTCAAGTTTTAGGTATCGATTATTGACTTTTTAGCTGGCTTTGGTGCCTTGGACATGAGCTAGGACCTTAAGATTCTGCATAAAAGAAGGACTAGCAGCCGAGTTGCACGGGAGAATGTGAAAAGTGTTCATATGTAGTAAAAACCTGAGAAATCGGTCCGTTTTCGTCATTTGTTATCGAATCTACTTAAAGCCAGATCGTAACATTGGCCGCTCTTCTCTCTAAAACGGTTGTACTTATCGTCTGCAAAGCTATGTCACGTGCTGCGGTATGCGGAGACACTAAAATCACCATAGTAGAACACAGATGAAGCATCTGAGTTGATGTAATAGCCAGTAAGAAGTAGTCCAATTCAAGTTTTAGGTATCGATTTTTGACTTTTTATCTGGCTTTGGTGACTTGGACATGAGCTAGGACCTTAAGATTCTGCATGAAAGGAGGACTAGCAGCCGAGTTGCACGGGAGAATGTGAAAAGTGATCATATGTAGTAAAAACCTGAGACATCCGTCCGTTTTCGTCATTTGTTATCGAATCGACTTAAAGCCAGATCGTCACATTGGCCGCTCTTCTCTCTAAAACGGTTGTACTTATCGTCTGCAAAGCTATGTCGCGTGCTGCGGTATGCCGGGACACTAAAATCACAATAGTAGAACACAGATGAAGCTTTTAAGTTGATGTAATAGCCAGTAAGAAGTAGTAGAATTCAAGTTTTAGGTATCGATTATTGAATTTTAGCTGGCTTCGGTGCCTTGGACATGAGCTAGGACCTTAAGATTCTGCATGAAATTAGGACTAGCGGCCGAGTTGCACGGGAGAATGTGAAAGGTGTTCATATGTAGTAAAAACCTGAGAAATCGGTCCGTTTTCGTCATTTGTTATCGAATCGACTTAAAGCCAGATCGTCACATTGGCCGCTCTTCTCTCTAAAACGGTTGTACTTATCGTCTGCAAAGCTATGTCGCGTGCTGCGGTATGCCGAGACACTAAAATCACAATAGTAGAACACAGATGAAGCTTTTAAGTTGATGTAATAGCCAGTAAGAAGTAGTAGAATTCAAGTTTTAGGTATCGATTATTGAATTTTAGCTGGCTTCGGTGCCTTGGACATGAGCTAGGACCTTAAGATTCTGCATGAAATTAGGACTAGCGGCCGAGTTGCACGGGAGAATGTGAAAGGTGTTCATATGTAGTAAAAACCTGAGAAATCGGTCCGTTTTCGTCATTTGTTATCGAATCGACTTATAGCCAGATCGTCACATTGGCCGCTCTTCTCTCTGAAACGGTTGTACTTATCGTCTGCAAAGCTATGTCGCGTGCTGCGGTATGCAGGGACGCTAAAATCACCATAGTAGAACACGGATGAAGCTTCTAAGTTGATGCAATAGCCAGTAAGAAGTAGTACAATTCATGTTTTAGGTATCGATTATTGACTTTTTAGCTGGGTTTGGTGCCTTGGACTTGAGCTAGGACCTTAAGATTCTGCATGAGAGGAGGACTAGCAGCCGAGTTGCGCGGGAGAATGTGAAAAGTGTTCATATGTAGTACAAACCTGAGAAATCCGTCCGTTTTCGTCATTTGTTATCGAATCGACTTAAAGCCAGATGGACACATTGGCCGCTCTTCTCTCTTAAACGGTTGTACTTATCGTCTGCAGAGCTATGTCGCGTGCTGCGGTATGTGGAGACACTAAAATCACCGTAGTAGAACACAGATGAAGCTTCTAAGTTGATGTAATAGCCAGTAAGAAATAGTACAATTCAAGTTTTGGGTATCGATTATTGACTTTTTAGCTGGCTTTGGTGCCTTGGACGGGAGCTAGGACCTTGAGATTCGGCATGAAAGGAAGACTAGCAGCCGAGTTGCACGGGAGAATGTGAAAAGTGTTCATATGTAGTAAAAACCTGAGAAATCCGTCCGTTTTCTTCATTTGTTATCGAATCAACTTAAAGCCAGATCGTCACATTGGCCGCTCTTCTCTCTGAAACGGTTGTACTTATCGTCTGCAAAGCTATGACGCGTACTGCGATATTCGGAGACACTAAAAACACCATAGTAGAACACAGATGAAGCTTTTAAGATGATGTAATAGCCAGTAAGAAGTAGTACAATTCAATTTTTAGGTATCGGTTATTGACTTTTTAGCTGGCTTTGGTGCCTTGGACATGCGCCAGGACCTTAAGATTCTGCATGAAAGGAGGACTAGCAGCCGAGTTGCACGGGAGAATGTGAAAAGTGTTCATATGTAGTAAAAACCTGAGAAATCCGTCCGTTTTCGTCATTTGTTATCGAATCGACTTAAAGGCAGATCGTCACATTGGCCACTCTTCTCTCAGAAACGTTTGTACTTATTGTCTGCAAAGTTATGTCGCGTGCTGCGGTATGTGGAGACACGAAAATCATCAGAGTAGAACACAGATAAAGCTTCTAAGTTGATGTAATAGCCAGTAAGAAGTAGTACAATTCAAGTTTTAGGTATCGATTATTGACTTTTTAGAGGGGCTTTGGTGCCTTGGACATGAGCTAGGACCTTAAGATTCTGCATGAAAGAAGGACTAGCAGCCGAGTTGCACGGGAGAATGTGAAAAGTGTTCAAATGTAGTAAAAACCTGAGAAATCCGTCCGTTTTCGTCATTTGTTATCGAATCGACTTAAAGCCAAATCGGCACATTGGCCGCTCTGCTCTCTGAAACGTTTGTACTTATCGTCTGCAAAGCTATGTCGCGTACTGCGGTATTCGGAGACACTAAACGCACCATAGTAGAACACAGATGAAGGTTCTACGATGATATAATAGCCAGTAAGAAATAGTACAATTCAAGTTTTAGGTATAGTTATTGACTTTTTAGCTGGCTTTGGTGCCTTGGACATGAGCTATGACCTTAAGATTCTGCATGAAAGGAGGACTAGCACTCGAGTTGCACGGGAGAATGTGAAAAGTGTTCATATGTAGTAAAAACCTCAGAAATCCGTCCGTTTTCGTCATTTGTTATCGAATCGACTTAAAGCCAGATCGTCACATTTGCCGTTCTTCTCTCTGAATCCGTTGTACTTATCGCCTGCAAAGCTATGTCGCGTGCTACGGTATGCGGAAACACTAAAAGCACCATAGTAGAACACGGATGAAACTTCTAAGATGATGTAATAACCAGTAAGAAATAGTACAATTCAAGTTTTAGATATCGTTATTGACTTTTTAGCTATCTTTGGTGCCTTGGACATGAGCTATGACCTTAAGATCATGCATGAAAGGAGGACTAGCAGCCGAGTTGCACGGGAGAATGTGAAAAGTGTTCATATCTATTAAAAACCTGAGAAATCCGTCCGTTTTCGTCATTTGTTATCGAATCGACTTAAAGCCAGATCGTCACATTTGCCGCTCTTCTCTCTGAAACCGTTGTACTTATCGTCTGCAAAGCTATGTCGCGTGCTGCGATATGCGGAGACACTAAATGCACCATAGTAGAACACAGATGAAGCTTCTAAGTTGATGTAATAGCCAGTAAGAAGTAGTACAATTCAAGTTTTAGATATTGATTATTGACTCTTTAGCTGGCTTTGGGGCCTTGGACATGATCTAGGACATTAGGATTCTGCATGAAAGGAGGACTAGCAGCCAAGTTGCACGGGAGAATGTGAAAAGTGTTCATATGTAGTAAAAACCTCAGAAATCCGTCCGTTTTCGTCATTTGTTATCCAATCGACTTAAAGCCAGATGGTCACATTGGCCGCTCTTCTCTCTGAAACGGTTATACTTATCGTCTGCGAAACTATGTCGCGTGCTGCGGTAATGCGGAGAAACTAAAAGCACCGTAGTAGAACACAGACGAAGGTTCTAAGTTGATGTAATAGCCAGTAAGAAGTAGTCCAATTCAAGTTTTAGGTATCGATTATTGAGTTTTAGCTGGCTTCGGTGCCTTGGACATGAGCTAGGACCTTAAGATTCTGCATGAGAGGAGGACCAGCAGCCGAGTTGCACGGGAGAATGTGCAAAGTGTTCATATGTAGTAAAAACCTGAGAAATCCGTCCGTTTTCGTCATTTGTTATCGAATCGACTTAAAGCCAGATGGACACATTGGCCGCTCTTCTCTCTTAAACGGTTGTACTTATCGTCTGCAAAGCTATGTCGCGTACTGCGGTATTCGGAGACACTAAACGCACCATAGTAGAACTTAGATGAAGCTTCTAAGTTGATGTAATAGCCAGTAAGAAGTAGTACAATTCAAGTTTTAGATATTGATTATTGACTTTTTAGCTGGCTTTGGTGCCTTGGACATGATCTAGGACCTTAAGATTCTGCATGAAAGAAGGACTAGCAGCCGAGTTGCCCGGGAGAATGTGAAAAGTGTTCATATGTAGTAAAAACCTTAGAAATCCGTCCGTTTTCGTCATTTTTTTATCCAATCGATTTAAAGCCAGATCGTCATATTGGCCGCTCATCTCTCTGAAACGGTTGTACTTATCGTCTGCAAAACTATGTCGCGTGCTGCGGTATGCGGAGAAACTAAAAGCACCGTAGTAGATCATAGATGAAGGTTCTAAGTTGATGTAATAGCCAGTAAGAAGTAGTCCAATTCAAGTTTTAGGTATCGATTATTGACTTTTTAGCTGGCTTTGGTGCCTTGGACATGAGCCAGGATCTTAAGATTCTGCATAAAAGGAGGACTAGCAGCCGAGTTGCACGGGAGAATGTGAAAAGTGTTCATATGTAGTAAAAACCTGAGACATCCGTCCGTTTTCGTCATTTGTTATCGAATCGACTTAAAGCCAGATCGTAACATTGGCCGCTCTTCTCTCTAAAACGATTGTACTTATCGTCTGCAAAGCTGTGTCGCGTGCTGCGGTATGCGGAGAAACTAAAAGCACCGTAGTAGAACATTGATGAATGTTCTAAGTTGATGTAATAGCCAGTAAGAAGTAGTCCAATTCAAGTTTTAGGTATCGATTATTGACTTTTTAGCTGGCTTTGGTGCCTTGGACATGAGCTAGGACCTTAAGATTCTGCATAAAAGAAGGACTAGCAGCCGAGTTGCACGGGAGAATGTGAAAAGTGTTCATATGTAGTAAAAACCTGAGAAATCGGTCCGTTTTCGTCATTTGTTATCGAATCTACTTAAAGCCAGATCGTAACATTGGCCGCTCTTCTCTCTAAGACGGTTGTACTTATCGTCTGCAAAGCTATGTCGCGTGCTGCGATATGCGGAGACACTAAATGCACCATAGTAGAACACAGATGAAGCTTCTAAGTTGATGTAATAGCCTGTAAGAAGTAGTCCAATTCAAGTTTTAGGTATCGATTATTGACTTTTTAGCTGGCTTTGGTGCCTTGGACATGAGCCAGGATCTTAAGATTCTGCATAAAAGGAGGACTAGCAGCCGAGTTGCACGGGAGAATGTGAAAAGTGTTCATATGTAGTAAAAACCTGAGACATCCGTCCGTTTTCGTCATTTGTTATCGAATCGACTTAAAGCCAGATCGTAACATTGGCCGCTCTTCTCTCTAAAACGATTGTACTTATCGTCTGCAAAGCTGTGTCGCGTGCTGCGGTATGCGGAGAAACTAAAAGCACCGTAGTAGAACATTGATGAATGTTCTAAGTTGATGTAATAGCCAGTAAGAAGTAGTCCAATTCAAGTTTTAGGTATCGATTATTGACTTTTTAGCTGGCTTTGGTGCCTTGGACATGAGCTAGGACCTTAAGATTCTGCATAAAAGAAGGACTAGCAGCCGAGTTGCACGGGAGAATGTGAAAAGTGTTCATATGTAGTAAGAACCTGAGAAATCGGTCCGTTTTCGTCATTTGTTATCGAATCTACTTAAAGCCAGATCGTAACATTGGCCGCTCTTCTCTCTAAAACGGTTGTACTTATCGTCTGCAAAGCTATGTCACGTGCTGCGGTATGCGGAGACACTAAAATCACCATAGTAGAACACAGATGAAGCATCTGAGTTGATGTAATAGCCAGTAAGAAGTAGTCCAATTCAAGTTTTAGGTATCGATTTTTGACTTTTTATCTGGCTTTGGTGACTTGGACATGAGCTAGGACCTTAAGATTCTGCATGAAAGGAGGACTAGCAGCCGAGTTGCACGGGAGAATGTGAAAAGTGTTCATATGTAGTAAAAACCTGAGACATCCGTCCGTTTTCGTCATTTGTTATCGAATCGACTTAAAGCCAGATCGTGACATTGGCCGCTCTTCTCTCTAAAACGGTTGTACTTATCGTCTGCAAAGCTATGTCGCGTGCTGCGGTATGCCGAGACACTAAAATCACAATAGTAGAACACAGATGAAGCTTTTAAGTTGATGTAATAGCCAGTAAGAAGTAGTAGAATTCAAGTTTTAGGTATCGATTATTGAATTTTAGCTGGCTTCGGTGCCTTGGACATGAGCTAGGACCTTAAGATTCTGCATGAAATTAGGACTAGCGGCCGAGTTGCACGGGAGAATGTGAAAGGTGTTCATATGTAGTAAAAACCTGAGAAATCGGTCCGTTTTCGTCATTTGTTATCGAATCGACTTAAAGCCAGATCGTCACATTGGCCGCTCTTCTCTCTAAAACGGTTGTACTTATCGTCTGCAAAGCTATGTCGCGTGCTGCGGTATGCCGAGACACTAAAATCACAATAGTAGAACACAGATGAAGCTTTTAAGTTGATGTAATAGCCAGTAAGAAGTAGTAGAATTCAAGTTTTAGGTATCGATTATTGAATTTTAGCTGGCTTCGGTGCCTTGGACATGAGCTAGGACCTTAAGATTCTGCATGAAATTAGGACTAGCGGCCGAGTTGCACGGGAGAATGTGAAAGGTGTTCATATGTAGTAAAAACCTGAGAAATCGGTCCGTTTTCGTCATTTGTTATCGAATCGACTTATAGCCAGATCGTCACATTGGCCGCTCTTCTCTCTGAAACGGTTGTACTTATCGTCTGCAAAGCTATGTCGCGTGCTGCGGTATGCAGGGACGCTAAAATCACCATAGTAGAACACGGATGAAGCTTCTAAGTTGATGCAATAGCCAGTAAGAAGTAGTACAATTCATGTTTTAGGTATCGATTATTGACTTTTTAGCTGGGTTTGGTGCCTTGGACTTGAGCTAGGACCTTAAGATTCTGCATGAGAGGAGGACTAGCAGCCGATTTGCGCGGGAGAATGTGAAAAGTGTTCATATGTAGTACAAACCTGAGAAATCCGTCCGTTTTCGTCATTTGTTATCGAATCGACTTAAAGCCAGATGGACACATTGGCCGCTCTTCTCTCTTAAACGGTTGTACTTATCGTCTGCAGAGCTATGTCGCGTGCTGCGGTATGTGGAGACACTAAAATCACCGTAGTAGAACACAGATGAAGCTTCTAAGTTGATGTAATAGCCAGTAAGAAATAGTACAATTCAAGTTTTGGGTATCGATTATTGACTTTTAAGCTGGCTTTGGTGCCTTGGACGGGAGCTAGGACCTTGAGATTCGGCATGAAAGGAAGACTAGCAGCCGATTTGCACGGGAGAATGTGAAAAGTGTTCATATGTAGTAAAAACCTGAGAAATCCGTCCGTTTTCTTCATTTGTTATCGAATCAACTTAAAGCCAGATCGTCACATTGGCCGCTCTTCTCTCTGAAACGGTTGTACTTATCGTCTGCAAAGCTATGACGCGTACTGCGATATTCGGAGACACTAAAAACACCATAGTAGAACACAGATGAAGCTTTTAAGATGATGTAATAGCCAGTAAGAAGTAGTCCAATTCAAGTTTTAGGTATCGATTATTGACTTTTTAGCTGGCTTTGGTGCCTTGGACATGAGCTAGGACCTTAAGATTCTGCATAAAAGAAGGACTAGCAGCCGAGTTGCACGGGAGAATGTGAAAAGTGTTCATATGTAGTAAAAACCTGAGAAATCGGTCCGTTTTCGTCATTTGTTATCGAATCTACTTAAAGCCAGATCGTAACATTGGCCGCTCTTCTCTCTAAAACGGTTGTACTTATCGTCTGCAAAGCTATGTCACGTGCTGCGGTATGCGGAGACACTAAAATCACCATAGTAGAACACAGATGAAGCATCTGAGTTGATGTAATAGCCAGTAAGAAGTAGTCCAATTCAAGTTTTAGGTATCGATTTTTGACTTTTTATCTGGCTTTGGTGACTTGGACATGAGCTAGGACCTTAAGATTCTGCATGAAAGGAGGACTAGCAGCCGAGTTGCACGGGAGAATGTGAAAAGTGTTCATATGTAGTAAAAACCTGAGACATCCGTCCGTTTTCGTCATTTGTTATCGAATCGACTTAAAGCCAGATCGTCACATTGGCCGCTCTTCTCTCTAAAACGGTTGTACTTATCGTCTGCAAAGCTATGTCGCGTGCTGCGGTATGCCGAGACACTAAAATCACAATAGTAGAACACAGATGAAGCTTTTAAGTTGATGTAATAGCCAGTAAGAAGTAGTAGAATTCAAGTTTTAGGTATCGATTATTGAATTTTAGCTGGCTTCGGTGCCTTGGACATGAGCTAGGACCTTAAGATTCTGCATGAGAGGAGGACTAGCAGCCGATTTGCGCGGGAGAATGTGAAAAGTGTTCATATGTAGTACAAACCTGAGAAATCCGTCCGTTTTCGTCATTTGTTATCGAATCGACTTAAAGCCAGATGGACACATTGGCCGCTCTTCTCTCTTAAACGGTTGTACTTATCGTCTGCAGAGCTATGTCGCGTGCTGCGGTATGTGGAGACACTAAAATCACCGTAGTAGAACACAGATGAAGCTTCTAAGTTGATGTAATAGCCAGTAAGAAATAGTACAATTCAAGTTTTGGGTATCGATTATTGACTTTTAAGCTGGCTTTGGTGCCTTGGACGGGAGCTAGGACCTTGAGATTCGGCATGAAAGGAAGACTAGCAGCCGATTTGCACGGGAGAATGTGAAAAGTGTTCATATGTAGTAAAAACCTGAGAAATCCGTCCGTTTTCTTCATTTGTTATCGAATCAACTTAAAGCCAGATCGTCACATTGGCCGCTCTTCTCTCTGAAACGGTTGTACTTATCGTCTGCAAAGCTATGACGCGTACTGCGATATTCGGAGACACTAAAAACACCATAGTAGAACACAGATGAAGCTTTTAAGATGATGTAATAGCCAGTAAGAAGTAGTCCAATTCAAGTTTTAGGTATCGATTATTGACTTTTTAGCTGGCTTTGGTGCCTTGGACATGAGCTAGGACCTTAAGATTCTGCATAAAAGAAGGACTAGCAGCCGAGTTGCACGGGAGAATGTGAAAAGTGTTCATATGTAGTAAAAACCTGAGAAATCGGTCCGTTTTCGTCATTTGTTATCGAATCTACTTAAAGCCAGATCGTAACATTGGCCGCTCTTCTCTCTAAAACGGTTGTACTTATCGTCTGCAAAGCTATGTCACGTGCTGCGGTATGCGGAGACACTAAAATCACCATAGTAGAACACAGATGAAGCATCTGAGTTGATGTAATAGCCAGTAAGAAGTAGTCCAATTCAAGTTTTAGGTATCGATTTTTGACTTTTTATCTGGCTTTGGTGACTTGGACATGAGCTAGGACCTTAAGATTCTGCATGAAAGGAGGACTAGCAGCCGAGTTGCACGGGAGAATGTGAAAAGTGTTCATATGTAGTAAAAACCTGAGACATCCGTCCGTTTTCGTCATTTGTTATCGAATCGACTTAAAGCCAGATCGTCACATTGGCCGCTCTTCTCTCTAAAACGGTTGTACTTATCGTCTGCAAAGCTATGTCGCGTGCTGCGGTATGCCGAGACACTAAAATCACAATAGTAGAACACAGATGAAGCTTTTAAGTTGATGTAATAGCCAGTAAGAAGTAGTAGAATTCAAGTTTTAGGTATCGATTATTGAATTTTAGCTGGCTTCGGTGCCTTGGACATGAGCTAGGACCTTAAGATTCTGCATGAAATTAGGACTAGCGGCCGAGTTGCACGGGAGAATGTGAAAGGTGTTCATATGTAGTAAAAACCTGAGAAATCGGTCCGTTTTCGTCATTTGTTATCGAATCGACTTATAGCCAGATCGTCACATTGGCCGCTCTTCTCTCTGAAACGGTTGTACTTATCGTCTGCAAAGCTATGTCGCGTGCTGCGGTATGCAGGGACGCTAAAATCACCATAGTAGAACACGGATGAAGCTTCTAAGTTGATGCAATAGCCAGTAAGAAGTAGTACAATTCATGTTTTAGGTATCGATTATTGACTTTTTAGCTGGGTTTGGTGCCTTGGACTTGAGCTAGGACCTTAAGATTCTGCATGAGAGGAGGACTAGCAGCCGAGTTGCGCGGGAGAATGTGAAAAGTGTTCATATGTAGTACAAACCTGAGAAATCCGTCCGTTTTCGTCATTTGTTATCGAATCGACTTAAAGCCAGATGGACACATTGGCCGCTCTTCTCTCTTAAACGGTTGTACTTATCGTCTGCAGAGCTATGTCGCGTGCTGCGGTATGTGGAGACACTAAAATCACCGTAGTAGAACACAGATGAAGCTTCTAAGTTGATGTAATAGCCAGTAAGAAATAGTACAATTCAAGTTTTGCGTATCGATTATTGACTTTTTAGCTGGCTTTGGTGCCTTGGACGTGAGCTAGGACCTTGAGATTCGGCATGAAAGGAAGACTAGCAGCCGAGTTGCACGGGAGAATGTGAAAAGTGTTCATATGTAGTAAAAACCTGAGAAATCCGTCCGTTTTCTTCATTTGTTATCGAATCGACTTAAAGCCAGATCGTCACATTGGCCGCTCTTCTCTCTGAAACGGTTGTACTTATCGTCTGCAAAGCTATGACGCGTACTGCGATATTCGGAGACACTAAAAACACCATAGTAGAACACAGATGAAGCTTTTAAGATGATGTAATAGCCAGTAAGAAGTAGTACAATTCAATTTTTAGGTATCGGTTATTGACTTTTTAGCTGGCTTTGGTGCCTTGGACATGCGCCAGGACCTTAAGATTCTGCATGAAAGGAGGACTAGCACCGAGTTGCACGGGAGAATGTGAAAAGTGTTCATATGTAGTAAAAACCTGAGAAATCCGTCCGTTTTCGTCATTTGTTATCGAATCGACTTAAAGGCAGATCGTCACATTGGCCACTCTTCTCTCAGAAACGTTTGTACTTATTGTCTGCAAAGTTATGTCGCGTGCTGCGGTATGTGGAGACACGAAAATCATCAGAGTAGAACACAGATAAAGCTTCTAATTTGATGTAATAGCCAGTAAGAAGTAGTACAATTCAAATTTAGGTATCGATTATTGACTTTTTAGAGGGGCTTTGGTGCCTTGGACATGAGCTAGGACCTTAAGATTCTGCATGAAAGAAGGACTAGCAGCCGAGTTGCACGGGAGAATGTAAAAAAGTGTTCAAATGTAGTAAAAACCTAAGAAATCCGTCCGTTTTCGTCATTTGTTATCGAATCGACTTAAAGCCAGATCGTCACATTTGCCGTTCTTCTCTCTGAATCCGTTGTACTTATCGCCTGCAAAGCTATGTCGCGTGCTACGGTATGCGGAAACACTAAAAGCACCATAGTAGAACACAGATGAAACTTCTAAGATGATGTAATAGCCAGTAAGAAATAGTACAATTCAAGTTTTAGGTATAGTTATTGACTTTTTAGCTGGCTTTGGTGCCTTGGACATGAGCTATGACCTTAAGATTCTGCATGAAAGGAGGACTAGCAGCCGAGTTGCACGGGAGAATGTGAAAAGTGTTCATATCTAGTAAAAACCTGAGAAATCCGTCCGTTTTCGTCATTTGTTATCGAATCGACTTAAAGCCAGATCGTCACATTTGCCGCTCTTCTCTCTGAAACCGTTGTACTTATCGTCTGCAAAGCTATGTCGCGTGCTGCGATATGCGGAGACACTAAATGCACCATAGTAGAACACAGATGAAGCTTCTAAGTTGATGTAATAGCCAGTAAGAAGTAGTACAATTCAAGTTTTAGATATTGATTATTGACTCTTTAGCTGGCTTTGGGGCCTTGGACATGATCTAGGACATTAGGATTCTGCATGAAAGAAGGACTAGCAGCCAAGTTGCACGGGAGAATGTGAAAAGTGTTCATATGTAGTAAAAACCTCAGAAATCCGTCCGTTTTCGTCATTTGTTATCCAATCGACTTAAAGCCAGATGGTCACATTGGCCGCTCTTCTCTCTGAAACGGTTATACTTATCGTCTGCGAAACTATGTCGCGTGCTGCGGTAATGCGGAGAAACTAAAAGCACCGTAGTAGAACACAGATGAAGGTTCTAAGTTGATGTAATAGCCAGTAAGAAGTAGTCCAATTCAAGTTTTAGGTATCGATTATTGAGTTTTAGCTGGCTTCGGTGCCTTGGACATGAGCTAGGACCTTAAGATTCTGCATGAGAGGAGGACCAGCAGCCGAGTTGCACGGGAGAATGTGCAAAGTGTTCATATGTAGTAAAAACCTGAGAAATCCGTCCGTTTTCGTCATTTGTTATCGAATCGACTTAAAGCCAGATGGACACATTGGCCGCTCTTCTCTCTTAAACGGTTGTACTTATCGTCTGCAGAGCTATGTCGCGTGCTGCGGTATGTGGAGTCACTAAAATCACCATAGTAGAACACAGATGTAGCTTCTAAGTTGATGTAATACCCAGTAAGAAATAGTACAATTCAAGTTTTAGGTATCGATTATTGACTTTTTAGCTGGCTTTGGTGCCTTGGACATGAGCTAGGACCTTGAGATTCGGCATGAAAGCAGGACTAGCAGCCGAGTTGCACGGGAGAATGTGAAAAGTGTTCATATGTAGTAAAAACCTGAGAAATCCGTCCGTTTTCGTCATTTGTTATCGAATCGACTTAAAGCCAGATCGTCACATTGGCCGCTCTTCTCTCTGAAACGGTTGTACTTATCGTCTGCAAAGCTATGACGCGTACTGCGATATTCGGAGACACTAAAAACACCATAGTAGAACACAGATGAAGCTTTTAAGATGATGTAATAGCCAGTAAGAAGTAGTACAATTCAATTTTTAGGTATCGGTTATTGACTTTTTAGCTGGCTTTGGTGCCTTGGACATGAGCCAGGACCTTAAGATTCTGCATGAAAGGAGGACTAGCAGCCGAGTTGCACGGGAGAATGTGAAACGTGTTCATATGTAGTAAAAACCTGAGAAATCCGTCCGTTTTCGTCATTTGTTATCGAATCGACTTAAAGCCAGATCGTCACATTGGCCACTCTTCTCTCAGAAACGGTTGTACTTATTGTCTGCAATGTTATGTCGCGTGCTGCGGTATGCGGAGACACGAAAATCATCAGAGTAGAACACAGATAAAGCTTCTAAGTTGATGTAATAGGCAGTAAGAAGTAGTACAATTCAAGTTTTAGGTATCGATTATTGACTTTTTAGCGGGCTTTGGTGCCTTGGACATGAGCTAGGACCTTAAGATTCAGCATGAAAGTAGGACTAGCAGCTGAGTTGCACGGGAGAATGTGAAAAGTGTTCAAATGTAGTAAAAACCTGAGAAATCCGTCCGTTTTCGTCATTAGTTATCGAATCGACTTAAAGCCAAATCGGCACATTGGCCGCTCTGCTCTCTGAAACGTTTGTACTTATCGTCTGCAAAGCTATGTCGCGTACTGCGGTATTCGGAGACACTAAACGCACCATAGTAGAACACAGATGAAGCTTCTAAGATGATATAATAGCCAGTAAGAAATAGTACAATTCAAGTTTTAGGTATAGTTATTGACTTTTTAGCTGGCTTTGGTGCCTTGGACATGAGCTATGACCTTAAGATTCTGCATGAAAGGAGGACTAGCACTCGAGTTGCACAGGAGAATGTGAAAAGTGTTCATATGTAGTAAAAACCTCAGAAATCCGTCCGTTTTCGTCATTTGTTATCGAATCGACTTAAAGCCAGATCGTCACATATGCCATTCTACTCTCTGAATCCGTTGTACTTATCGTCTGCAAAGCTATGTCGCGTGCTGCGGTATGCGGAGACACTAAAAGCACCATAGTAGAACACAGATGAAACTTCTAAGTTGATGTAATAGCCAGTAAGAAGTAGTAGAATTCAAGTTTTAGGTATCGATTATTGACTTTTTAGGTGGCATTGGAGCCTTGGACATGAGCTAGGACCGTAAGATTCTGCATGAAAGGAGGACTAGCAGCCGAGTTGCACGGGACAATGTGAAAAGTGTTCATATGTAGTAAAAACCTGAGATATCCGTCCGTTTTCGTCATTTGTTATCGAATCGACTTAAAGCCAGATGGTCACATTGGCCGCTCTTCTCTCTGAAACGGTTGTGCTTATCGTCTGCAAAGCTATGTCGCGTGCTGCGGTATGTGGAGACACTAAAATCACCATAGTAGAACACAGATGAAGCTTCTAAGTTGATGTAATAGCCAGTACGAAGTAGTACAATTCAAGTTCTAGGTATCGATTATTGACTTTTTAGCTGGCTTTGGTGCCTTGGACATGAGCAAAGACCTTGAGATTCTGCATGAAAGGAGGACTAGCAGCCGAGTTGCACGGGACAATGTGAAAAGAGTTCATATGTAGTAAAAACCTGAGAAATCCGTCCGTTTTCGTCATTTGTTATCGAATCGACTTAAAGCCAGATCATCACATTGGCCGCTCTTATCTCTGAAACGGTTGTACTTATCGTCTGCAAAGCTATGTCGCGTACTGCGGTATTCGGAGACACTAAAAACACCATAGTAGAACACAGATGAAGCTTCTAAGATGATATAATAGCCAGTAAGAAGTAGTACAATCCAAGTTTTAGGTATCGGTTATTGAATTTTTAGCTTTCTTTGGTGCCTTGAACATGAGCTAGGACCTTAAGATTCTGTATGAAAGGAGGACTAGCAGCCCAGTTGTACGGGAGAATGTGAAAACTGTTCATATGTAGTAAAAACCAACCTGAGAAACCTGTCCGTTTTCGTCATTTGTTATCGAATCGACTTAAAGCCAGATCGTCACATTGGCCGCACTTCTCTCTGAAACGGTTGTACTTATCGTCTGCAAAGCTATGTCGCGTGCTGCGGTATGCGGAGGCACTAAAAGCACCATAGCAGAACACATATGAAGCTTCTAAGATGATGTAATAGCCAGTAAGAAGTTGTACAATTCAAGTTTTAGGTACTGATTATTGACTTTTTAGCTGGCTTTGGTGCCTTGGACATGAGCTAGGACCTTAAGATTCTTCATGAAAGGAGGAGTAGCAGCCGAGTTGCACGGGAGAATGTGAAAAGTGTTCATATGTAGTAAAAACCTGAGAAATCCGTCCGTTTTCGTCATTTGTTATCGAATCGACTTAAAGCCAGATCGTCACATTGGCCGCTCTTCTCTCTCTGGAACGGTTGTACTTATCGTCTGCAAAGCTAGGTCGCGTGCTGCGGTATGCGGAGACACTAAAAGCACCATAGTAGAACACAGATGAAGCTTCTAAGTTGATGTAATAGCCAGTAAGAAGTAATCCAATTCAAGTTTTAGGTATCGATTATTGACTTTTTAGCTGGCTTTGGTGCCTTGGACATGAGCTAGGACCTTAAGATTCTGCATAAAAGGAGGACTAGCTGCCCAGTTGCACGGGAGAATGTGAAAAGTGTTCATATGTAGTAAAAACCTGAGACATCCGTCCGTTTTCGTCATT
This sequence comes from Schistocerca gregaria, assembly GCF_023897955.1. NCBI lineage: Eukaryota > Metazoa > Arthropoda > Insecta > Orthoptera > Acrididae > Schistocerca > Schistocerca gregaria. Next base: position 4,195,923 of record NW_026061736.1, on the reverse strand, counting down.
TGTTATCGAATAGACTTAAAGCCAGATTGTCACATTGGCCGCTTTTCTCTCTTAAACGGTTGTACTTATCGTCTGCAGAGCTATGTCGCGTGCTGCGGTATGTGGAGACACTAAAATCGCCATAGTAGAACACAGATGAAGCTTCTAAGTTGATGTAATAGCCACTAAGAAATAGTACAATTCAAGTTTTAGGTATCGATTATTGACTTTTTAGCTGGCTTTGGTGCCTTGGACATGAGCTATGACCTTAAGATTCTGCATGAAAGGAGGACTAGCAGCCGAGTTGCACGGGAGTATGTGAAAAGTGTTTATATGTAGTAAAAACCTGAGAAATCCGTCCGTTTTCGTCATTTGTTATCGAATCGACTTAAAGCCAGATCGTCACATTGGCCGCTCTTCTCTCTGAAACGGTTGTACTTATCGTCTGCAAAACTATGTCGCGTGCTGCGGTATGCGGAGACACGAAAATCATCATAGTAGAACACAGATGAAGCTTCTAAGTTGATGTAATAACCAGTAAGAACTAGTACAATTCAAGTTTTAGGTATCGATTATTGACTTTTTAGCTGGCTTTGGTGCCTTGGACATGAGCTAGGATCTTAAGATTCTGCATGAAAGGAGGACTAGCTGCCTAATTGCACGGGAGAATGTGAAAAGTGTTAATATAGAGTAAAAACCTGAGAAATCCGTTTGTTTTCGTCATATGTTATCGAATCGACTTAAAGCCAGATGGTCACATTGGCCGCTCTTCTCTCTGAAACGGTTGTACTTACCGTCTGCAGAGCTATGTCGCGTGCTGCGGTATGCGGGGACACTAAAATCACCATACTAGAACACAGATGAAGCTTCTAAGTTGATGTAATAGCCAGTAAGAAGTAGTACAATTCAAGTTTTAGCTACTGATTATTGACTTTTTAGCTGGCTTTGGAGCCTTGGACACGAGCTAGGACCTTAAGATTCTGCATGAAAGGAGGACTAGCAGCCGAGTTGCACAGGAGAATGTGAAAAGTGTTCATATGTAGTAAAAACATGAGAAATCCGTCCGTTTTCGTCATTTGTTATCGAATCGACTTAAAGCCAAATCGTCACATTGGCCGCTCTTCTCTCTGAAACGGTTGTACTTATCGTCTGCAAAGTTATGTCGCGTGCTGCGGTATGCGGGGACACTAAAATCACCATAGTAGAACACAGATGAAGCTTCTAAGTTAATGTAATAGCCAGTAAGAAGTAGTTCAATTCAAGTTTTAGGTATCGATTATTGACTTCTTATTTGGATTTGGTGCCTTGGACATGAGCTATTACCTTAAGATTCTGCATGAAAGGAGGACTAGCAGCCGAGTTGCACGGGAGAATGTGAAAAGTGTTCATATGTAGTAAAAACCTGAGAAATCAGTCCGTTTTCGTCATTTGTTATCGAATCGACTTAAAGCCCGATCGTCACATTGGCCGCTCTTCTCTCTGAAACGGTTGTACTTATCGTCTGCAATGCTATGTCGCGTGCTGCGGTATGCGGAGACACTAAAATCTCCATAGTAGAACACAGATGAAGCTTCTAAGTTGATGTAATAGCCAGTAAGAAGTAGTACAATTCTAGTTTTAGGTATCGATTATTGAATTTTTAGCTGGCTTTGGTGCCTTGGACATGAGCTACGACCTTAAGATTCTACATGAAAGGAGGACTAGCAGCCGAGTTGCACGGGAGAATGTGAAAAGTGTTCATATGTAGTAAAAACCTGAGAAATCCGTTCGTTTTCGTCATTTGTTATCGAATCGACTTAAAGCCAGATGGTCACATTGGCCGCTCTTCTCTCTGAAACGGTTGTACTTACCGTCTGCAGAGCTATGTCGCATGCTGCGGTATGCAGAGACACTAAAAGCACCATAGTAGAACACAGATGATACTTCCAAGTTGGTGTAATAGCCAGTAAGAAGTAGTAAAATTCAAGTTTTAGGTACTGATTATTGACTTTTTAGCTGGCTTTGGTGCCTTGGACATGAGCTAGGACCTTAAGATTCTGCATGAAAGGAGGACTAGCAGCCTAATTGCACGGGAGAATGTGAAAAGTGTTCATATAGAGTAAAAACTTGAGAAATCCGTTCGTTTTCGTCATTTGTTATCGAATCGACTTAAAGCCAAATCGTCACATTGGCCGCTCTTCTCTCTGAAACGGTTGTACTTATCGTCTGCAAAGCTATGTCGCGTACTGCGGTTTCGGAGACACTAAAAGCACCATAGTAGAACACAGATGAAGCTTCTAAGATGATGTAATAGGCAGTAAGAAATAGTACAATTCAAGTTTTAGGTATCGGTTATTGACTTTTTACCCTTGTTTGGTGACTTGGACATGAGCTAGCACCTTAAGATTCTGCATGAAAGGAGGACTAGCAGCCGAGTTGCACGGGAGAATGTGTAAAGTGTTCATATGTAGTAAAAACCTGAGAAATCCGTTCGTTTTCGTCATTTGTTATCGAATCGACTTAAAGCCAGATGGTCACATTGGCCGCTCTTCTCTCTGAAACGGTTGTACTTACCGTCTGCAGAGCTATGTCGCGTGCTGCGGTATGCAGAGACACTAAAAGCACCATTGTAGAACACAGATGATACTTCCAAGTTGATGTAATAGCCAGTAAGAAGTAGTAAAATTCAATTTTTATGTACTGATTATTGACTTTTTAGCTGGCTTTGGTGCCTTGGACATGAGCTAGTACCTTAAGATTCTGCATGAAAGGAGGACTAGCAGCCGAGTTGCACGGGAGAATGTGAAAAGTGTTCATATGTAGTAAAAACGTGAGAAATCCGTACGTTTTTGTCATTTGTTATCGAATCGAATTAAAGCCCAATCGTCACATTGGCCGCTCTTCTCTCTGAAACGGTTGTACTTATCGTCTGCAATGCTATGTCGCGTGCTGCGGTATGCGGAGACACTAAAATCTCCATAGTAGAACACAGATGAAGCTTCTAAGTTGATGTAATAGCCAGTAAGAAGTAGTACAATTCAAGTTTTATGTATCGATTATTGACTTATTAGTTGGCTTTGGTACCTTGGACATGAGCTATTACCTTAAGATTCTGCATGAAAGGAGGACTAGCAGCCAAGTTGCACGGGATAATGTGAAAAGTGTTCATATGTAGTAAAAACCTGAGAAATCCGTCCGTTTTCGTCATTTGTTATCGAATCGAATTAAAGCCCGATCGTCACATTGGCCGCTCTTCTCTCTGAAACGGTTGTACTTATCGTCTGCAATGCTATTTCGCGTGCTGCGGTATGCGGAGACACTAAAATCTCCATAGTAGAACACAGATGAAGCTTCTAAGTTGATGTAATAGCCAGTAAGAAGTAGTACAATTCAAGTTTTAGGTATCGATTATTGACTTCTTAGTTGGCTTTGGTGCCTTGGACATGAGCTATTACCTTAAGATTCTGCATGAAAGGAGGACTAGCAGCCGAGTTGCACCGGAGAATGTGAAAAGTGTTCATATGTAGTAAAAACCTGAGAAATCCGTCCGTTTTCGTCATTTGTTATCGAATCGACTTAAAGCCCAATCGTCACATTGGCCGCTCTTCTCTCTGAGACGGTTGTACTTATCATCTGCAGAGCTACGTCGCGTGCTGCGGTATGCAGAGACACTAAAAGCACCATAGTAGAACACAGATGACACTTCCAAGTTGATGTAATAGCCAGTAAGAAGTAGTACAATTCAAGTTTTAGGAACCGGTTATTGACTTTTTACCCTTGTTTGGTGCCTTGGACATGAGCTAGGAACTTAAGATTTTACATGCAGGAGGACTAGCAGCCGAGTTGCACGGGAGAATGTGTAAAGTGTTCATATGTAGTAAAAACCTGAGAAATCCGTTCGTTTTCGTCATTTGTTATCGAATCGACTTAGAGCCAGATCGTCCCATTGGCCGCTATTCTCTCTGAAACGGTTGTACTTATCGTCTGTTAAGCTATGTCGCGTGCTGCGGTATGCGGGGACACTAAAATCACCATAGTAGAACACATATGAAGCTTCTAAGTTGATGTAATAGCCAGTAAGAAGTAGTACAATTCAAGTTTTAGTTACTGATTATTGACTTTTTAGCTGGCTTTGGTGCCTTGGACATGAAGGTAGGACCTTAAGATTCTGCATGAAAGGAGGAGTAGCAGCCGAGTTGCCCAGGAGAATGTGAAAAGTGTTCAAATGTAGTAAAAACCTGAGAAATCCGTCCGTTTTCGTCATTTGTTATCGAATGGACTTAAAGCCAGATCGTCACATTGGCCGCTCTTCTCTCCGAAACGGTTGTACTTATCGTCTGCAAAGCTATGTCGCGTGCTGCGGCATGCGGGGACACTAAAATCACCATAGTGGAACACAGATGAAGCTTCCAAGTTGACGTAATAGCCAGTAAGAAGTAGTACAATTCCAGTTTTAGGTTTCGATTATTGACTTTTTAGCTGGCTTTGATGCCTTGGACATGAGCTAGGACCTTATGATTCTGCATGAAAGGAGGACTAGCAGCCGAGTTGCACGGGAGAATTTGAAAAGTGTTCATATGTAGTAAAAACCTGAGAAATCCGTCCGTTTTCGTCATTTGTTATCGAATCGACTTAAAGCCAGATCGTCACATTGGCCGCTCTTCTCTCTGAAACGGTTGTACTTATCGTCTGCAGAGCTATGTCGCGTGCTGCGGTATGCAGAGACACTAAAAGCACCATAGTAGAACACAGATGACCCTTCCAAGTTGATGTAATAGCCAGTAAGAAGTAGTACAATTCAAGTTTTAGTTACTGATTATTGACTTTTTAGCTGGCTTTGGTGCCTTGGACATGAGCTGGGACCTTAAGATTTTGCATGAAAGGAGGACTAGCAGCCGAGTTGCCCAGGAGAATTGAAAAGTGTTCATATGTAGTAAAAACCTGAGAAATCCGTCCGTTTTCGTCATTTGTTATCGAATCGACTTAAAGCCAGATCGTCATATTGGCCGCTCTTCTCTCCGAAACGGTTGTACTTATCGTCTGCAAAGCTATGTCGCATGCTGCGGTATGCGGAGACACTAAAAGCACCATAGTAGAACACCGATGAAGCTTCTAACTTGATGTAATAGCCAGTAAGAAGTAGTAGAATTCAAGTTTTTGGTATCGATTATTGACTTTTTTGTTGGCTTTGGTACCTTGGACATGAGCTAGGACCTTAAGATTCTGCATGAAAGGAGGACTAGCAGCCGAGTCGCACAGGAGAATGTGAAATGTGTTCATATGTAGTAAAAACCTGAGAAATCCGTCCGTTTTCGTCATTTGTTATCGAATCGACTTAAAGCCAAATCGTCACATTGGCCGCTCTTCTCTCTGAAACGGTTGTACTTATCGTCTGTTAAGCTATGTCGCGTGCTGCGGTATGCGGGGACACTACAATCACCATAGTAGAACACATATGAAGCTTCTAAGTTGATGTAATAGCCAGTAAGAAGTAGTACAATTCAAGTTTTAGGTATCGATTATTGACTTCTTAGTTGGCTTTGGTGCCTTGGACATGAGCTATTACCTTAAGATTCTGCATGAAAGGAGGACTAGCAGCCGAGTTGCATGGGAGAATGTGAAAAGTGTTCATATGTAGTAAAAACCTGAGAAATCCGTCCGTTTTCGTCATTTGTTATCGAATCGACTTAAAGCCCGATCGTCACATTGGCCGCTCTTCTCTCTGAAACGGTTGTACTTATCGTCTGCAATGCTATGTCGCGTGCTGCGGTATGCGGAGACACTAAAATCTCCATAGTAGAACACAGATGAAGCTTCTAAGTTGATGTAATAGCCAGTAAGATGTAGTACAATTCAAGTTTTAGGTATCGATTATTGATTTTTTATGTGGCTTTGGTGCCTTGGACATGAGCTAGGGCCTTAAGATTCTGCATGAAAGGAGGACTAGCACCCGAGTTGCACGGGAGAATGTGAAAAGTGTTCAAATAGAGTAAAAACCTGAGAAATCCGTCCGTTTTCGTCATTTTTATCGAATCGACTTAAAGCCAAATCGTCACATTGGCCGCTCTTCTCTCTGAAACGGTTGTACTTATCGTCTGCAGAGCTACGTCGCGTGCTGCGGTATGCAGAGACACTTAACGCACCATAGTAGAACACAGATGACACTTCCAAGTTGATGTAATAGCCAGTAAGAAGTAGTAAAATTCAATTTTTATGTACTGATTATTGACTTTTTAGCTGGCTTTGGTGCCTTGGACATGAGCTAGGACCTTAAGATTCTGCATGAAAGGAGGACTAGCAGCCGAGTTGCACGGGAGAATGTGAAAAGTGTTCATATGTAGTAAAAACGTGAGAAATCCGTACGTTTTTGTCATTTGTTATCGAATCGAATTAAAGCCCAATCGTCACATTGGCCGCTCTTCTCTCTGAAACGGTTGTACTTATCGTCTGCAATGCTATGTCGCGTGCTGCGGTATGCGGAGACACTAAAATCTCCATAGTAGAACACAGATGAAGCTTCTAAGTTGATGTAATAGCCAGTAAGAAGTAGTACAATTCAAGTTTTATGTATCGATTATTGACTTCTTAGTTGGCTTTGGTGCCTTGGACATGAGCTATTACCTTAAGATTCTGCATGAAAGGAGGACTAGCAGCCAAGTTGCACGGGATAATGTGAAAAGTGTTCATATGTAGTAAAAACCTGAGAAATCCGTCCGTTTTCGTCATTTGTTATCGAATCGAATTAAAGCCCGATCGTCACATTGGCCGCTCTTCTCTCTGAAACGGTTGTACTTATCGTCTGCAATGCTATTTCGCGTGCTGCGGTATGCGGAGACACTAAAATCTCCATAGTAGAACACAGATGAAGCTTCTAAGTTGATGTAATAGCCAGTAAGAAGTAGTACAATTCAAGTTTTAGGTATCGATTATTGATTTCTTAGTTGGCTTTGGTGCCTTGGACATGAGCTATTACCTTCAGATTCTGCATGAAAGGAGGACTAGCAGCCGAGTTGCACCGGAGAATGTGAAAAGTGTTCATATGTAGTAAAAACCTGAGAAATCCGTCCGTTTTCGTCATTTGTTATCGAATCGACTTAAAGCCCAATCTTCACATTGGCCGCTCTTCTCTCTGAGACGGTTGTACTTATCATCTGCAGAGCTACGTCGCGTGCTGCGGTATGCAGAGACACTAAAAGCACCATAGTAGAACACAGATGACACTTCCAAGTTGATGTAATAGCCAGTAAGAAGTAGTACAATTCAAGTTTTAGGAACCGGTTATTGACTTTTTACCCTTGTTTGGTGCCTTGGACATGAGCTAGGAAATTAAGATTTTACATGCAGGAGGACTAGCAGCCGAGTTGCACGGGAGAATGTGTAAAGTGTTCATATGTAGTAAAAACCTGAGAAATCCGTTCGTTTTCGTCTTTTGTTATCGAATCGACTTAGAGCCAGATCGTCCCATTGGCCGCTATTCTCTCTGAAACGGTTGTACTTATCGTCTGTTAAGCTATGTCGCGTGCTGCGGTATGCGGGGACACTAAAATCACCATAGTAGAACACATATGAAGCTTCTAAGTTGATGTAATAGCCAGTAAGAAGTAGTACAATTCAAGTTTTAGTTACTGATTATTGACTTTTTAGCTGGCTTTGGTGCCTTGGACATGAGCTGGGACCTTAAGATTTTGCATGAAAGGAGGACTAGCAGCCGAGTTGCCCAGGAGAATTGAAAAGTGTTCATATGTAGTAAAAACCTGAGAAATCCGTCCGTTTTCGTCATTTGTTATCGAATCGACTTAAAGCCAGATCGTCACATTGGCCGCTCTTCTCTCCGAAACGGTTGTACTTATCGTCTGCAAAGCTATGTCGCATGCTGCGGTATGCGGAGACACTAAAAGCACCATAGTAGAACACCGATGAAGCTTCTAACTTGATGTAATAGCCAGTAAGAAGTAGTAGAATTCAAGTTTTTGGTATCGATTATTGACTTTTTTGTTGGCTTTGGTACCTTGGACATGAGCTAGGACCTTAAGATTCTGCATGAAAGGAGGACTAGCAGCCGAGTTGCACGGGAGAATGTGAAAAGTGTTCTTGTGTAGTAAAAACGTGAGAAATCCGTCCGTTTTTGTCATTTGTTATCGAATCGACTTAAAGGCAGATCGTCACACTGGCAACTCTTCTCTCTGAAACGGTTGTACCTATCGTCTGCAGAGCTATGTCGCATGCTGCGGTATGCGGAGAAACTAAAAGCACCATAGTAAAACAACGATGAAGCTTCTAAGTTGATGTAATAGCCAGTAAGATGTAGTACAATTCAAGTTTTAGCTACTGATTATTGACTTTTTAGCTGGCTTTGGAGCCTTGGACATGAGCTAGGACCTTAAGATTCTGCATGAAAGGAGGACTAGCAGCCGAGTTGCACAGGAGAATGTGAAATGTGTTCATATGTAGTAAAAACCTGAGAAATCCGTCCGTTTTCGTCATTTGTTATCGAATCGACTTAAAGCCAAATCGTCACATTGGCCGCTCTTCTCTCTGAAACGGTTGTACTTATCGTCTGTTAAGCTATGTCGCGTGCTGCGGTATGCGGGGACACTACAATCACCATAGTAGAACACATATGAAGCTTCTAAGTTGATGTAATAGCCAGTAAGAAGTAGTACAATTCAAGTTTTAGGTATCGATTATTGACTTCTTAGTTGGCTTTGGTGCCTTGGACATGAGCTATTACCTTAAGATTCTGCATGAAAGGAGGACTAGCAGCCGAGTTGCATGGGAGAATGTGAAAAGTGTTCATATGTAGTAAAAACCTGAGAAATCCGTCCGTTTTCGTCATTTGTTATCGAATCGACTTAAAGCCCGATCGTCACATTGGCCGCTCTTCTCTCTGAAACGGTTGTACTTATCGTCTGCAATGCTATGTCGCGTGCTGCGGTATGAGGAGACACTAAAATCTCCATAGTAGAACACAGATGAAGCTTCTAAGTTGATGTAATAGCCAGTAAGATGTAGTACAATTCAAGTTTTAGGTATCGAATATTGATTTTTTATGTGGCTTTGGTGCCTTGGACATGAGCTAGGGCCTTAAGATTCTGCATGAAAGGAGGACTAGCAGCCGAGTTGCACGGGAGAATGTGAAAAGTGTTCAAATAGAGTAAAAACCTGAGAAATCCGTCCGTTTTCGTCATTTGTTATCGAATCGACTTAAAGCCAGATCGTCACATTGGCCGCTCTTCTCTCTGAAACGGTTGTACTTATCGTCTGCAGAGCTACGTCGCGTGCTGCGGTATGCAGAGACACTAAACGCACCATAGTAGAACACAGATGACACTTCCAAGTTGATGTAATAGCCAGTAAGAAGTAGTACAATTCAAGTTTTAGTTACTGATTATTGACTTTTTAGCTGGCTTTGGTGCCTTGGACATGAGGTAGGACCTTAAGATTCTGCATGAAAGGAGGAGTAGTAGCCGAGTTGCCCAGGAGAATGTGAAAAGTGTTCATATGTAGTAAAAACCTGAGAAATCCGTCCGTTTTCGTCATTTGTTATCGAATGGACTTAAAGCCAGATCGTCACACTGGCCGCTCTTTTCTCCGAAACGGTTGTACTTATCGCCTGCAAAGCTATGTCGCGTGCTGCGGCATGCGGGGACACTAAAATCACCATAGTGGAACACAGATGAAGCTTCCAAGTTGACGTAATAGCCAGTAAGAAGAAGTACAATTCCAGTTTTAGGTATCGATTATTGACTTTTTAGCTGGCTTTGATGCCTTGGACATGAGCTAGGACCTTATGATTCTGCATGAAAGGAGGACCAGCAGCCGAGTTGCACGGGAGAATTTGAAAAGTGTTCATATGTAGTAAAAACCTGAGAAATCCGTCCGTTTTCGTCATTTGTTATCGAATCGACTTAAAGCCAGATTGTCTTATTGGCCGCTCTTCTCTCTGAAACGGTTGTACTTATCGTCTGCAATGCTATGTCGCGTGCTGCGCTATGCGGAGACACTAAAAGCACCATAGTAGAACACAGATGAAGCTTCTAAGTTGATGTAATAGCCAGTAAGAAGTAGTACAATTCAAGTTTTAGGTATCGATTGTTGAGTTTTTAGCTGGCTTTGGTGCCTTGGACATGAGCTATTACCTTAAGATTCTGCATGAAAGGAGGACTAGCAGCCGAGTTGCACGGGAGAATGTGAAAAGTGTTCATATGTAGTAAAAACCTGAGAAATCCGTTCGTTTTCGTCATTTGTTATCGAATCGACTTAAAGCCAGATCGTCACATTGGCCGCCCTCCTCTCTGAAACGGTTGTACTTATCGTCTGCAAAGCTATGTCGCGTGCTGCGGTATGCGGAGACACTAAAAGCACCATAGTGGAACACAGATGAAGCTTCTAAGTTGATGTAATAGCCAGTAAGAAGTAGTACAATTCAAGTTTTAAGTATCGATTATTGACTTTTTAGCTGGCTTTGGTGTCTTGGACATGAGCTAGGTCCTTAAGAATCTGCATGAAAGGAGGACTAGCAGCCGCGTTGCACGGGAGAATGTGAAAAGTGTTCAAATGTAGTAAAAACCAAGCTGAGAAATCCGTCCGTTTTCGTCATTTGTTATCGAATCGACTTAAAGCCAGATCGTCACATTGGCCGCTCTTCTCTCTGAAACGGTTGTACTTTTCGTCTGTAAAGCTATGTCGCGAGCTGCGGTATGCGGAGACACTAAAAGCACCATAGTAGAACACATATGAAGCTTCTAAGATGATTTAATAGCCAGTATGAAGTAGTACAATTCAAGTTTTAGGTACCGATTATTTACTTTTTAGCTGGCTTTGGTGCCTTGGAGATGAGCTAGGGCCTTAAGATTCTGCATTAAAGGAGGACTAGCAGCCGAGTTGCACGGGAGAATGTGAAAAGTGTTCATATGTAGTAAAAACCTGACAAATCGGTCCGTTTTTGTCATTTGTTATCGAATCGACTTAAAGCCAGATCGTCACATTGGCCGCTCTTCTCTCTGAAACGCTTGTACTTATCGTCTGCAAAGCTATGTCGCGTGCTGCGGTATGCGGAGGCACTAAAAGCACCATAGTAGAACACAGATGAAGCTCCTAAGTTGATGTAATAGCCAGTAAGAAGTAGTACAATTCAAGTTTTAGGTATTGATTATTGACTTTTTAGCTGGCTTTGGTACCTTGGACATGAGCTAGGACCTTAATATTCTGCATGAAAGGAGGACTAGCAGCCAAGTTGCACGGGAGAATTTGAAAAGTGTTCATATGTAGTAAAAACCTGAGAAATCCGTCCGTTTTCGTCATTTGTTATCGAATCGACTTAAAGCCAGATTGTCACATTGGCCGCTCTTCTCTCAGAAACGGTTGTACTTATCGTCTGCAATGCTATGTCGCGTGCTGCGCTATGCGGAGACACTAAAAGCACCATAGTGCAACACAGATGAAGATTCTAAGTTGATGTAATAGCCAGTAAGAAGTAGTACAATTCAAGTTTTAGGTATCGATTATTGACTGTTTAGCTGGCTTTGACGCCATGGACATCAGCTAGGACCTTAAGATTCTGCATGAAAGGAGGACTAGCATCCGAGTTGCACGGGAGAATTTGAAAAGTGTTCATATGTAGTAAAAACCTGGGAAATCCGTCCGTTTACGTCATTTGTTATAGAATCGTCTTAAAGCCTGATTGTCACATTGGCCGCTCTTCTCTCTGAAACGGTTGTACTTATCGTCTGCAAAGCTGTGTCGCGTGCTACGGTATGCGGAGAAACTAAAAGCGCCATAGTAGAACACAGATGAAGCTTCTAAGTTGATGTAATAGCCAGTAAGAAGTAGTACAATTCACGTTTTAGGTATCGATTATTGACTTTTTAGCTGGCTTTGGTGCCTTGGACATGAGCTAGGACCTTAAGATTCTGCATGAAAGGAGGACTAGCAGCCGAGTTGCACGGGAGAATTTGAAAAGTGTTCATATGTAGTAAAAACCTGAGAAATCCGTCCGTTTTTGTCATTTGTTATCGAATCGACTTAAAGCCAGATCGTCATATTGGCCGCTCTTCTCTCTGAAACGGTTGTACTTATCGTCTGCAAAGCTATGTCGCGAGCTGCGGTATGCGGAGACACTAAAAGCACCATAGTAGAACACATATGAAGCTTCTAAGATGATTTAATAGCCAGTAAGAAGTAGTACAATTCAAGTTTTAGGTACCGATTATTTACTTTTTAGCTGGCTTTGGTGCCTTGGAGATGAGCTAGGGCCTTAAGATTCTGCATTAAAGGAGGACTAGCAGCCGAGTTGCACGGGCGAATGTGAAAAGTGTTCCTATGTAGTAAAAACCTGAGAAATCCGTCCGGTTTCGTCATTTGTTATCGAATCGACTTAAAGCCAGATCGTCACTTTGGCCGCTCTTCTCTCTGAAACGGTTGTACTTATCGTCTTCAAAGCTATGTCGCGTGCTGCGGTATGCGGAGTCACTAAAAGCACCATAGTAGAACACAGATGAAGATTCTAAGTTGATGTAATAGCCAGTAAGAAGTAGTACTATTCAAGTTTTAGTTATCTATTATTGACTTTTTAGCTGGCATTGATGCCTTGGACATGAGCTAGGACCTTAATATTCTGCATGAAAGGAGGACTGGCAGCCAAGTTGCACGGGAGAATTTGAAAAGTGTTCAAATGTAGTAAAAACCTGAGAAATCCGTCCGTTTTCGTCATTTGTTATCGAATCAACTTAAAGCCAGATTGTCACATTGGCCGCTCTTCTCTCAGAAACGGTTGTACTTATCGTCTGCAATGCTATGTCGCGTGCTGCGCTATGCGGAGACACTAAAAGCACCATAGTGGAACACAGATGAAGCTTCTAAGTTGATGTAATAGCCAGTAAGAAGTAGTACAATTCAAGTTTTAGGTATCGATTATTGACTTTTTAGCTGGCTTTGACGCCATGGACATCAGCTAGGACCTTAAGATTCTGCATGAAAGGAGCACTAGCATCCGAGTTGCACGGGAGAATTTGAAAAGTGTTCATATGTAGTAAAAACCTGAGAAATCCTTCCGTTTACGTCATTTGTTATAGAATCGTCTTAAAGCCTGATTGTCACATTGGCCGCTCTTCTCTCTGAAACGGTTGTACTTATCGTCTGCAAAGCTATGTCGCGTGCTGCGGTATGCGGAGACACTAAAAGCACCATAGTGGAACACAGATGAAGCTTCTAAGTTGATGTAATAGCCAGTAAGAAGTAGTACAATTCAAGTTTTAAGTATCGATTATTGAATTTTAGCTGGCTTTGGTGCCTTGGACATGAGCTAGGACCTTAAGATTCTGCATGAAAGGAGGACTAGCAGCCGCGTTGCACGGGAGAATGTGAAAAGTGTTCAAATGTAGTAAAAACCAAGCTGAGAAATCCGTCCGTTTTCGTCATTTGTTATCGAATCGACTTAAAGCCAGATCGTCACATTGGCCGCTCTTCTCTCTGAAACGGTTGTACTTATCGTCTGCAAAGCTATGTCGCGAGCTGCGGTATGCGGAGACACTAAAAGCACCATAGTAGAACACATATGAAGCTTCTAAGATGATTTAATAGCCAGTAAGAAGTAGTACACTTCAAGTTTTAGGTACCGATTATTTACTTTTTAGCTGGCTTTGGTGCCTTGGAGATGAGCTAGGGCCTTAAGATTCTGCATTAAAGGAGGACTAGCAGCCGAGTTGCACGGGAGAATGTGAAAAGTGTTCATATGTAGTAAAAACCTGAGAAATCCGTCCGTTTTCGTCATTTGTTATCGAATCGACTTAAAGCCAGATCGTCACATTGGCCGCTCTTCTCTCTGAAACGGTTGTACTTATCGTCTGCAAAGCTATGTCGTATGCTACGGTAGGCGCAGACACTAAAAGCACCATAGTACAACACAGATGAAGCTTCTAAGTTGATGTAATAGCCAGTAAGAAGTAGTACAATTCAAGTTTTAGGTATCGATTATTGACTTTTTAGCTGGCTTTGGTGCCTTGGACATGAGCTATTACCTTAACATTCTGCATGAAAAGAGGACTAGCAGCCGAGTTGCACGGGAGAATGTGAAAAGTGTTCATATGTAGTAAAAACCTGAGAAATCCGTTCGTTTTCGTCATTAGTTATCGAATCGACTTAAAGCCAGATCGTCACATTGGCCGCTCTCCTCTCTGAAACGGTTGTACTTATCGTCTGCAAAGCTATGTCGCGTGCTGCGGTATGCGGAGACACTAAAAGCACCATAGTGGAACACAGATGAAGCTTCTAAGTTGAAGTAATAGCCAGTAAGAAGTAGTACAATTCAAGTTTTAAGTATCGATTATTGACTTTTTAGCTGGCTTTGGTGCCTTGGACATGAGCTAGGACCTTAAGATTCTGCATGAAAGGAGGACAAGCAGCCGCGTTGCACGGGAGAATGTGAAAAGTGTTCAAATGTAGTAAAAACCAAGCTGAGAAATCCGTCCGTTCTCGTCATTTGTTATCGAATCGACTTAAAGCCAGATCGTCACATTGGCCGCTCTTCTCTCTGAAACGGTTGTACTTATCGTCTGCAATGCTATGTCGCGTGCTTCGCTATGCGGAGACACTAAAAGCACCATAGTGGAACACAGATGAAGCTTCTAAGTTGATGTAATAGCCAGTAAGAAGTAGTACAATTCAAGTTTTAGGTATCGATTATTGACTTTTTAGCTGGCTTTGACGCCTTGGACATCAGCTAGGACCTTAAGATTCTGCATGAAAGGAGGACTAGCAGCCGAGTTGCACGACAGAATGTGAAAAGTGTTCATATGTAGTAAAAACCTGAGAAATCCGTCCGTTTTCGTCATTTGTTATCAAATCGACTTAAAGCCAGATCGTCACATTGGCCGCTCTTCTCTCTGAAACGGTTGTACTTATCGTCTGCAAAGCTATGTCGTATGCTGCGGTAGGCGGAGACACTAAAACCACCACAGTAGAACACAGATGAAGCTTCTAATTTGATGTAATAGCCAGTAAGAAGTAGTACAATTCAAGTTTTAGGTATTGATTATTGACTTTTTAGCTGGCTTTGATGCCTTGGACATGAGATAGGACCTTAAGATTCTGCATAGAAGGAGGACTAGCAGCCGAGTTGCACGGGAGAATGTGAAAAGTGTTCATATGTAGTAAAAACCTGAGAATTCCGTCCGTCTTCGTCATTTGTTATCGAATCTCCTTTAAGCCAGATCGTCACATTGGGCGCTCTTCTCTCTGAAACAGTTGTACTTATCGTCTGCAAAGCTATGTCGCGTGCTGCGGTATGCGGAGACTCTAAAAGCACCATAGTAGAACACAGATAACGCTTCTAAGTTGATGTAATAGCCAGTAAGTAGTAGTACAAATCAAGTTTCAGGTATCGATTATTGACTTTTTAGCTGGCTTTGGTGCCTTGGACATGAGCTATTACCTTAAGAATCTGCATTAAAGGAGGACTAGCAGCCGAGTTGCACGGGAGAATGTGAAAAGTGTTCAAATAGAGTAAAAACCTGAGAAATCCGTCCGTTTTAATCATTTTTATCGAATCGACTTAAAGCCAAATCGTCACATTGGCCGCTCTGCTCTCTGAAACGGTTGTACTTATCGTCTGCAAAGCAATGTCGCGTACGGCGGTATTCGGAGACACTAAAATCCCCATAGTAGAACACAGATGTAGCTTCTAAGATGATGTAATAGCCAGTAAGAAATAGTACAATTCTAGTTTTATTAATCGGTTATTGACTTTTTACCCTTGTTTGGTGCCTTGGACATGAGCTAGGAACTTAAGATTTTACATGCAGGAGGACTAGCAGCCGAGTTGCACGGGAGAATGTGTAAAGTGTTCATATGTAGTAAAAACCTAAGAAATCCGTTCGTTTTCGTCTTTGTTATCGAATCGACTTAAAGCCAGATCGTCACATTGGCTGCTCTTCTCTCTGAAACGGTTGTACTTATCGTCTGCAGAGCTATGTCGCGTGTTGCGATATGCGGAGACACTAAAAGCACCATAGTAGAACACAGATGACACTTCCAAGTTGATGTAATAGCCAGTAAGAAGTAGTACAATTCAAGTTTTAGTTACTGATTATTGACTTTTTAGCTGGCTTTGGTGCCTTGGACATGAGCTAGGACCGTAAGATTCTGCATGAAAGGAGGACTAGCAGCCGAGTTGCCCAGGAGAATGTGAAAAGTGTTCATATGTAGTAAAAACCTGAGAAATCCGTCCGTTTTCGTCATTTGTTATCGAATTGACTTAAAGCCAGATCGTCACATTGTTCGCTCTTCTCTCTGAAACAGTTGTACTTATCGTCTGCAAAGCTATGTCGCGTGCTACGGCATGCGGGGACACTAAAATCACCATAGTGGAACACAGATGAAGCTTCTAAGTTGATGTAATAGCCAGTAAGAAGTAGTATAATTCAAGTTTTAGGTATCGATTATTGACTTTTTAGCTGGCTTTGGTGCCTTGGACATGAGCTAGGACCTTAAGATTCTGCATGAAAGAAGGACTAGCAGCCGAGTTGCACGGGAGAATGTGAAAAGTGTTCAAATAGAGTAAAAACCTGAGAAATCCGTCCGTTTTCGTCATTTTTATCGAATCGACTTAAAGCCAAATCGTCACATTGGCCGCTCTGCTCTCTGAAACGGTTGTACTTATCGTCTGCAAAGCTATGTCGCGTACTGCGGTATTCGGAGACACTAAAAGCACCATAGTAGAACACAGATGTAGCTTCTAAGATGATGTAATAGCCAGTAAGAAATAGTACCATTCAAGTTTTAGGAATCGGTTATTGACTTTTTACCCTTGTTTGGTGCCTTGGACATGAGCTAGGAACTTAAGATTTTACATGCAGGAGGACTAGCAGACGAGTTGCACGGGAGAATGTGTAAAGTGTTCATATGTAGTAAAAACCTCAGAAATCCGTTCGTTTTCGTCATTTGTTATCGAATCGACTTAAAGCCAGATCGTCACATTGGCCGCTCTTCTCTCTAAAACGGTTGTACTTATCGTCTGCAAAGCTATGTCGCGTGCTGCGGCATGCGGGGACACTAAAATCACCATAGTGGAACACAGATGAAGCTTCTAAGTTGATGTAATAGCCAGTAAGAAGTAGTACAATTCAAGTTTTAGTTATCGATAATTGACTTTTTAGCTGGTTTTGATGCCTTGGACATGAGCTAGGACCTTAATATTCTGCATGAAAGGAGGACTAGCAGCCGAGTTGCACGGGAGAATTTGAAAAGTGTTCATATGTAGTAAAAACCTGAGAAATCCGTCCGTTTACGTCATTTGTTATCGAATCGTCTTAAAGCCTGATTGTCACATTGGCCGCTCTTCTCTCTGAAACGGTTGTACTTATCGTCTGCAAAGCTGTGTCGCGTGCTGCGGTATGCGGAGAGACTAAAAGCACCATAGTAGAACATAGATGAAGCTTCTAAGTTGATGTAATAGCCAGTAAGAAGTAGTACAATTCACGTTTTAGGTATCGATTATTGACTTTTTAGCTGGCTTGGTGTCTTGGACATGAGCTAGGACCTTAAGATTCTGCATGAAAGGAGGACTAACAGCCGAGTTGCACGGGAGAATGTGAAGAGTGTTCAAATGTAGTAAAAACGTGAGAAATCCGTCTGTTTTTGTCATTTGTTATCGTATCGACTTAAAGCCAGATCGTGACACTGGCCACTCTTCTCTCTGAAACGGTTGTACTTATCGTCTGCAAAGCTATGTCGCATGCTGCGGTATGCGGAGACACTAAAAGCACCATAGTAGAACAGCGATGAAGCTTCTAAGTTGATGTAATAGCCAGTAAGATGTAGTACAATTCAAGTTTTAGCATCTGATTATTGACTTTTTAGCTTTCTTTGGTGCCTTGGACATGAGCTATTACCTTAAGATTCTGCATGAAAGGAGGACTAGCAGCCGCGTTGCACGGGAGAATGTGAAAAGTGTTCATATGTAGTAAAAACCTGAGAAATCCGTCCGTTTTCGTCATTTGTTATCGAATCGACTTAAAGCCAGATTGTCACATTGGCCGCTCTTCTCTCAGAAACGGTTGTACTTATCGTCTGCAATGCTATGTCGCGTGCTTCGCTATGCGGAGACACTAAAAGCACCATAGTGGAACACAGATGAAGCTTCTAAGTTGATGTAATAGCCAGTAAGAAGTAGTACAATTCAAGTTTTAGGTATCGATTATTGACTTTTTAGCTGGCTTTGACGCCTTGGACATCAGCTAGGACCTTAAGATTCTGCATGAAAGGAGGACTAGCAGCCGAGTTGCACGACAGAATGTGAAAAGTGTTCATATGTAGTAAAAACCTGAGAAATCCGTCCGTTTTCGTCATTTGTTATCAAATCGACTTAAAGCCAGATCGTCACATTGGCCGCTCTTCTCTCTGAAACGGTTGTACTTATCGTCTGCAAAGCTATGTCGCATGCTGCGGTATGCGGAGAGACTAAAAGCACCATAGTAGAACATAGATGAAGGTTCTAAGTTGATGTAATAGCCAGTAAGATGTAGTACAATTCAAGTTTTAGCATCTGATTATTGACTTTTTAGCTGGCTTTGATGCCTTGGACATGAGATAGGACCTTAATTTTCTGCATAGAAGGAGGACTAGCAGCCGAGTTGCACGGGAGAATGTGAAAAGTGTTCATATGTAGTAAAAACCTGAGAATTCCGTCCGTCTTCGTCATTTGTTATCGAATCTCCTTTAAGCCAGATCGTCACATTGGCCGCTCTTCTCTCTGAAACGGTTGTACTTATCGTCTGCAAAGCTATGTCGCGTGCTGCGGTATGCGGAGACTCTAAAAGCACCATAGTAGAACACAGATAAAGCTTCTAAGTTGATGTAATAGCCAGTAAGTAGTAGTACAATTCAAGTTTTAGGTATCGATTATTGACTTTTTAGCTGGCTTTGGTGCCTTGGACATGAGCTAGGACCTTAAGGATCTGCATTAAAGGAGGACTAGCAGCCGAGTTGCACGGGAGAATGTGAAATGTGTTCATATGTAGTAAAAACCTGAGAAATCCGTCCGTTTTCGTCATTTGTTATCGAATCGACTTAAAGCCAGATCGTCACATTGGCCGCTCTTCTCTCTGAAAAAGTTGTACTTATCGTCTGCAAAGCTATGTCGCGTGCTGCGGTATGCGGAGACACTAAAAGCACCATAGTAGAACACAGATGAAGCTTCTAAGTTGATGTAATAGCCAGTAAGAAGTAGTACAATTAAAGTTTTAGGTATCGGTTATTGACTTTTTACCCTCCTTTGGTGCCTTGGACATGAGCTAGGAACTTAACATTTTTCATGAAAGGAGGACTAGCAGCCGAGTTGCACGGGAGAATGTGTAAAGTGTTCATATGTAGTAAAAACCTGAGAAATCCGTTCGTTTTCGTCTTTGTTATCGAATCGACTTAAAGCCAGATCGTCACATTGGCTGCTCTTCTCTCTGAAACGGTTGTACTTATCGTCTGCAGAGCTATGTCGCGTGCTGCGATATGCAGAGACACTAAAAGCACCATAGTAGAACACAGATGACACTTCCAAGTTGATGTAATAGCCAGTAAGAAGTAGTACAATTCAAGTTTTAGTTACTGATTATTGACTTTTTAGCTGGCTTTGGTGCCTTGGACATGAGCTAGGACCGTAAGATTCTGCATGAAAGGAGGACTAGCAGCCGAGTTGCCCAGGAGAATGTGAAAAGTGTTCATATGTAGTAAAAACCTGAGAAATCCGTCGGTTTTCGTCATTTGTTATCGAATTGACTTAAAGCCAGATCGTCACATTGTTCGCTCTTCTCTCTGAAACAGTTGTACTTATCGTCTGCAAAGCTATGTCGCGTGCTGCGGCATGCGGGGACACTAAAATCTCCATAGTGGAACACAGATGAAGCTTCTAAGTTGATGTAATAGCCAGTAAGAAGTAGTATAATTCAAGTTTTAGGTATCGATTATTGACTTTTTAGCTGGCTTTGGTGCCTTGGACATGAGCTAGGACCTTAAGATTCTGCATGAAAGGAGGACTAGCAGCCGAGTTGCACGGGAGAATGTGAAAAGTGTTCAAATAGAGTAAAAACCTGAGAAATCCGTCCGTTTTCGTCATTTTTATCGAATCGACTTAAAGCCAAATCGTCACATTGGCCGCTCTGCTCTCTGAAACGGTTGTACTTATCGTCTGCAAAGCTATGTCGCGTACTGCGGTATTCGGAGACACTAAAAGCACCATAGTAGAACACAGATGTAGCTTCTAAGATGATGTAATAGCCAGTAAGAAATAGTACCATTCAAGTTTTAGGAATCGGTTATTGACTTTTTACCCTTGTTTGGTGCCTTGGACATGAGCTAGGAACTTAAGATTTTACATGCAGGAGGACTAGCAGACGAGTTGCACGGGAGAATGTGTAAAGTGTTCATATGTAGTAAAAACCTCAGAAATCCGTTCGTTTTCGTCATTTGTTATCGAATCGACTTAAAGCCAGATCGTCACATTGCCCGCTCTTCTCTCTAAAACGGTTGTACTTATCGTCTGCAAAGCTGTGTCGCGTGCTGCGGTATGCGGAGAGACTAAAAGCACCATAGTAGAACATAGATGAAGCTTCTAAGTTGATGTAATAGCCAGTAAGAAGTAGTACAATTCACGTTTTAGGTATCGATTATTGACTTTTTAGCTGGCTTTGGTGTCTTGGACATGAGCTAGGACCTTAAGATTCTGCATGAAAGGAGGACTAACAGCCGAGTTGCACGGGAGAATGTGAAGAGTGTTCAAATGTAGTAAAAACGTGAGAAATCCGTCCGTTTTTGTCATTTGTTATCGTATCGACTTAAAGCCAGATCGTGACACTGGCCACTCTTCTCTCTGAAACGGTTGTACTTATCGTCTGCAAAGCTATGTCGCATGCTGCGGTATGCGGAGACACTAAAAGCACCATAGTAGAACAGCGATGAAGCTTCTAAGATGATGTAATAGCCAGTAAGAACTAGTACAATTCAAGTTTTAGCATCTGATTATTGACTTTTTAGCTGTCTTTGGTGCCTTGGACATGAGCTATTACCTTACGATTCTGCATGAAAGGAGGACTAGCAGCCGCGTTGCACGGGAGAATGTGAAAAGTGTTCATATGTAGTAAAAACCTGAGAAATCCGTCCGTTTTCGTCATTTGTTATCGAATCGACTTAAAGCCAGATCGTCACATTGGCCACTCTCCTCTCTGAAACGGTTGTACTTATCGTCTGCAAAGCTATGTCGCGTGCTGCGGTATGCGGAGACACTAAAAGCACCATATTGGAACACAGATGAAGCTTCTAAGTAGATGTAATAGCCAGTAAGAACTAGTACAATTCAAGTTTTAGGTATCGATTATTGACTTTTTAGCTGGCTTTGATGCCTTGGACATGAGCTAGGACCTTAAGATTCTGCATGAAAGGAGGACTAGCAGCCGAGTTGCACGGGAGAATTTGAAAAGTGTTCATATGTAGTAAAAACCTGAGAAATCGGTCCGTTTTCGTCATTTGTTATCGACTCGCCAGATCGTCACATTGGCCGCTCTTCTCTCTGAAACGGTTGTACTTATCGTCTGCAAAGCTATGTCGAGTGCTGCGGTATGCGGAGACACTAAAAGCACCATAGTCGAACTCAGATGAAGCTTCTATGATGATGTAATAGCCAGTAAGAAGTAGTACAATTCAAGTTTTAGGTATCGATTATTGACTTTTTAGCTGGCTTTGGTGCCTTGGACATGAGCTGTTACCTTAAGATTCTGCATGAAAGGAGGACTAGCAGCCGAGTTGCACGGGAGAATGTGAAAAGTGTTCATATGTAGTAAAAACCTGAGAAATCCGTCCGTTTTCGTCATTTGTTATCGAATCGACTTAAAGCCAGATTGTCACATTGGCTGCTCTTCTGTCTGAAACGGTTGTACTTATCGTCTGCAAAGCTATGTCGTGTGATGCGGTATGCGGAGACACTAAAAGCACCATAGTAGAACAAAGATGAAGCTTCTAAGTTGATGTAATAGCCAGTAAGAAGTAGTACAATTCAAGTTTTAGGTATCGATTATTGACTTTTTAGCTGGCTTTGGTGCCTTGGACATGAGCTAGGACCTTAAGATTCTGCATGAAAGGAGGACTAGCAGCCGAGTTGCACGGGAGAATGTGAAAAGTGTTCATATGTAGTAAAAACCTGAAAAATCCGTCTGTTTTCGTCATTTGTTATCGAATCGACTTAAAGCCAGATCGTCACATTGGCCACTCCTCTCTCTGAAACGGTTGTACTTATCTTGTGCAGAGCTATGTCGCGTGCTGCGGTATGCAGGGACACTAAAAGCACCATAGTAGAACACAGATGACATTTCCAAGTTGATGTAATAGCCAGTAAGAAGTAGTACAATTCAAGTTTTAGTTACTGATTATTGATTTTTAGCTGGCTTTGGTGACTTGGACATGAGCTAGGACCTTAAGATTCTGCATGAAAGGAGGACTAGCAGCCGAGTTGCCCAGGAGAATGTGAAAAGTGTTCATATGTAGTAAAAACCTGAGAAATCCGTCCGTTTTCGTCATTTGTTATCGAATCGACTTAAAGCCAGATCGTCACATTGGCCGCTGTTCCCTCCGAAACGGTTGTACTTATCGTCTGCAAAGCTATGTCGCATGTTGCGGTATGCGGAGACACTAAAAGCACCATAGTAGAACACAGATGAAGCTTCTAAGTTGATGTAATAGCCAGTAAGATACAGTACAATTCAAGTTTTAGCTTCTGATTATTTGCTTTTTAGCTGGCTTTGGAGTCTTGGACATGAGCTAGGACCTTAAGATTCTGCATGAAAGGAGGACTAGCAGCCGAGTTACACAGGAGAATGTGAAAAGTGTTTATATGTAGTAAAAACCTGAGAAATCCGTCCGTTTTCGTCATTTGTTATCGAATCGACTTAAAGCCAGATCGTCACATTGGCTGCTCTTCTGTCTGAAACGGTTGTACTTATCGTCTGCAAAGCTATGTCGCGTGATGCGGTATGCGGAGACACTAAAATCACCATAGTGGAACACAGATGAGGCTTCTAAGTTGATGTAATAGCCAGTAAGAAGTAGTATAATTCAAGTTTTAGGTATCGATTATTGACTTTTTAGCTGGCTTTGATGCCTTGGACATGAGCTAGAACCTTAAGATCCTCCATGAAAGGAGGACTAGCAGCCGAGTTGCACGGGAGAATTTAAAAAGTGTTCATATGTAGTAAAAACCTGAGAAATCCGTCCGTTTTCGTCATTTGTTATCGAATCGACTTAAAGCCAGATTGTCTTATAGGCCGCTCTTCTCTCTGAAACGGTTGTACTTATCGTCTGCAAAGCTATGTCGCGTGCTGCGCTATGCGGAGACACTAAAATCACCATAGTAGAACACAGATGAAGCTTCTAAGTTGATGTAATAGCCAGTAAGAAGTAGTACAATTCAAGTTTTAGTTATCGATTATTGACTTTTTAGCTGGCTTTGATTCCTTGGACATGAGCTAGGACCTTAATATTCTGCATGAAAGGAGGACTAGCAGCCAAGTTGCACGGGAGAATTTGATAAGTGTTGATATGTAGCAAAAACCTGAGAAATCCGTCCGTTTTCGTCAATTGTTATCGAATCGACTTAAAGCCAGATCGTCACATTGGCCGCTCTTCTCTCTGAAACGGTTGTACTTATCGTCTGCAAAGCTATGTCGCGTGCTGCGGTATGCGGAGACTCTAAAAGCACCATAGTAGAACACAGATAAAGCTTCTAAGTTGATGTAATAGCCAGTAAGTAGTAGTACAATTCAAGTTTTAGGTATCGATTATTGACTTTTTAGCTGGCTTTGGTGCCTTGGACATGAGCTAGGACCTTAAGGATCTGCATTAAAGGAGGACTAGCAGCCGAGTTGCACGGGAGAATGTGAAAAGTGTTCAAATAGAGTAAAAACCTGAGAAATCCGTCCGTTTTAGTCATTTTTATCGAATCGACTTAAAGCCAAATCGTCACATTGGCCGCTCTGCTCTCTGAAACGGTTGTACTTATCGTCTGCAAAGCAATGTCGCGTACGGCGGTATTCGGAGACACTAAAATCCCCATAGTAGAACACAGATGTAGCTTCTAAGATGATGTAATAGCCAGTAAGAAATAGTACAATTCTAGTTTTATTAATCGGTTATTGACTTTTTACCCTTGTTTGGTGCCTTGGACATGAGCTAGGAACTTAAGATTTTACATGCAGGAGGACTAGCAGCCGAGTTGCACGGGAGAACGTGTAAAGTGTTCATATGTAGTAAAAACCTGAGAAATCCGTTCGTTTTCGTCTTTGTTATCGAATCGACTTAAAGCCAGATCGTCACATTGGCTGCTCTTCTCTCTGAAACGGTTGTACTTATCGTCTGCAGAGCTATGTCGCGTGCTGCGATATGCAGAGACACTAAAAGCACCATAGTAGAACACAGATGACACTTCCAAGTTGATGTAATAGCCAGTAAGAAGTAGTACAATTCAAGTTTTAGTTACTGATTATTGACTTTTTAGCTGGCTTTGGTGCCTTGGAAATGAGCTAGGACCGTAAGATTCTGCAAGAAAGGAGGACTAGCAGCCGAGTTGCCCAGGAGAATGTGAAAAGTGTTCATATGTAGTAAAAACCTGAGAAATCCGTCCGTTTTCGTCATTTGTTATCGAATTGACTTAAAGCCAGATCGTCACATTGTTCGCTCTTCTCTCTGAAACAGTTGTACTTATCGTCTGCAAAGCTATGTCGCGTGCTGCGGCATGCGGGGACACTAAAATCTCCATAGTGGAACACAGATGAAGCTTCTAAGTTGATGTAATAGCCAGTAAGAAGTAGTATAATTCAAGTTTTAGGTATCGATTATTGACTTTTTAGCTGGCTTTGGTGCCTTGGACATGAGCTAGGACCTTAAGATTCTGCATGAAAGGAGGACTAGCAGCCGAGTTGCACGGGAGAATGTGAAAAGTGTTCAAATAGAGTAAAAACCTGAGAAATCCGTCCGTTTTCGTCATTTTTATCGAATCGACTTAAAGCCAAATCGTCACATTGGCCGCTCTGCTCTCTGAAACGGTTGTACTTATCGTCTGCAAAGCTATGTCGCGTACTGCGGTATTCGGAGACACTAAAAGCACCATAGTAGAACACAGATGTAGCTTCTAAGATGATGTAATAGCCAGTAAGAAATAGTACCATTCAAGTTTTAGGAATCGGTTATTGACTTTTTACCCTTGTTTGGTGCCTTGGACATGAGCTAGGAACTTAAGATTTTACATGCAGGAGGACTAGCAGACGAGTTGCACGGGAGAATGTGTAAAGTGTTCATATGTAGTAAAAACCTCAGAACTCCGTTCGTTTTCGTCATTTGTTATCGAATCGACTTAAAGCCAGATCGTCACATTGGCCGCTCTTCTCTCTAAAACGGTTGTACTTATCGTCTGCAAAGCTATGTCGCGTGCTGCGGCATGCGGGGACACTAAAATCACCATAGTGGAACACAGATGAAGCTTCTAAGTTGATGTAATAGCCAGTAAGAACTAGTACAATTCAAGTTTTAGTTATCGATAATTGTCTTTTTAGCTGGTTTTGATGCCTTGGACATGAGCTAGGACCTTAATATTCTGCATGAAAGGAGGACTAGCAGCCGAGTTGCACGGGAGAATTTGAAAAGTGTTCATATGTAGTAAAAACCTGAGAAATCCGTCCGTTTACGTCATTTGTTATCGAATCGTCTTAAAGCCTGATTGTCACATTGGCCGCTCTTCTCTCTGAAACGGTTGTACTTATCGTCTGCAAAGCTGTGTCGCGTGCTGCGGTATGCGGAGAGACTAAAAGCACCATAGTAGAACATAGATGAAGCTTCTAAGTTGATGTAATAGCCAGTAAGAAGTAGTACAATTCACGTTTTAGGTATCGATTATTGACTTTTTAGCTGGCTTTGGTGTCTTGGACATGAGCTAGGACCTTAAGATTCTGCATGAAAGGAGGACTAACAGCCGAGTTGCACGGGAGAATGTGAAGAGTGTTCAAATGTAGTAAAAACGTGAGAAATCCGTCCGTTTTTGTCATTTGTTATCGTATCGACTTAAAGCCAGATCGTGACACTGGCCACTCTTCTCTCTGAAACGGTTGTACTTATCGTCTGCAAAGCTATGTCGCATGCTGCGGTATGCGGAGACACTAAAAGCACCATAGTAGAACAGCGATGAAGCTTCTAAGTTGATGTAATAGCCAGTAAGATGTAGTACAATTCAAGTTTTAGCATCTGATTATTGACTTTTTAGCTGTCTTTGGTGCCTTGGACATGAGCTATTACCTTACGATTCTGCATGAAAGGAGGACTAGCAGCCGCGTTGCACGGGAGAATGTGAAAAGTGTTCATATGTAGTAAAAACCTGAGAAATCCGTCCGTTTTCGTCATTTGTTATCGAATCGACTTAAAGCCAGATCGTCACATTGGCCACTCTCCTCTCTGAAACGGTTGTACTTATCGTCTGCAAAGCTATGTCGCGTGCTGCGGTATGCGGAGACACTAAAAGCACCATATTGGAACACAGATGAAGCTTCTAAGTAGATGTAATAGACAGTAAGAACTAGTACAATTCAAGTTTTAGGTATCGATTATTGACTTTTTAGCTGGCTTTGATGCCTTGGACATGAGCTAGGACCTTAAGATTCTGCATGAAAGGAGGACTAGCAGCCGAGTTGCACGGGAGAATTTGAAAAGTGTTCATATGTAGTAAAAACCTGAGAAATCGGTCCGTTTTCGTCATTTGTTATCGACTCGCCAGATCGTCACATTGGCCGCTCTTCTCTCTGAAACGGTTGTACTTATCGTCTGCAAAGCTATGTCGAGTGCTGCGGTATGCGGAGACACTAAAAGCACCATAGTCGAACTCAGATGAAGCTTCTATGATGATGTAATAGCCAGTAAGAAGTAGTACAATTCAAGTTTTAGGTATCGATTATTGACTTTTTAGCTGGCTTTGGTGCCTTGGACATGAGCTGTTACCTTAAGATTCTGCATGAAAGGAGGACTAGCAGCCGAGTTGCACGGGAGAATGTGAAAAGTGTTCATATGTAGTAAAAACCTGAGAAATCCGTCCGTTTTCGTCATTTGTTATCGAATCGACTTAAAGCCAGATTGTCACATTGGCTGCTCTTCTGTCTGAAACGGTTGTACTTATCGTCTGCAAAGCTATGTCGTGTGATGCGGTATGCGGAGACACTAAAAGCACCATAGTAGAACACAGATGAAGCTTCTAAGTTGATGTAATAGCCAGTAAGAAGTAGTACAATTCAAGTTTTAGGTATCGATTATTGACTTTTTAGCTGGCTTTGGTGCCTTGGACATGAGCTAGGACCTTAAGATTCTGCATGAAAGGAGGACTAGCAGCCGAGTTGCACGGGAGAATGTGAAAAGTGTTCATATGTAGTAAAAACCTGAGAAATCCGTCTGTTTTCGTCATTTGTTATCGAATCGACTTAAAGCCAGATCGTCACATTGGCCACTCCTCTCTCTGAAACGGTTGTACTTATCGTGTGCAGAGCTATGTCGCGTGCTGCGGTATGCAGGGACACTAAAAGCACCATAGTAGAACACAGATGACACTTCCAAGTTGATGTAATAGCCAGTAAGAAGTAGTACAATTCAAGTTTTAGTTACTGATTATTGATTTTTAGCTGGCTTTGGTGCCTTGGACATGAGCTAGGACCTTAAGATTCTGCATGAAAGGAGGACTAGCAGCCGAGTTGCCCAGGAGAATGTGAAAAGTGTTCATATGTAGTAAAAACCTGAGAAATCCGTCCGTTTTCGTCATTTGTTATCGAATCGACTTAAAGCCAGATCGTCACATTGGCCGCTGTTCCCTCCGAAACGGTTGTACTTATCGTCTGCAAAGCTATGTCGCATGCTGCGGTATGCGGAGACACTAAAAGCACCATAGTAGAACACAGATGAAGCTTCTAAGTTGATGTAATAGCCAGTAAGATACAGTACAATTCAAGTTTTAGCTTCTGATTATTTGCTTTTTAGCTGGCTTTGGAGTCTTGGACATGAGCTAGGACCTTAAGATTCTGCATGAAAGGAGGACTAGCAGCCGAGTTACACAGGAGAATGTGAAAAGTGTTTATATGTAGTAAAAACCTGAGAAATCCGTCCGTTTTCGTCATTTGTTATCGAATCGACTTAAAGCCAGATCGTCACATTGGCTGCTCTTCTGTCTGAAACGGTTGTACTTATCGTCTGCAAAGCTATGTCGCGTGATGCGGTATGCGGAGACACTAAAATCACCATAGTGGAACACAGATGAGGCTTCTAAGTTGATGTAATAGCCAGTAAGAAGTAGTATAATTCAAGTTTTAGGTATCGATTATTGACTTTTTAGCTGGCTTTGATGCCTTGGACATGAGCTAGAACCTTAAGATCCTCCATGAAAGGAGGACTAGCAGCCGAGTTGCACGGGAGAATTTGAAAAGTGTTCATATGTAGTAAAAACCTGAGAAATCCGTCCGTTTTCGTCATTTGTTATCGAATCGACTTAAAGCCAGATTGTCTTATAGGCCGCTCTTCTCTCTGAAACGGTTGTACTTATCGTCTGCAAAGCTATGTCGCGTGCTGCGCTATGCGGAGACACTAAAATCACCATAGTAGAACACAGATGAAGCTTCTAAGTTGATGTAATAGCCAGTAAGAAGTAGTACAATTCAAGTTTTAGTTATCGATTATTGACTTTTTAGCTGGCTTTGATTCCTTGGACATGAGCTAGGACCTTAATATTCTGCATGAAAGGAGGACTAGCAGCCAAGTTGCACGGGAGAATTTGATAAGTGTTGATATGTAGCAAAAACCTGAGAAATCCGTCCGTTTTCGTCAATTGTTATCGAATCGACTTAAAGCCAGATCGTCACATTGGCCGCTCTTCTCTCTGAAACGGTTGTACTTATCGTCTGCAAAGCTATGTCGCGTGCTGCGGTATGCGGAGACTCTAAAAGCACCATAGTAGAACACAGATAAAGCTTCTAAGTTGATGTAATAGCCAGTAAGTAGTAGTACAATTCAAGTTTTAGGTATCGATTATTGACTTTTTAGCTGGCTTTGGTGCCTTGGACATGAGCTAGGACCTTAAGGATCTGCATTAAAGGAGGACTAGCAGCCGAGTTGCACGGGAGAATGTGAAAAGTGTTCAAATAGAGTAAAAACCTGAGAAATCCGTCCGTTTTAGTCATTTTTATCGAATCGACTTAAAGCCAAATCGTCACATTGGCCGCTCTGCTCTCTGAAACGGTTGTACTTATCGTCTGCAAAGCAATGTCGCGTACGGCGGTATTCGGAGACACTAAAATCCCCATAGTAGAACACAGATGTAGCTTCTAAGATGATGTAATAGCCAGTAAGAAATAGTACAATTCTAGTTTTATTAATCGGTTATTGACTTTTTACCCTTGTTTGGTGCCTTGGACATGAGCTAGGAACTTAAGATTTTACATGCAGGAGGACTAGCAGCCGAGTTGCACGGGAGAACGTGTAAAGTGTTCATATGTAGTAAAAACCTGAGAAATCCGTTCGTTTTCGTCTTTGTTATCGAATCGACTTAAAGCCAGATCGTCACATTGGCTGCTCTTCTCTCTGAAACGGTTGTACTTATCGTCTGCAGAGCTATGTCGCGTGCTGCGATATGCAGAGACACTAAAAGCACCATAGTAGAACACAGATGACACTTCCAAGTTGATGTAATAGCCAGTAAGAAGTAGTACAATTCAAGTTTTAGTTACTGATTATTGACTTTTTAGCTGGCTTTGGTGCCTTGGACATGAGCTAGGACCGTAAGATTCTGCATGAAAGGAGGACTAGCAGCCGAGTTGCCCAGGAGAATGTGAAAAGTGTTCATATGTAGTAAAAACCTGAGAAATCCGTCCGTTTTCGTCATTTGTTATCGAATTGACTTAAAGCCAGATCGTCACATTGTTCGCTCTTCTCTCTGAAACAGTTGTACTTATCGTCTGCAAAGCTATGTCGCGTGCTGCGGCATGCGGGGACACTAAAATCTCCATAGTGGAACACAGATGAAGCTTCTAAGTTGATGTAATAGCCAGTAAGAAGTAGTATAATTCAAGTTTTAGGTATCGATTATTGACTTTTTAGCTGGCTTTGGTGCCTTGGACATGAGCTAGGACCTTAAGATTCTGCATGAAAGGAGGACTAGCAGCCGAGTTGCACGGGAGAATGTGAAAAGTGTTCAAATAGAGTAAAAACCTGAGAAATCCGTCCGTTTTCGTCATTTTTATCGAATCGACTTAAAGCCAAATCGTCACATTGGCCGCTCTGCTCTCTGAAACGGTTGTACTTATCGTCTGCAAAGCTATGTCGCGTACTGCGGTATTCGGAGACACTAAAAGCACCATAGTAGAACACAGATGTAGCTTCTAAGATGATGTAATAGCCAGTAAGAAATAGTACCATTCAAGTTTTAGGAATCGGTTATTGACTTTTTACCCTTGTTTGGTGCCTTGGACATGAGCTAGGAACTTAAGATTTTACATGCAGGAGGACTAGCAGACGAGTTGCACGGGAGAATGTGTAAAGTGTTCATATGTAGTAAAAACCTCAGAACTCCGTTCGTTTTCGTCATTTGTTATCGAATCGACTTAAAGCCAGATCGTCACATTGGCCGCTCTTCTCTCTAAAACGGTTGTACTTATCGTCTGCAAAGCTATGTCGCGTGCTGCGGCATGCGGGGACACTAAAATCACCATAGTGGAACACAGATGAAGCTTTTAAGTTGATGTAATAGCCAGTAAGAACTAGTACAATTCAAGTTTTAGTTATCGATAATTGTCTTTTTAGCTGGTTTTGATGCCTTGGACATGAGCTAGGACCTTAATATTCTGCATGAAAGGAGGACTAGCAGCCGAGTTGCACGGGAGAATTTGAAAAGTGTTCATATGTAGTAAAAACCTGAGAAATCCGTCCGTTTACGTCATTTGTTATCGAATCGTCTTAAAGCCTGATTGTCACATTGGCCGCTCTTCTCTCTGAAACGGTTGTACTTATCGTCTGCAAAGCTGTGTCGCGTGCTGCGGTATGCGGAGAGACTAAAAGCACCATAGTAGAACATAGATGAAGCTTCTAAGTTGATGTAATAGCCAGTAAGAAGTAGTACAATTCACGTTTTAGGTATCGATTATTGACTTTTTAGCTGGCTTTGGTGTCTTGGACATGAGCTAGGACCTTAAGATTCTGCATGAAAGGAGGACTAACAGCCGAGTTGCACGGGAGAATGTGAAGAGTGTTCAAATGTAGTAAAAACGTGAGAAATCCGTCCGTTTTTGTCATTTGTTATCGTATCGACTTAAAGCCAGATCGTGACACTGGCCACTCTTCTCTCTGAAACGGTTGTACTTGTCGTCTGCAAAGCTATGTCGCATGCTGCGGTATGCGGAGACACTAAAAGCACCATAGTAGAACAGCGATGAAGCTTCTAAGTTGATGTAATAGCCAGTAAGATGTAGTACAATTCAAGTTTTAGCATCTGATTATTGACTTTTTAGCTGTCTTTGGTGCCTTGGACATGAGCTATTACCTTACGATTCTGCATGAAAGGAGGACTAGCAGCCGCGTTGCACGGGAGAATGTGAAAAGTGTTCATATGTAGTAAAAACCTGAGAAATCCGTCCGTTTTCGTCATTTGTTATCGAATCGACTTAAAGCCAGATCGTCACATTGGCCACTCTCCTCTCTGAAACGGTTGTACTTATCGTCTGCAAAGCTATGTCGCGTGCTGCGGTATGCGGAGACACTAAAAGCACCATATTGGAACACAGATGAAGCTTCTAAGTTGATGTAATAGCCAGTAAGATGTAGTACAATTCAAGTTTTAGGTATCGATTATTGACTTTTTAGCTGGCTTTGGTGCCTTGGACATGAGCTAGGACCTTAAGATTCTGCATGAAAGGAGGACTAGCAGCCGAGTTGCACGGGAGAATGTGAAAAGTGTTCATATGTAGTAAAAACCTGAGAAATCCGTCTGTTTTCGTCATTTGTTATCGAATCGACTTAAAGCCAGATCGTCACATTGGCCACTCCTCTCTCTGAAACGGTTGTACTTATCGTGTGCAGAGCTATGTCGCGTGCTGCGGTATGCAGGGACACTAAAAGCACCATAGTAGAACACAGATGACACTTCCAAGTTGATGTAATAGCCAGTAAGAAGTAGTACAATTCAAGTTTTAGTTACTGATTATTGATTTTTAGCTGGCTTTGGTGCCTTGGACATGAGCTAGGACCTTAAGATTCTGCATGAAAGGAGGACTAGCAGCCGAGTTGCCCAGGAGAATGTGAAAAGTGTTCATATGTAGTAAAAACCTGAGAAATCCGTCCGTTTTCGTCATTTGTTATCGAATCGACTTAAAGCCAGATCGTCACATTGGCCGCTGTTCCCTCCGAAACGGTTGTACTTATCGTCTGCAAAGCTATGTCGCATGCTGCGGTATGCGGAGACACTAAAAGCACCATAGTAGAACACAGATGAAGCTTCTAAGTTGATGTAATAGCCAGTAAGATACAGTACAATTCAAGTTTTAGCTTCTGATTATTTGCTTTTTAGCTGGCTTTGGAGTCTTGGACATGAGCTAGGACATTAAGATTCTGCATGAAAGGAGGACTAGCAGCCGAGTTACACAGGAGAATGTGAAAAGTGTTTATATGTAATAAAAACCTGAGAAATCCGTCCGTTTTCGTCATTTGTTATCGAATCGACTTAAAGCCAGATCGTCACATTGGCTGCTCTTCTGTCTGAAACGGTTGTACTTATCGTCTGCACAGCTATGTCGCGTGATGCGGTATGCGGAGACACTAAAATCACCATAGTGGAACACAGATGAGGCTTCTAAGTTGATGTAATAGCCAGTAAGAAGTAGTATAATTCAAGTTTTAGGTATCGATTATTGACTTTTTAGCTGGCTTTGATGCCTTGGACATGAGCTAGAACCTTAAGATCCTCCATGAAAGGAGGACTAGCAGCCGAGTTGCACGGGAGAATTTGAAAAGTGTTCATATGTAGTAAAAACCTGAGAAATCCGTCCGTTTTCGTCATTTGTTATCGAATCGACTTAAAGCCAGATTGTCTTATAGGCCGCTCTTCTCTCTGAAACGGTTGTACTTATCGTCTGCAAAGCTATGTCGCGTGCTGCGCTATGCGGAGACACTAAAATCACCATAGTAGAACACAGATGAAGCTTCTAAGTTGATGTAATAGCCAGTAAGAAGTAGTACAATTCAAGTTTTAGGTATCGATTATTGACTTTTTAGCTGGCTTTGGTGCCTTGGACATGAGCTAGGACCTTAAGATTCTGCATGAAAGGAGGACTAGCAGCCGAGTTGCCCAGGAGAATGTGAAAAGTGTTCAAATAGAGTAAAAACCTGAGAAATCCGTCCGTTTTCGTCATTTTTATCGAATCGACTTAAAGCCAGATCGTCACATTGGCCGCTCTTCCCCCCGAAACGGTTGTACTTATCGTCTGCAAAGCTATGTCGCATGCTGCGGTATGCGGAGACACTAAAAGCACCATAGTAGAACACAGATGAAGCTTCTAAGTTGATGTAATAGCCAGTAAGATGTAGTACAATTCAAGTTTTAGCTACTGATTATTGACTTTTTAGCTGGCTTTGGAGCTTTGGACATGAGCTAGGACCTTAAGATTCTGCATGAAAGGAGGACTAGCAGCCGAGTTACACAGGAGAATGTGAAAAGTGTTTATATGTAGTAAAAACCTGAGAAATCCGTCCGTTTTCGTCATTTGTTATCGAATCGACTTAAAGCCAGATTGGCCGCTCTTCTCTCTGAAACGGTTGTACTTATCGTCTGCAAAGCTATGTCGCGTGCTGCGGTATGCGGAGACACTAAAAGCACCATAGTGGAACACATATGAAGCTTCTAAGAAGATGTAATAGCCAGTAAGAAGTAGTACAATTCAAGTTTTAGGTATCGATTATTGACTTTTTAGCTGGCTTTGGTGCCTTGGAGATGAGCTTGGACCATAAGATTCTGCATGAAAGGAGGAGTAGCAGCCGAGTTGCACGGGAAAATGTGAAAAATGTTCATACGTAGTACAAACTTGAGAAATCCGTCCGTTTTCTTCATTTGTTATCGAATCGACTTAAAGCCAGATCGTCACATTGGCCGCTCTTCTCTCGGAAACGGTTGTACTTATCGTCTTCAAAGCTATGTCGCGTGCTGCGGTATGAGGAAACACTAAAAGCACCATAGTAGAACACAGATGAAACTTCTAAGTTGATGTAATAGCCAGTAAGAAGTAGTACAATTCAATTTTAAGGTATCGATTATTGACTTCTTAGATGGATTTGGTGCCTTGGACATGAGCTACGACCTTAAGATTCTGCATGAAAGGAGGACTAGCAGCCGAGTCGCACGGGAGAATGTGAAAAGTGTTCATATGTAGTAAAAACCTGAGAAATCCGTCCGTTTTCGTCATTTGTTATCGACTCACCAGATCGTCACATTGGCCGCTCTTCTCTCTGAAACGTTTGTAATTATCGTCTACAAAGCTATGTCGCGTGCTGCGGTATGCAGAGACACTAAAAGCACCATAGTAGAACACAGATGACACTCCCAAGTTGATGTAATAGCCAGTAAGAAGTAGTATAATTCAAGTTTTAGTTACTGATTATTGACTTTTTAGCTGGCTTTGGTGCCTTGGACATGAGCTAGGACCTTAAGATTCTGCATGAAAGGTGGACTAGCAGCCGAGTTACACAGGAGAATGTGAAAAGTGTTCATATGTAGTAAAAATCTGAGAAATCCGTCCGTTTTCGTCATTTGTTATCGAATCGACTTAAAGCCAGATCGTCACATTGGCTGCTCTTCCCTCCGAATCGGTTGTACCTATCGTCTGCAAAGCTATGACGCATGCTGCGGTATGCGGAGACACTAAAAGCACCATAGTAGAACACAGATGGAGCTTCTAAGTTGATGTAATAGCCAGTAAGATGTAGTACAATTCAAGTTTTAGCTACTGATTATTGACTTTTTAGCTGGCCTTGGAGCCTTGGACATGAGCTAGGACCTTAAGATTCTGCATGAAAGGAGGACTAGCAGCCGAGTTACACAGGAGAATGTGAAAAGTGTTTATATGTAGTAATAACCTGAGAAATCCGTCCGTTTTCGTCATTTGTTATCGAATCGACTTAAAGCCAGATCGTCACATTGGCCGCTCTTCTCTCTGAAACGATTGTACTTATCGTCTGCAAAGCTATGTCGCGTGCTGCGGCATGCGGGGACACTAAAATCACCCTAGTGGAACACAGATGAAGCTTCTAAGTTGATGTAATAGCCAGTAAGAAGTAGTCCAATTCAAGTTTTAGGTATCGATTATTGACTTTTTTGCTGGCTTTGATGCCTTGGACATGAGCTAGGACCTTAAGATTCTGCATGAAAGGAGGACTAGCAGCCGAGTTGGACGGGAGAATTTGAAAAGTGTTCATATGTAGTAAACACCTGAGAAATCCGTCCGTTTTCGTCATTTGTTATCGACTCACCAGATCGTCACATTGGCCGCTCTTCTCTCTGAAACGTTTGTAATTATCGTCTACAAAGCTATGTCGCGTGCTGCGGTATGCAGAGACACTAAAAGCACCATAGTAGAACACAGATGACACTCCCAAGTTGATGTAATAGCCAGTAAGAAGTAGTATAATTCAAGTTTTAGTTACTGATTATTGACTTTTTAGCTGGCTTTGGTGCCTTGGACATGAGCTAGGACCTTAAGATTCTGCATGAAAGGTGGACTAGCAGCCGAGTTACACAGGAGAATGTGAAAAGTGTTCATATGTAGTAAAAATCTGAGAAATCCGTCCGTTTTCGTCATTTGTTATCGAATCGACTTAAAGCCAAATCGTCACATTGGCCGCTCTGCTCTCTGAAACGGTTGTATTTATCGTCTGCAAAGCTATGTCGCGTACTGCGGTATTCGGAGACACTAAAAGCACAATAGTAGAACACAGATGTAGCTTCTAAGATGATGTAATAGCCAGTAAGAAATAGTACAATTCAAGTTTTAGGAGTCGGTTATTGACTTTTTACCCTTGTTTGGTGCCTTGGACATGAGCTAGGAACTTAAGATTTTACATGCAGGAGGACTAGCAGCCGAGTTGCACGGGACAATGTGTAAAGTGTTCATATGTAGTAAAAACCTGAGAAATCCGTTCGTTTTCGTCATTTGTTATCGAATCGACTTAAAGCCAGATCGTCACATTGGCCGCTCTTCTCTCTGAAACGGTTGTACTTATCGTCTGCAAAGCTATGTCGCGTGCTGCGGTATGCGGAGACACTAAAAGCACCATAGTAGAACACAGATGAAGCTTCTAAGTTGATGTAATAGCCCGTAAGAAGTAGGACAGTTCAAGTTTTAGGTATCGATTATTGTATTTTTAGCTGGCTTTGGTGCCTTGGAGATGAGGTAGGACCTTAAGATTCTGGATGAAAGGAGGAGTAGCAGCCGAGTTGCACGGGAGAATGTGAAAAGTGTTCATATGTAGTAAAAACCTGAGAAATCCGTCCGTTTTCGTCATTTGTTATCGAATCGACTTAAAGCCTGATTGTCACATTGGCCGCTCTTCTCTCTGAAACGGTTGTAATTATCGTCTGCAAAGCTGTGTCGCGTGCTGCGGTATTCGGAGAAACTAAAAGCACCATAGTAGAACACATATGAAGCTTCTAAGATGATGTAATAGCCAGTAAGAAGTAGGACAGTTCAAGTTTTAGGTATCGATTATTGACTTTGTAGCTGGCTTTGGTGCCTTGGAGATGAGCTTGGACCTTAAGATTCTGGATGAAAGGAGGAGTAGCTGCCGAGTTGCACGGGAGAATGTGAAAAGTGTTCATATGTAGTAAAAACCTGAGAAATCCGTCCGTTTTTGTCATTTGTTATCGAATCGACTTAAAGCCAAATCGTCACATTGGCCGCTCTGCTCTCTGAAACGGTTGTATTTATCGTCTGCAAAGCTATGTCGCGTACTGCGGTATTCGGAGACACTAAAGGCACCATAGTAGAACACAGATGAAGCTTCTAAGTTGATGTAATAGTCAGTAAGAAGTAGTACAATTCAAGGGTTAGTTATTGATTATTGACTTTTTAGATGGCTTTGGTGCCTTGGACATGAGCTAGGACCTTAAGATACTGCATGAAAGGAGGATTTGCAGCCGAGTTGCACGGCAGAATGTGAAAAGTGTTCATATGTAGTAAAAACCAGAGAAATCCGTCCGTGTTCGACATTTGTTATGGAATCGACTTAAAGCCAGATCGTCACATTGGCCGCTCTTCTCTCTGAAACGGTTGTACTTATCGTCTGCAAAGCTATGCCGCGTGCTGCGGTATGCGGAGACACTAAAAGCACCATAGTAGAACACAGATGAAGCTTCTAAGCTGATGTAATAGCCAGTAAGAAGTAGTACAATTCAAGTTTTAGGTATTGATTATTGACTTTTTAGCTGGCTTTGGTGCCTTGGACATGAGCTAGGACCTTAAGATTCTGCATGAAAGGAGGACTAACAGCCGAGTTGCACGGGAGAAAATGTAAAGTGTTCATATGTAGTAAAAACCAGAGAAATCCGTCCGTTTTCCTCATTTGTTATCGAATCAACTTAAAGCCAGATCGTCACATTGGGCGCTCTACTCTCTAAAACGGTTGTACTTATCGTCTGCAAAGCTATGTCGCGTGCTGCGGTATGCGGAGACACTAAAAGCACCATAGTAGATCACAGATGAAGCTTCTATGTTGATGTAATAGCCAGTAAGAAGTAGTACAATTCAAGTTTTAGGTATCGATTATTGACTTTTAGCTGGCTTTGGTGCCTTGGACATGGGCTAGGACCTTAAAATTCTGCATGAAAGGACGACTAACAGCCAAGTTGCACGGAAGAATGTGAAATGTGTTCATATATAGTAAAAACCTGAGAAATACGTCCGTTTTCGTCATTTGTTATCGAATCGACTTAAAGCCAGATCGTCACATTGGCCGCTCTTCTCTCTGAAACGGTTGTACTTATCGTCTGCAAAGCTATGTCGAGTGCTGCTGTATGCGGAGACACTAAAAGCAACATAGTAGAACACAGATGAAGCTTCTAAGTTGATGTAATAGCCAGTAAGAAGTAGTACAATTCAAGTTATAGGTATCGATTATTGACTTTTTAGCTGGCTTTGGTACCTTGGACATGAGCTAGGACCTTATGATTCTGCATGAAAGGAGGACTAGCAGCCCAGTTGCACGGGAGAATGTGAAAAGTGTTCATATGTAGTAAGAACCTAAGAAATCCAGCTGTTTCCGCCATTTGTTATCGAATCGACTTAAAGCCAGATCGTCACATTGGCCGCTCTTCTCTCTGAAACGGTTGTACTTATCGTCTGCAAAGCTATGTCGCATGCTGCGGTATGCGGGGACACTAAAAGCACCATAGTAGAACACAGATGAAGCTTCTAAGTTGATGTAATAGTCAGTAAGAAGTAGTACAATTCAAGTTTTAGGTATTGATTATTGACTTTTTAGCTGGCTTTGGCGCCTTGGACATGAGCTAGGACCTTAAGATTCTGCATGAAAGGAGGACTAGCAGCCGAGTTGCACGGGAGAATGTGAAAAGTGTTCATATGTAGTAAAAACCAGAGAAATCCGTCAGTTTTCCTCATTTGTTATCGAATCGACTTAAAGCCAGATCGTCACATTGTGCGCTCTACTCTCTAAAACGGTTGTACTTATCGTCTGCAAAGCTATGTCGCGTGCTGCGGTATGCGGAGACACTAAAAGCACCATAGTAGAACACAGATGAAGCTTCTAAGTTGATGTAATAGCCAGTAAGAAGTAGTAAAATTCAACTTATAGGTATCGATTATTGACTTTTTAGCTGGCTTTGGTGCCTTGGACATGAGCTAGGACCTTAAAATTCTGCATGAAAGGACGACTAACAGCCAAGTTGCACGGAAGAATGTGAAAAGTGTTAATATATAGTAAAAACCTGAGAAATACGTCCGTTTTCGTCATTTGTTATTGAATCGACTTAAAGCCAGATCGTCACATTGTCCGCTCTTCTCTCTGAAACGGTTGTACTTATCGTCTGCAAAGCTATGTCGCGTGCTGCGGTATGCGGAGACACTAAAAGCACCATAGTAGAACACAGATGAAGCTTCTAAGTTGAAGTAATATCCAGTAAGATGTAGTACAATTCAAGTCTTAGGTATCGATTATTGACTTTTTAGCTGGCTTTGGTGACTTGGACATGAGCTAAGACCTTAAGATTCTGCATGAACGGAGGACTAGCAGCCGAGTTGCTTGGGAGAATGTGAAAAGTGTTCATATGTAGTAAAAACCTGAGAAATCCGTCCGTTTTCGTCATTTGTTATCGAATCGACTTAAAGCCAGATCGTCACATTGGCCGCTCTTCTCTCTGAAACGGTTGTACTTATCGTCTGCAAAGCTATGTCGCGTGCTGCGGTATGCGGAGACACTAAAAGCATCATAGTAGAACACAGATGAAGCTTCTATGTTGATGTAATAGCCAGTAAGAAGTAGTACAATTCAAGTTTTAGGTATCGATTATTGACTTTTTAGCTGCCCTTGGTGCCTTGTACATGAGCTAGGACCTTAAGATTCTGCATGAAAGGAGGACTAGCAGCCGAGTTGCAGGGGAGAATGTAAAAAGTGTTCATATGTAGTAAAAGCCTGAGAAATCCGTTCGTTATCGTAATTTGTTATCGAATCGCCTTAAAGCCAGATCGTCACATTAGCCGCTCTTCTCTCTGAAACGATTGTACTTATCGACTGCAAAGCTATGTCGCGTGCTGCGGTATGCGGAGACAGTAAAACCACCATAGTAAAACACAGATGAAGCTTCTAAGATGATGTAATAGTCAGTAAGAAGTAGTACAATTCAAGTTTTAGGTATCGATTATTGACTTTTTAGCTGCCTTTGGTGCCTTGGACATGAGCTAGGACCTTAAGATTCTGCATGAAAGGAGGACTAGCAGGCGAGATGCACGGGTGGATGTGAAAAGTTTTCATATGTAGTAAAAACCTGAGAATTCCGTCCATTTTCGTCATTTGTTATCGAATCGACTTAAAGCCGGATCGTCACATTGGCCGCTCTTCTCTCTGAAACGGTTGTACTTATCGTCTGCAAAGCTATGTCGCGTGCTGCGGTATGCGGAGAAACTAAAATAACCATAGTAGAACACAGATGAAGCTTCTAAGTTGATGTAATAGCCAGTAAGAAGTAGTACAATTCAAGATTTGGGCATCGATTATTGACTTTTAGCTGGCTTTGGTGCCTTGGACATGAGCTAGGACCTTAAGATTCTGCATGAAAGGAGGACTACCAGCCGACGTGCAGGGGAGAATGTGGAAAGTGTTCATATGTAGTAAAAACCTGAGAAATCCGTTCGTTATCGTCATTTGTTATCGAATCGACTTAAAGCCAGATCGTCACATTAGCTGCTCTTCTCTCTGAAACGGTTGTACTTATCGACTGCAAAGCTATGTCGCGTGCTGCGGCATGCGGAGACACTAAAAGCACCATAGTAGAACACAGATGAAGCTTCTAAGCTGATGTAATACCCAGTAAGAAGTAGTACAATTCATGTTATAGGTATCGATTATTAAATTCTTAGCTTGCTTTGGTGACTTGAACATGAGCTAGGACCTTAAGATTCTGCATGAAAGGAGGACTAGCAGGCGAGATGCACGGGTGGATGTGAAAAGTTTTCATATGTAGTAAAAACCTGAGAATTCCGTCCATTTTCGTCATTTGTTATCGAATCGACTTAAAGCCGGATCGTCACCTTAGCCGCTCTTCTCTCTGAAACGATTGTACTTATCGACTGCAAAGCTATGTCGCGTGCTCCGGTATGCGGAGACACTAAAACCACCATAGTAAAACACAGATGAAGCTTCTAAGATGATGTAATAGTCAGTAATATGTAGTACAATTCAAGTTTTAAGTATCGATTATTGACTTTTTAGGTGGCTTTGGTGCCTTGGACATGAGCTAGGACCTTAAGATTCTGCATGAAAGGAGGACTAGCAGCCGAGTGGCACGGGAGAATGTGCAAAGTGTTCATATGTAGTAAAAACCTGAGAAATCCGTCCGTTTTCCTCATTTGTTATCGAATCGACTTAAAGCCAGATCGTCACATTTGCCGCTCTTCTCTCTGAAACGGTTGTACTTATCGTCTGCAAAGCTATGTCGCGTGCTGCGGTATGCGGAGACACTAAAAGCATCATAGTAGAACACAGATGAAGCTTCTAAGTTGATGTAATAGCCAGTAAGAAGTAGTACAATTCAAGTTTTAGGTATCGATTATTGCCTTTTTAGGTGGCTTTGGTGCCTTGGACATGAGCTAGGACCTTAAGATTCTGCATGAAAGGAGGACTAGCAGCCGAGTTGCAGGGGAGAATGTAAAAAGTGTTCATATGTAGTAAAAACCTGAGAAATCCGTTCGTTATCGTCATTTGTTATCGAATCGACTTAAAGCCAGATCGTCACATTAGCCGCTCTTCTCTCTGAAACGGTTGTACTTATCGACTGCAAAGCTATGTCGCGTGCTGCGGTATGCGGAGACACTAAAAGCACCATAGTAGAACACAGATGAAGCTTCCTAAGCTGATGTAATACCCAGTAAGAAGTAGTACAATTCATGTTATAGGTTTCGATTATTAAATTCTTAGCTTGCTTTGGTGACTTGAACATGAGCTAGGACCTTAAGATTCTGCATGAAAGGAGGACTAGCAGCCGAGTTGCACTGGAGAATGTGGAAAATGTTCATATGTAGTAAAAACCTGAGAAATCCTTACGTTTTCGTCATTTGATATCGAACTGACTTAAAGCCAGATCGTCACATTCGCCGCTCTTCTCTCTGAAACGGTTGTACTTATCGTCTGCAAAGCTATGTCGCGTGCTGCGGTATGCGGAGACACTAAAAGCACCATAGTAGAACACAGATGAAGCTTCTAGGTTGATGTAATAGCCAGTAAGAAGTAGTACAATTCAAGTTTTAGGTATCGATTATTGCCTTTTTAGGTGGCTTTGGTGCCTTGGACGTGAGCTAGGACCTTAAGATTCTGCAAGAAAGGAGGACTAGCAGCCGAGTTACTCGGGAGAATGTGAAAAGTGTTCATATGTAGTAAAAACCTGAGAAATCCGTCCGTTTTCGTCACTTGTTATCGAATCGACGTAAAGCCAGATCGTCACATTGGCCGCTCTTCTCTCTGAAACGGTTGTACTTATCGTCTGCAAAGCTATGTCGAGTGCTGCGGTATGCGGAGACACTAAAAGCATCATAGTAGAACACAGATGAAGCTTCTAAGTTGATGTAATAGCCAGTAAGAAGTAGTACAATTCAAGTTTTAGGTATCGATTATTGACTTTTTAGGTGGCTTTGGTGCCTTGGACATGAGCTAGGACCTTAAGATTCTGCATGAAAGGAGGACTAGCAGCCGAGTTGCAGGGGAGAATGTAAAAAGTGTTCATATGTAGTAAAAACCTGAGAAATCCGTTCGTTATCCTCATTTGTTATCGAATCGACTTAAAGCCAGATCGTCACATTAGCCGCTCTTCTCTCTGAAACGGTTGTACTTATCGACTGCAAAGCTATGTCGCGTGCTGCGGTATGCGGAGACACTAAAAGCACAATAGTAGAACACAGATGAAGCTTCTAAGCTGATGTAATACCCAGTAAGAAGTAGTACAATTCATGTTATAGGTATCGCTTATTGACTTTTTAGCTGGCTTTTTTGTCTTGGACATGAGCTAGGGCCTTAAGATTCTGCATGAAAGGAGGACTAGCAGCCGAGTTGTACGGGAGAA
This sequence comes from Schistocerca gregaria, assembly GCF_023897955.1. NCBI lineage: Eukaryota > Metazoa > Arthropoda > Insecta > Orthoptera > Acrididae > Schistocerca > Schistocerca gregaria. Next base: position 4,153,094 of record NW_026061736.1, on the reverse strand, counting down.
AGTGAAAAGTGTTCATATGTAGTAAAAACCTGAGAAATCCGTCCGTTATCGTCATTTGTTATCGAATCGACTCAAAGCCAGATCGTCACATTGGCCGCTCTTCTCTCTGAAACGGTTGTACTTATCGTCTGCAAAGCTATGTCGCGTGCTGCGGTATGCGGAGACACTAAAATCACCATAGTAGAACACAGATGAAGCTTCTAAGTTGAAGTAATATCCAGAAAGATGTAGTACAATTCAAGTCTTAGGTATCGATTATTGACTTTTTACCATTCTTTGGTGCCTTGGACATGAGCTAGGACCTTAAAATTCTGCATGAACGGAGGACTAGCAGCCGAGTTGCAGGGGAGAATGTAAAAAGTGTTCATATGTAGTAAAAACCTGAGAAATCCTTACGTTTTCGTCATTTGATATCGAACTGACTTAAAGCCAGATCGTCACATTCGCCGCTCTTCTCTCTGAAACGGTTGTACTTATCGACTGCAAAGCTATGTCGCGTGCTGCGGTATGCGGAGACACTAAAAGCACCATAGTAGAACACAGATGAAGCTTCTAAGCTGATGTAATACCCAGTAAGAAGTAGTACAATTCATGTTATAGGTATCGATTATTAAATTCTTAGCTTGCTTTGGTGACTTGAACATGAGCTAGGACCTTAAGATTCTGCATGAAAGAAGGACTAGCAGCCGAGTTGCACTGGAGAATGTGGAAAATGTTCATATGTAGTAAAAACCTGAGAAATCCTTACGTTTTCGTCATTTGTTATCGAATTGAGTTAAAGCCAGATCGTCACATTGGCCGCTCTTCTCTCTGAAACGGTTGTACTTATCGTCTGCAAAGCTATGTCGCGTGCTGCGGTATGCGGAGACACTAAAAGCACCATAGTAGAACACAGATGAAGCTTCTAAGTTGATGTAATAGCCAGTAAGAAGTAGTACAATTCAAGTTTTAGGTATCGATTATTGACTTTTTAGCTGGCTTTTTTTTCTTGGACATGAGCTAGGGCCTTAAGATTCTGCATGAAAGGAGGACTAGCAGCCGAGTTGCGAGGGAGAAAGTGAAAAGTGTTCATATGTAGTAAAAACCTGAGAAATCCGTCCGTTATCGTCATTTGTTATCGAATCGACTGAAAGCCAGATCGTCACATTGGCCGCTCTTCTCTCCGAAACGGTTGTACTTATCGTCTGCAAAGCTATGTCGCGTGCTGCGGTATGCGGAGACACTAAAATCACCATAGTAGAACACAGATGAAGCTTCTAAGTTGAAGTAATATCCAGAAAGATGTAGTACAATTCAAGTCTTAGGTATCGATTATTGACTTTTTACCATTCTTTGGTGCCTTGGACATGAGCTAGGACCTTAAAATTCTGCATGAACGGAGGACTAGCAGCCGAGTTGCAGGGGAGAATGTAAAAAGTGTTCATATGTAGTAAAAACCTGAGAAATCCGTCCGTTTTCATCATTTGTTATCGAATCGCCTTAAAGCCAGATCGTCACATTAGCCGCTCTTCTCTCTGAAACGGTTATACTTATCGACTGCAAAGCTATGTCGCGTGCTGCGATATGCGGAGACACTAAAAGCACCATAGTAGAACACAGATGAAGCTTCTAAGATGATGTAATAGTCAGTAAGATGTAGTACAATTCAAGATTTAGGTATCGATTATTGACTTTTTAGCTGTCTTTGGTGCCTTGGACATGAGTTAGGACCTTACGATTCTGCATGAAAGAAGGTCTAGCAGCCGAGTTGTACGGGAGAATGTGAAAAGTGTTCATATGTAGTAAAAACCTGAGAAATCCGTCGGTTTTCGTCGTTTGTTATCGAATCGACTTAAAGCCAGATCGTCACATTGGCCGCTCTTCTCTCTGAAACGGTTGTACTTATCTTCTGCAAAGCTATGTCGCGTGCTGCGGTATGTGGAGACACTAAAAGCACCATAGTAGAACACAGATGAAGCTTCTAAGTTGATGTAATAGCCAGTAAGAAGTAGTACAATTCAAGTTTTAGGTATCGATTATTCACTTTTTAGCTGGCTTTGCTGCCTTGGACATGAGCTAGGACTTTAAGATTGTGCGTGAAAGGAGGACTAGCAGCCGAGTTGCACGGTAGAATGTGAAAAGTGTTCATATGTAGTAAAAACCTGAGAAATCCGTCCGTTTTCGTCATTTGTTATCGAATCGACTTAAAGCCTGATCGTCACATTGGCCGCTCTTCTCTGTGAAACGGTTGTACTTATCGTCTGCAAAGCTATGTCGCGTGCTGCGGTATGCGGAGACACTAAAAGCATCATAGTAGAACACAGATGAAGCTTCTAAGTTGATGTAATATCCAGTAAGAAGTAGTACAATTCAAGTTTTAGGTATCGGTTATTGACTTTTTAGGTGGGTTTGGTGCCTTGGACATGAGCTAGGACCTTAAGATTCTGCATGAAAGGAGGACTAGCAGCCGAGTTGCAGGGGAGAATGTAAAAAGTGTTCATATGTAGTAAAAATCTGAGAAATCCGTTCGTTATCGTCATTTGTTATCGAATCGCCTTAAAGCCAGATCGTCACATTAGCCGCTCTTCTCTCTGAAACGGTTGTACTTATCGACTGCAAAGCTATGTCGCGTGCTGCGGTATGCGGAGACACTAAAATCACCATAGTAGAACACAGATGAAGCTTCTAAGTTTAAGTAATATCCAGAAAGATGTAGTACAATTCAAGTCTTAGGTATCGATTATTGACTTTTTACCATTCTTTGGTGCCTTGGACATGAGCTAGGACCTTAAAATTCTGCATGAACGGAGGACTAGCAGCCGAGTTGCAGGGGAGAATGTAAAAAGTGTTCATATGTAGTAAAAACCTGAGAAATCCTTACGTTTTCGTCATTTGATATCGAACTGACTTAAAGCCAGATCGTCACATTCGCCGCTCTTCTCTCTGAAACGGTTGTACTTATCGACTGCAAAGCTATGTCGCGTGCTGCGGTATGCGGAGACACTAAAAGCACCATAGTAGAACACAGATGAAGCTTCTAAGCTGATGTAATACCCAGTAAGAAGTAGTACAATTCAAGTTTTAGGTATCGATTATTGACTTTTTAGCTGGCTTTTTTGTCTTGGACATGAGCTAGGGCCTTAAGATTCTGCATGAAAGGAGGACTAGCAGCCGAGTTGCGAGGGAGAAAGTGAAAAGTGTTCATATGTAGTAAAAACCTGAGAAATCCTTACGTTTTCGTCATTTGTTATCGAATTGAGTTAAAGCCAGATCGTCACATTGGCCGCTCTTCTCTCTGAAACGGTTGTACTTATCGTCTGCAAAGCTATGTCGCGTGCTGCGGTATGCGGAGACACTAAAAGCACCATAGTAGAACACAGATGAAGCTTCTAAGTTGATGTAATAGCCAGTAAGAAGTAGTACAATTCAAGTTTTAGGTATCGATTATTGACTTTTTAGCTGGCTTTTTTGTCTTGGACATGAGCTAGGGCCTTAAGATTCTGCATGAAAGGAGGACTAGCAGCCGAGTTGCGAGGGAGAAAGTGAAAAGTGTTCATATGTAGTAAAAACCTGAGAAATCCGTCCGTTATCGTCATTTGTTATCGAATCGACTGAAAGCCAGATCGTCACATTGGCCGCTCTTCTCTCTGAAACGGTTGTACTTATCGTCTGCAAAGCTATGTCGCGTGCTGCGGTATGCGGAGACACTAAAATCACCATAGTAGAACACAGATGAAGCTTCTAAGTTGAAGTAATATCCAGAAAGATGTAGTACAATTCAAGTCTTAGGTATCGATTATTGACTTTTTACCATTCTTTGGTGCCTTGGACATGAGCTAGGACCTTAAAATTCTGCATGAACGGAGGACTAGCAGCCGAGTTGCAGGGGAGAATGTAAAAAGTGTTCATATGTAGTAAAAACCTGAGAAATCCGTCCGTTTTCGTCATTTGTTATCGAATCGCCTTAAAGCCAGATCGTCACATTAGCCGCTCTTCTCTCTGAAACGGTTATACTTATCGACTGCAAAGCTATGTCGCGTGCTGCGATATGCGGAGACACTAAAAGCACCATAGTAGAACACAGATGAAGCTTCTAAGATGATGTAATAGTCAGTAAGATGTAGTACAATTCAAGATTTAGGTATCGATTATTGACTTTTTAGCTGTCTTTGGTGCCTTGGACATGAGTTAGGACCTTAAGATTCTGCATGAAAGGAGGTCTAGCAGCCGAGTTGTACGGGAGAATGTGAAAAGTGTTCATATGTAGTAAAAACCTGAGAAATCCGTCCGTTTTCGTCATTTGTTATCGAATCGACTTAAAGCCAGATCGTCACATTGGCCGCTCTTCTCTCTGAAACGGTTGTACTTATCTTCTGCAAAGCTATGTCGCGTGCTGCGGTATGTGGAGACACTAAAAGCACCATAGTAGAACACAGATGAAGCTTCTAAGTTGATGTAATAGCCAGTAAGAAGTAGTACAATTCAAGTTTTAGGTATCGATTATTCACTTTTTAGCTGGCTTTGCTGCCTTGGACATGAGCTAGGACTTTAAGATAGTGCATGAAAGGAGGACTAGCAGCCGAGTTGCAAGGGAGAATGTGAAAAGTGTTCATATGTAGTAAAAACCTGAGAAATCCGTCCGTTTTCGTCATTTGTTATCGAATCGACTTAAAGCCAGATCGTCACATTGGCCGCTCTTCTCTCTGAAACGGTTGTACTTATCGTCTGCAAAGCTATGTCGCGTGCTGCGGTATACGGAGACACTAAAAGCATCATAGTACAACACAGATGAAGCTTCTAATTGATGTAATAGCCAGTAAAAACTAGTACAATTCAAGTTTTAGGTATCGATTATTGACTTTTTAGGTGGCTTTGGTGCCTTGGACATGAGCTAGGACCTTAAGATTCTGCAAGAAAGGAGGACTAGCAGCCGAGTTACTCGGGAGAATGTGAAAAGTGTTCATATGTAGTAAAAACCTGAGAAATCCGTCCGTTTTCGTCACTTGTTATCGAATCGACGTAAAGCCAGATCGTCACATTGGCCGCTCTTCTCTCTGAAACGGTTGTACTTATCGTCTGCAAAGCTATGTCGAGTGCTGCGGTATGCGGAGACACTAAAAGCATCATAGTAGAACACAGATGAAGCTTCTAAGTTGATGTAATAGCCAGTAAGAAGTAGTACAATTCAAGTTTTAGGTATCGATTATTGACTTTTTAGGTGGCTTTGGTGCCTTGGACATGAGCTAGGACCTGAAGATTCTGCATGAAAGGAGGACTAGCAGCCGAGTTGCAGGGGAGAATGTAAAAAGTGTTCATATGTAGTAAAAACCTGAGAAATCCGTTCGTTATCCTCATTTGTTATCGAATCGACTTAAAGCCAGATCGTCACATTAGCCGCTCTTCTCTCTGAAACGGTTGTACTTATCGACTGCAAAGCTATGTCGCGTGCTGCGGTATGCGGAGACACTAAAAGCACAATAGTAGAACACAGATGAAGCTTCTAAGCTGATGTAATACCCAGTAAGAAGTAGTACAATTCATGTTATAGGTATCGCTTATTGACTTTTTAGCTGGCTTTTTTGTCTTGGACATGAGCTAGGGCCTTAAGATTCTGCATGAAAGGAGGACTAGCAGCCGAGTTGTACGGGAGAAAGTGAAAAGTGTTCATATGTAGTAAAAACCTGAGAAATCCGTCCGTTATCGTCATTTGTTATCGAATCGACTCAAAGCCAGATCGTCACATTGGCCGCTCTTCTCTCTGAAACGGTTGTACTTATCGTCTGCAAAGCTATGTCGCGTGCTGCGGTATGCGGAGACACTAAAATCACCATAGTAGAACACAGATGAAGCTTCTAAGTTGAAGTAATATCCAGAAAGATGTAGTACAATTCAAGTCTTAGGTATCGATTATTGACTTTTTACCATTCTTTGGTGCCTTGGACATGAGCTAGGACCTTAAAATTCTGCATGAACGGAGGACTAGCAGCCGAGTTGCAGGGGAGAATGTAAAAAGTGTTCATATGTAGTAAAAACCTGAGAAATCCTTACGTTTTCGTCATTTGATATCGAACTGACTTAAAGCCAGATCGTCACATTCGCCGCTCTTCTCTCTGAAACGGTTGTACTTATCGACTGCAAAGCTATGTCGCGTGCTGCGGTATGCGGAGACACTAAAAGCACCATAGTAGAACACAGATGAAGCTTCTAAGCTGATGTAATACCCAGTAAGAAGTAGTACAATTCATGTTATAGGTATCGATTATTAAATTCTTAGCTTGCTTTGGTGACTTGAACATGAGCTAGGACCTTAAGATTCTGCATGAAAGAAGGACTAGCAGCCGAGTTGCACTGGAGAATGTGGAAAATGTTCATATGTAGTAAAAACCTGAGAAATCCTTACGTTTTCGTCATTTGTTATCGAATTGAGTTAAAGCCAGATCGTCACATTGGCCGCTCTTCTCTCTGAAACGGTTGTACTTATCGTCTGCAAAGCTATGTCGCGTGCTGCGGTATGCGGAGACACTAAAAGCACCATAGTAGAACACAGATGAAGCTTCTAAGTTGATGTAATAGCCAGTAAGAAGTAGTACAATTCAAGTTTTAGGTATCGATTATTGACTTTTTAGCTGGCTTTTTTTTCTTGGACATGAGCTAGGGCCTTAAGATTCTGCATGAAAGGAGGACTAGCAGCCGAGTTGCGAGGGAGAAAGTGAAAAGTGTTCATATGTAGTAAAAACCTGAGAAATCCGTCCGTTATCGTCATTTGTTATCGAATCGACTGAAAGCCAGATCGTCACATTGGCCGCTCTTCTCTCCGAAACGGTTGTACTTATCGTCTGCAAAGCTATGTCGCGTGCTGCGGTATGCGGAGACACTAAAATCACCATAGTAGAACACAGATGAAGCTTCTAAGTTGAAGTAATATCCAGAAAGATGTAGTACAATTCAAGTCTTAGGTATCGATTATTGACTTTTTACCATTCTTTGGTGCCTTGGACATGAGCTAGGACCTTAAAATTCTGCATGAACGGAGGACTAGCAGCCGAGTTGCAGGGGAGAATGTAAAAAGTGTTCATATGTAGTAAAAACCTGAGAAATCCGTCCGTTTTCATCATTTGTTATCGAATCGCCTTAAAGCCAGATCGTCACATTAGCCGCTCTTCTCTCTGAAACGGTTATACTTATCGACTGCAAAGCTATGTCGCGTGCTGCGATATGCGGAGACACTAAAAGCACCATAGTAGAACACAGATGAAGCTTCTAAGATGATGTAATAGTCAGTAAGATGTAGTACAATTCAAGATTTAGGTATCGATTATTGACTTTTTAGCTGTCTTTGGTGCCTTGGACATGAGTTAGGACCTTACGATTCTGCATGAAAGAAGGTCTAGCAGCCGAGTTGTACGGGAGAATGTGAAAAGTGTTCATATGTAGTAAAAACCTGAGAAATCCGTCGGTTTTCGTCGTTTGTTATCGAATCGACTTAAAGCCAGATCGTCACATTGGCCGCTCTTCTCTCTGAAACGGTTGTACTTATCTTCTGCAAAGCTATGTCGCGTGCTGCGGTATGTGGAGACACTAAAAGCACCATAGTAGAACACAGATGAAGCTTCTAAGTTGATGTAATAGCCAGTAAGAAGTAGTACAATTCAAGTTTTAGGTATCGATTATTCACTTTTTAGCTGGCTTTGCTGCCTTGGACATGAGCTAGGACTTTAAGATTGTGCGTGAAAGGAGGACTAGCAGCCGAGTTGCACGGTAGAATGTGAAAAGTGTTCATATGTAGTAAAAACCTGAGAAATCCGTCCGTTTTCGTCATTTGTTATCGAATCGACTTAAAGCCTGATCGTCACATTGGCCGCTCTTCTCTGTGAAACGGTTGTACTTATCGTCTGCAAAGCTATGTCGCGTGCTGCGGTATGCGGAGACACTAAAAGCATCATAGTAGAACACAGATGAAGCTTCTAAGTTGATGTAATATCCAGTAAGAAGTAGTACAATTCAAGTTTTAGGTATCGGTTATTGACTTTTTAGGTGGGTTTGGTGCCTTGGACATGAGCTAGGACCTTAAGATTCTGCATGAAAGGAGGACTAGCAGCCGAGTTGCAGGGGAGAATGTAAAAAGTGTTCATATGTAGTAAAAATCTGAGAAATCCGTTCGTTATCGTCATTTGTTATCGAATCGCCTTAAAGCCAGATCGTCACATTAGCCGCTCTTCTCTCTGAAACGGTTGTACTTATCGACTGCAAAGCTATGTCGCGTGCTGCGGTATGCGGAGACACTAAAATCACCATAGTAGAACACAGATGAAGCTTCTAAGTTTAAGTAATATCCAGAAAGATGTAGTACAATTCAAGTCTTAGGTATCGATTATTGACTTTTTACCATTCTTTGGTGCCTTGGACATGAGCTAGGACCTTAAAATTCTGCATGAACGGAGGACTAGCAGCCGAGTTGCAGGGGAGAATGTAAAAAGTGTTCATATGTAGTAAAAACCTGAGAAATCCTTACGTTTTCGTCATTTGATATCGAACTGACTTAAAGCCAGATCGTCACATTCGCCGCTCTTCTCTCTGAAACGGTTGTACTTATCGACTGCAAAGCTATGTCGCGTGCTGCGGTATGCGGAGACACTAAAAGCACCATAGTAGAACACAGATGAAGCTTCTAAGCTGATGTAATACCCAGTAAGAAGTAGTACAATTCATGTTATAGGTATCGATTATTAAATTCTTAGCTTGCTTTGGTGACTTGAACATGAGCTAGGACCTTAAGATTCTGCATGAAAGAAGGACTAGCAGCCGAGTTGCACTGGAGAATGTGGAAAATGTTCATATGTAGTAAAAACCTGAGAAATCCTTACGTTTTCGTCATTTGTTATCGAATTGAGTTAAAGCCAGATCGTCACATTGGCCGCTCTTCTCTCTGAAACGGTTGTACTTATCGTCTGCAAAGCTATGTCGCGTGCTGCGGTATGCGGAGACACTAAAAGCACCATAGTAGAACACAGATGAAGCTTCTAAGTTGATGTAATAGCCAGTAAGAAGTAGTACAATTCAAGTTTTAGGTATCGATTATTGACTTTTTAGCTGGCTTTTTTGTCTTGGACATGAGCTAGGGCCTTAAGATTCTGCATGAAAGGAGGACTAGCAGCCGAGTTGCGAGGGAGAAAGTGAAAAGTGTTCATATGTAGTAAAAACCTGAGAAATCCGTCCGTTATCGTCATTTGTTATCGAATCGACTGAAAGCCAGATCGTCACATTGGCCGCTCTTCTCTCTGAAACGGTTGTACTTATCGTCTGCAAAGCTATGTCGCGTGCTGCGGTATGCGGAGACACTAAAATCACCATAGTAGAACACAGATGAAGCTTCTAAGTTGAAGTAATATCCAGAAAGATGTAGTACAATTCAAGTCTTAGGTATCGATTATTGACTTTTTACCATTCTTTGGTGCCTTGGACATGAGCTAGGACCTTAAAATTCTGCATGAACGGAGGACTAGCAGCCGAGTTGCAGGGGAGAATGTAAAAAGTGTTCATATGTAGTAAAAACCTGAGAAATCCGTCCGTTTTCGTCATTTGTTATCGAATCGCCTTAAAGCCAGATCGTCACATTAGCCGCTCTTCTCTCTGAAACGGTTATACTTATCGACTGCAAAGCTATGTCGCGTGCTGCGATATGCGGAGACACTAAAAGCACCATAGTAGAACACAGATGAAGCTTCTAAGATGATGTAATAGTCAGTAAGATGTAGTACAATTCAAGATTTAGGTATCGATTATTGACTTTTTAGCTGTCTTTGGTGCCTTGGACATGAGTTAGGACCTTAAGATTCTGCATGAAAGGAGGTCTAGCAGCCGAGTTGTACGGGAGAATGTGAAAAGTGTTCATATGTAGTAAAAACCTGAGAAATCCGTCCGTTTTCGTCATTTGTTATCGAATCGACTTAAAGCCAGATCGTCACATTGGCCGCTCTTCTCTCTGAAACGGTTGGACTTATCTTCTGCAAAGCTATGTCGCGTGCTGCGGTATGTGGAGACACTAAAAGCACCATAGTAGAACACAGATGAAGCTTCTAAGTTGATGTAATAGCCAGTAAGAAGTAGTACAATTCAAGTTTTAGGTATCGATTATTCACTTTTTAGCTGGCTTTGCTGCCTTGGACATGAGCTAGGACTTTAAGATAGTGCATGAAAGGAGGACTAGCAGCCGAGTTGCAAGGGAGAATGTGAAAAGTGTTCATATGTAGTAAAAACCTGAGAAATCCGTCCGTTTTCGTCATTTGTTATCGAATCGACTTAAAGCCAGATCGTCACATTGGCCGCTCTTCTCTCTGAAACGGTTGTACTTATCGTCTGCAAAGCTATGTCGCGTGCTGCGGTATACGGAGACACTAAAAGCATCATAGTACAACACAGATGAAGCTTCTAATTGATGTAATAGCCAGTAAAAACTAGTACAATTCAAGTTTTAGGTATCGATTATTGACTTTTTAGGTGGCTTTGGTGCCTTGGACATGAGCTAGGACCTTAAGATTCTGCATGAAAGGAGGACTAGCAGCCGAGTTGCACGGGAGAATGTAAAAAGTGTTCATATGAAGTAAAAACCTGAGAAATCCGTCCGTTATCGTCATTTGTTATCGAATCGACTTAAAGCAAGATCGTCACATTAGCCGCTCTTCTCTCTGAAACGGTTGTACTAATCGACTGCAAAGCTATGTCGCGTGCTGCGGTATGCGGAGACACTAAAAGCACCATAGTAGAACACAGATGAAGCTTCTAAGATGATGTAATAGTCAGTAAGAAGTAGTACAATTCAAGTTTTAAGTATCGATTATTGACTTTTTAGCTGACTTTGGTGCCTTGGACATGAGTTAGGACCTTAAGATTCTGCATGACCGGAGGTCTAGCAGCCGAGTTGTACGGGAGAATGTGAAGAGTGTTCATATGTAGTAAAAACCAGAGAAATCCGTCCGTTTTCGTCATTTGTTATCGAATCGACTTAAAGCCAGATCGTCACATTAGCCCCAATTCTCTCTGAAACGGTTGTACTTATCGACTGCAAAGCTATGTCGCGTGCAGCGGTATGCGGAAACACTAAAAGCACCATAGTAGAACACAGATGTAGCTTCTAAGTTGATGTAATAGCCAGTAAGAAGTAGTACCATTCAAGTTTTAGGTATCGATTATTGACTTTTTAGCTGGCTTTGGTGCCTTGGACATGAGCTAGGACCTTAAGATTCTGCATGAAAGGAGGACTAGCAGCCGAGTTGCACGGGAGAATGTGAAAAGTGTTCATATGTAGTAAAAACCAGAGAAATCCGTACGTGTTCGACATTTGTTATCGAATCGACTTAAAGCCAGATCGTCACATTGGCCGCTCTTCTCTCTGAAACGGTTGTACTTATCGTCTGCAAAGCTATGTCGAGTGCTGCGGCATGCGGAGACACTAAAAGCACCATAGTAGAACACAGATGAAGCTTCTAAGTTGATGTAATAGCCAGTAAGAAGTAGTACAATTCAAGTTTTAAGTATCGATTGTTGACTTTTTGCCCTTCTTTGGTGCCTTGGGCATGAGCTAGGAACTTAAGATATTGCATGATAGGAGGTCTAGCAGCCGCGTTGCACGTGAGAATGTGAAAAGTGTTCATATGTAGTAAAAACCTGAGAAATCCGTCCGTTTTCGTCATTTGTTGTCAAATCGACTTAAAGCCAGATCGTCACATTGGCCGCTCTTCTCTTTGAAACGGTGGTACTTATCGTCTGCAAAGCTACGTGTCGTGCTGCGGTATGCGGAGACACTAAAAGCACCATAGTAGAACACTGATGAAGCTTCTAAGTTGATGTAATAGCCAGTAAGAAGTAGTACAATTCACGTTTTAGGTATCGATTATTGACTTTTTAGCTGCCCTTGGTGCCTTGGACATGAGCTAGGACCTTAAGATTCTGCATGAAAGGAGGACTAGCAGCCGAGTTGCACGGGAGAATGTAAAAAGTGTTCATATGTAGTAAAAACCTGAGAAATCCGTTCGTAGTCGTCATTTGTTATCGTATCGACTTAAAGCCAGATCGTCACATTAGCCGCTCTTCTCTCTGAAACGGTTGTACTTATCGACTGCAAAGCTATGTCGCGTGCTGCGGTATGCGGAGACACTAAAAGCACCATAGTAGAACACAGATGAACCTTCTAAGATGATGTAATAGTCAGTAAGAAGTAGTACTATTCAAGTTTTAAGTATCGATTATTGACTTTTTAGCTGACTTTGGTGCCTTGGATATGAGTTAGGACCTTAAGATTCTGCATGAAAGGAGGTCTAGCAGCCGAGTTGTACGGGAGAATTTGAAAAGTGTTCATATGTAGTAAAAACCTGAGAAATCCGTCCGTTTTCGTCATTTGTTATCGAATCGACTTAAAGCCAGATCGTCACATTGGCCGCTCTTCTCTCTGAAACGGTTGTACTTATCGTCTGCAAAGCTATGTCGCGTGCTGCGGTATGTGGAGACACTAAAAGCACCATAGTAGAACACAGATGAAGCTTCTAAGTTGATGTAATAGCCAGTAAGAAGTAGTACCATTCAAGTTTTAGGTATCGATTATTGACTTTTTAGCTGGCTTTGGTGCCTTGGACATGAGCTAGGACCTTAAGATTCTGCATGAAAGGAGGACTAGCAGCCGAGTTGCACGGGAGAATGTGAAAAGTGTTCATATGTAGTAAAAACCAGAGAAATCCGTCCGTGTTCGACATTTGTTATCGAATCGACTTAAAGCCAGATCGTCACATTGGCCGCTCTTCTCTCTGAAACGGTTGTACTTATCGTCTGCAAAGCTATGTCGAGTGCTGCGGCATGCGGAGACACTAAAAGCACCATAGTAGAACACAGATGAAGCTTTTAAGTTGATGTAATAGCCAGTAAGAAGTAGTACAAATCAAGTTTTAAGTATCGATTGTTGACTTTTTACCCTTCTTTGGTGCCTTGGGCATGAGCTAGGAACTTAAGATTTTGCATGATAGGAGGTCTAGCAGCCGCGTTGCACGTGAGAATGTGAAAAGTGTTCATATGTAGTAAAAACCTGAGAAATCCGTCCGTTTTCGTCATTTGTTGTCGAATCGACTTAAAGCCAGATCGTCACATTGGCCGCTCTTCTCTTTGAAACGGTGGTACTTATCGTCTGCAAAGCTACGTGTCGTGCTGCGGTATGCGGAGACACTAAAAGCACCATAGTAGAACACTGATGAAGCTTCTAAGTTGATGTAATAGCCAGTAAGAAGTAGTACAACTCAAGTTGTAGGTATCGATTATTGACTTTCTAGCTGGCTTTGGTGCTTTGGACATGAGTTAGGACCTTAAGATTCTGCATGAAAGGAGGACTAGCAGCCGAGTTGACCGGGAGAATGTGAAAAGTGTTCCTATGTAGTAAAGACCTGAGAAATCCGTTCGTTATCGTCATTTGTTATCGAATCGACTTAAAGCCAGATCGTCACATTAGCCGCTCTTCTCCATGAAACGGTTGTACTTATCGACTGCAAAGCTATGTCGCGTGCTGCGATATGCGGAGACACTAAAAGCACCATAGTACAACGCAGATGAAGCTTCGAAGTTGATGTAATAGTCATTAAGAAGTAGTACAATTCCAGTTTTAGGTATCGATTATTGACTTTTTAACTGCCCTTGGTGCCTTGGACATGAGCTAGGACCTTAAGATTCTGCATGAAAGGAGGACTAGCAGGCGAGATGCACGGGTGGATGTGAAAAGTTTTCATATGTAGTAAAAACCTGATAATTCCGTCCATTTTCGTCATTTGTTATCGAATCGACTTAAAGCCGGATCGTCACATTGGCCGCTCTTCTCTCTGAAACGGTTGTACTTATCGTCTGCAAAGCTATGTCGCGTGCTGCGGTATGCGGAGACACTAAAATAACCATAGTAGAACACAGATGAAGCTTCTAAGTTGATGTAATAGCCAGTGAGAAGTAGTACAATTCAAGATTTGTGCATCGATTATTGACTTTTAGCTGGCTTTGGTGCCTTGGACATGAGCTAGGACCTTAAGATTCTGCATGAAAGGAGGACTACCAGCCGACTTGCAGGGGAGAATGTGGAAAGTGTTCATATGTAGTAAAAACCTGAGAAATCCGTTCGTTATCGTCATTTGTTATCGAATCGACTTAAAGCCAGATCGTCACATTAGCCGCTCTTCTCTCTGAAACGGTTGTACTTATCGACTGCAAAGCTATGTCGCGTGCTGCGGTATGCAGAGACACTAAAAGCACCATAGTAGAACACAGATGAAGCTTCTAAGCTGATGTAATACCCAGTAAGAAGTAGTACAATTCATGTTATGGGTATCGATTATTAAATTCTTAGCTTGCTTTGGTGACTTGAACATGAGCTAGGACCTTAAGATTCTGCATGAAAGGAGGACTAGCAGCCGAGTTGCACTGGAGAATGTATAAAATGTTCATATGTAGTAAAAACCTGAGAAATCCTTACGTTTTCGTCATTTGTTATCGAACTGACATAAAGCCAGATCGTCACATTGGCCGCTCTTCTCTCTGAAACGGTTGTACTTATCGTCTGCAAAGCTATGTCGCGTGCTGCGGTATGCGGAGACACTAAAAGCACGATAGTAGAACACAGATGAAGCTTCTAAGTTGAAGTAATATCCGGTAAGATGTAGTACAATTCAAGTCTTAGGTATCGATTATTGACTTTTTACCATTCTTTGGTGCCTTGCACATGAGCTAGGACCTTAAAATTCTGCATGAACGGAGGACTAGCAGCCGAGTTGCTTGGGAGAATGTGAAAAGTGTTCATATGAAGTAAAAACCTGAGAAATCCGTCCGTTTTCGTCATTTGTTATCGAATCGTCTTAAAGCCAGATCGTCACATTGACGCTCTTCTCTCTGAAACGGTTGTACTTATCATCTGCAAAGCTATGTCGCGTGCTGCGGTATGCGGAGACACTAAAAGCACCATAGTAGAACACAGATGAAGCTTCTAAGATGATGTAATAGCCAGTAAGAAGTAGTACAATTCAAGTGTTAGGTATCGATTATTGACTTTTTAGCTGGCTTTGGTGACTTGGACATGAGCTAAGACCTTAAGATTCTGCATGAAACGAGGACTAGCAGCCGAGTTGCACGGGAGAATGTGAAAAGTGTTCATATGTAGTAAAAACCTGAGAAATCCGTCCGTTTTCGTCATTTGTTATCGAATCGACTTAAAGCCAGGTCGTCACATTGGCCGCTCTTCTCTCTGAAACGGTTGTACTTATCGTCTGCAAAGCTATGTCGCGTGCTGCGGTATGCGGAGACACTAAAAGCATCATAGTAGAACACAGATGAAGCATCTAAGTTGATGTAATAGCCAGTAAGAAGTAGTACAATTCAAGTTTTAGGTATCGATTATTGACTTTTTAGCTGCCCTTGGTGCCTTGGACATGAGCTAGGACCTTAAGATTCTGCATGAAAGGAGGACTAGCAGGCGAGATGCACGGGTGGATGTGAAAAGTTTTCATATGTAGTAAAAACCTGAGAATTCCGTCCATTTTCGTCATTTGTTATCGAATCGACTTAAAGCCGGATCGTCACCTTAGCCGCTCTTCTCTCTGAAACGATTGTACTTATCGACTGCAAAGCTATGTCGCGTGCTGCGGTATGCGGAGACACTAAAAGCACCATAGTAGAACACAGATGAAGCTTCTAAGATGATGTAATAGTCAGTAATATGTAGTACAATTCAAGTTTTAAGTATCGATTATTGACTTTTTAGGTGGCTTTGGTGCCTTGGACATGAGCTAGGACCTTAAGATTCTGCATGAAAGGAGGACTAGCAGCCGAGTTGCACGGGAGAATGTGAAAAGTGTTCATATGTAGTAAAAACCTGAGAAATCCGTCCGTTTTCGTCACTTGTTATCGAATCGACTTAAAGCCAGATCGTCATATTGGCCGCTCTTCTCTCTGAAACGGTTGTACTTATCGTCTGCAAAGCTATGTCGCGTGCTGCGGTATGCGGAGACACTAAAAGCATCATAGTAGAACACAGATGAAGCTTCTAAGTTGATGTAATAGCCAGTAAGAAGTAGTACAATTCAAGTTTTAGGTATCGATTATTGCCTTTTTAGGTGGCTTTGGTGCCTTGGACATGAGCTAGGACCTTAAGATTCTGCATGAAAGGAGGACTAGCAGCCGAGTTGCACTGGAGAATGTGGAAAATGTTCATATGTAGTAAAAACCTGAGAAATCCTTACGTTTTCGTCATTTGTTATCGAATCGACTTAAAGCCAGATCGTCACATTGGCCGCTCTTCTCTCTGAAACGATTGTACTTATCGACTGCAAAGCTATGTCGCGTGCTGCGGTATGCGGAGACACTAAAACCACCATAGCAAAACACAGATGAAGCTTCTAAGATGATGTAATATTCAGTAAGAAGTAGTACAATTCAAGTTTTAGGTATCGATTATTGACTTTTTAGCTGCCCTTGGTGCCTTGGACATGAGCTAGGACCTTAAGATTCTGCGTGAAAGGAGGACTAGCAGCCGAGTTGCACGGGAGAATGTGAAAAGTGTTCATATGTAGTAAAAACCTGAGAAATCCGTCCGTTTTCGTCACTTGTTATCGAATCGACTTAAAGCCAGATCGTCACATTGGCCGCTCTTCTCTCTGAAACGGTTGTACTTATCGTCTGCTAAGCTATGTCGCGTGCTGCGGTATGCGGAGACACTAAAAGCACAATAGTAGAACACAGATGAAGCTTCTAAGCTGATGTAATACCCAGTAAGAAGTAGTACAATTCATGTTATAGGTATCGATTATTGACTTTTTAGCTGGCTTTTTTGTCTTGGACATGAGCTAGGGCCTTAAGATTCTGCATGAAAGGAGGACTAGCAGCCGAGTTGCGAGGGAGAAAGTGAAAAGTGTTCATATGTAGTAAAAACCTGAGAAATCCGTCCGTTTTCGTCATTTGTTGTTGAATCGACTTAAAGCCAGATCGTCACATTGGCCGCTGTTCTCTTTGAAACGGTGGTACTTATCGTCTGCAAAGCTACGTGTCGTTCTGCGGTATGCGGAGACACTAAAAGCACCATAGTAGAACACTGATGAAGCTTCTAAGGTGATGTAATAGCCAGTAAGAAGTAGTACAATTCAAGTTGTAGGTATCGATTATTGACTTTCTAGCTAGCTTTGGTGCTTTGGACATGAGTTAGGACCTTAAGATTCTGCATGAAAGGAGGACTAGCAGCCGAGTTGACCGGGAGAATGTGAAAAGCTTTCCTATGTAGTAAAGACCTGAGAAATCCGTTCGTTATCGTCATTTGTTATCGAATGGACTTAAAGCCAGATCGTCACATTAGCCGCTCTTCTCCCTGAAACGGTTGTACTTATCGACTGCAAAGCTATGTCGCGTGCTGCGATATGCGGAGACACTAAAAGCACCATTGTACAACGCAGATGAAGCTTCTAAGTTGATGTAATAGTCATTAAGAAGTAGTACAATTCCAGTTTTAGGTATCGATTATTGACTTTTTAGCTGCCCTTGGTGCCTTGGACATGAGCTAGGACCTTAAGATTCTGCATGAAAGGAGGACTAGCAGGCGAGATGCACGGGTGGATGTGAAAAGTTTTCATATGTAGTAAAAACCTGAGAATTCCGTCCATTTTCGTCATTTGTTATCGAATCGACTTAAAGCCGGATCGTCACATTGGCCGCTCTTCTCTCTGAAACGGTTGTACTTATCGTCTGCAAAGCTATGTCGCGTGCTGCGGTATGCGGAGACACTAAAATAACCATAGTAGAACACAGATGAAGCTTCTAAGTTGAATTAATAGCCAGTGAGAAGTAGTACAATTCAAGATTTGTGCATCGATTATTGACTTTTAGCTGGCTTTGGTGCCTTGGACATGAGCTAGGACCTTAAGATTCTGCATGAAAGGAGGACTACCAGCCGAGTTGCACTGGAGAATGTGGAAAATGTTCATATGTAGTAAAAACCTGAGAAATCCTTACGTTTTCGTCATTTGTTATCGAACTGACATAAAGCCAGATCGTCACATTTTCCGCTCTTCTCTCTGAAACGGTTGTACTTATCGTCTGCAAAGCTATGTCGCGTGCTGCGGTATGCGGAGACACTAAAAGCATCATAGTAGAACACAGATGAAGCATCTAAGTTGATGTAATAGCCAGTAAGAAGTAGTACAATTCAAGTTTTAGGTATCGATTATAGACTTTTTAGCTGCCCTTGGTGCCTTGGACATGAGCTAGGACCTTAAGATTCGGCATGAAAGGAGGACTAGCAGGCGAGTTGCACGGGTGGATGTGAAAAGTTTTCATATGTAGTAAAAACCTGAGAATTCCGTCCATTTTCGTCATTTGTTATCGAATCGACTTAAAGCCGGATCGTCACCTTAGCCGCTCTTCTCTCTGAATCGATTGTACTTATCGACTGCAAAGCTATGTCGCGTGCTGCGGTATGCGGAGACACTAAAACCACCATAGTAAAACACAGATGAAGCTTCTAAGATGATGTAATAGTCAGTAATATGTAGTACAATTCAAGTTTTAAGTATCGATTATTGACTTTTTAGGTGGCTTTGGTGCCTTGGACATGAGCTAGGACCTTAAGATTCTGCATGAAAGGAGGACTAGCAGCCGAGTTGCACGGGAGAATGTGAAAAGTGTTCATATGTAGTAAAAACCTGAGAAATCCGTCCGTTTTCGTCACTTGTTATCGAATCGACTTAAAGCCAGATCCTCATATTGGCCGCTCTTCTCTCTGAAACGGTTGTACTTATCGTCTGCAAAGCTATGTCGCGTGCTGCGGTATTCGGAGACACTAAAAGCATCATAGTAGAACACAGATGAAGCTTCTAAGTTGATGTAATAGCCAGTAAGAAGTAGTACAATTCAAGTTTTAGGTATCGATTATTGCCTTTTTAGGTGGCTTTGGTGCCTTGGTCATGAGCTAGGACCTTAAGATTCTGCATGAAAGGAGGACTAGCAGCCGAGTTGCAGGGGAGAATGTAAAAAGTGTTCATATGTAGTAAAAACCTGAGAAATCCGTTCGTTATCGTCATTTGTTATCGAATCGACTTAAAGCCAGATCGTCACATTAGCCGCTCTTCTCTCTGAAACGGTTGTACTTATCGACTGCAAAGCTATGTCGCGTGCTGCGGTATGCGGAGACACTAAAAGCACCATAGTAGATCACAGATGAAGCTTCTAAGCTGATGTAATACCCAGTAAGAAGTAGTACAATTCATGT
Source organism: Schistocerca gregaria (assembly GCF_023897955.1). Classification (NCBI taxonomy): domain Eukaryota; kingdom Metazoa; phylum Arthropoda; class Insecta; order Orthoptera; family Acrididae; genus Schistocerca; species Schistocerca gregaria. The sequence goes on along the minus strand of NW_026061736.1, from coordinate 4,133,848 downwards.
TATAGGTATCGATTATTAAATTCTTAGCTTGCTTTGGTGACTTGAACATGAGCTAGGACCTTAAGATTCTGCATGAAAGGAGGACTAGCAGCCGAGTTGCACTGGAGAATGTGGAAAATGTTCATATGTAGTAAAAACCTGAGAAATCCTTACGTTTTCGTCATTTGATATCGAACTGACTTAAAGCCAGATCGTCACATTGGCCGCTCTTCTCTCTGAAACGGTTGTACTTATCGTCTGCAAAGCTATGTCGCGTGCTGCGGTATGCGGAGACACTAAAAGCACCATAGTAGAACACAGATGAAGCTTCTAAGTTGATGTAATAGCCAGTAAGAAGTAGTACAATTCAAGTTTTAGGTATCGATTATTGACTTTTTAGCTGGCTTTGGTGTCTTGGACATGAGCTAGGGCCTTAAGATTCTGCAAGAAAGGAGGACTAGCAGCCGAGTTGCGAGGGAGAAAGTGAAAAGTGTTCATATGTAGTAAAAACCTGAGAAATCCGTTCGTTATCGTCATTTGTTATCGAATCGACTTGAAGCCAGATCGTCACATTTGCCGCTCTTTTCTCTGAAACGGTTGTACTTATCGACTGCAAAGCTATGTCGCGTGCTGCGGTTTGCGGAGACACTAAAAGCACCATAGTAGAACACAGATGAAGCTTCTAAGCTGATGTAATACCCAGTAAGAAGTAGTACAATTCATGTTATAGGTATCGATTATTAAATTCTTAGCTTGCTTTGGTGACTTGAACATGAGCTAGGACCTTAAGATTCTGCATGAAAGGAGGACTAGCAGCCGAGTTGCACTGGAGAATGTGGAAAATGTTCATATGTAGTAAAAACCTGAGAAATCCTTACGTTTTCGTCATTTGTTATCGAATCGACTTAAAGCCAGATCGTCACATTGGCCGCTCTTCTCTCTGAAACGATAGTACTTATCGACTGCAAAGCTATGTCGCGTGCTGCGGTATGCGGAGACACTAAAACCACCATAGCAAAACACAGATGAAGCTTCTAAGATGATGTAATAGTCAGTAAGAAGTAGTACAATTCAAGTTTTAGGTATCGATTATTGACTTTTTAGCTGCCCTTGGTGCCTTGGACATGAGCTAGGACCTTAAGATTCTGCGTGAAAGGAGGACTAGCAGCCGAGTTGCACGGGAGAATGTGAAAAGTGTTCATATGTAGTAAAAACCTGAGAAATCCGTCCGTTTTCGTCACTTGTTATCGAATCGACTTAAAGCCAGATCGTCACATTGGCCGCTCGTCTCTCTGAAACGGTTGTACTTATCGTCTGCGAAGCTATGTCGCGTGCTGCGGTATGCGGAGACACTAAAATAACCATAGTAGAACACAGATGAAGCTTCTAAGTTGATGTAATAGCCAGTGAGAAGTAGTACAATTCAAGATTTGTGCATCGATTATTGACTTTTAGCTGGCTTTGGTGCCTTGGACATGAGCTAGGACCTTAAGATTCTGCATGAAAGGAGGACTACCAGCCGACTTGCAGGGGAGAATGTGGAAAGTGTTCATATGTAGTAAAAACCTGAGAAATCCGTTCGTTATCGTCATTTGTTATCGAATCGACTTAAAGCCAGATCGTCACATTAGCCGCTCTTCTCTCTGAAACGGTTGTACTTATCGACTGCAAAGCTATGTCGCGTGCTGCGGTATGCGGAGACACTAAAAGCACCATAGTAGAACACAGATGAAGCTTCTAAGCTGATGTAATACCCAGTAAGAAGTAGTACAATTCATGTTATAGGTATCGATTATTAAATTCTTAGCTTGCTTTGGTGACTTGAACATGAGCTAGGACCTTAAGATTCTGCATGAAAGGAGGACTAGCAGCCGAGTTGCACTGGAGAATGTGGAAAATGTTCATATGTAGTAAAAACCTGAGAAATCCTTACGTTTTCGTCATTTGTTATCGAACTGACATAAAGCCAGATCGTCACATTGGCCGCTCTTCTCTCTGAAACGGTTGTACTTATCGTCTGCAAAGCTATGTCGCGTGCTGCGGTATGCGGAGACACTAAAAGCACCATAGTAGAACACAGATGAAGCTTCTAAGATGATGTAATAGCCAGTAAGAAGTAGTACAATTCAAGTGTTAGGTATCGATTATTGACTTTTTAGCTGGCTTTGGTGACTTGGACATGAGCTAAGACCTTAAGATTCTGCATGAAACGAGGACTAGCAGCCGAGTTGCACGGGAGAATGTGAAAAGTGTTCATATGTAGTAAAAACCTGAGAAATCCGTCCGTTTTCGTCATTTGTTATCGAATCGACTTAAAGCCGGATCGTCACCTTAGCCGCTCTTCTCTCTGAAACAATTGTACTTATCGACTGCAAAGCTATGTCGCGTGCTGCGGTATGCGGAGACACTAAAACCACTATAGTAAAACACAGATGAAGCTTCTAAGATGATGTAATAGTCAGTAATATGTAGTACAATTCAAGTTTTAAGTATCGATTATTGACTTTTTAGGTGGCTTTGGTGCCCTGGACATGAGCTAGGACCTTAAGATTCTGCATGAAAGGAGGACTAGCAGCCGAGTTGCACGGGAGAATGTGAAAAGTGTTCATATGTAGTAAAAACCTGAGAAATCCGTCCGTTTTCGTCACTTGTTATCGAATCGACTTAAAGCCAGATCGTCACATTGGCCGCTCTTCTCTCTGAAACGGATGTACTTATCGTCTGCAAAGCTATGTCGCGTGCTGCGGTATGCGGAGACACTAAAAGCATCATAGTAGAACACAGATAAAGCTTCTAAGTTGATGTAATAGCCAGTAAGAAGTAGTACAATTCAAGATTTAGGTATCGATTATTGCCTTTTTAGGTGGCTTTGGTGCCTTGGACATGAGCTAGGACCTTAAGATTCTGCATGAAAGGAGGACTAGCAGCCGCGTTGCAGGGGAGAATGTAAAAAGTGTTCATATGTAGTAAAAACCTGAGAAATCCGTTCGTTATCGTCATTTGTTATCGAATTGACTTAAAGCCAGATCGTCACATTAGCCGCTCTTCTCTCTGAAACGGTTGTACTTATCGACTGCAAAGCTATGTTGCGTGCTGCGGTATGCGGAGACACTAAAAGCACCATAGTAGAACACAGATGAAGCTTCTAAGCTGATGTAATACCCAGTAAGAAGTAGTACAATTCATGTTATAGGTATCGATTATTAAATTCTTAGCTTGCTTTGGTGACTTGAACATGAGCTAGGACCTTAAGATTCTGCATGAAAGGAGGACTAGCAGCCGAGTTGCACTGGAGAATGTGGAAAATGTTCATATGTAGTAAAAACCTGAGAAATCCTTACGTTTTCGTCATTTGATATCGAACTGACTTAAAGCCAGATCGTCACATTGGCCGCTCTTCTCTCTGAAACGGTTGTACTTATCGTCTGCAAAGCTATGTCGCGTACTGCGGTATGCGGAGACACTAAAAGCACCATAGTAGAACACAGATGAAGCTTCTAAGTTGATGTAATAGCCAGTAAGAAGTAGTACAATTCAAGTTTTAGGTATCGATTATTGACTTTCTAGCTGGCTTTGGTGTCTTGGACATGAGCTAGGGCCTTAAGATTCTGCAAGAAAGGAGGACTAGCAGCCGAGTTGCGAGGGAGAAAGTGAAAAGTGTTCATATGTAGTAAAAACCTGAGAAATCCGTTCGTTATCGTCATTTGTTATCGAATCGACTTAAAGCCAGATCGTCACATTAGCCGCTCTTTTCTCTGAAACGGTTGAACTTATCGACTGCAAAGCTATGTCGCGTGCTGCGGTATGCTAAGACACTAAAAGCACCATAGTAGAACACAGATGAAGCTTCTAAGCTGATGTAATACCCAGTAAGAAGTAGTACAATTCATGTTATAGGTATCGATTATTAAATTCTTAGCTTGCTTTGGTGACTTGAACATGAGCTAGGACCTTAAGATTCTGCATGAAAGCAGGACTAGCAGCCGAGTTGCACTGGAGAATGTGGAAAATGTTCATATGTAGTAAAAACCTGAGAAATCCTTACGTTTTCGTCATTTGTTATCGAATCGACTTAAAGCCAGATCGTCACATTGGCCGCTCTTCTCTCTGAAACGATTGTACTTATCGACTGCAAAGCTATGTCGCGTGCTGCGGTATGCGGAGACACTAAAACCACCATAGCAAAACACAGATGAAGCTTCTAAGATGATGTAATAGTCAGTAAGAAGTAGTACAATTCAAGTTTTAGGTATCGATTATTGACTTTTTAGCTGCCCTTGGTGCCTTGGACATGAGCTAGGACCTTAAGATTCTGCGTGAAAGGAGGACTAGCAGCCGAGTTGCACGGGAGAATGTGAAAAGTGTTCATATGTAGTAAAAACCTGAGAAATCCGTCCGTTTTCGTCACTTGTTATCGAATCGACTTATAGCCAGATCGTCACATTGGCCGCTCTTCTCTCTGAAACGATTGTACTTATCGTCTGCAAAGCTATGTCGCGTGCTGCGGTATGCGGAGACACTAAAATCACCATAGTAGAACACAGATGAAGCTTCTAAGTTGAAGTAATATCCAGAAAGATGTAGTACAATTCAAGTCTTAGGTATCGATTATTGACTTTTTACCATTCTTTGGTGCCTTGGACATGAGTTAGGAGCTTAAGATTCTGCATGAAAGGAGGTCTAGCAGCCGCGTTGTACGGGAGAATGTGAAAAGTGTTCATATGTAGTAAAAACCTGAGAAATCCGTCCGTTTTCGTCATTTGTTATCGAATCGACTTAAAGCCAGATCGTCACATTGGCCGCTCTTCTCTCTGAAACGGTTGTACTTATCGTCTGCAAAGCTATGTCGCGTGCTGCGGTATGCGGAGACACTAAAACCACCATAGTAAAACACAGATGAAGCTTCTAAGATGATGTAATAGTCAGTAATATGTAGTACAATTCAAGTTTTAAGTATCGATTATTGACTTTTTAGGTGGCTTTGGTGCCCTGGACATGAGCTAGGACCTTAAGATTCTGCATGAAAGGAGGACTAGCAGCCGAGTTGCACGGGAGAATGTGAAAAGTGTTCATATGTAGTAAAAACCTGAGAAATCCGTCCGTTTTCGTCACTTGTTATCGAATCGACTTAAAGCCAGATCGTCACATTGGCCGCTCTTCTCTCTGAAACGGATGTACTTATCGTCTGCAAAGCTATGTCGCGTGCTGCGGTATGCGGAGACACTAAAAGCATCATAGTAGAACACAGATGAAGCTTCTAAGTTGATGTAATAGCCAGTAAGAAGTAGTACAATTCAAGATTTAGGTATCGATTATTGCCTTTTTAGGTGGCTTTGGTGCCTTGGACATGAGCTAGGACCTTAAGATTCTGCATGAAAGGAGGACTAGCAGCCGAGTTGCACGGGAGAATGTAAAAAGTGTTCATATGTAGTAAAAACCTGAGAAATCCGTTCGTTATCGTCATTTGTTATCGAATTGACTTAAAGCCAGATCGTCACATTAGCCGCTCTTCTCTCTGAAACGGTTGTACTTATCGACTGCAAAGCTATGTTGCGTGCTGCGGTATGCGGAGACACTAAAAGCACCATAGTAGAACACAGATGAAGCTTCTAAGCTGATGTAATACCCAGTAAGAAGTAGTACAATTCATGTTATAGGTATCGATTATTAAATTCTTAGCTTGCTTTGGTGACCTGAACATGAGCTAGGACCTTAAGATTCTGCATGAAAGGAGGACTAGCAGCCGAGTTGCACTGGAGAATGTGGAAAATGTTCATATGTAGTAAAAACCTGAGAAATCCTTACGTTTTCGTCATTTGATATCGAACTGACTTAAAGCCAGATCGTCACATTGGCCGCTCTTCTCTCTGAAACGGTTGTACTTATCGTCTGCAAAGCTATGTCGCGTACTGCGGTATGCGGAGACACTAAAAGCACCATAGTAGAACACAGATGAAGCTTCTAAGTTGATGTAATAGCCAGTAAGAAGTAGTACAATTCAAGTTTTAGGTATCGATTATTGACTTTCTAGCTGGCTTTGGTGTCTTGGACATGAGCTAGGGCCTTAAGATTCTGCAAGAAAGGAGGACTAGCAGCCGAGTTGCGAGGGAGAAAGTGAAAAGTGTTCATATGTAGTAAAAACCTGAGAAATCCGTTCGTTATCGTCATTTGTTATCGAATCGACTTAAAGCCAGATCGTCACATTAGCCGCTCTTTTCTCTGAAACGGTTGAACTTATCGACTGCAAAGCTATGTCGCGTGCTGCGGTATGCGGAGACACTAAAATCACCATAGTAGAACACAGATGAAGCTTCTAAGTTGAAGTAATATCCAGAAAGATGTAGTACAATTCAAGTCTTAGGTATCGATTATTGACTTTTTACCATTCTTTGGTGCCTTGGACATGAGATAGGACCTTAAAATTCTGCATGAAAGGAGGACTAGCAGCCGAGTTGCAGGGGAGAATGTAAAAAGTGTTCATATGTAGTAAAAACCTGAGAAATCCGTTCGTTATCGTCATTTGTTATCGAATCGCCTTAAAGCCAGATCGTCACATTAGCCGCTCTTCTCTCTGAAACGGTTGTACTTATCGACTGCAAAGCTATGTCGCGTGCTGCGATATGCGGAGACACTAAAAGCACCATAGTAGAACACAGATGAAGCTTCTAAGATGATGTAATAGTCAGTAAGATGTAGTACAATTCAAGTTTTAGGTATCGATTATTGACTTTTTAGCTATCTTTGGTGCCTTGGACATGAGTTAGGAGCTTAAGATTCTGCATGAAAGGAGGTCTAGCAGCCGCGTTGTACGGGAGAATGTGAAAAGTGTTAATATGTAGTAAAAACCTGAGAAATCCGTCCGTTTTCGTCATTTGTTATCGAATGGACTTAAAGCCAGATCGTCACATTGGCCGCTCTTCTCTCTGAAATGGTTGTACTTATCGTCTGCAAAGCTATGTCGCGTACTGCGGTATGTGGAGACACTAAAAGCACCATAGTAGAACACAGATGAAGCTTCTAAGTTGATGTAATAGCCAGTAAGAAGTAGTACAATTCAAGTTTTAGGTATCGATTATTCACTTTTTAGCTGGCTTTGCTGCCTTGGACATGAGCTAGGACTTTAAGATTGTGCATGAAAGGAGGACTAGCAGCCGAGTTGCAGGGGAGAATGTAAAAAGTGTTCATATGTAGTAAAAACCTGAGAAATCCGTTCGTTATCGTCATTTGTTATCGAATTGACTTAAAGCCAGATCGTCACATTAGCCGCTCTTCTCTCTGAAACGGTTGTACTTATCGACTGCAAAGCTATGTTGCGTGCTGCGGTATGCGGAGACACTAAAAGCACCATAGTAGAACACAGATGAAGCTTCTAAGCTGATGTAATACCCAGTAAGAAGTAGTACAATTCATGTTATAGGTATCGATTATTAAATTCTTACCTTGCTTTGGTGACTTGAACATGAGCTAGGACCTTAAGATTCTGCATGAAAGGAGGACTAGCAGCCGAGTTGCACTGGAGAATGTGGAAAATGTTTATATGTAGTAAAAACCTGAGAAATCCTTACGTTTTCGTCATTTGATATCGAGCTGACTTAAAGCCAGATCGTCACATTGGCCGCTCTTCTCTCTGAAACGGTTGTACTTATCGTCTGCAAAGCTATGTCGCGTACTGCGGTATGCGGAGACACTAAAAGCACCATAGTAGAACACAGATGAAGCTTCTAAGTTGATGTAATAGCCAGTAAGAAGTAGTACAATTCAAGTTTTAGGTATCGATTATTGACTTTCTAGCTGGCTTTGGTGTCTTGGACATGAGCTAGGGCCTTAAGATTCTGCAAGAAAGGAGGACTAGCAGCCGAGTTGCGAGGGAGAAAGTGAAAAGTGTTCATATGTAGTAAAAACCTGAGAAATCCGTTCGTTATCGTCATTTGTTATCGAATCGACTTAAAGCCAGGTCGTCACATTAGCCGCTCTTTTCTCTGAAACGGTTGAACTTATCGACTGCAAAGCTATGTCGCGTGCTGCGGTATGCTAAGACACTAAAAGCACCATAGTAGAACACAGATGAAGCTTCTAAGCTGATGTAATACCCAGTAAGAAGTAGTACAATTCATGTTATAGGTATCGATTATTAAATTCTTAGCTTGCTTTGGTGTCTTGAACATGAGCTAGGACCTTAAGATTCTGCATGAAAGCAGGACTAGCAGCCGAGTTGCACTGGAGAATGTGGAAAATGTTCATATGTAGTAAAAACCTGAGAAATCCTTACGTTTTCGTCATTTGTTATCGAATCGACTTAAAGCCAGATCGTCACATTGGCCGCTCTTCTCTCTGAAACGATTGTACTTATCGACTGCAAAGCTATGTCGCGTGCTGCGGTATGCGGAGACACTAAAACCACCATAGCAAAACACAGATGAAGCTTCTAAGATGATGTAATAGTCAGTAAGAAGTAGTACAATTCAAGTTTTAGGTATCGATTATTGACTTTTTAGCTGCCCTTGGTGCCTTGGACATGAGCTAGGACCTTAAGATTCTGCGTGAAAGGAGGACTAGCAGCCGAGTTGCACGGGAGAATGTGAAAAGTGTTCATATGTAGTAAAAACCTGAGAAATCCGTCCGTTTTCGTCACTTGTTATCGAATCGACTTAAAGCCAGATCGTCACATTGGCCGCTCTTCTCTCTGAAACGATTGTACTTATCGTCTGCAAAGCTATGTCGCGTGCTGCGGTATGCGGAGACACTAAAATCACCATAGTAGAACACAGATGAAGCTTCTAAGTTGAAGTAATATCCAGAAAGATGTAGTACAATTCAAGTCTTAGGTATCGATTATTGACTTTTTACCATTCTTTGGTGCCTTGGACATGAGATAGGACCTTAAAATTCTGCATGAACGGAGGACTAGCAGCCGAATTGCAGGGGAGAATGTAAAAAGTGTTCATATGTAGTAAAAACCTGAGAAATCCGTTCGTTATCGTCATTTGTTATCGAATCGCCTTAAAGCCAGATCGTCACATTAGCCGCTCTTCTCTCTGAAACGGTTGTACTTATCGACTGCAAAGCTATGTCGCGTGCTGCGATATGCGGAGACACTAAAAGCACCATAGTAGAACACAGATGGAGCTTCTAAGTTGATGTAATAGCCAGTAAGAAGTAGTACAATTCAAGTTTTAGGTATCGATTATTGACTTTCTAGCTGGCTTTGGTGTCTTGGACATGAGCTAGGGCCTTAAGATTCTGCAAGAAAGGAGGACTAGCAGCCGAGTTGCGAGGGAGAAAGTGAAAAGTGTTCATATGTAGTAAAAACCTGAGAAATCCGTTCGTTATCGTCATTTGTTATCGAATCGACTTAAAGCCAGATCGTCACATTAGCCACTCTTTTCTTTTAAACGGTTGAACTTATCGACTGCAAAGCTATGTCGCGTGCTGCGGTATGCTAAGACACTAAAAGCACCATAGTAGAACACAGATGAAGCTTCTAAGCTGATGTAATACCCAGTAAGAAGTAGTACAATTCATGTTATAGGTATCGATTATTAAATTCTTAGCTTGCTTTGGTGACTTGAACATGAGCTAGGACCTTAAGATTCTGCATGAAAGCAGGACTAGCAGCCGAGTTGCACTGGAGAATGTGGAAAATGTTCATATGTAGTAAAAACCTGAGAAATCCTTACGTTTTCGTCATTTGTTATCGAATCGACTTAAAGCCAGATCGTCACATTGGCCGCTCTTCTCTCTGAAACGATTGTACTTATCGACTGCAAAGCTATGTCGCGTGCTGCGGTATGTGGAGACACTAAAACCACCATAGCAAAACACAGATGAAGCTTCTAAGATGATGTAATAGTCAGTAAGAAGTAGTACAATTCAAGTTTTAGGTATCGATTATTGACTTTTTAGCTGCCCTTGGTGCCTTGGACATGAGCTAGGACCTTAAGATTCTGCGTGAAAGGAGGACTAGCAGCCGAATTGCACGGGAGAATGTGAAAAGTGTTCATATGTAGTAAAAACCTGAGAAATCCGTCCGTTTTCGTCACTTGTTATCGAATCGACTTAAAGCCAGGTCGTCACATTGGCCGCTCTTCTCTCTGAAACGATTGTACTTATCGTCTGCAAAGCTATGTCGCGTGCTGCGGTATGCGGAGACACTAAAATCACCATAGTAGAACACAGATGAAGCTTCTAAGTTGAAGTAATATCCAGAAAGATGTAGTACAATTCAAGTCTTAGGTATCGATTATTGACTTTTTACCATTCTTTGGTGCCTTGGACATGAGATAGGACCTTAAAATTCTGCATGAACGGAGGACTAGCAGCCGAGTTGCAGGGGAGAATGTAAAAAGTGTTCATATGTAGTAAAAACCTGAGAAATCCGTTCGTTATCGTCATTTGTTATCGAATCGCCTTAAAGCCAGATCGTCACATTAGCCGCTCTTCTCTCTGAAACGGTTGTACTTATCGACTGCAAAGCTATGTCGCGTGCTGCGATATGCGGAGACACTAAAAGCACCATAGTAGAACACAGATGAAGCTTCTAAGATGATGTAATAGTCAGTAAGATGTAGTACAATTCAAGTTTTAGGTATCGATTATTGACTTTTTAGCTATCTTTGGTGCCTTGGACATGAGTTAGGACCTTAAGATTCTGCATGAAAGGAGGTCTAGCAGCCGAGTTGTACGGGAGAATGTGAAAAGTGTTCATATGTAGTAAAAACCTGAGAAATCCGTCCGTTTTCGTCATTTGTTATCGAATCGACTTAAAGCCAGATCGTCACATTGGCCGCTCTTCTCTCTGAAACGGTTGTACTTATCGTCTGCAAAGCTTTGTCGCGTGCTGCGGTATGTGGAGACACTAAAAGCACCATAGTAGAACACAGATGAAGCTTCTAAGTTGATGTAATAGCCAGTAAGAAGTAGTACAATTCAAGTTTTAGGTATCGATTATTCACTTTTTAGCTGGCTTTGCTGCCTTGGACATGAGCTAGGACTGTAAGATTGTGCATGAAAGGAGGACTAGCAGCCGAGTTGCACGGGAGAATGTGAAAAGTGTTCATATGTAGTAAAAACCTGAGAAATCCGTCCGTTTTCGTCATTTGTTATCGAATCGACTTAAAGCCAGATCGTCACATTGGCCGCTCTTCTCTGGGAAACGGTTGTACTTATCGTCTGCAAAGCTATGTCGCGTGCTGCGGTATGCGGAGACACTAAAAGCATCATAGTAGAACACAGATGAAGCTTCTAAGTTGATGTAATATCCAGTAAGAAGTAGTACAATTCAAGTTTTAGGTATCGATTATTGACTTTTTAGGTGGGTTTGGTGCCTTGGACATGAGCTAGGACCTTAAGATTCTGCATGAAAGGATTACTAGCAGCCGAGTTGCACTGGAGAATGTGGAAAATGTTCATATGTAGTAAAAACCTGAGAAATCCTTACGTTTTCGTCATTTGTTATCGAATCGACTTAAAGCCAGATCGTCACATTGGCCGCTCTTCTCTCTGAAACGATTGTACTTATCGACTGCAAAGCTATGTCGCGTGCTGCGGTATGTGGAGACACTAAAACCACCATAGCAAAACACAGATGAAGCTTCTAAGATGATGTAATAGTCAGTAAGAAGTAGTACAATTCAAGTTTTAGGTATCGATTATTGACTTTTTAGCTGCCCTTGGTGCCTTGGACATGAGCTAGGACCTTAAGATTCTGCGTGAAAGGAGGACTAGCAGCCGAATTGCACGGGAGAATGTGAAAAGTGTTCATATGTAGTAAAAACCTGAGAAATCCGTCCGTTTTCGTCACTTGTTATCGAATCGACTTAAAGCCAGGTCGTCACATTGGCCGCTCTTCTCTCTGAAACGATTGTACTTATCGTCTGCAAAGCTATGTCGCGTGCTGCGGTATGCGGAGACACTAAAATCACCATAGTAGAACACAGATGAAGCTTCTAAGTTGAAGTAATATCCAGAAAGATGTAGTACAATTCAAGTCTTAGGTATCGATTATTGACTTTTTACCATTCTTTGGTGCCTTGGACATGAGATAGGACCTTAAAATTCTGCATGAACGGAGGACTAGCAGCCGAGTTGCAGGGGAGAATGTAAAAAGTGTTCATATGTAGTAAAAACCTGAGAAATCCGTTCGTTATCGTCATTTGTTATCGAATCGCCTTAAAGCCAGATCGTCACATTAGCCGCTCTTCTCTCTGAAACGGTTGTACTTATCGACTGCAAAGCTATGTCGCGTGCTGCGATATGCGGAGACACTAAAAGCACCATAGTAGAACACAGATGAAGCTTCTAAGATGATGTAATAGTCAGTAAGATGTAGTACAATTCAAGTTTTAGGTATCGATTATTGACTTTTTAGCTATCTTTGGTGCCTTGGACATGAGTTAGGACCTTAAGATTCTGCATGAAAGGAGGTCTAGCAGCCGAGTTGTACGGGAGAATGTGAAAAGTGTTCATATGTAGTAAAAACCTGAGAAATCCGTCCGTTTTCGTCATTTGTTATCGAATCGACTTAAAGCCAGATCGTCACATTGGCCGCTCTTCTCTCTGAAACGGTTGTACTTATCGTCTGCAAAGCTTTGTCGCGTGCTGCGGTATGTGGAGACACTAAAAGCACCATAGTAGAACACAGATGAAGCTTCTAAGTTGATGTAATAGCCAGTAAGAAGTAGTACAATTCAAGTTTTAGGTATCGATTATTCACTTTTTAGCTGGCTTTGCTGCCTTGGACATGAGCTAGGACTGTAAGATTGTGCATGAAAGGAGGACTAGCAGCCGAGTTGCACGGGAGAATGTGAAAAGTGTTCATATGTAGTAAAAACCTGAGAAATCCGTCCGTTTTCGTCATTTGTTATCGAATCGACTTAAAGCCAGATCGTCACATTGGCCGCTCTTCTCTGGGAAACGGTTGTACTTATCGTCTGCAAAGCTATGTCGCGTGCTGCGGTATGCGGAGACACTAAAAGCATCATAGTAGAACACAGATGAAGCTTCTAAGTTGATGTAATATCCAGTAAGAAGTAGTACAATTCAAGTTTTAGGTATCGATTATTGACTTTTTAGGTGGGTTTGGTGCCTTGGACATGAGCTAGGACCTTAAGATTCTGCATGAAAGGAGGACTAGCAGCCGAGATGCAGGGGAGAATGTAAAAAGTGTTCATATGTAGTAAAAACCTGAGAAATCCGTTCGTTATCGTCATTTGTTATCGAATCGCCTTCAAGCCAGATCGTCACATTAGCCGCTCTTCTCTCTGAAACGGTTGTACTTATCGAATGCAAAGCTATGTCGCGTGCTGCGATATGCGGAGACACTAAAAGCACCATAGTAGAACACAGATGAAGCTTCTAAGATGATGTAATAGTCAGTAAGATGTAGTACAATTCAAATTTTAGGTATTGAATATTGACTTTTTAGCTGTCTTTGGTGCCTTGGACATGAGTTAGGACCTTAAGATTCTGCATGAAAGGAGGTCTAGCAGCCGGGTTGTACGGGAGAATGTGAAAAGTGTTCATATGTAGTAAAAACCTGAGAAATCCGTCCGTTTTCGTCATTTGTTATCGAATCGACTTAAAGCCAGATCGTCACATTGGCCGCTCTTCTCTCTGAAACGGTTGTACTTATCTTCTGCAAAGCTATGTCGCGTGCTGCGGTATGTGGAGACACTAAAAGCACCATAGTAGAACACAGGTGAAGCTTCTAAGTTGATGTAATAGCCAGTAAGAAGTAGTACAATTCAAGTTTTAGGTATCGATTATTGACTTTTTAGCTGGCTTTGGTGCCTTCTACATGAGCTAGGACTTTAAGATTGTGCATGAAAGGAGGACTAGCAGCCGAGTTGCAAGGGAGAATGTGAAAAGTGTTCATATGTAGTAAAAACCTGAGAAATCCGTCCGTTATCGTCATTTGTTATCGAATCGACTTAAAGCAAGATCGTCACATTAGCCGCTCTTCTCTCTGAAACGGTTGTACTTATCGACTGCAAAGCTATGTCGCGTGCTGCGGTATGCGGAGACACTAAAAGCACCATAGTAGAACACAGATGAAGCTTCTAAGATGATGTAATGGTCAGTAAGAAGTAGTACGATTCAAGTTTTAAGTATCGATTATTGACTTTTTAGCTGACTTTGGTGCCTTGGACATGAGTTAGGACCTTAAGATTCTGCATGACAGGAGGTCTAGCAGCCGAGTTGTACGAGAGAATGTGAAGAGTTTTCATATGTAGTAAAAACCAGAGAAATCCGTCCGTGTTCGACATTTGTTATCGAATCGATTTAAAGCCAGATCGCCACATTGGCCGCTCTTCTCTCTGAAACGGTTGTACTTATCGTCTGCAAAGCTATGTCGAGTGCTGCGGTTTGCGGAGACACTAAAAGCACCATAGTAAAACACAGATGAAGCTTCCAAGTTGATGTAATAGCCAGTAAGAAGTAGTACAATTCAAGTTTTAAGTATCGATTGTTGACTTCTTACCCTTCTTTGGTGCCTTGGGCATGAGCTAGGAACTTAAGATTTTGCAAAATAGTAGGTCTAGCAGCCGCATTGCACGTGAGAATGTGAAAAGTGTTCATATGTAGTAAAAACCTGAGAAATCGGCCCGTTTTCGTCATTTGTTGTCGAATCGACTTAAAGCCAGATCGTCACATTGACCGCTCTTCTCTTTGAAACGGTGGTACTTATCGTCTGCAAAGCTACGTGTCGTGCTGCGGTATGCGGAGACACTAAAAGCACCATAGTAGAACACTGATGAAGCTTCTAAGTTGATGTAATAGCCAGTAAGAAGTAGTACAATTCACGTTTTAGGTATCGATTATTGACTTTTTAGCTGCCCTTGGTGCCTTGGACATGAGCTAGGACCTTAAGATTCTGCATGAAAGGAGGACCAGCAGCCGAGTTGCACGGGAGAATGTAAAAAGTGTTCATATATAGTAAAAACCTGAGAAATCCGTCCGTTTTCGTCATTTGTTATCGAATCGACTTAAAGCCAGATCGTCACATTGGCCGCTCTTCTCTCTGAAACGGTTGTACTTATCGTCTGCAAAGCTATGTCGCGTGCTGCGGTATGTGGAGACACTAAAAGCACCATAGTAGAACACAGATGAAGCTTCTAAGTTGATGTAATAGCCAGTAAGAAGTAGTACCATTCAAGTTTTAGGTATCGATTATTGACTTTTTAGCTGGCTTTGGTGCCTTGGACATGAGCTAGGACCTTAAGATTCTGCATGAAAGGAGGACTAGCAGCCGAGTTGCACGGGAGAATGTGAAAAGTGTTCATATGTAGTAAAAACCAGAGAAATCCGTCCGTGTTCGACATTTGTTATCGAATCGACTTAAAGCCAGATCGTCACATTGGCCGCTCTTCTCTCTGAAACGGTTGTACTTATCGCCTGCAAAGCTATGTCGAGTGCTGCGGCATGCGGAGACACTAAAAGCACCATAGTAGAACACAGATGAAGCTTCTAAGTTGATGTAATAGCCAGTAAGAAGTAGTACAATTCAAGTTTTAAGTATCGATTGTTGACTTTTTGCCCTTCTTTGGTGCCTTGGGCATGAGCTAGGAACTTAAGATTTTGCATGATAGGAGGTCTAGCAGCCGCGGTGCACGTGAGAATGTGAAAAGTGTTCATATGTAGTAAAAACCTGAGAAATCCGTCCGTTTTCGTCATTTGTTATCGAATCGACTTAAAGCCAGATCGTCACATTGGCCGCTCTTCTCTCTGAAACGGTTGTACTTATCTTCTGCAAAGCTATGTCGCGTGCTGCGGTATGTGGAGACACTAAAAGCACCATAGTAGAACACAGGTGAAGCTTCTAAGTTGATGTAATAGCCAGTAAGAAGTAGTACAATTCAAGTTTTAGGTATCGATTATTGACTTTTTAGCTGGCTTTGGTGCCTTGGACATGAGCTAGGTCTTTAAGATTGTGCATGAAAGGAGGACTAGCAGCCGAGTTGCAAGGGAGACTGTGAAAAGTGTTCATATGTAGTAAAAACCTGAGAAATCCGTCCGTTATCGTCATTTGTTATCGAATCGACTTAAAGCAAGATCGTCACATTAGCCGCTCTTCTCTCTGAAACGGTTGTACTTATCGACTGCAAAGCTATGTCGCGTGCTGCGGTATGCGGAGACACTAAAAGCACCATAGTAGAACACAGATGAAGCTTCTAAGATGATGTAATAGTCAGTAAGAAGTAGTACAATTCAAGTTTTAAGTATCGATTATTGACTTTTTAGCTGACTTTGGTGCCTTGGACATGAGTTAGGACCTTAAGATTCTGCATGACCGGAGGTCTAGCAGCCGAGTTGTACGGGAGAATGTGAAGAGAGTTCATATGTAGTAAAAACCAGAGAAATCCGTCCGTTATCGTCATTTGTTATCGAATCGACTTAAAGCCAGATCGTCACATTAGCCGCAATTCTCTCTGAAACGGTTGTACTTATCGACTGCAAAGCTATGTCGCGTGCAGCGGTATGCGGAAACACTAAAAGCACCATAGTAGAACACAGATGTAGCTTCTAAGTTGATGTAATAGCCAGTAAGAAGTAGTACCATTCAAGTTTTAGGTATCGATTATTGACTTTTTAGCTGGCTTTGCTGCCTTGGACATGAGCTAGGACCTTAAGATTCTGCATGAAAGGAGGACTAGCAGCCGAGCTGCACGGGAGAATGTGAAAAGTGTTCATATGTAGTAAAAACCAGAGAAATCCGTCCGTGTTCGGCATTTGTTATCGAATCGACTTAAAGCCAGATCGTCACATTGGCCGCTCTTCTCTCTGAAACGGTTGTACTTATCGTCTGCAAAGCTATGTCGAGTGCTGCGGTTTGCGGAGACACTAAAAGCACCATAGTAAAACACAGATGAAGCTTCCAAGTTGATGTAATAGCCAGTAAGAAGTAGTACAATTCAAGTTTTAAGTATCGATTGTTGACTTCTTACCCTTCTTTGGTGCCTTGGGCATGAGCTAGGAACTTAAGATTTTGCAAAATAGTAGGTCTAGCAGCCGCGTTGCACGTGAGAATGTGAAAAGTGTTCATATGTAGTAAAAACCTGAGAAATCGGTCCGTTTTCGTCATTTGTTGTCGAATCGACTTAAAGCCAGATCGTCACATTGGCCGCTCTTCTCTTTGAAACGGTGGTACTTATCGTCTGCAAAGCTACGTGTCGTGCTGCGGTATGCGGAGACACTAAAAGCACCATAGTAGAACACTGATGAAGCTTCTAAGTTGATGTAATAGCCAGTAAGAAGTAGTACAATTCACGTTTTAGGTATCGATTATTGACTTTTAGCTGCCCTTGGTGCCTTGGACATGAGCTAGGACCTTAAGATTCTGCATGAAAGGAGGACTAGTAGCCGAGTTGCACGGGAGAATGTAAAAAGTGTTCATATGTAGTAAAAACCTGAGAAATCCGTCCGCTTTCGTCATTTGTTATCGAATCGACTTAAAGCCAGATCGTCACATTGGCCGCTCTTCTCTCTGAAACGGTTGTACTTATCGTCTGCAAAGCTATGTCGCGTGCTGCGGTATGTGGAGACACTAAAAGCACCATAGTAGAACACAGATGAAGCTTCTAAGTTGATGTAATAGCCAGTAAGAAATAGTACCATTCAAGTTTTAGGTATCGATTATTGACTTTTTAGCTGGCTTTGGTGCCTTGGACATGAGTTAGGACCTTAAGATTCTGCATGAAAGGAGGACTAGCAGCCGAGTTGCACGGGAGAATGTGAAAAGTGTTCATATGTAGTAAAAACCAGAGAAATCCGTCCGTGTTCGACATTTGTTATCGAATCGACTTAAAGCCAGATCGTCACATTGGCCGCTCTTCTCTCTGAAACGGTTGTACTTATCGTCTGCAAAGCTATGTCGAGTGCTGCGGTTTGCGGAGACACTAAAAGCACCATAGTAAAACACAGATGAAGCTTCCAAGTTGATGTAATAGCCAGTAAGAAGTAGTACAATTCAAGTTTAAAGTATCGATTGTTGACTTCTTACCCTTCTTTGGTGCCTTGGGCATGAGCTAGGAACTTAAGATTTTGCAAAATAGTAGGTCTAGCAGCCGCGTTGCACGTGAGAATGTGAAAAGTGTTCATATGTAGTAAAAACCTGAGAAATCGGTCCGTTTTCGTCATTTGTTGTCGAATCGACTTCAAGCCAGATCGTCACATTGGCCGCTCTTCTCTTTGAAACGGTGGTACTTATCGTCTGCAAAGCTACGTGTCGTGCTGCGGTATGCGGAGACACTAAAAGCACCATAGTAGAACACTGATGAAGCTTCTAAGTTGATGTAATAGCCAGTAAGAAGTAGTACAATTCACGTTTTAGGTATCGATTATTGACTTTTTAGCTGCCCTTGGTGCCTTGGACATGAGCTAGGACCTTAAGATTCTGCATGAAAGGAGGACTAGCAGCCGAGTTGCACGGGAGAATGTAAAAAGTGTTCATATGTAGTAAAAACCTGAGAAATCCGTCCGTTTTCGTCATTTGTTATCGAATCGACTTAAAGCCAGATCGTCACATTGGCCGCTCTTCTCTCTGAAACGGTTGTACTTATCGTCTGCAAAGCTATGTCGCGTGCTGCGGTATGTGGAGACACTAAAAGCACCATAGTAGAACACAGATGAAGCTTGTAAGTTGATGTAATAGCCAGTAAGAAGTAGTACCATTCAAGTTTTAGGTATCGATTATTGACTTTTTAGCTGGCTTTGGTGCCTTGGACATGAGCTAGGACCTTAAGATTCTGCATGAAAGGAGGACTAGCAGCCGAGTTGCACGGGAGAATGTGAAAAGTGTTCATATGTAGTAAAAACCAGAGAAATCCGTCCGTGTTCGACATTTGTTATCGAATCGACTTAAAGCCAGATCGTCACATTGGCCGCTCTTCTCTCTGAAACGGTTGTACTTATCGTCTGCAAAGCTATGTCGAGTGCTGCGGCATGCGGAGACACTAAAAGCACCATAGTAGAACACAGATGAAGCTTCTAAGTTGATGTAATAGCCAGTAAGAAGTAGTACAATTCAAGTTTTAAGTATCGATTGTTGACTTTTTGCCCTTCTTTGGTGCCTTGGGCATGAGCTAGGAACTTAAGATTTTGCATGATAGGAGGTCTATCAGCCGCGTTGAACGTGAGAATGTGAAAAGTGTTCATATGTAGTAAAAACCTGAGAAATCCGTCCGTTTTCGTCATTTGTTGTCGAATCGACTTAAAGCCAGATCGTCACATTGGCCACTCTTCTCTTTGAAACGGTGGTACTTATCGTCTGCAAAGCTACGTGTCGTGCTGCGGTATGCGGAGACACTAAAAGCACCATAGTAGAACACTGATGAAGCTTCTAAGTTGATGTAATAGCCAGTAAGAAGTAGTACAATTCAAGTTGTAGGTATCGATTATTGGCTTTCTAGCTGGCTTTGGTGCTTTGGACATGAGCTAGGACCTTAAGATTCTGCATGAAAGGTGGACTAGCAGCCGAGTTGACCGGGAGAATGTGAAAAGTGTTCCTATGTAGTAAAGACCTGAGAAATCCGTTCGTTATCGTCATTTGTTATCGAATCGACTTAAAGCCAGATCGTCACATTAGCCGCTCTTCTCCCTGAAACGGTTGTACTTATCGACTGCAAAGCTATGTCGCGTGCTGCGATATGCGGAGACACTAAAAGCACCATAGTACAACGCAGATGAAGCTTCTAAGTTGATGTAATAGTCATTAAGAAGTAGTACAATTCCAGTTTTAGGTATCGATTATTGACTTTTTAGCTGGCTTTGGTGCCCTTGACATGAGTTAGGACCTTAAGATTCTGCATGAAATGAGGTCAAGAAGCCGAGTTGTACGGGAGAATGTGAAAAGTGTTCATATGTGGTAAAAACCTGAGAAATCCGTCCGTTTTCGTCATTTGTTATCGAATCGACTTAAAGCCAGATCGTCACATTGGCCGCTCTTCTCTCTGAAACATTTGCACTTATCTTCTGCAAAGCTATGTCGCGTGCGGCGGTATGCGGAGACACTAAAAGCACCATAGTGGAACACAAATGAAGCTTCTAAGTTGATGTAATAGCCAGTAAGAAGTAGTACCATTCAAGTTTTAGGTATCGATTATTCACTTTTT
Source organism: Schistocerca gregaria (assembly GCF_023897955.1). NCBI lineage: Eukaryota > Metazoa > Arthropoda > Insecta > Orthoptera > Acrididae > Schistocerca > Schistocerca gregaria. The sequence continues at coordinate 4,113,761 of NW_026061736.1, read as the reverse complement.
AGCTGGCTTTGGTGCCATGGACATGAGCTAGGACCTTAAGATTCTGCATGAAAGGAGGACTAGCAGCCGAGTTGCGAGGGAGAAAGTGAAAAGTGTTCATATGTAGTAAAAACCTGAGAAATCCGTCCGTTATCGTCATTTGTTATCGAATCGACTGAAAGCCAGATCGTCACATTGGCCGCTCTTCTCTCTGAAACGGTTGTACTTATCGACTGCAAAGCAATGTCGCGTGCTGCGATATGCGGAGACACTAAAAGCACCATAGTAGAACACAGATGAAGCTTGTAAGATGTTGTAATAGCCAGTAAGAAGTAGTACAATTCATGTTTTAGGTATCGATTATTGAATTTTTAGCTGCCCTTGGTGCCTTGGACATGAGCTAGGACCTTAAGATTCTGCATGAAAGAGGGCTAGCAGCCGAGTTGCAGGGGAGAATGTAAAAAGTGTTCATATGTAGTAAAAACCTGAGAAATCCGTTCGTTATCGTCATTTGTTATCGAATCGACTTAAAGCCAGATCGTCACATTAGCCGCTCTTCTCTCTGAAACGGTTGTACTCATCGACTGCAAAGCTATGTCGCGTGCTGCGGTATGCGGAGACACTAAAAGCACCATAGTAGAACACAGATGAAGCTTCTAAGCTGATGTAATACCCAGTAAGAAGTAGTACAATTCATGTTATAGGTATCGATTATTAAATTCTTAGCTTGCTTTGGTGACTTGAACATGAGCTAGGACCTTAAGATTCTGCATGAAAGGAGGACTAGCAGCCGAGTTGCACGGGAGAATGTAAAAAGTGTTCATATGTAGTAAAAACCTGAGAAATCCGTTCGTTATCGTCATTTGTTATCGAATCGACTTAAAGCCAGATCGTCACATTAGCCGCTCTTCTCTCTGAAACGGTTGTACTTATCGACTGCAAAGCTATGTCGCGTGCTGCGGTATGCGGAGACACTAAAAGCACCATAGTAGAACACAGATGAAGCTTCTAAGATGATGTAATAGTCAGTAAGAAGTAGTACAATTCAAGTTTTAAGTATCGATTATTGACTTTTTATCTGACTTTGGTGCCTTGGATATGAGTTAGGACCTTAAGATTCTGCATGAAAGGAGGTCTAGCAGACGAGTTGTACGGGAGAATTTGAAAAGTGTTCATATGTAGTAAAAACCTGAGAAATCCGTCCGTTTTCGTCATTTGTTATCGAATCGACTTAAAGCCAGATCGTCACATTAGCCGCTCTTCTCTCTGAAACGGTTGTACTTATCGACTGCAAAGCTATGTCGCGTGCTGCGGTATGCGGAGACACTAAAAGCACCATAGTAGAACACAGATGAAGCTTCTAAGTTGATGTAATAGCCAGTAAGAAGTAGTACCATTCAAGTTTTAGGTATCGATTATTGACTTTTTAGCTGGCTTTGGTGCCTTGGACATGAGCTAGGACCTTAAGATTCTGCATGAAAGGAGGACTAGCAGCCGAGTTGCACGGGAGAATGTGAAAAGTGTTAATATGTAGTAAAAACCAGAGAAATCCGTCCGTGTTCAACATTTGTTATCGAATCGACTTAAAGCCAGATCGTCACATTGGCCGCTCTTCTCTCTGAAACGGTTGTACTTATCGTCTGCAAAGCTATGTCGAGTGCTGCGGCATGCGGAGACACTAAAAGCACCATAGTAGAACACAGATGAAGCTTCTAAGTTGATGTAATAGCCAGTAAGAAGTAGTACAATTCAAGTTTTAAGTATCGATTGTTGATTTCTTACCCTTCTTCGGTGCCTTGGGCATGAGCTAGGAACTTAAGATTTTGCATGATAGGAGGTCTAGCAGCCGCGTTGGACGTGAGAATGTGAAAAGTGTTCATATGTAGTAAAAACCTGAGAAATCCGTCCGTTTTCGTCATTTGTTGTCGAATCGACTTAAAGCCAGATCGTCACATTGGCCGCTCTTCTGTTTGAAACGGTGGTACTTATCGTCTGCAAAGCTACGTGTCGTGCTGCGGTATGCGGAGACACTAAAAGCACCATAGTAGAACACAGATGAAGCTTCTAAGTTGAAATAATATATAGTAAGATGTAGTACAAAGCACGTCTTAGGTATCGATTATTGACTTTTTACCATTCTTTGGTGCCTTGGACATGAGCTAGGACCTTAAAATTCTGCATGAACGGAGGACTAGCAGCCGAGTTGCACGGGAGAATGTGAAAAGTGTTCATATGTAGTAAAAACCTTAGAAATCCGTTCGTTATCGTCATTGTTATCGAATCGACTTAAAGCCAGATCGTCACATTAGCCGCTCTTCACTCTGAAACGGTTGTACTTATCGACTTCAAAGCTATGTCGCGTGCTCCGAGATGCGGAGACACTAAAAGCACCATAGTAGAACACAGATGAAGCTTCTAAGATGATGTAATAGCCAGTAAGAAGTAGTACAATTCAAGTTTTTGAAATCGATTATTGACTTTTCAGCTGGCTTTGGTGCCTTGGACATGAGCTAGGACCTTAAGATTCTGCATGAAAGGAGGACTAGCAGCCGAGTTGCAAGGGAGAATGTAAAAAGTGTTCATATGTAGTAAAAACCTGAGAAATCCGTCGGTTTTCGTCGTTTGTTATCGAATCGACTTAAATCCAGATCGTCACATTGGCCGCTTTTCGTTCTGAAACGGTTGAACTTATCTTGTGCAAAGCTATGTCGCGCGCTGCGGTATGCAGAGACACTAAATGCACCATAGTAGAACACAGATGAAGCTTCTAAGTTGATGTAATAGTCAGTAAGAAGTAGTACAATTCAAGTTTTAGGTACTGATTATTGACTTTTTAGCTGGCTTTGGTGTCTTGGACATGAGATAGGACCATAAGATTCTGCATGAAAGGATTACTAGCAGCCGAGTTGCACTGGAGAATGTGGAACATGTTCATATGTAGTAAAAACCTGAGAAATCCTTCCGTTTTCGTCATTTGTTATCGAATCGACTTAAAGCCAGATCGTCACATTGGCCGCTCTTCTCTCTGAAACGGTTCTACTTATCGTCTGCAAAGCTATGTCGCGTGCTGCGGTATGCGGAGACACTGAAAGCACCATAGTAGAACACAGATGAAGGCTCTAATTTGATGTAATAGCCTGTAAGAAGTAGTACAATTCAAGTTTTAGGTATCGATTATTGACTTTTTAGCTGGTTTTGGTGCCTTGGACATGAGCTAGGATCTTAAGATTCTGCATTAAAGGAGGACTAGCAGCCGAGTTGCACGTTAGAATGTGAAAAGTGTTCATATGTAGTAAAAACCAGAGATATCCGTCCGTGTTCAACATTTGTTATCGAATCGACTTAAATCCAGATCGTCACATTGGGCGCTCTACTCTCTAAAGCGGTTGTACTTATCGTCTGCGAAGCTATGCCACGTGCTGCGGTATGTGGAGACACTAAAAGCGCCATAGTAGAACACAGATGAAGCTTCTAAGTTGATGTAATAGCCAGTAAGAAGTAGTGCATTTCAAGTTTTAGGTATCGATTATTGACTTTTTAGCTGGCTTTGGTGCCTTGGACATGAGCTAGGACCTTAAGATTCTGCATGAAAGGTGGATTAACAGCCGAGTTGCACGGGAGAATGTAAAGTGTGTTCATATGTAGTAAAAACCTGAGAAATCCGTTCGTTTTGGTCATTTGTTATCGAATAGACTTAAAGCCAGATCGTCACAATGGCCGCTCTTCTCTGTGAAACGGTTGTACTTATCGACTGCAAAGCTATGTCGCGTGCTGCGGTATGCGGAGACACTAAAAGCACCATAGCAGAACACAGATGAAGCTTCTAAGTTGATGTAATAGCCAGTAAGAAGTAGTACAATTCAAGTTTTAGGTATCGATTATTGACTTTTTAGCTGGCTTTGGTGCCTTGGACATGAGCTAGGACCTTAACATTCTGCATTAAAGGAGGACTAGCTGCCGAGATGCACGGGAGAATGTGAAAAGTGTTCATATGTAGTAAAAACCTGAGAAATCCGTCCGTTTTCGTCATTTGTTAACGAATCGACGTAAAGCCAGATCGTCACATTGGCCGCTCTTCTCTCTGAAACGGTTGTACTTATCGTCTGCAATGCTATGTCACGTGCTGCGGTATGTGGAGACAGTAAAAGCGCCATAGTAGAACACAGATGAAGCTTCTAAGTTGATGTAATACCCAGTATAAGTAGTACAATACAAGTATTAGGTATCGATTATTGACTTTTTAGCTGGCTTTGGTGCCTTGGACATGAGCTAGGACCTTAAGATTCTGCATGAAAGGTGGATTAGCAGCCGAGTTGCATGGGAGAATGTGAAATGTGTTCATATGTAGTAAAAACCTGAGAAATCCGTCCGTTTTCGTCATTTGTTATCGAATCGACTTAAAGCCAGATCGTCACATTGGCCGCTCTTCTCTCTGAAACGGCTGTACTTATCGTCTGCAAATCTATGTCGCGTGCTGCGGTATGCGGAGACACTAAAAGCACCATAGTAGAACACAGATGAAGCTTCTAAGTTGATGTAATAGCCAGTAAGAAGTAGTACAATTCAAGTTTTAGGTATCGATTATTTACTTTTTAGCTGTCTTTGGTGCCTTGGACATGAGCTAGGGCCTTAAGATTTTGCATGAGAGGAGGAATAGCAGCCGAGTTGCGAGGGAGAAAGTGAAAAGTGTTCATATGTAGTAAAAATCTGAGAAATCCGTCCGTTTTCGTCATTTGTTATCGAATCGACGTAAAGCCAGATCGTCACATTGGCCACTCTTCTCTCTGAAACGGTTGTACTTATCGACTGCAAAGCTATGACGCGTGCTGCGGTATGCGGAGACACTAAAAGCACCATAGTAGAACACAGATGAAGCTTCTAAGATGATGTAATAGCCAGTAAGAAGTAGTACAATTCAAGTTTTAGGTACTGATTATTGACTTTTTAGCTGGCTTTGGTGTCTTGGACATGAGATAGGACCTTAAGATTCTGCATGAAAGGATTACTAGCAGCCGAGTTGCACTGGAGAATGTGGAACATGTTCATATGTAGTAAAAACCTGAGAAATCCTTCCGTTTTCGTCATTTGTTATCGAATCGACTTAAAGCCAGATCGTCACATTGGCCGCTCTTCTCTCTGAAACGGTTCTACTTATCGTCTGCAAAGCTATGTCGCGTGCTGCGGTATGTGGAGACACTGAAAGCACCATAGTAGAACACAGATGAAGGCTCTAATTTGATGTAATAGCCTGTAAGAAGTAGTACAATTCAAGTTTTAGGTATCGATTATTGACTTTTTAGCTGGCTTTGGTGCCTTGGACATGAGCTAGGATCTTAAGATTCTGCATTAAAGGAGGACTAGCAGCCGAGTTGCACGTTAGAATGTGAAAAGTGTTCATATGTAGTAAAAACCAGAGATATCCGTCCGTGTTCAACATTTGTTATCGAATCGACTTAAAGCCAGATCGTCACATTGGGCGCTCTACTCTCTAAAGCGGTTGTACTTATCGTCTGCGAAGCTATGCCACGTGCTGCGGTATGTGGATACACTAAAAGCGCCATAGTAGAACACAGATGAAGCTTCTAAGTTGATGTAATAGCCAGTAAGAAGTAGTGCATTTCAAGTTTTAGGTATCGATTATTGACTTTTTAGCTGGCTTTGGTGCCTTGGACATGAGCTAGGACCTTAAGATTCTGCATGAAAGGTGGATTAACAGCCGAGTTGCACGGGAGAATGTAAAGTGTGTTCATATGTAGTAAAAACCTGAGAAATCCGTTCGTTTTGGTCATTTGTTATCGAATAGACTTAAAGCCAGATCGTCACATTGGCCGCTCCTCTCTGTGAAACGGTTGTACTTATCGACTGCAAAGCTATGTCGCGTGCTGCGGTATGTGGAGATACTAAAAGCACCATAGCAGAACACAGATGAAGCTTCTAAGTTGATGTAATAGCCAGTAAGAAGTAGTACAATTCAAGTTTTAGGTATCGATTATTGACTTTTTAGCTGGCTTTGGTGCCTTGGACATGAGCTAGGACCTTAACATTCTGCATTAAAGGAGGACTAGCTGCCGAGATGCACGGGAGAATGTGAAAAGTGTTCATATGTAGTAAAAACCTGAGAAATCCGTCCGTTTTCGTCATTTGTTAACGAATCGACGTAAAGCCAGATCGTCACATTGGCCGCTCTTCTCTCTGAAACGGTTGTACTTATCGTCTGCAAAGCTATATCACGTGCTGCGGTATGTGGAGACAGTAAAAGCGCCATAGTAGAACACAGATGAAGCTTCTAAGTTGATGTAATACCCAGTATAAGTAGTACAATACAAGTATTAGGTATCGATTATTGACTTTTTAGCTGGCTTTGGTGCCTTGGACATGAGCTAGGACCTTAAGATTCTGCATGAAAGGTGGATTAGCAGCCGAGTTGCATGGGAGAATGTGAAATGTGTTCATATGTAGTAAAAACCTGAGAAATCCGTCCGTTTTCGTCATTTGTTATCGAATCGACTTAAAGCCAGATCGTCACATTGGCCGCTCTTCTCTCTGAAACGGCTGTACTTATCGTCTGCAAATCTATGTCGCGTGCTGCGGTATGCGGAGACACTAAAAGCACCATAGTAGAACACAGATGAAGCTTCTAAGTTGATGTAATAGCCAGTAAGACGTAGTACAATTCAAGTTTTAGGTATCGATTATTTACTTTTTAGCTGTCTTTGGTGAATTGGACATGAGCTAGGGCCTTAAGATTCTGCATGAAAGGAGGACTAGCAGCCGAGTTGCAAGGGAGAATGTAAAAAGTGTTCATATGTAGTAAAAACCTGAGAAATCCGTCGGTTTTCGTCATTTGTTATCAAATCGACTTAAATCCAGATCGTCACATTGGCCGCTTTTCGTTCTGAAACGGTTGAACTTATCTTGTGCAAAGCTATGTCGCGCGCTGCGGTATGCAGAGACACTAAATGCACCATAGTAGAACACAGATGAAGCTTCTACGTTGATGTAATAGTCAGTAAGAAGTAGTACAATTCAAGTTTTAGGTACTGATTATTGACTTTTTAGCTGGCTTTGGTGTCTTGGACATGAGATAGGACCTTAAGATTCTGCATGAAAGGATTACTAGCAGCCGAGTTGCACTGGAGAATGTGGAACATGTTCATATGTAGTAAAAACCTGAGAAATCCTTCCGTTTTCGTCATTTGTTATCGAATCGACTTAAAGCCAGATCGTCACATTGGCCGCTCTTCTCTCTGAAACGGTTCAACTTATCGTCTGCAAAGCTATGTCGCGTGCTGCGGTATGTGGAGACACTGAAAGCACCATAGTAGAACACAGATGAAGGCTCTAATTTGATGTAATAGCCTGTAAGAAGTAGTACAATTCAAGTTTTAGGTATCGATTATTGACTTTTTAGCTGGCTTTGGTGCCTTGGACATGAGCTAGGATCTTAAGATTCTGCATTAAAGGAGGACTAGCAGCCGAGTTGCACGTTAGAATGTGAAAAGTGTTCATATGTAGTAAAAACCAGAGATATCCGTCCGTGTTCAACATTTGTTATCGAATCGACTTAAAGCCAGATCGTCACATTGGGCGCTCTACTCTCTAAAGCGGTTGTACTTATCGTCTGCGAAGCTATGCCACGTGCTGCGGTATGTGGAGACACTAAAAGCGCCATAGTAGAACACAGATGAAGCTTCTAAGTTGATGTAATAGGCAGTAAGAAGTAGTGCATTTCAAGTTTTAGGTATCGATTATTGACTTTTTAGCTGGGTTTGGTGCCTTGGACATGAGCTAGGACCTTAAGTTTCTGCATGAAAGGTGGATTAGCAGCCGAGTTGCATGGGAGCATGTGAAATGTGTTCATATGTAGTAAAAACCTGAGAAATCCGTCCGTTTTCGTCATTTGTTATCGAATCGACTTAAAGCCAGATCGTCACATTGGCCGCTCTTCTCTCTGAAACGGCTGTACTTATCGTCTGCAAATCTATGTCGCGTGCTGCGGTATGCGGAGACACTAAAAGCACCATAGTAGAACACAGATGAAGCTTCTAAGTTGATGTAATAGCCAGTAAGAAGTAGTACAATTCAAGTTTTAGGTATCGATTATTTACTTTTTAGCTGTCTTTGGTGAATTGGACATGAGCTAGGACCTTAAGATACTTCATGAAAGGAGGACTAGCAGCCGAGTTGCACTAGAGAATGTGAAAAGTGTTCATATGTAGTAAAAACCAGAGAAATCCGTTCGTTTTGGTCATTTGTTATCGAATCGACTTAAAGCCAGATCGTCACATTGGCCGCTCTTCTCTCTGAAACGGTTCAACTTATCGTCTGCAAAGCTACGACGCGTGCTGCGGTATGTGGAGACACTAAAAGCACCATAGTAGAACACAGATGAAGCTTCTAAGATGATGTAATAGTCAGTAAGAAGTAGTACAATTCAAGTTTTAAGTATCGATTATTGACTTTTTAGCTGACTTTGGTGCCTTGGATATGAGTTAGGACCTTAAGATTCTGCATGAAAGGAGGTCTAGCAGCCGAGTTGTACGGGAGAATATGAAAAGTGTTCATATGTAGTAAAAACCTGCGAAATCCGTCCGTTTTCGTCATTTGTTATCGAATCGACTTAAAGCCAGATCGTCACATTGGCCGCTCTTCTCTCTGAAACGGTTGTACTTATCTTCTGCAAAGCTATGTCGCGTGCTGCGGTATGTGGAGACACTAAAAGCACCATAGTAGAACACAGGTGAAGCTTCTAAGTTGATGTAATAGGCAGTAAGAAGGAGTACAATTCAAGTTTTAGGTATCGATTATTCACTTTTTAGCTGGCTTTGGTGCCTTGGACATGAGCTAGGACCTTAAGATTCTGCATGGAAGGAGGACTAGCAGCCGAGTTGCACGGGAGAATGTAAAAAGTGTTCATATGTAGAAAAAACCTGAGAAATCCGTCCGTTATCGTCATTTGTTATCGAATCGACTTAAAGCAAGATCGTCACATTAGCCGCTCTTCTCTCTGAAACGGTTGTACTTATCGACTGCAAAGCTATGTCGCGTGCTGCGGTATGCGGAGACACTAAAAGCACCATAGTAGAACACAGATGAAGCTTCTAAGATGATGTAATAGTCAGTAAGAAGTAGTACAATTCAAGTTTTAAGTATCGATTATTGACTTTTTAGCTGACTTTGGTGCCTTGGACATGAGTTAGGACCTTAAGATTCTGCATGACCGGAGGTCTAGCAGCCGAGTTGTACGGGAGAATGTGAAAAGTGTTCATATGTAGTAAAAACCAGAGAAATCCGTCCGTTTTCGTCATTTGTTATCGAATCGACTTAAAGCCAGATCGTCACATTAGCCGCAATTCTCTCTGAAACGGTTGTACTTACCGACTGCAAAGCTATGTCGCGTGCAGCGGTATGCGGAAACACTAAAAGCACCATAGTAGAACACAGATGTAGCTTCTAAGTTGATGTAATAGCCAGTAAGAAGTAGTACCATTCAAGTTTTAGGTATCGATTATTGACTTTTTAGCTGGGTTTAGTGCCTTGGACATGAGCTAGGACCTTAAGATTCTGCATGAAAGGAGGACTAGCAGCCGAGTTGCACGGGAGAATGTGAAAAGTGTTCATATGTAGTAAAAACCAGAGAAATCCGTCCGTTATCGTCATTTGTTATCGAATCGACTTAAAGCCAGATCGTCACATTAGCCGCTCTTCTCTCTGAAACGGTTGTATTTATCGTCTGCAAAGCTATGTCGAGTGCTGCGGTTTGCGGAGACACTAAAAGCACCATAGTAAAACACAGATGAAGCTTCCAAGTTGATGTAATAGCCAGTAAGAAGTAGTACAATTCAAGTTTTAAGTATCGATTGTTGACTTTTTACCCTTCTTTGGTGCCTTGGGCATGAGCTAGGAACTTAAGATTTTGCAAAATAGGAGGTCTAGCAGCCGCGTTGCACGTGAGAATGTGAAAAGTGTTCATATGTAGTAAAAACCTGAGAAATCGGTCCATTTTCGTCATTTGTTGTCGAATCGACTTAAAGCCAGATCGTCACATTGGCCGCTCTTCTCTCTGAAACGGTTGTACTTATCGTCTGCAAAGCTATGTCGCGTGCTGCGGTATGCGGAGACACTAAAAGCATCATAGTAGAACACAGATGAAGCTTCTAAGTTGATGTAATAGCCAGTAAGAAGTAGTACAACTCAAGTTTTAAGTATCGATTATTGACTTTTTAGCTGACTTTGGTGCCTTGGATATGAGTTAGGACCTTAAGATTCTGCATGAAAGGAGGTCTAGCAGCCGAGTTGTACGGGAGAATTTGAAAAGTGTTCATATGTAGTAAAAACCTGAGAAATCCGTCCGTTTTCGTCATTTGTTATCGAATCGACTTAAAGCCAGATCGTCACATTAGCCGCATTTCTCTCTGAAACGGTTGTACTTATCGACTGCAAAGCTATGTCGCGTGCTGCGGTATGCGGAGACACTAAAAGCACCATAGTAGAACACAGATGAAGCTTCTAAGTTGATGTAATAGCCAGTAAGAAGTAGTACAATTCAAGTTTTAGGTATCGATTATTGACTTTTTAGCTGGCTTTGGTGCCTTGGACATGAGCTAGGGCCTTAAGATTTTGAATGAGAGGAGGAATAGCAGCCGAGTTGCGAGGGAGAAAGTGAAAAGTGTTCATATGTAGTAAAAATCTGAGAAATCCGTCCGTTTTCGTCATTTGTTATCGAATCGACGTAAAGCCAGATCGTCACATTGGCCACTCTTCTCTCTGAAACGGTTGTACTTATCGTCTTCAAAGCTATGTCGCGTGCAGCGGTATGTGGAGACACTAAAGGCACTATAGAAGAACACAGATGAAGGTTCTAAGTTGGTGTAATAGCCAGTAAGAAGTATTACAATTCAAGTTTTAGGTATCGATTATTGACTTTTTAGCTGGCTTCGGTGCCTTGGACATGAGCTAGGACCTTAAGATACTGCATGAAAGGAGGACTAGCAGCCGAGTTGCACTGGAGAATGTGAAAAGTGTTCATATGTAGTAAAAACCAGAGAAATCCGTTCGTTTTGGTCATTTGTTATCGAATCGACTTAAAGCCAGATCGTCACATTGGCCGCTCTTCTCTCTGAAACGGTTGTACTTATCTTCTGCAAAGCTATGTCGCGTGCTGCGGTATGTGGAGACACTAAAAGCACCATAGTAGAACACAGATGAAGCTTCTAAGATGATGTAATAGTCAGTAAGAAGTAGTACAATTCAAGTTTTAAGTATCGATTATTGACTTTTTAGCTGACTTTGGTGCCTTGTATATGAGTTAGGACCTTAAGATTCTGCATGAAAGGAGGTCTAGCAGCCGAGTTGTACGGGAGAATATGAAAGTGTTCATATGTAGTAAAAACCTGAGAAATCCGTCCGTTTTCGTCATTTGTTATCGAATCGACTTAAAGCCAGATCGTCACATTGGCCGCTCTTCTCTCTGAAACGGTTGTACTTATCTTCTGCAAAGCTATGTCGCGTGCTGCGGTATGTGGAGACACAAAAAGCACCATAGTAGAACACAGGGGAAGCTTCTAAGTTGATGTAATAGCCAGTAAGAAGTAGTACAATTCAAGTTTTAGGTATCGATTATTCACTTTTTAGCTGGCTTTGGTGCCTTGGACATGAGCTAGGACCTTAAGATTCTGCATGGAAGGAGGACTAGCAGCCGAGTTGCACGGGAGAATGTAAAAAGTGTTCATATGTAGTAAAAACCTGAGAAATCCGTCCGTTATCGTCATTTGTTATCGAATCGACTTAAAGCAAGATCGTCACATTAGCCGCTCTTCTCTCTGAAACGGTTGTACTTATCGACTGCAAAGTTATGTCGCATACTGCGGTATGCGGAGACACTAAAAGCACCATAGTAGAACACAGATGAAGCTTCTAAGATGATGTAATAGTCAGTAAGAAGTAGTTCAATTCAAGTTTTAAGTATCGATTTTTTTTTTTTTAGCTGACTTTGGTGCCTTGGACATGAGTTAGGACCTTAAGATTCTGCATGACCGGAGGTCTAGCAGCCGAGTTGTACGGGAGAATGTGAAAAGTGTTCATATGTAGTAAAAACCATAGAAATCCGTCCATTTTCGTCATTTGTTATCGAATCGACTTAAAGCCAGATCGTCACATTAGCCGCAATTCTCTCTGAAACGGTTGTACTTATCGACTGCAAAGCTATGTCGCGTGCAGCGGTATGCGGAAACACTAAAAGCACCATAGTAGAACACAGATGTAGCTTCTAAGTTGATGTAATAGCCAGTAAGAAGTAGTACCATTCAAGTTTTAGGTATCGATTATTGACTTTTTAGCTGGCTTTGGTGCCTTGGACATGAGCTAGGGCCTTAAGATTTTGCATGAGAGGAGGAATAGCAGCCGAGTTGCGAGGGAGAAAGTGAAAAGTGTTCATATGTAGTAAAAATCTGAGAAATCCGTCCGTTTTCGTCATTTGTTATCGAATCGACGTAAAGCCAGATCGTCACATTGGCCACTCTTCTCTCTGAAACGGTTGTACTTATCGTCTTCAAAGCTATGTCGCGTGCAGCGGTATGTGGAGACACTAAAGGCACTATAGAAGAACACAGATGAAGGTTCTAAGTTGGTGTAATAGCCAGTAAGAAGTATTACAATTCAAGTTTTAGGTATCGATTATTTAGCTGGCTTCGGTGCCTTGGACATGAGCTAGGACCTTAAGATACTGCATGAAAGGAGGACTAGCAGCCGAGTTGCACTGGAGAATGTGAAAAGTGTTCATATGTAGTAAAAACCAGAGAAATCCGTTCGTTTTGGTCATTTGTTATCGAATCGACTTAAAGCCAGATCGTCACATTGGCCGCTCTTCTCTCTGAAACGGTTGTACTTATCTTCTGCAAAGCTATGTCGCGTGCTGCGGTATGTGGAGACACTAAAAGCACCATAGTAGAACACAGATGAAGCTTCTAAGATGATGTAATAGTCAGTAAGAAGTAGTACAATTCAAGTTTTAAGTATCGATTATTGACTTTTTAGCTGACTTTGGTGCCTTGTATATGAGTTAGGACCTTAAGATTCTGCATGAAAGGAGGTCTAGCAGCCGAGTTGTACGGGAGAATATGAAAAGTGTTCATATGTAGTAAAAACCTGAGAAATCCGTCCGTTTTCGTCATTTGTTATCGAATCGACTTAAAGCCAGATCGTCACATTGGCCGCTCTTCTCTCTGAAACGGTTGTACTTATCTTCTGCAAAGCTATGTCGCGTGCTGCGGTATGTGGAGACACTAAAAGCACCATAGTAGAACACAGGGGAAACTTCTAAGTTGATGTAATAGCCAGTAAGAAGTAGTACAATTCAAGTTTTAGGTATCGATTATTCACTTTTTAGCTGGCTTTGGTGCCTTGGACATGAGCTAGGACCTTAAGATTCTGCATGGAAGGAGGACTAGCAGCCGAGTTGCACGGGAGAATGTAAAAAGTGTTCATATGTAGTAAAAACCTGAGAAATCCGTCCGTTATCGTCATTTGTTATCGAATCGACTTAAAGCAAGATCGTCACATTAGCCGCTCTTCTCTCTGAAACGGTTGTACTTATCGACTGCAAAGTTATGTCGCATACTGTGGTATGCGGAAACACTAAAAGCACCATAGTAGAACACAGATGTAGCTTCTAAGTTGATGTAATAGCCAGTAAGAAGTAGTACCATTCAAGTTTTAGGTATCGATTATTGACTTTTTAGCTGGCTTTGGTGCCTTGGACATGAGCTAGGACCTTAAGATTCTGCATGAAAGGAGGACTAGCAGCCGAGTTGCACGGGAGAATGTGAAAAGTGTTCATATGTAGTAAAAACCAGATAAATCCGTCCGTGTTCGACATTTGTTATCGAATCGACTTAAAGCCAGATCGTCACATTGGCCGCTCTTCTCTCGGAAACGGTTGTACTTATCGTCTGCAAAGCTATGTCGCGTGCTGCGGTATGCGGAGACACTAAAAGCACCATAGTAAAACACAGATGAAGCTTCCAAGTTGATGTAATAGCCAGTAAGAAGTAGTACAATTCAAGTTTTAAGTATCGATTGTTGATTTCTTACCCTTCTTTGGTGCCTTGGGCATGAGCTAGGAACTTAAGATTTGGCAAAGTAGGAGGTCTAGCAGCCGCTTTGCATGTGAGAATGTGAAAAGTGTTCATATGTAGTAAAAACCTGAGAAATCGGTCCATTTTCGTCATTTGTTGTCGAATCGACTTAAAGCCAGATCGTCACATTGGCCGCTCTTCTCTCTGAAACGGTTGTACTTATCGTCTGCAAAGCTATGTCGCGTGCTGCGGTATGCGGAGACACTAAAAGCATCATATTAGAACACAGATGAAGCTTCTAAGTTGATGTAATAGCCAGTAAGAAGTAGTACAAATCAAGTTTTAGGTATCGATTATTGACTTTTTAGCTGACTTTGGTGCCAAGGATATGAGTTAGGACCTTAAGATTCTGCATGAAAGGAGGACTAGCAGCCGAGTTGTACGGGAGAATTTGAAAAGTGTTCATATGTAGTAAAAACCTGAGAAATCCGTCCGTTTTCGTCAATTGTTGTCGAATCGACTTAAAGCCAGATCGTCACATTGGCCGCTCTTCTCTTTGAAACGGTGGTACTTATCGTCTGCAAAGCTACGTGTCGTGCTGCGGTATACGGAGACACTAAAAGCACCATAGTAGAACACAGATGAAGCTTCTAAGTTGATGTAATAGTCAGTAAGAAGTAGTACAATTCAAGTTGTAGGTATCGATTATTGACTTTCTAGCTGGCTTTGGTGCCTTGGACATGAGCTAGGACCTTAAGATTCTGCAAAATAGGAGGTCTAGCAGCCGCGTTGCACGTGAGAATGTGAAAAGTGTTCATATGTAGTAAAAACCTGAGAAATCGGTCCGTTTTCGTCATTTGTTGTCGAATCGACTTAAAGCCAGATCGTCACATTGGCCGCTCTTCTCTCTGAAACGGTTGTACTTATCGTCAGCAAAGCTATGTCGCGTGCTGCGGTATGCGGAGACACTAAAAGCATCAAAATAGAAGAACAAATGAAGCTTCTAAGTTGATGTAATAGCCAGTAAGAAGTAGTACAATTCAAGTTTTAGGTATCGATTCTTGACTTTTTAGTCGCCCTTGGAGCCTTGGAGATGAGCTAGGACCTTAAGATTCTGCATGAAAGGAGGACTAGCAGCCGAGTTGCACGGGAGAATGTAAAAAGTGTTCATATGTAGTAAAAACCTGAGAAATCCGTTCGTTATGGTCATTTGTTATCGAATCGACTTAAAGCCAGATCGTCACATTAGCCGCTCTTCTCTCTGAAACGGTTGTACTTATCGACTGCAAAGCTATATCGCGTGCTGCGGTATGCGGAGACACTAAAAGCACCATAGTAGAACACAGATGAAGCTTCTAAGATGATGTAATAGTCAGTAAGAAGTAGTAGAATTCAAGTTTTAAGTATCGTTTATTGACTTTTTAGCTGACTTTGGTGCCTTGGATATGAGTTAGGACCTTAAGACTCTGCATGAAAGGAGGTCTAGCAGCCGAGTTGTACGGGAGAATTTGAAAAGTGTTCATATGTAGTAAAAACCTGAGAAATCCGTCCGTTTTCGTCATTTGTTATCGAATCGACTTAAAGCCAGATCGTCACATTGGCCGCTCTTCTCTCTGAAACGGTTGTACTTATCTTCTGCAAAGCTATGTCGCGTGCTGCGGTATGTGGAGACACTAAAAGCACCATAGTAGAACACAGGTGAAGCTTCTAAGTTGATGTAATAGCCAGTAAGAAGTAGTACAATTCAAGTTTTAGGTATCGATTATTCACTTTTTAGCTGGCTTTGGTGCCTTGGACATGAGCTAGGACTTTAAGATTGTGCATGAAAGGAGGACTAGCGGCCGAGTTGCAAGGGAGAACGTGAAAAGTGTTCATATGTAGTAAAAACCTGAGAAATCCGTCCGTTATCGTCATTTGTTATCGAATCGACTTAAAGCCAGATCGTTACATTGGCCGCTCTTCTCTCTGAAACGGTTGTACTTATCGTCTGCAAAGCTATGTCGCGTGCTGCGGTATACGGAGACACTAAAAGCATCATAGTAGAACACAGATGAAGCTTCTAATTGATGTAATAGCCAGTAAGAAGTAGTACAATTCAAGTTTTAGGTATCGATTATTGACTTTTTAGCTGCCCTTGGTGCCTTGGACATGAGCTAGGACCTTAAGATTCTTCATGAAAGGAGGACTAGCAGCCGAGTTGCACGGGAGAATGTAAAAAGTGTTCATATGTAGTAAAAACCTGAGAAATCCGTTCGTTATCGTCATTTGTTATCGAATCGACTTAAAGCCAGATCGTCACATTAGCCGCTCTTCTCTCTGAAACGGTTGTACTTATCGACTGCAAAGCTATGTCGCGTGCTGCGGGATGCGGAGACACTAAAAGCACCATAGTAGAACACAGATGAAGCTTCTACGATGATGTAATAGTCAGTAAGAAGTAGTACAATTCAAGTTTTAAGTATCGATTATTGACTTTTTAGCTGATTTTGGTGCCTTGGATATGAGTTAGGACCTTAAGATTCTGCATGAAAGGAGGTCTAGCAGCCGAGTTGTACGGGAGAATTTGAAAAGTGTTCATATGTAGTAAAAACCTGAGAAATCCGTCCGTTTTCGTCATTTGTTATCGAATAGACTTAAAGCCAGATCGTCACATTGGCCGCTCTTCTCTCTGAAACGGTTGTACTTATCTTCTGCAAAGTTAGGCCGCGTGCTGCGGTATGTGGAGACACTAAAAGCACCATAGTAGAACACAGGTGAAGCTTCTAAGTTGATGTAATAGCCAGTAAGAAGTAGTACAATTCAAGTTTTAGGTATCGATTATTCACTTTTTAGCTGGCTTTGGTGCCTTGGACATGAGCTAGGACTTTAAGATTGTGCATGAAAGGAGGACTAGCAGCCGAGTTGCAAGGGAGAATGTGAAAAGTGTTCATATGTAGTAAAAACCAGAGAAATCCGTCCGTTTTCGTCATTTGTTATCGAATCGACTTAAAGCCAGGTCGTCACATTGGCCGCTCTTCTCTCTGAAACGGTTGTACTTATCTTCTGCAAAGCTATGTCGAGTGCTGCTGTATGCGAAGACACTAAAAGCACCATAGTAAAACACAGATGAAGCTTCCAAGTTGATGTAATAGCCAGTAAGAAGTAGTACAATTCATGTTTTAAGTATCGATTGTTGACTTCTTACCCTTCTTTGGTGCCTTGGGCATGAGCTAGGAACTTAAGATTCTGCAAAATAGGAGGTCTAGCAGCCGCGTTGCACGTGAGAATGTGAAAAGTGTTCATATGTAGTAAAAAACCTGAGAAATCGGTCCGTTTTCGTCATTTGCTGTCGAATCGACTTAAAGTCAGATCGTCACATTGGCCGCTCTTCTCTCTGAAACGGTTGTACTTATCGTCTGCAAAGCTATGTCGCGTGCTGCGGTATGCGGAGACACTAAAAGCATCATAGTAGAACACAGATGAAGCTTCTAAGTTGATGTAATAGCCAGTAAGAAGTAGTACAATTCAAGTTTTAGGTATCGATTATTGACTTTTTAGCTGCCCTTGGTGCCTTGGACATGAGCTAGGACCTTAAGGTTCTGCCTGAAAGGAGGACTAGCATCCGAGTTGCACGGGAGAATGTAAAAAGTGTTCATATGTAGTAAAAACCTGAGAAATCCGTTCGTTATCGTCATTTGTTATCGAATCGACTTAAAGCCAGATCGTCACATTAGCCGCTTTTCTCTCTGAAACGGTTGTACTTATCGACTGCAAAGCTATGTCGCGTGCTGCGGTATGCGGAGACACTAAAAGCACCATAGTAGAACACAGATGATGCTTCTAAGATGATGTAATAGTCGGTAAGAAGTAGTACAATTCAAGTTTTAAGTATCGATTATTGACTTTTTAGCTGACTTTGGTGCCTTGGATATGAGTTAGGACCTTAAGATTCTGCATGAAAGGAGGTCTAGCAGCCGAGTTGTACGGGAGAATTTGAAAAGTGTTCATATGTAGTAAAAACCTGAGAAATCCGTCCGTTTTCGTCATTTGTTATCGAATCGACTTAAAGCCAGATCGTCACATTGGCCGCTCTTCTCTCTGAAACGGTTGTACTTATCGTCAGCAAAGCTATGTCGAGTGCTGCGGCATGCGGAGACACTAAAAGCACCATAGTAGAACACAGATGAAGCTTCTAAGTTGATGTAATAGCAAGTAAGAAGTAGTACAATTCAAGTTTTAAGTATCGATTGTTGACTTTTTACCCTTCTTTGGTGCCTTGGGCATGAGCTAGGAACTTAAGATTTTGCATGATAGGAGGTCTAGCAGCCGCGTTGCACGTGAGAATGTGAAAAGTGTTCATATGTAGTAAAAACCTGAGAAATCCGTCCGTTTTCGTCATTTGTTGTCGAATCGACTTAAAGCCAGATCGTCACATTGGCCGCTCTTCTCTTTGAAACGGTGGTACTTATCGTCTGCAAAGCTACGTGTCGTGCTGCGGTATGCGGAGACACTAAAAGCACCATAGTAGAACACAGATGAAGCTTCTAAGTTGATGTAATAGCCAGTAAGAAGTAGTACAATTCAAGTTGTAGGTATCGATTATTGACTTTCTAGCTGGCTTTGGTGCCTTGGACATGAGCTAGGACCTTAAGATTCTGCATGAAAGGAGGACTAGCAGCCGAGTTGAACGGGAGAATGTGAAAAGTGTTCCTATGTAGAAAAACCTGAGAAATCCGTTCGTTATCGTCATTTGTTATCGAATCGACTTAAAGCCAGATTGTCACATTAGCCGCTCTTCTCCCTGAAACGGTTGTACTTATCGACTGCAAAGCTATGTCGCGTGCTGCGGTATGCGGAGACACTAAAAACACCATAGTACAACGCAGATGAAGCTTCTAAGATGATGTAATAGTCATTAAGAAGTAGTACAATTCCAGTTTTAGGTATCGATTATTGACTTTTAGCTGGCTTTGGTGCCTTGGCCATGAGTTAGGACCTTAAGAATCATCATGAAAGGAGGTCTAGAAGCCGAGTTGTACGGGAGAATGTGAAAAGTGTTCATATGTAGTAAAAACCTGAGAAATCCGTCCGTTTTCGTCATTTGTTATCGAATCGACTTAAAGCCAGATCGTCACATTGGCCGCTCTTCTCTCTGAAACATTTGTACTTATCTTCTGCAAAGCTATGTCGCGTGCTGCGGTATGTGGAGACACTAAAAGCACCATAGTGGAACACAGATGAAGGTTCTAAGTTGATGTAATAGCCAGTAAGAAGTAGTACCATTCAAGTTTTAGGTATCGATTATTCACTTTTTAGCTGGCTTTGGTGCCTTGGACATGAGCTAGGACCTTAAGATTCTGCATGAAAGGAGGACTAGCAGCCGAGTTGCATGGGAGAATGTGAAAAGTGTTCATATGTAGTAAAAACATGAGATATCCGTCCGTTTTCGTCATTTGTTATCGAATCGACTTAAAGCCAGATCGTCACATTGGCCGCTCTTCTCTCTTTAACGGTTGTACTTATCGTCTGCAAAGCTATGTCGCGTGCTGCGGTATGCGGAGACACTAAAAGCATCATAGTAGAACACAGATGAAGCTTCTAAGTTGATGTAATAGCCAGTAAGAAGTAGTACAATTCAAGTTTTAGGTATCGATTATTGACTTTTTAGCTGCCCTTGGTTCCTTGGACATGAGCTAGGACCTTAAGATTCTGCATGAAAGGAGGACTAGCAGCCGAGTTGCACGGGAGAATGTAAAAAGTGTTCATATGTAGTAAAAACCTGAGAAATCCGTCCGTTATCGTCATTTGTTATCGAATCGACTTAAAGCCAGATCGTCACATTAGCCGCTCTTCTCTCTGAAACGGTTGTACTTATCGACTGCAAAGCTATGTCGCGTGCTGCGGTATGCGGAGACACTAAAAGCACCATAGTAGAACACAGATGAAGCTTCTAAGATGATGTAATAGTCAGTAAGAAGTAGTACAATTCAAGTTTTAAGTATCGATTATTGACTTTTTAGCTGACTTTGGTGCCTTGGACATGAGTTAGGACCTTAAGATTCTGCATGAACGGAGGTCTAGCAGCCGAGTTGTACGGGAGAATGTGAAAAGTGTTCATATGTAGTAAAAACCTGAGAAATCCGTCCGTTTTCGTCATTTGTTATCGAATCGACTTAAAGCCCGATCGTCACATTAGCCTCAATTCTCTCTGAAACGGTTGTACTTATCGACTGCAAAGCTATGTCGCGTGCTGCGGTATGCGGAGACACTAAAAGCACCATAGTAGAACACAGATGAAGCTTCTAAGTTGATGTATTAGCCAGTACGAAGTAGTACCATTCAAGTTTTAGGTATCGATTATTGACTTTTTAGCTGGCTTTGGTGCCTTGGACATGAGCTAGGACCTTAAGATTCTGCATGAAAGGAGGACTAGCAGCCGAGTTGCACGGGAGAATGTGAAAAGTGTTCATATGTAGTAAAAACCTGAGAAATTCGTCCGTTTTCGTCATTTGTTGTCGAATCGACTTAAAGCCAATTCGTCACATTGGCCGCTCTTCTGTTTCAAACGGTGGTACTTGTCGTCTGCAAAGCTACGTGTCGTGCTGCGGTATGCGGAGACACTAAAAGCACCATAGTAGAACACAGATGAAGCTTCTAAGTTGAAATAATATATAGTAAGATGTAGTACAAATCACGTCTTAGGTATCGATTATTGACTTTTTACCATTCTTTGGTGCCTTGGACATGAGCTAGGACCTTAAAATTCTGCATGAACGGAGGACTAGCAGCCGAGTTGCACGGGAGAATGTGAAAAGTGTTCATATGTAGTAAAAACCTTAGAAATCCGTTCGTTATCGTTATTGTTATCGAATCGACTTAAAGCCAGATCGTCACATTAGCCGCTCTTCACTCTGAAACGGTTGTACTTATCGACTTCAAAGCTATGTCGCGTGCTCCGAGATGCGGAGACACTAAAAGCACCATAGTAGAACACAGATGAAGCTTCTAAGATGATGTAATAGCCAGTAAGAAGTAGTACAATTCAAGTTTTTGGTATCGATTATTGACTTTTCAGCTGGCTTTGGTGCCTTGGACATGAGCTAGGACCTTAAGATTCTGCATGAAAGGATTACTAGCAGCCGAGTTGCACTGGAGAATGTGGAACATGTTCATATGTAGTAAAAACCTGAGAAATCCTTCCGTTTTCGTCATTTGTTATCGAATCGACTTAAAGCCAGATCGTCACATTGGCCGCTCTTCTCTCTGAAACGGTTCTACTTATCGTCTGCAAAGCTATGTCGCGTGCTGCGGTATGTGGAAACACTGAAAGCACCATAGTAGAACACAGATGAAGGCTCTAATTTGATGTAATAGCCTGTAAGAAGTAGTACAATTCAAGTTTTAGGTATCGATTATTGACTTTTTAGCTGGCTTTGGTGCCTTGGACATGAGCTAGGATCTTAAGATTCTGCATTAAAGGCGGACTAGCAGCCGAGTTGCACGTTAGAATGTGAAAAGTGTTCATATGTAGTAAAAACTAGAGATATCCGTCCGTGTTCAACATTTGTTATCGAATCGACTTAAAGCCAGATCGTCACATTGGGCGCTCTACTTTCTAAAGCGGTTGTACTTATCGTCTGCAAAGCTATGTCGCGTGCTGCGGTATGTGGAGACACTAAAAGCACCATAGTAGAACACAGATGAAGCATCTAAGTTGATGTAATAGCCAGTAAGAAGTAGTACAATTCAAGTTTTACGTATCGATTGTTGACTTTTTACCCTTCTTTGGTGCCTTGGGCATGAGCTAGGAACTTAAGATTTTGCATGATAGGAGGTCTAGCAGTCGCGTTGCATGTGAGAATGTGAAAAGTGTTCATATGTAGTAAAAACCTGAGAAATCCGTCCGTTTCCGCCATTTGTTATCGAATCGACTTAAAGCCAGATCGTCACATTGGCCGCTCTTCTCTCTGAAACGGTTGTACTTATCGTCTGCAAAGCTATGTCGCGTGCTGCGGTATGCGGAGACACTAAAATCACCATTGTAGAACACAGATGAAGCTTCTAAGATGATGTAATAGCCAGTAAGTTGTAGTACAATTCAAGTCTTAGGTATCGATTATTGACTTTTTACCATTCTTTGGTGGCTTGGACATGAGCTAGGACCTTAAAATTCTGCATGAATGGAGGACTAGTAGCCGAGTTGCACGGGAGAATGTGAAAAGTGTTCATATGTAGTAAAAACCAGAGAAATCCGTCCGTGTTCGACATTTGTTATCGAATCGACTTAAAGCCAAATCGTCACATTGGCCGCTCTTCTCTCTGAAACGGTTGTACTTATCGTCTGCAAAGCTATGTCACGTGCTGCGGTACGTGGAGACAGTAAAAGCGCCATAGTAGAACACAGATGAAGCTTCTAAGTAGATGTAATAGCCAGTATAAGTAGTACAATTCAAGTTTTAGGTATCGATTATTGACTTTTTAGCTGGCTTTGGTGCCTTGGACATGAGCTAGGACCTTAAGATTCTGCATGAAAGGAGGATTAGCAGCCGAGTTGCATGGGAGAATGTGAAATGTGTTCATATGTAGTAAAAACCTGAGAAATCCGTCCGTTTTCGTCATTTGTTATCGAATCGACTTAAAGCCAGATCGTCACATTGGCCGCTCTTCTCTCTGAAACGGCTGTACTTATCGTCTGCAAATCTATGTCGCGTGCTGCGGTATGCGGAGACACTAAAAGCACCATAGTAGAACACAGATGAAGCTTCTAAGTTGATGTAATAGCCAGTAAGAAGTAGTACAATTCAAGTTTTAGGTATCGATTATTTACTTTTTAGCTCTCTTTGGTGCCTTGGACATGAGCTAGGGCCTTAAGATTTTGCATGAGAGGAGGAATAGCAGCCGAGTTGCGAGGGAGAAAGTGAAAAGTGTTCATATGTAGTAAAAATCTGAGAAATCCGTCCGTTTTCGTCATTTGTTATCGAATCGACGTAAAGCCAGATCGTCACATTGGCCACTCTTCTCTCTGAAACGGTTGTACTTATCGTCTGCAAAAGCTATGACGTGTGCTGCGGAATGCGGAGACACTAAAAGCATCATAGTAGAACACAGATGAAGCTTCTAAGCTGATGTAATAGCCAGTAAGAAGTAGTACAATTCATGTTATAGGTATCGATTATTGACTTTTTAGCTGGCTTTGGTGCCTTAAGATTCTGCATGAAAGGAGGACTAGCAGCCGAGTTGCACGGGAGAATGTGAAAAGTGTTCATATGTAGTAAAAACCTGAGAAATCCGTCCGTTTTCGTCATTTGTTATCGAATCGACGTAAAGCCAGATCGTCACATTGGCCGCTCTTCTCTCTGAAACGGTTGTACTTATCGTCTGCGAAGCTATGCCACGTGCTGCGGTATGTGGAGACACTAAAAGCGCCATAGTAGAACACAGATGAAGCTTCTAAGTTGATGTAATAGCCAGTAAGAAGTAGTGCAATTCAAGTTTTAGGTATCGATTATTGACTTTTTAGCTGGCTTTGGTGCCTTGGACATGAGCTAGGACCTTAAGATTCTGCATGAAAGGTGGATTAACAGCCGAGTTGCACGGGAGAATGTGAAGTGTGTTCATATGTAGTAAAAACCTGAGAAATCCGTTCGTTTTGGTCATTTGTTATCGAATCGACTTAAAGCCAGATCGTCACATTGGCCGCTCTTCTCTCTGAAATGGTTCAACTTATCATCTGCAAAGCTATGTCACGTGCTGCGGTATGCGGAGACACTAAAAGCACCATAGCAGAACACAGATGAAGCTTCTAAGTTGATGTAATAGCCAGTAAGAAGTAGTACAATTCAAGTTTTAGGTATCGATTATTGACTTTTTAGCTGGCTTTGGTGCCTTGGACATGAGCTAGGACCTTAAGATTCTGCATTAAAGGAGAACTAGCTGCCGAGATGCACGGGAGAATGTGAAAAGTGTTCATATGTAGTAAAAACCTGAGAAATCCGTCCGTTTTCGTCATTTGTTATCGAATCGACGTAAAGCCAGATCGTCACATTGGCCGCTCTTCTCTCTGAAACGGTTGTACTTATCGTCTGCAAAGCTATGTCACGTGCTGCGGTATGTGGAGACAGTAAAAGCGCCATAGTAGAACACAGATGAAGCTTCTAAGTTGATGTAATAGCCAGTATAAGTAGTACAATTCAAGTTTTAGGTATCGATTATTGACTTTTTAGCTGGCTTTGGTGCCTTGGACATGAGCTAGGACCTTAAGATTCTGCATGAAAGGAGGATTAGCAGCCGAGTTGCATGGGAGAATGTGAAATGTGTTCATATGTAGTAAAAACCTGAGAAATCCGTCCGTTTTCGTCATTTGTTATCGAATCGTTTTAAAGCCAGATCGTCACATTGGCCGCTCTTCTCTCTGAAACGGCTGTACTTATCGTCTGCAAATCTATGTCGCGTGCTGCGGTATGCGGAGACACTAAAAGCACCATAGTAGAACACAGATGAAGCTTCTAAGTTGATGTAATAGCCAGTAAGAAGTAGTACAATTCAAGTTTTAGGTATCGATTATTTACTTTTTAGCTGTCTTTGGTGCCTTGGACATGAGCTAGGGCCTTAAGATTTTGCATGAGAGGAGGAATAGCAGCCGAGTTGCGAGGGAGAAAGTGAAAAGTGTTCATATGTAGTAAAAATCTGAGAAATCCGTCCGTTTTCGTCATTTGTTATCGAATCGACGTAAAGCCAGATCGTCACATTGGCCACTCTTCTCTCTGAAACGGTTGTACTTATCGTCTGCAAAGCTATGTCGCGTGCTGCGGTATGTGGAGACACTAAAGGCACCATAGTAGAACACTGATGAAGCTTCTAAGTTGGTGTAATAGCCAGTAAGAAGTATTACAATTCAAGTTTTAGGTATCGATTATTGACTTTTTAGCTGGCTTCGGTGCCTTGGACATGAGCTAGGACCTTAAGATTCTGCATGAAAAGGAGGACTAGCAGCCGAGTTGCACGGGAGAATGTGAAAAGTGTTCATATGTAGTAAAAACATGAGAAATACGTCCGTTTTCGCCATTTGTTATCGAATCGATTTATAGCCAGATCGTCACATTGGCCGCTCTTCTTTCTGAAACGGTTGTACTTATCGTCTGCAAAGCTATGTCGCGTGCTGCGGTATGCGGAGACACTAAAGCACCATAGTAGAACACAGATGAAGCTTCTAAGTTGATGTAATAGCCAGTAAGAAGTAGTACAATTCAAGTTTTAGGTATCGATTATTGACTTTTGCTGGCTTTGGTGCCTTGGACATGAGCTAGGAACTTAAGATTTTGCATGAGGGAGGACTAGCAGCCGAGTTGCACGGGAGAATGTGAAATGTGTTCATATGTAGTAAAAACATGAGAAATCCGTCCGTTTTCGTCATTTGTTATCGAATCGACTTAAAACCAGATCGTCACATTGGCCGCCCTTCTCTCTGAAAACGTTGTACTTATCGTCTGCAAAGCTATGTCGCGTGCTGCGGTATGCGGACACAGTAAAAGCACCATAGTAGAACACAGATGAAGCTTCTAAGTTGATGTAACAGCCAGTAAGAAGTAGTACAATTAAAGTTTTAGGTATCGGTTATTGACTTTTTACCCTTATTTGGTGCCTTGGACATGAGCTAGGACCTTTAGATTCTGCATGAAAGGAGGACCAGCAGCGGAGTTGCACGGGAGAATGTGAAAAGTGTTCATATGAAGTAAAAACCTGAGACATCCGTCCGTTTTCGTCATTTGTTATCGAATCGACGTAAAGCCAGATCGTCACATTGGAAGCCCTTCTCTCTGAAACGGTTGTACTTATCGATTGCAAAGCTATGTCGCGTGCTGCGGTATGCGGAGACACTAAAAGCACCATAGTAGAACACAGATGAAGCTTCTAAGTTGATGTAATAGCCAGTAAGAAGTAGTACAATTCAAGTTTTAGGTATTGATTATTGACTTTTTATCTGGCTTTGGTGCTTTGGACATGAGCTAGGACCTTGTGATTCTGCATGAAAGGAGGACTAGCAGCCGAGTTGCACGGGAAAATGTGAAAAGTGTTCAAATGTAGTAAAAACCTGAGAAATCCGTCCGTTTTCGTCATTTGTTATCGAATCGACTTAAAGCCAGATCGTCACATTGGCAGCTCTTCTCTCTGAAACGGTTGTACTTCTCGTCCGCAAAGCTATGTCGCGCTCTGCGATATGCGGAGACCGTAAAAGCACCATAGTAGAACATAGATGAAGCTTCTAAGTTGAAGTAATAGCCAGGAAGAAGTAGTATAATTCAAGTTTTAGGTATGGATTAAGACTTTATAGCTGGCTTTGGTGCACTCGACATGAGCTAGGACCTTAACATTCTGCATGAAAGGAGGACTAGCAGCTTATTTGCGTGGGAGAATGTGAAAAGTGTTCATATGTAGTAAAAACCTGAGAAACACGTTAGTTTTCGTCATTTGTTATCGAATCGACTTAAAGCCAGATCGTCACATTGGCCGCTCTTCTCTCTGAAACGGTTGTACTAATCGATTTCGTAGCTGTGTCGCGTGCTGCGGTATGCGGAGACACTAAAAGCAGCATAATAGAACACAGATGAATCTTCTAAGTTGATGTAATAGCCAGGATGAAGTAGTACAATTCAAGTTTTAGGTATCGATTATTGACTTTTTAGCTGGCTTTGGTGCCTTTGAAATGAGCTCGGATCTTAACATTCTGCATGAAAGGAGGACTAGCAGCCGAGTTGCACGGGAGAATGTGAAATGTGTTCATATGTAGTAAAAACCTGAGAAATCCGTCCGTTTTCGTCATTTGTTATCGAATCGACTTAAAGCCAGATCGTCACATTGGCCGCTCTTCTCTCTGAAAAAGTTGTACTTATCGTCTGCAAAGCTATGTCGCGTGCTGCGGAATGCGGAGACACTAAAATCACCATTGTAGAACACAGATGAAGCTTCTAAGATGATGTATTAGCCAGTAAGATGTAGTACAATTCAAGTCTTAGGTATC
The DNA here is from genome assembly GCF_023897955.1 of Schistocerca gregaria. NCBI lineage: Eukaryota > Metazoa > Arthropoda > Insecta > Orthoptera > Acrididae > Schistocerca > Schistocerca gregaria. The sequence continues at coordinate 4,086,710 of NW_026061736.1, read as the reverse complement.
GATTATTGACTTTTTACCATTCTTTGGTGGCTTGGACATGAGCTAGGACCTTAAAATTCTGCATGAATGGAGGACTAGCAGCCGAGTTGCACGGGAGAATGTGAAAAGTGTTCATATGTAGTAAATACCAGAGAAATCCGTCCGTGTTCGACATTTGTTATCGAATCGACTTAAAGCCAAATCGTCACATTGGCCGCTCTTCTCTCTGAAACGGTTGTACTTATCGTCTGCAAAGCTATGTCACGTGCTGCGGTATGTGGAGACACTAAAAGGGCCATAGTAGAACACAGATGAAGCTTCGAAGATGATGTAATAGCCAGTAAGAAGTAGTGTAATTCAAGTTTTAGGTATAGATTATTGATTTTTAGCTGGCTTTGGTGCCTTGGACATGAGCTAGGACCTTAAGATTCTGCATGAAATGTGGATTAGCAGCCGAGTTGCACGGGAGAATGTGAAATGTGTTCATATGTAGTAAAAACCTGAGAAATCCGTCCGTTTTCGTCATTTGTTATCGAATCGCTTAAAGCCAGATCGTTAAATTGGCCGCTCTCCTCTCTGAAACGGTTCTACTTATCGTCTGCAAAGCTATGACGTGTGCTGCGGAATGCGGAGACACTAATAGCACCATAGTAGAACACAGATGAAGCTTCTAAGCTGATGTAATAGCCAGTAAGAAGTAGTACAATTCATGTTATAAGTATCGATTATTGACTTCTTAGCTGGCTTTGGTGCCTTAAGATTCTGCATGAAAGGAGGACTAGCAGCCGAGTTGCACGGGAGAATGTGAAAAGTGTTCATATGTAGTAAAAACCTGAGAAATCCGTCCGTTTTCGTCATTTGTTATCGAATCGACGTAAAGCCAGATCGTCACATTGGCCGCTCTTCTCTCTGAAACGGTTGTACTTATCGTCTGCGAAGCTATGCCACGTGCTGCGGTATGTGGAGACACTAAAAGCGCCATAGTAGAACACAGATGAAGCTTCTAAGTTGATGTAATAGCCAGTAAGAAGTAGTGCAATTCAAGTTTTAGGTATCGATTATTGACTTTTTAGCTGGCTTTGGTGCCTTGGACATGAGCTAGGACCTTAAGATTCTGCATGAAAGGTGGATTAACAGCCGAGTTGCACGGGAGAATGTGAAGTGTGTTCATATGTAGTAAAAACCTGAGAAATCCGTTCGTTTTGGTCATTTGTTATCGAATCGACTTAAAGCCAGATCGTCACATTGGCCGCTCTTCTCTCTGAAACGGTTCAACTTATCGTCTGCAAAGCTATGTCGCGTGCTGCGGTATGCGGAGACACTAAAAGCACCATAGCAGAACACAGATGAAGCTTCTAAGTTGATGTAATAGCCAGTAAGAAGTAGTACAATTCAAGTTTTAGGTATCGATTATTGACTTTTTAGCTGGCTTTGGTGCCTTGGACATGAGCTAGGACCTTAAGATTCTGCATTAAAGGAGAACTAGCTGCCGAGATGCACGGGAGAATGTGAAAAGTGTTCATATGTAGTAAAAACCTGAGAAATCCGTCCGTTTTCGTCATTTGTTATCGAATCGACGTAAAGCCAGATCGTCACATTGGCCGCTCTTCTCTCTGAAACGGTTGTACTTATCGTCTGCAAAGCTATGTCATGTGCTGCGGTATGTGGAGACAGTAAAAGCGCCATAGTAGAACACAGATGAAGCTTCTAAGTTGATGTAATAGCCAGTATAAGTAGTACAATTCAAGTTTTAGGTATCGATTATTGACTTTTTAGCTGGCTTTGGTGCCTTGGACATGAGCTAGGACCTTAAGATTCTGCATGAAAGGAGGATTAGCAGCCGAGTTGCATGGGAGAATGTGAAATGTGTTCATATGTAGTAAAAACCTGAGAAATCCGTCCGTTTTCGTCATTTGTTATCGAATCGACTTAAAGCCAGATCGTCACATTGGCCGCTCTTCTCTCTGAAACGGCTGTACTTATCGTCTGCAAATCTATGTCGCGTGCTGCGGTATGCGGAGACACTAAAAGCACCATAGTAGAACACAGATGAAGCTTCTAAGTTGATGTAATAGCCAGTAAGAAGTAGTACAATTCAAGTTTTAGGTATCGATTATTTACTTTTTAGCTGTCTTTGGTGCCTTGGACATGAGCTAGGGCCTTAAGATTTTGCATGGGAGGAGGAATAGCAGCCGAGTTGCGAGGGAGAAAGTGAAAAGTGTTCATATGTAGTAAAAATCTGAGAAATCCGTCCGTTTTCGTCATTTGTTATCGAATCGACGTAAAGACAGATCGTCACATTGGCCACTCTTCTCTCTGAAACGGTTGTACTTATCGTCTGCAAAGCTATGTCGCGTGCTGCGGTATGTGGAGACACTAAAGGCACCATAGAAGAACATAGATGAAGGTTCTAAGTTGGTGTAATAGCCAGTAAGAAGTATTACAATTCAAGTTTTAGGTATCGATTATTGACTTTTTAGCTGGCTTCGGTGCCTTGGACATGATCTAGGACCTTAAGATTCTGCATTAAAGGAGAACTAGCTGCCGAGATGCACGGGAGAATGTGAAAAGTGTTCATATGTAGTAAAAACCTGAGAAATCCGTCCGTTTTCGTCATTTGTTATCGAATCGACGTAAAGCCAGATCGTCACATTGGCCGCTCTTCTCTCTGAAACGGTTGTACTTATCGTCTGCAAAGCTATGTCACGTGCTGCGGTATGTGGAGACAGTAAAAGCGCCATAGTAGAACACAGATGAAGCTTCTAAGTTGATGTAATAGCCAGTATAAGTAGTACAATTCAAGTTTTAGGTATCGATTATTGACTTTTTAGCTGGCTTTGGTGCCTTGGACATGAGCTAGGACCTTAAGATTCTGCATGAAAGGAGGATTAGCAGCCGAGTTGCATGGGAGAATGTGAAATGTGTTCATATGTAGTAAAAACCTGAGAAATCCGTCCGTTTTGGTCATTTGTTATCGAATCGACTTAAAGCCAGATCGTCACATTGGCCGCTCTTCTCTCTGAAACGGCTGTACTTATCGTCTGCAAATCTATGTCGCGTGCTGCGGTATGCGGAGACACTAAAAGCACCATAGTAGAACACAGATGCAGCTTCTAAGTTGATGTAATAGCCAGTAAGAAGTAGTACAATTCAAGTTTTAGGTATCGATTATTTACTTTTTAGCTGTCTTTGGTGCCTTGGACATGAGCTAGGGCCTTAAGATTTGGCATGGGAGGAGGAATAGCAGCCGAGTTGCGAGGGAGAAAGTGAAAAGTGTTCATATGTAGTAAAAATCTGAGAAATCCGTCCGTTTTCGTCATTTGTTATCGAATCGACGTAAAGCCAGATCGTCACATTGGCCACTCTTCTCTCTGAAACGGTTGTACTTATCGTCTGCAAAGCTATGTCGCGTGCTGCGGTATGTGGAGACACTAAAGGCACCATAGAAGAACACAGATGAAGGTTCTAAGTTGGTGTAATAGCCAGTAAGAAGTATTACAATTCAAGTTTTAGGTATCGATTATTGACTTTTTAGCTGGCTTCGGTGCCTTGGACATGAGCTAGGACCTTAAGATACTGCATGAAAGGAGGACTAGCAGCCGAGTTGCACTGGAGAATGTGAAAAGTGTTCATATGTAGTAAAAACCTGAGAAATCCGTCCGTTTTCGTCATTTGTTATCGAATCGACTTAAAGCCAGATAGTCACATTGGCCGCTCTTAACTCTGAACCGGTTGTACTTATCGTCTGCAAAGCTATGTCACGTGCTGCGGTATGCGGAGACAGTAAAAGCACCATAGTAGAAGACAGATGAAGCTTCTAAGTTGATGTAATACTCATTAAGAAGTAGTCCAATTCAAGTTTTAGGTATCGATTATTGACTTTTTAGCTGGCTTTGGTGCCTTGGACATGAGACAGGACCTTAGGTTTCTGCATTAAAGGAGGACTAGCAGCCGAGTTGCACGGGAGAATGTGAAAAGTATTCATATGTAGTAAAAACCTGAGACATTTGTCCGTTTCGTTATTTGTTATCGAATCGACTTAAAGCCAGATCGTCAAACTGGCCGCTCTTCTCTCTGAAACGGTTGTACTTCTCGTCTGCAAAGCTATGTTGCGTGCTGCGGTATGCGGAGACAGTAAAAGAACCATAGTAGAACACAGATGAAGCTTCTAAGATGATGTAATAGCCAGTAAGGAGTAGTACAATTCAAGTTTTATGTATCGATTATTGACTTTTTAGCTGTCTTTGGTGCCTTGGACATGAGCCAGGACCTTAAGATTCTGCATGAAAGGAGGACTAGCAGCCGAGTTGCACGGGAGAATGTGAAAAGTGTTCATATGTAGTAAAAACATGAGAAATACGTCCGGTTTCGCCATTTGTTATCGAATCGATTTATAGCCAGATCGTCACATTGGCCGCTCTTGTCTCTGAAACGGTTGTACTTATCGTCTGCAAAGCTATGTCGCGTGCTGCGGTATGCGGAGACACTAAATGCACCATAGTAGAACACAATGAAGCTTCTAAGTTGATGTAATAGCCAGTAAGAAGTAGTACAATTCAAGTTTTAGGTATCGATTATTGACTTTTTAGCTGGCTTTGGTGCCTTGGACATGAGCTAGGACCTTAAGATTCTGCATGAACGGAGGACTAGCAGCCGTGGTGCATGGGAAAATGTGAAAAGTGTTCATATGTTGTAAAAACCTGAGATATACGTCCGTTTTCGTCATTTGTTATCCAATCTACTTAAAGCCAGATCGTCACATCGGTCGCTCTTCTCTCTGAAACGGTTGTACTTATCGTCTGCAAAACTATGTCGCGTGCTGCGGTATGCGGAGACACTAAACGCAGCATAATAGAACACAGATGAAGCTTCTAAGTTGATGTAATAGCCAGTAAGAAGTAGTACAATTCAAGTTTTAGGTATCGATTATTGACTTTTTAGCTTGCTTTGGTGCCTTGGAAATGAGCTCGGACCTTAACATTCTGCATGAAAGGAGGACTAGCAGCCGAGTTGCACGGGAGAATGTGAAATGTGTTCATATGTAGTAAAAACATGAGAAATCCGTCCGTTTTCGTCATTTGTTATCGAATCGACTTAAAGCCAGATCGTCACATTGGCCGCCCTTCTCTCTGAAAAAGTTGTACTTATCGTCTGCAAAGCTATGTCGCGTGCTGCGGTATGCGGACACAGTAAAAGCACCATAGTAGAACACAGATGAAGCTTCTAAGTTGATGTAACAGCCAGTAAGAAGTAGTACAATTAAAGTTTTAGGTATCGGTTATTGACTTTTTACCCTTCTTTGGTGCCTTGGACATGAGCTAGGAACTTAACATTTTTCATGAAAGGAGGACTAGCAGCCGAGTTGCACGGGATAATGTGAAAAGTGTTCATATGTAGTAAAAACCTGAAAATCCGTCCGTTTTATTCATTTGTTATCGAATCGACTTAAAGCCAGGTCGTCACATTGGCCGCTCTTCTCTCTGAAAAAGTTGTACTTATCGTCTGCAAAGCTATGTCGCGTGCTGCGGTATGCGGACACAGTAAAACTACCATAGTAGAACACAGATGAAGCTTCTAAGTTGATGTAATAGCCAGTAAGTAGTAGTACAATTCAAGTTTTAGGTATCGATTATTGACTTTTTAGCTGGCTTTGGTGCCTTGTACATGAGCTAGGACCTTTAGATTCTGCATGAAAGGAGGACCAGCAGCGGAGTTGCACGGGAGAATGTGAAAAGTGTTCATATGAAGTAAAAACCTGAGACATCCGTCCGTTTTCGTCATTTGTTATCGAATCGACTTAAAGCCAGATCGTCACATTGGCCGCTCTTCTCTCTGAAACGGTTGTACTTATCGATTGCAAAGCTATGTCGCGTGCTGCGGTATGCGGAGACACTAAAAGCACCATAGTAGAACACAGATGAAGCTTCTAAGTTGATGTAATAGCCAGTAAGAAGTAGTACAATTCAAGTTTTAGGTATTGATTATTGACTTTTTATCTGGCTTTGGTGCTTTGGACATGAGCTAGGACCTTGTGATTCTGCATGAAAGGAGGACTAGCAGCCGAGTTGCACGGGAAAATGTGAAAAGTGTTCAAATGTAGTAAAAACCTGAGAAATCCGTCCGTTTTCGTCATTTGTTATCGAATCGACTTAAAGCCAGATCGTCACATTGGCAGCTCTTCTCTCTGAAACCGTTGTACTTCTCGTCTGCAAAGCTATGTCGCGTGCTGCGGTATTCTGAAACACTAAAAGCACCATAGTAGAACACAGATGAAGCTTCTAAGTTGATGTAATAGCCAGGAAGAAGTAGTATAATTCAAGTTTTAGGTATGGATTAAGACTTTATAGCTGGCTTTGGTGCACTCGACATGAGCTAGGACCTTAACATTCTGCATGAAAGGAGGACTAGCAGCTTATTTGCGTGGGAGAATGTGAAAAGTGTTCATATGTAGTAAAAACCTGAGAAACACGTTAGTTTTCGTCATTTGTTATCGAATCGACTTAAAGCCAGATCGTCACATTGGCCGCTCTTCTCTCTGAAACGGTTGTACTAATCGATTTCGTAGCTATGTCGCGTGCTGCGGTATGCGGAGACACTAAAAGCAGCATAATAGAACACAGATGAAGCTTCTAAGTTGATGTAATAGCCAGGATGAAGTAGTACAATTCAAGTTTTAGGTATCGATTATTGACTTTTTAGCTGGCTTTGGTGCCTTTGAAATGAGCTCGGACCTTAACATTCTGCATGAAAGGAGGACTAGCAGCCGAGTTGCACGGGAGAATGTGAAATGTGTTCATATGTAGTAAAAACCTGAGAAATCCGTCCGTTTTCGTCATTTGTTATCGAATCGACTTAAAGCCAGATCGTCACATTGGCCGCTCTTCTCTCTGAAAAAGTTGTACTTATCGTCTGCAAAGCTATGTCGCGTGCTGCGGTATGCGGAGACACTAAAAGCACCATAGTAGAACACAGATGAAGCTTCTAAGTTGATGTAATAGCCAGTAAGAAGTAGTACAATTAAAGTTTTAGGTATCGGTTATTGACTTTTTACCCTCCTTTGGTGCCTTGGACATGAGCTAGGAACTTAACATTTTTCATGAAAGGAGGACTAGCAGCCGAGTTGCACGGGATAATGTGAAAAGTGTTCATATGTAGTAAAAACCTGAAAATCCGTCCGTTTTAGTCATTTGTTATCGAATCACTTAAAGCCAGGTCGTCACATTGGCCGCTCTTCTCTCTGAAACGGTTGTACTTATCGTCTGCAAAGCTATGTCGCGTGCTGCGGTATGCGGAGACATTAAAATCACCATAGTAGAACACAGATGAAGCTTCTAAGTTGATGTAATAGCCAGCAAGTAGTAGTACAATTCAAGTTTTAGGTATCGATTATTGACTTTTTAGCTGGCTTTGGTGCCTTGGACATGAGCTAGGACATTTAGATTCTGCATGAAAGGAGGACTAGCAGCCGAGTTGCACGGGAGAATGTGAAAAGTGTTCATATGTAGTTAAAACCTGAGAAATCCGTCCATTTTCGTCATTTGTTATCGAATCGACTTAAAACCAGATCGTCACATTGGCCGCTCTTCTCTCTGAAACGGTTGTACTTATCGTCTTCAAAGATATGTCGCGTGTTGCCGTAGGCGGAAACAGGAAAAGCACCATAGTAGAACACAGATGAAGCTTCTAAGTTGATGTAATAGCCAGTAAGAAGTAGTCCCATTCAAGATTTAGGTATCGATGATTGACTTTTTAGCTGGCTTTGGTGACTTGGACATGAGCTAGGACCTTAGTATTCTGCATGAAAGGAGGACTAGCAGCTGAGTTGCATGGGGGAATGTGAAAAGTGTTCAAATGTAGTAAAAACCTGAGAAATACGTCCGTTTTCGTCATTTGTTATCGAATCGACTTAAAGCCAGATCGTCACATTGGCCGCTCTTCTCTCTGAAACGGTTGTACTTATCGTCTGCAAAGCTATGTCGCGTGCTGCGGTATGCGGAGACATTAAAATCACCATAGTAGAACACAGATGAAGCTTCTAAGTTGATGTAATAGCCAGTAAGTAGTAGTACAATTCAAGTTTTAGGTATCGATTATTGACTTTTTAGCTGGCTTTGGTGCCTTGGACATGAGCTAGGACCTTTAGATTCTGCATGAAAGGAGGACTAGCAGCCGAGTTGCACGGGAGAATGTGAAAAGTGGTCATATGTAGTTAAAACCTGAGAAATCCGTCCGTTTTCGTCATTTGTTATCGATCCGACTTAAAGCCAGATCGTCACATTGGCCGCTCTTCTCTCTGAAACGGTTGTACTTCTCGTCTGCAAAGCTATGTCGCGTGCTGCGGTATTCTGAAACACTAAAAGCACCATAGTAGAACACAGATGAAGCTTCTAAGTTGATGTAATAGCCAGGAAGAAGTAGTATAATTCAAGTTTTAGGTATGGATTAAGACTTTATAGCTGGCTTTGGTGCACTCGACATGAGCTAGGACCTTAACATTCTGCATGAAAGGAGGACTAGCAGCTTATTTGCGTGGGAGAATGTGAAAAGTGTTCATATGTAGTAAAAACCTGAGAAACACGTTAGTTTTCGTCATTTGTTATCGAATCGACTTAAAGCCAGATCGTCACATTGGCCGCTCTTCTCTCTGAAACGGTTGTACTAATCGATTTCGTAGCTATGTCGCGTGCTGCGGTATGCGGAGACACTAAAAGCAGCATAATAGAACACAGATGAAGCTTCTAAGTTGATGTAATAGCCAGGATGAAGTAGTACAATTCAAGTTTTAGGTATCGATTATTGACTTTTTAGCTGGCTTTGGTGCCTTTGAAATGAGCTCGGACCTTAACATTCTGCATGAAAGGAGGACTAGCAGCCGAGTTGCACGGGAGAATGTGAAATGTGTTCATATGTAGTAAAAACCTGAGAAATCCGTCCGTTTTCGTCATTTGTTATCGAATCGACTTAAAGCCAGATCGTCACATTGGCCGCTCTTCTCTCTGAAAAAGTTGTACTTATCGTCTGCAAAGCTATGTCGCGTGCTGCGGTATGCGGAGACACTAAAAGCACCATAGTAGAACACAGATGAAGCTTCTAAGTTGATGTAATAGCCAGTAAGAAGTAGTACAATTAAAGTTTTAGGTATCGGTTATTGACTTTTTACCCTCCTTTGGTGCCTTGGACATGAGCTAGGAACTTAACATTTTTCATGAAAGGAGGACTAGCAGCCGAGTTGCACGGGATAATGTGAAAAGTGTTCATATGTAGTAAAAACCTGAAAATCCGTCCGTTTTAGTCATTTGTTATCGAATCGACTTAAAGCCAGGTCGTCACATTGGCCGCTCTTCTCTCTGAAACGGTTGTACTTATCGTCTGCAAAGCTATGTCGCGTGCTGCGGTATGCGGAGACATTAAAATCACCATAGTAGAACACAGATGAAGCTTCTAAGTTGATGTAATAGCCAGCAAGTAGTAGTACAATTCAAGTTTTAGGTATCGATTATTGACTTTTTAGCTGGCTTTGGTGCCTTGGACATGAGCTAGGACCTTTAGATTCTGCATGAAAGGAGGACTAGCAGCCGAGTTGCACGGGAGAATGTGAAAAGTGTTCATATGTAGTTAAAACCTGAGAAATCCGTCCATTTTCGTCATTTGTTATCGAATCGACTTAAAACCAGATCGTCACATTGGCCGCTCTTCTCTCTGAAACGTTTGTACTTATCGTCTTCAAAGATATGTCGCGTGTTGCCGTAGGCGGAAACAGGAAAAGCACCATAGTAGAACACAGATGAAGCTTCTAAGTTGATGTAATAGCCAGTAAGAAGTAGTCCCATTCAAGATTTAGGTATCGATGATTGACTTTTTAGCTGGCTTTGGTGACTTGGACATGAGCTAGGACCTTAGTATTCTGCATGAAAGGAGGACTAGCAGCTGAGTTGCATGGGGGAATGTGAAAAGTGTTCAAATGTAGTAAAAACCTGAGAAATACGTCCGTTTTCGTCATTTGTTATCGAATCGACTTAAAGCCAGATCGTCACATTGGCCGCTCTTCTCTCTGAAACGGTTGTACTTATCGTCTGCAAAGCTATGTCGCGTGCTGCGGTATGCGGAGACATTAAAATCACCATAGTAGAACACAGATGAAGCTTCTAAGTTGATGTAATAGCCAGTAAGTAGTAGTACAATTCAAGTTTTAGGTATCGATTATTGACTTTTTAGCTGGCTTTGGTGCCTTGGACATGAGCTAGGACCTTTAGATTCTGCATGAAAGGAGGACTAGCAGCCGAGTTGCACGGGAGAATGTGAAAAGTGGTCATATGTAGTTAAAACCTGAGAAATCCGTCCGTTTTCGTCATTTGTTATCGATCCGACTTAAAGCCAGATCGTCACATTGGCCGCTCTTCTCTCTGAAACGGTTGTACTTATCGTCTTCAAAGGTATGTCGCGTGTTGCCGTAGGCGGAAACAGGAAAAGCACCATAGTAGAACACAGATGAAGCTTCTAAGTTGAAGTATTAGCCAGTAAGAAGTAGTCCTATTCAAGATTTGGGTATCGATTATTGACTTTTCAGCTGGCTTTGGTGCCTTGGACATGAGCTAGGACCTTAGTATTCTGCATGAAAGGAGGACTAGCAGCCGAGTTGCATGGGGGAATGTGAAAAGTGTTCAAATGTAGTAAAAACCTGAGAAATACGTCCGTTTTCGTCATTTGTTATCGAATCGACTTAAAGCCAGATCGTCACATTAGCCGCTCTTCTCTCTGAAACGGTTGTACTTATCGTCTGCAGAGCTATGTCGCAAGCTGCGGTATGCGGAGACACTAAAAGCACCATAGTAGAACATAGATTAAGCTTCTAAGTTGATGTAATACCCAGTAAGAAGTAGTAAAATTCAAGTTTTAGGTATCGATTATTGACTTTTTAGCTGACTTTGGTGCATTGGACATGCGCTAGGACCTTAAGATTCTGCATGAAAGGAGGACTAGCAGCCGAGTTGCACGGGAGAATGTGAAAAGTGTTCATATGTAGTAAAAACCTTAAAAATCCGTCCGTTTTCGTCATTTGTTATCGAATCGACTTATAGCCAGATTGTCACATTGGCCGCTCTTCTCTCTGAAACGCTCTTACCTATCGTCTGCAAAGCTATGTCGCGTGCTGCGGTATGCGGAGACACTAAAATAACCATAGTAGAACACAGATGAAGCATCTAAGTTGATGTAATAGCCAGTAAGAAGTAATCCAATTCAAGTTTTAGGTATCGATTATTGACTTTTTAGCTGGCTTTGTTGCCTTGGACATGAGCCAGGACCTTAAGATTCTGCATGAAAGGAGGACTAGCAGCCGATTTGCACGGGAGAATGTGAAAAGTGTTCATATGTAGTAAAAACCTGAGAAATCCGTCCGTTTTCGTCATTTGTTATCGAATCTACTTAAAGCCAGATCGTCACAGTGGCCGCTCTTTTCTCTGATACGCTTGTACTTATCGTCTGCAAAGCTATGTCGCGTGCTGCGGTATGCGGAGACACTAAAAGCACCATAGTAGAACACATATGAAGCTTTTAAGTTGATGTAATAGCCAGTAAGAAGTAGTACAATTCAAGTTTTAGGTATTGAATATTGACTTTTTAGCTGGCTTTGGTGCCTTGGACATGAGGTATCACCTTAAGATTCTGCATAAAAGGAGGACTAGCAGCCGAGTTGCACGGGAGAATGTGAAAAGTGTTCATATGTAGTAAAAACCTGAGAAATCGGTCCGTTTTCGTCATTTGTTATCAAACCGACTTAAAGCAAGATCGTCACATTGGCCGCTCTTCTCTCTGAAACGGTTGTACTTATCCTCTGCAAAGCTATGTCGCGTGCTGCGGTATGCGGTGACACTAAAATCACCATAGTAGAACACAGATGAGGCTTCTGAGTTGATGTAATAGCCAGTAAGAAGTAATACAATTCAAGTATCAGGTATTGATTATTGACTTTTTAGCTGGCTTTGGTACCTTGGACATGAGCTAGGACCTTAAGATTCTACATGAAAGGAGGACTAGCAGCCGAGTTGCACGGGAGAATGTGAATTGTGTTCATATGTAGTAAAAACCTGAGAAATACGTCCGTTTTCGTCATTTGTTATCGAATCGACTTAAAGCCAGATCGTCACATTGGCCGCTCTTCTCTCTGAAACGGTTGTACTTATCGATTGCAAAGCTATGTCGCGTGCTGCGGAATGCGGAGACACTAAAAGCACCATAGTAGAACACAGATGAAGCTTCTAAGTTGATGTAATAGCCAGTAAGAAGTAGTACAATTCAAGTTTTAGGTATCGATTATTGACTTTTTAGCTGGCTTTGGTGCCTTGGACATGAGCTAGGACCCTAAGATTCTGCATGAAAGGAGGACTAGCAGCCGAGTTGCACGGGAGAATGTGAAAAGTGTTCATATGTAGTAAAAACCTGAGAAATCCGTCCGTTTTCGTCATTTGTTATCGAATCGACTTAAAGCCAGATCGTCACATTGGCCGCTCTTCTCTCTGAAACGGTTGTACTTATCGTCTGCAAAGCTATGTCGCGTGCTGCGGTATGCTGAGACACTAAAAGCACCATAGTAGAACACAGATGAAGCTTCAAAGTTGATGTAATAGCCAGTAAGAAGTAGTAGAATTCAAGTTTTAGGTATTGAATATTGACTTTTTAGCTGGCTTTGGTGCCTTGGACTTGAGCTAGGACCTTAAGATTCTGCATGAAAGGAGGACTAGCAGCCGAGTTGCACGGGAGAATGTGAAAAGTGTTCATATGTAGTAAAAACTTGAGAAATCGGTCCGTTTTCGTTGTTTGTTATCGAACCGACTTAAAGCCAGATCGTCACATTGGCCGCTCTTCTCTCTGAAACGGTTGTACTTATCGTCTGCAAAGCTATGTCGCGTGCTGCGGTATGCGGAGACACTAAAATCACCATAGTAGAACACAGATGAGGCTTCTAAGTTGATGTAATAGCCAGGAAGAAGTAATACAATTCAAGTATTATGTATCGATTATTGACATTTTAGCTGGCTTTGGTACATTGGACATGAGCTAGGACCTTAAGATTCTCCATGAAAGGAGGACTAGCAGCCGAGTTGCATGGGAGAATGTGAATAGTGTTCATATGTAGTAAAAACCTGAGACATCCGTCCGTTTTCGTCATTTGTTATCGAATCGACTAAAAGCCAGATCGTCACATTGGCCGCTCTTCTCTCTGAAACGGTTGTACTTATCGTCTGCAAAGCCATGTGGCGTGCTGCGGTATGCGGAGACAGTAAAAGCACCATAGTAGAACACAGATGAAGCTTCTAAGTTGATGTAATAGCCAGTAAGAAGTAGTCCCATTCAAGATTTAGGTATCGATGATTGACTTTTTAGCTGGCTTTGGTGACTTGGACATGAGCTAGGACCTTAGTATTCTGCATGAAAGGAGGACTAGCAGCTGAGTTGCATGGGGGAATGTGAAAAGTGTTCAAATGTAGTAAAAACCTGAGAAATACGTCCGTTTTCGTCATTTGTTATCGAATCGACTTAAAGCCAGATCGTCACATTGGCCGCTCTTCTCTCTGAAACGGTTGTACTTATCGTCTGCAAAGCTATGTCGCGTGCTGCGGTATGCGGAGACATTAAAATCACCATAGTAGAACACAGATGAAGCTTCTAAGTTGATGTAATAGCCAGTAAGTAGTAGTACAATTCAAGTTTTAGGTATCGATTATTGACTTTTTAGCTGGCTTTGGTGCCTTGGACATGAGCTAGGACCTTTAGATTCTGCATGAAAGGAGGACTAGCAGCCGAGTTGCACGGGAGAATGTGAAAAGTGGTCATATGTAGTTAAAACCTGAGAAATCCGTCCGTTTTCGTCATTTGTTATCGATCCGACTTAAAGCCAGATCGTCACATTGGCCGCTCTTCTCTCTGAAACGGTTGTACTTATCGTCTTCAAAGGTATGTCGCGTGTTGCCGTAGGCGGAAACAGGAAAAGCACCATAGTAGAACACAGATGAAGCTTCTAAGTTGAAGTATTAGCCAGTAAGAAGTAGTCCTATTCAAGATTTGGGTATCGATTATTGACTTTTCAGCTGGCTTTGGTGCCTTGGACATGAGCTAGGACCTTAGTATTCTGCATGAAAGGAGGACTAGCAGCCGAGTTGCATGGGGGAATGTGAAAAGTGTTCAAATGTAGTAAAAACCTGAGAAATACGTCCGTTTTCGTCATTTGTTATCGAATCGACTTAAAGCCAGATCGTCACATTAGCCGCTCTTCTCTCTGAAACGGTTGTACTTATCGTCTGCAGAGCTATGTCGCAAGCTGCGGTATGCGGAGACACTAAAAGCACCATAGTAGAACATAGATTAAGCTTCTAAGTTGATGTAATACCCAGTAAGAAGTAGTAAAATTCAAGTTTTAGGTATCGATTATTGACTTTTTAGCTGGCTTTGGTGCATTGGACATGCGCTAGGACCTTAAGATTCTGCATGAAAGGAGGACTAGCAGCCGAGTTGCACGGGAGAATGTGAAAAGTGTTCATATGTAGTAAAAACCTTAAAAATCCGTCCGTTTTCGTCATTTGTTATCGAATCGACTTATAGCCAGATTGTCACATTGGCCGCTCTTCTCTCTGAAACGCTCTTACCTATCGTCTGCAAAGCTATGTCGCGTGCTGCGGTATGCGGAGACACTAAAATAACCATAGTAGAACACAGATGAAGCATCTAAGTTGATGTAATAGCCAGTAAGAAGTAATCCAATTCAAGTTTTAGGTATCGATTATTGACTTTTTAGCTGGCTTTGTTGCCTTGGACATGAGCCAGGACCTTAAGATTCTGCATGAAAGGAGGACTAGCAGCCGATTTGCACGGGAGAATGTGAAAAGTGTTCATATGTAGTAAAAACCTGAGAAATCCGTCCGTTTTCGTCATTTGTTATCGAATCTACTTAAAGCCAGATCGTCACAGTGGCCGCTCTTTTCTCTGATACGCTTGTACTTATCGTCTGCAAAGCTATGTCGCGTGCTGCGGTATGCGGAGACACTAAAAGCACCATAGTAGAACACATATGAAGCTTTTAAGTTGATGTAATAGCCAGTAAGAAGTAGTACAATTCAAGTTTTAGGTATTGAATATTGACTTTTTAGCTGGCTTTGGTGCCTTGGACATGAGGTATCACCTTAAGATTCTGCATAAAAGGAGGACTAGCAGCCGAGTTGCACGGGAGAATGTGAAAAGTGTTCATATGTAGTAAAAACCTGAGAAATCGGTCCGTTTTCGTCATTTGTTATCGAACCGACTTAAAGCAAGATCGTCACATTGGCCGCTCTTCTCTCTGAAACGGTTGTACTTATCCTCTGCAAAGCTATGTCGCGTGCTGCGGTATGCGGAGACACTAAAATCACCATAGTAGAACACAGATGAGGCTTCTGAGTTGATGTAATAGCCAGTAAGAAGTAATACAATTCAAGTATCAGGTATTGATTATTGACTTTTTAGCTGGCTTTGGTACCTTGGACATGAGCTAGGACCTTAAGATTCTACATGAAAGGAGGACTAGCAGCCGAGTTGCACGGGAGAATGTGAATTGTGTTCATATGTAGTAAAAACCTGAGAAATACGTCCGTTTTCGTCATTTGTTATCGAATCGACTTAAAGCCAGATCGTCACATTGGCCGCTCTTCTCTCTGAAACGGTTGTACTTATCGATTGCAAAGCTATGTCGCGTGCTGCGGAATGCGGAGACACTAAAAGCACCATAGTAGAACACAGATGAAGCTTCTAAGTTGATGTAATAGCCAGTAAGAAGTAGTACAATTCAAGTTTTAGGTATCGATTATTGACTTTTTAGCTGGCTTTGGTGCCTTGGACATGAGCTAGGACCCTAAGATTCTGCATGAAAGGAGGACTAGCAGCCGAGTTGCACGGGAGAATGTGAAAAGTGTTCATATGTAGTAAAAACCTGAGAAATCCGTCCGTTTTCGTCATTTGTTATCGAATCGACTTAAAGCCAGATCGTCACATTGGCCGCTCTTCTCTCTGAAACGGTTGTACTTATCGTCTGCAAAGCTATGTCGCGTGCTGCGGTATGCTGAGACACTAAAAGCACCATAGTAGAACACAGATGAAGCTTCAAAGTTGATGTAATAGCCAGTAAGAAGTAGTAGAATTCAAGTTTTAGGTATTGAATATTGACTTTTTAGCTGGCTTTGGTGCCTTGGACTTGAGCTAGGACCTTAAGATTCTGCATGAAAGGAGGACTAGCAGCCGAGTTGCACGGGAGAATGTGAAAAGTGTTCATATGTAGTAAAAACTTGAGAAATCGGTCCGTTTTCGTTGTTTGTTATTGAACCGACTTAAAGCCAGATCGTCACATTGGCCGCTCTTCTCTCTGAAACGGTTGTACTTATCGTCTGCAAAGCTATGTCGCGTGCTGCGGTATGCGGAGACACTAAAATCACCATAGTAGAACACAGATGAGGCTTCTAAGTTGATGTAATAGCCAGGAAGAAGTAATACAATTCAAGTATTATGTATCGATTATTGACATTTTAGCTGGCTTTGGTACATTGGACATGAGCTAGGACCTTAAGATTCTCCATGAAAGGAGGACTAGCAGCCGAGTTGCATGGGAGAATGTGAATAGTGTTCATATGTAGTAAAAACCTGAGACATCCGTCCGTTTTCGTCATTTGTTATCGAATCGACTAAAAGCCAGATCGTCACATTGGCCGCTCTTCTCTCTGAAACGGTTGTACTTATCGTCTGCAAAGCCATGTGGCGTGCTGCGGTATGCGGAGACAGTAAAAGCACCATAGTAGAACACAGATGAAGCTTCTAAGTTGATGTAATAGCCAGGAAGATATAGTACAATTCATGTTTTAGGTATCGATTATTGACTTTTTAGCTGGCTTTGGTGCCTTGGACATGAGCTAGGACCTTAAGATTCTGCATGAAAGGAGGACTAGCAGCCGAGTTGCACGGGAGAATGTGAAAAGTGTTCATATGTAGTGAAAACCTGAGAAATCGGTCCGTTTTCGTCATTTGTTATCGAACCGACTTAAAGCCAGATCGTCACATTGGCCGCTCTCCTCTCTGAAACGCTTGTACTTATCGTCTGCAAAGCTATGTCGCGTGCTGCGGTATGCGGAGACACTAAAATCACCATAGTAGAACACAGATGAGGCTTCTAAGTTGATGTAATAGCCAGTAAGAAGTAGTACAATTCAAGTTTTAGATATTGATTAGTGACCTTTTAGCTGGCTTTGGTGCCTTGGACATGAGCTAGGACCTTAAGATTCTGCATGAAAGGAGGACTAGCAGCCGAGTTGCACGGGAGAATGTGAAAAGTGTTCATATGTAGTAAAAACCTGAGAAATCCGTCCGTTTTGGTCATTTGTTATCGAATCGACTTCAAGCCAGATCGTCACATTGGCCGCTCTTCTTTCTGAAACGGTTGTACTTATCGTCTGCAAAGCTATGTGGCGTGCTGCGGTATGTGGAGACAGTAAAAGTACCATAGTAGAACACGGATGAAGCTTCTAAGTTGATGTAATAGCCAGGACGATATAGTACAATTCATGTTTTAGGTATCGATTATTTACTTTTTAGCTGGCTTTGGTGCCTTGGACATCAGCTAGGACCTTAAGATTCTGCATGAAAGGAGGATTAGCAGCGGAGTTACACGGGAGAATATGAAAAGTGTTAATATGTAGTAAAAACCTGAGACATCCGTCCGTTTTCGTCATTTGTTATCGAATCGACTTAAAGCCAGATCGTCACATTGGCCGGTCTCCTCTCTGAAACGATTGTACTTATCGTCTGCAAAGCTATGTCGCGTGCTGCGGTATGCGGAGACACTAAAATCACCATGGTAAAACACAGATGAGGCTTCTAAGTTGATGTAATAGCCATTAAGAAGTAATACAATTCAAGTTTTAGGTATCGATTATTGACTTTTTAGCTGGCTTTGGTACCTTGGACATGAGATAGGACCTCAAGATTCTGCATGAAAAGAGGACTAGCAGCCGAGTTGCACGGGAGAATGTGAATAGGGTTCATATGTAGTAAAAGTCTGAGACATCCGTCCGTTTACGTCATTTGTTATCGAATCTACTTAAACCAGATCGTCACATTGGCCGCTCTTCTCTCTGAAACGGTTGTACTTCTCGTCTGCAAAGCTATGTCGCGTGCTGCGGTATGCGGAGACAGTAAAAGCACCACAGTAGAACACAGATGAAGCTTCTAAGTTGATGTAATAGCCAGGAAGAAGTAGTACAATTCAAGTTTTAGGTATCGATTATTGACTTTTTAGCTGGCTTTGGTGCCTTGGACATGAGCTAGGACCTTAAGATTCTGCATGAAAGGAGGAAGAGGAGCCAAGTTGCACGGGAGAATGTGAAAAGTGTTCATATGTAGTAAAAACCTGAGAAATCGGTCCGTTTTCGTCACTTGTTATCGTATCGACTTAAAGCCAGATCGTCTCATTGGCCGCTCTTCTCTCTGAAACGGTTGTACTTATCGTCTGCAAAGTTATGTCGCGTACTGGGGTATGCGGAGACACTAAAATCTCCATAGTAGAACTCAGATGAAGCTTATAAGTTGATGTAATAGCCAGTAAGAAGTAGTACAATTCAAGTGTTGGTATCCATTATTGACTTTTCAGCTGGCTTTGGTACCTTGGACATGAGCTATTACCTTAAGATTCTGCATGAAAGGAGGACTAGCAGCCGAGTTTCACGGGAGAATGTGAAAAATGTTCATATGTAGTAAAAGTCTGAGACATCCGTCCGTTTACGTCATTTGTTATCGAATCTACTTAAACCAGATCGTCACATTGGCTGCTCTTCTCTCTGAAACGGTTGTACTTATCGTCTGCAAAGCTATGTCGCGTGCTGCGGTATGCGGAGACAGTAAAAGCACCATAGTAGAACACAGATGAAGCTTCTAAGTTGATCTAATAGCCAGTAAGAAGTAGTACAATTCAAGTTTTGGGTATCGATTATTGACTTTTAGCTGGCTTTGGTGCCTTGGACATGAGCTAATACCTTAAGATTCTGCATGAAAGGAGGATTAGCAGCGGAGTTGCACGGGAGAATATGAAAAGTGTTCATATGTAGTAAAAACCTAGAAATCCGTCCGTTTTCGTCATTTGTTATCGAATCGACTTAAAGCCAGATCGTAACATTGGCCGCTCATCTCTCTGAAACGGTTGTACTTATCGATTGCAAAGCTATGTCTCGTGCTGCGGTATGCTGAGACACTGAAAGCACCATAGTAGAACACAGATGAAGCTTCTAAGTTGATGTAATAGCCAGTAAGAAATACTACAATTCAAGTTATATTTATCGATTATTGACTTTTCAGCTGGCTTTGGTGCCTTGGACATGAGCTAGAACCTTATGATTCTGCATGAAAGGAGGGCTACCAGCCGATTTGCACGAGAGAATGTGAAAAGTGTTCATATGTAGTAAAAAACTGAGAAATCGGTCCGTTTTCGTCATTTGTTATCGAATCGACTTCAAGCCAGATCGTCACATTGGCCGCTCTTTTCTCTGAAACGGTAGTACTTATCATCTGCAAAGCTATGTCGCGTGCTGCGGTATGCGGAGACACTAAAAGCACCATAGTAGAACACAGATGAAGCTTCTAAGTTGATGTAATAGCCAGTAAGAAGTAGTACAATTCAAGTTTTAGGTATCGATTATTGACTTTTTAGCTGGCTTTGGTGCCTTGGACATGAGCTAGGACCTAAAGATTCTGCATGAAAGGAGGACTAGCAGCCGAGTTGCACGGGAAAATGTGAAAAGTGTTCATATGTAGTAAAAACCTGAGAAATCCGTCCGTTTTGGTCATTTGTTATCGAATCGACTTAAAGCCAGATCGTAACATTGGCCGCTCTTCTCTCTGAAACACTTGTACTTATCGTCTGCTAAGCTATGTCGCGTGCTGCGGTATGCTGAGACACTGAAAGCACCATAGTAGAACACAGATGAAGCTTCTAAGTTGATGTAATAGCCAGTAAGAAGTAGTACAATTCAAGTTTTAGGTATTGAATATTGACTTTTTAGCTGGCTTTGGTGCCTTGGACATGAGCTAGGACCTTAAGATTCTGCATGAAAAGAGGACGAGGAGCCAAGTTGCACGGGAGAATGTGGAAAGTGTTCATATGTTGTAAAAACCTGAGAAATCGGTCCGTTTTCGTCACTTGTTATCGAATCGACTTAAAGCCAGATCGTCTCATTGGCCGCTCTTCTCTCTGAAACGGTTGTACTTATCGTCTGCAAAGCTATGTCGCTTGCTGGGGTATGCGGAGACACTAAAATCACCATAGTAGAACACAGATGAAGCTTATAAGTTGATGTAATAGCAAGTAAGTAGTAGTACAATTCAAGTTTTAGGTATCGATTATTGACTTTTCAGCTGGCTTTGGTACCTTGGACATGAGCTAGGACCTTAAGATTCTGCATGAAAGGAGGACTAGCAGCCGAGTTTCACGGGAGAATGTGAAAAATGTTCCTATGTAGTAAAAGCCTGAGACATCCGTCCGTTTACGTCATTTGTTATCGAATCTACTTAAACCAGATCGTCACATTGGCCGCTCTTCTCTCTGAAACGGTTGTACTTATCGTCTGCAAAGCTATGTCGCGTGCTGCGGTATGCGGAGCCAGTAAAAGCACCATAGTAGAACACAGATGAAGCTTCTAAGTTGATGTAATAGCCAGTAAGAAGTAGTACAATTAAAGTTTTAGGTATTGAATATTGACTTTTTAGCTGGCTTTGGTGCCTCGGACATGAGATAGGACCTTACGATTCTGCATGAAAGGAGGACTAGCAGCCGAGTTGCGGGGGAGAATGTGAATAGTGTTCATATGTAGTAAAAACCTGAGAGATCGGTCCGTTTTCGTCATTTGTTATCGAACCGACTTAAAGCCAGATCGTCACATTGGCCGCTCTTCTCTCTGAAACGGTTGTACTTATCGTCTGCAAAGCTATGTCGCGTGCTGCGGTATGCTGAGACACTAAAAGCACCATAGTAGAACACAGATGAAGCTTGTAAGTTGATGTAATAGCCAGGAAGAAGTAGTACAATTCAAGTTTTAGGTATCGATTATTGACTTTTTAGCTGGCTTTGGTGCCTCGGACATGAGCTAGGACCTTATGATTCTACATGAAAGGAGGATTAGCAGCGGAGTTGCACGGGAGAATATGAAAAGTGTTCATATGTAGTAAAAACCTAGAAATCCGTCCGTTTTCGTCATTTGTTATCGAATCGACTTAAAGCCAGATCGTCACATTGTCCGCTCTTCTCTCTGAAACGGTTGTACTTATCGATTGCAAAGCTATGTCGCGTGCTGCGGTATGCGGAGACACTAAAAGCAACATAGTAGAACACAGATGAAGCTTCTAAGTTGATGTAATAGCCAGTAAGAAATAGTACAATTCAAGTATTAGGTATCGATTATTGACTTTTTAGCTGGCTTTGGTGCCTTGGACATGAGCTAGGACCTTAAGATTCTGCATAAAAGGAGGACTAGCAGCCGAGTTGCACGGGAGAATGTGAAAAGTGTTCATATGTAGTAAAAACCTGAGAAATCGGTCCGTTTTCGTCATTTGTTATCGAACCGACTTAAAGCAAGATCGTCACATTGGCCGCTCTTCTCTCTGAAACGGTTGTACTTATCCTCTGCAAAGCTATGTCGCGTGCTGCGGTATGCGGAGACACTAAAATCACCATAGTAGAACACAGATGAGGCTTCTGAGTTGATGTAATAGCCAGTAAGAAGTAATACAATTCAAGTATCAGGTATTGATTATTGACTTTTTAGCTGGCTTTGGTACCTTGGACATGAGCTAGGACCTTAAGATTCTACATGAAAGGAGGACTAGCAGCCGAGTTGCACGGGAGAATGTGAATTGTGTTCATATGTAGTAAAAACCTGAGAAATACGTCCGTTTTCGTCATTTGTTATCGAATCGACTTAAAGCCAGATCGTCACATTGGCCGCTCTTCTCTCTGAAACGGTTGTACTTATCGATTGCAAAGCTATGTCGCGTGCTGCGGAATGCGGAGACACTAAAAGCACCATAGTAGAACACAGATGAAGCTTCTAAGTTGATGTAATAGCCAGTAAGAAGTAGTACAATTCAAGTTTTAGGTATCGATTATTGACTTTTTAGCTGGCTTTGGTGCCTTGGACATGAGCTAGGACCCTAAGATTCTGCATGAAAGGAGGACTAGCAGCCGAGTTGCACGGGAGAATGTGAAAAGTGTTCATATGTAGTAAAAACCTGAGAAATCCGTCCGTTTTCGTCATTTGTTATCGAATCGACTTAAAGCCAGATCGTCACATTGGCCGCTCTTCTCTCTGAAACGGTTGTACTTATCGTCTGCAAAGCTATGTCGCGTGCTGCGGTATGCTGAGACACTAAAAGCACCATAGTAGAACACAGATGAAGCTTCAAAGTTGATGTAATAGCCAGTAAGAAGTAGTAGAATTCAAGTTTTAGGTATTGAATATTGACTTTTTAGCTGGCTTTGGTGCCTTGGACTTGAGCTAGGACCTTAAGATTCTGCATGAAAGGAGGACTAGCAGCCGAGTTGCACGGGAGAATGTGAAAAGTGTTCATATGTAGTAAAAACTTGAGAAATCGGTCCGTTTTCGTTGTTTGTTATCGAACCGACTTAAAGCCAGATCGTCACATTGGCCGCTCTTCTCTCTGAAACGGTTGTACTTATCGTCTGCAAAGCTATGTCGCGTGCTGCGGTATGCGGAGACACTAAAATCACCATAGTAGAACACAGATGAGGCTTCTAAGTGGATGTAATAGCCAGTAAGAAGTAATACAATTCAAGTATTATGTATCGATTATTGACATTTTAGCTGGCTTTGGTACATTGGACATGAGCTAGGACCTTAAGATTCTCCATGAAAGGAGGACTAGCAGCCGAGTTGCATGGGAGAATGTGAATAGTGTTCATATGTAGTAAAAACCTGAGACATCCGTCCGTTTTCGTCATTTGTTATCGAATCGACTAAAAGCCAGATCGTCACATTGGCCGCTCTTCTCTCTGAAACGGTTGTACTTATCGTCTGCAAAGCCATGTGGCGTGCTGCGGTATGCGGAGACAGTAAAAGCACCATAGTAGAACACAGATGAAGCTTCTAAGTTGATGTAATAGCCAGGAAGATATAGTACAATTCATGTTTTAGGTATCGATTATTGACTTTTTAGCTGGCTTTGGTGCCTTGGACATGAGCTAGGACCTTAAGATTCTGCATGAAAGGAGGACTAGCAGCCGAGTTGCACGGGAGAATGTGAAAAGTGTTCATATGTAGTGAAAACCTGAGAAATCGGTCCGTTTTCGTCATTTGTTATCGAACCGACTTAAAGCCAGATCGTCACATTGGCCGCTCTCCTCTCTGAAACGCT
The DNA here is from genome assembly GCF_023897955.1 of Schistocerca gregaria. Classification (NCBI taxonomy): domain Eukaryota; kingdom Metazoa; phylum Arthropoda; class Insecta; order Orthoptera; family Acrididae; genus Schistocerca; species Schistocerca gregaria. The sequence goes on along the minus strand of NW_026061736.1, from coordinate 4,063,301 downwards.
TGTACTTATCGTCTGCAAAGCTATGTCGCGTGCTGCGGTATGCGGAGACACTAAAATCACCATAGTAGAACACAGATGAGGCTTCTAAGTTGATGTAATAGCCAGTAAGAAGTAGTACAATTCAAGTTTTAGATATTGATTATTGACTTTTTAGCTGGCTTTGGTGCCTTGGACATGAGCTAGGACCTTAAGATTCTGCATGAAAGGAGGACTAGCAGCCGAGTTGCACGGGAGAATGTGAAAAGTGTTCATATGTAGTAAAAACCTGAGAAATCCGTCCGTTTTGGTCATTTGTTATCGAATCGACTTCAAGCCAGATCGTCACATTGGCCGCTCTTCTTTCTGAAACGGTTGTACTTATCGTCTGCAAAGCTATGTGGCGTGCTGCGGTATGCGGAGACAGTAAAAGTACCATAGTAGAACACAGATGAAGCTTCTAAGTTGATGTAATAGCCAGGACGATATAGTACAATTCATGTTTTAGGTATCGATTATTTACTTTTTAGCTGGCTTTGGTGCCTTGGACATCAGCTAGGACCTTAAGATTCTGCATGAAAGGAGGATTAGCAGCGGAGTTACACGGGAGAATATGAAAAGTGTTCATATGTAGTAAAAACCTGAGACATCCGTCCGTTTTCGTCATTTGTTATCGAATCGACTTAAAGCCAGATCGTCACATTGGCCGGTCTCCTCTCTGAAACGATTGTACTTATCGTCTGCAAAGCTATGTCGCGTGCTGCGGTATGCGGAGACACTAAAATCACCATGGTAAAACACAGATGAGGCTTCTAAGTTGATGTAATAGCCAGTAAGAAGTAGTAGAATTCAAGTTTTAGGTATCGATTATTGACTTTTTAGCTGGCTTTGGTACCTTGGACATGAGATAGGACCTCAAGATTCTGCATGAAAGGAGGACTAGCAGCCGAGTTGCACGGGAGAATGTGAATAGTGTTCATATGTAGTAAAAACCTGAGACATCAGTCCGTTTTCGTCATTTGTTATCGAATCGACTTAAAGCCAGATCGTCACATTGGCCGCTCTTCTCTCTGAAACGGTTGTACTTCTCGTCTGCAAAGCTATGTCGCATGTTGCGGTATGCGGAGACAGTAAAAGTACCATAGTAGAACACAGATGAAGCTTCTAAGTTGATGTAATAGCCAGGAAGAAGTAGTACAATTCAAGTTTTAGGTATCGATTATTGACTCTTTAGCTGGCTTTGGTGCCTTGGACATGAGCTAGGACCTTAAGATTCTGCATGAAAGGAGGAAGAGGAGCCAAGTTGCACGGGAGAATGTGAAAAGTGTTCATATGTAGTAAAAACCTGAGAAATCGGTCCGTTTTCGTCACTTGTTATCGTATCGACTTAAAGCCAGATCGTCTCATTGGCCGCTCTTCTCTCTGAAACGGTTGTACTTATCGTCTGCAAAGTTATGTCGCGTACTGGGGTATGCGGAGACACTAAAATCTCCATAGTAGAACTCAGATGAAGCTTATAAGTTGATGTAATAGCCAGTAAGAAGTAGTACAATTCAAGTGTTAGGTATCCATTATTGACTTTTCAGCTGGCTTTGGTACCTTGGACATGAGCTAGGACCTTAAGATTCTGCATGAAAGGAGGACTAGCAGCCGAGTTTCACGGGAGAATGTGAAAAATGTTCATATGTAGTAAAAGTCTGAGACATCCGTCCGTTTACGTCATTTGTTATCGAATCTACTTAAACCAGATCGTCACATTGGCTGCTCTTCTCTCTGAAACGGTTGTACTTATCGTCTGCAAAGCTATGTCGCGTGCTGCGGTATGCGGAGACAGTAAAAGCACCATAGTAGAACACAGATGAAGCTTCTAAGTTGATCTAATAGCCAGTAAGAAGTAGTACAATTCAAGTTTTGGGTATCGATTATTGACTTTTAGCTGGCTTTGGTGCCTTGGACATGAGCTAATACCTTAAGATTCTGCATGAAAGGAGGATTAGCAGCGGAGTTGCACGGGAGAATATGAAAAGTGTTCATATGTAGTAAAAACCTAGAAATCCGTCCGTTTTCGTCATTTGTTATCGAATCGACTTAAAGCCAGATCGTAACATTGGCCGCTCATCTCTCTGAAACGGTTGTACTTATCGATTGCAAAGCTATGTCTCGTGCTGCGGTATGCTGAGACACTGAAAGCACCATAGTAGAACACAGATGAAGCTTCTAAGTTGATGTAATAGCCAGTAAGAAATACTACAATTCAAGTTATATTTATCGATTATTGACTTTTCAGCTGGCTTTGGTGCCTTGGACATGAGCTAGAACCTTATGATTCTGCATGAAAGGAGGGCTAGCAGCCGATTTGTACGAGAGAATGTGAAAAGTGTTCATATGTAGTAAAAAACTGAGAAATCGGTCCGTTTTCGTCATTTGTTATCGAATCGACTTCAAGCCAGATCGTCACATTGGCCGCTCTTCTCTCTGAAACGGTAGTACTTATCATCTGCAAAGCTATGTCGCGTGCTGCGGTATGCGGAGACACTAAAAGCACCATAGTAGAACACAGATGAAGCTTCTAAGTTGATGTAATAGCCAGTAAGAAGTAGTACAATTCAAGTTTTAGGTATTGAATATTGACTTTTTAGCTGGCTTTGGTGCCTTGGACATGAGCTAGGACCTTAAGATTCTGCATGAAAAGAGGACGAGGAGCCAAGTTGCACGGGAGAATGTGGAAAGTGTTCATATGTAGTAAAAACCTTAGAAATCGGTCCGTTTTCGTCACTTGTTATCGAATCGACTTAAAGCCAGATCGTCTCATTGGCCGCTCTTCTCTCTGAAACGGTTGTACTTATCGTCTGCAAAGCTATGTCGCTTGCTGGGGTATGCGGAGACACTAAAATCACCATAGTAGAACACAGATGAAGCTTATAAGTTGATGTAATAGCAAGTAAGTAGTAGTACAATTCAAGTTTTAGGTATCGATTATTGACTTTTCAGCTGGCTTTGGTACCTTGGACATGAGCTAGGACCTTAAGATTCTGCATGAAAGGAGGACTAGCAGCCGAGTTTCACGGGAGAATGTGAAAAATGTTCCTATGTAGTAAAAGCCTGAGACATCCGTCCGTTTACGTCATTTGTTATCGAATCTACTTAAACCAGATCGTCACATTGGCCGCTCTTCTCTCTGAAACGGTTGTACTTATCGTCTGCAAAGCTATGTCGCGTGCTGCGGTATGCGGAGCCAGTAAAAGCACCATAGTAGAACACAGATGAAGCTTCTAAGTTGATGTAATAGCCAGTAAGAAGTAGTACAATTAAAGTTTTAGGTATTGAATATTGACTTTTTAGCTGGCTTTGGTGCCTCGGACATGAGATAGGACCTTACGATTCTGCATGAAAGGAGGACTAGCAGCCGAGTTGCGGGGGAGAATGTGAATAGTGTTCATATGTAGTAAAAACCTGAGAGATCGGTCCGTTTTCGTCATTTGTTATCGAACCGACTTAAAGCCAGATCGTCACATTGGCCGCTCTTCTCTCTGAAACGGTTGTACTTATCGTCTGCAAAGCTATGTCGCGTGCTGCGGTATGCTGAGACACTAAAAGCACCATAGTAGAACACAGATGAAGCTTGTAAGTTGATGTAATAGCCAGGAAGAAGTAGTACAATTCAAGTTTTAGGTATCGATTATTGACTTTTTAGCTGGCTTTGGTGCCTCAACATGAGCTAGGACCTTATGATTCTACATGAAAGGAGGATTAGCAGCGGAGTTGCACGGGAGAATATGAAAAGTGTTCATATGTAGTAAAAACCTAGAAATCCGTCCGTTTTCGTCATTTGTTATCGAATCGACTTAAAGCCAGATCGTCACATTGTCCGCTCTTCTCTCTGAAACGGTTGTACTTATCGATTGCAAAGCTATGTCGCGTGCTGCGGTATGCGGAGACACTAAAAGCAACATAGTAGAACACAGATGAAGCTTCTAAGTTGATGTAATAGCCAGTAAGAAATAGTACAATTCAAGTTTTAGGTATCGATTATTGACTTTTTAGCTGGCTTTGGTGCCTTGGACATGAGCTAGGACCTTAAGATTCTGCATGAAAGGAGGACTAGCAGCCGAGTTACACGGGAAAATGTGAAAAGTGTTCAAATGTAGTAAAAACCTGAGAAATACGTCCGTTTTCGTCATTTGTTATCGAATCGACTTAAAGCCAGATCGTCACATTGTCCGCTCTTCTCTCTGAAACGGTTGTACTTATCGATTGCAAAGCTATGTGGCGTGCTGCGGTATGCGGAGACACTAAAAGCAACATAGTAGAACACAGATGAAGCTTCTAAGTTGATGTAATAGCCAGTAAGAAATAGTACAATTCAAGTTTTAGGTATCGATTATTGACTTTTTAGCTGGCTTTGGTGCCTTGGACATGAGCTAGGACCTTAAGATTCTGCATGAAAGGAGGACTAGCAGCCGAGTTACACGAGAAAATGTGAAAAGTGTTCAAATGTAGTAAAAACCTGAGAAATACGTCCGTTTTCGTCATTTGTTATCGAATCGACTTAAAGCCAGATCGTCACATTGGCCGCTCTTCTCTCTGAAACACTTGTACTTATCGTCTGCAAAGCTATGTCGCGTGGTGCGGTATGCTGAGACACTAAAAGCACCATAGTAGAACACAGATGAAGCTTCTAAGTTGATGTAATAGCCAGTAAGAAGTAGTACAATTCAAGTTTTAGGTATTGAATATTGACTTTTTAGCTGGCTTTGGTGCCTTGGACATGATCTAGGACCTTAAGATTGGGCATGAAAGGAGGACGAGGAGCCAAGTTGCACGGGAGAATGTGAAAAGTGTTTATATGTAGTAAAAACCTGAGAAATCGGTCCGTTTTCGTCACTTGTTATCGAATCGACTTAAAGCAGATCGTCTCATTGGCCGCTCTTCTCTCTGAAACGGTTGTACTTATCGTCTGCAAAGCTATGTCGCGTGCTGGGGTATGCGGAGACACTAAAATCACCATAGTAGAACACAGATGAACCTTCTAAGTTGATGTAATAGCCAGTAAGAAGTAGTACAATTCAAGTTTTAGGTATCGATTATTGACTTTTCAGCTGGCTTTGGTACCTTGGACATGAGCTAGGACCTTAAGATTCTGCATGAAAGGAGGACTAGCAGCCGAGTTTCACGGGAGAATGTGAAAAATGTTCATATGTAGTAAAAACCTGAGACATCCGTCCGTTTACGTCATTTGTTATCGAATCTACTTAAAGCCAGATCGTCACATTGGCCGCTCTTCTCTCTGAAACGGTTGTACTTATCGTCTGCAAAGCTATGTCGCGTGCTGCGGTATGCGGAGACACTAAAAGCACCATAGTAGAACACAGATGAAGCTTCTAAGTTGATGTAATAGCCAGTAAGAAGTAGTACAACTCAAGTTTTAGGTATCGATTATTGACTTTTTAGCTGGCTTTGGTGCCTTGGACATGAGCTAGGACCTTAAGATTCTGCATGTAAGGAGGACCAGCAGCCGAGTTGCACGGGAGAATGAGAAAAGTGTTCATATGTAGTAAAAACCTGAGAAATTTGTCCGTTTTCGTCATTTGTTATCGAATCGACTTAAAGCCAGATCGTCACATTGGCCGCTCTTCTCTCTGAAAAAGTTGTACTTATCGTCTGCAAAGCTATGTCGCGTGCTGCGGTATGCGGACACACTAAAAGCACCATATTAGAACACAGATGAAGCTTCTAAGTTGATGTAATAGCCAGTAAGAAGTAGTACAATTAAAGTTTTAGGTATTGGTTATTGACTTTTTACACTTCTTTGGAGCCTTGAACATCAGCTAGGAAATTAAGATTTTGCATGAAAGTAGGACTAGCAGCCGAGTAGCGCGGGAGAATGTGAAAAGTGTTCATATGTAGTAAAATCCTGAGAAATCCGTCCGTTTTCGTCATTTGTTATCTAATCTACTTAAAGCCAGATCGTCACATTGGCCGCTCTTCTCTCTGAAACGGTTGTACTTATCGTCTGCAAAGCTATGTCGCGTGCTGCGGTATGCGGAGACAGTAAAAGCACCATAGTAGAACACAGATGAAGCTTCTAAGTTGATGTAATAGCCAGTAAGATGTAGTACAATTCAAGTTATAGTTATCGATTATTGACTTTTTAGCTGGCTTTGGTGACTTGGACATGAGCTAGGACCTTAAGCTTCTGCATGAAAGGAGGATTAGCAGCGGAGTTGCACGGGAGAATATGAAAAGTGTTCATATGTAGTAAAAACCTAGAAATCCGTCCGTTTTCGTCATTTGTTATCGAATCTTCTTAAAGCCAGATCGTCACATTGGCCGCTCTTCTCTCTGAAACGGTTGTACTTATCGTCTGCAAAGCTATGTCGCGTGCTGCGGTATTCTGAGACACTAAAAGCACCATAGTAGAACACAGATAAAGCTTCTAAGTTGATGTAATAGCCAGTAAGAAGTAGTACAATTCAAGTTTTAGGTATCGATTATTGACTTTTTAGCAGGCTTTGGTGCCTTGGACATGAGCTAGGACCTTATGATTCTACATGAAAGGAGGACTAGCAGCCGATTTGCACGGCAGAATGTGAAAAGTGTTCATATGTAGTAAAAACCTGAGATATCCGTCCGTTTTCGTCATTTGTTATCGAATCGACATAAAGCCAGATCGTCACATTGGCCGCTCTTCTCTCTGAAACGCTTGTACTTATCGTCTGCAAAGTTATGTCGCGTGCTGCGGTATGCGGAGACACTAAAAGCACCATAGTAGAACACAGATGAAGCTTCTAAGTTGATGTAATAGCCAGTAAGAAGTAGAACAACTCAAGTTTTAGGTATCGATTATTGACTTTTTAGCTGGCTTTGGTGCCTTGGACATGGGCTAGGACCTTAAGATTCTGCATGTAAGGAGGACTAGCAGCCGAGTTGCACGGGAGAATGTGAAAAGTGTTCATATGTAGTAAAAACCTGAGAAATCCGTCCGTTTTCGTCATTTGTTATCGAATCGACTTAAAGCCAGATCGTCACATTAACCGCTCTGCTCTCTGAAAAAGTTGTACTTATCGTCTGCAAAGCTATGTCGCGTGCTGCGGTATGCGGACACACTAAAAGCACCATAGTAGAACACAGATGAAGCTTCTAAGTAGATGTAATAGCCAGTAAGAAGTAGTACAATTAAAGTTTTAGGTATTGGTTAATGACTTTTTACACTTCTTTGGTGCCTTGAACATGAGCTAGGAAATTAAGGTTTTGCATGAAAGGAGGACTAGCAGCCGAGTTGCACGGGAGAATGTGAAAAGTGTTCATATGTAGTAAAAACCTGAGATATCCGTCCGTTTCCGTCATTTGTTATCGAATCTACTTAAAGCCAGATCGTCACATTGGCCGCTCTTCTCTCTGAAACGGTTGTACTTATCGTCTGCAAAGCTATGTCGCGTGCTGCAGTATGCTGAGACACTGAAAGCACTATAGTAGAACACAGACGAAGCTTCTAAGTTGATGTAATAGCCAGTAAGAAGTAGTACAATTCAAGTTTTAGGTATTGAATATTGACTTTTTAGCTTCCTTTGGTGCCTTGGACATGAGCTAGGACCTTATGATTCTCCATGAAAGGAGGGCTAGCAGACGATTTGCACGAGAGAATGTGAAAAGTGTTCATATGTAGTAAAAAACTGAGAAGTCGGTCCGTTTTCGTCATTTGTTATCGAATCGACTTCAAGCCAGATCGTCACATTGGCCGCTCTTCTCTCTGAAACGGTAGTACTTATCGTCTGCAAAGCTATATCGCGTGCTGCGGTATGCGGAGACACTAACAGCACCATAGTAGAACACAGATGAAGCTTCTAATTTGATGTAATAGCCAGTAAGAAGTAGTACAATTCAAGTTTTAGGTATCGATTATTGACTTTTTAGCTGGCTTTGGTGCCTTGGACATGAGCTAGGACCTTAAGATTCTGCATGAAAGGAGGACTAGCAGCCGAGTTGCACGGGAAAATGTGAAAAGTGTTCAAATGTAGTAAAAACCTGAGAAATACGTCCGTTTTCGTCACTTGTTATCGAATCGACTTAAAGCCAGATCGTCACATTGGCCGCTCTTCTCTCTGAAACACTTGTACTTATCGTCTGCAAAGCTATGTCGCGTGCTGCGGTATGCTGAGACACTAAAAGCACCATAGTAGAACACAGATGAAGCTTCTAAGTTGATGTAATAGCCAGTAAGAAGTAGTACAATTCAAGTTTTAGGTATTGAATATTGACTTTTTGCTGGCTTTGGTGCCTTGGACATGAGCTAGAACCTTAAGATTCTGCATGAAAGGAGGACGAGGAGCCAAGTTGCACGGGAGAATGTGAAAAGTGTTCATATGTAGTAAATACCTGAGAAATCGGTCCGTTTTCGTCACTTGTTATCGAATCGACTTAAAGCCAGATCGTCTCATTGGCCGCTCTTCTCTCTGAAACGGTTGTACTTATCGTCTGCAAAGCTATGTCGCTTGCTGGGGTATGCGGAGACACTAAAATCACCATAGTAGAACACAGATGAAGCTTATAAGTTGATGTAATAGCAAGTAAGTAGTAGTACAATTCAAGTTTTAGGTATCGATTATTGACTTTTCAGCTGGCTTTGGTACCTTGGACATGAGCTAGGACCTTAAGATTCTGCATGAAAGGAGGACTAGCAGCCGAGTTTCACGGGAGAATGTGAAAAATGTTCCTATGTAGTAAAAGCCTGAGACATCCGTCCGTTTACGTCATTTGTTATCGAATCTACTTAAACCAGATCGTCACATTGGCCGCTCTTCTCTCTGAAACGGTTGTACTTATCGTCTGCAAAGCTATGTCGCGTGCTGCGGTATGCGGAGCCAGTAAAAGCACCATAGTAGAACACAGATGAAGCTTCTAAGTTGATGTAATAGCCAGTAAGAAGTAGTACAATTAAAGTTTTAGGTATTGAATATTGACTTTTTAGCTGGCTTTGGTGCCTCGGACATGAGATAGGACCTTACGATTCTGCATGAAAGGAGGACTAGCAGCCGAGTTGCGGGGGAGAATGTGAATAGTGTTCATATGTAGTAAAAACCTGAGAGATCGGTCCGTTTTCGTCATTTGTTATCGAACCGACTTAAAGCCAGATCGTCACATTGGCCGCTCTTCTCTCTGAAACGGTTGTACTTATCGTCTGCAAAGCTATGTCGCTTGCTGGGGTATGCGGAGACACTAAAATCACCATAGTAGAACACAGATGAAGCTTATAAGTTGATGTAATAGCAAGTAAGTAGTAGTACAATTCAAGTTTTAGGTATCGATTATTGACTTTTCAGCTGGCTTTGGTACCTTGGACATGAGCTAGGACCTTAAGATTCTGCATGAAAGGAGGACTAGCAGCCGAGTTTCACGGGAGAATGTGAAAAATGTTCCTATGTAGTAAAAGCCTGAGACATCCGTCCGTTTACGTCATTTGTTATCGAATCTACTTAAACCAGATCGTCACATTGGCCGCTCTTCTCTCTGAAACGGTTGTACTTATCGTCTGCAAAGCTATGTCGCGTGCTGCGGTATGCGGAGCCAGTAAAAGCACCATAGTAGAACACAGATGAAGCTTCTAAGTTGATGTAATAGCCAGTAAGAAGTAGTACAATTAAAGTTTTAGGTATTGAATATTGACTTTTTAGCTGGCTTTGGTGCCTCGGACATGAGATAGGACCTTACGATTCTGCATGAAAGGAGGACTAGCAGCCGAGTTGCGGGGGAGAATGTGAATAGTGTTCATATGTAGTAAAAACCTGAGAGATCGGTCCGTTTTCGTCATTTGTTATCGAACCGACTTAAAGCCAGATCGTCACATTGGCCGCTCTTCTCTCTGAAACGGTTGTACTTATCGTCTGCAAAGCTATGTCGCGTGCTGCGGTATGCTGAGACACTAAAAGCACCATAGTAGAACACAGATGAAGCTTGTAAGTTGATGTAATAGCCAGGAAGAAGTAGTACAATTCAAGTTTTAGGTATCGATTATTGACTTTTTAGCTGGCTTTGGTGCCTCAACATGAGCTAGGACCTTATGATTCTACATGAAAGGAGGATTAGCAGCGGAGTTGCACGGGAGAATATGAAAAGTGTTCATATGTAGTAAAAACCTAGAAATCCGTCCGTTTTCGTCATTTGTTATCGAATCGACTTAAAGCCAGATCGTCACATTGTCCGCTCTTCTCTCTGAAACGGTTGTACTTATCGATTGCAAAGCTATGTCGCGTGCTGCGGTATGCGGAGACACTAAAAGCAACATAGTAGAACACAGATGAAGCTTCTAAGTTGATGTAATAGCCAGTAAGAAATAGTACAATTCAAGTTTTAGGTATCGATTATTGACTTTTTAGCTGGCTTTGGTGCCTTGGACATGAGCTAGGACCTTAAGATTCTGCATGAAAGGAGGACTAGCAGCCGAGTTACACGGGAAAATGTGAAAAGTGTTCAAATGTAGTAAAAACCTGAGAAATACGTCCGTTTTCGTCATTTGTTATCGAATCGACTTAAAGCCAGATCGTCACATTGTCCGCTCTTCTCTCTGAAACGGTTGTACTTATCGATTGCAAAGCTATGTGGCGTGCTGCGGTATGCGGAGACACTAAAAGCAACATAGTAGAACACAGATGAAGCTTCTAAGTTGATGTAATAGCCAGTAAGAAATAGTACAATTCAAGTTTTAGGTATCGATTATTGACTTTTTAGCTGGCTTTGGTGCCTTGGACATGAGCTAGGACCTTAAGATTCTGCATGAAAGGAGGACTAGCAGCCGAGTTACACGAGAAAATGTGAAAAGTGTTCAAATGTAGTAAAAACCTGAGAAATACGTCCGTTTTCGTCATTTGTTATCGAATCGACTTAAAGCCAGATCGTCACATTGGCCGCTCTTCTCTCTGAAACACTTGTACTTATCGTCTGCAAAGCTATGTCGCGTGGTGCGGTATGCTGAGACACTAAAAGCACCATAGTAGAACACAGATGAAGCTTCTAAGTTGATGTAATAGCCAGTAAGAAGTAGTACAATTCAAGTTTTAGGTATTGAATATTGACTTTTTAGCTGGCTTTGGTGCCTTGGACATGATCTAGGACCTTAAGATTGGGCATGAAAGGAGGACGAGGAGCCAAGTTGCACGGGAGAATGTGAAAAGTGTTTATATGTAGTAAAAACCTGAGAAATCGGTCCGTTTTCGTCACTTGTTATCGAATCGACTTAAAGCAGATCGTCTCATTGGCCGCTCTTCTCTCTGAAACGGTTGTACTTATCGTCTGCAAAGCTATGTCGCGTGCTGGGGTATGCGGAGACACTAAAATCACCATAGTAGAACACAGATGAACCTTCTAAGTTGATGTAATAGCCAGTAAGAAGTAGTACAATTCAAGTTTTAGGTATCGATTATTGACTTTTCAGCTGGCTTTGGTACCTTGGACATGAGCTAGGACCTTAAGATTCTGCATGAAAGGAGGACTAGCAGCCGAGTTTCACGGGAGAATGTGAAAAATGTTCATATGTAGTAAAAACCTGAGACATCCGTCCGTTTACGTCATTTGTTATCGAATCTACTTAAAGCCAGATCGTCACATTGGCCGCTCTTCTCTCTGAAACGGTTGTACTTATCGTCTGCAAAGCTATGTCGCGTGCTGCGGTATGCGGAGACACTAAAAGCACCATAGTAGAACACAGATGAAGCTTCTAAGTTGATGTAATAGCCAGTAAGAAGTAGTACAACTCAAGTTTTAGGTATCGATTATTGACTTTTTAGCTGGCTTTGGTGCCTTGGACATGAGCTAGGACCTTAAGATTCTGCATGTAAGGAGGACCAGCAGCCGAGTTGCACGGGAGAATGAGAAAAGTGTTCATATGTAGTAAAAACCTGAGAAATTTGTCCGTTTTCGTCATTTGTTATCGAATCGACTTAAAGCCAGATCGTCACATTGGCCGCTCTTCTCTCTGAAAAAGTTGTACTTATCGTCTGCAAAGCTATGTCGCGTGCTGCGGTATGCGGACACACTAAAAGCACCATATTAGAACACAGATGAAGCTTCTAAGTTGATGTAATAGCCAGTAAGAAGTAGTACAATTAAAGTTTTAGGTATTGGTTATTGACTTTTTACACTTCTTTGGAGCCTTGAACATCAGCTAGGAAATTAAGATTTTGCATGAAAGTAGGACTAGCAGCCGAGTAGCGCGGGAGAATGTGAAAAGTGTTCATATGTAGTAAAATCCTGAGAAATCCGTCCGTTTTCGTCATTTGTTATCTAATCTACTTAAAGCCAGATCGTCACATTGGCCGCTCTTCTCTCTGAAACGGTTGTACTTATCGTCTGCAAAGCTATGTCGCGTGCTGCGGTATGCGGAGACAGTAAAAGCACCATAGTAGAACACAGATGAAGCTTCTAAGTTGATGTAATAGCCAGTAAGATGTAGTACAATTCAAGTTATAGTTATCGATTATTGACTTTTTAGCTGGCTTTGGTGACTTGGACATGAGCTAGGACCTTAAGCTTCTGCATGAAAGGAGGATTAGCAGCGGAGTTGCACGGGAGAATATGAAAAGTGTTCATATGTAGTAAAAACCTAGAAATCCGTCCGTTTTCGTCATTTGTTATCGAATCTTCTTAAAGCCAGATCGTCACATTGGCCGCTCTTCTCTCTGAAACGGTTGTACTTATCGTCTGCAAAGCTATGTCGCGTGCTGCGGTATTCTGAGACACTAAAAGCACCATAGTAGAACACAGATAAAGCTTCTAAGTTGATGTAATAGCCAGTAAGAAGTAGTACAATTCAAGTTTTAGGTATCGATTATTGACTTTTTAGCAGGCTTTGGTGCCTTGGACATGAGCTAGGACCTTATGATTCTACATGAAAGGAGGACTAGCAGCCGATTTGCACGGCAGAATGTGAAAAGTGTTCATATGTAGTAAAAACCTGAGATATCCGTCCGTTTTCGTCATTTGTTATCGAATCGACATAAAGCCAGATCGTCACATTGGCCGCTCTTCTCTCTGAAACGCTTGTACTTATCGTCTGCAAAGTTATGTCGCGTGCTGCGGTATGCGGAGACACTAAAAGCACCATAGTAGAACACAGATGAAGCTTCTAAGTTGATGTAATAGCCAGTAAGAAGTAGAACAACTCAAGTTTTAGGTATCGATTATTGACTTTTTAGCTGGCTTTGGTGCCTTGGACATGGGCTAGGACCTTAAGATTCTGCATGTAAGGAGGACTAGCAGCCGAGTTGCACGGGAGAATGTGAAAAGTGTTCATATGTAGTAAAAACCTGAGAAATCCGTCCGTTTTCGTCATTTGTTATCGAATCGACTTAAAGCCAGATCGTCACATTAACCGCTCTGCTCTCTGAAAAAGTTGTACTTATCGTCTGCAAAGCTATGTCGCGTGCTGCGGTATGCGGACACACTAAAAGCACCATAGTAGAACACAGATGAAGCTTCTAAGTAGATGTAATAGCCAGTAAGAAGTAGTACAATTAAAGTTTTAGGTATTGGTTAATGACTTTTTACACTTCTTTGGTGCCTTGAACATGAGCTAGGAAATTAAGGTTTTGCATGAAAGGAGGACTAGCAGCCGAGTTGCACGGGAGAATGTGAAAAGTGTTCATATGTAGTAAAAACCTGAGATATCCGTCCGTTTCCGTCATTTGTTATCGAATCTACTTAAAGCCAGATCGTCACATTGGCCGCTCTTCTCTCTGAAACGGTTGTACTTATCGTCTGCAAAGCTATGTCGCGTGCTGCAGTATGCTGAGACACTGAAAGCACTATAGTAGAACACAGACGAAGCTTCTAAGTTGATGTAATAGCCAGTAAGAAGTAGTACAATTCAAGTTTTAGGTATTGAATATTGACTTTTTAGCTTCCTTTGGTGCCTTGGACATGAGCTAGGACCTTATGATTCTCCATGAAAGGAGGGCTAGCAGACGATTTGCACGAGAGAATGTGAAAAGTGTTCATATGTAGTAAAAAACTGAGAAGTCGGTCCGTTTTCGTCATTTGTTATCGAATCGACTTCAAGCCAGATCGTCACATTGGCCGCTCTTCTCTCTGAAACGGTAGTACTTATCGTCTGCAAAGCTATATCGCGTGCTGCGGTATGCGGAGACACTAACAGCACCATAGTAGAACACAGATGAAGCTTCTAATTTGATGTAATAGCCAGTAAGAAGTAGTACAATTCAAGTTTTAGGTATCGATTATTGACTTTTTAGCTGGCTTTGGTGCCTTGGACATGAGCTAGGACCTTAAGATTCTGCATGAAAGGAGGACTAGCAGCCGAGTTGCACGGGAAAATGTGAAAAGTGTTCAAATGTAGTAAAAACCTGAGAAATACGTCCGTTTTCGTCACTTGTTATCGAATCGACTTAAAGCCAGATCGTCACATTGGCCGCTCTTCTCTCTGAAACACTTGTACTTATCGTCTGCAAAGCTATGTCGCGTGCTGCGGTATGCTGAGACACTAAAAGCACCATAGTAGAACACAGATGAAGCTTCTAAGTTGATGTAATAGCCAGTAAGAAGTAGTACAATTCAAGTTTTAGGTATTGAATATTGACTTTTTGCTGGCTTTGGTGCCTTGGACATGAGCTAGAACCTTAAGATTCTGCATGAAAGGAGGACGAGGAGCCAAGTTGCACGGGAGAATGTGAAAAGTGTTCATATGTAGTAAATACCTGAGAAATCGGTCCGTTTTCGTCACTTGTTATCGAATCGACTTAAAGCCAGATCGTCTCATTGGCCGCTCTTCTCTCTGAAACGGTTGTACTTATCGTCTGCAAAGCTATGTCGCTTGCTGGGGTATGCGGAGACACTAAAATCACCATAGTAGAACACAGATGAAGCTTATAAGTTGATGTAATAGCAAGTAAGTAGTAGTACAATTCAAGTTTTAGGTATCGATTATTGACTTTTCAGCTGGCTTTGGTACCTTGGACATGAGCTAGGACCTTAAGATTCTGCATGAAAGGAGGACTAGCAGCCGAGTTTCACGGGAGAATGTGAAAAATGTTCCTATGTAGTAAAAGCCTGTGACATCCGTCCGTTTACGTCATTTGTTATCGAATCTACTTAAACCAGATCGTCACATTGGCCGCTCTTCTCTCTGAAACGGTTGTACTTATCGTCTGCAAAGCTATGTCGCGTGCTGCGGTATGCGGAGCCAGTAAAAGCACCATAGTAGAACACAGATGAAGCTTCTAAGTTGATGTAATAGCCAGTAAGAAGTAGTACAATTAAAGTTTTAGGTATTGAATATTGACTTTTTAGCTGGCTTTGGTGCCTCGGACATGAGATAGGACCTTACGATTCTGCATGAAAGGAGGACTAGCAGCCGAGTTGCGGGGGAGAATGTGAATAGTGTTCATATGTAGTAAAAACCTGAGAGATCGGTCCGTTTTCGTCATTTGTTATCGAACCGACCTAAAGCCAGATCGTCACATTGGCCGCTCTTCTCTCTGAAACGGTTGTACTTATCGTCTGCAAAGCTATGTCGCGTGCTGCGGTATGCTGAGACACTAAAAGCACCATAGTAGAACACAGATGAAGCTTGTAAGTTGATGTAATAGCCAGGAAGAAGTAGTACAATTCAAGTTTTAGGTATCGATTATTGACTTTTTAGCTGGCTTTGGTGCCTTGGACATGAGCTAGGACCTTATGATTCTACATGAAAGGAGGATTAGCAGCGGAGTTGCACGGGGGAATATGAAAAGTGTTCATATGTAGTAAAAACCTAGAAATCCGTCCGTTTTCGTCATTTGTTATCGAATCGACTTAAAGCCAGATCGTCACATTGTCCGCTCTTCTCTCTGAAACGGTTGTACTTATCGATTGCAAAGCTATGTCGCGTGCTGCGGTATGCGGAGACACTAAAAGCAACATAGTAGAACACAGATGAAGCTTCTAAGTTGATGTAATAGCCAGTAAGAAATAGTACAATTCAAGTTTTAGGTATCGATTATTGACTTTTTAGCTGGCTTTGGTGCCTTGGACATGAGCTAGGACCTTAAGATTCTGCATGAAAGGAGGACTAGCAGCCGAGTTACACGGGAAAATGTGAAAAGTGTTCAAATGTAGTAAAAACCTGAGAAATACGTCCGTTTTCGTCATTTGTTATCGAATCGACTTAAAGCCAGATCGTCACATTGGCCGCTCTTCTCTCTGAAACACTTGTACTTATCGTCTGCAAAGCTATGTCGCGTGGTGCGGTATGCTGAGACACTAAAAGCACCATAGTAGAACACAGATGAAGCTTCTAAGTTGATGTAATAGCCAGTAAGAAGTAGTACAATTCAAGTTTTAGGTATTGAATATTGACTTTTTAGCTGGCTTTGGTGCCTTGGACATGATCTAGGACCTTAAGATTGGGCATGAAAGGAGGACGAGGAGCCAAGTTGCACGGGAGAATGTGAAAAATGTTCATATGTAGTAAAAACCTGAGACATCCGTCCGTTTACGTCATTTGTTATCGAATCTACTTAAAGCCAGATCGTCACATTGGCCGCTCTTCTCTCTGAAACGGTTGTACTTATCGTCTGCAAAGCTATGTCGCGTGCTGCGGTATGCGGAGACACTAAAAGCACCATAGTAGAACACAGATGAAGCTTCTAAGTTGATGTAATAGCCAGTAAGAAGTAGTACAACTCAAGTTTTAGGTATCGATTATTGACTTTTTAGCTGGCTTTGGTGCCTTGGACATGAGCTAGGACCTTAAGATTCTGCATGTAAGGAGGACCAGCAGCCGAGTTGCACGGGAGAATGAGAAAAGTGTTCATATGTAGTAAAAACCTGAGAAATCTGTCCGTTTTCGTCATTTGTTATCGAATCGACTTAAAGCCAGATCGTCACATTGGCCGCTCTTCTCTCTGAAAAAGTTGTACTTATCGTTTGCAAAGCTATGTCGCGTGCTGCGGTATGCGGACACACTAAAAGCACCATATTAGAACACAGATGAAGCTTCTAAGTTGATGTAATAGCCAGTAAGAAGTAGTACAATTAAAGTTTTAGGTATTGGTTATTGACTTTTTACACTTCTTTGGTGCCTTGAACATGAGCTAGGAAATTAAGATTTTGCATGAAAGTAGGACTAGCAGCCGAGTTGCACGGGAGAATGTGAAAAGTGTTCATATGTAGTAAAAACCTGAGAAATCCGTCCGTTTTCGTCATTTCTTATCTAATCTACTTAAAGCCAGATCGTCACATTGGCCGCTCTTCTCTCTGAAACGGTTGTACTTATCGTCTGCAAAGCTATGTCGCGTGCTGCGGTATGCGGAGACAGTAAAAGCACCATAGTAGAACACAGATGAAGCTTCTAAGTTGATGTAATAGCCAGTAAGATGTAGTACAATTCAAGTTATAGTTATCGATTATTGACTTTTTAGTTGGCTTTGGTGCCTTGGACATGAGCTAGGACCTTAAGCTTCTGCATGAAAGGAGGATTAGCAGCGGAGTAGCACGGGAGAATATGAAAAGTGTTCATATGTAGTAAAAACCTAGAAATCCGTCCGTTTTCGTCATTTGTTATCGAATCTTCTTAAAGCCAGATCGTCACATTGGCCGCTCTTCTCTCTGAAACGGTTGTACTTATCGTCTGCAAAGCTATGTCGCGTGCTGCGGTATTCTGAGAAACTAAAAGCACCATAGTAGAACACAGATAACGCTTCTAAGTTGATGTAATAGCCAGTAAGAAGTAGTACAATTCAAGTTTTAGGTATCGATTATTGACTTTTTAGCAGGCTTTGGTGCCTTGGACATGAGCTAGGACCTTATGATTCTACATGAAAGGAGGACTAGCAGCCGATTTGCACGGCAGAATGTGAAAAGTGTTCATATGTAGTAAAAACCTGAGATATCCGTCCGTTTTCGTCATTTGTTATCGAATCGACGTAAAGCCAGATCGTCACATTGGCCGCACTTCTCTCTGAAACGCTTGTACTTATCGTCTGCAAAGTTATGTCGCGTGCTGCGGTATGCGGAGACACTAAAAGCACCATAGTAGAACACAGATGAAGCTTCTAAGTTGATGTAATAGCCAGTAAGAAGTAGTACAACTCAAGTTTTAGATATCGATTATTGACTTTTTAGCTGGCTTTGGTGCCTTGGACATGAGCTAGGACCTTAAGATTCTGCATGTAAGGAGGACTAGCAGCCGAGTTGCACGGGAGAATGTGAAAAGTGTTCATATGTAGTAAAAACCTGAGAAATCCGTCCGTTTTCGTCATTTGTTATCGAATCGACTTAAAGCCAGATCGTCACATTGGCCGCTCTGCTCTCTGAAAAAGTTGTACTTATCGTCTGCAAAGCTATGTCGCATGCTGCGGTATGCGGAGACACTAAAAGCACCATAGTAGAACACAGATGAAGCTTCTAAGTTGATGTAATAGCCAGTAAGAAGTAGTACAATTAAAGTTTTAGGTATAGGTTATTGACTATTTACACTTCTTTGGTGCCTTGAACATGAGCTAGGAAATTAAGATTTTGCATGAAAGGAGCACTAGCAGCCGAGTTGCACGGGAGAATGTGAAAAGTGTTCATATGTAGTAAAAACCTGAGAAATCCGTCCGTTTTCGTCATTTGTTATCGAATCTACTTAAAGCCAGATCGTCACATTGGCCGCTCTTCTCTCTGAAACACTTGTACTTATCGTCTGCAAAGCTATGTCGCGCGCTGCGGTATGCTGAGACACTAAAAGCACCATAGTAGAACACAGATGAAGCTTCTAAGTTGATGTAATAGCCAGTAAGAAGTAGTACAATTCAAGTTTTAGGTATTGAATATTGACTTTTTAGCTGGCTTTGGTGCCTTGGACATGAGCTAGGACCTTAAGATTCTGCATGAAAGGAGGACGAGGAGCCAAGTTGCACGGGAGAATGTGAAAAGTGTTCATATGTAGTAAATACCTGAGAAATCGGTCCGTTTTCGTCACTTGTTATCGAATCGACTTAAAGCAGATCGTCTCATTGGCCGCTCTTCTCTCTGAAACGGTTGTACTTATCGTCTGCAATGCTATGTCGCGTGCTGGGGTATGCGGAGACACTAAAATCACCATAGTAGAACACAGATGAAGCTTATAAGTTGATGTAATAGCCAGTAAGAAGTAGTACAATTCAAGTTTTAGGTATCGATTATTGACTTTTCAGCTGGCTTTGGTACCTTGGACATGAGCTAGGACCTTAAGATTCTGCATGAAAGGAGAACTAGCAGCCGAGTTTCACGGGAGAATGTGAAAAATGTTCATATGTAGTAAAAACCTCAGACATCCGTCCGTTTACGTCATTTGTTATCGAATCTACTTAAAGCCAGATCGTCACATTGGCCGCTCTTCTCTCTGAAACGGTTGTACTTATCGTCTGCAAAGCTATGTTGCGTGCTGCGGTATGCGGAGACAGTAAAAGCACCATCGTAGAACACAGATTAAGCTTCTAAGTTGATGTAATAGCCAGTAAGAAGTAAAACAATTCAAGTTATAGGTATCGATTATTGACTTTTTAGCTGGCTTTGGTGCCTTGGACATTAGCTAGGACCTTAAGCTTCTGCATGAAAGGAGGATTAGCAGCGGAGTTGCACGGGAGAATATGAAAAGTGTTCATATGTAGTGAAAACCTAGAAATCCGTCCGTTTTCGTCATTTGTTATCGAATCTTCTTAAAGCCAGATCGTCACATTGGCCGCTCTTCTCTCTGAAACGGTTGTACTTATCGTCTGCAAAGCTATGTCGCGTGCTGCGGTATTCTGAGACACTAAAAGCACCATAGTAGAACACAGATAAAGCTTCTAAGTTGATGTAATAGCCAGTAAGAAGTAGTACAATTCAAGTTTTAGGTATCGATTATTGACTTTTTAGCTGGCTTTGGTGCCTTGGACATGAGCTAGGACCTTATGATTCTGCATGAAAGGAGGACTAGCAGCCGATTTGCACGGGAGAATGTAAAAAGTGTTCATATGTAGTAAAAACCTGAGAAATCCGTTTGTCTTCGTCATTTGTTATCGAAACGACGTAAAGCCAGATCGTCACATTGGCCGCTCTTCTCTCTGAAACGCTTGTACTTATCGTCTGCAAAGCTATGTCGCGTGCTGCGGTATGCGGAGACACTAAAAGCACCATAGTAGAACACAGATGAAGCTTCTAAGTTGATGTAATAGCCAGTAAGAAGTAGTACAACTCAAGTTTTAGGTATCGATTATTGACTTTTTAGCTGGCTTTGGTGCATTGGACATGAGCTAGGACCTTACGATTCTGCATGTAAGGAGGACTAGCAGCCGAGTTGCACGGGAGAATGTGAAAAGTGTTCATATGTAGTAAAAACCTGAGAAATCCGTCCGTTTTCGTCATTTGTTATCGAATCGACTTAAAGCCAGATCGTCACATTGGCCGCTCTTCTCTCTGAAAAAGTTGTACCTATCGTCTGCAAAGCTATGTCGCGTGCTGCGGTATGCGGACACGCTAAAAGCACCATAGTAGAACACAGATGAAGCTTCTAAGTTGATGTAATAGCCAGTAAGAGGTAGTACAATTAAAGTTTTAGGTATCGGTTATTGACTTTTTACCCTTCTTTGGTGCCTTGAACATGAGCTAGGAAATTAAGATTTTGTATGAAAGGAGGACTAGCAGCCGAGTTGCACGGGAGAATGTGAATAGTGTTCATATGTAGTAAAAACCTGAGAAATCGGTCCGTTTTCGTCATTTGTTATCGAACCGACTTAAAGCCAGATCGTCACATTGGCCGTTCTTCTCTCTGAAACGGTTGTACTTATCGTCTGCAAAGCTATGTCGCGTGCTGCGGTATTCTGAGACACTAAAAGCACCATAGTAGAACACAGATAAAGCTTCTAAGTTGATGTAATAGCCAGTAAGAAGTAGTACAATTCAAGTTTTAGGTATCGATTATTGACTTTTTAGCTGGCTTTGGTGCCTTGGACATGAGCTAGGACCTTATGATTCTGCATGAAAGGAGGACTAGCAGCCGATTTGCACGGGAGAATGTGAAAAGTGTTCATATGTAGTAAAAAACTGAGAAATCGGTCCGTTTTCGTCATTTATTATCGAATCGACTTAAAGCCAGATCGTCACATTGGCCGCTCTTCTCTCTGAAACACTTGTACTTATCGTCTGCAAAGCTATGTCGCGTGCTGCGGTATGCGGAGACACTAAAAGCACCATAGTAGAACACAGATGAAGCTTCTAAGTTGATGTAATAGCCAGGAAGAAGTAGTACAATTCAAGTTTTAGATATCGTTTATTAACTTTTTAGCTGGCTTTGGTGCCTTGGACATGAGCTAGGACCTTAACATTCTGCATGAAAGGAGGACTAGCAGCCGAGTTGCACGGGAGAATGTGAAAAGTGTTCATATGTAGTAAAAACCTGAGAAATCCGTACGTTTTCGTCATTTGTTATCGAATCGACTTAAAGCCAGATCGTCACATTGGCCGCTCTTCTCTCTGAAACACTTGTACTTATCGTCTGCAAAGCTATGTCGCGTGCTGCGGTATGCTGAGACACTAAGAGCACCATAGTAGAACACAGATGAAGCTTCTAAGTTGATGTAATAGCCAGTAAGAAGTAGCACAATTCAAGTTTTAGGTACAGAATATTGACTTTTTTAGCTGGCTTTGGTGCCTTGGACATGAGCTAAGACCTTAAGATTCTGCATAAAATTAGGACGAGGAGCCAAGTTGCACGGGAGAATGTGAAAAGTGTTCATATGTAGTAAAAACCTGAGTAATCGGTCCGTTTTCGTCACTTGTTATCGAATCGACTTAAAGCCAGATCGTCTCATTGGCCGCTCTTCTCTCTGAAACGGTTGTACTTATCGTCTGCAAAGCTATGTCGCGTGCTGCGGTATGCGGAGACACTAAAATCACCATAGTAGAACACAGATGAAGCTTCTAAGTTGATGTAATAGCCAGTAAGAAGTAGTACAATTCTAGTTTTAGGTATCGATTATTGACTTTTCAGCTGGCTTTGGTACCTTGGACATGAGCTAGGACCTTAAGATTCTGCATGAAAGGAGGACTAGCAGCCGAGTTTCACGGGAGAATGTGAAAAACGTTCATATGTAGAAAAAACCTGAGACATCTGTCCGTTTACGTCATTTGTTATCGAATCTACTTAAAGCCAGATCGTCACATTGGCCGCTCTTCTCTCTGAAACGGTTGTACTTATCGTCTGCAAAGCTATGTCGCGTGCTGCGGTATGCGGAGGCAGTAAAAGCTCCATAGTAGAACATAGATGAAGCTTCTAAGTTGATGTAATAGCCAGTAAAAAGTAGTACAATTCAAGTTTTAGGTATCGATTATTGACTTTTTAGCTGGCTTTGGTGCCTTGGACATGAGCTAGGACCTTAAGCTTCTGCATGAAAGGAGGATTAGCAGCGGAGTTGCACGGGAGAATATGAAAAGTGTTCATATGTAGTAAAAACCTAGAATTCCGTCCGTTTCCGTCATTTGTTATCGAATCTTCTTCAAGCCAGGTCGTCACATTGGCCGCTCTTCTCTCTGAAACGGTTGTACTTATCGTCTGCAAAGCTATGTCGCGTGCTGCGGTATGCGGACACACTAAAAGCACCATAGTAGAACACAGATGAAGCTTCTAAGTTGATGTAATAGCCAGTAAGAAGTAGTACAATTAAAGTTTTAGGTATCGGTTATTGAGTTTTTACCCTTCTTTGGTGCCTTGAACATGAGCTAGGAAATTAAGATTTTGCATGAAAGGAGGACTAGCAGAGGAGTTGCACGGGAGAATGTGAAAAGTGTTCATATGTAGCAAAAACCTGAGAAATCCGTCCGTTTTCGTCATTTGTTATCGAATCTACTTAAAGCCAGATCGACAAATTGGGGGCTCTTCTTTCTGAAACGGTTGTACTTATCGTCTGCAAAGCTATGTCGCGTGCTGCGGTATGCTGAGACACTAAACGCACCATAGTGGAACACAGATGAAGCTTCTAAGTTGATGTAATAGCCAGTAAGAAGTAGTACAATTCAAGTTTTAGGTATTGAATATTGACTTTTTAGCTGGCTTTGGTGCCTTGGACATGAGCTAGGACCTTAAGATTCTGCATGAAAGGAGAACGAGGAGCCAAGTTGCACGGGAGAATGTGAAAAGTGTTCATATGTAGTAAAAACCCGAGAAATCGGTCCGTTTTCGTCATTTGTTATCGAATCGACTTAAAGCCAGATCGTCTCATTGGCCGCTCTTCTCTCTGAAACGGTTGTACTTATCGTCTGCAAAGCTATGTCGCGTTCTGCGGTATTCTGAGACACTAACAGCACCATAGTAGAACACAGATAAAGCTTCTAAGTTGATGTAATAGCCAGTAAGAAGTAGTACAATTCAAGTTTTAGGTATCGATTATTGACTTTTTAGCTGGCTTTGGTGCCTTGGACATGAGCTAGGACCTTATGATTCTGCATGAAAGGTGGACTAGCAGCCGATTTGCACGGGAGAATGTGAAAAGTGTTCATATGTAGTAAAAAACTGAGAAATCGTTCCGTTTTCGTCATTTGTTATCGAATCGACTTAAAGCCAGATCGTCACATTGGCCGCTCTTCTCTCTGAAACACTTGTACTTATCGTCTGCAAAGCTATGTCGCGTGCTGCGGTATGCTGAGACACTAAAAGCACCATAGTAGAACACAGATGAAGCTTCTAAGTTGATGTAATAGCCAGTAAGAAGTAGTACAATTCAAGTTTTAGGTATAGAATATTGACTTTTTAGCTGGCTTTGGTGCCTTGGACATGAGCTAGGACCTTAAGATTCTGCATGAAAGGAGGACGAGGAGCCAAGTTGCACGGGAGAATGTGAAAAGTGTTCATATGTAGTAAAAACCTGAGTAATCGGTCCGTTTTCGTCACTTGTCATCGAATCGACTTAAAGCCAGATCGTCTCATTGGCCGCTCTTCTCTCTGAAACGGTTGTACTTATCGTCTGCAAAGCTATGTCGCGTGCTGCGGTATGCGGAGACACTAAAATCACCATAGTAGAACACAGATGAAGCTTCTAAGTTGATGTAATAGCCAGTAAGAAGTAGTACAATTCAAGTTTTAGGTATCGATTATTGACTTTTCAGCTGGCTTTGGTACCTTGGACATGAGCTAGGACCTTAAGATTCTGCATGAAAGGAGGACTAGCAGCCGAGTTTCACGGGAGAATGTGAAAAATGTTCATATGTAGAAAAAACCTGAGACATCCGTCCGTTTACGTCATTTGTTATCGAATCTACTTAAAGCCAGATCGTCACATTGGCCGCTCTTCTCTCTGAAACGGTTGTACTTATCGTCTGCAAAGCTATGTCGCGTGCTGCGGTATGCGGAGACAGTAAAAGCTCCATAGTAGAACATAGATGAAGCTTCTAAGTTGATGTAATAGCCAGTAAGAAGTAGTACAATTCAAGTTTTAGGTATCGATTATTGACATTTTAGCTGGCTTTGGTGCCTTGGACATGAGCTAGGACCTTAAGCTTCTGCATGAAAGGAGGATTAGCAGCGGAGTTGCACGGGAGAATATGAAAAGTGTTCATATGTAGTAAAAACCTAGAATTCCGTCCGTTTTCGTCATTTGTTATCGAATCTTCTTCAAGCCAGGTCGTCACATTGGCCGCTCTTCTCTCTGAAACGGTTGTACTTATCGTCTGCAAAGCTATGTCGCGTGCTGCGGTATGCGGACACACTAAAAGCACCATAGTAGAACACAGATGAAGCTTCTAAGTTGATGTAATAGCCAGTAAGAAGTAGTACAATTAAAGTTTTAGGTATCGGTTATTGAGTTTTTACCCTTCTTTGGTGCCTTGAACATGAGCTAGGAAATTAAGATTTTGCATGAAAGGAGGACTAGCAGCCGAGTTGCACTGGAGAATGTGAATAGTGTTCATATGTAGTAAAAACCTGAGAAATCGGTCCGTTTTCGTCATTTGTTATCGAACCGACTTAAAGCCAGATCGTCACATTGGCCGCTCTTCTCTCTGAAACGGTTGTACTTATCGTCTGCAAAGCTATGTCGCGTGCTGCGGTATGCGGAGACACTAAAAGCACCATAGTAGAACACAGATGAAGGTTCTAAGTTGATGTAATAGCCAGGAAGAAGTAGTACAATTCAAGTTTTAGGTATCGATTATTGACTTTTTAGCTGGCTTTGGTGCCTTGGACATGAGCTAGGAACTGATGATTCTACATGAAAGGAGGACTAGCAGCCGATTTGCACGGGAGAATGTGAAAAGTGTTCATATGTAGTAAAAACCTGAGAAATCCGTCGGTTTCGTCATTTGTTATTGAATCGACTTAAAGCTAGATCGTCACATTGGCCGCTCTTCTCTCTGAAACGGTTGTACTTATCGATTGCAAAGCTATGTCGAGTGCTGCGGTATGCGGAGACACTAAAAGCACCATAGTAGAACACAGATGAAGCTTATAAGTTGATGTAATAGCCAGTAAGAAGTAGTACAATTCAAGTTTTAGGTATCGATTATTGACTTTTTAGCAGGCTTTGGTGCCTTGGACATGAGCTAAGACCTTAACATTCTGCATGAAAGGAGGACTAGCAGCCGAGTTGCACGGGAGAATGTGAAAAGTGTTCATATGTAGTAAAAACCTGAGAAATCCGTCCATTTTCCTCATTTGTTAACGAATCGACTTAAAGCCAGATCGTCACATTGGTCGCTCTTCTCTCTGAAACACTTGTACTAATCCTCTGCAAATCTATGTCGCGTGCTGCGGTATGCTGAGACAGTAAAAGCACCATAGTAGAACACAGATGAAGCTTCTAAGTTGATGTAATAGCCAGTAAGAAGTAGTACAATTCAAGTTTTAGGTATCGATTATTGACTTTTTAGCTGGCTTTGGTGCCTTGGACATGAGCTAGGACCTTAAGCTTCTGCATGAAAAAAGGATTAGCAGCGGAGTTGCACGGGAGAATATGAAAAGTGTTCATATGTAGTAAAAACCTAGAAATCCGTCCGTTTTCGTCATTTGTTATCGAATCTTCTTCAAGCCATATCGTCACATTGGCCGCTCTTCTCTCTGAAACGGTTGTACTTATCGTCTGCAAAGCTATGTCGCGTGCTGCGGTATTCTGAGACACTAAAAGCACCATAGTAGAACACAGATAAAGCTTCTAAGTTGATGTAATAGCCAGTAAGAAGTAGTACAATTCAAGTTTTAGGTATCGATTATTGACTTTTTAGCTGGCTTTGGTGCCTTGGACATGAGCTACGACCTTATGATTCTGCATGAAAGGAGGACTAGCAGCCGATTTGCACGGGAGGATGTGAAAAATTTGATATGTATTAAAAACCTGAGAAATCCTTCCGTTTTTGTCATTTGTTATCGAATCGACGTAAAGCCAGATCGTCTCATTGGCCGCTCTTCTCTCTGAAACGGTAGTACTTATCGTCTGCAAAGCTATGTCGCGTGCTGCGGTATGCGGAGACACTAAAAGCACCACAGTAGAACACAGATGAAGCTTCTAAGTTGATGTAATAGCCAGTAGGAAGCAGTACAATTCAAGTTTTAGGTATCGATTATTGACTTTTTAGCTGGCTTTGGTGCCTTGGACATGAGCTAGGACCTTAAGATTCTGCATGAAAGGAGGACTGGCAGCCGAGTTGCACGGGAGAATGTGAAAAGTGTTCATATGTAGTAAAAACCTGAGAAATCCGTCCGTTTTCGTCATTTGTTATCGAATCGACTTAAAGCCAGATCGTCACATTGGCCGCTCTTCTCTCTGAAACACTTGTACTTATCGTCTGCAAAGCTATGTCGTGTGCTGCGGTATGCGGAGACACTAAAAGCACCAAAGTAGAACACAGATGAAGCTTCTAAGTTGATGTAATAGCCAGGAAGAAGTAGTACAATTCAAGTTTTAGATATCGTTTATTGACTTTTTAGCTGGCTTTGGTGCCTTGGACATGAGCTAGGACCTTAACATTCTGCATGAAAGAAGGACTAGCAGCCGATTCGCATGCGAGAATGTGAAAAATGTTTTTATTTGTAGTAAAAACCCGATAAATCCGTCCGTTTTCGTCACTTGTTATCGAATCGACTTAAAGCCAGATCGTCAAGTTAGCTGCTCTTCTCTCTGAAACGGTTGTACTTATCGATTGCAAAGCTATGTCGCGTGCTGCGGTATGCGGAGACACTAAAAGCACCATAGTAGAACACAGATGAAGCTTCTAGGTTATTGTAATAGCCAGTAAGAAGTAGTACAGTTCAAGTTTTAGGTATCGATTATTGACTTTTTAGCTGGCTTGGGTGCTTTGGACATGAGCTAGGACCTTAACATTCTGCATGAAAGGAGGACTAGCAGACGAGTTGCACGGGAGAATGTGAAATGTGTTCATATGTAGTAAAAACCTCAGAAATACGTCCGTTTTCGTCATTTGTTATCGAATCGACTTAAAGCCAGATCGTCACATTGGCCGCTTTCCTCTCTGAATCGGTTGTACTTATCGTCTGCAAAGCTATGTCACGTGCTGCGGGATCTGGAGACACTAAAATCACCACAGTAGAACACAGATGAAGCTTCTAAGTTGATGTAATAACCAGTAAGAAGTAGTCCAATTCAAGTTTTAGGTATCGATTATTGACTTTTTAACTGGCTTTGGTGCCTTGGACATGAGCTAGGACCTTAACATTCTGTATGAAAGGAGGACTAGCAGCCGAATTGCACGGGAGAATGTGAAAAGTGTTCATATGTAGTAAAAACCTGAGAAATCCGTCCGTTTTCGTCATTTGTTATCGAATCGACTTAAAGCCAGATCGTCACATTGGCCGCTCTTCTCTCTGAAACGGTTGTACTTTTCGTCTGCAAAGCTATGTCGCGTGCTGCGGTATGTGGAGACACTAAAAGCACCATAGTAGAACACAGATGAAGCTTCTAAGTTGATGTAATAGCCAGTAAGAAGTAGTACAATTCAAGTTTTAGGTATCGATTATTGACTTTTTAGCTGGCTTTGGTGCCTTGGACATGAGCTAGGACCTTACGATTCTGCATGAAAGGAGGGCTAGCAGCCGAGTTACACGGGAGAATGTGAAAAGTGTTCATATGTAGTAAAAACCTGAGAAATCCGTCCGTTTTCATCATTTGTTATCGAATCGACTTAAAGCCAGATCGTCACATTGGCCGCTCTTCTCTCTGAAACGGTTGTACTTCTCGTCTGCAAAGCTATGTCGTGTGCTGCGGTATGCGGAGACATTGAAATCACCATAGTAGAACACAGATGAAGCATCTAAGTTGATGTAATAGCCAGTAAGAAGTAATCCAATTCAAGTTTTAGGTATCGATTATTGACTTTTAGCTGGCTTTGGTGACTTGGACATGAGCTAGGACCTTAAGATTCTGCATGAAAGGAGGACTAGCAGCCGAGTTGCACGGGAGAAAGTGAAAACTGTTCATATCTAAAAAAAAAACCTGAGAAATCCGTCCGTTTTCGTCATTTGTTATCGAATCGACTTAAAGCCAGATCGTCACAATGGTCGCTCTTCTCTCTGAAACGGTTGTACTTATCGTCTACAAAGCAATGTCGCGTGCTGCGGTATGCGGAGACACTAAAATCACCATAGTAGAACACAGATGAAGCTTCTAAGTTGATGTAATAGAAGGTAAGAAGTAGTACAATTCAAGTTGTAGGTATCGATTATTGACTTTTTAGCTGGCTTTGGTGCCTTGGACATGAGCTAGGACCTTACGATTCTGCATGAAAGGAGGACTAGCAGCAGAGTTGCACGGGAGAATGTGAAAAGTGTTAATACGTAGTAAAAACCTTAGAAATCCGTCCGTTTTCGTCATTTGTTATCGAATCGACTTAAAGCCAGATCGTCACATTGGCCGCTCTTCTCTCTGAACGCTTGTACTTATCGTCTGCAAAGCTATGTCGCGTGCTGCGGTATGCAGAGACACTAAAAGCATCATAGTAGAACACAGATGAAGCTTCTAAGTTGATGTAATACCCAGTAAGAAGTAGTACAATTCATGTTTTAGGTATTGATTATTGACTTTTTAGCTGGCTTTGGTGCCTTGGACATGAGCTAGGACCTTAAGACTCTGCATGAAAGGAGGTCTAGCAGCCGAGTTGCACGGGAGAATGTGAAAAGTGTTCATATGTAGTAAAAACCTGAGAAATCCATCCGTTTTCATCATTTGTTATCGAATCGACTTAAAGCCAGATCGTCACATTGGCCGCTCTTTTCTCTGAAATGGTTGTACTTATCGTCTGCAAAGCTATGTCACGTGCTGTGGTATGCGGAGACACTAAAATCACCACAGTAGAACACAGATGAAGCTTCTAAGTTGATGTAATATCCAGTAAGAAGTAGTACAATTCGAGTTTTAGGTATCGATTATTGACTTTTTAGCTGGCTTTGGTGCCTTGGACATGAGCTAGGACCTTAAGATTCTGCATGAAAGGAGGACTAGGAGCCGAGTTGCACGGGAGAATGTGAAAAGTGTTCATATGCAGTAAAAACCTGAGAAATCCGTCCGTTTTCGTCATTTGTTATCGAATCGACTTAAAGCCAGATCGTCACATTGGCCGCTCTTCTCTCTGAAACGGTTGTACTTATCGTCTTCAAAGGTATGTCGCGTGTTGCCGTAGGCGTAAACAGGAAAAGCACCAAAGTAGAACACAGATGAAGCATCTACGTTGATGTAATAGCCAGTAAGAAGTAGTCCAATTCAAGATTTAGGTATCGATTATTGACTTTTTAGCTGGCTTTGGTGCCTTGGACATGAGCTAGGACCTTAATATTCTGCATGAAAGGAGGACTAGCAGCCGAGTTGCATGGGGGAATGTGAAAAGTGTTCAAATGTAGTAAAAACCTGAGAAATACGTCCGTTTTCGTCAATTGTTATCGAATCGACTTAAAGCCAGATCGTCACATTGGCCGCTCTTCTCTCTGAAACGCTTGTACCTATCGTCTGCAAAGCTATGTCGCGTGCTGCGGTATGCGGAGACACTAAAATCACCATAGTAGAACACAGATGAAGCATCTAAGTTGATGTAATAGCTAGTAAGAAGTAATCCAACTCAAGTTTTATGTATCGATTATTGACTTTTTAGCTGGCTTTGGTGCCTTGGACATGAGCTAGGACCTTAAGATTCTGCATGAAAGGAGGACTAGCAGCCGAGTTGCACGGGAGAATGTGAAAAGTGTTCATATGCAGTAAAAACCTGAGACATCCGTCCGTTTTCGTCATTTGTTATCGAATCGACGTAAAGCCAGATCGTCACATTGGCCGCTCTTCTCTCTGAAACGGTTGTACTTATCGTCTGCAAAGCTATGTCGCGTGATGCCGTAGGTGGAAACAGGAAAAGCACCATAGTAGAACACAGATGAAGCTTCTAAGTTGATGTAATAGCCAGTAAGAAGTAGTACAATTCAAGTTTTAGGTATCGATTATTGACTTTTTAGCTGGCTTTGGTGCCTTGGACATGAGCTAGGACTTTAAGATTCTGCATAAAAGGAGGACTAGCAGCCGAGTTGCACGGGAGAATGTGAAAAGTGTTCATATGTAGTAAAAACCTGAGACATCCGTCCGTTTTCGTCATTTGTTATCGAATCGACTTAAAGCCAGATCGTCACATTGGCCGCTCTTCTCTCTGAAATGGTTGTACTTATCGTCTGCAAAGCTATGTCGCGTGTTGCCGTAGGCGGAAACAGGAAAAGCACCATAGTAGAACACAGATGAAGCATCTAAGTTGATGTAATAGCCAGTAAGAAGTAGTACAATTCAAGTTTTAGGTATCGATTATTGACTTTTTAGCTGGCTTTGGTGCCTTGGACATGAGCTAGGACCTTACGATTCTGCATGAAAGGAGGGCTAGCAGCCGAGTTACACGGGAGAATGTGAAAAGTGTTCATATGTAGTAAAAACCTGAGAAATCCGTCCGTTTTCATCATTTGTTATCGAATCGACTTAAAGCCAGATCGTCACATTGGCCGCTCTTCTCTCTGAAACGGTTGTACTTCTCGTCTGCAAAGCTATGTCGTGTGCTGCGGTATGCGGAGACATTGAAATCACCATAGTAGAACACAGATGAAGCATCTAAGTTGATGTAATAGCCAGTAAGAAGTAATCCAATTCAAGTTTTAGGTATCGATTATTGACTTTTTAGCTGGCTTTGGTGACTTGGACATGAGCTAGGACCTTAAGATTCTGCATGAAAGGAGGACTAGCAGCCGAGTTGCACGGGAGAAAGTGAAAACTGTTCATATCTAAAAAAAAAACCTGAGAAATCCGTCCGTTTTCGTCATTTGTTATCGAATCGACTTAAAGCCAGATCGTCACAATGGTCGCTCTTCTCTCTGAAACGGTTGTACTTATCGTCTACAAAGCAATGTCGCGTGCTGCGGTATGCGGAGACACTAAAATCACCATAGTAGAACACAGATGAAGCTTCTAAGTTGATGTAATAGAAGGTAAGAAGTAGTACAATTCAAGTTGTAGGTATCGATTATTGACTTTTTAGCTGGCTTTGGTGCCTTGGACATGAGCTAGGACCTTACGATTCTGCATGAAAGGAGGACTAGCAGCAGAGTTGCACGGGAGAATGTGAAAAGTGTTAATACGTAGTAAAAACCTTAGAAATCCGTCCGTTTTCGTCATTTGTTATCGAATCGACTTAAAGCCAGATCGTCACATTGGCCGCTCTTCTCTCTGAACGCTTGTACTTATCGTCTGCAAAGCTATGTCGCGTGCTGCGGTATGCAGAGACACTAAAAGCATCATAGTAGAACACAGATGAAGCTTCTAAGTTGATGTAATACCCAGTAAGAAGTAGTACAATTCATGTTTTAGGTATTGATTATTGACTTTTTAGCTGGCTTTGGTGCCTTGGACATGAGCTAGGACCTTAAGACTCTGCATGAAAGGAGGTCTAGCAGCCGAGTTGCACGGGAGAATGTGAAAAGTGTTCATATGTAGTAAAAACCTGAGAAATCCATCCGTTTTCATCATTTGTTATCGAATCGACTTAAAGCCAGATCGTCACATTGGCCGCTCTTTTCTCTGAAATGGTTGTACTTATCGTCTGCAAAGCTATGTCACGTGCTGCGGTATGCGGAGACACTAAAATCACCACAGTAGAACACAGATGAAGCTTCTAAGTTGATGTAATATCCAGTAAGAAGTAGTACAATTCGAGTTTTAGGTATCGATTATTGACTTTTTAGCTGGCTTTGGTGCCTTGGACATGAGCTAGGACCTTAAGATTCTGCATGAAAGGAGGACTAGGAGCCGAGTTGCACGGGAGAATGTGAAAAGTGTTCATATGCAGTAAAAACCTGAGAAATCCGTCCGTTTTCGTCATTTGTTATCGAATCGACTTAAAGCCAGATCGTCACATTGGCCGCTCTTCTCTCTGAAACGGTTGTACTTATCGTCTTCAAAGGTATGTCGCGTGTTGCCGTAGGCGTAAACAGGAAAAGCACCAAAGTAGAACACAGATGAAGCATCTACGTTGATGTAATAGCCAGTAAGAAGTAGTCCAATTCAAGATTTAGGTATCGATTATTGACTTTTTAGCTGGCTTTGGTGCCTTGGACATGAGCTAGGACCTTAATATTCTGCATGAAAGGAGGACTAGCAGCCGAGTTGCATGGGGGAATGTGAAAAGTGTTCAAATGTAGTAAAAACCTGAGAAATACGTCCGTTTTCGTCAATTGTTATCGAATCGACTTAAAGCCAGATCGTCACATTGGCCGCTCTTCTCTCTGAAACGCTTGTACCTATCGTCTGCAAAGCTATGTCGCGTGCTGCGGTATGCGGAGACACTAAAATCACCATAGTAGAACACAGATGAAGCATCTAAGTTGATGTAATAGCTAGTAAGAAGTAATCCAACTCAAGTTTTATGTATCGATTATTGACTTTTTAGCTGGCTTTGGTGCCTTGGACATGAGCTAGGACCTTAAGATTCTGCATGAAAGGAGGACTAGCAGCCGAGTTGCACGGGAGAATGTGAAAAGTGTTCATATGCAGTAAAAACCTGAGACATCCGTCCGTTTTCGTCATTTGTTATCGAATCGACGTAAAGCCAGATCGTCACATTGGCCGCTCTTCTCTCTGAAACGGTTGTACTTATCGTCTGCAAAGCTATGTCGCGTGATGCCGTAGGTGGAAACAGGAAAAGCACCATAGTAGAACACAGATGAAGCTTCTAAGTTGATGTAATAGCCAGTAAGAAGTAGTACAATTCAAGTTTTAGGTATCGATTATTGACTTTTTAGCTGGCTTTGGTGCCTTGGACATGAGCTAGGACTTTAAGATTCTGCATAAAAGGAGGACTAGCAGCCGAGTTGCACGGGAGAATGTGAAAAGTGTTCATATGTAGTAAAAACCTGAGACATCCGTCCGTTTTCGTCATTTGTTATCGAATCGACTTAAAGCCAGATCGTCACATTGGCCGCTCTTCTCTCTGAAATGGTTGTACTTATCGTCTGCAAAGCTATGTCGCGTGTTGCCGTAGGCGGAAACAGGAAAAGCACCATAGTAGAACACAGATGAAGCATCTAAGTTGATGTAATAGCCAGTAAGAAGTAGTACAATTCAAGTTTTAGGTATCGATTATTGACTTTTTAGCTGGCATTGGTGCCTTGGACATGAGCTAGGACTTTAAGATTCTGCATAAAAGGAGGACTAGCAGCCCAGTTGCACGGGAGAATGTGAAAAGTGTTCATATGTAGTAAAAACCTGAGACATCCGTCCGTTTTCGTCATTTGTTATCGAATCGACTTAAAGCCAGATCGTCACATTGGCCGCTCTTCTCTCTGAAACGGTTGTACTTATCGTCTGCAAAGCTATATCGCGTGCTGCGGTATGCGGAGACACTAAAAGCACCATAGTAGATCACAGATGAAGCTTCTAAGTTGATGTAATAGCCAGTAAGAAGTAGTACAATTCAAGTTTTAGGTATCGATTATTGACTTTTTAGCTGGGTTTGGTGCCTTGGACATGAGCTAGGACCTTACGATTCTGCATGAAAGGAGGACTAGCAGCCGAGTTGCACGGGAGAATGTGAAAAGTGTTCATATGTAATAAAAACCTTAAAAATCCGTCCGTTTTCGTCATTTGTTATCGAATCGACTTAAAGCCAGTTCGTCACATTGGTCGCTCTTCTCTCTGAAACGTTTGTACTTACCGTCTGCAAAGCTATGTCGCGTGCTGCGGTATGTGGAGACACTAAAAGCACCATAGTAGAACACAGATGAAGCTTCTAAGTTGATGTAATAGCCAGTAAGAAGTAGTACAATTCATGTTTTAGGTATCGATTATTGACTTTTTAGCTGGCTTGGTGCCTTGGACATGAGCTAGGACCTTAAGATTCTGCATGAAAGGAGGACTAGCAGCCGAGTTGCATGGGAGAATGTGAAAAGTGTTCATATGTAGTAAAAACCTAAGAAATCCGTCCGTTTTCGTCATTTGTTATCGAATCGACTTAAAGCCAGATCGTCACATTGGCCGCTCTTCTCTCTGAAACGCTTGTACTTATCGTCTGCAAAGCTATGTCGCGTACTGCGGAATGCGGAGACATTAAAATCACCATAGTAGAACACAGATGAAGCTTCTAAGTTGATGTAATAGCCAGTAAGAAGTAGTACAATTCAAGTTTTAGGTATCGATTATGACTTTTTAGCTGGCATTGGTGCCTTGAACATGAGCTAGGACCTTAACTTTCTGCATTAAAGGTGGACTAGCAGCCGAGTTACACGGGAGAATGTGAAAACTGTTCATATGTAATAAAAACCTGAGAAATCCGTCCGTTTTCGTCATATGTTATCGAATCGACTTAAAGCCAGATCGTCACATTGGCCGCTCTTCTCACTGAAACGGTTGTACTTATCGTCTGCAAAGCTATGTCGCGTGCTGCGGTATGTGGAGAGAGTAAAAGCACCATAGTAGAACACAGATGAAGCTTCTAAGTTGATGTAATAGCCAGTAAGAAGTAGTAGAATTCAAGTTTTAGGTATCGATTATTGACTTTTTAGCTGGCTTTGGTGACTTGGACATGTGCTAGGACCTTAACATTCTGCATGAAAGGAGGACTAGCAGCCGAGTTGCACGGGAGAATGAGAAATGTGTTCATATGTAGTAAAAACCTGAGAAATCCGTCCGTTTTCGTCATTTGTTATCGAATCGACTTAAAGCCAGATCGTCACATTGACCGCTCTTCTCTCTGAAACGGTTGTACTTATCGTCGGCAAAGCTATGTCACGTGCTGCGGTATGCGGACATACTAAAAGCACAATAGTAGAACACAGATGAAGCTTCTAAGTTGATGTAATAGCCAGTAAGAAGTAGTAAAATTCAAGTTTTAGGTATCGGTTATTGACTTTTTTACCTTCTTTGGTGCCTTAGACACGAGCTAGGAAGTTAAGACTTTGCATGAAGGAGGACTAGCAGCCGAGTTGCACGGGAGAATGTGAAAAGTGTTCATATGTAGTAAAAACCTGATAAATCCGTCCGTTTTCGTCATTTGTTATCGAATCGACTTAAAGCCAGATCGTCACATTGGCCGCTCTTCTCTCTGAAACGGTTGTACTTCTCGTCTGCAAAGCTATGTCGCGTGCTGCGGTATGCGGAGACACTAAAATCACCACAGTAGAACACAGATGAAGCTTCTAAGTTGATGTAATATCCAGTAAGAAGTAGTACAATTCGAGTTTTAGGTATCGATTATTGACTTTTTAGCTGGCTTTGGTGCCTTGGACATGAGCTAGGACCTTAAGATTCTGCATGAAAGGAGGACTAGGAGCCGAGTTGCACGGGAGAATGTGAAAAGTGTTCATATGCAGTAAAAACCTGAGAAATCCGTCCGTTTTCGTCATTTGTTATCGAATCGACTTAAAGCCAGATCGTCACATTGGCCGCTCTTCTCTCTGAAACGGTTGTACTTATCGTCTTCAAAGGTATGTCGCGTGTTGCCGTAGGCGTAAACAGGAAAAGCACCAAAGTAGAACACAGATGAAGCATCTACGTTGATGTAATAGCCAGTAAGAAGTAGTCCAATTCAAGATTTAGGTACCGATTATTGACTTTTTAGCTGGCTTTGGTGCCTTGGACATGAGCTAGGACCTTAATATTCTGCATGAAAGGAGGACTAGCAGCCGAGTTGCATGGGGGAATGTGAAAAGTGTTCAAATGTAGTAAAAACCTGAGAAATACGTCCGTTTTCGTCAATTGTTATCGAATCGACTTAAAGCCAGATCGTCACATTGGCCGCTCTTCTCTCTGAAACGCTTGTACCTATCGTCTGCAAAGCTATGTCGCGTGCTGCGGTATGCGGAGACACTAAAATCACCATAGTAGAACACAGATGAAGCATCTAAGTTGATGTAATAGCTAGTAAGAAGTAATCCAACTCAAGTTTTATGTATCGATTATTGACTTTTTAGCTGGCTTTGGTGCCTTGGACATGAGCTAGGACCTTAAGATTCTGCATAAAAGGAGGACTAGCAGCCGAGTTGCACGGGAGAATGTGAAAAGTGTTCATATGTAGTAAAAACCTGAGACATCCGTCCGTTTTCGTCATTTGTTATCGAATCGACTTAAAGCCAGATCGTCACATTGGCCGCTCTTCTCTCTGAAATGGTTGTACTTATCGTCTGCAAAGCTATGTCGCGTGTTGCCGTAGGCGGAAACAGGAAAAGCACCATAGTAGAACACAGATGAAGCATCTAAGTTGATGTAATAGCCAGTAAGAAGTAGTACAATTCAAGTTTTAGGTATCGATTATTGACTTTTTAGCTGGCATTGGTGCCTTGGACATGAGCTAGGACTTTAAGATTCTGCATAAAAGGAGGACTAGCAGCCCAGTTGCACGGGAGAATGTGAAAAGTGTTCATATGTAGTAAAAACCTGAGACATCCGTCCGTTTTCGTCATTTGTTATCGAATCGACTTAAAGCCAGATCGTCACATTGGCCGCTCTTCTCTCTGAAACGGTTGTACTTATCGTCTGCAAAGCTATATCGCGTGCTGCGGTATGCGGAGACACTAAAAGCACCATAGTAGATCACAGATGAAGCTTCTAAGTTGATGTAATAGCCAGTAAGAAGTAGTACAATTCAAGTTTTAGGTATCGATTATTGACTTTTTAGCTGGGTTTGGTGCCTTGGACATGAGCTAGGACCTTACGATTCTGCATGAAAGGAGGACTAGCAGCCGAGTTGCACGGGAGAATGTGAAAAGTGTTCATATGTAATAAAAACCTTAAAAATCCGTCCGTTTTCGTCATTTGTTATCGAATCGACTTAAAGCCAGTTCGTCACATTGGTCGCTCTTCTCTCTGAAACGTTTGTACTTACCGTCTGCAAAGCTATGTCGCGTGCTGGGGTATGTGGAGACACTAAAAGCACCATAGTAGAACACAGATGAAGCTTCTAAGTTGATGTAATAGCCAGTAAGAAGTAGTACAATTCATGTTTTAGGTATCGATTATTGACTTTTTAGCTGGCTTGGTGCCTTGGACATGAGCTAGGACCTTAAGATTCTGCATGAAAGGAGGACTAGCAGCCGAGTTGCATGGGAGAATGTGAAAAGTGTTCATATGTAGTAAAAACCTAAGAAATCCGTCCGTTTTCGTCATTTGTTATCGAATCGACTTAAAGCCAGATCGTCACATTGGCCGCTCTTCTCTCTGAAACGCTTGTACTTATCGTCTGCAAAGCTATGTCGCGTACTGCGGAATGCGGAGACATTAAAATCACCATAGTAGAACACAGATGAAGCTTCTAAGTTGATGTAATAGCCAGTAAGAAGTAGTACAATTCAAGTTTTAGGTATCGATTATGACTTTTTAGCTGGCATTGGTGCCTTGAACATGAGCTAGGACCTTAACTTTCTGCATTAAAGGAGGACTAGCAGCCGAGTTACACGGGAGAATGTGAAAACTGTTCATATGTAATAAAAACCTGAGAAATCCGTCCGTTTTCGTCATATGTTATCGAATCGACTTAAAGCCAGATCGTCACATTGGCCGCTCTTCTCACTGAAACGGTTGTACTTATCGTCTGCAAAGCTATGTCGCGTGCTGCGGTATGTGGAGAGAGTAAAAGCACCATAGTAGAACACAGATGAAGCTTCTAAGTTGATGTAATAGCCAGTAAGAAGTAGTAGAATTCAAGTTTTAGGTATCGATTATTGACTTTTTAGCTGGCTTTGGTGACTTGGACATGTGCTAGGACCTTAACATTCTGCATGAAAGGAGGACTAGCAGCCGAGTTGCACGGGAGAATGAGAAATGTGTTCATATGTAGTAAAAACCTGAGAAATCCGTCCGTTTTCGTCATTTGTTATCGAATCGACTTAAAGCCAGATCGTCACATTGACCGCTCTTCTCTCTGAAACGGTTGTACTTATCGTCGGCAAAGCTATGTCACGTGCTGCGGTATGCGGACATACTAAAAGCACAATAGTAGAACACAGATGAAGCTTCTAAGTTGATGTAATAGCCAGTAAGAAGTAGTAAAATTCAAGTTTTAGGTATCGGTTATTGACTTTTTTACCTTCTTTGGTGCCTTAGACACGAGCTAGGAAGTTAAGACTTTGCATGAAGGAGGACTAGCAGCCGAGTTGCACGAGAGAATGTGAAAAGTGTTCATATGTAGTAAAAACCTGATAAATCCGTCCGTTTTCGTCATTTGTTATCGAATCGACTTAAAGCCAGATCGTCACATTGGCCGCTCTTCTCTCTGAAACGGTTGTACTTCTCGTCTGCAAAGCTATGTCGCGTGCTGCGGTATGCGGAGACATTGAAATCACCATAGTAGAACACAGATGAAGCATCTAAGTTGATGTAATAGCCAGTAAGAAGTACTCCAATTCAAGTTGTAGGTATCGATTATTGACTTTTTAGCTGGCTTTGGTGCCTTGGACATGAGCTAGGACCTTAAGACTCTGCATGAAAGGAGGACTAGCAGCCGAGTTACACGGGAGAATGTGAAAAGTGTTCATATGTAGTTAAAAACTGAGAAATCCGTCCGTTTTCGTCATTTGTTATCGAATCGACTTAAAGCCAGAACGTCACATTGGCCGCTCTTCTCTCTGAAACGGTTGTACTTATCGTCTTCAAAGGTATGTCGCGTGTTGCCGTAGCCGGAAACAGGAAAAGCACCATAGTAGAACACAGATGAAGCATCTACGTTGATGTAATAGCCAGTAAGAAGTAGTCCAATTCAAGATTTAGGTATCGATTATTGACTTTTTAGCTGGCTTTGGTGCCTTGGACATGAGCTAGGACCTTAATATTCTGCATAAAAGGAGGACTAGCAGCCGAGTTGCATGGGGGAATGTGAAAAGTGTTCAAATGTAGTAAAAACCTGAGAAATACGTCCGTTTTCGTCATTTGTTATCGAATCGACTTAAAGCCAGGTCGTCACATTGGCCGCTCTTCTCTCTGAAACGCTTGTACCTATCGTCTGCAAAGCTATGTCGCGTGCTGCGGTATGCGGAGACACTAAAATCACCATAGTAGAACACAGATGAAGCATCTAAGTTGATGTAATAGCCAGTAAGAAGTAATCCAATTCAAGTTTTAGGTATCGATTAATGACTTTTTAGCTGGCTTTGGTGCCTTGGACATGAGCTAGGACCTTAAGATTCTGCATGAAAGGAGGACTAGCAGCCGAGTTGCACGGGAGAATGTGAAAAGTGTTCATATGCAGTAAAAACCTGAGACATCCGTCCGTTTTCGTCATTTGTTATCGAATCGACTTCAAGCCAGATCGTCACATTGGCCGCTCTTCTCTCTGAAACGGTTGTACTTTTCGTCTGCAAAGCTATGTCGCGTGCTGCGGTATGTGGAGACACTAAAAGCACCATAGTAGAACACAGATGAAGCTTCTAAGTTGATGTAATAGCCAGTAAGAAGTAGTACAATTCAAGTTTTAGGTATCGATTATTGACTTTTTAGCTGGCTTTGGTGCCTTGAACATGAGCTAGGACCTTAACTTTCTGCATTAAAGGAGGACTAGCAGCCGAGTTACACGGGAGAATGTGAAAACTGTTCATATGTAATAAAAACCTGAGAAATCCGTCCGTTTTCGTCATATGTTATCGAATCGACTTAAAGCCAGATCGTCACATTGGCCGCTCTTCTCACTGAAACGGTTGTACTTATCGTCTGCAAAGCTATGTCGCGTGCTGCGGTATGTGGAGAGAGTAAAAGCACCATAGTAGAACACAGATGAAGCTTCTAAGTTGATGTAATAGCCAGTAAGAAGTAGTAGAATTCAAGTTTTAGGTATCGATTATTGACTTTTTAGCTGGCTTTGGTGACTTGGACATGTGCTAGGACCTTAACATTCTGCATGAAAGGAGGACTAGCAGCCGAGTTGCACGGGAGAATGAGAAATGTGTTCATATGTAGTAAAAACCTGAGAAATCCGTCCGTTTTCGTCATTTGTTATCGAATCGACTTAAAGCCAGATCGTCACATTGGCCGCTCTTCTCTCTGAAACGGTTGTACTTATCGTCGGCAAAGCTATGTCACGTGCTGCGGTATGCGGACATACTAAAAGCACAATAGTAGAACACAGATGAAGCTTCTAAGTTGATGTAATAGCCAGTAAGAAGTAGTAAAATTCAAGTTTTAGGTATCGGTTATTGACTTTTTTACCTTCTTTGGTGCCTTAGACACGAGCTAG
Organism: Schistocerca gregaria; assembly: GCF_023897955.1. NCBI lineage: Eukaryota > Metazoa > Arthropoda > Insecta > Orthoptera > Acrididae > Schistocerca > Schistocerca gregaria. The sequence goes on along the minus strand of NW_026061736.1, from coordinate 4,022,666 downwards.
GAAGTTAAGACTTTGCATGAAGGAGGACTAGCAGCCGAGTTGCACGGGAGAATGTGAAAAGTGTTCATATGTAGTAAAAACCTGATAAATCCGTCCGTTTTCGTCATTTGTTATCGAATCGACTTAAAGCCAGATCGTCACATTGGCCGCTCTTCTCTCTGAAACGGTTGTACTTCTCGTCTGCAAAGCTATGTCGCGTGCTGCGGTATGCGGAGACATTGAAATCACCATAGTAGAACACAGATGAAGCATCTAAGTTGATGTAATAGCCAGTAAGAAGTACTCCAATTCAAGTTGTAGGTATCGATTATTGACTTTTTAGCTGGCTTTGGTGCCTTGGACATGAGCTAGGACCTTAAGACTCTGCATGAAAGGAGGACTAGCAGCCGAGTTACACGGGAGAATGTGAAAAGTGTTCATATGTAGTTAAAAACTGAGAAATCCGTCCGTTTTCGTCATTTGTTATCGAATCGACTTAAAGCCAGAACGTCACATTGGCCGCTCTTCTCTCTGAAACGGTTGTACTTATCGTCTTCAAAGGTATGTCGCGTGTTGCCGTAGCCGGAAACAGGAAAAGCACCATAGTAGAACACAGATGAAGCATCTACGTTGATGTAATAGCCAGTAAGAAGTAGTTCAATTCAAGATTTAGGTATCGATTATTGACTTTTTAGCTGGCTTTGGTGCCTTGGACATGAGCTAGGACCTTACGATTCTGCATGAAAGGAGGGCTAGCAGCCGAGTTACACGGGAGAATGTGAAAAGTGTTCATATGTAGTAAAAACCTGAGAAATCCGTCCGTTTTCATCATTTGTTATCGAATCGACTTAAAGCCAGATCGTCACATTGGCCGCTCTTCTCTCTGAAACGATTGTACTTATCGACTGCAAAGCTATGTCGCGTGCTGCGGTATGCGGAGACACTAAAACCACCATAGCAAAACACAGATGAAGCTTCTAAGATGATGTAATAGTCAGTAAGAAGTAGTACAATTCAAGTTTTAGGTATCGATTATTGACTTTTTAGCTGGCTTTGGTGCCTTGGACATGAGCTAGGACCTTAATATTCTGCATGAAAGGAGGACTAGCAGCCGAGTTGCATGGGGGAATGTGAAAAGTGTTCAAATGTAGTAAAAACCTGAGAAATACGTCCGTTTTCGTCATTTGTTATCGAATCGACTTAAAGCCAGGTCGTCACATTGGCCGCTCTTCTCTCTGAAACGCTTGTACCTATCGTCTGCAAAGCTATGTCGCGTGCTGCGGTATGCGGAGACACTAAAATCACCATAGTAGAACACAGATGAAGCATCTAAGTTGATGTAATAGCCAGTAAGAAGTAATCCAATTCAAGTTTTAGGTATCGATTAATGACTTTTTAGCTGGCTTTGGTGCCTTGGACATGAGCTAGGACCTTAAGATTCTGCATGAAAGGAGGACTAGCAGCCGAGTTGCACGGGAGAATGTGAAAAGTGTTCATATGCAGTAAAAACCTGAGACATCCGTCCGTTTTCGTCATTTGTTATCGAATCGACTTAAAGCCAGATCGTCACATTGGCCGCTTTCCTCTCTGAATCGGTTGTACTTATCGTCTGCAAAGCTATGTCACGTGCTGCGGGATCTGGAGACACTAAAATCACCACAGTAGAACACAGATGAAGCTTCTAAGTTGATGTAATAACCAGTAAGAAGTAGTCCAATTCAAGTTTTAGGTATCGATTATTGACTTTTTAACTGGCTTTGGTGCCTTGGACATGAGCTAGGACCTTAACATTCTGTATGAAAGGAGGACTAGCAGCCGAATTGCACGGGAGAATGTGAAAAGTGTTCATATGTAGTAAAAACCTGAGAAATCCGTCCGTTTTCGTCATTTGTTATCGAATCGACTTAAAGCCAGATCGTCACATTGGCCGCTCTTCTCTCTGAAACGGTTGTACTTTTCGTCTGCAAAGCTATGTCGCGTGCTGCGGTATGTGGAGACACTAAAAGCACCATAGTAGAACACAGATGAAGCTTCTAAGTTGATGTAATAGCCAGTAAGAAGTAGTAAAATTCAAGTTTTAGGTATCGATTATTGACTTTTTAGCTGGCTTTGGTGCCTTGGACATGAGCTAGGACCTTACGATTCTGCATGAAAGGAGGGCTAGCAGCCGAGTTACACGGGAGAATGTGAAAAGTGTTCATATGTAGTAAAAACCTGAGAAATCCGTCCGTTTTCATCATTTGTTATCGAATCGACTTAAAGCCAGATCGTCACATTGGCCGCTCTTCTCTCTGAAACGGTTGTACTTCTCGTCTGCAAAGCTATGTCGTGTGCTGCGGTATGCGGAGACATTGAAATCACCATAGTAGAACACAGATGAAGCATCTAAGTTGATGTAATAGCCAGTAAGAAGTAATCCAATTCAAGTTTTAGGTATCGATTATTGACTTTTTAGCTGGCTTTGGTGACTTGGACATGAGCTAGGACCTTAAGATTCTGCATGAAAGGAGGACTAGCAGCCGAGTTGCACGGGAGAAAGTGAAAACTGTTCATATCTAAAAAAAAAAAACCTGAGAAATCCGTCCGTTTTCGTCATTTGTTATCGAATCGACTTAAAGCCAGATCGTCACAATGGTCGCTCTTCTCTCTGAAACGGTTGTACTTATCGTCTACAAAGCAATGTCGCGTGCTGCGGTATGCGGAGACACTAAAATCACCATAGTAGAACACAGATGAAGCTTCTAAGTTGATGTAATAGAAGGTAAGAAGTAGTACAATTCAAGTTGTAGGTATCGATTATTGACTTTTTAGCTGGCTTTGGTGCCTTGGACATGAGCTAGGACCTTAAGACTCTGCATGAAAGGAGGTGTAGCAGCCGAGTTGCACGGGAGAATGTGAAAAGTGTTCATATGTAGTAAAAACCTGAGAAATCCATCCGTTTTCATCATTTGTTATCGAATCGACTTAAAGCCAGATCGTCACATTGGCCGCTCTTTTCTCTGAAATGGTTGTACTTATCGTCTGCAAAGCTATGTCACGTGCTGCGGTATGCGGAGACACTAAAATCACCACAGTAGAACACAGATGAAGCTTCTAAGTTGATGTAATATCCAGTAAGAAGTAGTACAATTCGAGTTTTAGGTATCGATTATTGACTTTTTAGCTGGCTTTGGTGCCTTGGACATGAGCTAGGACCTTAAGATTCTGCATGAAAGGAGGACTAGGAGCCGAGTTGCACGGGAGAATGTGAAAAGTGTTCATATGCAGTAAAAACCTGAGAAATCCGTCCGTTTTCGTCATTTGTTATCGAATCGACTTAAAGCCAGATCGTCACATTGGCCGCTCTTCTCTCTGAAACGGTTGTACTTATCGTCTTCAAAGGTATGTCGCGTGTTGCCGTAGGCGGAAACAGGAAAAGCACCAAAGTAGAACACAGATGAAGCATCTACGTTGATGTAATAGCCAGTAAGAAGTAGTCCAATTCAAGATTTAGGTATCGATTATTGACTTTCTAGCTGGCTTTGGTGCCTTGGACATGAGCTAGGACCTTAATATTCTGCATGAAAGGAGGACTAGCAGCCGAGTTGCATGGGGGAATGTGAAAAGTGTTCAAATGTAGTAAAAACCTGAGAAATACGTCCGTTTTCGTCAATTGTTATCGAATCGACTTAAAGCCAGATCGTCACATTGGCCGCTCTTCTCTCTGAAACGCTTGTACCTATCGTCTGCAAAGCTATGTCGCGTGCTGCGGTATGCGGAGACACTAAAATCACCATAGTCGAACACAGATGAAGCATCTAAGTTGATGTAATAGCTAGTAAGAAGTAATCCAACTCAAGTTTTATGTATCGATTATTGACTTTTTAGCTGGCTTTGGTGCCTTGGACATGAGCTAGGACCTTAAGATTCTGCATGAAAGGAGGACTAGCAGCCGAGTTGCACGGGAGAATGTGAAAAGTGTTCATATGCAGTAAAAACCTGAGACATCCGTCCGTTTTCGTCATTTGTTATCGAATCGACGTAAAGCCAGATCGTCACATTGGCCGCTCTTCTCTCTGAAACGGGTGTACTTATCGTCTGCAAAGCTATGTCGCGTGATGCCGTAGGTGGAAACAGGAAAAGCACCATAGTAGAACACAGATGAAGCTTCTAAGTTGATGTAATAGCCAGTAAGAAGTAGTACAATTCAAGTTTTAGGTATCGATTATTGACTTTTTAGCTGGCTTTGGTGCCTTGGACATGAGCTAGGACTTTAAGATTCTGCATAAAAGGAGGACTAGCAGCCGAGTTGCACGGGAGAATGTGAAAAGTGTTCATATGTAGTAAAAACCTGAGACATCCGTCCGTTTTCGTCATTTGTTATCGAATCGACTTAAAGCCAGATCGTCACATTGGCCGCTCTTCTCTCTGAAATGGTTGTACTTATCGTCTGCAAAGCTATGTCGCGTGTTGCCGTAGGCGGAAACAGGAAAAGCACCATAGTAGAACACAGATGAAGCTTCTAAGTTGATGTAATAGCCAGTAAGAAGTAGTACAATTCAAGTTTTAGGTATCGATTATTGACTTTTTAGCTGGCATTGGTGCCTTGGACATGAGCTAGGACTTTAAGATTCTGCATAAAAGGAGGACTAGCAGCCCAGTTGCACGGGAGAATGTGAAAAGTGTTCATATGTAGTAAAAACCTGAGACATCCGTCCGTTTTCGTCATTTGTTATCGAATCGACTTAAAGCCAGATCGTCACATTGGCCGCTCTTCTCTCTGAAACGGTTGTACTTATCGTCTGCAAAGCTATATCGCGTGCTGCGGTATGCGGAGACACTAAAAGCACCATAGTAGATCACAGATGAAGCTTCTAAGTTGATGTAATAGCCAGTAAGAAGTAGTACAATTCAAGTTTTAGGTATCGATTATTGACTTTTTAGCTGGGTTTGGTGCCTTGGACATGAGCTAGGACCTTACGATTCTACATGAAAGGAGGACTAGCAGCCGAGTTGCACGGGAGAATGTGAAAAGTGTTCATATGTAATAAAAACCTTAAAAATCCGTCCGTTTTCGTCATTTGTTATCGAATCGACTTAAAGCCAGTTCGTCACATTGGTCGCTCTTCTCTCTGAAACGTTTGTACTTACCGTCTGCAAAGCTATGTCGCGTGCTGCGGTATGTGGAGACACTAAAAGCACCATAGTAGAACACAGATGAAGCTTCTAGGTTGATGTAATAGCCAGTAAGAAGTAGTACAATTCATGTTTTAGGTATCGATTATTGACTTTTTAGCTGGCTTGGTGCCTTGGACATGAGCTAGGACCTTAAGATTCTGCATGAAAGGAGGACTAGCAGCCGAGTTGCATGGGAGAATGTGAAAAGTGTTCATCTGTAGTAAAAACCTAAGAAATCCGTCCGTTTTCGTCATTTGTTATCGAATCGACTTAAAGCCAGATCGTCACATTGGCCGCTCTTCTCTCTGAAACGCTTGTACTTATCGTCTGCAAAGCTATGTCGCGTACTGCGGAATGCGGAGACACTAAAATCACCATAGTAGAACACAGATGAAGCTTCTAAGTTGATGTAATAGCCAGTAAGAAGTAGTACAATTCAAGTTTTAGGTATCGATTATTGACTTTTTAGCTGGCTTTGGTGCCTTGAACATGAGCTAGGACCTTAACTTTCTGCATTAAAGGAGGACTAGCAGCCGAGTTACACGGGAGAATGTGAAAACTGTTCATATGTAATAAAAACCTGAGAAATCCGTCCGTTTTCGTCATATGTTATCGAATCGACTTAAAGCCAGATCGTCACATTGGCCGCTCTTCTCACTGAAACGGTTGTACTTATCGTCTGCAAAGCTATGTCGCGTGCTGCGGTATGTGGAGAGAGTAAAAGCACCATAGTAGAACACAGATGAAGCTTCTAAGTTGATGTAATAGCCAGTAAGAAGTAGTAGAATTCAAGTTTTAGGTATCGATTATTGACTTTGTAGCTGGCTTTGGTGACTTGGACATGTGCTAGGACCTTAAGATTCTGCATGAAAGGAGGACTGGCAGCCGAGTTGCACGGGAGAATGAGAAATGTGTTCATATGTAGTAAAAACCTGAGAAATCCGTCCGTTTTCGTCATTTGTTATCGAATCGACTTAAAGCCAGATCGTCACATTGGCCGCTCTTCTCTCTGAAACGGTTGTACTTATCGTCGGCAAAGCTATGTCACGTGCTGCGGTATGCTGACATACTAAAAGCACAATAGTAGAACACAGATGAAGCTTCTAAGTTGATGTAATAGCCAGTAAGAAGTAGTAAAATTCAAGTTTTAGGTATCGGTTATTGACTTTTTTACCTTCTTTGGTGCCTTAGACACGAGCTAGGAAGTTAAGACTTTGCATGAAGGAGGACTAGCAGCCGAGTTGCACGGGAGAATGTGAAAAGTGTTCATATGTAGTAAAAACCTGATAAATCCGTCCGTTTTCGTCATTTGTTATCGAATCGACTTAAAGCCAGATCGTCACATTGGCCGCTCTTCTCTCTGAAACGGTTGTACTTCTCGTCTGCAAAGCTATGTCGCGTGCTGCGGTATGCGGAGACATTGAAATCACCATAGTAGAACACAGATGAAGCATCTAAGTTGATGTAATAGCCAGTAAGAAGTACTCCAATTCAAGTTGTAGGTATCGATTATTGACTTTTTAGCTGGCTTTGGTGCCTTGGACATGAGCTAGGACCTTAAGACTCTGCATGAAAGGAGGACTAGCAGCCGAGTTACACGGGAGAATGTGAAAAGTGTTCATATGTAGTTAAAAACTGAGAAATCCGTCCGTTTTCGTCATTTGTTATCGAATCGACTTAAAGCCAGAACGTCACATTGGCCGCTCTTCTCTCTGAAACGGTTGTACTTATCGTCTTCAAAGGTATGTCGCGTGTTGCCGTAGCCGGAAACAGGAAAAGCACCATAGTAGAACACAGATGAAGCATCTACGTTGATGTAATAGCCAGTAAGAAGTAGTCCAATTCAAGATTTAGGTATCGATTATTGACTTTTTAGCTGGCTTTGGTGCCTTGGACATGAGCTAGGACCTTAATATTCTGCATGAAAGGAGGACTAGCAGCCGAGTTGCATGGGGGAATGTGAAAAGTGTTCAAATGTAGTAAAAACCTAAGAAATACGTCCGTTTTCGTCATTTGTTATCGAATCGACTTAAAGCCAGGTCGTCACATTGGCCGCTCTTCTCTCTGAAACGCTTGTACCTATCGTCTGCAAAGCTATGTCGCGTGCTGCGGTATGCGGAGACACTAAAATCACCATAGTAGAACACAGATGAAGCATCTAAGTTGATGTAATAGCCAGTAAGAAGTAATCCAATTCAAGTTTTAGGTATCGATTAATGACTTTTTAGCTGGCTTTGGTGCCTTGGACATGAGCTAGGACCTTAAGATTCTGCATGAAAGGAGGACTAGCAGCCGAGTTGCACGGGAGAATGTGAAAAGTGTTCATATGCAGTAAAAACCTGAGACATCCGTCCGTTTTCGTCATTTGTTATCGAATCGACTTAAAGCCAGATCGTCACATTGGCCGCTCTTCTCATTGAAACGGTTGTACTTATCGTCGGCAAAGCTATGTCGCGTGCTGCGGTATGCGGATACACTAAAAGCACAATAGTAGAACACAGATGAAGCTTCTAAGTTGATGTAATAGCCAGTAAGAAGTAGTAAAATTCAAGTTTTAAGTATCTGTTATTGACTTTTTAACCTTCTTTGGTGCCTTGGACACGAGCTAGGAACTTAAGACTTTGCATGAAGGAGGACTAGCAGGTGAGTTGCACGGGAGAATGTGAAAAGTGTTCATATGTAGTTAAAACCTGAGAAATCCGTCCGTTTTCGTCATTTGTTATCGAATCGACTTAAAGCCAGAACGTCACATTAGCCGCTCTTCTCTCTGAAACGGTTGTACTTATCGTCTTCAAAGGTATGTCGCGTGTTGCCCTAGGCGGAAACAGGATTAGCACCATAGTAGAACACAGATGAAGCATCTACGTTGATGTAATAGCCAGTAAGAAGTAGTCCAATTCAAGATTTAGGTATCGATTATTGACTTTTTAGCTGGCTTTGGTGCCTTGGACATGCGCTAGGACCTTAATATTCTGCATGAAACGAGGACTAGCAGCCGAGTTGCATGGGGGAATGTGAAAAGTGTTCAAATGTAGTAAAAACCTGAGAAATACGTCCGTTTTCGTCATTTGTTATCGAATCGACTTAAAGCCAGATCGTCACATTGGCCGCTCTTCTCTCTGAAACGCTTGTACCTATCGTCTGCAAAGCTATGTCGCGTGCTGCGGTATGCGGAGAGACTAAAATCACCATAGTAGAACACAGATGAAGCATCTAAGTGGATGTAATAGCCAGTAAGAAGTAATCAAATTCAAGTTTTAGGTATCGATTATTGAGTTTTTAGCTGGCTTTGGTGCCTTGGAAATGAGCTAGGACCTTAAGATTCTGCATGAAAGGAGGACTAGCAGCCGAGTTGCACGGGAGAATGTGAAAAGTGTTCATATGCAGTAAAAACCTGAGACATCCGTCCGTTTTCGTCATTTGTTATCGAATCGACTTAAAGCCAGATCGTCACATTGGCCGCTCTTCTCTCTGAAACGGTTGTACTTACCGTCTGCAAAGCTATGTCGCGTGCTGCGGTATGTGGAGACACTAAAAGCACCATAGTAGAACACAGATGAAGCTTCTAAGTTGATGTAATAGCCAGTAAGAAGTAGTACAATTCAAGTTTTAGGTATCGATTATTGACTTTTTAGCTGGCTTTGGTGCCTTGGACATGAGCTAGGACCTTAAGATTCTGCATGAAAGGAGGACTAGCAGCCGAGTTGCATGGGAGAATGGGAAAAGTGTTCATATGTAGTAAAAACCTAAGAAATCCGTCCGTTTTCGTTATTTGTTATCGAATCGACTTAAAGCCAGATCGTCACATTGGCAGCTCTTCTCTCTGAAACGCTTGTACTTATCGTCTGCAAAGCTATGTCGCGTACTGCGGTATGCGGAGACACTAAAATCACCATAGTAGAACACAGATGAAGCTTCTAAGTTGATGTAATAGCCAGTAAGAAGTAGTACAATTCAAGTTTTAGGTATCGATTATTGACTTTTTAGCTGGCTTTGGTGCCTTGAACATGAGCTAGGACTTTAACATTCTGCATGAAAGGAGGACTAGCAGCCGAGTTACACGGGAGAATGTGAAAACTGTTCATATGTAATAAAAACCTTAGAAATCCGTCCGTTTTCGTCATATGTTATCGAATCGACTTAAAGCCAGATCGTCACATTGGCCGCTCTTCTCAATGAAACGGTTGTACTTATCGTCTGCAAAGCTATGTCGCGTGCTGAGGTATGTGGAGAGAGTAAAAGCACCATAGTAGAACACAGATGAAGCTTCTAAGTTGATGTAATAGCCAGTAAGAAGTAGTACAATTCAAGTTTTAGGTATCGATTATTGACTTTTTAGCTGGCTTTGGTGCCTTGGACATGAGCTAGGACCTTAAGATTCTGCATGAAAAGAGGACTAGCAGCCGAGTTGCACGGGAGAATGTGAAATGTGTTCATATGTAGTAAAAACCTGAGAAATCCGTCCGTTTTAGTCATTTGTTATCGAATCGACTTAAAGCCAGATCGTCACATTGGCCGCTCTTCTCTCTGAAACGCTTGTACTTATCATCTGCAAAGCTATGTCGCATGCTGCGGTATGCGGAGACACTAAAATCACCATAGTAGAACACAGATGAAGCTTCTAAGTTGATGTAATAGCCAGTAAGAAGTAGTACAATTCAAGTTTTAGGTATCGACTATTGACTTTTTAGCTGGCTTTGGTGCCTTGGACATGAGCTAGGACCTTACGATTCTGCATGAAAGGAGGACTAGCAGCCGAGTTGCACGGGAGAATGTGAAAAGTGTTCATATGTAATAAAAACCTTAAAAATCCGTCCGTTTTCGTCATTTGTTATCGAATCGACTTAAAGCCAGATCGTCACATTGGCCGCTCTTCTCTCTGAAACGGTTGTACTTATCGTCTGCAAGGCTATGTCGCGTGCTGCGGTATGTGGAGAGAGTAAAAGCACCATAGTAGAACACAGATGAAGCTTCTAAGTTGATGTAATAGCCAGTAAGAAGTAGTAGAATTCAAGTTTTAGGTATCGATTATTGACTTTTTAGCTGGCTTTGGTGACTTGGACATGTGCTAGGACCTTAACATTCTGCATGAAAGGAGGACTAGCAGCCGAGTTGCACGGGAGAATGTGAAATGTGTTCATATGTAGTAAAAACCTGAGAAATCCGTCCGTTTTCGTCATTTGTTATCGAATCGACTTAAAGCCAGATCGTCACATTGGTCACTCTTCTCACTGAAACGGTTGTACTTATCGTCGGCAAAGCTATGTCACGTGCTGCGGTATGCGGACATACTAAAAGCACAATAGTAGAACACAGATGAAGCTTCTAAGTTGATGTAATAGCCAGTAAGAAGTAGTAAAATTCAAGTTTTAGGTATCGGTTATTGACTTTTTTACCTTCTTTGGTGCCTTAGACACGAGCTAGGAAGTTAAGACTTTGCATGAAGGAGGACTAGCAGCCGAGTTGCACGGGCGAATGTGAAAAGTGTTCATATGTAGTAAAAACCTGATAAATCCGTCCGTTTTCGTCATTTGTTATCGAATCGACTTAAAGCCAGATCGTCACATTGGCCGCTCTTCTCTCTGAAACGGTTGTACTTCTCGTCTGCAAAGCTATGTCGCGTGCTGCGGTATGCGGAGACATTGAAATCACCATAGTAGAACACAGATGAAGCATCTAAGTTGATGTAATAGCCAGTAAGAAGTAGTCCGATTCAAGTTGTAGGTATCGATTATTGACTTTTTAGCTGGCTTTGGTGCCTTGGACATGAGCTAGGACCTTAAGACTCTGCATGAAAGGAGGACTAGCAGCCGAGTTACACGGGAGAATGTGAAAAGTGTTCATATGTAGTTAAAAACTGAGAAATCCGTCCGTTTTCGTCATTTGTTATCGAATCGACTTAAAGCCAGAACGTCACATTGGCCGCTCTTCTCTCTGAAACGGTTGTACTTATCGTCTTCAAAGGTATGTCGCGTGTTGCCGTAGCCGGAAACAGGAAAAGCACCATAGTAGAACACAGATGAAGCATCTACGTTGATGTAATAGCCAGTAAGAAGTAGTCCAATTCAAGATTTAGGTATCGATTATTGACTTTTTAGCTGGCTTTGGTGCCTTGGACATGAGCTAGGACCTTAATATTCTGCATGAAAGGAGGACTAGCAGCCGAGTTGCATGGGGGAATGTGAAAAGTGTTCAAATGTAGTAAAAACCTGAGAAATACGTCCGTTTTCGTCATTTGTTATCGAATCGACTTAAAGCCAGGTCGTCACATTGGCCGCTCTTCTCTCTGAAACGCTTGTACCTATCGTCTGCAAAGCTATGTCGCGTGCTGCGGTATGCGGAGACACTAAAATCACCATAGTAGAACACAGATGAAGCATCTAAGTTGATGTAATAGCCAGTAAGAAGTAATCCAATTCAAGTTTTAGGTATCGATTATTGACTTTTTAGCTGGCTTTGGTGCCTTGGACATGAGCTAGGACCTTAAGATTCTGCATGAAAGGAGGACTAGCAGCCGAGTTGCACGGGAGAATGTGAAAAGTGTTCATATGCAGTAAAAACCTGAGACATCCGTCCGTTTTCGTCATTTGTTATCGAATCGACTTCAAGCCAGATCGTCACATTGACCGCTCTTCTCTCTGAAACGGTTGTACTTATCGTCTGCAAAGCTATGTCGCGTGTTGCCGTAGGCGGAAACAGGAAAAGCACCATAGTAGAACACAGATGAAGCTTCTAAGTTGATGTAATAGCCAGTAAGAAGTAGTACAATTCAAGTTTTAGGTATCGATTATTGACTTTTTAGCTGGCTTTGGTGCCTTGGACATGAGCTAGGACTTTAAGATTCTGCATAAAAGGAGGACTAGCAGCCCAGTTGCATGGGAGAATGTGAAAAGTGTTCATATGTAGTAAAAACCTGAGACATCCGTCCGTTTTCGTCATTTGTTATCGAATCGACTTAAAGCCAGATCGTCACATTGGCCGCTCTTCTCATTGAAACGGTTGTACTTATCGTCGGCAAAGCTATGTCGCGTGCTGCGGCATGCGGATACAGTAAAAGCACAATATTAGAACACAGATGAAGCTTCTAAGTTGATGTAATAGCCAGTAAGAAGTAGTAAAATTCAAGCTTTAGGTATCTGTTATTGACTTTTTAACCTTCTTTGGTGCCTTGGACACGAGCTAGGAACTTAGGACTTTGCATGAAGGAGGACTAGCAGCCGAGTTAAACGGGAGAATGTGAAAAGTGTTCATATGTAGTTAAAACCTGAGAAATCCGTCCGTTTTCGTCATTTGTTATCGAATCGACTTAAAGCCAGAACGTCACATTAGCCGCTCTTCTCTCTGATACGGTTGTACTTATCGTCTTCAAAGGTATGTCGCGTGTTGCCCTAGGCGGAAACAGGATAAGCACCATAGTAGAACACAGATGAAGCATCTACGTTGATGTAATAGCCAGTAAGAAGTAGTCCAATTCAAGATTTAGGTATCGATTATTGACTTTTTAGCTGGCTTTGGTGCCTTGGACATGAGCTAGGACCTTAATATTCTGCATGAAACGAGGACTAGCAGCCGAGTTGCATGGGGGAATGTGAAAAGTGTTCAAATGTAGTAAAAACCTGAGAAATACGTCCGTTTTCGTCATTTGTTATCGAATCGACTTAAAGCCATATCGTCACATTGGCCGCTCTTCTCTCTGAAACGCTTGTACCTATCGTCTGCAAAGCTATGTCGCGTGCTGCGGTATGCGGAGAGACTAAAATCACCATAGTAGAACACAGATGAAGCATCTAAGTGGATGTAATAGCCAGTAAGAAGTAATCAAATTCAAGTTTTAGGTATCGATTATTGACTTTTTAGCTGGCTTTGGTGCCTTGGTCATGAGCTAGGACCTTAAGATTCTGCATGAAAGGAGGACTAGCAGCCGAGTTGCACGGGAGAATGTGAAAAGTGTTCATATGCAGTAAAAACCTGAGACATCCGTCCGTTTTCGTCATTTGTTATCGAATCGACTTAAAGCCAGATCGTCACATTGGCCGCTCTTCTCTCTGAAACGGTTGTACTTATCGTCTGCAAAGCTATGTCGCGTGCTGCGGTATGCGGAGACTCTAAAAGCACCATAGTAGAACACAGATGAAGCTTCTAAGTTGATGTAATAGCCAGTAAGAAGTAGTACAATTCAAGTTTTAGGTATCGATTATTGACTTTTTAGCTGGATTTGGTGCCTTGGACATGAGCTAGGACCTTACGATTCTGCATGAAAGGAGGACTAGCAGCCGAGTTGCACGGGAGAATGTGAAAAGTGTTCATATATAATAAAAACCTTAAAAATCCGTCCTTTTTCGTCATTTGTTATCGAATCGACTTAAAGCCAGATCGTCACATTGGCCGCTCTTCTCTCTGAAACGGTTGTACTTACCGTCTGCAAAGCTATGTCGCGTGCTGCGGTATGTGGAGACACTAAAAGCACCATAGTAGAACACAGATGAAGCTTCTAAGTTGATGTAATAGCCAGTAAGAAGTAGTACAATTCAAGTTTTAGGTATCGATTATTGACTTTTTAGCTGGCTTTGGTGCCTTGGACATGAGCTAGGACCTTAAGATTCTGCATGAAAGGAGGACTAGCAGCCGAGTTGCATGGGAGAATGGGAAAAGTGTTCATATGTAGTATAAACCTAAGAAATCCGTCCGTTTTCGTTATTTGTTATCGAATCGACTTAAAGCCAGATCGTCACATTGGCCGCTCTTCTCTCTGAAACGCTTGTACTTATCGTCTGCAAAGCTATGTCGCGTACTGCGGTATGCGGAGACACTAAAATCACCATAGTAGAACACAGATGAAGCTTCTAAGTTGATGTAATAGCCAGTAAGAAGTAGTACAATTCAAGTTTTAGGTATCGATTATTGACTTTTTAGCTGGCTTTGGTGCCTTGAACATGAGCTAGGACCTTAACATTCTGCATGAAAGGAGGACTAGCAGCCGAGTTACACGGGAGAATGTGAAAACTGTTCATATGTAATAAAAACCTTAGAAATCCGTCCGTTTTCGTCATATGTTATCGAATCGACTTAAAGCCAGATCGTCACATTTGCCGCTCTTCTCAATGAAACGGTTGTACTTATCGTCTGCAAAGCTATGTCGCGTGCTGAGGTATGTGGAGAGAGTAAAAGCACCATAGTAGAACACAGATGAAGCTTCTAAGTTGATGTAATAGCCTGTAAGAAGTAGTACAATTCAAGTTTTAGGTATCGATTATTGACTTTTTAGCTGGCTTTGGTGCCTTGGACATGAGCTAGGACCTTAAGATTCTGCATGAAAGGAGGACTAGCAGCCGAGTTGCACGGGAGAATGTGAAATGTGTTCATATGTAGTAAAAACCTGAGAAATCCGTCCGTTTTCGTCATTTGTTATCGAATCGACTTAAAGCCAGATCGTCACATTGGCCGCTCTTCTCTCTGAAACGCTTGTACTTATCATCTGCAAAGCTATGTCGCATGCTGCGGTATGCGGAGACACTAAAATCACCATAGTAGAACACAGATGAAGCTTCTAAGTTGATGTAATAGCCAGTAAGAAGTAGTACAATTCAAGTTTTAGGTATCGATTATTGACTTTTTAGCTGGCTTTGGTGCCTTGGACATGAGCTAGGACCTTACGATTCTGCATGAAAGGAGGACTAGCAGCCGAGTTGCACGCGAGAATGTGAAAAGTGTTCATATGTAATAAAAACCTTAAAAATCCGTCCGTTTTCGTCATTTGTTATCGAATCGACTTAAAGCCAGATCGTCACATTGGCCGCTCTTCTCTCTGAAACGGTTGTACTTATCGTCTGCAGAGCTATGTCGCGTGCTGCGGTATGTGGAGACACTAAAAGCACCATAGTAGAACACAGATGAAGCTTCTAAGTTGACGTAATAGCCAGTAAGAAGTAGTACAGTTCAAGTTTTAGGTATCGATAATTGACTTTTTAGCTGGCTTTGGTGCCCTGAACATGAGTTAGGACCTTAACATTCTGCATGAAAGGAGGTCTAGCAGCCGAGTTACACGGGAGAATGTGAAAACTGTTCATATGTAATAAAAACCTTAGAAATCCGTCCGTTTTCGTCATTAGTTATCGAATCGACTTAAAGCCAGATCGTCACATTGGCCGCTCTTCTCACTGAAACGGTTGTACGTATCGTCTGCAAGGCTATGTCGCGTGCTGCGGTATGTGGAGAGAGTAAAAGCACCATAGTAGAACACAGATGAAGCTTCTAAGTTGATGTAATAGCCAGTAAGAAGTAGTAGAATTCAAGTTTTAGGTATCGATTATTGACTTTTTAGCTGGCTTTGGTGCCTTGGACAGGAGCTAGGACCTTAAGATTCTGCATGAAAGGAGGACTAGCAGCCGAGTTGCACGGGAGAATGTGAAATGTGTTCATAAGTAGTAAAAACCTAAGAAATCCGTCCGTTTTCGTCATTTGTTATCGAATCGACTTAAAGCCAGATCGTCACATTGGCCGCTCTTCTCTCTGAAACGGTTGTACTTATCGTCTGCAGAGCTATGTCGCGTGCTGCGGTATGTGGAGACACTAAAAGCACCATAGTAGAACACAGATGAAGCTTCTAAGTTGATGTAATAGCCAGTAAGAAGTAGTACAGTTCAAGTTTTAGGTATCGATTATTGACTTTTTAGCTGGCTTTGGTGCCTTGAACATGAGCTAGGACCTTAACATTCTGCATGAAAGGAGGACTAGCAGCCGAGTTACACGGGAGAATGTGAAAACTGTTCATATGTAATAAAAACCTTAGAAATCCGTCTGTTTTCGTCATTAGTTATCGAATCGACTTAAAGCCAGATCGTCACATTGGCCGCTCTTCTCACTGAAACGGTTGTACTTATCGTCTGCAAGGCTATGTCGCGTGCTGCGGTATGTGGAGAGAGTAAAAGCACCATAGTACAACACAGATGAAGCTTCTAAGTTGATGTAATAGCCAGTAAGAAGTAGTAGAATTCAAGTTTTAGGTATCGATTATTGACTTTTTAGCTGGCTTTGGTGCCTTGGACATGAGCTAGGACCTTAAGATTCTGCATGAAAGGAGGACTAGCAGCCGAGTTGCACGGGAGAATGTGAAATGTGTTCATAAGTAGTAAAAACCTGAGAAATCCGTCCGTTTTCGTCATTTGTTATCGAATCGACTTAAAGCCAGATCGTCACATTGGCCGCTCTTCTCTCTGAAACGCTTGTACTTATCATCTGCAAAGCTATGTCGCGTGCTGCGGTATGCGGAGACACTAAAATCACCATAGTAGAACACAGATGAAGCATCTAAGTTGATGTAATAGCCAGTAAGAAGTAGTACAATTCAAGTTTTAGGTATTGAATATGGACCTTTTAGCTGGCTTTGGTGCCTTGGACATGAGCTAGGACCTTAAGACTCTGCATGAAAGGAGGATTAGCAGCCGAGTTGCACGGGAGAATGTGAAAAGTGTTCATATGTAGTAAAAACCTAAGAAATTCGTCCGTCTTCGTCATTTGTTATCGAATCGACTTAAAGCCAGATCGTCACATTGGCCGCTCTTCTCTCTGAAACGGTTGTACTTCTCGTCTGCAAAGCTATGTCGCGTGCTGCGGTATGCGGAGACACTAAAATCACCATAGTAGAACACAGATGAAGCATCTAAGTTGATGTAATAGCCAGTAAGAAGTAGTCCAATTCAAGTTTTAAGTATCGATTATTGACTTTTTAGCTGGCTTTGGTGCCTTGGACATGAGCTAGGACCTTAAGATTCTGCATGAAAGGAGGACTAGCAGCCGAGTTGCACGGGAGAATGTGAAATGTGTTCATATGTAGTAAAAACCTGAGAAATCCGTCCGTTTTCGTCATTTGTTATCGAATCGACTTAAAGCCAGATCGTCACATTGGCCGCTCTTCTCTCTGAAACGCTTGTACTTATCATCTGCAAAGCTATGTCGCGTGCTGCGGTATGCGGAGACACTAAAATCACCGTAGTAGAACACAGATGATGCATCTAAGTTGATGTAATAGCCAGTAAGAAGTAGTACAATTCAAGTTTTAGGTATTGAATATGGACCTTTTAGCTGGCTTTGGTGCCTTGGACATGAGCTAGGACCTTAAGACTCTGCATGAAAGGAGGACTAGCAGCCGAGTTGACCGGGAGAATGTGAAAAGTGTTCATATGTAGTAAAAACCTAAGAAATTCGTCCGTCTTCGTCATTTGTTATCGAATCGACTTAAAGCCAGATCGTCACATTGGCCGCTCTTCTCTCTGAAACGGTTGTACTTCTCGTCTGCAAAGCTATGTCGCGTGCTGCGGTATGCGGAGACACTAAAATCACCATAGTAGAACACAGATGCAGCATCTAAGTTGATGTAATAGCCAGTAAGAAGTAGTACAATTCAAGTTTTAGGTATCGATTATTGACTTTTTAGCTGGCTTTGGTGACTTGGACATGAGCTAGGACCTTAACATTCTGTATTAAAGGACGACTAGCAGCCGAGTTCCACGGGAGAATGTGAAAAGTGTTCATATGTAGTAAAAACCTGAGAAATCGGTCCGTTTTCGTCATTTGTTATCGAATCGACTTAAAGCCAGATCGTCACATTGGCCGCTCTTCTCTCTGAAACGGTTGTACTTATCGTCTGCAAAGCTATGTCGCGTGCTGCGGTATGCGGAGACACTAAAATCACCATAGTAGAACACAGATGAAACTTCTAAGTTGATGTAATAGCCTGTAAGATGTAGTTGAATTCAAGTTTTAGCTATCGATTATTGACTTTTTAGCTGGCTTTCGGTGCCTCGGACATGAGCTAGGACCTTAAGACTCTGCATGAAAGGAGGACTAGCAGCCGAGTTGCATGGGAGAATGTGAAAAGTGTTCATATGTAGTAAAAACCTGAGAAATCCGTCCGTTTTCGTCATTTGTTATCGAATCGACTTAAAGCCAGATCGTCAAATTGGCCGCTCTTTTCTCTGAAACGGTTGTACTTATCGTCTGCAAAGCTATGTCACGTGCTGCGGTATGCGGAGACACTAAAATCACCACAGTAGAACACAGATGAAGCTTCTAAGTTGATGTAATATCCAGTAAGAAGTAGTACAATTCGAGTTTAAGGTATCGATTATTGACTTTTTAGCTGGCTTTGGTGCCTTGGACATGAGCTAGGACATTACGATTCTGCATGAAAGGAGGACTAGCAGCCGAGTTGCACGGGAGAATGTGAAAAGTGTTCATATGTAATAAAAACCTTAAAAATCCGTCCGTTTTCGTCATTTGTTATCGAATCGACTTAAAGCCAGATCGTCACATTGGCCGCTCTTCTCTCTGAAACGGTTGTACTTATCGTCTGCAGAGCTATGTCGCGTGCTGCGGTATGTGGAGACACTAAAAGCACCATAGTAGAACACAGATGAAGCTTCTAAGTTGACGTAATAGCCAGTAAGAAGTAGTACAGTTCAAGTTTTAGGTATCGATTATTGACTTTTTAGCTGGCTTTGGTGCCTTGAACATGAGTTAGGACCTTAACATTCTGCATGAAAGGAGGACTAGCAGCCGAGTTACACGGGAGAATGTGAAAACTGTTCATATGTAATAAAAACCTTAGAAATCCGTCCGTTTTCGTCATTAGTTATCGAATCGACTTAAAGCCAGATCGTCACATTGGCCGCTTTTCTCACTGAAACGGTTGTACTTATCGTCTGCAAGGCTATGTCGCGTGCTGCGGTATGTGGAGAGAGTAAAAGCACCATAGTAGAACACAGATGAAGCTTCTAAGTTGATGTAATAGCCAGTAAGAAGTAGTAGAATTCAAGTTTTAGGTATCGATTATTGACTTTTTAGATGGCTTTGGTGCCTTGGACATGAGCTAGGACCTTAACATTCTGTATTAAAGGACGACTAGCAGCCGAGTTCCACGGGAGAATGTGAAAAGTGTTCATATGTAGTAAAAACCTAAGAAATTCGTCCGTCTTCGTCATTTGTTATCGAATCGACTTAAAGCCAGATCGTCACATTGGCCGCTCTTCTCTCTGAAACGGTTGTACTTCTCGTCTGCAAAGCTATGTCGCGTGCTGCGGTATGCGGAGACAGTAAAATCACCATAGTAGAACACAGATGCAGCATCTAAGTTGATGTAATAGCCAGTAAGAAGTAGTCCAATTCAAGTTTTAGGTATCGATTATTGACTTTTTAGCTGGCTTTGGTGCCTTGGACATGAGCTAGGACCTTAACATTCTGTATTAAAGGACGACTAGCAGCCGAGTTCCACGGGAGAATGTGAAAAGTGTTCATATGTAGTAAGAACCTGAGAAGTCGGTCCGTTTTCGTCATTTGTTATCGAATCGACTTAAAGCCAGATCGTCACATTGGCCGCTCTTCTCTCTGAAACGGTTGTACTTATCGTCTGCAAAGCTATGTCGCGTGCTGCGGTATGCGGAGACACTAAAATCACCACAGTAGAACACAGATGAAGCTTCTAAGTTGATGTAATATCCAGTAAGAAGTAGTTGAATTCAAGTTTTAGCTATCGATTATTGACTTTTTAGCTGGCTTTCGTGTCTCGGACATGAGCTAGGACCTTAAGACTCTGCATGAAAGGAGGACTAGCAGCCGAGTTGCATGGGAGAATGTGAAAAGTGTTCATATGTAGTAAAAACCTGAGAAATCCGTCCGTTTTCGTCATTTGTTATCGAATCGACTTAAAGCCAGATCGTCAAATTGGCCGCTCTTTTCTCTGAAACGGTTGTACTTATCGTCTGCAAAGCTATGTCACGTGCTGCGGTATGCGGAGACACTAAAATCACCACAGTAGAACACAGATGAAGCTTCTAAGTTGATGTAATATCCAGTAAGAAGTAGTACAATTCGAGTTTAAGGTATCGATTATTGACTTTTTAGCTGGCTTTGGTGCCTTGGACATGAGCTAGGACCTTAAGATTCTGCATGAAAGGAGGACTAGCAGCCGACTTGCACGGGAGAATGTGAAAAGTGTTCATATGCAGTAAAAACCTGAGACATCCTTCCGTTTTCGTCATTTGTTATCGAATCGACTTAAAGCCAGATCGTCACATTGGCCGCTCTTCTCATTGAAACGGTTGTACTTATCGTCTGCAAAGCTATGTCGCGTGCTGCGGTATGCGGACACACTAAAAGCACAATAGTAGAACACAGATGAAGCTTCTAAGTTGATGTAATAGCCAGTAAGAAGTAGTAAAATTCAAGTTTTAGGTATCTGTTATTGACTTTTTAACCTTCTTTGGTGCCTTGGACACGAGCTAGGTACTTAAGACTTTGCATGAAGGAAGACTAGCAGCCGAGTTGCACGGGAGAATGTGAAAAGTGTTCATATGTAGTAAAAACCTGAGAAATCCGTCCGTTTTCGTCATTTGTTATCGAATCGACTTAAAGCCAGATCGTCACATTGGCCGCTCTTCTCTCTGAAACGGTTGTACTTCTCGTCTGCAAAGCTATGTCGCGTGCTGCTGTATGCGGAGACACTGAAATCACCATAGTAGAACACAGATGAAGCATCTAAGTTGATGTAATAGCCAGTAAGAAGTAGTCCAATTCAAGTTTTAGGTATCGATTATTGACTTTTTAGCTGGCTTTGGTGACTTGGACATGAGCTAGGACCTTAAGATTCTGCATGAACGGAGGACTAGCAGCCGAGTTGCACGGGAGAATGTGAAAAGTGTTCATATCTAAAAGAAAAAAAAACCTGAGAAATCCGTCCGTTTTCGTCATTTGTTATCGAATCGACTTAAAGCCAGATCGTCACATTGGTCGCTCTTCTCTCTGAAACGGTTGTACTTATCGTCTACAAAGCAATGTCGCGTGCTGCTGTATGCGGAGACACTAAAATCACCATAGTAGAACACAGATGAAACTTCTAAGTTGATGTAATAGAAGGTAAGAAGTAGTACAATTCAAGTTGTAGGTATCGATTATTGACTTTTTAGCTGGCTTTGGTGCCTTGGACATGAGCTAGGACCTTACGATTCTGCATGAAAGGAGGACTAGCAGCCGAGTTGCAAGGGAGAATGTGAAAAGTGTTCATATGTAGTAAAAACCTAAGAAATCCGTCCGTTTTCGTCATTTGTTTTCGAATCGACTTAAAGCCAGATCGTCACAATGGCCGCTCTTCTCTCTGAAACGCTAGTACTTATCGTCTGCACAGCTATGTCGCGTGCTGCGGTATGCAGAGACACTAAAAGCACCATAGTAGAACACAGATGAAGCTTCTAAGTTCATGTAATAGCCAGTAAGAAGTAGTACAATTCATGTTTTAGCTATTGATTATTGACTTTTTAGCTGGCTTTGGTGCCTTGGACAGAGCTAGGACCTTAAGATTCTGCATGAACGGAGGACTAGCAGCCGAGTTGCACGGGAGAATGTGAAAAGTGTTCATATCTAAAAGAAAAAAAAAACCTGAGAAATCCGTCCGTTTTCGTCATTTGTTATCGAATCGACTTAAAGCCAGATCGTCACATTGGCTACTCTTCTCTCTGAAACGCTTGTACTTATCATCTGCAAAGCTATGTCGCGTGCTGCGGTATGCGGAGACACTAAAATCACCATAGTAGAACACAGATGAAGCTTCTAAGTTGATGTAATAGCCAGTAAGAAGTAGTAGAATTCAAGTTTAAGGTATCGATTATTGACTTTTTAGCTGGCTTTGGTGCCTTGGACATGAGCTAGGACATTACGATTCTGCATGAAAGGAGGACTAGCAGCCGAGTTGCACGGGAGAATGTGAAAAGTGTTCATATGTAATAAAAACCTTAAAAATCCGTCCGTTTTCGTCATTTGTTATCGAATCGACTTAAAGCCAGATCGTCACATTGGCCGCTCTTCTCTCTGAAACGGTTGTACTTATCGTCTGCACAGCTATGTCGCGTGCTGCGGTATGTGGAGACACTAAAAGCACCATAGTAGAACACAGATGAAGCTTCTAAGTTGACGTAATAGCCAGTAAGAAGTAGTACAGTTCAAGTTTTAGGTATCGATTATTGACTTTTTAGCTGGCTTTGGTGCCTTGAACATGAGTTAGGACCTTAACATTCTGCATGAAAGGAGGACTAGCAGCCGAGTTACACGGGAGAATGTGAAAACTGTTCATATGTAATAAAAACCTTAGAAATCCGTCCGTTTTCGTCATTAGTTATCGAATCGACTTAAAGCCAGATCGTCACATTGGCCGCTCTTCTCACTGAAACGGTTGTACTTATCGTCTGCAAGGCTATGTCGCGTGCTGCGGTATGTGGAGAGAGTAAAAGCACGATAGTAGAACACAGATGAAGCTTCTAAGTTGATGTAATAGCCAGTAAGAAGAAGTAGAATTCAAGTTTTAGGTATCGATTATTGACTTTTTAGCTGGCTTTGGTTCCTTGGACATGAGCTAGGACCTTAAGATTCTGCATGAAAGGAGGACTAGCAGCCGAGTTGCACGGGAGAATGTGAAATGTGTAGAACACAGATGAAGCTTCTAAGTTGATGTAATAGCCAGTAAGAAGTAGTACAATTCAAGTTTTAGGTATCGATTATTGACTTTTTAGCTGGCTTTGGTGCCTTGGACATGAGCTAGGACCTTACGATTCTGCATGAAAGGAGGACTAGCAGCCGAGTTGCACGGGAGAATGTGAAAAGTTTCATATGTAATAAAAACCTTAAAAATCCGTCCGTTTTCGTCATTTGCTATCGAATCGACTTAAAGCCAGATCGTCACATTGGCCGCTCTTCACTCTGAAACGGTTGTACTTATCGTCTGCAGAGCTATGTCGCGTGCTGCGGTATGTGGAGACACTAAAAGCACCATAGTAGAACACAGATGAAGCTTCTAAGTTGATGTAATAGCCAGTAAGATGTAGTACAGTTCAAGTTTTAGGTATCGATTATTGACTTTTTAGCTGGCTTTGGTGCCTTGAACATGAGCTAGGACCTTAACATTCTGCATGAAAGGAGTACTAGCAGCCGAGTTACACGGGAGAATGTGAAAACTGTTCATATGTAATAAAAACCTTAGAAATCCGTCCATTTTCGTCATTAGTTATCGAATCGACTTAAAGCCAGATCGTCACATTGGCCGCTCTTCTCACTGAAACGGTTGTACTTATCGTCTGCAAGGCTATGTCGCGTGCTGCGGTATGTGGAGAGAGTAAAAGCACCATAGTACAACACAGATGAAGCTTCTAAGTTGATGTAATAGCCAGTAAGAAGTAGTCCAATTCAAGTTTTAGGTATCGATTATTGACTTTTTAGCTGGCTTTGGTGACTTGGACATGAGCTAGGACCTTAACATTCTGTATTAAAGGACGACTAGCAGCCGAGTTCCACGGGAGAATGTGAAAAGTGTTCATATGTAGTAAAAACCTAAGAAATTCGTCCGTCTTCGTCATTTGTTATCGAATCGACTTAAAGCCAGATCGTCACATTGGCCGCTCTTCTCTCTGAAACGGTTGTACTTCTCGTCTGCAAAGCTATGTCACGTGCTGCGGTATGCGGAGACACTAAAATCACCACAGTAGAACATAGATGAAGCTTCTAAGTTGATGTAATATCCAGTAAGAAGTAGTACAATTCGAGTTTAAGGTATCGATTATTGACTTTTTAGCTGGCTTTGGTGCCTTGGACATGAGCTAGGACCTTAAGATTCTGCATGAAAGGAAGACTAGCAGCCGACTTGCACGGGAGAATGTGAAAAGTGTTCATATGCAGTAAAAACCTGAGACATCCTTCCGTTTTCGTCATTTGTTATCGAATCGACTTAAAGCCAGATCGTCACATTGGCCGCTCTTCTCATTAAAACGGTTGTACTTATCGTCTGCAAAGCTATGTCGCGTGCTGCGGTATGCGGACACACTAAAAGCACAATAGTAGAACACAGATGAAGCTTCTAAGTTGATGTAATAGCCAGTAAGAAGTAGTAAAATTCAAGTTTTAGGTATCTGTTATTGACTTTTTAACCTTCTTTGGTGCCTTGGACACGAGCTAGGAACTTAAGACTTTGCATGAAGGAAGACTAGCAGCCGAGTTGCACGGGAGAATGTGAAAAGTGTTCATATGTAGTAAAAACCTGAGAAATCCGTCCGTTTTCGTCATTTGTTATCGAATCGACTTAAAGCCAGATCGTCACATTGGCCGCTCTTCTCTCTGAAACGGTTGTACTTCTCGTCTGCGAAGCTATGTCGCGTGCTGCTGTATGCGGAGACACTGAAATCACCATAGTAGAACACAGATGAAGCATCTAAGTTGATGTAATAGCCAGTAAGAAGTAGTCCAATTCAAGTTTTAGGTATCGATTTTTGACTTTTTAGCTGGCTTTGGTGCCTTGGACATGAGCTAGGACCTTAAGACTCTGCATGAAAGGAGGACTAGCAGCCGAGTTACACGGGAGAATGTGAAAAGTGTTCATATGTAGTTAAAAACTGAGAAATCCGTCCGTTTTCGTCATTTGTTATCGAATCGACTTAAAGCCAGAACGTCACATTGGCCGCTCTTCTCTCTGAAACGGTTGTACTTATCGTCTTCAAAAGTATGTCGCGTGTTGCCGTAGCCGGAAACAGGAAAAGCACCATAGTAGAACACAGATGAAGCATCTACGTTGATGTAATAGCCAGTAAGAAGTAGTCCAATTCAAGATTTAGGTATCGATTATTGACTTTTTAGCTGGCTTTGGTGCCTTGGACATGAGCTAGGACCTTAATATTCTGCATGAAAGGAGGACTAGCAGCCGAGTTGCATGGGGGAATGTGAAAAGTGTTCAAATGTAGTAAAAACCTGAGAAATACGTCCGTTTTCGTCATTTGTTATCGAATCGACTTAAAGCCAGGTCGTCACATTGGCCGCTCTTCTCTCTGAAACGCTTGTACCTATCGTCTGCAAAGCTATGTCGCGTGCTGCGGTATGCGGAGACACTAAAATCACCATAGTAGAACACAGATGAAGCATCTAAGTTGATGTAATAGCCAGTAAGAAGTAATCCAATTCAAGTTTTAGGTATCGATTATTGACTTTTTAGCTGGCTTTGGTGCCTTGGACATGAGCTAGGACCTTAAGATTCTGCATGAAAGGAGGACTAGCAGCCGAGTTGCACGCGAGAATGTGAAAAGTGTTCATATGTAATAAAAACCTTAAAAATCCGTCCGTTTTCGTCATTTGTTATCGAATCGACTTCAAGCCAGATCGTCACATTGGCCGCTCTTCTCTCTGAAACGGTTGTACTTATCGTCTGCAAAGCTATGTCGCGTGCTGCGGTATGCGGAGACACTAAAAGCACCATAGTAGAACACAGATGAAGCTTCTAAGTTGATGTAATAGCCAGTAAGAAGTAGTACAATTCAAGTTTTAGGTATCGATTATTGACTTTTTAGCTGGATTTGGTGCCTTGGACATGAGCTAGGACCTTACGATTCTGCATGAAAGGAGGACTAGCAGCCGAGTTGCACGGGAGAATGTGAAAAGTGTTCATATATAATAAAAACCTTAAAAATCCGTCCTTTTTCGTCATTTGTTATCGAATCGACTTAAAGCCAGATCGTCACATTGGCCGCTCTTCTCTCTGAAACGGTTGTACTTACCGTCTGCAAAGCTATGTCGCGTGCTGCGGTATGTGGAGACACTAAAAGCACCATAGTAGAACACAGATGAAGCTTCTAAGTTGATGTAATAGCCAGTAAGAAGTAGTACAATTCAAGTTTTAGGTATCGATTATTGACTTTTTAGCTGGCTTTGGTGCCTTGGACATGAGCTAGGACCTTAAGATTCTGCATGAAAGGAGGACTAGCAGCCGAGTTGCATGGGAGAATGGGAAAAGTGTTCATATGTAGTATAAACCTAAGAAATCCGTCCGTTTTCGTTATTTGTTATCGAATCGACTTAAAGCCAGATCGTCACATTGGCCGCTCTTCTCTCTGAAACGCTTGTACTTATCGTCTGCAAAGCTATGTCGCGTACTGCGGTATGCGGAGACACTAAAATCACCATAGTAGAACACAGATGAAGCTTCTAAGTTGATGTAATAGCCAGTAAGAAGTAGTACAATTCAAGTTTTAGGTATCGATTATTGACTTTTTAGCTGGCTTTGGTGCCTTGAACATGAGCTAGGACCTTAACATTCTGCATGAAAGGAGGACTAGCAGCCGAGTTACACGGGAGAATGTGAAAACTGTTCATATGTAATAAAAACCTTAGAAATCCGTCCGTTTTCGTCATATGTTATCGAATCGACTTAAAGCCAGATCGTCACATTTGCCGCTCTTCTCAATGAAACGGTTGTACTTATCGTCTGCAAAGCTATGTCGCGTGCTGAGGTATGTGGAGAGAGTAAAAGCACCATAGTAGAACACAGATGAAGCTTCTAAGTTGATGTAATAGCCTGTAAGAAGTAGTACAATTCAAGTTTTAGGTATCGATTATTGACTTTTTAGCTGGCTTTGGTGCCTTGGACATGAGCTAGGACCTTAAGATTCTGCATGAAAGGAGGACTAGCAGCCGAGTTGCACGGGAGAATGTGAAATGTGTTCATATGTAGTAAAAACCTGAGAAATCCGTCCGTTTTCGTCATTTGTTATCGAATCGACTTAAAGCCAGATCGTCACATTGGCCGCTCTTCTCTCTGAAACGCTTGTACTTATCATCTGCAAAGCTATGTCGCATGCTGCGGTATGCGGAGACACTAAAATCACCATAGTAGAACACAGATGAAGCTTCTAAGTTGATGTAATAGCCAGTAAGAAGTAGTACAATTCAAGTTTTAGGTATCGATTATTGACTTTTTAGCTGGCTTTGGTGCCTTGGACATGAGCTACGACCTTACGATTCTGCATGAAAGGAGGACTAGCAGCCGAGTTGCACGCGAGAATGTGAAAAGTGTTCATATGTAATAAAAACCTTAAAAATCCGTCCGTTTTCGTCATTTGTTATCGAATCGACTTAAAGCCAGATCGTCACATTGGCCGCTCTTCTCTCTGAAACGGTTGTACTTATCGTCTGCAGAGCTATGTCGCGTGCTGCGGTATGTGGAGACACTAAAAGCACCTTAGTAGAACACAGATGAAGCTTCTAAGTTGACGTAATAGCCAGTAAGAAGTAGTACAGTTCAAGTTTTAGGTATCGATAATTGACTTTTTAGCTGGCTTTGGTGCCCTGAACATGAGTTAGGACCTTAACATTCTGCATGAAAGGAGGACTAGCAGCCGAGTTACACGGGAGAATGTGAAAACTGTTCATATGTAATAAAAACCTTAGAAATCCGTCCGTTTTCGTCATTAGTTATCGAATCGACTTAAAGCCAGATCGTCACATTGGCCGCTCTTCTCACTGAAACGGTTGTACTTATCGTCTGCAAGGCTATGTCGCGTGCTGCGGTATGTGGAGAGAGTAAAAGCACCATAGTAGAACACAGATGAAGCTTCTAAGTTGATGTAATAGCCAGTAAGAAGTAGTAGAATTCAAGTTTTAGGTATCGATTATTGACTTTTTAGCTGGCTTTGGTGCCTTGGACAGGAGCTAGGACCTTAAGATTCTGCATGAAAGGAGGACTAGCAGCCGAGTTGCACGGGAGAATGTGAAATGTGTTCATAAGTAGTAAAAACCTGAGAAATCCGTCCGTTTTCGTCATTTGTTATCGAATCGACTTAAAGCCAGATCGTCACATTGGCCGCTCTTCTCTCTGAAACGGTTGTACTTATCGTCTGCAGAGCTATGTCGCGTGCTGCGGTATGTGGAGACACTAAAAGCACCATAGTAGAACACAGATGAAGCTTCTAAGTTGATGTAATAGCCAGTAAGAAGTAGTACAGTTCAAGTTTTAGGTATCGATTATTGACTTTTTAGCTGGCTTTGGTGCCTTGAACATGAGCTAGGACCTTAACATTCTGCATGAAAGGAGGACTAGCAGCCGAGTTACACGGGAGAATGTGAAAACTGTTCATATGTAATAAAAACCTTAGAAATCCGTCTGTTTTCGTCATAAGTTATCGAATCGACTTAAAGCCAGATCGTCACATTGGCCGCTCTTCTCACTGAAACGGTTGTACTTATCGTCTGCAAGGCTATGTCGCGTGCTGCGGTATGTGGAGAGAGTAAAAGCACCATAGTACAACACAGATGAAGCTTCTAAGTTGATGTAATAGCCAGTAAGAAGTAGTAGAATTCAAGTTTTAGGTATCGATTATTGACTTTTTAGCTGGCTTTGGTGCCTTGGACATGAGCTAGGACCTTAAGATTCTGCATGAAAGGAGGACTAGCAGCCGAGTTGCACGGGAGAATGTGAAATGTGTTCATAAGTAGTAAAAACCTGAGAAATCCGTCCGTTTTCGTCATTTGTTATCGAATCGACTTAAAGCCAGATCGTCACATTGGCCGCTCTTCTCTCTGAAACGGTTGTACTTATCATCTGCAAAGCTATGTCGCGTGCTGCGGTATGCGGAGACACTAAAATCACCATAGTAGAACACAGATGAAGCATCTAAGTTGATGTAATAGCCAGTAAGAAGTAGTACAATTCAAGTTTTAGGTATTGAATATGGACCTTTTAGCTGGCTTTGGTGCCTTGGACATGAGCTAGGACCTTAACATTCTGTATTAAAGGACGACTAGCAGCCGAGTTCCACGGGAGAATGTGAAAAGTGTTCATATGTAGTAAAAACCTGAGAAATCGGTCCGTTTTCGTCATTTGTTATCGAATCGACTTAAAGCCAGATCGTCACATTGGCCGCTCTTCTCTCTGAAACGGTTGTACTTATCGTCTGCAAAGCTATGTCGCGTGCTGCGGTATGCGGAGAGACTAAAATCACCATAGTAGAACACAGATGAAGCTTCTAAGTTGATGTAATAGCCTGTAAGATGTAGTTGAATTCAAGTTTTAGCTATCGATTATTGACTTTTTAGCTGGCTTTCTGTGCCTCGGACATGAGCTAGGACCTTAAGACTCTGCATGAAAGGAGGACTAGCAGCCGAGTTGCATGGGAGAATGTGAAAAGTGTTCATATGTAGTAAAAACCTGAGAAATCCGTCCGTTTTCGTCATTTGTTATCGAATCGACTTAAAACCAGATCGTCAAATTGGCCGCTCTTTTCTCTGAAACGGTTGTACTTATCGTCTGCAAAGCTATGTCACGTGCTGCGGTATGCGGAGACACTAAAATCACCACAGTAGAACACAGATGAAGCTTCTAAGTTGATGTAATATCCAGTAAGAAGTAGTACAATTCGAGTTTAATGTATCGATTATTGACTTTTTAGCTGGCTTTGGTGCCTTGGACATGAGCTAGGACATTACGATTCTGCATGAAAGGAGGACTAGCAGCCGAGTTGCACGGGAGAATGTGAAAAGTGTTCATATGTAATAAAAACCTTAAAAATCCGTCCGTTTTCGTCATTTGTTATCGAATCGACTTAAAGCCAGATCGTCACATTGGCCGCTCTTCTCTCTGAAACGGTTGTACTTATCGTCTGCAGAGCTATGTCGCGTGCTGCGGTATGTGGAGACACTAAAAGCACCATAGTAGAACACAGATGAAGCTTCTAAGTTGACGTAATAGCCAGTAAGAAGTAGTACAGTTCAAGTTTTAGGTATCGATTATTGACTTTTTAGCTGGCTTTGGTGCCTTGAACATGAGTTAGGACCTTAACATTCTGCATGAAAGGAGGACTAGCAGCCGAGTTACACGGGAGAATGTGAAAACTGTTCATATGTAATAAAAACCTTAGAAATCCGTCCGTTTTCGTCATTAGTTATCGAATCGACTTAAAGCCAGATCGTCACATTGGCCGCTCTTCTCACTGAAACGGTTGTACTTATCGTCTGCAAGGCTATGTCGCGTGCTGCGGTATGTGGAGAGAGTAAAAGCACCATAGTAGAACACAGATGAAGCTTCTAAGTTGATGTAATAGCCAGTAAGAAGTAGTAGAATTCAAGTTTTAGGTATCGATTATTGACTTTTTAGATGGCTTTGGTGCCTTGGACATGAGCTAGGACTTTAACATTCTGTATTAAAGGACGACTAGCAGCCGAGTTCCACGGGAGAATGTGAAAAGTGTTCATATGTAGTAAAAACCTAAGAAATTCGTCCGTCTTCGTCATTTGTTATCGAATCGACTTAAAGCCAGATCGTCACATTGGCCGCTCTTCTCTCTGAAACGGTTGTACTTCTCGTCTGCAAAGCTATGTCGCGTGCTGCGGTATGCGGAGACAGTAAAATCACCATAGTAGAACACAGATGCAGCATCTAAGTTGATGTAATAGCCAGTAAGAAGTAGTCCAATTCAAGTTTTAGGTATCGATTATTGACTTTTTAGCTGGCTTTGGTGACTTGGACATGAGCTAGGACCTTAACATTCTGTATTAAAGGACGACTAGCAGCCGAGTTCCACGGGAGAATGTGAAAAGTGTTCATATGTAGTAAGAACCTGAGAAGTCGGTCCGTTTTCGTCATTTGTTATCGAATCGACTTAAAGCCAGATCGTCACATTGGCCGCTCTTCTCTCTGAAACGGTTGTACTTATCGTCTGCAAAGCTATGTCGCGTGCTGCGGTATGCGGAGACACTAAAATCACCACAGTAGAACACAGATGAAGCTTCTAAGTTGATGTAATATCCAGTAAGAAGTAGTTGAATTCAAGTTTTAGCTATCGATTATTGACTTTTTAGCTGGCTTTCGTGCCTCGGACATGAGCTAGGACCTTAAGACTCTGCATGAAAGGAGGACTAGCAGCCGAGTTGCATGGGAGAATGTGAAAAGTGTTCATATGTAGTAAAAACCTGAGAAATCCGTCCGTTTTCGTCATTTGTTATCGAATCGACTTAAAGCCAGATCGTCAAATTGGCCGCTCTTTTCTCTGAAACGGTTGTACTTATCGTCTGCAAAGCTATGTCACGTGCTGCGGTATGCGGAGACACTAAAATCACCACAGTAGAACACAGATGAAGCTTCTAAGTTGATGTAATATCCAGTAAGAAGTAGTACAATTCGAGTTTAAGGTATCGATTATTGACTTTTTAGCTGGCTTTGGTGCCTTGGACATGAGCTAGGACCTTAAGATTCTGCATGAAAGGAGGACTAGCAGCCGACTTGCACGGGAGAATGTGAAAAGTGTTCATATGCAGTAAAAACCTGAGACATCCTTCCGTTTTCGTCATTTGTTATCGAATCGACTTAAAGCCAGATCGTCACATTGGCCGCTCTTCTCATTGAAACGGTTGTACTTATCGTCTGCAAAGCTATGTCGCGTGCTGCGGTATGCGGACACACTAAAAGCACAATAGTAGAACACAGATGAAGCTTCTAAGTTGATGTAATAGCCAGTAAGAAGTAGTAAAATTCAAGTTTTAGGTATCTGTTATTGACTTTTTAACCTTCTTTGGTGCCTTGGACACGAGCTAGGAACTTAAGACTTTGCATGAAGGAAGACTAGCAGCCGAGTTGCACGGGAGAATGTGAAAAGTGTTCATATGTAGTAAAAACCTAAGAAATCCGTCCGTTTTCGTCATTTGTTTTCGAATCGACTTAAAGCCAGATCGTCACAATGGCCGCTCTTCTCTCTGAAACGCTAGTACTTATCGTCTGCACAGCTATGTCGCGTGCTGCGGTATGCAGAGACACTAAAAGCACCATAGTAGAACACAGATGAAGCTTCTAAGTTCATGTAATAGCCAGTAAGAAGTAGTACAATTCATGTTTTAGCTATTGATTATTGACTTTTTAGCTGGCTTTGGTGCCTTGGACAGAGCTAGGACCTTAAGATTCTGCATGAACGGAGGACTAGCAGCCGAGTTGCACGGGAGAATGTGAAAAGTGTTCATATCTAAAAGAAAAAAAAAACCTGAGAAATCCGTCCGTTTTCGTCATTTGTTATCGAATCGACTTAAAGCCAGATCGTCACATTGGCTACTCTTCTCTCTGAAACGCTTGTACTTATCATCTGCAAAGCTATGTCGCGTGCTGCGGTATGCGGAGACACTAAAATCACCATAGTAGAACACAGATGAAGCTTCTAAGTTGATGTAATAGCCAGTAAGAAGTAGTAGAATTCAAGTTTAAGGTATCGATTATTGACTTTTTAGCTGGCTTTGGTGCCTTGGACATGAGCTAGGACATTACGATTCTGCATGAAAGGAGGACTAGCAGCCGAGTTGCACGGGAGAATGTGAAAAGTGTTCATATGTAATAAAAACCTTAAAAATCCGTCCGTTTTCGTCATTTGTTATCGAATCGACTTAAAGCCAGATCGTCACATTGGCCGCTCTTCTCTCTGAAACGGTTGTACTTATCGTCTGCACAGCTATGTCGCGTGCTGCGGTATGTGGAGACACTAAAAGCACCATAGTAGAACACAGATGAAGCTTCTAAGTTGACGTAATAGCCAGTAAGAAGTAGTACAGTTCAAGTTTTAGGTATCGATTATTGACTTTTTAGCTGGCTTTGGTGCCTTGAACATGAGTTAGGACCTTAACATTCTGCATGAAAGGAGGACTAGCAGCCGAGTTACACGGGAGAATGTGAAAACTGTTCATATGTAATAAAAACCTTAGAAATCCGTCCGTTTTCGTCATTAGTTATCGAATCGACTTAAAGCCAGATCGTCACATTGGCCGCTCTTCTCACTGAAACGGTTGTACTTATCGTCTGCAAGGCTATGTCGCGTGCTGCGGTATGTGGAGAGAGTAAAAGCACGATAGTAGAACACAGATGAAGCTTCTAAGTTGATGTAATAGCCAGTAAGAAGAAGTAGAATTCAAGTTTTAGGTATCGATTATTGACTTTTTAGCTGGCTTTGGTGCCTTGGAGATGAGCTAGGACCTTAAGATTCTGCATGAAAGGAGGACTAGCAGCCGAGTTGCACGGGAGAATGTGAAATGTGTAGAACACAGATGAAGCTTCTGTTGTTGTTGTTGTTGTTGTCTTCAGTCCTGAGACTGGTTTGATGCAGCTCTCCATGCCACTCTATCCTGTGCAAGCTGCTTCATCTCCCAGTACCTACTGCAACCTACATCCTTCAGAATCTGCTTAGTGTACTCATCTCTCGGTCTCCCTCTACGATTTTTACCCTCCACGCTGCCCTCCAATGCTAAATTTGTGATCCCTTGATGCCTCAAAACATGTCCTACCAACCGATCCCTTCTTCTAGTCAAGTTGTGCCACAAACTTCTCTTCTCCCCAATCCTATTCAATACCTCCTCATTAGTTACGTGATCTATCCACCTTATCTTCAGTATTCTTCTGTAGCACCACATTTCGAAAGCTTCTATTCTCTTCTTGTCCAAACTAGTTATCGTCCATGTTTCACTTCCATACATGGCTACACTCCAAACAAATACTTTCAGAAACGACTTCCTGATACATAAATCTATATTCGATGTTAACAAATTTCTCTTCTTCAGAAACGCTTTCCTTGCCATTGCCAGTCTACATTTTATATCCTCTCTACTTCGACCATCATCAGTTATTTTACTTCCTAAATAGCAAAACTCCTTTACTACTTTAAGTGTCTCATTTCCTAATCTAATTCCCTCAGCATCACCCGATTTCATTTGACTACATTCCATTATCCTCGTTTTGCTTTTGTTAATGTTCATCTTATATCCTCCTTTCAAGACACTGTCCATTCCATTCAACTGCTCTTGCAAGTCCTTTGCTGTCTCTGACAGAATTACAATGTCATCGGCGAACCTCAAAGTTTTTACTTCGTCTCCATGAATTTTAATACCTACTCCAAATTTTTCTTTTGTTTCCTTTACTGCTTGCTCAATATACAGATTGAATAACATCGGGGAGAGGCTACAACCCTGCCTCACTCCTTTCCCAACCACTGCTTCCCCTTCATGCCCCTCGACTCTTATGACTGCCATCTGGTTTCTGTACAAATTATAAATAGCCTTTCGCTCCCTGTATTTTACCCCTGCCACCTTTAAAATTTGGAAAAGAGTATTCCAGTCAACATTGTCAAAAGCTTTCTCTAAGTCTACAAATGCTAGAAACGTAGGTTTGCCTTTTCTTAATCTTTCTTCTAAGATAAGTCGTAAGGTCAGTATTGCCTCACGTGTTCCAACATTTCGACGGAATCCAAACTGATCCTCCCCGAGGTCCGCATCTACCAGTTTTTCCATTCGTCTGTAAAGAATTCGCGTTAGTATTTTGCAGCCATGGCTTATTAAACTGATAGTTCGGTAATTTTCACATCTGTCAGCACCTGCTTTCTTTGGGATTGGAATTATTATATTCTTCTTGAAGTCTGAGGGTATTTCGCCTGTCTCATACATCTTGCTCACCAGCTGGTAGAGTTTTGTCAGGACTGGTTGTCCCAAGGCCGTCAGTAGTTCTAATGGAATGTTGTCTACTCCGGGGGCCTTGTTTCGACTCAGGTCCTTCAGTGCTCTGTCAAACTCTTCACGCAGTATCGTATCTCCCATTTCGTCTTCATCTACATCCTCTTCCATTTCCACAACTTCTAAGTTGATGTAATAGCCAGTAAGAAGTAGTACAATTCAAGTTTTAGGTATCGATTATTGACTTTTTAGCTGGCTTTGGTGCCTTGGACATGAGCTAGGACCTTACGATTCTGCATGAAAGGAGGACTAGCAGCCGAGTTGCACGGGAGAATGTGAAAAGTTTCATATGTAATAAAAACCTTAAAAATCCGTCCGTTTTCGTCATTTGCTATCGAATCGACTTAAAGCCAGATCGTCACATTGGCCGCTCTTCTCTCTGAAACGGTTGTACTTATCGTCTGCAGAGCTATGTCGCGTGCTGCGGTATGTGGAGACACTAAAAGCACCATAGTAGAACACAGATGAAGCTTCTAAGTTGATGTAATAGCCAGTAAGATGTAGTACAGTTCAAGTTTTAGGTATCGATTATTGACTTTTTAGCTGGCTTTGGTGCCTTGAACATGAGCTAGGACCTTAACATTCTGCATGAAAGGAGGACTAGCAGCCGAGTTACACGGGAGAATGTGAAAACTGTTCATATGTAATAAAAACCTTAGAAATCCGTCCATTTTCGTCATTAGTTATCGAATCGACTTAAAGCCAGATCGTCACATTGGCCGCTCTTCTCACTGAAATGGTTGTACTTATCGTCTGCAAGGCTATGTCGCGTGCTGCGGTATGTGGAGAGAGTAAAAGCACCATAGTACAACACAGATGAAGCTTCTAAGTTGATGTAATAGCCAGTAAGAAGTAGTCCAATTCAAGTTTTAGGTATCGATTATTGACTTTTTAGCTGGCTTTGGTGACTTGGACATGAGCTAGGACCTTAACATTCTGTATTAAAGGACGACTAGCAGCCGAGTTCCACGGGAGAATGTGAAAAGTGTTCATATGTAGTAAAAACCTAAGAAATTCGTCCGTCTTCGTCATTTGTTATCGAATCGACTTAAAGCCAGATCGTCACATTGGCCGCTCTTCTCTCTAAAACGGTTGTACTTCTCGTCTGCAAAGCTATGTCGCGTGCTGCGGTATGCGGAGACAGTAAAATCACCATAGTAGAACACAGATGCAGCATCTAAGTTGATGTAATAGCCAGTAAGAAGTAGTCCAATTCAAGTTTTAGGTATCGATTATTGACTTTTTAGCTGGCTTTGGTGACTTGGACATGAGCTAGGACCTTAACATTCTGTATTAAAGGACGACTAGCAGCCGAGTTCCACGGGAGAATGTGAAAAGTGTTCATATGTAGTAAAAACCTGAGAAATCGGTCCGTTTTCGTCATTTGTTATCGAATCGACTTAAAGCCAGATCGTCACATTGGCCGCTCTTTTCTCTGAAACGGTTGTACTTATCGTCTGCAAAGCTATGTCACGTGCTGCGGTATGCGGAGACACTAAAATCACCACAGTAGAACATAGATGAAGCTTCTAAGTTGATGTAATATCCAGTAAGAAGTAGTACAATTCGAGTTTAAGGTATCGATTATTGACTTTTTAGCTGGCTTTGGTGCCTTGGACATGAGCTAGGACCTTAAGATTCTGCATGAAAGGAAGACTAGCAGCCGACTTGCACGGGAGAATGTGAAAAGTGTTCATATGCAGTAAAAACCTGAGACATCCTTCCGTTTTCGTCATTTGTTATCGAATCGACTTAAAGCCAGATCGTCACATTGGCCGCTCTTCTCATTGAAACGGTTGTACTTATCGTCTGCAAAGCTATGTCGCGTGCTGCGGTATGCGGACACACTAAAAGCACAATAGTAGAACACAGATGAAGCTTCTAAGTTGATGTAATAGCCAGTAAGAAGTAGTAAAATTCAAGTTTTAGGTATCTGTTATTGACTTTTTAACCTTCTTTGGTGCCTTGGACACGAGCTAGGAACTTAAGACTTTGCATGAAGGAAGACTAGCAGCCGAGTTGCACGGGAGAATGTGAAAAGTGTTCATATGTAGTAAAAACCTGAGAAATCCGTCCGTTTTCGTCATTTGTTATCGAATCGACTTAAAGCCAGATCGTCACATTGGCCGCTCTTCTCTCTGAAACGGTTGTACTTCTCGTCTGCGAAGCTATGTCGCGTGCTGCTGTATGCGGAGACACTGAAATCACCATAGTAGAACACAGATGAAGCATCTAAGTTGATGTAATAGCCAGTAAGAAGTAGTCCAATTCAAGTTTTAGGTATCGATTATTGACTTTTTAGCTGGCTTTGGTGACTTGGACATGAGCTAGGACCTTAAGATTCTGCATGAACGGAGGACTAGCAGCCGAGTTGCACGGGAGAATGTGAAAAGTGTTCATATCTAAAAGAAAAAAAAACCTGAGAAATCCGTCCGTTTTCGTCATTTGTTATCGAATCGACTTAAAGCCAGATCGTCACATTGGTCGCTCTTCTCTCTGAAACGGTTGTACTTATCGTCTACAAAGCAATGTCGCGTGCTGCTGTATGCGGAGACACTAAAATCACCATAGTAGAACACAGATGAAACTTCTAAGTTGATGTAATAGAAGGTAAGAAGTAGTACAATTCAAGTTGTAGGTATCGATTATTGACTTTTTAGCTGGCTTTGGTGCCTTGGACATGAGCTAGGACCTTACGATTCTGCATGAAAGGAGGACTAGCAGCCGAGTTGCAAGGGAGAATGTGAAAAGTGTTCATATGTAGTAAAAACCTAAGAAATCCGTCCGTTTTCGTCATTTGTTTTCGAATCGACTTAAAGCCAGATCGTCACAATGGCCGCTCTTCTCTCTGAAACGCTAGTACTTATCGTCTGCACAGCTATGTCGCGTGCTGCGGTATGCAGAGACACTAAAAGCACCATAGTAGAACACAGATGAAGCTTCTAAGTTGATGTAATAGCCAGTAAGAAGTAGTACAATTCATGTTTTAGCTATTGATTATTGACTTTTTAGCTGGCTTTGGTGCCTTGGACATGAGCTAGGACCTTAAGATTCTGCATGAACGGAGGACTAGCAGCCGAGTTGCACGGGAGAATGTGAAAAGTGTTCATATCTAAAAGAAAAAAAAAAACCTGAGAAATCCGTCCGTTTTCGTCATTTGTTATCGAATCGACTTAAAACCAGATCGTCACAATGGCTGCTCTTCTCTCTGAAACGCTTGTACTTATCATCTGCAAAGCTATGTCGCGTGCTGCGGTATGCGGAGACACTAAAATCACCATAGTAGAACACAGATGAAGCTTCTAAGTTGATGTAATAGCCAGTAAGAAGTAGTACAGTTCAAGTTGTAGGTATCGATTATTGACTTTTTAGCTGGCTTTGGTGCCTTGGACATGAGCTAGGACCTTACGATTCTGCATGAAAGGAGGACTAGCAGCCGAGATGCACGGGAGAATGTGAAAAGTTTAATATGTAATAAAAACCTTAAAAATCCGTCCGTTTTCGTCATTTGTTATCGAATCGACTTAAAGCCGGATCGTCACATTGGCCGCTCTTCTCTCTGAAACGGTTGTACTTATCGTCTGCAGAGCTATGTCGCGTGCTGCGGTATGTGGAGACACTAAAAGCACCATAGTAGAACACAGATGAAGCTTCTAAGTTGATGTAATAGCCAGTAAGAAGTAGTACAGTTCAAGTTGTAGGTATCGATTATTGACTTTTTAGCTGGCTTTGGTGCCTTGAACATGAGCTAGGACCTTAACATTCTGCATGAAAGGAGGACTAGCAGCCGAGTTACACGGGAGAATGTGAAAACTGTTCATATGTAATAAAAACCTTAGAAATCCGTCCGTTTTCGTCATTAGTTATCGAATCGACTTAAAGCCAGATCGTCACATTGGCCGCTCTTCTCACTGAAACGGTTGTATTTATCGTCTGCAAGGCTATGTCGCGTGCTGCGGTATGTGGAGAGAGTAAAAGCACCATAGTACAACACAGATGAAGCTTCTAAGTTGATGTAATAGCCAGTAAGAAGTAGTAGAATTCAAGTTTTAGTTATCGATTATTGACTTTTTAGCTGGCTTTGGTGCCTTGGACATGAGCTAGGACCTTAAGATTCTGCATGAAAGGAGGACTAGCAGCCGAGTTGCACGGGAGAATGTGAAATGTGTTCATATGTAGTAAAAACCTGAGAAATCCGTCCGTTTTCGTCATTTGTTATCGAATCGACTTAAAGCCAGATCGTCACATTGGCCGCTCTTCTCTCTGAAACGCTTGTACTTATCATCTGCAAAGCTATGTCGCGTGCTGCGGTATGCGGAGACACTAAAATCACCATAGTAGAACACAGATGAAGCATCTAAGTTGATGTAATAGCCAATAAGAAGTAGTCCAATTCAAGTTTTAGGTATCGATTATTGACTTTTTAGCTGGCTTTGGTGCCTTGGACATGAGCTAGGACCTTAAGATTCTGCATGAAAGGAGGACTAGCAGCCGAGTTGCACGGGAGAATGTGAAATGTGTTCATATGTAGTAAAAACCTGAGAAATCCGTCCGTTTTCGTCATTTGTTATCGAATCGACTTAAAGCCAGATCGTCACATTGGCCGCTCTTCTCTCTGAAACGCTTGTACTTATCATCTGCAAAGCTATGTCGCGTGCTGCGGTATGCGGAGACACTAAAATCACCGTAGTAGAACACAGATGATGCATCTAAGTTGATGTAATAGCCAGTAAGAAGTAGTACAATTCAAGTTTTAGGTATTGAATATGGACCTTTTAGCTGGCTTTGGTGCCTTGGACATGAGCTAGGACCTTAAGACTCTGCATGAAAGGAGGACTAGCAGCCGAGTTGACCGGGAGAATGTGAAAAGTGTTCATATGTAGTAAAAACCTAAGAAATTCGTCCGTCTTCGTCATTTGTTATCGAATCGACTTAAAGCCAGATCGTCACATTGGCCGCTCTTCTCTCTGAAACGGTTGTACTTCTCGTCTGCAAAGCTATGTCGCGTGCTTCGGTATGCGGCGACACTAAAATCACCATAGTAGAACACAGATGCAGCATCTAAGTTGATGTAATAGCCAGTAAGAAGTAGTCCAATTCAAGTTTTAGGTATCGATTATTGACTTTTTAGCTGGCTTTGGTGACTTGGACATGAGCTAGGACCTTAACATTCTGTATTAAAGGACGACTAGCAGCCGAGTTCCACGGGAGAATGTGAAAAGTGTTCATATGTAGTAAAAACCTGAGAAATCGGTCCGTTTTCGTCATTTGTTATCGAATCGACTTAAAGCCAGATCGTCACATTGGCCGCTCTTCTCTCTGAAACGGTTGTACTTATCGTCTGCAAAGCTATGTCGCGTGCTGCGGTATGCGGAGACACTAAAATCACCACAGTAGAACACAGATGAAGCTTCTAAGTTGATGTAACATCCAGTAAGAAGTAGTACAATTCGAGTTTAAGGTATCGATTATTGACTTTTTAGCTGGCTTTGGTGCCTTGGACATGAGCTAGGACATTACGATTCTGCATGAAAGGAGGACTAGCAGCCGAGTTGCACGGGAGAATGTGAAAAGTGTTCATATGTAATAAAAACCTTAAAAATCCGTCCGTTTTCGTCATTTGTTATCGAATCGACTTAAAGCCAGATCGTCACATTGGCCGCTCTTCTCTCTGAAACGGTTGTACTTATCGTCTGCAGAGCTATGTCGCGTGCTGCGGTATGTGGAGACACTAAAAGCACCATAGTAGAACACAGATGAAGCTTCTAAGTTGACGTAATAGCCAGTAAGAAGTAGTACAGTTCAAGTTTTAGGTATCGATTATTGACTTTTTAGCTGGCTTTGGTGCCTTGAACATGAGTTAGGACCTTAACATTCTGCATGAAAGGAGGACTAGCAGCCGAGTTACACGGGAGAATGTGAAAACTGTTCATATGTAATAAAAACCTTAGAAATCCGTCCGTTTTCGTCATTAGTTATCGAATCGACTTAAAGCCAGATCGTCACATTGGCCGCTCTTCTCACTGAAACGGTTGTACTTATCGTCTGCAAGGCTATGTCGCGTGCTGCGGTATGTGGAGAGAGTAAAAGCACCATAGTAGAACACAGATGAAGCTTCTAAGTTGATGTAATAGCCAGTAAGAAGTAGTAGAATTCAAGTTTTAGGGGATCGATTATTGACTTTTTAGCTGGATTTGGTGCCTTGGACATGAGCTAGGACCTTAAGATTCTGCATGAAAGGAGGACTAGCAGCCGAGTTGCACGGGAGAATGTGAAATGTGTAGAACACAGATGAAGCTTCTAAGTTGATGTAATAGCCAGTAAGAAGTAGTACAATTCAAGTTTTAGGTATCGATTATTGACTTTTTAGCTGGCTTTGGTGCCTTGGACATGAGCTAGGACCTTACGATTCTGCATGAAAGGAGGACTAGCAGCCGAGTTGCACGGGAGAATGTGAAAAGTTTCATATGTAATAAAAACCTTAAAAATCCGTCCGTTTTCGTCATTTGTTATCGAATCGACTTAAAGCCAGATCGTCACATTGGCCGCTCTTCTCTCTGAAACGGTTGTACTTATCGTCAGCAGAGCTATGTCGCGTGCTGCGGTATGTGGAGACACTAAAAGCACCATAGTAGAACACAGATGAAGCTTCTAAGTTGATGTAATAGCCAGTAAGAAGTAGTACAGTTCAAGTTTTAGGTATCGATTATTGACTTTTTAGCTGGCTTTGGTGCCTTGAACATGAGCTAGGACCTTAACATTCTCCATGAAAGGAGGACTAGCAGCCGAGTTACACGGGAGAATGTGAAAACTGTTCATATGTAATAAAAACCTTAGAAATCCGTCCGTTTTCGTCATTAGTTATCGAATCGACTTAAAGCCAGATCGTCACATTGGCCGCTCTTCTCACTGAAACGGTTGTACTTATCGTCTGCAAGGCTATGTCGCGTGCTGCGGTATGTGGAGAGAGTAAAAGCACCATAGTACAACACAGATGAAGCTTCTAAGTTGATGTAATAGCCAGTAAGAAGTAGTCCAATTCAAGTTTTAGGTATCGATTATTGACTTTTTAGCTGGCTTTGGTGACTTGGACATGAGCTAGGACCTTAACATTCTGTATTAAAAGACGACTAGCAGCCGAGTTCCACGGGAGAATGTGAAAAGTGTTCATATGTAGTAATAACCTAAGAAATTCGTCCGTCTTCGTCATTTGTTATCGAATCGACTTAAAGCCAGATCGTCACATTGGCCGCTCTTCTCTCTAAAACGGTTGTACTTCTCGTCTGCAAAGCTATGTCGCGTGCTGCGGTATGCGGAGACACTAAAATCACCATAGTAGAACACAGATGCAGCATCTACGTTGATGTAATAGCCAGTAAGAAGTAGTCCAATTCAAGTTTTAGGTATCGATTATTGACTTTTTAGCTGGCTTTGGTGACTTGGACATGAGCTAGGACCTTAACATTCTGTATTAAAGGACGACTAGCAGCCGAGTTCCACGGGAGAATGTGAAAAGTGTTCATATGTAGTAAAAACCTGAGAAATCGGTCCGTTTTCGTCATTTGTTATCGAATCGACTTAAAGCCAGATCGTCAAATTGGCCGCTCTTCTCTCTGAAACGGTTGTACTTATCGTCTGCAAAGCTATGTCGCGTGCTGCGGTATGCGGAGACACTAAAATCACCATAGTAGAACACAGATGAAGCTTCTAAGTTGATGTAATAGCCTGTAAGATGTAGTTGAATTCAAGTTTTAGCTATCGATTATTGACTTTTTAGCTGGCTTTCGTGCCTCGGACATGAGCTAGGACCTTAAGACTCTGCATGAAAGGAGGACTAGCAGCCGAGTTGCATGGGAGAATGTGAAAAGTGTTCATATGTAGTAAAAACCTGAGAAATCCGTCCGTTTTCGTCATTTGTTATCGAATCGACTTAAAGCCAGATCGTCAAATTGGCCGCTCTTTTCTCTGAAACGGTTGTACTTATCGTCTGCAAAGCTATGTCACGTGCTGCGGTATGCGGAGACACTAAAATCACCACAGTAGAACACAGATGAAGCTTCTAAGTTGATGTAATATCCAGTAAGAAGTAGTACAATTCGAGTTTAAGGTATCGATTATTGACTTTTTAGCTGGCTTTGGTGCCTTGGACATGAGCTAGGACCTTAAGATTCTGCATGAAAGGAGGACTAGCAGCCGACTTGCACGGGAGAATGTGAAAAGTGTTCATATGCAGTAAAAACCTGAGACATCCTTCCGTTTTCGTCATTTGTTATCGAATCGACTTAAAGCCAGATCGTCACATTGGCCGCTCTTCTCATTGAAACGGTTGTACTTATCGTCTGAAAAGCTATGTCGCGTGCTGCGGTATGCGGACACACTAAAAGCACAATAGTAGAACACAGATGAAGCTTCTAAGTTGATGTAATAGCCAGTAAGAAGTAGTCCAATTCAAGTTTTAGGTATCAATTACTGACTTTTTAGCTGGCTTTGGTGACTTGGACATGAGCTAGGACCTTAAGATTCTGCATGAACGGAGGACTAGCAGCCGAGTTGCATGGGAGAATGTGAAAAGTGTTCATATCTAAAAGAAAAAAAAACCTGAGAAATCCGTCCGTTTTCGTCATTTGTTATCGAATCGACTTAAAGCCAGATCGTCACATTGGTCGCTCTTCTCTCTGAAACGGTTGTACTTATCGTCTACAAAGCAATGTCGCGTGCTGCTGTATGCGGAGACACTAAAATCACCATAGTAGAACACAGATGAAACTTCTAAGTTGATGTAATAGAAGGTAAGAAGTAGTACAATTCAAGTTGTAGGTATCGATTATTGACTTTTTAGCTGGCTTTGGTGCCTTGGACATGAGCTAGGACCTTACGATTCTGCATGAAAGGAGGACTAGCAGCCGAGTTGCAAGGGAGAATGTGAAAAGTGTTCATATGTAGTAAAAACCTAAGAAATCCGTCCGTTTTCGTCATTTGTTTTCGAATCGACTTAAAGCCAGATCGTCACAATGGCCGCTCTTCTCTCTGAAACGCTAGTACTTATCGTCTGCACAGCTATGTCGCGTGCTGCGGTATGCAGAGACACTAAAAGCACCATAGTAGAACACAGATGAAGCTTCTAAGTTGATGTAATAGCCAGTAAGAAGTAGTACAATTCATGTTTTAGCTATTGATTATTGACTTTTTAACTGGCTTTGGTGCCTTGGACATGAGCTAGGACCTTAAGATTCTGCATGAACGGAGGACTAGCAGCCGAGTTGCACGGGAGAATGTGAAAAGTGTTCATATCTAAAAGAAAAAAAAAACCTGAGAAATCCGTCCGTTTTCGTCATTTGTTATCGAATCGACTTAAAGCCAGATCGTCACATTGGCTGCTCTTCTCTCTGAAACGCTTGTACTTATCATCTGCAAAGCTATGTCGCGTGCTGCGGTATGCGGAGACACTAAAATCACCATAGTAGAACACAGATGAAGCTTCTAAGTTGATGTAATAGCCAGTAAGAAGTAGTAGAATTCAAGTTTTAGGTATCGATTATTGACTTTTTAGCTGGCTTTGGTGCCTTGGACATGAGCTAGGACCTTACGACTCTGCATGAAAGGAGGACTAGCAGCCGAGTTGCAAGGGAGAATGTGAAAAGTGTTTATATTTAGTAAAAACCTAAGAAATCCGTCCGTTTTCGTCATTTGTTTTCGAATCGACTTAAAGCCAGATCGTCACAATGGCCGCTCTTCTCTCTGAAACGCTAGTACTTATCGTCTGCACAGCTATGTCGCGTGCTGCTGTATGCGGAGACACTAAAATCACCATAGTAGAACACAGATGAAGCATCTAAGTTGATGTAATAGCCAGTAAGAAGTAGTACAATTCAAGTTTTAGGTATTGAATATGGACCTTTTAGCTGGCTTTGGTGCCTTGGACATGAGCTAGGACCTTAAGACTCTGCATGAAAGGAGGATTAGCAGCCGAGTTGCACGGGAGAATGTGAAAAGTGTTCATATGTAGTAAAAACCTAAGAAATTCGTCCGTCTTCGTCATTTGTTATCGAATCGACTTAAAGCCAGATCGTCACATTGGCCGCTCTTCTCTCTGAAACGGTTGTACTTCTCGTCTGCAAAGCTATGTCGCGTGCTGCG
Source organism: Schistocerca gregaria (assembly GCF_023897955.1). Lineage (NCBI taxonomy): Eukaryota > Metazoa > Arthropoda > Insecta > Orthoptera > Acrididae > Schistocerca > Schistocerca gregaria. The sequence goes on along the minus strand of NW_026061736.1, from coordinate 3,978,068 downwards.
GTATGCGGAGACACTAAAATCACCATAGTAGAACACAGATGAAGCATCTAAGTTGATGTAATAGCCAGTAAGAAGTAGTCCAATTCAAGTTTTAGGTATCGATTATTGACTTTTTAGCTGGCTTTGGTGCCTTGGACATGAGCTAGGACCGTAAGATTCTGCATGAAAGGAGGACTAGCAGCCGAGTTGCACGGGAGAATGTGAAATGTGTTCATATGTAGTAAAAACCTGAGAAATCCGTCCGTTTTCGTCATTTGTTATCGAATCGACTTAAAGCCAGATCGTCACATTGGCTGCTCTTCTCTCTGAAACGCTTGTACTTATCATCTGCAAAGCTATGTCGCGTGCTGCGGTATGCGGAGACACTAAAATCACCATAGTAGAACACAGATGAAGCTTCTAAGTTGATGTAATAGCCAGTAAGAAGTAGTACAATTCAAGTTTTAGGTATCGATTATTGACTTTTTAGCTGGCTTTGGTGCCTTGGACATGAGCTCGGACCTTACGATTCTGCATGAAAGGAGGACTAGCAGCCGAGTTGCACGGGAGAATGTGAAAAGTTTCATATGTAATAAAAACCTTAAAAATCCGTCCGTTTTCGTCATTTGTTATCGAATCGACTTAAAGCCAGATCGTCACATTGGCCGCTCTTCTCTCTGAAACGGTTGTACTTATCGTCTGCAGAGCTATGCCGCGTGCTGCGGTATGTGGAGACACTAAAAGCACCATAGTAGAACACAGATGAAGCTTCTAAGTTGATGTAATAGCCAGTAAGAAGTAGTACAGTTCAAGTTGTAGGTATCGATTATTGACTTTTTAGCTGGCTTTGGTGCCTTGAACATGAGCTAGGACCTTAACATTCTGCATGAAAGGAGGACTAGCAGCCGAGTTACACGGGAGAATGTGAAAACTGTTCATATGTAATAAAAACCTTAGAAATCCGTCCGTTTTCGTCATTAGTTATCGAATCGACTTAAAGCCAGATCGTCACATTGGCCGCTCTTCTCACTGAAACGGTTGTACTTATCGTCTGCAAGGCTATGTCGCGTGCTGCGGTATGTGGAGAGAGTAAAAGCACCATAGTACAACACAGATGAAGCTTCTAAGTTGATGTAATAGCCAGTAAGAAGTAGTAGAATTCAAGTTTTAGGTATCGATTATTGACTTTTTAGCTGGCTTTGGTGCCTTGGACATGAGCTAGGACCTTAAGATTCTGCATGAAAGGAGGACTAGCAGCCGAGTTGCACGGGAGAATGTGAAATGTGTTCATATGTAGTAAAAACCTGAGAAATCCGTCCGTTTTCGTCATTTGTTATCGAATCGACTTAAAGCCAGATCGTCACATTGGCCGCTCTTCTCTCTGAAACGCTTGTACTTATCATCTGCAAAGCTATGTCGCGTGCTGCGGTATGCGGAGACACTAAAATCACCATAGTAGAACACAGATGAAGCATCTAAGTTGATGTAATAGCCAGTAAGAAGTAGTACAATTCAAGTTTTAGGTATTGAATATGGACCTGTTAGCTGGCTTTGGTGCCTTGGACATGAGCTAGGACCTTAAGACTCTGCATGAAAGGAGGATTAGCAGCCGAGTTGCACGGGAGAATGTGAAAAGTGTTCATATGTAGTAAAAACCTAAGAAATTCGTCCGTCTTCGTCATTTGTTATCGAATCGACTTAAAGCCAGATCGTCACATTGACCGCTCTTCTCTCTGAAACGGTTGTACTTCTCGTCTGCAAAGCTATGTCGCGTGCTGCGGTATGCGGAGACACTAAAATCACCATAGTAGAACACAGATGAAGCATCTAAGTTGATGTAATAGCCAGTAAGAAGTAGTCCAATTCAAGTTTTAGGTATCGATTATTGACTTTTTAGCTGGCTTTGGTGCCTTGGACATGAGCTAGGACCTTAAGATTCTGCATGAAAGGAGGACTAGCAGCCGAGTTGCACGGGAGAATGTGAAATGTGTTCATATGTAGTAAAAACCTGAGAAATCCGTCCGTTTTCGTCATTTGTTATCGAATCGACTTAAAGCCAGATCGTCACATTGGCCGCTCTTCTCTCTGAAACGCTTGTACTTATCATCTGCAAAGCTATGTCGCGTGCTGCGGTATGCGGAGACACTAAAATCACCGTAGTAGAACACAGATGATGCATCTAAGTTGATGTAATAGCCAGTAAGAAGTAGTACAATTCAAGTTTTAGGTATTGAATATGGACCTTTTAGCTGGCTTTGGTGCCTTGGACATGAGCTAGGACCTTAAGACTCTGCATGAAAGGAGGACTAGCAGCCGAGTTGACCGGGAGAATGTGAAAAGTGTTCATATGTAGTAAAAACCTAAGAAATTCGTCCGTCTTCGTCATTTGTTACCGAATCGACATAAAGCCAGATCGTCACATTGGCCGCTCTTCTCTCTGAAACGGTTGTACTTCTCGTCTGCAAAGCTATGTCGCGTGCTGCGGTATGCGGAGACACTAAAATCACCATAGTAGAACACAGATGCAGCATCTAAGTTGATGTAATAGCCAGTAAGAAGTAGTCCAATTCAAGTTTTAGGTATCGATTATTGACTTTTTAGCTGGCTTTGGTGACTTGGACATGACCTAGGACCTTAACATTCTGTATTAAAGGACGACTAGCAGCCGAGTTCCACGGGAGAATGTGAAAAGTGTTCATATGTAGTAAAAACCTGAGAAATCGGTCCGTTTTCGTCATTTGTTATCGAATCGACTTAAAGCCAGATCGTCACATTGGCCGCTCTTCTCTCTGAAACGGTTGTACTTATCGTCTGCAAAACTATGTCGCGTGCTGCGGTATGCGGAGACACTAAAATCACCATAGTAGAACACAGATGAAGCTTCTAAGTTGATGTAATAGCCAGTAAGAAGTAGGACAATTCAAGTTGTAGGTATCGATTATTGACTTTTTAGCTGGCTTTGGTGCCTTGGACATGAGCTAGGACCTTACGATTCTGCATGAAAGGAGGACTAGCAGCCGAGTTGCAAGGGAGAATGTGAAAAGTGTTCATATGTAGTAAAAACCTAAGAAATCCGTAAGTTTTCGTCATTTGATTTCGAATCGACTTAAAGCCAGATCGTCACAATGGCCGGTCTTCTCTCTGAAACGCTAGTACTTATCGTCTGCACAGCTATGTCGCGTGCTGCGGTATGCAGAGACACTAAAAGCACCATAGTAGAACACAGATGAAGCTTCTAAGTTGATGTAATAGCCAGTAAGAAGTAGTACAATTCATGTTTTAGCTATTGATTATTGACTTTTTAGCTGGCTTTGGTGCCTTGGACATGAGCTAAGACCTTAAGATTCTGCATGAACGGAGGACTAGCAGCCGAGTTGCACGGGAGAATGTGAAAAGTGTTCATATCTAAAAGAAAAAAAAAACCTGAGAAATCCGTCCGTTTTCGTCATTTGTTATCGAATCGACTTAAAGCCAGATCGTCACATTGGCCGCTCTTCTCTCTGAAACGGTTGTACTTATCGACTGCAAAGCTATGTCGCGTGCTGCGGTATCCGGAGACACTAAAAGCACCATAGTAGAACACAGATGAAGGTTCTAAGTTGATGTAATAGCCAGTAAGAAGTAGTACAATTCAAGTTTTAGGTATCGATTATTGACTTTTTAGCTGGCTTTGGTGCCTTGGACATGAGCTAATACCTTAAGATTCTGCATTAAAGGAGGACTAGCAGCCGAGTTGCATGGGAGAATGTGAAAAGTGTTCATATGTAGTAAAAACCTGAGAAATCCGTCCGTTTTCGTCATTTGTTATCGAATCGACTTAAAGCCAGATCGTCACTTTGGCTGCTCTTCTCTCTGAAACGGTTGCAGTTATCGTCTGCAAAGCTATGTCGCGTGCTGCGGTATGCAGAGACACTAAAATCACCATAGTAGAACACAGATGAAGCATCTACGTTGATGTAATAGCCAGTAAGAAGTAATCCAATTCAAGTTTTAAGTAATGATTATTGACTTTTTAGGTGGCTTTGGTGCCTTGGACATGAGCTAGGACCTTAAGATTCTGCATGAAAGGAGGACTAGCAGCCGAGTCGCACGGGAGAATGTGAAAAGTGTTCATATGCAGTAAAAACCTGAGACATCCGTCCGTTTTCGTCATTTGTTATCGAATCGACTTAAAGCCAGATCCTCACATTGGCCGCTCTTCTCTCTGAAACGGTTGGACTTATCGTCTTCAAAGGTATGTCGTATGTTGCAGTAGGCGGAAACAGGAAAAGCACCATAGTAGAACACAGATGAAGCTTCTAAGTTGATGTAATAGCCAGTAAGAAGTAGTCCAATTCAAGATTTAGGTATCGATTATTGACTTCTTAGCTGGGTTTTGGTGCCTTGGACATGAGGTAGGACCTTAATATTCTGCATGAAAGGAGGACTAACAGCCGAGTTGCATGGGGGAATGTGAAAAGTGTTCAAATGTAGTAAAAACCTGAGAAATCCGTCCGTTTTCGTCATTTGTTATCGAATCGACTTAAAGCCAGATCGTCACATTGGCCGCTCTTCTCTCTGAAACGGTTGTACTTATCGTCTGCAAAGCTATGTCGCGTGCTGCGGTATGCGGAGACACTAAAAGCACCATAGTAGAACACCCATTAAGTTTCTAAGTTGATGTAATACCCAGTAAGAAGTAGTAAAATTCAAGTTTTAGGTATCGATTATTGACTTTTTAGCTGGCTTTGGTGCCTTGGACATGAGATAGGACCTTAACATTCTGCATGAAAGGAGGACTAGCAGCCGAGATGCACGGGAGAATGCGAAAAGTGTTCATATGTAGTAAAAACCTTAGGAATCCGTCCGTTTTCGTCATTTGTTATCGAATCGACTTAAAGCCAGATCGTCACATTGGCTGCTCTTCTCTCTGAAACGGTTGCACTTATCGTCTGCAAAGCTATGTCGCGTGCTGCGGTATGCGGAGACACTAAAATCACCATAGTAGAACACAGATGAAGCATCAAAGTTGATGTAAAAGCTAGTAAGAAGTAATCCAATTCAAGATTTAGTTATCGATTATTGACTTTTTAGCTGGCTTTGGTGCCGTGGACATGAGCTAGGACCTTAAGATTCTGCATTAAAGGAGGACTAGCAGCCGAGTTGCATGGGAGAATGTGAAAAGTGTTCATATGTAGTAAAAACCTGAGAAATCCGTCCGTTTTCGTCATTTGTTATCGAATCGACTTAAAGCCAGATCGTCACATTGGCTGCTCTTCTCTCTGAAACGGTTGTACTTATCGTCTGCAAAGCTATGTCGCGTGCTGCGGTATGCGGAGACACTAAAATCACCATAGTAGAACACAGATGAAGCATCTAAGTTGATGTAATAGCCAGTAAGAAGTAATCCAATTCAAGTTTTAGGTATCGATTATTGACTTTTTAGCTGGCTTTGGTGCCTTGGACATGAGCTAGGACCTTAAGATTCTGCATGAAAGGAGGACTAGCAGCCGAGTTGCACGGGAGAATGTGAAAAGTGTTCATATGCAGTAAAAACCTGAGACATCCGTCCGTTTTCGTCATTTGTTATCGAATCGACTTGAAGCCAGATCGTCACATTGGCCGCTCTTCTGTCTGAAACGGTTGTACTTATCGTCTGCAAAGCTATGGCGCGTGCTGCGGAATGCGGACACACTAAAAGCACCATAGTAGAACACAGATGAAGCTTCTAAGTTGATGTAATAGCCAGTAAGAAGAAGTAAAATTCAAGTTTTATGTATCGGTTATTGACTTTTTACACTTCTTTGGTGCCTTGGACACGAGCTAGGAACTTAAGTTTTCGCATGAAGGAGGACTAGCAGCCGAGTTGCACGGGAGAATGTGAAAAGTGTTCATATGTAGTAAAAACCTGAGAAATCCGTCCGTTTTCGTCATTTGTTATCGAATCGACTTAAAGCCAGATCGTCACATTGGCCGCTCTTCTCTCTGAAACGGTTGTACTTATCGTCTGCAAAGCTATGTCGCGTGCTGCGGTATGCGGAGACACTAAAAGCACCATAGTGGAACACAGATGAAGCTTCTAAGTTGATGTAATAGCCAGTAAGAAGTAGTACAATTCAAGTTTTAGGTATCGATTATTGACTTTTTAGCTGGCTTTGGTGCCTTGGACATGAGCTAGGACCTTATGATTCTGCATGAAAGGAGGACTAGCAGCCGAGTTGCACGGGAGAATGTGAAAAGTGTTCATATGTAGTAAAAACCTGAGAAATCCATCCGTTTTCGTCATTTGTTATCGAATCGACTTAAAGCCAGATCGTCACATTGGCCGCTCTTCTCTCTGAAACGGTTGTACTTATCGTCTGCAAAGCTATGACGGGTGTTGCCTTAGGCGGAAACAGGAGAAGCACCATAGTAGAACACAGATGAAGCTTCTAAGTTGATGTAATAGAAGGTAAGAAGTAGTACAATTCAGGTTGTAGGTATCGATTATTGACTTTTAAGCTGGCTTTGGTGCCTTGGTCATGAGCTAGGACCTTACGATTCTGCATGAAAGGAGGACTAGCAGCCGAGTTGCACGGGAGAATGTGAAAAGTGTTCATATGTAGTAAAAACCTTAGAAATCCGTCCGTTTTCGTCATTTGTTATCGAATCGACTTAAAGCCAGATCGTCACATTGGCCGCTCTTCTCTCTGAAACGCTAGTACTTATCGTCTGCACAGCTATGTCGCGTGCTGGGGTATGCAGAGACACTAAAAGCACCATAGTAGAACACAGATGAAGCTTCTAAGTTGATGTAATAGCCAGTAAGAAGTAGTACAATTCATGTTTTAGGTATCGATTATTGACTTTTTAGCTGGCTTTCGTGCCTTGGACATGAGCTAGGACCTTAAGACTCTGCAGGAAAGGAAGACTAGCAGCCGAGTTGCATGGGAGAATGTGAAAAGTGTTCATATGTAGTAAAAACCTGAGAAATCCGTCCGTTTTCGTCATTTGTTATCGAATCGACTTAAAGCCACATCGTCAAATTGGCCGCTCTTTTCTCTGAAACGGTTGTACTTATCGTCTGCAAAGCTATGTCACGTGCTGCGGTATGCGGAGACACTAAAATCACCACAGTAGAACACAGATGAAGCTTCTAAGTTGATGTAATATCCAGTAAGAAGTAGTACAATTCGAGTTTTAGGTATCGATTATTGACTTCTTAGCTGGCTTTGGTGCCTTGGACATGAGCTAGGACCTTAAGATTCTGCATGAAAGGAGGACTAGCAGCCGAGTTCCACGGGAGAATGTGAAAAGTGTTCATATGTAGTAAAAACCTGAGAAATCCGTCCGTTTTCGTCATTTGTTATCGAATCGACTTAAAGGCAGATCGACACATTGGCCGCTCTTCTCTCTGAAACGGTTGTACTTATCGTCTGCAAAGCTATGTCGCGTGCTGCGGTATGCTGAGACACTAAAAGCACCATAATAGAACACAGATGAAGCTTCTAAGTTGATGTAATAGCCAGTAAGAAGTAGTACAATTCAAGTTTTAGGTATTGAATATGGAACTTTTAGCTGGCTTTGGTGCCTTGGACATGAGCTAGGACCTTAAGATTCTGCATGAAAGGAGGACTAGCAGCCGAGTTGCACGGGAGAACGTGAAAAGTGTTCATATGTAGTAAAAACCTTAGAAATCCGTCCGTTTTTGTCATTTGTTATCGAATCGACTTAAAGCCAGATCGTCACATTGGCCGCTCTTCTCTCTGAAACGGTTGTACTTATCGTCTTCAAAGGTATGTCGCGTGTTGCCGTAGGCGGAAACAGGAAAAGCACCATAGTAGAACACAGATGAAGCTTCTAAGTTGATGTAATAGCCAGTAAGAAGTAGTCCAATTCAAGATTTAGGTATCGATTATTGACTTTTTAGCTGGCTTTGGTGCCTTGGACATGAGCTAGGACCTTAAGATTCTGCATTAAAGGAGGACTAGCAGCCGAGTTGCATGGGAGAATGTGAAAAGTGTTCATATGTAGTAAAAACCTGAGAAATCCGTCCGTTTTCGTCATTTGTTATCGAATCGACTTAAAGCCAGATCGTCACATTGGCTGCTCTTCTCTCTGAAACGGTTGTACTTATCGTCTGCAAAGCTATGTCGCGTGCTGCGGTATGCGGAGACACTAAAATCACCATAGTAGAACACAGATGAAGCATCTAAGTTGATGTAATAGCCAGTAAGAAGTAATCCAATTCAAGTTTTAGGTATCGATTATTGACTTTTTAGCTGGCTTTGGTGCCTTGGACATGAGCTAGGACCTTAAGATTCTGCATGAAAGGAGGACTAGCAGCCGAGTTGCACGGGAGAATGTGAAAAGTGTTCATATGCAGTAAAAACCTGAGACATCCGTCCGTTTTCGTCATTTGTTATCGAATCGACTTAAAGCCAGATCGTCACATTGGCCGCTCTTCTGTCTGAAACGGTTGTACTTATCGTCTGCAAAGCTATGTCGCGTGCTGCGGAATGCGGACACACTAAAAGCACCATAGTAGAACACAGATGAAGCTTCTAAGTTGATGTAATAGCCAGTAAGAAGAAGTAAAATTCAAGTTTTATGTATCGGTTATTGACTTTTTACACTTCTTTGGTGCCTTGGACACGAGCTAGGAACTTAAGTTTTCGCATGAAGGAGGACTAGCAGCCGAGTTGCACGGGAGAATGTGAAAAGTGTTCATATGTAGTAAAAACCTGAGAAATCCGTCCGTTTTCGTCATTTGTTATCGAATCGACTTAAAGCCAGATCGTCACATTGGCCGCTCTTCTCTCTGAAACGGTTGTACTTATCGTCTGCAAAGCTATGTCGCGTGCTGCGGTATGCGGAGACACTAAAAGCACCATAGTGGAACACAGATGAAGCTTCTAAGTTGATGTAATAGCCAGTAAGAAGTAGTACAATTCAAGTTTTAGGTATCGATTATTGACTTTTTAGCTGCCCTTGGTGCCTTGGACATGAGCTAGGACCTTATGATTCTGCATGAAAGGAGGACTAGCAGCCGAGTTGCACGGGAGAATGTGAAACGTGTTCATATGTAGTAAAAACCTGAGACATCCTTCCGTTTTAGTCATTTGTTATCGAACCGACTTAAAGCCAGATCGTCACATTAACCGCTCTTCTCTCTGAAACGGTTGTACTTATCGTCTGCGAAGCTATGTCACGTGCTGCGGTATGCGGAGACACTAAAATCACCACAGTAGAACACAGATGAAGCTTCTAAGTTGATGTAATATGCAGTAAGAAGTAGTACAATTCGCGTTTTACGTATCGATTATTGACTTTTTAGCTGGCTTTGGTGCCTTGGACATGAGCTAGGACCTTAAGATTCTCCAATAAAGGAGGACTAGCAGCCGAGTTGCACGGGAGAATGTGAAAAGTGTTCATATGTAGTAAAAACCTGAGAAATCCATCCGTTTTCGTCATTTGTTATCGAATCGACTTAAAGCCAGATCGTCACATTGGCCGCTCTTCTCTCTGAAACGGTTGTACTTATCGTCTGCAAAGCTATGACGCGTGTTGCCTTAGGCGGAAACAGGAGAAGCACCATAGTAGAACACAGATGAAGCTTCTAAGTTGATGTAATAGAAGGTAAGAAGTAGTACAATTCAGGTTGTAGGTATCGATTATTGACTTTTAAGCTGGCTTTGGTGCCTTGGTCATGAGCTAGGACCTTACGATTCTGCATGAAAGGAGGACTAGCAGCCGAGTTGCACGGGAGAATGTGAAAAGTGTTCATATGTAGTAAAAACCTTAGAAATCCGTCCGTTTTCGTCATTTGTTATCGAATCGACTTAAAGCCAGATCGTCACATTGGCCGCTCTTCTCTCTGAAACGCTAGTACTTATCGTCTGCACAGCTATGTCGCGTGCTGGGGTATGCAGAGACACTAAAAGCACCATAGTAGAACACAGATGAAGCTTCTAAGTTGATGTAATAGCCAGTAAGAAGTAGTACAATTCATGTTTTAGGTATCGATTATTGACTTTTTAGCTGGCTTTCGTGCCTTGGACATGAGCTAGGACCTTAAGACTCTGCAGGAAAGGAGGACTAGCAGCCGAGTTGCATGGGAGAATGTGAAAAGTGTTCATAAGTAGTAAAAACCTGAGAAATACGTCCGTTTTCGTCATTTGTTATCGAATCGACTTAAAGCCAGATCGTCACATTGGCCGCTCTTCTCTCTGAAACGCTAGTACTTATCGTCTGCACAGCTATGTCGCGTGCTGGGGTATGCAGAGACACTAAAAGCACCATAGTAGAACACAGATGAAGCTTCTAAGTTGATGTAATAGCCAGTAAGAAGTAGTACAATTCATGTTTTAGGTATCGATTATTGACTTTTTAGCTGGCTTTCGTGCCTTGGACATGAGCTAGGACCTTAAGACTCTGCAGGAAAGGAGGACTAGCAGCCGAGTTGCATGGGAGAATGTGAAAAGTGTTCATATGTAGTAAAAACCTGAGAAATCCGTCCGTTTTCGTCATTTGTTATCGAATCGACTTAAAGCCAGATCGTCACATTGGCCGCTCTTCTGTCTGAAACGGTTGTACTTATCGTCTGCAAAGCTATGTCGCGTGCTGCGGAATGCGGACACACTAAAAGCACCATAGTAGAACATAGATGAAGCTTCTAAGTTGATGTAATAGCCAGTAAGAGGAAGTAAAATTCAAGTTTTATGTATCGGTTATTGACTTTTTACACTTCTTTGGTGCCTTGGACACGAGCTAGGAACTTAAGTTTTCGCATAAAGGAGGACTAGCAGCCGAGTTGCACGGGAGAATGTGAAAAGTGTTCATATGTAGTAAAAACCTGAGAAATCCGTCCGTTTTCGTCATTTGTTATCGAATCGACTTAAAGCCAGATCGTCACATTGGCCGCTCTTCTCTCTGAAACGGTTGTACTTATCGTCTGCAAAGCTATGTCGCGTGCTGCGGTATGCGGAGACACTAAAAGCACCATAGTGGAACACAGATGAAGCTTCTAAGTTGATGTAATAGCCAGTAAGAAGTAGTACAATTCAAGTTTTAGGTATCGATTATTGACTTTTTAGCTGGCTTTGGTGCCTTGGACATGAGCTAGGACCTTATGATTCTGCATGAAAGGAGGACTAGCAGCCGAGTTGCACGGGAGAATGTGAAACGTGTTCATATGTAGTAAAAACCAGAGACATCCTTCCGTTTTAGTCATTTGTTATCGAACCGACTTAAAGCCAGATCGACACATTAACCGCTCGAGAAGAGCGGTTGTACTTATCGTCTGCGAAGCTATGTCACGTGCTGCGGTATGCGGAGACACTAAAATTACCACAGTAGAACACAGATGAAGCTTCTAAGTTGATGTAATATGCAGTAAGAAGTAGTACAATTCGCGTTTTACGTATCGATTATTGACTTTTTAGCTGGCTTTGGTGCCTTGGACATGAGCTAGGACCTTAAGATTCTCCAATAAAGGAGGACTAGCAGCCGAGTTGCACGGGAGAATGTGAAAAGTGTTCATATGTAGTAAAAACCTGAGAAATCCATCCGTTTTCGTCATTTGTTATCGAATCGACTTAAAGCCAGATCGTCACATTGGCCGCTCTTCTCTCTGAAACGGTTGTACTTATCGTCTGCAAAGCTATGACGCGTGTTGCCTTAGGCGGAAACAGGAGAAGCACCATAGTAGAACACAGATGAAGCTTCTAAGTTGATGTAATAGAAGGTAAGAAGTAGTACAATTCAGGTTGTAGGTATCGATTATTGAATTTTAAGCTGGCTTTGGTGCCTTGGTCATGAGCTAGGACCTTACGATTCTGCATGAAAGGAGGACTAGCAGCCGAGTTGCACGGGAGAATGTGAAAAGTGTTCATATGTAGTAAAAACCTTAGAAATCCGTCCGTTTTCGTCATTGGTTATCGAATCGACTTAAAGCCAGATCGTCACATTGGCCGCTCTTCTCTCTGAAACGCTAGTACTTATCGTCTGCACAGCTATGTCGCGTGCTGGGGTATGCAGAGACACTAAAAGCACCATAGTAGAACACAGATGAAGCTTCTAAGTTGATGTAATAGCCAGTAAGAAGTAGTACAATTCATGTTTTAGGTATCGATTATTGACTTTTTAGCTGGCTTTCGTGCCTTGGACATGAGCTAGGACCTTAAGACTCTGCAGGAAAGGAGGACTAGCAGCCGAGTTGCATGGGAGAATGTGAAAAGTGTTCATATATAGTAAAAACCTGAGAAATCCGTCCGTTTTCGTCATTTGTTAACGAATCGACTTAGAGCCACATCGTCAAATTGGCCGCTCTTTTCTCTGAAACGGTTGTACTTATCGTCTGCAAAGCTATGTCACGTGCTGCGGTATGCGGAGACACTAAAATCACCACAGTAGAACACAGATGAAGCTTCTAAGTTGATGTAATATCCAGTAAGAAGTAGTACAATTAGAGTTTTAGTTATCGATTATTGACTTCTTAGCTGGCTTTGGTGCCTTGGACATGAGCTAGGACCTTAAGATTCTGCATGAAAGGAGGACTAGCAGCCGAGTTCCACGGGAGAATGTGAAAAGTGTTCATATGTAGTAAAAACCTGAGAAATCCGTCCGTTTTCGTCATTTGTTATCGAATCGACTTAAAGCCAGATCGACACATTGGCCGCTCTTCTCTCTGAAACGGTTGTACTTATCGTCTGCAAAGCTATGTCGCGTGCTGCGGTATGCTGAGACACTAAAAGCACCATAATAGAACACAGATGAAGCTTCTAAGTTGATGTAATAGCCAGCAAGAAGTAGTACAATTCAAGTTTTAGGTATTGAATATGGAACTTTTAGCTGGCTTTGGTGCCTTGGACATGAGCTAGGACCTTAAGATTCTGCATGAAAGGAGGACTAGCAGCCGAGTAGCACGGGAGAACGTGAAAAGTGTTCATATGTAGTAAAAACCTTAGAAATCCGTCCGTTTTTGTCATTTGTTATCGAATCGACTTAAAGCCAGATCGTCACATTGGCCGCTCTTCTCTCTGAAACGGTTGTACTTATCGTCTTCAAAGGTATGTCGCGTGTTGCCGTAGGCGGAAACAGGAAAAGCACCATAGTAGAACACAGATGAAGCTTCTAAGTTGATGTAATATCCAGTAAGAAGTAGTCCAATTCAAGATTTAGGTATCGATTATTGACTTTTTAGCTGACTTTGGTGCCTTGGACATGAGATAGGACCTTAAGATTCTGCATGAAAGGAGGACTAGCAGCCGAGTTGCATGGGGGAATGTGAAAACTGTTCAAATGTAGTAAAAACCTGAGAAATACGTCCGTTTTCGTCATTTGTTATCGAATCGACTTAAAGCCAGATCGTCACATTGGCCGCTCTTCTCTCTGAAACGGTTGTACTTATCGTCTGCAAAGCTATGTCGCGTACTGCGGTATGCGGAGACACTAAAAGCACCATAGTAGAACACAGATTAAGCTTCTAATTTGATGTAATACCCAGTAAGAAGTAGTAAAATTCAAGTTTTAGTTATTGGTTATTGACTTTTTAGCTGGCTTTGGTGCCTTGGACATGAGCTAGGACCTTAACATTCTGCATGAAAGGAGGACTAGCAGCCGAGTTGCACGGGAGAACGTGAAAAGTGTTCATATGTAGTAAAAACCTTAGAAATCCGTCCGTTTTTGTCATTTGTTATCGAATCGACTTAAAGCCAGATCGTCACATTGGCTGCTCTTCTCTCTGAAACGGTTGCACTTATCGTCTGCAAAGCTATGTCGCGTGCTGCGGTATGCGGAGACACTAAAATCACCATAGTAGAACACAGATGAAGCATCTAAGTTGATTTAATAGCCAGTAAGAAGTAATCCAATTCAAGTTTTAGGTATCGATTATTGACTTTTTAGCTGGCTTTGGTGCCTTGGACATGAGCTAGGACCTTAAGATTCTGCATGGAAGGAGGACTAGCAGCCGAGTTGCACGGGAGAATGTGAAAAGTGTTCATATGCAGTAAAAAGCTGAGACATCCGTCCGTTTTCGTCATTTGTTATCGAATCGACTTAAAGCCAGATCGTCACATTGGCCGCTCTTCTCTCTGAAACGGTTGTACTTATCGTCTGCAAAGCTATGTCGCGTGACGCGGTATGCGGACACACTAAAAGCACCATAGTAGAAGACAGATGAAGCATCTAAGTTGATGTAATAGCCAGTAAGAAGTAATCCAATTCAAGTTTTAGGTATTGAATATTCACCTTTTAGCTGGCTTTGGTGCCTTGGACATGAGCTAGGACCTTAAGACTCTGCAGGAAAGGAGGACTAGCAGCCGAGTTGCATGGGAGAATGTGAAAAGTGTTCATATGTAGTAAAAACCTGAGAAATCCGTCCGTTTTCGTCATTTGTTATCGAATCGACTTAAAGCCAGATCGTCACATTGGCTGCTCTTCTCTCTGAAACGGTTGTACTTATCGTCTGCAAAGCTATGTCGCGTGCTGCGGTATGCGGAGACACTAAAATCACCATAGTAGAACACAGATGAAGCATCTAAGTTGATGTAATAGCCAGTAAGAAGTAATCCAATTCAAGTTTTAGGTATCGATTATTGACTTTTTAGCTGGCTTTGGTGCCTTGGACATGAGCTAGGACCTTAAGATTCTGCATGAAAGGAGGACTAGCAGCCGAGTTGCACGGGAGAATGTGAAAAGTGTTCATATGCAGTAAAAACCTGAGACATCCGTCCGTTTTCGTCATTTGTTATCGAATCGACTTAAAGCCAGATCGTCACATTGGCCGCTCTTCTGTCTGAAACGGTTGTACTTATCGTCTGCAAAGCTATGTCGCGTGCTGCGGAATGCGGACACACTAAAAGCACCATAGTAGAACACAGATGAAGCTTCTAAGTTGATGTAATAGCCAGTAAGAAGAAGTAAAATTCAAGTTTTATGTATCGGTTATTGACTTTTTAGCTGGCTTTGGTGCCTTGGACACGAGCTAGGAACTTAAGTTTTCGCATGAAGGAGGACTAGCAGCCGAGTTGCACGGGAGAATGTGAAAAGTGTTCATATGTAGTAAAAACCTGAGAAATCCGTCCGTTTTCGTCATTTGTTATCGAATCGAGTTAAAGCCAGATCGTCACATTGGCCGCTCTTCTCTCTGAAACGGTTGTACTTATCGTCTGCAAAGCTATGTCGCGTGCTGCGGTATGCGGAGACACTAAAAGCACCATAGTGGAACACAGATGAAGCTTCTAAGTTGATGTAATAGCCAGTAAGAAGTAGTACAATTCAAGTTTTAGGTATCGATTATTGTCTTTTTAGCTGGCTTTGGTGCCTTGGACATGAGCTAGGACCTTATGATTCTGCATGAAAGGAGGACTAGCAGCCGAGTTGCACGGGAGAATGTGAAAAGTGTTCATATGTAGTAAAAACCTGAGAAATCCATCCGTTTTCGTCATTTGTTATCGAATCGACTTAAAGCCAGATCGTCACATTGGCCGCTCTTCTCTCTGAAACGGTTGTACTTATCGTCTGCAAAGCTATGACGGGTGTTGCCTTAGGCGGAAACAGGAGAAGCACCATAGTAGAACACAGATGAAGCTTCTAAGTTGATGTAATAGAAGGTAAGAAGTAGTACAATTCAGGTTGTAGGTATCGATTATTGACTTTTAAGCTGGCTTTGGTGCCTTGGTCATGAGCTAGGACCTTACGATTCTGCATGAAAGGAGGACTAGCAGCCGAGTTGCACGGGAGAATGTGAAAAGTGTTCATATGTAGTAAAAACCTTAGAAATCCGTCCGTTTTCGTCATTTGTTATCGAATCGACTTAAAGCCAGATCGTCACATTGGCCGCTCTTCTCTCTGAAACGCTAGTACTTATCGTCTGCACAGCTATGTCGCGTGATGGGGTATGCAGAGACACTAAAAGCACCATAGTAGAACACAGATGAAGCTTCTAAGTTGATGTAATAGCCAGTAAGAAGTAGTACAATTCATGTTTTAGGTATCGATTATTGACTTTTTAGCTGGCTTTCGTGCCTTGGACATGAGCTAGGACCTTAAGACTCTGCAGGAAAGGAAGACTAGCAGCCGAGTTGCATGGGAGAATGTGAAAAGTGTTCATATGTAGTAAAAACCTGAGAAATCCGTCCGTTTTCGTCATTTGTTATCGAATCGACTTAAAGCCACATCGTCAAATTGGCCGCTCTTTTCTCTGAAACGGTTGTACTTATCGTCTGCAAAGCTATGTCACGTGCTGCGGTATGCGGAGACACTAAAATCACCACAGTAGAACACAGATGAAGCTTCTAAGTTGATGTAATATCCAGTAAGAAGTAGTACAATTCGAGTTTTAGGTATCGATTATTGACTTCTTAGCTGGCTTTGGTGCCTTGGACATGAGCTAGGACCTTAAGATTCTGCATGAAAGGAGGACTAGCAGCCGAGTTCCACGGGAGAATGTGAAAAGTGTTCATATGTAGTAAAAACCTGAGAAATCCGTCCGTTTTCGTCATTTGTTATCGAATCGACTTAAAGGCAGATCGACACATTGGCCGCTCTTCTCTCTGAAACGGTTGTACTTATCGTCTGCAAAGCTATGTCGCGTGCTGCGGTATGCTGAGACACTAAAAGCACCATAATAGAACACAGATGAAGCTTCTAAGTTGATGTAATAGCCAGTAAGAAGTAGTACAATTCAAGTTTTAGGTATTGAATATGGAACTTTTAGCTGGCTTTGGTGCCTTGGACATGAGCTAGGACCTTAAGATTCTGCATGAAAGGAGGACTAGCAGCCGAGTTGCACGGGAGAACGTGAAAAGTGTTCATATGTAGTAAAAACCTTAGAAATCCGTCCGTTTTTGTCATTTGTTATCGAATCGACTTAAAGCCAGATCGTCACATTGGCCGCTCTTCTCTCTGAAACGGTTGTACTTATCGTCTTCAAAGGTATGTCGCGTGTTGCCGTAGGCGGAAACAGGAAAAGCACCATAGTAGAACACAGATGAAGCTTCTAAGTTGATGTAATAGCCAGTAAGAAGTAGTCCAATTCAAGATTTAGGTATCGATTATTGACTTTTTAGCTGGCTTTGGTGCCTTGGACATGAGCTAGGACCTTAAGATTCTGCATTAAAGGAGGACTAGCAGCCGAGTTGCATGGGAGAATGTGAAAAGTGTTCATATGTAGTAAAAACCTGAGAAATCCGTCCGTTTTCGTCATTTGTTATCGAATCGACTTAAAGCCAGATCGTCACATTGGCTGCTCTTCTCTCTGAAACGGTTGTACTTATCGTCTGCAAAGCTATGTCGCGTGCTGCGGTATGCGGAGACACTAAAATCACCATAGTAGAACACAGATGAAGCATCTAAGTTGATGTAATAGCCAGTAAGAAGTAATCCAATTCAAGTTTTAGGTATCGATTATTGACTTTTTAGCTGGCTTTGGTGCCTTGGACATGAGCTAGGACCTTAAGATTCTGCATGAAAGGAGGACTAGCAGCCGAGTTGCACGGGAGAATGTGAAAAGTGTTCATATGCAGTAAAAACCTGAGACATCCGTCCGTTTTCGTCATTTGTTATCGAATCGACTTAAAGCCAGATCGTCACATTGGCCGCTCTTCTGTCTGAAACGGTTGTACTTATCGTCTGCAAAGCTATGTCGCGTGCTGCGGAATGCGGACACACTAAAAGCACCATAGTAGAACACAGATGAAGCTTCTAAGTTGATGTAATAGCCAGTAAGAAGAAGTAAAATTCAAGTTTTATGTATCGGTTATTGACTTTTTACACTTCTTTGGTGCCTTGGACACGAGCTAGGAACTTAAGTTTTCGCATGAAGGAGGACTAGCAGCCGAGTTGCACGGGAGAATGTGAAAAGTGTTCATATGTAGTAAAAACCTGAGAAATCCGTCCGTTTTCGTCATTTGTTATCGAATCGACTTAAAGCCAGATCGTCACATTGGCCGCTCTTCTCTCTGAAACGGTTGTACTTATCGTCTGCAAAGCTATGTCGCGTGCTGCGGTATGCGGAGACACTAAAAGCACCATAGTGGACCACAGATGAAGCTTCTAAGTTGATGTAATAGCCAGTAAGAAGTAGTACAATTCAAGTTTTAGGTATCGATTATTGACTTTTTAGCTGCCCTTGGTGCCTTGGACATGAGCTAGGACCTTATGATTCTGCATGAAAGGAGGACTAGCAGCCGAGTTGCACGGGAGAATGTGAAACGTGTTCATATGTAGTAAAAACCTGAGACATCCTTCCGTTTTAGTCATTTGTTATCGAACCGACTTAAAGCCAGATCGTCACATTAACCGCTCTTCTCTCTGAAACGGTTGTACTTATCGTCTGCGAAGCTATGTCACGTGCTGCGGTATGCGGAGACACTAAAATCACCACAGTAGAACACAGATGAAGCTTCTAAGTTGATGTAATATGCAGTAAGAAGTAGTACAATTCGCGTTTTACGTATCGATTATTGACTTTTTAGCTGGCTTTGGTGCCTTGGACATGAGCTAGGACCTTAAGATTCTCCAATAAAGGAGGACTAGCAGCCGAGTTGCACGGGAGAATGTGAAAAGTGTTCATATGTAGTAAAAACCTGAGAAATCCATCCGTTTTCGTCATTTGTTATCGAATCGACTTAAAGCCAGATCGTCACATTGGCCGCTCTTCTCTCTGAAACGGTTGTACTTATCGTCTGCAAAGCTATGACGCGTGTTGCCTTAGGCGGAAACAGGAGAAGCACCATAGTAGAACACAGATGAAGCTTCTAAGTTGATGTAATAGAAGGTAAGAAGTAGTACAATTCAGGTTGTAGGTATCGATTATTGACTTTTAAGCTGGCTTTGGTGCCTTGGTCATGAGCTAGGACCTTACGATTCTGCATGAAAGGAGGACTAGCAGCCGAGTTGCACGGGAGAATGTGAAAAGTGTTCATATGTAGTAAAAACCTTAGAAATCCGTCCGTTTTCGTCATTTGTTATCGAATCGACTTAAAGCCAGATCGTCACATTGGCCGCTCTTCTCTCTGAAACGCTAGTACTTATCGTCTGCACAGCTATGTCGCGTGCTGGGGTATGCAGAGACACTAAAAGCACCATAGTAGAACACAGATGAAGCTTCTAAGTTGATGTAATAGCCAGTAAGAAGTAGTACAATTCATGTTTTAGGTATCGATTATTGACTTTTTAGCTGGCTTTCGTGCCTTGGACATGAGCTAGGACCTTAAGACTCTGCAGGAAAGGAGGACTAGCAGCCGAGTTGCATGGGAGAATGTGAAAAGTGTTCATATGTAGTAAAAACCTGAGAAATACGTCCGTTTTCGTCATTTGTTATCGAATCGACTTAAAGCCAGATCGTCACATTGGCCGCTCTTCTCTCTGAAACGCTAGTACTTATCGTCTGCACAGCTATGTCGCGTGCTGGGGTATGCAGAGACACTAAAAGCACCATAGTAGAACACAGATGAAGCTTCTAAGTTGATGTAATAGCCAGTAAGAAGTAGTACAATTCATGTTTTAGGTATCGATTATTGACTTTTTAGCTGGCTTTCGTGCCTTGGACATGAGCTAGGACCTTAAGACTCTGCAGGAAAGGAGGACTAGCAGCCGAGTTGCATGGGAGAATGTGAAAAGTGTTCATATGTAGTAAAAACCTGAGAAATCCGTCCGTTTTCGTCATTTGTTATCGAATCGACTTAAAGCCAGATCGTCACATTGGCCGCTCTTCTGTCTGAAACGGTTGTACTTATCGTCTGCAAAGCTATGTCGCGTGCTGCGGAATGCGGACACACTAAAAGCACCATAGTAGAACATAGATGAAGCTTCTAAGTTGATGTAATAGCCAGTAAGAGGAAGTAAAATTCAAGTTTTATGTATCGGTTATTGACTTTTTACACTTCTTTGGTGCCTTGGACACGAGCTAGGAACTTAAGTTTTCGCATAAAGGAGGACTAGCAGCCGAGTTGCACGGGAGAATGTGAAAAGTGTTCATATGTAGTAAAAACCTGAGAAATCCGTCCGTTTTCGTCATTTGTTATCGAATCGACTTAAAGCCAGATCGTCACATTGGCCGCTCTTCTCTCTGAAACGGTTGTACTTATCGTCTGCAAAGCTATGTCGCGTGCTGCGGTATGCGGAGACACTAAAAGCACCATAGTGGAACACAGATGAAGCTTCTAAGTTGATGTAATAGCCAGTAAGAAGTAGTACAATTCAAGTTTTAGGTATCGATTATTGACTTTTTAGCTGGCTTTGGTGCCTTGGACATGAGCTAGGACCTTATGATTCTGCATGAAAGGAGGACTAGCAGCCGAGTTGCACGGGAGAATGTGAAACGTGTTCATATGTAGTAAAAACCTGAGACATCCTTCCGTTTTAGTCATTTGTTATCGAACCGACTTAAAGCCAGATCGTCACATTAACCGCTCGAGAAGAGCGGTTGTACTTATCGTCTGCGAAGCTATGTCACGTGCTGCGGTATGCGGAGACACTAAAATTACCACAGTAGAACACAGATGAAGCTTCTAAGTTGATGTAATATGCAGTAAGAAGTAGTACAATTCGCGTTTTACGTATCGATTATTGACTTTTTAGCTGGCTTTGGTGCCTTGGACATGAGCTAGGACCTTAAGATTCTCCAATAAAGGAGGACTAGCAGCCGAGTTGCACGGGAGAATGTGAAAAGTGTTCATATGTAGTAAAAACCTGAGAAATCCATCCGTTTTCGTCATTTGTTATCGAATCGACTTAAAGCCAGATCGTCACATTGGCCGCTCTTCTCTCTGAAACGGTTGTACTTATCGTCTGCAAAGCTATGACGCGTGTTGCCTTAGGCGGAAACAGGAGAAGCACCATAGTAGAACACAGATGAAGCTTCTAAGTTGATGTAATAGAAGGTAAGAAGTAGTACAATTCAGGTTGTAGGTATCGATTATTGAATTTTAAGCTGGCTTTGGTGCCTTGGTCATGAGCTAGGACCTTACGATTCTGCATGAAAGGAGGACTAGCAGCCGAGTTGCACGGGAGAATGTGAAAAGTGTTCATATGTAGTAAAAACCTTAGAAATCCGTCCGTTTTCGTCATTGGTTATCGAATCGACTTAAAGCCAGATCGTCACATTGGCCGCTCTTCTCTCTGAAACGCTAGTACTTATCGTCTGCACAGCTATGTCGCGTGCTGGGGTATGCAGAGACACTAAAAGCACCATAGTAGAACACAGATGAAGCTTCTAAGTTGATGTAATAGCCAGTAAGAAGTAGTACAATTCATGTTTTAGGTATCGATTATTGACTTTTTAGCTGGCTTTCGTGCCTTGGACATGAGCTAGGACCTTAAGACTCTGCAGGAAAGGAGGACTAGCAGCCGAGTTGCATGGGAGAATGTGAAAAGTGTTCATATATAGTAAAAACCTGAGAAATCCGTCCGTTTTCGTCATTTGTTAACGAATCGACTTAGAGCCACATCGTCAAATTGGCCGCTCTTTTCTCTGAAACGGTTGTACTTATCGTCTGCAAAGCTATGTCACGTGCTGCGGTATGCGGAGACACTAAAATCACCACAGTAGAACACAGATGAAGCTTCTAAGTTGATGTAATATCCAGTAAGAAGTAGTACAATTCGAGTTTTAGTTATCGATTATTGACTTCTTAGCTGGCTTTGGTGCCTTGGACATGAGCTAGGACCTTAAGATTCTGCATGAAAGGAGGACTAGCAGCCGAGTTCCACGGGAGAATGTGAAAAGTGTTCATATGTAGTAAAAACCTGAGAAATCCGTCCGTTTTCGTCATTTGTTATCGAATCGACTTAAAGCCAGATCGACACATTGGCCGCTCTTCTCTCTGAAACGGTTGTACTTATCGTCTGCAAAGCTATGTCGCGTGCTGCGGTATGCTGAGACACTAAAAGCACCATAATAGAACACAGATGAAGCTTCTAAGTTGATGTAATAGCCAGCAAGAAGTAGTACAATTCAAGTTTTAGGTATTGAATATGGAACTTTTAGCTGGCTTTGGTGCCTTGGACATGAGCTAGGACCTTAAGATTCTGCATGAAAGGAGGACTAGCAGCCGAGTAGCACGGGAGAACGTGAAAAGTGTTCATATGTAGTAAAAACCTTAGAAATCCGTCCGTTTTTGTCATTTGTTATCGAATCGACTTAAAGCCAGATCGTCACATTGGCCGCTCTTCTCTCTGAAACGGTTGTACTTATCGTCTTCAAAGGTATGTCGCGTGTTGCCGTAGGCGGAAACAGGAAAAGCACCATAGTAGAACACAGATGAAGCTTCTAAGTTGATGTAATATCCAGTAAGAAGTAGTCCAATTCAAGATTTAGGTATCGATTATTGACTTTTTAGCTGACTTTGGTGCCTTGGACATGAGATAGGACCTTAAGATTCTGCATGAAAGGAGGACTAGCAGCCGAGTTGCATGGGGGAATGTGAAAACTGTTCAAATGTAGTAAAAACCTGAGAAATACGTCCGTTTTCGTCATTTGTTATCGAATCGACTTAAAGCCAGATCGTCACATTGGCCGCTCTTCTCTCTGAAACGGTTGTACTTATCGTCTGCAAAGCTATGTCGCGTACTGCGGTATGCGGAGACACTAAAAGCTCCATAGTAGAACACAGATTAAGCTTCTAAGTTGATGTAATACCCAGTAAGAAGTAGTAAAATTCAAGTTTTAGTTATTGGTTATTGACTTTTTAGCTGGCTTTGGTGCCTTGGACATGAGCTAGGACCTTAACATTCTGCATGAAAGGAGGACTAGCAGCCGAGTTGCACGGGAGAACGTGAAAAGTGTTCATATGTAGTAAAAACCTTAGAAATCCGTCCGTTTTTGTCATTTGTTATCGAATCGACTTAAAGCCAGATCGTCACATTGGCTGCTCTTCTCTCTGAAACGGTTGCACTTATCGTCTGCAAAGCTATGTCGCGTGCTGCGGTATGCGGAGACACTAAAATCACCATAGTAGAACACAGATGAAGCATCTAAGTTGATTTAATAGCCAGTAAGAAGTAATCCAATTCAAGTTTTAGGTATCGATTATTGACTTTTTAGCTGGCTTTGGTGCCTTGGACATGAGCTAGGACCTTAAGATTCTGCATGGAAGGAGGACTAGCAGCCGAGTTGCACGGGAGAATGTGAAAAGTGTTCATATGCAGTAAAAAGCTGAGACATCCGTCCGTTTTCGTCATTTGTTATCGAATCGACTTAAAGCCAGATCGTCACATTGGCCGCTCTTCTCTCTGAAACGGTTGTACTTATCGTCTGCAAAGCTATGTCGCGTGACGCGGTATGCGGACACACTAAAAGCACCATAGTAGAAGACAGATGAAGCATCTAAGTTGATGTAATAGCCAGTAAGAAGTAATCCAATTCAAGTTTTAGGTATTGAATATTCACCTTTTAGCTGGCTTTGGTGCCTTGGACATGAGCTAGGACCTTAAGACTCTGCAGGAAAGGAGGACTAGCAGCCGAGTTGCATGGGAGAATGTGAAAAGTGTTCATATGTAGTAAAAACCTGAGAAATCCGTCCGTTTTCGTCATTTGTTATCGAATCGACTTAAAGCCAGATCGTCACATTGGCTGCTCTTCTCTCTGAAACGGTTGTACTTATCGTCTGCAAAGCTATGTCGCGTGCTGCGGTATGCGGAGACACTAAAATCACCATAGTAGAACACAGATGAAGCATCTAAGTTGATGTAATAGCCAGTAAGAAGTAATCCAATTCAAGTTTTAGGTATCGATTATTGACTTTTTAGCTGGCTTTGGTGCCTTGGACATGAGCTAGGACCTTAAGATTCTGCATGAAAGGAGGACTAGCAGCCGAGTTGCACGGGAGAATGTGAAAAGTGTTCATATGCAGTAAAAACCTGAGACATCCGTCCGTTTTCGTCATTTGTTATCGAATCGACTTAAAGCCAGATCGTCACATTGGCCGCTCTTCTGTCTGAAACGGTTGTACTTATCGTCTGCAAAGCTATGTCGCGTGCTGCGGAATGCGGACACACTAAAAGCACCATAGTAGAACACAGATGAAGCTTCTAAGTTGATGTAATAGCCAGTAAGAAGAAGTAAAATTCAAGTTTTATGTATCGGTTATTGACTTTTTAGCTGGCTTTGGTGCCTTGGACACGAGCTAGGAACTTAAGTTTTCGCATGAAGGAGGACTAGCAGCCGAGTTGCACGGGAGAATGTGAAAAGTGTTCATATGTAGTAAAAACCTGAGAAATCCGTCCGTTTTCGTCATTTGTTATCGAATCGAGTTAAAGCCAGATCGTCACATTGGCCGCTCTTCTCTCTGAAACGGTTGTACTTATCGTCTGCAAAGCTATGTCGCGTGCTGCGGTATGCGGAGACACTAAAAGCACCATAGTGGAACACAGATGAAGCTTCTAAGTTGATGTAATAGCCAGTAAGAAGTAGTACAATTCAAGTTTTAGGTATCGATTATTGTCTTTTTAGCTGGCTTTGGTGCCTTGGACATGAGCTAGGACCTTATGATTCTGCATGAAAGGAGGACTAGCAGCCGAGTTGCACGGGAGAATGTGAAACGTGTTCATATGTAGTAAAAACCTGAGACATCCTTCCGTTTTAGTCATTTGTTATCGAACCGACTTAAAGCCAGATCGTCACATTAACCGCTCTTCTCTCTGAAACGGTTGTACTTATCGTCTGCGAAGCTATGTCACGTGCTGCGGTATGCGGAGACACAAAAATCACCACAGTAGAACACAGATGAAGCTTCTAAGTTGATGTAATATGCAGTAAGAAGTAGTACAATTCGCGTTTTAGGTATCGATTATTGACTTTTTAGCTGGCTTTGGTGCCTTGGACATGAGCTAGGACCTTAAGATTCTCCAATAAAGGAGGACTAGCAGCCGAGTTGCACGGGTGAATGTGAAAAGTGTTCATATGTAGTAAAAACCTTAGAAATCCGTCCGTTTTCGTCATTTGTTATCGAATCGACTTAAAGCCAGATCGTCACATTGGCCGCTCTTCTCTCTGAAACGCCAGTACTTATCGTCTGCACAGCTATGTCGCGTGCTGGGGTATGCAGAGACACTAAAAGCACCATAGTAGAACACAGATGAAGCTTCTAAGTTGATGTAATAGCCAGTAAGAAATAGTACAATTCATGTTTTAGGTATCGATTATTGACTTTTTAGCTGGCTTTGGTGCCTTGGACATGAGCTAGGACCTTAAGATTCTGCATGAAAGGAGGACTAGCAGCCGAGTTCCACGGGAGAATTTGAAAAGTTTTCATATGTAGTAAAAACCTAAGAAATTCGTCCGTTTTCGTCATTTGTTATCGAATCGACTTAAAGCCAGATCGTCACATTGGCCGCTCTTCTCTCTGTAACGGTTGTACTTATCGATTGCAAAGCTATGTCGCGTGCTGCGGTATGCGCAGACACTAAAAGCACCATAGTAGAACGCAGATGAAGCTTCTAAGTTGATGTAATAGCCAGTAAGAAGTAGTACAATTCAAGTTTTAGGTATCGATTATTGACTTTTTAGCTAGCTTTGGTGCCTTGGACATGAGCTAGGACCTTATGATTCTGCATGAAAGGAGGACTAGCAGCCGAGTTGCACGGGAGAATGTGAAAAGTGTTCATATGTAGTAAAAACCTGTGAAATCCGTCCGTTTTCGTCATTTGTTATCGAATCTACTTAAAGCAAGATCGTCACATTGGCCGCTCTTCTCTCTGAAACGGTTGTACTTATCGTCTACAAAGCTATGTCGCGTGCTGCGATATGCAGAGACACTAAAAGCACCATAGTAGAACACAGATGAAGCTTCTAAGTTGATGTAATAGCCAGTAAGAAGTAGTACAATTAAAGTTTTAGGTATCGGTTTTTGACTTTTTACCCTTCTTTGGTGCCTTGGACACGATCTAGGAACTTAAGATTTTGCATGAAGGAGGACTAGCAGCCGAGTTGCACGGGAGAATGTGAAAAGTGTTCATATATAGTAAAAACCTGAGAAATCCGTCCGTTTTCGTCATTTGTTATCGAATCGACTTAAAGCCAGAAAGTCACATTGGCCGCTCTTCTCTCTGAAACGGTTGCACTTATCGTCTGCAAAGCTATGTCGCGTGCTGCGGTATGCGGAGACACTAAAATCACCATAGTAGAACACAGATGAAGCATCTAAGTTGATGTAATAGCCAGTAAGAAGAAATCCAATTCAAGTTTTAGGTATCGATTATCTACTTTTTAGCTGGCTTTGGTGCCTTGGACATGAGCTAGGACCTTAAGATTCTGCATGAAAGGAGGACTAGCAGCCGAGTTGCACGGGAGAATGTGAAAAGTGTTCATATGCAGTAAAAACCTGAGACATCCGTCCGTTTTCGTCATTTGTTATCGAATCGACTTAAAGCCAGATCGTCACATTGGCCGCCCTTCTGTCTGAAACGGTTGTACTTATCGTCTGCAAAGCTATGTCGCGTGCTGCGGTATGCGGACACACTAAAAGCACCATAGTAGAACACAGATGAAGCTTCTAAGTTGATGTAATAGCCAGTAAGAAGAAGTAAAATTCAAGTTTTATGTATCGGTTATTGACTTTTTACACGTCTTTGGTGCCTTGGACACGAGCTAGGAACTTAAGATTTCGCATGAAGGAGGACTAGCAGCCGAGTTGCACGGGAGAATGTGAAAAGTGTTCATATGTAGTAAAAACCTGAGAAATTCGTCCGTTTGCGTCATTTGTTATCGAATCGACTTAAAGCCAGATCGTCACATTGGCCGCTCTTCTCTCTGAAACGGTTGTACTTATCGTCTGCGAAGCTATGTCACGTGCTGCGGTATGTGGAGACACTAAAATCACCACAGTAGAACACAGATGAAGCTTGTAAGTTGATGTAATATGCAGTAAGAAGTAGTACAATTCGCGTTTTAGGTATCGATTATTGACTTTTTAGCTGGCTTTGGTGCCTTGGACATGAGCTAGGACCTTAAGATTCTGCATGAAAGGAGGACTGGTAGAGGAGTTGCACGGGAGAATGTGAAAAGTGTTCATATGTAGTAAAAACCTGAGAAATCCATCCGTTTTCGTCATTTGTTATCGAATCGACTTAAAGCCAGATCGTCACACTGGCCGCTCTTCTCTCTGAAACGGTTGTACTTATCGTCTGCAAAGCTACGACGCGTGTTGCCTTAGGCGGAAACAGGAGAAGCACCATAGTAGAACACAGATGAAGCTTCTAAGTTGATGTAATAGCCAGTAAGAAGTAGTACAATTAAAGTTTTAGGTATCGGTTTTTGACTTTTTACCCTTCTTTGGTGCCTTGGACACGGTCTAGGAACTTAAGATTTTGCATGAAGGAGGACTAGCAGCCGAGTTGCACGGGAGAATGTGAAAAGTGTTCATATATAGTAAAAACCTGAGAAATCCGTCCGTTTTCGTCATTTGTTATCGAATCGACTTAAAGCCAGAAAGTCACATTGGCCGCTCTTCTCACTGAAACGGTTGAACTTATCGTCTGCAAAGCTATGTCGCGTGCTGCGGTATGCTGAGACACTAAAAGCACCATAGTAGAACACAAATGAAGCTTCTAAGTTGATGTAATAGCCAGTAAGAAGTAGTACAATTAAAGTTTTAGGTATCAGTTAATGACTTTTTACCCTTCTTTGGTGCCTTGGACACGAGCTAGGAAATTAAGATTCTGCATGAAGGAGGACTATCAGCCGAGTTGCACGGGAGAATGTGAAAAGTGTTCATATGTAGTAAAAACCTGAGAAATCCGTCCGATTTCGTCATTTGTTATCGAATCGACTTAAAGCCAGATCGTCAGATTTTCCGCTCTTCTCTCTGAAACGGTTGTACTTATCGTCTGTAAAACTATGTCGCGTGCACCGGTATGCGGAGAAACTAAAAGCACCGTAGTAGAACACAGATGAAGCTTCTAAGTTGACGTAATAGCCAGGAAGAAGTATTACAATTCAAGTTTTAGGTATTGATTATTGACCTTTTAGCTGGCTTTGGTGCCTTGGACATGAGCTAGGACTTTAAGATTCTGCATAAAAGGAGGACTAGCAGCCGAGTTGCATGGGAGAATGTGAAAAGTGTTCATATGTAGTAAAAACCTGAGACATCCGTCCGTTTTCGTCATTTCTTATCGAATCGACTTAAAGCCAGATCGTCACATTGGCTGCTCTTCTCTCTGAAACGCTTGCACTTATCGTCTGCAAAGCTATGTCGCGTGCTGCGGTATGCGGACACACTAATAGCACCATAGTAGAACACAGATGAAGCTTCTACATTGATGTAATAGCCAGTAAGAAGTAGTACAATTCAAGTTTTAGGTATCGATTATTGACTTTTTAGCTGGCTTTGGTGCCTTGGACATGAGCTAGGACCTTAAGATTCTGCATGAAAGGAGGACTAGCAGCCGGGTTGCACGGGAGAATGTGAAAAGTGTTCATATGTAGTAAAAACCTTAGAAATCCGTCCGTTTTCGTCATTTGTTATCGAATCGACTTAAAGCCAGATCGTCATATTGGCCGCTCTTCTCTCTGAAACGGTTGTACTTATCGTCTGCAAAGCCATGTCGCGTGCTGCAATATGTGGAGACACTAAAAGCACCATAGTAGAACACAGATGAAGCTTCTAAGTTGATGTAATAGCCAGTAAGAAGTAGTAGAATTCAAGTTTTAGGTATCGATTATTGACTTTTTAGCTGGCTCTGGTGCCTTGGACATGAGCTAGGACCTTAAGATTCTGCATTAAAGGAGGACTAGCAGCCGAGTTGCACGGGAGAATGTGAAAAGTGTTCATATGTAGTAAAAACCTGAGAAATCCGTCCGTTTTCGTCATTTGTTATCGAATCGACTTAAAGCCAGATCGTCACATTGGCCGCTCTTCTCTCTGAAACGGTTGTACATATCGTCTGCAAAGCTATGTCGCGTGCTGCGGTATGCGGAGACACTAAAAGCACCATAGTAGAACACAGATGAAGCTTCTAAGTTGATGTAATAGCCAGTAAGATGTAGTACAATTCAAGTTTTAGGTATCGATTATTGACTTTTTAGCTGGCTTTGGTGCCTTGGACATGAGCTAGGACCTTAAGATTCTGCATGAAAGGAGGACTAGCAGCCGAGTTGCACGGGAGAATGTGAAAAGTGTTCATATGTAGTAAAAACCTGAGAAATCCATCCGTTTTCGTCATTTGTTATCGAATCGACTTAAAGCCAGATCGTCACATTGGCCGCTCTTCTCTCTGAAACGGTTGTACTTATAGATTGCAAAGCTATGTCGCGTGCTGCGGTATGCGGAGACACTAAAAGCACCATAGTAGAACACAGATCAAGCTTCTAAGTTGATGTAATAGCCAGTAAGAAGTAGTACAATTCAAGTTTTAGGTATCGATTATTGACTTTTTAGCTAGCTTTGGTGCCTTGGACATGAGCTAGGACCTTATGATTCTGCATGAAAGGAGGACTAGCAGCCGAGTTGCACGGGAGAATGTGAAAAGTGTTCATATGTAGTAAAAACCTGAGAAATCCGTCCGTTTTCGTCATTTGTTATCGAATCTACTTAAAGCAAGATCGTCACATTGGCCGCTCTTCTCTCTGAAACGGTTGTACTTATCGTCTACAAAGCTATGTCGCGTGCTGCGATATGCAGAGACACTAAAAGCACCATAGTAGAACACAGATGAAGCGTCTAAGTTGATGTAATAGCCAGTAAGAAGTAGTACAATTAAAGTTTTAGGTATCGGTTATTGACTCTTTACCCTTCTTTGGTGACTTGGACACGATCTTGGAACTTAAGATTTTGCATGAAGGAGGACTAGCAGCCGAGTTGCACGGGAGAATGTGAAAAGTGTTCATATATAGTAAAAACCTTAGAAATCCGTCCGTTTTCGTCATTTGTTGTCGAATCGACTTAAAGCCAGAAAGTCACATTGGCCGCTCTTCTCTCTGAAACGGTTGTACTTATCGTCTGCAAAGCTATGTCGCGTGCTGCGGTATGCTGAGACACTAAAAGCACCATAGTAGATCACAGATGAAGCTTCTAAGTTAATGTAATAGCCAGTAAGAAGTAGTACAATTAAAGTTTTAGGTATCAGTTAATGACTTTTTACCCTTCTTTGGTGCCTTGGACACGAGCTAGGAAATTAAGATTTTGCATGAAGGAGGACTATCAGCCGAGTTGCACGGGAGAATGTGAAAAGTGTTCATACGTAGTAAAAACCTGAGAAATCCGTCCGATTTCGTCATTTGTTATCGAATCGACTTTAAGCCAGATCGTCACATTTGCCGCTCTTCTCTCTGAAACGGTTGTACTTATCGTCTGTAAAACTATGTCGCGTGCACCGGTATGCGGAGAAACTAAAAGGACCGTAGTAGAACACAGATGAAGCTTCTAAGTTGATGTAATAGCAAGGAAGAAGTAGTACAATTCAAGTTTTAGGTATTGATTATTGACTTTTTAGCTGGCTTTGGTGCCTTGGACATGAGCTAGGACCTTAAGATTCTGCATGAAAGGAGGACTAGCAGCCGAGTTGCACGGGAGAATGTGAAAAGTGTTCATATGTAGTAAAAACCTTAGAAATCCGTCCGTTTTCGTCATTTGTTATCGAATCGACTTAAAGCCAGATCGTCATATTGGCCGCTCTTCTCTCTGAAACGGTTGTACTTATCGTCTGCAAAGCCATGTCGCGTGCTGCAATATGTGGAGACACTAAAAGCACCATAGTAGAACACAGATGAAGCTTCTAAGTTGATGTAATAGCCAGTAAGAAGTAGTAGAATTCAAGTTTTAGGTATCGATTATTGACTTTTTAGCTGGCTCTGGTGCCTTGGGCATGAGCTAGGACCTTAAGATTCTGCATTAAAGGAGGACTAGCAGCCGAGTTGCACGGGAGAATGTGAAAAGTGTTCATATGTAGTAAAAACCTGAGAAATCCATCCGTTTTCGTCATTTGTTATCGAATCGACTTAAAGCCAGATCGTCACATTGGCCGCTCTTCTCTCTGAAACGGTTGTACTTATAGATTGCAAAGCTATGTCGCGTGCTGCGGTATGCGGAGACACTAAAAGCACCATAGTAGAACACAGATCAAGCTTCTAAGTTGATGTAATAGCCAGTAAGAAGTAGTACAATTCAAGTTTTAGGTATCGATTATTGACTTTTTAGCTAGCTTTGGTGCCTTGGACATGAGCTAGGACCTTATGATTCTGCATGAAAGGAGGACTAGCAGCCGAGTTGCACGGGAGAATGTGAAAAGTGTTCATATGTAGTAAAAACCTGTGAAATCCGTCCGTTTTCGTCATTTGTTATCGAATCTACTTAAAGCAAGATCGTCACATTGGCCGCTCTTCTCTCTGAAACGGTTGTACTTATCGTCTGCAAAGCTATGTCGCGTGCTGCGGTATGCGGAGACACTAAAAGCACTATAGTAGAACACAGATGAAGCTTCTAAGTTGATGTAATAGCCAGTAAGAAGTAGTACAATTAAAGTTTTAGGTATCGGTTATTGACTCTTTACCCTTCTTTGGTGCCTTGGACACGATCTAGGAACTTAAGATTTTGCATGAAGGAGGACTAGCAGCCGAGTTGCACGGGAGAATGTGAAAAGTGTTCATATATAGTAAAAACCTTAGAAATCCGTCCGTTTTCGTCATTTGTTATCGAATCGACTTAAAGCCAGAAAGTCACATTGGCCGCTCTTCTCTCTGAAACGGTTGTACTTATCGTCTGCAAAGCTATGTCGCGTGCTGCGGTATGCTGAGACACTAAAAGCACCATAGAAGAACACAGATGAAGCTTCTAAGTTGATGTAATAGCCAGTAAGAAGTAGTACAATTAAAGTTTTAGGTATCAGTTAATGACTTTTTACCCTTCTTTGGTGCCTTGGACACGAGCTAGGAAATTAAGATTTTGCATGAAGGAGGACTATCAGCCGAGTTGCACGGGAGAATGTGAAAAGTGTTCATATGTAGTAAAAACCTGAGAAATCCGTCCGATTTCGTCATTTGTTATCGAATCGACTTAAAGCCTGATCGTCACATTTGCCGCTCTTCTCTCTGAAACGGTTGTACTTATCGTCTGTAAAACTATGTCGCGTGCACCGGTATGCGGAGAAACTAAAAGGACCGTAGTAGAACACAGATGAAGCTTCTAAGTTGATGTAATAGCAAGGAAGAAGTAGTACAATTCAAGTTTTAGGTATTGATTATTGACTTTTTAGCTGGCTTTGGTGCCTTGGACATGAGCTAGGACCTTAAGATTCTGCATGAAAGGAGGACTAGCAGCCGAGTTGCACGGGAGAATGTGAAAAGTGTTCATATGTAGTAAAAACCTTAGAAATCCGTCCGTTTTCGTCATTTGTTATCGAATCGACTTAAAGCCAGATCGTCATATTGGCCGCTCTTCTCTCTGAAACGGTTGTACTTATCGTCTGCAAAGCCATGTCGCGTGCTGCAATATGTGGAGACACTAAAAGCACCATAGTAGAACACAGATGAAGCTTCTAAGTTGATGTAATAGCCAGTAAGAAGTAGTAGAATTCAAGTTTTAGGTATCGATTATTGACTTTTTAGCTGGCTCTGGTGCCTTGGACATGAGCTAGGACCTTAAGATTCTGCATTAAAGTAGGACTAGCAGCCGAGTTGCACGGGAGAATGTGAAAAGTGTTCATATGTAGTAAAAACCTGAGAACTCCGTCCGTTTTCGTCATTTGTTATCGAATCGACTTAAAGCCAGATCGTCACATTTGCCGCTCTTCTCTCTGAAACGGTTGTACTTATCGTCTGCAAAGCTATGTCACGTGCTGCGGTATGCGGAGACACTAAAAGCACCATAGTAGAACACAGATCAAGCTTCTAAGTTGATGTAATAGCCAGTAAGAAGTAGTACAATTCAAGTTTTAGGTATCGATTATTGACTTTTTAGCTAGCTTTGGTGCCTTGGACATGAGCTAGGACCTTATGATTCTGCATGAAAGGAGGACTAGCAGCCGAGTTGCACGGGAGAATGTGAAAAGTGTTCATATGTAGTAAAAACCTGAGAAATCCGTCCGTTTTCGTCATTTGTTATCGA
Organism: Schistocerca gregaria; assembly: GCF_023897955.1. NCBI lineage: Eukaryota > Metazoa > Arthropoda > Insecta > Orthoptera > Acrididae > Schistocerca > Schistocerca gregaria. Next base: position 3,945,084 of record NW_026061736.1, on the reverse strand, counting down.
ATCTACTTAAAGCAAGATCGTCACATTGGCCGCTCTTCTCTCTGAAACGGTTGTACTTATCGTCTACAAAGCTATGTCGCGTGCTGCGATATGCAGAGACACTAAAAGCACCATAGTAGAACACAGATGAAGCTTCTAAGTTGATGTAATAGCCAGTAAGAAGTAGTACAATTAAAGTTTTAGGTATCGGTTATTGACTCTTTACCCTTCTTTGGTGCCCTGGACACGATCTTGGAACTTAAGATTTTGCATGAAGGAGGACTAGCAGCCGAGTTGCACGGGAGAATGTGAAAAGTGTTCATATATAGTAAAAACCTTAGAAATCCGTCCGTTTTCGTCATTTGTTGTCGAATCGACTTAAAGCCAGAAAGTCACATTGGCCGCTCTTCTCTCTGAAACGGTTGTACTTATCGTCTGCAAAGCTATGTCGCGTGCTGCGGTATGCTGAGACACTAAAAGCACCATAGTAGATCACAGATGAAGCTTCTAAGTTAATGTAATAGCCAGTAAGAAGTAGTACAATTAAAGTTTTAGGTATCAGTTAATGACTTTTTACCCTTCTTTGGTGCCTTGGACACGAGCTAGGAAATTAAGATTTTGCATGAAGGAGGACTATCAGCCGAGTTGCACGGGAGAATGTGAAAAGTGTTCATACGTAGTAAAAACCTGAGAAATCCGTCCGATTTCGTCATTTGTTATCGAATCGACTTTAAGCCAGATCGTCACATTTGCCGCTCTTCTCTCTGAAACGGTTGTACTTATCGTCTGTAAAACTATGTCGCGTGCACCGGTATGCGGAGAAACTAAAAGGACCGTAGTAGAACACAGATGAAGCTTCTAAGTTGATGTAATAGCAAGGAAGAAGTAGTACAATTCAAGTTTTAGGTATTGATTATTGACTTTTTAGCTGGCTTTGGTGCCTTGGACATGAGCTAGGACCTTAAGATTCTGCATGAAAGGAGGACTAGCAGCCGAGTTGCACGGGAGAATGTGAAAAGTGTTCATATGTAGTAAAAACCTTAGAAATCCGTCCGTTTTCGTCATTTGTTATCGAATCGACTTAAAGCCAGATCGTCATATTGGCCGCTCTTCTCTCTGAAACGGTTGTACTTATCGTCTGCAAAGCCATGTCGCGTGCTGCAATATGTGGAGACACTAAAAGCACCATAGTAGAACACAGATGAAGCTTCTAAGTTGATGTAATAGCCAGTAAGAAGTAGTAGAATTCAAGTTTTAGGTATCGATTATTGACTTTTTAGCTGGCTCTGGTGCCTTGGGCATGAGCTAGGACCTTAAGATTCTGCATTATAGGAGGACTAGCAGCCGAGTTGCACGGGAGAATGTGAAAAGTGTTCATATGTAGTAAAAACCTAAGAAATCCGTCCGTTTTCGTCATTTGTTATCGAATCTACTTAAAGCAAGATCGTCACATTGGCCGCTCTTCTCTCTGAAACGGTTGTACTTATCGTCTGCAAAGCTATGTCGCGTGCTGCGGTATGCGGAGACACTAAAAGCACTATAGTAGAACACAGATGAAGCTTCTAAGTTGATGTAATAGCCAGTAAGAAGTAGTACAATTAAAGTTTTAGGTATCGGTTATTGACTCTTTACCCTTCTTTGGTGCCTTGGACACGATCTAGGAACTTAAGATTTTGCATGAAGGAGGACTAGCAGCCGAGTTGCACGGGAGAATGTGAAAAGTGTTCATATATAGTAAAAACCTTAGAAATCCGTCCGTTTTCGTCATTTGTTATCGAATCGACTTAAAGCCAGAAAGTCACATTGGCCGCTCTTCTCTCTGAAACGGTTGTACTTATCGTCTGCAAAGCTATGTCGCGTGCTGCGGTATGCTGAGACACTAAAAGCACCATAGAAGAACACAGATGAAGCTTCTAAGTTGATGTAATAGCCAGTAAGAAGTAGTACAATTAAAGTTTTAGGTATCAGTTAATGACTTTTTACCCTTCTTTGGTGCCTTGGACACGAGCTAGGAAATTAAGATTTTGCATGAAGGAGGACTATCAGCCGAGTTGCACGGGAGAATGTGAAAAGTGTTCATATGTAGTAAAAACCTGAGAAATCCGTCCGATTTCGTCATTTGTTATCGAATCGACTTAAAGCCTGATCGTCACATTTGCCGCTCTTCTCTCTGAAACGGTTGTACTTATCGTCTGTAAAACTATGTCGCGTGCACCGGTATGCGGAGAAACTAAAAGGACCGTAGTAGAACACAGATGAAGCTTCTAAGTTGATGTAATAGCAAGGAAGAAGTAGTACAATTCAAGTTTTAGGTATTGATTATTGACTTTTTAGCTGGCTTTGGTGCCTTGGACATGAGCTAGGACCTTAAGATTCTGCATGAAAGGAGGACTAGCAGCCGAGTTGCACGGGAGAATGTGAAAAGTGTTCATATGTAGTAAAAACCTTAGAAATCCGTCCGTTTTCGTCATTTGTTATCGAATCGACTTAAAGCCAGATCGTCATATTGGCCGCTCTTCTCTCTGAAACGGTTGTACTTATCGTCTGCAAAGCCATGTCGCGTGCTGCAATATGTGGAGACACTAAAAGCACCATAGTAGAACACAGATGAAGCTTCTAAGTTGATGTAATAGCCAGTAAGAAGTAGTAGAATTCAAGTTTTAGGTATCGATTATTGACTTTTTAGCTGGCTCTGGTGCCTTGGACATGAGCTAGGACCTTAAGATTCTGCATTAAAGTAGGACTAGCAGCCGAGTTGCACGGGAGAATGTGAAAAGTGTTCATATGTAGTAAAAACCTGAGAACTCCGTCCGTTTTCGTCATTTGTTATCGAATCGACTTAAAGCCAGATCGTCACATTTGCCGCTCTTCTCTCTGAAACGGTTGTACTTATCGTCTGCAAAGCTATGTCACGTGCTGCGGTATGCGGAGACACTAAAAGCACCATAGTAGAACACAGATCAAGCTTCTAAGTTGATGTAATAGCCAGTAAGAAGTAGTACAATTCAAGTTTTAGGTATCGATTATTGACTTTTTAGCTAGCTTTGGTGCCTTGGACATGAGCTAGGACCTTATGATTCTGCATGAAAGGAGGACTAGCAGCCGAGTTGCACGGGAGAATGTGAAAAGTGTTCATATGTAGTAAAAACCTGAGAAATCCGTCCGTTTTCGTCATTTGTTATCGAATCTACTTAAAGCAAGATCGTCACATTGGCCGCTCTTCTCTCTGAAACGGTTGTACTTATCGTCTACAAAGCTATGTCGCGTGCTGCGATATGCGGAGACACTAAAAGCACCATAGTAGAACACAGATGAAGCTTCTAAGTTGATGTAATAGCCAGTAAGAAGTAGTACAATTAAAGTTTTAGGTATCGGTTATTGACTCTTTACCCTTCTTTGGTGCCCTGGACACGATCTTGGAACTTAAGATTTTGCATGAAGGAGGACTAGCAGCCGAGTTGCACGGGAGAATGTGAAAAGTGTTCATATATAGTAAAAACCTTAGAAATCCGTCCGTTTTCGTCATTTGTTGTCGAATCGACTTAAAGCCAGAAAGTCACATTGGCCGCTCTTCTCTCTGAAACGGTTGTACTTATCGTCTGCAAAGCTATGTCGCGTGCTGCGGTATGCTGAGACACTAAAAGCACCATAGTAGATCACAGATGAAGCTTCTAAGTTAATGTAATAGCCAGTAAGAAGTAGTACAATTAAAGTTTTAGGTATCAGTTAATGACTTTTTACCCTTCTTTGGTGCCTTGGACACGAGCTAGGAAATTAAGATTTTGCATGAAGGAGGACTATCAGCCGAGTTGCACGGGAGAATGTGAAAAGTGTTCATACGTAGTAAAAACCTGAGAAATCCGTCCGATTTCGTCATTTGTTATCGAATCGACTTTAAGCCAGATCGTCACATTTGCCGCTCTTCTCTCTGAAACGGTTGTACTTATCGTCTGTAAAACTATGTCGCGTGCACCGGTATGCGGAGAAACTAAAAGGACCGTAGTAGAACACAGATGAAGCTTCTAAGTTGATGTAATAGCAAGGAAGAAGTAGTACAATTCAAGTTTTAGGTATTGATTATTGACTTTTTAGCTGGCTTTGGTGCCTTGGACATGAGCTAGGACCTTAAGATTCTGCATGAAAGGAGGACTAGCAGCCGAGTTGCACGGGAGAATGTGAAAAGTGTTCATATGTAGTAAAAACCTTAGAAATCCGTCCGTTTTCGTCATTTGTTATCGAATCGACTTAAAGCCAGATCGTCATATTGGCCGCTCTTCTCTCTGAAACGGTTGTACTTATCGTCTGCAAAGCCATGTCGCGTGCTGCAATATGTGGAGACACTAAAAGCACCATAGTAGAACACAGATGAAGCTTCTAAGTTGATGTAATAGCCAGTAAGAAGTAGTAGAATTCAAGTTTTAGGTATCGATTATTGACTTTTTAGCTGGCTCTGGTGCCTTGGGCATGAGCTAGGACCTTAAGATTCTGCATTATAGGAGGACTAGCAGCCGAGTTGCACGGGAGAATGTGAAAAGTGTTCATATGTAGTAAAAACCTAAGAAATCCATCCGTTTTCGTCATTTGTTATCGAATCGACTTAAAGCCAGATCGTCACATTGGCCGCTCTTCTCTCTGAAACGGTTGTACTTATAGATTGCAAAGCTATGTCGCGTGCTGCGGTATGCGGAGACACTAAAAGCACCATAGTAGAACACAGATCAAGCTTCTAAGTTGATGTAATAGCCAGTAAGAAGTAGTACAATTCAAGTTTTAGGTATCGATTATTGACTTTTTAGCTAGCTTTGGTGCCTTGGACATGAGCTAGGACCTTATGATTCTGCATGAAAGGAGGACTAGCAGCCGAGTTGCACGGGAGAATGTGAAAAGTGTTCATATGTAGTAAAAACCTGTGAAATCCGTCCGTTTTCGTCATTTGTTATCGAATCTACTTAAAGCAAGATCGTCACATTGGCCGCTCTTCTCTCTGAAACGGTTGTACTTATCGTCTGCAAAGCTATGTCGCGTGCTGCGGTATGCGGAGACACTAAAAGCACTATAGTAGAACACAGATGAAGCTTCTAAGTTGATGTAATAGCCAGTAAGAAGTAGTACAATTAAAGTTTTAGGTATCGGTTATTGACTCTTTACCCTTCTTTGGTGCCTTGGACACGATCTAGGAACTTAAGATTTTGCATGAAGGAGGACTAGCAGCCGAGTTGCACGGGAGAATGTGAAAAGTGTTCATATATAGTAAAAACCTTAGAAATCCGTCCGTTTTCGTCATTTGTTATCGAATCGACTTAAAGCCAGAAAGTCACATTGGCCGCTCTTCTCTCTGAAACGGTTGTACTTATCGTCTGCAAAGCTATGTCGCGTGCTGCGGTATGCTGAGACACTAAAAGCACCATAGAAGAACACAGATGAAGCTTCTAAGTTGATGTAATAGCCAGTAAGAAGTAGTACAATTAAAGTTTTAGGTATCAGTTAATGACTTTTTACCCTTCTTTGGTGCCTTGGACACGAGCTAGGAAATTAAGATTTTGCATGAAGGAAGACTATCAGCCGAGTTGCACGGGAGAATGTGAAAAGTGTTCATATGTAGTAAAAACCTGAGAAATCCGTCCGATTTCGTCATTTGTTATCGAATCGACTTAAAGCCTGATCGTCACATTTGCCGCTCTTCTCTCTGAAACGGTTGTACTTATCGTCTGTAAAACTATGTCGCGTGCACCGGTATGCGGAGAAACTAAAAGGACCGTAGTAGAACACAGATGAAGCTTCTAAGTTGATGTAATAGCAAGGAAGAAGTAGTACAATTCAAGTTTTAGGTATTGATTATTGACTTTTTAGCTGGCTTTGGTGCCTTGGACATGAGCTAGGACCTTAAGATTCTGCATGAAAGGAGGACTAGCAGCCGAGTTGCACGGGAGAATGTGAAAAGTGTTCATATGTAGTAAAAACCTTAGAAATCCGTCCGTTTTCGTCATTTGTTATCGAATCGACTTAAAGCCAGATCGTCATATTGGCCGCTCTTCTCTCTGAAACGGTTGTACTTATCGTCTGCAAAGCCATGTCGCGTGCTGCAATATGTGGAGACACTAAAAGCACCATAGTAGAACACAGATGAAGCTTCTAAGTTGATGTAATAGCCAGTAAGAAGTAGTAGAATTCAAGTTTTAGGTATCGATTATTGACTTTTTAGCTGGCTCTGGTGCCTTGGACATGAGCTAGGACCTTAAGATTCTGCATTAAAGTAGGACTAGCAGCCGAGTTGCACGGGAGAATGTGAAAAGTGTTCATATGTAGTAAAAACCTGAGAACTCCGTCCGTTTTCGTCATTTGTTATCGAATCGACTTAAAGCCAGATCGTCACATTTGCCGCTCTTCTCTCTGAAACGGTTGTACTTATCGTCTGCAAAGCTATGTCACGTGCTGCGGTATGCGGAGACACTAAAATCACAACAGTAGAACACAGATGAAGCTTCTAAGTTGATGCAATATCCAGTAAGAAGTAGTACAATTCGCGTTTTAGGTATCGATTATTGACTTTTTAGCTGGCTTTGGTGCCTTGGACATGAGCTAGGACCTTCAGATTCTGCATGAAAGGAGGACTAGCAGCTCAGTTGCACGGGAGTATGTGAAAAGTGTTCATATGTAGTAAAAACCTGAGAAATCGGTCGGTTTTCGTCATTTGTTATCGAATCGACTTAAAGCCAGATCGACACATTGGCCGCTTTTCTCTCTGAAACGGTTGCACTTATCGTCTGCAAAGCTATGTCGCGTGCTGCGGTATGCTGAGACACTAAAAGCACTATAGTAGAACACAGATCAAGCTTCTAAGTTGATGTAATAGCCAGTAAGAAGTAGTACAATACAAGTATTAGGTATTGAATATTGACCTTTTAGCTGGCTTTTGTGCCTTGGACATGAGCTGGGACCTTAAGATTCTGCATGAAAGGAGGACTAGCAGCCGAGTTGCACGGGAGAATGTGAAAAGTGTTCATATGTAATAAAAACCTGAGAAATACGTCCGTTTTCGTCATTTATTATCGAATCGACTTAAAGCCAGATCGTCACATTGGCCGCTCTTCTCTCTGAAACGGTTGTACTTATCGTCTGCAAAGCTATTTCGCATACTGCGGTATTCGGAGACGCTAAAAGCACAATAGTAGAACACAGATGAAGCTTCTAAGATGATGTAATAGCCAGTAAGAAGTAGTACAATTCAAGTTTTAGGTATCGGTTGTTGACTTTGTAGCTGGCTTTGGTGCCTTGGACATGAGCTAGGACCTTAAGATTCTGCAATAAAAGAGGACTAGCAGCCGAGTTGCACGGGAGAATGTAAAAAGTGTTCATATGAAGTAAAAACCTGAGAAATCGGTCCGTTTTCGTCATTTGTTAACGAATCGACCTAAAGCCAGATCGTCACATTGGCCGCACTTCTCTCTGAAACGGTTGTACTTATCGTCTGCAAAGCTATGTCGCGTGTTGCCGTAGGCGGAAACAGGAAAAGCACCATAGTAGAACACAGATTAAACTTCTAAGTTGATGTAATAGCCAGTAAGAAGTAGTCCAATTCAAGATTTAGGTATCGATTATTGACTTTTTAGCTGGCTTTGGTGCCTTGGACATGAGCTAGGACCTTAAGAATCTGCATGAAAGGAGGACTAGCAGCCGAGTTGCACGGGAGAATGTGAAAAGTTTTCATATGTAGTAAAAACCTAAGAAATTCGTCCGTTTTCGTCATTTGTTATCGAATCGGCTTAAAGCCAGATCGTCAAATTGGCCGCTCTTCTCTCTGAAACGGTTGTACTTATCGTCTGCAAAGCTATGTCGCGTGCTGCGGTATGCGGAAACACTAAAAGCACCATAGTAGAACACAGATGAAGCTTCTAAGTTGACGTAACAGCCAGGAAGAAGTAGTACAATTCAAGTTTTAGGTGTCGGTTATTGACTTTTTAGCTGGCTTTGGTGCCTTGGACAAAAGCTAGGACCTTAACATTCTGTATGAAAGGAGGACTAGCAGCCGATTTGCATGGGAGAATGTGAAAAGTGTTCATATGTAGTAAAAACCCGAGAAATCCGTCCGTTTTCGTCATTTGTTATCGAATCGACTTAAAGCCAGATCGTCAAATAAGCCGCTCTTCTCTCTGAAACGGTTGTACTTATCGATTGCAAAGCTATGTCGCGTGCTGCGGTATGCGGAGACACTAAAAGCACCATAGTAGAACACAGATGATGCTTCTAAGTTGATGTAATAGCCAGTAAGAAGTAGTACAATTCAAGTTTTAGGTATCGATTATTGACTTTTTAGCTAGCTTTGGTGCCTTGGACATGAGCTAGGACCTTATGATTCTGCATGAAAGGAGGACTAGCAGCCGAGTTGCACGGGAGAAAGTGAAAAGTGTTCATATGTAGTAAAAACCTGAGAAATCCGTCCGTTTTCGTCATTTGTTATCGAATCGACTTAAAGCCAGATCGTCACATTGGCCGCTCTTCTCTCTGAAACGGTTGTACTTATCGTCTGCTAAGCTATGTCGCGTGCTGCGGTATGCTGAGACACTAAAAGCACCATAGTAGAACACAGATCAAGCTTCTAAGTCGATGTAATAGCCAGTAAGAAGTAGTACAATTCAAGTTTTAGGTATTGAATATTGAATTTATAGCTGGCTTTGGTGCCTTGGACATGAGCTAGGACCTTAATATTCTGCATGAAAGGAGGGCTAGCAGCCGAGTTGCACGGGAGAATGTGAAAAGTGTTCATATGTAGTAAAAACCTGAGATATCCGTCCATTTTCGTCATTTGTTATCGAATCGACTTAAAGGCAGATCGTCACATTGGCCGCTCTTCTCTCTGAAAAAGTTGTACTTATCGTCCGCAAAGCTATGTCGCGTGCTGCGGTATGCGGACACACTAAAAGCACCATAGTAGAACCCAGATGAAGCTTCTAAGTTGATGTAATAGCGAGTAAGAAGTAGTACTATTAAAGTTTTAAGTATCAGTTAATGACTTTTTACCCTTCTTTGGTGCCTTGGACACGTTCTAGGAAATTAACATTTTGCATGAAGGAGGACTATCAGCCGAGTTGCACGGGAGAATGTGAAAAGTGTTCATATGTAGTAAAAACCTGAGACATCCGTCCGTTTTCGTCATTTGTTATCGAATCGACTTAAAGCCAGATCGTCACATTGGCCGCTCTTCTCTCTGAAACGCTTGTACTTATCGTCTGCAAAGCTATGTCGCGTGCTGCGGTATGAGGAGGCACTAAACGCACCATAGTAGAACACAGATGAAGCTTCTAAGTTGATGTAATAGCCAGTAAGAAGTAGTACAATTCAAATTTTAGGTATCGATTATTGACTTTTTAGCTAGCTTTGGTGCCTTGGACATGAGCTAGGACCTTAAGATTCTGCATGAAAGGAGGACTAGCAGCCGAGTTGCACGGGAGAATGTGAAAAGTGTTCATAAGTAGTAAAAACCTGAGAAATTCGTCCGTTTTCGTCATTTGTTTTCGAATCGACTTAAAGCCAGATGGTCACATTGGCCGCTCTTCTCTCTGAAACGCTTGTACTTATCGTCTGCAAAGCTATGTCGCTTGTTGCCGTAGGCGGAAACAGAAAGGCACCATAGTAGAACACAGATGAAGCTTCTAAGTTGATGTAATAGCCAGCAAGAAGTAGTAGAATTCATGTTTTTGGTATCGATTATTGACTTTTTTGCTGGCTTTGGTACCTTGGACATGAGCTAGTACCTTAAGATTCTGCATGAAAGGAGGACTAGCAGCCGAGTTGCACGGGAGAATGTGAAAAGTGTTCATATGTAGTAAAAACCTTAGAAATCCATCCGTTTTTGTCATTTCTTATCGAATCGACTTAAAGCCAGATCGTCACATTGGCCGCTCTTCTCTCTGAAACGGTTGTACTTATCGTCTGCAAAGCTATGTCGCGTGCTGCGGTATGTGGAGACACTAAAAGCACTATAGTAGAACACAGATGAATCTTCTAAGTTGATGTAATAGCCAGAAAGAAGTAGCAGAATTCAAGTTTTAGGTATCGATTATTGACTTTTTAGCTGGCTTTGGTGCCTTGGACAGGAGCTAGGACCTTAAGATTCTGCATGAAAGGAGGACTAGCAGCCGAGTTGCACGGGAGAATGTGAAAAGTGTTCATATGTAGTAAAAACCTGAGAAATCCGTCCGTTTTCGTCATTTGTCATCGAATCGACTTTAAGTCAGATCGTCACATTGCCCGCTCTTCTCTCTGAAACGGTTGTACTTATCGTCTACAAAGCTATGTCACGTGCTGCGGTATGTGGAGACACTAAAAGCAAAATAGTAGAACACAGATGAAGCTTCTAAGCTGATGTAATAGCCAGTAAGAAGTAGTACAATTCAAGTTTTAGGTATCGATTATTGACTTTTTAGCTGGCTTTGGTGCCTTCGACATGAGCTAGGACCTTAAGATTCTGCATGTAAGGAGGACTAGCAGCCGAGTTGCACGGGAGAATGTGAAAAGTGTTCATATGCAGTAAAAACCTGAGACATCCGTCCGTTTTCGTCATTTGTTATCGAATCGACTTAAAGCCAGATAGTCACATTGGCCGCTCTTATCTCTGAAACGCTTGTACTTATCGTCTGCAAAGCTATGTCGCGTGCTGCGGTATGCGGAGACACTAAAATCACCATAGTAGAACACAGACCAAGCTTCTAAGTTGATGTAATAGCCAGTAAGAAGTAGTACAATTCAAGTTTTAGGTATCGGTTATTGACTTTTTAGCTGGCTTTGGTGCCTTGGACATGAGCTAGTACCTTAAAATTCTGCATGAAAGGAGGACTGGCATCCGAGTTGCACGGGAGAATGTGAAAAGTGTTCATATGTAGTAAAAACCTTAGAAATCCATCCGTTTTCGTCATTTGTTATCAAATCGACTTAAAGCCAGATCGTCACATTGGCCGCTCTTCTCTCTGAAACGGTTGTACTTATCGTCTGCAAAGCTATGTCGCGTGCTGCGGTATGTGGAGACACTAAAATTACCATAGTAGAACACAGATGAAGCATCTAAGTTGATGTAATAGCCAGTAAGAAGTAATCCAATTCAAGTTTTAGGTATCGATTATTGACTTTTTAGCTGGCTTTGGTGCCTTCGACATGAGCTAGGACCTTAAGATTCTGCATGTAAGGAGGACTAGCAGCCGAGTTGCACGGGAGAATGTGAAAAGTGTTCATATGTAAAAAAATACCTGAGAAATCCGTCCGTTTTCGTCATTTGTTATCGAATCGACTTAAAGCCAGATCGTCACATTGGTCGCTCTTCTCTCTGAAACGGTTGTACTTATCGTCTGCAAAGCTATGTCGCATGCTGCGGTATGCTGAGACACTACAAGCAGCATATTGGAACACAGATGAAGCTTCTAAGTTGATGTAATAACCAGTAAGAAGTAGTACAATTCAAGTTTTAGGTATCGATTATTGACTTTTTAGCTAGCTTTGGTGCCTTGGACATGAGCTAGGACCTTAAGATTCAGCATGAAAGGAGGACTAGCAGCCGAGTAGCACGGGAGAATGTGAAAAGTGTTCATATGTAGTAAAAACCTGAGAAATTCGTCCGTTTTCGTCATTTGTTATCGAATCGACTTAAAGCCAGATCGTCACATTGGCCGCTCTTCTCTCGGAAACGGTTGTACTTATCGTCTGCAAAGCTATGTCGCGTGTTGCCGTAGGCGGAAACAGGAAAAGCACCATAGTAGAACACAGATGAAGCTTCTAAGTTGATGTAATAGCCAGTAAGAAGTAGTCCAATTCAAGTTTTAGGTATCGATTATTGACTTTTTAGCTGGCTTTGGTGCCTTGGGCATGAGCTAGGACCATAAGATTCTGCATGAAAGGAGGACTAGCAGCCGAGTTGCAGGGGAAAATGTGAAAAGTGTTCATATGTAGTAAAAACCTTAGAAATCCATCCGTTTTTGTCATTTCTTATCGAATCGACTTAAAGCCAGATCGTCACATTGGCCGCTCTTCTCTCTGAAACGGTTGTACTTATCGTCTGCAAAGCTATGTCGCGTGCTGCGGTATGTGGAGACACTAAAAGCACTATAGTAGAACACAGATGAATCTTCTAAGTTGATGTAATAGCCAGAAAGAAGTAGCAGAATTCAAGTTTTAGGTATCGATTATTGACTTTTTAGCTGGCTTTGGTGCCTTGGACAGGAGCTAGGACCTTAAGATTCTGCATGAAAGGAGGACTAGCAGCCGAGTTGCACGGGAGAATGTGAAAAGTGTTCATATGTAGTAAAAACCTGAGAAATCCGTCCGTTTTCGTCATTTGTCATCGAATCGACTTTAAGTCAGATCGTCACATTGCCCGCTCTTCTCTCTGAAACGGTTGTACTTATCGTCTACAAAGCTATGTCACGTGCTGCGGTATGTGGAGACACTAAAAGCAAAATAGTAGAACACAGATGAAGCTTCTAAGCTGATGTAATAGCCAGTAAGAAGTAGTACAATTCAAGTTTTAGGTATCGATTATTGACTTTTTAGCTGGCTTTGGTGCCTTCGACATGAGCTAGGACCTTAAGATTCTGCATGTAAGGAGGACTAGCAGCCGAGTTGCACGGGAGAATGTGAAAAGTGTTCATATGCAGTAAAAACCTGAGACATCCGTCCGTTTTCGTCATTTGTTATCGAATCGACTTAAAGCCAGATAGTCACATTGGCCGCTCTTATCTCTGAAACGCTTGTACTTATCGTCTGCAAAGCTATGTCGCGTGCTGCGGTATGCGGAGACACTAAAATCACCATAGTAGAACACAGACCAAGCTTCTAAGTTGATGTAATAGCCAGTAAGAAGTAGTACAATTCAAGTTTTAGGTATCGGTTATTGACTTTTTAGCTGGCTTTGGTGCCTTGGACATGAGCTAGTACCTTAAAATTCTGCATGAAAGGAGGACTGGCATCCGAGTTGCACGGGAGAATGTGAAAAGTGTTCATATGTAGTAAAAACCTTAGAAATCCATCCGTTTTCGTCATTTGTTATCAAATCGACTTAAAGCCAGATCGTCACATTGGCCGCTCTTCTCTCTGAAACGGTTGTACTTATCGTCTGCAAAGCTATGTCGCGTGCTGCGGTATGTGGAGACACTAAAATTACCATAGTAGAACACAGATGAAGCATCTAAGTTGATGTAATAGCCAGTAAGAAGTAATCCAATTCAAGTTTTAGGTATCGATTATTGACTTTTTAGCTGGCTTTGGTGCCTTCGACATGAGCTAGGACCTTAAGATTCTGCATGTAAGGAGGACTAGCAGCCGAGTTGCACGGGAGAATGTGAAAAGTGTTCATATGTAAAAAAATACCTGAGAAATCCGTCCGTTTTCGTCATTTGTTATCGAATCGACTTAAAGCCAGATCGTCACATTGGTCGCTCTTCTCTCTGAAACGGTTGTACTTATCGTCTGCAAAGCTATGTCGCATGCTGCGGTATGCTGAGACACTACAAGCAGCATATTGGAACACAGATGAAGCTTCTAAGTTGATGTAATAACCAGTAAGAAGTAGTACAATTCAAGTTTTAGGTATCGATTATTGACTTTTTAGCTAGCTTTGGTGCCTTGGACATGAGCTAGGACCTTAAGATTCAGCATGAAAGGAGGACTAGCAGCCGAGTAGCACGGGAGAATGTGAAAAGTGTTCATATGTAGTAAAAACCTGAGAAATTCGTCCGTTTTCGTCATTTGTTATCGAATCGACTTAAAGCCAGATCGTCACATTGGCCGCTCTTCTCTCGGAAACGGTTGTACTTATCGTCTGCAAAGCTATGTCGCGTGTTGCCGTAGGCGGAAACAGGAAAAGCACCATAGTAGAACACAGATGAAGCTTCTAAGTTGATGTAATAGCCAGTAAGAAGTAGTCCAATTCAAGTTTTAGGTATCGATTATTGACTTTTTAGCTGGCTTTGGTGCCTTGGACATGAGCTAGGACCATAAGATTCTGCATGAAAGGAGGACTAGCAGCCGAGTTGCAGGGGAAAATGTGAAAAGTGTTCATATGTAGTAAAAACCTGAGAATTCCGTCCGTTTTCGTCATTTGTTATCGAATCGACTTAATGCCAGATCGTCACATTGGCCGCTCTGCTCTCGGAATTGGTTGTACTTATCGTCTCCAAAGCTATGTCGCGTGTTGCCATAGGCGGAAACAGGAAAAGCACCATAGTAGAACACAGATGAAGCTTCTAAGTTGATGTAATAGCCAGTAAGAAGTAGTACAATTAAAGTTTTAGGTATCGGTTAATGGCATTTACCCTTCTTTGGTGCCTTGGACACGAGCTAGGAAATTAAGATTTTGCATGAAGGAGGACTATCAGCCGAGTTGCACGGGAGAATGTGAAAAGTGTTCATATGTAGTAAAAACCTGAGAAATCCGTACGTTTTCGTCATTTGTTATCGAATCGACTTAAAGCCAGATCGTCACATTGGCCGCTCTTCTCTCTGAAACGGTTGTACTTATCGTCTGTAAAACTATGTCGCGTGCTGCGGTATGCAGAGAAACTAAAAGCACCGTAGTAGAACACAGATGAAGCTTCTAAGTTGATGTAATAGCCAGGAAGAAGTAGTACAATTCAAGTTTTAGGTATCGATTATTGACTTTTTAGCTGGCTTTGGTGCCTTGGACATGAGCTAGGACCTTAACATTCTGCATGAAAGGATTACTACCAGCCGAGTTGCACGGGAGAATGTGAAAAGTGTTCATATGTAGTAAAAACCTTAGAAATCCGTCCTTTTCGTCATTTGTTATCAAATCGACTTAAAGCCAGATCGTCATATTGGCCGCTCTTCTCTCTGAAACGGTTGTACTTATCGTCTGCAAAGCTATGTCGCGTGCTGCGGTATGCGGAGACACTAAAAGCACCATAGTAGAACACAGATGAAGCTTCTAAGTTGATGTAATAGCCAGTAAGAAGTAGTAGAATTCAAGTTTTAGGTATCCATTATTGACTTTTTAGCTGGCTTTGGTACCTTGGACATGAGCTAAGACCTTATGATTCTGCATGAAAGGAGGACTAGCAGCCGAGTTGCACGGGAGAATGTGAAAAGTGTTCATATGTAGTAAAAACCTGAGAAATCCGTACGTCTTCGTCATTTGTAATCGAATCGACTTAAAGCCAGATCGTCACATTGGCCGCTCTTCTCTCTGAAAAAGTTGTACTTATCGTCTGTAAAGCTATGTCGCGTGCTGCGGTATGCGGACACACTAAAAGCACCATAGTAGAAAACAGATGAAGCTTCTAAGTTGATGTAATAGCCAGTAAGAAGTAGTACAATTAAAGTTTTAGGTATCGGTTAATGACATTTACCCTTCTTTGGTGCCTTGGACACGAGCTAGGAAATTAAGATTTTGCATGAAGGAGGACTATCAGCCGAGTTGCACGGGAGAATGTGAAAAGTGTTCATATGTAGTAAAAACCTGAGAAATCCGTCCGTTTTCGTCATTTGTTATCGAATCGACTTAAAGCCAGATCGTCACATTGGCCGCTCTGCTCTCGGAAACGGTTGTACTTATCGTCTGCAAAGCTATGTCGCGTGCTGCGGTATGGGGAGACACTAAAGCACCATAGTAGAACACAGATGAAGCTTCTAAGTTGACGTAATAGCCAGTAAGAAGTAGTACAATTCAAATTTTAGGTATCGATTATTGACTTTTTAGCTGGCTTTAGTGCCTTGGACAAAAGCTAGGACCTTAACATTCTGTATGAAAGGAATACTAGCAGCCGATTTGCATGGGAGAATGTGAAAAGTGTTAATATGTAGTAAAAAGAGGAGAAATCCGTCCGTTTTCGTCATTTGTTATCGAATCGACTTAAAGCCAGATCGTCAAATTAGCCGCTCTTCTCTCTGAAACGGTTGTACTTATCGATTGCAAAGCTATGTCGCGTGCTGCGGTATGCGGAGACACTAAAAGCACCATAGTAGAACACAGATGAAGCTTCTAAGTTGATGTAATAGCCAGTAAGAAGTAGTACAATTAAAGTTTTAGGTATCGGTTATTGACTTTTTACCCTTCTTTGGTGCCTTGGACACGAACTAGGAACTTAAGATTTTGCATGAAGGAGGACTAGGAGCCGAGTTGCACGGGAGAATGTGAAAAGTGTTCATATATAGTAAAAACCTGAGAAATCCGTCAGTTTTCGTCATTTGTTATCGAATCGACTTAAAGCCAGATCGTCACATTGGCCGCTCTTCTCTCTGAAACGGTTGTACTTATCGTCTGCAAAGCTATGTCGCGTGCTGCGGTATGCGGACACAATAAAAGCACCATAGTAGAACACAGATGAAGCTTCTAAGTTGATGTAATAGCCAGTAAGAAGTAGTACAATAAAGTTTTAGGTATCGGTTAATGACTCTTACCCTTCTTTGGTGCCTTGGACACGAGCTAGGAAATTAAGACTTTGCATGAAGGAGGACTATCAGCCGAGTTGCACGGGAGAATATGAAAAGTGTTCATATGTAGTAAAAACCTGAGAAATCCGTCCGTTTTCGTCATTTGTTATCGAATCGACTTAAAGCCAGATCGTCACATTGGCCGCTCTTTTCTCTGAAACGGTTGCACTTATCGTCTTTAAAACTATGTCGCGTGCTGCGGTATGCGGAGAAACTAAAAGCACCGTAGTAGAACACAGATGAATCTTCTAAGTTGATGTAATAGCCAGGAAGAAGTAGTACAATTCAAGTTTTAGGTATCGATTATTGACTTTTTAGCTGGCTTTGGTGCCTTGGACATGAGCTAGGACCTTAAGATTCTGCATGAAAGGAGGACTGGCAGCCGAGTTGCACGGGAGAATGTGAAAAGTGTTCATATGTAGTAAAAACCTTAGAAATCCATCCGTTTTCGTCATTTGTTATCGAATCGACTTAAAGCCAGATCGTCACATTGGCCGCTCTTCTCTCTGAAACGGTTGTACTTATCGTCTACAAAGCTATGTCGCGTGCTGCGGTATGCGGAGACACTAAAATCACCATAGTAGAACACAGATGGAGCTTCTAAGTTGATGTAATAGCCAGTAAGAAGTAGTACAATTCAAGTTTTAGGTATCGATTATTGACTTTTTAGCTAGCTTTGGTGCCTTGGACATGAGCTAGGACCTTAAGATTCTGCATGAAAGGAGGACTAGCAGCCGAGTAGCACGGGAGAATGTGAAAAGTGTTCATATGTAGTAAAAACCTGAGAAATTCGTCCGTTTTCGTCATTTGTTATCGAATCGACTTAAAGCCAGATCGTCACATTGGCCGCTCTTCTCTCTGAAACGCTTGTACTTATCGTCTGCAAAGCTATGTCGCATGCTGCGGTATGCTGAGACACTACAAGCAGCATAGTAGAACACAGATGAAGCTTCTATGTTGATGTAATTGCCAGTAAGAAGTAGTACAATTCAAGTTTTAGGTATCGATTATTGACTTTTTAGCTGGCTTTGGTGCCTTGGACATGAGCTAGGACCTTAAGTTTCTGCATGAAAGGAGGACTAGCAGCCGAGTTGCAGGGGAGAATGTAAAAATGTTCATATGAAGTAAAGACCTGAGAAATCCGTCCGTTTTCGTCATTTGTTATCGAATCGACTTAAAACCAGATCGTCACAATGGCCGCACTGCTCTCAGAAACGGTTGTACTTATCGTCTGCAAAGCTATGTCGCGTGTTGCCGTAGGCGGAAACAGAAAAGCACCATAGTAGAACACAGATGAATTTTCTAAGTTGATGTAATAGCCAGTAAGAAGTAGACCAATTAGAGATTTAGGTATCGATTATTGACTTTTTAGCTAGCTTTGGAGCCTTGGACATGAGCTAGGACTTTAAGATTCTGCATAAAAGGAGGACTAGCAGCCCAGTTGCACGGGAGAATGTGAAAAGTGTTCATATGTATTAAAAACCTGAGACATCCGTCCGTTTTCATCATTTGTTATCGAATCGACTTAAAGCCAGATCGTCACATTGGCCGCTCTTCTCTCTTAAACGGTTGTACTTATCGTCTGCAAAGCTATGTCGCGTGCTGCGGTATGCGGAGACACTAAAAGCACCATAGTAAAACACAGATGAAGCTTCTAAGTTGATGTAATAGACAGTAAGAAGTCGTACAATTCAAGTTTTACGTATTGATTATTGACTTTTTAGCTGGCTTTGGTGCCTTGGACATGAGCTAGTACCTTAAGATTCTGCATGAAAGGAGGACTAGCAGCCGAGTTGCACGGGAGAATGTGAAAAGTGTTCATATGTAGTAAAAACCTTAGAAATCCATCCGTTTTTGTCATTTCTTATCGAATCGACTTAAAGCCAGATCGTCACATTGGCCGCTCTTCTCTCTGAAACGGTTGTACTTATCGTCTGCAAAGCTATGTCGCGTGCTGCGGTATGTGGAGACACTAAAAGCACTATAGTAGAACACAGATGAATCTTCTAAGTTGATGTAATAGCCAGTAAGAAGTAGCAGAATTCAAGTTTTAGGTATCGATTATTGACTTTTTAGCTGGCTTTGGTGCATTGGACAGGAGCTAGGACCTTAAGATTCTGCATGAAAGGAGGACTAGCAGCCGAGTTGCACGGGAGAATGTGAAAAGTGTTCATATGTAGTAAAAACCTGAGAAATCCGTCCGTTTTCGTCATTTGTCATCGAATCGACTTTAAGTCAGATCGTCACATTGGCCGCTCTTCTCTCTGAAACGGTTGTACTTATCGTCTACAAAGCTATGTCACGTGCTGCGGTATGTGGAGACACTAAAAGCAAAATAGTAGAACACAGATGAAGCTTCTAAGCTGATGTAAAAGCCAGTAAGAAGTCGTACAATTCAAGTTTTACGTATTGATTATTGACTTTTTAGCTGGCTTTGGTGCCTTGGACATGAGCTAGTACCTTAACATTCTGCATGAAAGGATTACTACCAGCCGAGTTGCACGGGAGAATGTGAAAAGTGTTCATATGTAGTAAAAACCTTAGAAATCCGTCCTTTTCGTCATTTGTTATCAAGTCGACTTAAAGCCAGATCGTCATATTGGCCGCTCTTCTCTCTGAAACGGTTGTACTTATCGTCTGCAAAGCTATGTCGCATGCTGCGGTATGCGGAGACACTAAAAGCACCATAGTAGAACACAGATGAAGCTTCTAAGTTGATGTAATAGCCAGTAAGAAGTAGTAGAATTCAAGTTTTAGGTATCCATTATTGACTTTTTAGCTGGCTTTGGTACCTTGGACATGAGCTAAGACCTTATGATTCTGCATGAAAGGAGGACTAGCAGCCGAGTTGCACGGGAGAATGTGAAAAGTGTTCATATGTAGTAAAAACCTGAGAAATCCGTACGTCTTCGTCATTTGTAATCGAATCGACTTAAAGCCAGATCGTCACATTGGCCGCTCTTCTCTCTGAAAAAGTTGTACTTATCGTCTGTAAAGCTATGTCGCGTGCTGCGGTATGCGGACACACTAAAAGCACCATAGTAGAAAACAGATGAAGCTTCTAAGTTGATGTAATAGCCAGTAAGAAGTAGTACAATTAAAGTTTTAGGTATCGGTTAATGACATTTACCCTTCTTTGGTGCCTTGGACACGAGCTAGGAAATTAAGATTTTGCATGAAGGAGGACTATCAGCCGAGTTGCACGGGAGAATGTGAAAAGTGTTCATATGTAGTAAAAACCTGAGAAATCCGTCCGTTTTCGTCATTTGTTATCGAATCGACTTAAAGCCAGATCGTCACATTGGCCGCTCTGCTCTCGGAAACGGTTGTACTTGTCTGCAAAGCTATGTCGCGTGCTGCGGTATGGGGAGACACTAAAGCACCATAGTAGAACACAGATGAAGCTTCTAAGTTGACGTAATAGCCAGTAAGAAGTAGAACAATTCAAATTTTAGGTATCGATTATTGACTTTTTAGCTGGCTTTAGTGCCTTGGACAAAAGCTAGGACCTTAACATTCTGTATGAAAGGAATACTAGCAGCCGATTTGCATGGGAGAATGTGAAAAGTGTTAATATGTAGTAAAAAGAGGAGAAATCCGTCCGTTTTCGTCATTTGTTATCGAATCGACTTAAAGCCAGATCGTCAAATTAGCCGCTCTTCTCTCTGAAACGGTTGTACTTATCGATTGCAAAGCTATGTCGCGTGCTGCGGTATGCGGAGACACTAAAAGCACCATAGTAGAACACAGATGAAGCTTCTAAGTTGATGTAATAGCCAGTAAGAAGTAGTACAATTCAAGTTTTAGGTATCGATTATTGACTTTTTAGCTAGCTTTGGTGCCTTGGACATGAGCTAGGACCTTATGATTCTGCATGAAAGGAGGACTAGCAGCCGAGTTGCACGGGAGAATGTGAAAAGTGTTCATATGTAGTAAAAACCTGAGAAATTCGTCCTTTTTCGTCATTTGTTATCGAATCTACTTAAAGCCAGATCGTCACATTGGCCGCTCTACTCTCTGAAACGGTTGTACTTGTCGTCTACAAAGCTATGTCGCGTGCTGCGATATGCGGAGACATTAAAAGCACCATAGTAGAACACAGATGAAGCTTCTAAGTTGATGTAATAGCCAGTAAGAAGTAGTACAATTAAAGTTTTAGGTATCGGTAATTGACTTTTTACCCTTCTTTGGTGCCTTGGACACGAACTAGGAACTTAAGATTTTGCATGAAGGAGGACTAGGAGCCGAGTTGCACGGGAGAATGTGAAAAGTGTTCATATATAGTAAAAACCTGAGAAATCCGTCCGTTTTCGTCATTTGTTATCGAATCGACTTAAAGCCATATCGTCACATTGGCCGCTCTTCTCTCTGAAACGGTTGTACTTATCGTCTGCAAAGCTATGTCGCGTGCTGCGGTATGCGGACACAATAAAAGCACCATAGTAGAACACAGATGAAGCTTCTAAGTTGATGTAATAGCCAGTAAGAAGTAGTACAATAAAGTTTTAGGTATCGGTTAATGACTCTTACCCTTCTTTGGTGCCTTGGACACGAGCTAGGAAATTAAGACTTTGCATGAAGGAGGACTATCAGCCGAGTTGCACGGGAGAATATGAAAAGTGTTCATATGTAGTAAAAACCTGAGAAATCCGTCCGTTTTCGTCATTTGTTATCGAATCGACTTAAAGCCAGATCGTCACATTGGCCGCTCTTTTCTCTGAAACGGTTGCACTTATCGTCTTTAAAACTATGTCGCGTGCTGCGGTATGCGGAGAAACTAAAAGCACCGTAGTAGAACACAGATGAATCTTCTAAGTTGATGTAATAGCCAGGAAGAAGTAGTACAATTCAAGTTTTAGGTATCGATTATTGACTTTTTAGCTGGCTTTGGTGCCTTGGACATGAGCTAGGACCTTAAGATTCTGCATGAAAGGAGGACTGGCAGCCGAGTTGCACGGGAGAATGTGAAAAGTGTTCATATGTAGTAAAAACCTTAGAAATCCATCCGTTTTCGTCATTTGTTATCGAATCGACTTAAAGCCAGATCGTCACATTGGCCGCTCTTCTCTCTGAAACGGTTGTACTTATCGTCTACAAAGCTATGTCGCGTGCTGCGGTATGCGGAGACACTAAAATCACCATAGTAGAACACAGATGGAGCTTCTAAGTTGATGTAATAGCCAGTAAGAAGTAGTACAATTCAAGATTTAGGTATCGATTATTGACTTTTTAGCTAGCTTTGGTGCCTTGGACATGAGCTAGGACCTTAAGATTCTGCATGAAAGGAGGACTAGCAGCCGAGTAGCACGGGAGAATGTGAAAAGTGTTCATATGTAGTAAAAACCTGAGAAATTCGTCCGTTTTCGTCATTTGTTATCGAATCGACTTAAAGCCAGATCGTCACAATGGCCGCACTGCTCTCAGAAACGGTTGTACTTATCGTCTGCAAAGCTATGTCGCGTGTTGCCGTAGGCGGAAACAGAAAAGCACCATAGTAGAACACAGATGAATTTTCTAAGTTGATGTAATAGCCGGTAAGAAGTAGACCAATTAGAGATTTAGGTATCGATTATTGACTTTTTAGCTAGCTTTGGAGCCTTGGACATGAGCTAGGACTTTAAGATTCTGCATAAAAGGAGGACTAGCAGCCCAGTTGCACGGGAGAATGTGAAAAGTGTTCATATGTATTAAAAACCTGAGACATCCGTCCGTTTTCATCATTTGTTATCGAATCGACTTAAAGCCAGATCGTCACATTGGCCGCTCTTCTCTCTTAAACGGTTGTACTTATCGTCTGCAAAGCTATGTCGCGTGCTGCGGTATGCGGAGACACTAAAAGCACCATAGTAAAACACAGATGAAGCTTCTAAGTTGATGTAATAGACAGTAAGAAGTCGTACAATTCAAGTTTTACGTATTGATTATTGACTTTTTAGCTGGCTTTGGTGCCTTGGACATGAGCTAGTACCTTAAGATTCTGCATGAAAGGAGGACTAGCAGCCGAGTTGCACGGGAGAATGTGAAAAGTGTTCATATGTAGTAAAAACCTTAGAAATCCATCCTTTTTTGTCATTTCTTATCGAATCGACTTAAAGCCAGATCGTCACATTGGCCGCTCTTCTCTCTGAAACGGTTGTACTTATCGTCTGCAAAGCTATGTCGCGTGCTGCGGTATGTGGAGACACTAAAAGCACTATAGTAGAACACAGATGAATCTTCTAAGTTGATGTAATAGCCAGTAAGAAGTAGCAGAATTCAAGTTTTAGGTATCGATTATTGACTTTTTAGCTGGCTTTGGTGCATTGGACAGGAGCTAGGACCTTAAGATTCTGCATGAAAGGAGGACTAGCAGCCGAGTTGCACGGGAGAATGTGAAAAGTGTTCATATGTAGTAAAAACCTGAGAAATCCGTCCGTTTTCGTCATTTGTCATCGAATCGACTTTAAGTCAGATCGTCACATTGGCCGCTCTTCTCTCTGAAACGGTTGTACTTATCGTCTACAAAGCTATGTCACGTGCTGCGGTATGTGGAGACACTAAAAGCAAAATAGTAGAACACAGATGAAGCTTCTAAGCTGATGTAATAGCCAGTAAGAAGTAGTACAATTCAAGTTTTAGGTATCGATTATTGACTTTTTAGCTGGCTTTGGTGCCTTCGACATGAGCTAGGACCTTAAGATTCTGCATGTAAGGAGGACTAGCAGCCGAGTTGCACGGGAGAATGTGAAAAGTGTTCATATGCAGTAAAAACCTGAGACATCCGTCCGTTTTCGTCATTTGTTATCGAATCGACTTAAAGCCAGATAGTCACATTGGCCGCTCTTATCTCTGAAACGCTTGTACTTATCGTCTGCAAAGCTATGTCGCGTGCTGCGGTATGCGGAGACACTAAAATCACCATAGCAGAACACAGACCAAGCTTCTAAGTTGATGTAATAGCCAGTAAGAAGTAGTACAATTCAAGTTTTAGGTATCGGTTATTGACTTTTTAGCTGGCTTTGGTGCCTTGGACATGAGCTAGTACCTTAAAATTCTGCATGAAAGGAGGACTGGCATCCGAGTTGCACGGGAGAATGTGAAAAGTGTTCATATGTAGTAAAAACCTTAGAAATCCATCCGTTTTCGTCATTTGTTATCGAATCGACTTAAAGCCAGATCGTCACATTGGCCGCTCTTCTCTCTGAAACGGTTGTACTTATCGACTGCAAAGCTATGTCGCGTGCTGCGGTATGTGGAGACACTAAAATTACCATAGTAGAACACAGATGAAGCATCTAAGTTGATGTAATAGCCAGTAAGAAGTAATCCAATTCAAGTTTAAGGTATCGATTATTGACTTTTTAGCTGGCTTTGGTGCCTTCGACATGAGCTAGGACCTTAAGATTCTGCATGTAAGGAGGACTAGCAGCCGAGTTGCACGGGAGAATGTGAAAAGTGTTCATATGTAAAAAAATACCTGAGAAATCCGTCCGTTTTCGTCATTTGTTATCGAATCGACTTAAAGCCAGATCGTCACATTGGTCGCTCTTCTCTCTGAAACGGTTGTACTTATCGTCTACAAAGCTATGTCACGTGCTGCGGTATGTGGAGACACTAAAAGCAAAATAGTAGAACACAGATGAAGCTTCTAAGCTGATGTAATAGCCAGTAAGAAGTAGTACAATTCAAGTTTTAGGTATCGATTATTGACTTTTTAGCTGGCTTTGGTGCCTTCGACATGAGCTAGGACCTTAAGATTCTGCATGTAAGGAGGACTAGCAGCCGAGTTGCACGGGAGAATGTGAAAAGTGTTCATATGCAGTAAAAACCTGAGACATCCGTCCGTTTTCGTCATTTGTTATCGAATCGACTTAAAGCCAGATAGTCACATTGGCCGCTCTTATCTCTGAAACGCTTGTACTTATCGTCTGCAAAGCTATGTCGCGTGCTGCGGTATGCGGAGACACTAAAATCACCATAGCAGAACACAGACCAAGCTTCTAAGTTGATGTAATAGCCAGTAAGAAGTAGTACAATTCAAGTTTTAGGTATCGGTTATTGACTTTTTAGCTGGCTTTGGTGCCTTGGACATGAGCTAGTACCTTAAAATTCTGCATGAAAGGAGGACTGGCATCCGAGTTGCACGGGAGAATGTGAAAAGTGTTCATATGTAGTAAAAACCTTAGAAATCCATCCGTTTTCGTCATTTGTTATCGAATCGACTTAAAGCCAGATCGTCACATTGGCCGCTCTTCTCTCTGAAACGGTTGTACTTATCGACTGCAAAGCTATGTCGCGTGCTGCGGTATGTGGAGACACTAAAATTACCATAGTAGAACACAGATGAAGCATCTAAGTTGATGTAATAGCCAGTAAGAAGTAATCCAATTCAAGTTTTAGGTATCGATTATTGACTTTTTAGCTGGCTTTGGTGCCTTCGACATGAGCTAGGACCTTAAGATTCTGCATGTAAGGAGGACTAGCAGCCGAGTTGCACGGGAGAATGAGAAAAGTGTTCATATGTAAAAAAATACCTGAGAAATCCGTCCGTTTTCGTCATTTGTTATCGAATCGACTTAAAGCCAGATCGTCACATTGGTCGCTCTTCTCTCTGAAACGGTTGTACTTATCGTCTGCAAAGCTATGTCGCATGCTGCGGTATGCTGAGACACTACAAGCAGCATATTAGAACACAGATGAAGCTTCTAAGTTGATGTAATAACCAGTAAGAAGTAGTACAATTCAAGTTTTAGGTATCGATTATTGACTTTTTAGCTAGCTTTGGTGCCTTGGACATGACCTAGGACCTTAAGATTCAGCATGAAAGGAGGACTAGCAGCCGAGTAGCACGGGAGAATGTGAAAAGTGTTCATATGTAGTAAAAACCTGAGAAATTCGTCCGTTTTCGTCATTTGTTATCGAATCGACTTAAAGCCAGATCGTCACATTGGCCGCTCTTCTCTCGGAAACGGTTGTACTTATCGTCTGCAAAGCTATGTCGCGTGTTGCCGTAGGCGGAAACAGGAAAAGCACCATAGTAGAACACAGATGAAGCTTCTAAGTTGATGTAATAGCCAGTAAGAAGTAGTCCAATTCAAGTTTTAGGTATCGATTATTGACTTTTTAGCTGGCTTTGGTGCCTTGGACATGAGCTAGGACCTTAAGATTCTGCATGAAAGGAGGACTAGCAGCCGAGTTGCAGGGGAAAATGTGAAAAGTGTTCATATGTAGTAAAAACCTGAGAATTCCGTCCGTTTTCGTCATTTGTTATCGAATCGACTTAATGCCAGATCGTCACATTGGCCGCTCTGCTCTCGGAAACGGTTGTACTTATCGTCTCCAAAGCTATGTCGCGTGTTGCCATAGGCGGAAACAGGAAAAGCACCATAGTAGAACACAGATGAAGCTTCTAAGTTGATGTAATAGCCAGTAAGAAGTAGTACAATTAAAGTTTTAGGTATCGGTTAATGGCATTTACCCTTCTTTGGTGCCTTGGACACGAGCTAGGAAATTAAGATTTTGCATGAAGGAGGACTATCAGCCGAGTTGCACGGGAGAATGTGAAAAGTGTTCATATGTAGTAAAAACCTGAGAAATCCGTACGTTTTCGTCATTTGTTATCGAATCGACTTAAAGCCAGATCGTCACATTGGCCGCTCTTCTCTCTGAAACGGTTGTACTTATCGTCTGTAAAACTATGTCGCGTGCTGCGGTATGCAGAGAAACTAAAAGCACCGTAGTAGAACACAGATGAAGCTTCTAAGTTGATGTAATAGCCAGGAAGAAGTAGTACAATTCAAGTTTTAGGTATCGATTATTGACTTTTTAGCTGGCTTTGGTGCCTTGGACATGAGCTAGGACCTTAACATTCTGCATGAAAGGATTACTACCAGCCGAGTTGCACGGGAGAATGTGAAAAGTGTTCATATGTAGTAAAAACCTTAGAAATCCGTCCTTTTCGTCATTTGTTATCAAATCGACTTAAAGCCAGATCGTCATATTGGCCGCTCTTCTCTCTGAAACGGTTGTACTTATCGTCTGCAAAGCTATGTCGCGTGCTGCGGTATGCGGAGACACTAAAAGCACCATAGTAGAACACAGATGAAGCTTCTAAGTTGATGTAATAGCCAGTAAGAAGTAGTAGAATTCAAGTTTTAGGTATCCATTATTGACTTTTTAGCTGGCTTTGGTACCTTGGACATGTGCTAAGACCTTATGATACTGCATGAAAGGAGGACTAGCAGCCGAGTTGCACGGGAGAATGTGAAAAGTGTTCATATGTAGTAAAAACCTGAGAAATCCGTACGTCTTCGTCATTTGTAATCGAATCGACTTAAAGCCAGATCGTCACATTGGCCGCTCTTCTCTCTGAAAAAGTTGTACTTATCGTCTGTAAAGCTATGTCGCGTGCTGCGGTATGCGGACACACTAAAAGCACCATAGTAGAAAACAGATGAAGCTTCTAAGTTGATGTAATAGCCAGTAAGAAGTAGTACAATTAAAGTTTTAGGTATCGGTTAATGACATTTACCCTTCTTTGGTGCCTTGGACACGAGCTAGGAAATTAAGATTTTGCATGAAGGAGGACTATCAGCCGAGTTGCACGGGAGAATGTGAAAAGTGTTCATATGTAGTAAAAACCTGAGAAATCCGTCCGTTTTCGTCATTTGTTATCGAATCGACTTAAAGCCAGATCGTCACATTGGCCGCTCTGCTCTCGGAAACGGTTGTACTTATCGTCTGCAAAGCTATGTCGCGTGCTGCGGTATGGGGAGACACTAAAGCACCATAGTAGAACACAGATGAAGCTTCTAAGTTGACGTAATAGCCAGTAAGAAGTAGTACAATTCAAATTTTAGGTATCGATTATTGACTTTTTAGCTGGCTTTAGTGCCTTGGACAAAAGCTAGGACCTTAACATTCTGTATGAAAGGAATACTAGCAGCCGATTTGCATGGGAGAATGTGAAAAGTGTTAATATGTAGTAAAAAGAGGAGAAATCCGTCCGTTTTCGTCATTTGTTATCGAATCGACTTAAAGCCAGATCATCAAATTAGCCGCTCTTCTCTCTGAAACGGTTGTACTTATCGATTGCAAAGCTATGTCGCGTGCTGCGGTATGCTGAGACACTAAAAGCACCATAGTAGAACACAGATGAAGCTTCTAAGTTGATGTAATAGCCAGTAAGAAGTAGTACAATTAAAGTTTTAGGTATCAGTTAATGACTTTTTACCCTTCTTTGGTGCCTTATACACGAGCTAGGAAATTAATATTTTGCAAGAAGGAGGACTATCAGCCGAGTTGCACGGGAGAATGTGAAAAGTGTTCATATGTAGTAAAAACCTGAGAAATCCGTCCGATTTCGTCATTTGTTATCGAATCGACATAAGCCAGATCGTCAGATTTTCCGCTCTTCTCTCTGAAACGGTTGTACTTATCGTCTGTAAAACTATGTCCCGTGCACCGGTATGCGGAGAAACTACAAGCACCGTAGTAGAACAGAGATGAAGCTTCTAAGTTGATGTAATAGCCAGGAAGAAGTAGTACAATTCAAGTTTTAGGTATTGATTATTGACTTTTTAGCTGGCTTTGGTGCCTTGGACATGAGCTAGGACTTTAAGATTCTGCATAAAAGGAGGACTACCAGCCGAGTTGCATGGGAGAATGTGAAAAGTGTTCATATGTAGTAAAAACCTGAGACATCCGCCCGTTTTCGTCATTTGTTATCGAATCGACTTAAAGCCAGATCGTCACATTGGCCGCTCTTCTCTCTGAAACGCTTGTACTTATCGTCTGCAATGCTATGTCGCGTGCTGCGGTATGCGGAGGCACTAAAAGCACCATAGTAGAACACAGATGAAGCTTCTACATTGATGTAATAGCCAGTAAGAAGTAGTACAATTCATGTTTTAGGTATCGATTATTGACTTTTTAGCTGGCTTTGGTGCCTTGGACATGAGCTAGGACCTTAACATTCTGCATGAAAGGAGGACTAGCAGCCGAGTTGCACGGGAGAATGTGAAAAGTGTTCATATGTAGTAAAAACCTTAGAACTCCGTCCGTTTTCGTCATTTGTTATCGAATCGACTTAAAGCCAGATCGTCACATTGGCCACTCTTCTCTCTGAAACGGTTGTACTTATCGTCTGCAAAGCCATGTCGCGTGCTGCGGTATGTGGAGACACTAAAAGCACCATAGCAGAACACGGATGAAGCTTCTAAGTTGATGTAATAGCCAGTAAGAAGTAGTAGCATTCAAGTTTTAGGTATCGATTATTGACTTTTTAGCTGGCTCTGGTGCCTTGGACATGAGCTAGGACCTTAAGATTCTGCATTAAAGGAGGACTAGCAGCCGAGTTGCACGGGAGAATGTGAAAAGTGTTCATATGTAGTAAAAACCTGAGAACTCCGTCCGTTTTCGTCATTTGTTATCGAATCCACTTAAAGCCAGATCGTCACATTGGCCGCTCTTCTCTCTGAAACGGTTGTACTTATCGTCTGCAAAGCTATGTCGCGTGCTGCGGTATGCGGAGACACTAAAATCACCATAGTAGAACACAGATGAAGAATCTAAGTTGATGTAATAGCCAGTAAGAAGTAGTACAATTCAAGTTTTAGGTATCGATTATTGACTTTTTAGCTGGCTTTGGTGCCTTGGACATGAGCTAGGACGTTAAGATTCTGCATGAAAGGAGGACTAGCAGCCGAGTTGCCCAGGAGAATGTGAAAAGTGTTCATATGTAAAAAAATACCTGAGAAATCCGTCCGTTTTCGTCATTTGTTATCGAATCGACTTAAAGCCAGATCGTCACATTGGTCGCTCTTCTCTCTGAAACGGTTGTACTTATCGTCTACAAAGATATGTCGCGTGCTGCGGTATGCGGAGACACTAAAATCACCATAGTAGAACACAGATGAAGCTTCTAAGTTGTTGTAATAGCCAGTAAGAAGTAGTACAATTCAAGTTTTAGGTATCGATTATTGACTTTTTAGCTAGCTTTGGTGCCTTGGACATGAGCTAGGACCTTAAGATTCTGCATGAAAGGAGGAGTAGCAGCCGAGTTGCACGGGAGAATGTGAAAAGTGTTCATATGCAGTAAAAACCTGAGAAATCCGTCCGTTTTCGTCATTTGTTATCGAATCGACTTAAAGCCAGATCGTCACATTGGTCGCTCTTCTCTCTGACACGGTTGTACTTATCGTCTACAAAGATATGTCGCGTGCTGCGGTATGCGGAGACACTAAAATCACCATAGTAGAACACAGATGAAGCTTCTAAGTTGTTGTAATAGCCAGTAAGAAGTAGTACAATTCAAATTTTAGGTATCGATTATTGACTTTTTAGCTGGCTTTGGTGCCTTGGACAAAAGCTAGGACCTTAACATTCTGTATGAAAGGAATACTAGCAGCCGATTTGCATGGGAGAATGTGAAAAGTGTTAATATGTAGTAAAAAGAGGAGAAATCCGTCCGTTTTCGTCATTTGTTATCGAATCGACTTAAAGCCAGATCGTCAAATTAGCCGCTCTTCTCTCTGAAACGGTTGTACTTATCGATTGCAAAGCTATGTCGCGTGCTGCGGTATGCGGAGACACTAAAAGCACCATAGTAGAACACAGATGAAGCTTCTAAGTTGATGTAATAGCCAGTAAGATGTAGTACAATTCAAGTTTTAGGTATCGATTATTGACTTTTTAGCTAGCTTTGGTGCCTTGGACATGAGCTAGGACCTTATGATTCTGCATGAAAGGAGGACTAGCAGCCGAGTTGCACGGGAGAATGTGAAAAGTGTTCATATGTAGTAAAAACCTGAGAAATTCGTCCTTTTTAGTCATTTGTTATCGAATCTACTTAAAGCCAGATCGTCACATTGGCCGCTCTACTCTCTGAAACGGTTGTACTTGTCGTCTACAAAGCTATGTCGCGTGCTGCGATATGCGGAGACATTAAAAGCACCATAGTAGAACACAGAAGAAGCTTCTAAGTTGATGTAATAGCCAGTAAGAAGTAGTACAATTAAAGTTTTAGGTATCGGTTATTGACTTTTTACCCTTCTTTGGTGCCTTGGACACGAACTAGGAACTTAAGATTTTGCATGAAGGAGGACTAGGAGCCGAGTTGCACGGGAGAATGTGAAAAGTGTTCATATATAGTAAAAACCTGAGAAATCCGTCCGTTTTCGTCATTTGTTATCGAATCGACTTAAAGCCAGATCGTCACATTGGCCGCTCTTCTCTCTGAAACGGTTGTACTTATCGTCTGCAAAGCTATGTCGCGTGCTGCGGTATGCTGAGACACTAAAAGCACCATAGTAGAACACAGATGAAGCTTCTAAGTTGATGTAATAGCCAGTAAGAAGTAGTACAATTAAAGTTTTAGGTATCAGTTAATGACTTTTTACCCTTCTTTGGTGCCTTATACACGAGCTAGGAAATTAAGATTTTGCAAGAAGGAGGACTATCAGCCGAGTTGCACGGGAGAATGTGAAAAGTGTTCATATGTAGTAAAAACCTGAGAAATCCGTCCGATTTCGTCATTTGTTATCGAATCGACATAAGCCAGATCGTCAGATTTTCCGCTCTTCACTCTGAAACGGTTGTACTTATCGTCTGTAAAACTATGTCCCGTGCACCGGTATGCGGAGAAACTACAAGCACCGTAGTAGAACAGAGATGAAGCTTCTAAGTTGATGTAATAGCCAGGAAGAAGTAGTAGCATTCAAGTTTTAGGTATCGATTATTGACTTTTTAGCTGGCTCTGGTGCCTTGGACATGAGCTAGGACCTTAAGATTCTGCATTAAAGGAGGACTAGCAGCCGAGTTGCACGGGAGAATGTGAAAAGTGTTCATATGTAGTAAAAACCTGAGAACTCCGTCCGTTTTCGTCATTTGTTATCGAATCGACTTAAAGCCAGATCGTCACATTGGCCGCTCTTCTCTCTGAAACGGTTGTACTTATCCTCTGCAAAGCTATGTCGCGTGCTGCGGTATGCGGAGACACTAAAATCACCATAGTAGAACACAGATAAAGAATCTAAGTTGTTGTAATAGCCAGTAAGAAGTAGTACAATTCAAGTTTTAGGTATCGATTATTGACTTTTTAGCTGGCTTTGGTGCCTTGGACATGAGCTAGGACGTTAAGATTCTGCATGAAAGGAGGACTAGCAGCCGAGTTGCCCAGGAGAATGTGAAAAGTGTTCATATGTAAAAAAATACCTGAGAAATCCGTCCGTTTTCGTCATTTGTTATCGAATCGACTTAAAGCCAGATCGTCACATTGGTCGCTCTTCTCTCTGACACGGTTGTAGTTATCGTCTGCAAAGCTATGTCGCGTGCTGCGGTATGCGGACACACTAAAAGCACCATAGTAGAACACAGATGAAGCTTCTAAGTTGATGTAATAGCCATTAAGAAGAAGTAAAATTCAAGTTTTAGGTATCGGTTATTGACTTTTTACACTTCTTTGGTGCCTTGGACACGAGCTAGGAACTTAAGATTTTGCATGAAGGAGGACTAGCAGCCGAGTTGCACGGGAGAATGTGAAAAGTGTGCATATGTAGTAAAAACCTGAGAAATCCGTCCGTTTTCGTCATTTGTTATCGAATCTACTTAAAGCCAGATCGTCACATTGGCCGCTCTTCTCTCTGAAACGGTTGTACTTATCGTCTGCAAAGCTATGTCACGTGCTGCGGTATGCGGAGACACTAAAATCACCACAGTAGAACACAGGCGAAGCTTCTAAGTTGATGCAATATCCAGTAAGAAGTAGTACAATTCGCGTTTTAGGTATCGATTATTGACTTTTTAGCTGGCTTTGGTGCCTTGGACATAAGCTAGGACCTTAAGATTCTGCATGAAAGGAGGACTAGCAGCTCAGTTGCACGGGCGTATGTGAAAAGTGTTCATATGTAGTAAAAACCTGAGAAATCCGTCCGTTTTCGTCATTTGTTATCGAATCGATTTAAAGCCAGATCGACACATTGGCCGCTTTTCTCTCTGAAACGGTTGTACTTAACGTCTGCAAAGCAATGTCGCGTGCTGCGGTATGCTGAGACACTAAAAGCACTATAGTAGAACACAGATCAAGCTTCTAAGTTGATGTAATAGCCAGTAAGAAGTAGTACAATAGAAGTATTAGGTATTGAATATTGACCTTTTAGCTGGCTTTTGTGCCTTGGACATGAGCTGGGACCTTAAGATTCTGCATGAAAGGAGGACTAGCAGCCGAGTTGCACGGAGAATGTGAAAAGTGTTCATATGTAGTAAAAACCTGAGAAATCCGTCCGTTTTCGTCATTTATTATCGAATCTACTGAAAGCCAGATCGTCACATTGGCCGCTCTTCTCTCTGAAACGGTTGTGCTTTTCGTCTGCAAAGCTATGTCGCGTGTTGCCGTAGGCGGAAACAGAAAAGCACCATAGTAGAACACAGATGAAGCTTCTAAGTTGATGTAATAGCCTGTAAGAAGTAGTACAATTCAAGTTTTAGGTATCGATTATTGACTTTTTAGCTGGCTTTGGTGCCTTGGACATGAGCTAGGACTTTAAGATTCTGCATAAAAGGAGGACTAGCAGCCCAGTTGCACGGGAGAATGTGAAAAGTGTTCATATGTATTAGAAACCTGAGACATCCGTCCGTTTTCGCCATTTGTTATCGAATCGACTTAAAGCCAGATCGTCACATTGGCCGCTCTTCTCTCTGAAACGGTTGTACTTATCGTCTGCAAAGCTATGTCGCGTGCTGCGGTATGCGGAGACACTAAAAGCACCATAGTAGAACACAGATGAAGCTTCTAAGTTGATGTAATAGCCAGTAAGAAGTAGTACAATTCAAGTTTTACGTATCGATTATTGACTTTTTAGCTGGCTTTGGTACCTTGGACATGAGCTAGTACCTTAAGATTCTGCATGAAAGGAGGACTAGCAGCCGAGTTGCACGGGAGAATGTGAAAAGTCTTCATATGTAGTAAAAACCTGAGAAATCCGTCCGTTTTCGTCATTTATTACCGAATCGACTTTAAGTCAGATCGTCACATTGGCCGTTCTTCTCTCTGAAACGGTTGTACTTATCGTCTACAAAGCTATGTCACGTGCTGCGGTATGTGGAGACACCAAAAGCAAAATAGTAGAACACAGATGAAGCTTCTAAGTTGATGTAATAGAATGTAAGAAGTAGTACAATTCAAGTTTTAGGTATCGATTATTGACTTTTTAGCTGGCTTTGGTGCCTTCGACATGAGCTAGGACCTTAAGATTCTGCTTGTAAGGAGGACTAGCAGCCGAGTTGCACGGGAGAATGTGAAAAGTGTTCATATGCAGTAAAAATCTGAGACATCCGTCCGTTTTCGTCATTTGTTATCGAATCGACTTAAAGCCAGATAGTCACATTGGCCGCTCTTATCTCCGAAACGCTTGTACTTATCGTCTGCAAAGCTATGTCGCGTGCTGCGGTATGCGGAGACACTAAAATAACCATAGTAGAACACAGACCAAGCTTCTAAGTTGATGTAATAGCCAGTAAGAAGTAGTACAATTCAAGTTTTAGGTATCGATTATTGACTTTTTGGCTGGCTTTGGTGCCTTGGACATGAGCTAGGACCTTAAGATTCTGCATGACAGGAGGACTAGCAGCCGAGTTGCAGGGGAAAATGTGAAAAGTGTTCATATGTAGTAAAAACCTGAGAAATCCGTCCGATTTCGTCATTTGTTATCGAATCGACTTAAAGCCAGATCGTCACATTGGCCGCTCTGCTCTCGGAAACGGTTGTACTTATCGTCTGCAAAGCTATGTCGCATGCTGCGGTATGCTGAGACACTACAAGCAGCATAGTAAAACACAGATGAAGCTTCTAAGTTGATGTAATAGCGAGTAAGAAGCAGTCCAATTCAAGTTTTAGGTATCGATTATTGAATTTTTAGCTGGCTTTGGTGCCTTGGACATGGGCTAGGACCTTAAGATTCTGCATGAAAGGAGGACTAGCAGCCGAGTAGCACGGGAGAATGTGAAAAGTGTTCATATGTAGTAAAAACCTGGGAAATTCGTCCGTTTTCGTCATTTGTTATCGAATCGACTTAAAGCCAGATCGTCACATTGGCCGCTCTTCTCTCTGAAACGCTTGTACTTATCGTCTGCAAAGCTATGTCGCATGCTGCGGTATGCTGAGACACTACAAGCAGCATAGTAAAACACAGATGAAGCTTCTAAGTTGATGTAATGGCCAGTAAGAAGTAGTACAATTCAAGTTTTAGGTATCGATTATTGACTTTTTAGCTGGCTTTGGTGCCTTGGACATGAGCTAGGACCTTAAGATTCTGCATGAAAGGAGGACTAGCAGCCGAGTTGCAGGGGAGAATGTAAAAAGTGTTCATATGAAGTAAAAACCTGAGTAATCCGTCCGTTTTCGTCATTTGTTATCGAATCGACTTAAAGCCAGATCGTCACATTTGCCGCTCTGCTCTTGAAACGGTTGTACTTATCGTGTGCAAAGCAATGTCGCGTTTTGCCGTAGGCGGAAACAGAAAAGCACCATAGTAGAACACAGATGAAGCTTCTAAGTTGATGTAATAGCCAGTAAGAAGTAGACCAATTCAAGATTTAGGTATCGATTATAGACTTTTTAGCTGGTTTTTTGTGCCTTGGACATGAGCTAGGACTTTATGATTCTGCATAAAAGGAGAACTAGCAGCCCAGTTGCACGGGAGAATGTGAAAAGTGTTCATATGTATTAAAAACCTGAGACATCCGTCAGTTTTCGTCATTTGTGATCGAATCGACTTAAATCCAGATCGTCACATTGGCCGCTCTTCTCTCTGAAACGGTTGTACTTATCGTCTGCAAAGCTATGTCGCGTGCTGCGGTATGCGGAGACACTAAAAGCACCATAGTAGAACACAGATGGAGCTCCTAAGTTGATGTAATAGCCAGTAAGAAGTAGTACAATTCAAGTTTTAGGTATCGACTATTGACTTTTTAGCTGGCTTTGGTGCCTTGGACATGAGCTAGTACCTTAAAATTCTGCATGAAAGGAGGACTAGCAGCCGAGTTGCACGGGAGAATGTGAAAAGTGTTCATATGTAGTAAAAACCTTAGAAATCCATCCGTTTTCGTTATTTGTTATAGAATCGACTTAAAGCCAGATCGTCACATTGGCCGCTATTCTCTCTGAAACGGTTGTACTTATCGTCTGCAAAGCTATGTCGCGTGCTGCGGTATGTGGAGACACTAAAATTACCATAGTAGAACACAGATGAAGCATCTAAGTTGATGTAATAGCCAGTAAGAAGTAATCCAATTCAAGATTTTGGTATCGATTATTGACTTTTTAGCTGGCTTTGGTGCCTTGGACATGAGCTAGGACCTTAAGATTCCACATGAAAGGAGGACTAGCAGCCGAGTTGCACGGGAGAATGTGAAAATTGTTCATATGTAGTAAAAACCTGAGAAATCCGTCCGTTTTCGTCATTTGTTATCGAATCGACTTAAAGCCAGATCGTCACAATGGCCGCTCTTCTCTCTGAAAAAGTTGTACTTATCGTCTGCAAAGCTATGTCGCGTGCTGCTGTACGTGGACACAATAAAAGCACCATAGTAGAACACAGATGAAGCTTCTAAGTTGATGTAATAGCCAGTAAGAAGTAGTACAATTAAAGTTTTAGGTATCGATTATTGACTTTTTAGCTGGCTTTGATGCCTTGGACATGAGCTAGGACCTTAAGATTCTGCATGAAAGGAGGACTAGCAGCCGAGTTGCACGGGAGAATGTGAAAAGTGTTCATATGTAATAAAAACCTGAGAAATCCGTCCGTTTTCGTCATTTGTTATCGAATCGACTTAAAGTCAGATCGTCACATTGGCCGCTCTTCTCTCTGAAACGGTTGTACTTATCGTCTGCAAAGCTATGTCGCGTGTTGCCGTAGGCGGAAACAGAAAAGCACCATAGTAGAACACAGATGATGCTTCTAAGTTGATGTAATAGCCAGTAAGAAGCAGACCAATTAGAGATTTAGGTATCGATTATTGACTTTTTAGCTGGCTTTGGTGCCTTGGACATGAGCTAGGACTTTAAGATTCTGCATAAAAGGAGGACTAACAGCCCAGTTGCACGGGAGAATGTGAAAAGTGTTCATATGTAGTAAAAAACCTGAGACATCCGTCCGTTTTCGTCATTTGTTATCGAATCGACTTAAAGCCAGATCGTCACATTGGCCGCTCTTCTCTCTGAAACGGTTGTACTTATCGTCTGCAAAGCTATGTCGCGTGCTGCGGTATGCGGAGACACAAAAAGCACCATAGTAGAACACAGATGAAGCTTCTAAGTTGATGTAATAGCCAGTAAGAAGTAGTACAATTCAAGTTTTACGTATCGATTATTGACTTTTTAGCTGGCTTTGGTGCCTTGGACATGAGCTAGTACCTTAAGATTCTGCATGAAAGGAGGACTAGCAGCCGAGTTGCACGGGAGAATGTGAAAAGTGTTCATATGTAGTAAAAACCTGAGAAATCCGTCCGTTTTCGTCATTTGTTATCGAATCGACTTTAAGTCAGATCGTCACATTGGCCGTTCTTCTCTCTGAAACGGTTGTACTTATCGTCTACAAAGCTATGTCACGTGCTGCGGTATGTGGAGACACTAAAAGCAAAATAGTAGAACACAGATGAAGCTTCTAAGTTGATGTAATGGCCAGTAAGAAGTAGTACAATTCAAGTTTTAGGTATCGATTATTGACTTTTTAGCTGGCTTTGGTGCCTTCGACATGAGCTAGGACCTTAAGATTCTGCATGTAAGGAGGACTAGCAGCCGAGTTGCACGGAAGAATGTGAAAAGTGTTCATATGCAGTAAAAACCTGAGACATCCGTCCGTTTTCGTCATTTGTTATCGAATCGACTTAAAGCCAGATAGTCACATTGGCCGCTCTTCTCTCTGAAACGGTTGTACTTATCGTCTGCAAAGCTATGTCGCGTGCTGCGGTATGCGGAGACACTAAAATCACCATAGTAGAACACAGATGAAGAATCTAAGTTGATGTAATAGCCAGTAAGAAGTAGTACAATTCAAGTTTTAGGTATCGATTATTGACTTTTTAGCTGGCTTTGGTGCCTTGGACATGAGCTAGGACGTTAAGATTCTGCATGAAAGGAGGACTAGCAGCCGAGTTGCCCAGGAGAATGTGAAAAGTGTTCATATGTAAAAAAATACCTGAGAAATCCGTCCGTTTTCGTCATTTGTTATCGAATCGACTTAAAGCCAGATCGTCACATTGGTCGCTCTTCTCTCTGACACGGTTGTAGTTATCGTCTGCAAAGCTATGTCGCGTGCTGCGGTATGCGGACACACTAAAAGCACCATAGTAGAACACAGGCGAAGCTTCTAAGTTGATGTAATAGCCAGTAAGAAGTAGTACAATTCAAGTTTTAGATATTGATTATTGACTTTTTAGCTGGCTTTGGTGCCTTGGACATGATCTAGGACCTTAAGATTCTGCATGAAAGAAGGACTAGCAGCTCAGTTGCACGGGCGTATGTGAAAAGTGTTCATATGTAGTAAAAACCTGAGAAATCCGTCCGTTTTCGTCATTTGTTATCGAATCGACTTAAAGCCAGATCGACACATTGGCCGCTTTTCTCTCTGAAACGGTTGTACTTAACGTCTGCAAAGCAATGTCGCGTGCTGCGGTATGCTGAGACACTAAAAGCACTATAGTAGAACACAGATCAAGCTTCTAAGTTGATGTAATAGCCAGTAAGAAGTAGTACAATTCGCGTTTTAGGTATCGATTATTGACTTTTTAGCTGGCTTTGGTGCCTTGGACATAAGCTAGGACCTTAAGATTCTGCATGAAAGGAGGACTAGCAGCTCAGTTGCACGGGCGTATGTGAAAAGTGTTCATATGTAGTAAAAACCTGAGAAATCCGTCCGTTTTCGTCATTTGTTATCGAATCGACTTAAAGCCAGATCGACACATTGGCCGCTTTTCTCTCTGAAACGGTTGTACTTAACGTCTGCAAAGCAATGTCGCGTGCTGCGGTATGCTGAGACACTAAAAGCACTATAGTAGAACACAGATCAAGCTTCTAAGTTGATGTAATAGCCAGTAAGAAGTAGTACAATAGAAGTATTAGGTATTGAATATTGACCTTTTAGCTGGCTTTTGTGCCTTGGACATGAGCTGGGACCTTAAGATTCTGCATGAAAGGAGGACTAGCAGCCGAGTTGCACGGAGAATGTGAAAAGTGTTCATATGTAGTAAAAACCTGAGAAATCCGTCCGTTTTCGTCATTTATTATCGAATCTACTGAAAGCCAGATCGTCACATTGGCCGCTCTTCTCTCTGAAACGGTTGTGCTTTTCGTCTGCAAAGCTATGTCGCGTGTTGCCGTAGGCGGAAACAGAAAAGCACCATAGTAGAACACAGATGAAGCTTCTAAGTTGATGTAATAGCCTGTAAGAAGTAGTACAATTCAAGTTTTAGGTATCGATTATTGACTTTTTAGCTGGCTTTGGTGCCTTGGACATGAGCTAGGACTTTAAGATTCTGCATAAAAGGAGGACTAGCAGCCCAGTTGCACGGGAGAATGTGAAAAGTGTTCATATGTATTAGAAACCTGAGACATCCGTCCGTTTTCGCCATTTGTTATCGAATCGACTTAAAGCCAGATCGTCACATTGGCCGCTCTTCTCTCTGAAACGGTTGTACTTATCGTCTGCAAAGCTATGTCGCGTGCTGCGGTATGCGGAGACACTAAAAGCACCATAGTAGAACACAGATGAAGCTTCTAAGTTGATGTAATAGCCAGTAAGAAGTAGTACAATTCAAGTTTTACGTATCGATTATTGACTTTTTAGCTGGCTTTGGTACCTTGGACATGAGCTAGTACCTTAAGATTCTGCATGAAAGGAGGACTAGCAGCCGAGTTGCACGGGAGAATGTGAAAAGTCTTCATATGTAGTAAAAACCTGAGAAATCCGTCCGTTTTCGTCATTTATTATCGAATCGACTTTAAGTCAGATCGTCACATTGGCCGTTCTTCTCTCTGAAACGGTTGTACTTATCGTCTACAAAGCTATGTCACGTGCTGCGGTATGTGGAGACACCAAAAGCAAAATAGTAGAACACAGATGAAGCTTCTAAGTTGATGTAATAGAATGTAAGAAGTAGTACAATTCAAGTTTTAGGTATCGATTATTGACTTTTTAGCTGGCTTTGGTGCCTTCGACATGAGCTAGGACCTTAAGATTCTGCTTGTAAGGAGGACTAGCAGCCGAGTTGCACGGGAGAATGTGAAAAGTGTTCATATGCAGTAAAAATCTGAGACATCCGTCCGTTTTCGTCATTTGTTATCGAATCGACTTAAAGCCAGATAGTCACATTGGCCGCTCTTATCTCCGAAACGCTTGTACTTATCGTCTGCAAAGCTATGTCGCGTGCTGCGGTATGCGGAGACACTAAAATAACCATAGTAGAACACAGACCAAGCTTCTAAGTTGATGTAATAGCCAGTAAGAAGTAGTACAATTCAAGTTTTAGGTATCGATTATTGACTTTTTGGCTGGCTTTGGTGCCTTGGACATGAGCTAGGACCTTAAGATTCTGCATGACAGGAGGACTAGCAGCCGAGTTGCAGGGGAAAATGTGAAAAGTGTTCATATGTAGTAAAAACCTGAGAAATCCGTCCGATTTCGTCATTTGTTATCGAATCGACTTAAAGCCAGATCGTCACATTGGCCGCTCTGCTCTCGGAAACGGTTGTACTTATCGTCTGCAAAGCTATGTCGCGTGTTGCCATAGGCGGAAACAGGAAAAGCACCATAGTTGAACACAGATGAAGCTTCTAAGTTGATGTAATAGCGAGTAAGAAGCAGTCCAATTCAAGTTTTAGGTATCGATTATTGAATTTTTAGCTGGCTTTGGTGCCTTGGACATGGGCTAGGACCTTAAGATTCTGCATGAAAGGAGGACTAGCAGCCGAGTAGCACGGGAGAATGTGAAAAGTGTTCATATGTAGTAAAAACCTGGGAAATTCGTCCGTTTTCGTCATTTGTTATCGAATCGACTTAAAGCCAGATCGTCACATTGGCCGCTCTTCTCTCTGAAACGCTTGTACTTATCGTCTGCAAAGCTATGTCGCATGCTGCGGTATGCTGAGACACTACAAGCAGCATAGTAAAACACAGATGAAGCTTCTAAGTTGATGTAATGGCCAGTAAGAAGTAGTACAATTCAAGTTTTAGGTATCGATTATTGACTTTTTAGCTGGCTTTGGTGCCTTGGACATGAGCTAGGACCTTAAGATTCTGCATGAAAGGAGGACTAGCAGCCGAGTTGCAGGGGAGAATGTAAAAAGTGTTCATATGAAGTAAAAACCTGAGTAATCCGTCCGTTTTCGTCATTTGTTATCGAATCGACTTAAAGCCAGATCGTCACATTTGCCGCTCTGCTCTTGAAACGGTTGTACTTATCGTGTGCAAAGCAATGTCGCGTTTTGCCGTAGGCGGAAACAGAAAAGCACCATAGTAGAACACAGATGAAGCTTCTAAGTTGATGTAATAGCCAGTAAGAAGTAGACCAATTCAAGATTTAGGTATCGATTATAGACTTTTTAGCTGGTTTTTTGTGCCTTGGACATGAGCTAGGACTTTATGATTCTGCATAAAAGGAGAACTAGCAGCCCAGTTGCACGGGAGAATGTGAAAAGTGTTCATATGTATTAAAAACCTGAGACATCCGTCAGTTTTCGTCATTTGTGATCGAATCGACTTAAATCCAGATCGTCACATTGGCCGCTCTTCTCTCTGAAACGGTTGTACTTATCGTCTGCAAAGCTATGTCGCGTGCTGCGGTATGCGGAGACACTAAAAGCACCATAGTAGAACACAGATGGAGCTCCTAAGTTGATGTAATAGCCAGTAAGAAGTAGTACAATTCAAGTTTTAGGTATCGATTATTGACTTTTTAGCTGGCTTTGGTGCCTTGGACATGAGCTAGTACCTTAAAATTCTGCATGAAAGGAGGACTAGCAGCCGAGTTGCACGGGAGAATGTGAAAAGTGTTCATATGTAGTAAAAACCTTAGAAATCCATCCGTTTTCGTTATTTGTTATAGAATCGACTTAAAGCCAGATCGTCACATTGGCCGCTATTCTCTCTGAAACGGTTGTACTTATCGTCTGCAAAGCTATGTCGCGTGCTGCGGTATGTGGAGACACTAAAATTACCATAGTAGAACACAGATGAAGCATCTAAGTTGATGTAATAGCCAGTAAGAAGTAATCCAATTCAAGTTTTAGGTATCGATTATTGACTTTTTAGCTGGCTTTGGTGCCTTGGACATGAGCTAGGACCTTAAGATTCCACATGAAAGGAGGACTAGCAGCCGAGTTGCACGGGAGAATGTGAAAATTGTTCATATGTAGTAAAAACCTGAGAAATCCGTCCGTTTTCGTCATTTGTTATCGAATCGACTTAAAGCCAGATCGTCACAATGGCCGCTCTTCTCTCTGAAAAAGTTGTACTTATCGTCTGCAAAGCTATGTCGCGTGCTGCTGTACGTGGACACAATAAAAGCACCATAGTAGAACACAGATGAAGCTTCTAAGTTGATGTAATAGCCAGTAAGAAGTAGTACAATTAAAGTTTTAGGTATCGATTATTGACTTTTTAGCTGGCTTTGATGCCTTGGACATGAGCTAGGACCTTAAGATTCTGCATGAAAGGAGGACTAGCAGCCGAGTTGCACGGGAGAATGTGAAAAGTGTTCATATGTAATAAAAACCTGAGAAATCCGTCCGTTTTCGTCATTTGTTATCGAATCGACTTAAAGTCAGATCGTCACATTGGCCGCTCTTCTCTCTGAAACGGTTGTACTTATCGTCTGCAAAGCTATGTCGCGTGTTGCCGTAGGCGGAAACAGAAAAGCACCATAGTAGAACACAGATGATGCTTCTAAGTTGATGTAATAGCCAGTAAGAAGCAGACCAATTAGAGATTTAGGTATCGATTATTGACTTTTTAGCTGGCTTTGGTGCCTTGGACATGAGCTAGGACTTTAAGATTCTGCATAAAAGGAGGACTAACAGCCCAGTTGCACGGGAGAATGTGAAAAGTGTTCATATGTAGTAAAAAACCTGAGACATCCGTCCGTTTTCGTCATTTGTTATCGAATCGACTTAAAGCCAGATCGTCACATTGGCCGCTCTTCTCTCTGAAACGGTTGTACTTATCGTCTGCAAAGCTATGTCGCGTGCTGCGGTATGCGGAGACACAAAA
Source organism: Schistocerca gregaria (assembly GCF_023897955.1). Taxonomy (NCBI): domain Eukaryota; kingdom Metazoa; phylum Arthropoda; class Insecta; order Orthoptera; family Acrididae; genus Schistocerca; species Schistocerca gregaria. Next base: position 3,902,431 of record NW_026061736.1, on the reverse strand, counting down.
AGCACCATAGTAGAACACAGATGAAGCTTCTAAGTTGATGTAATAGCCAGTAAGAAGTAGTACAATTCAAGTTTTACGTATCGATTATTGACTTTTTAGCTGGCTTTGGTGCCTTGGACATGAGCTAGTACCTTAAGATTCTGCATGAAAGGAGGACTAGCAGCCGAGTTGCACGGGAGAATGTGAAAAGTGTTCATATGTAGTAAAAACCTGAGAAATCCGTCCGTTTTCGTCATTTGTTATCGAATCGACTTTAAGTCAGATCGTCACATTGGCCGTTCTTCTCTCTGAAACGGTTGTACTTATCGTCTACAAAGCTATGTCACGTGCTGCGGTATGTGGAGACACTAAAAGCAAAATAGTAGAACACAGATGAAGCTTCTAAGTTGATGTAATGGCCAGTAAGAAGTAGTACAATTCAAGTTTTAGGTATCGATTATTGACTTTTTAGCTGGCTTTGGTGCCTTGGACATGAGCTAGGACCTTAAGATTCTGCATGTAAGGAGGACTAGCAGCCGAGTTGCACGGAAGAATGTGAAAAGTGTTCATATGCAGTAAAAACCTGAGACATCCGTCCGTTTTCGTCATTTGTTATCGAATCGACTTAAAGCCAGATAGTCACATTGGCCGCTCTTATCTCCGAAACGCTTGTACTTATCGTCTGCAAAGCTATGTCGCGTGCTGCGGTATGCGGAGACACTAAAATAACCATAGTAGAACACAGACCAAGCTTCTAAGTTGATGTAATAGCCAGTAAGAAGTAGTACAATTCAAGTTTTAGGTATCGATTATTGACTTTTTGGCTGGCTTTGGTGCCTTGGACATGAGCTAGGACCTTAAGATTCTGCATGAAAGGAGGACTAGCAGCCGAGTTGCAGGGGAAAATGTGAAAAGTGTTCATATGTAGTAAAAACCTTAGAAATCCATCCGTTTTCGTTATTTGTTATCGAATCGACTTAAAGCCAGATCGTCACATTGGCCGCTATTCTCTCTGAAACGGTTGTACTTATCGTCTGCAAAGCTATGTCGCGTGCTGCGGTATGTGGAGACACTAAAATTACCATAGTAGAACACAGATGAAGCATCTAAGTTGATGTAATAGCCAGTAAGAAGTAATCCAATTCAAGTTTTAGGTATCGATTATTGACTTTTTAGCTGGCTTTGGTGCCTTGGACATGAGCTAGGACCTTAAGATTCTACATGAAAGGAGGACTAGCAGCCGAGTTGCACGGGAGAATGTGAAAATTGTTCATATGTAGTAAAAACCTGAGAAATCCGTCCGTTTTCGTCATTTGTTATCGAATCGACTTAAAGCCAGATCGTCACAATGGCCGCTCTTCTCTCTGTAAAAGTTGTACTTACCGTCTGCAAAGCTATGTCGCGTGCTGCTGTACGTGGACACAATAAAAGCACCATAGTAGAACACAGATGAAGCTTCTAAGTTGATGTAATAGCCAGTAAGAAGTAGTACAATGAAAGTTTTAGGTATCGATTATTGACTTTTTAGCTGGCTTTGATGCCTTGGACATGAGCTAGGACCTTAAGATTCTGCATGAAAGGAGGACTAGCAGCCGAGTTGCACGGGAGAATGTGAAAAGTGTTCATATGTAATAAAAACCTGAGAAATCCGTCCGTTTTCGTCATTTGTTATCGAATCGACTTAAAGTCAGATCGTCACATTGGCCGCTCTTCTCTCTGAAACGGTTGTACTTATCGTCTGCAAAGCTATGTCGCGTGTTGCCGTAGGCGGAAACAGAAAAGCACCATAGTAGAACACAGATGAAGCTTCTAAGTTGATGTAATAGCCAGTAAGAAGCAGACCAATTAGAGATTTAGGTATCGATTATTGACTTTTTAGCTGGCTTTGGTGCCTTGGACATGAGCTAGGACTTTAAGATTCTGCATAAAAGGAGGACTAACAGCCCAGTTGCACGGGAGAATGTGAAAAGTGTTCATATGTAGTAAAAAACCTGAGACATCCGTCCGTTTTCGTCATTTGTTATCGAATCGACTTAAAGCCAGATCGTCACATTGGCCGCTCTTCTCTCTGAAACGGTTGTACTTATCGTCTGCAAAGCTATGTCGCGTGATGCGGTATGCGGAGACACAAAAAGCACCATAGTAGAACACAGACCAAGCTTCTAAGTTGATGTAATAGCCAGTAAGAAGTAGTACAATTCAAGTTTTAGGTATCGATTATTGACTTTTTGGCTGGCTTTGGTGCCTTGGACATGAGCTAGGACCTTAAGATTCTGCATGAAAGGAGGACTAGCAGCCGAGTTGCAGGGGAAAATGTGAAAAGTGTTCATATGTAGTAAAAACCTGAGAAATCCGTCCGTTTTCGTCATTTGTTATCGAATCGACTTAAAGCCAGATCGTTACATTGGCCGCTCTGCTCTCGGAAACGGTTGTACTTATCGTCTGCAAAGCTATGTCGCGTGTTGCCGTAGGCGGAAACAGGAAACGCACCATAGTAGAACACAGATGAAGCTTCTAAGTTGATGTAATAGCGAGTAAGAAGTAGTCCAATTCAAGTTTTAGGTATCGATTATTGACTTTTTAGCTGGCTTTGGTGCCTTGGACATGAGCTAGGACCTTAAGATTCTGCATGAAAGGAGGACTAGCAGCCGAGTAGCACGGGAGAATGTGAAAAGTGTTCATATGTAGTAAAAACCTGGGAAATTCGTCCGTTTTCGTCATTTGTTATCGAATCGACTTAAAGCCACATCGTCTTATTTGCCGCTCTTCTCTCTGAAACGCTTGTACTTATCGTCTGCAAAGCTATGTCGCGTGTTGCCGTAGGCGGAAACAGGAAAAGCACCATAGTTGAACACAGATGAAGCTTCTAAGTTGATGTAATAGCCAGTAAGAAGCAGTCCAATTCAAGTTTTAGGTATCGATTATTGACTTTTTGGCTGGCTTTGGTGCCTTGGACATGAGCTAGGACCTTAAGATTCTGCATGACAGGAGGACTAGCAGCCGAGTTGCAGGGGAAAATGTGAAAAGTGTTCATATGTAGTAAAAACCTGAGAAATCCGTCCGATTTCGTCATTTGTTATCGAATCGACTTAAAGCCAGATCGTCACATTGGCCGTTCTGCTCTCGGAAACGGTTGTACTTATCGTCTGCAAAGCTATGTCGCGTGTTGCCGAAGGCGGAAACAGGAAAAGCACCATAGTTGAACACAGATGAAGCTTCTAAGTTGATGTAATAGCCAGTAAGAAGCAGTCCAATTCAAGTTTTAGGTATCGATTATTGACTTTTTAGCTGGCTTTGGTGCCTTGGACATGGGCTAGGACCTTAAGATTCAGCATGAAAGGAGGACTAGCAGCCGAGTAGCACGGGAGAATGTGAAAAGTGTTCATATGTAGTAAAAACCTGGGAAATTCGTCCGTTTTCGTCATTTGTTATCGAATCGACTTAAAGCCACATCGTCTTATTTGCCGCTCTTCTCTCTGAAACGCTTGTACTTATCGTCTGCAATGCTATGTCGCATGCTGCGGTATGCTGAGACACTACAAGCAGCATAGTAGAACACAGATGAAGCTTCTAAGTTGATGTAATAGCCAGTAAGAAGTAGTACAATTCAAGTTTTAGGTTTCGATTATTGACTTTTTAGCTAGCTTTGGTGCCTTGGACATGAGCTAGGACCTTAAGATTCTGCATGAAAGGAGGACTAGCAGCCGAGAAGCACGGGAGAATGTGAAAAGTGATCATATGTAGTAAAAACCTGAGAAATTCGTCCGTTTTCGTCATTTGTTATCGAATCGATTTAAAGCCAGATCGTCACAATGGCCGCTCTTCTCTCTGAAACGCTTGTACTTATCGTCTGCAAAGCTATGTCGCATGCTGCGGTATGCTGAGACACTACAAGCAGCATAGTAAAACACAGATGAAGCTTCTAAGTTGATGTAATAGCCAGTAAGAAGTAGTACAATTCAAGTTTTAGGTATCGATTATTTACTTTTTAGCTGGCTTTGGTGCCTTGGACATGAGCTAGGACCTTAAGATTCTGCATGAAAGGAGGACTAGCAGCCGAGTTGCAGGGGAGAATGTAAAAAGTGTTCATATGAAGTAAAAACCTGAGTAATCCGTCCGTTTTCGTCATTTGTTATCGAATCGACTTAAAGCCAGATCGTCACATTTGCCGCTCTGCTCTTGAAACGGTTGTACTTATCGTGTGCAATGCAATGTCGCGTTTTGCCGTAGGCGGAAACAGAAAAGCACCATAGTAGAACACAGATGAAGCTTCTAAGTTGATGTAATAGCCAGTAAGAAGTAGACCAATTCAAGATTTAGGTATCGATTATTGACTTTTTAGCTGGTTTTTTGTGCCTTGGACATGAGCTAGGACTTTATGATTCTGCATAAAAGGAGAACTAGCAGCCCAGTTGCACGGGAGAATGTGAAAAGTGTTCATATGTATTAAAAACCTGAGATATCCGTCAGTTTTCGTCATTTGTGATCGAATCGACTTAAAGCCACATCGTCACATTGGCCGCTCTTCTCTCTGAAACGGTTGTACTTATCGTCTGCAAAGCTATGTCGCGTGCTGCGGTATGCGGAGACACTAAAAGCACCATAGTAGAACACAGATGGAGCTTCTAAGTTGATGTAATAGCCAGTAAGAAGTAGTACAATTCAAGTTTTAGGTATCGATTATTGACTTTTTAGCTGGCTTTGGTGCCTTGGACATGAGCTAGTACCTTAAAATTCTGCATGAAAGGAGGACTAGCAGCCGAGTTGCACGGGAGAATGGGAAAAGTGTTCAAATGTAGTAAAAACCTTAGAAATCCATCCGTTTTCGTTATTTGTTATCGAATCGACTTAAAGCCAGATCGTCACATTGGCCGCTATTCTCTCTGAAACGGTTGTACTTATCGTCTGCAAAGATATGTCGCGTGCTGCGGTATGTGGAGACACTAAAATTACCATACTAGAACACAGATGAAGCTTCTAAGTTGATGTAATAGCCAGTAAGAAGTAGTACAATTAAAGTTTTAAGTATCGATTATTGACTTTTTAGCTGGCTTTGATGCCTTGGACATGAGCTAGGACCTTAAGATTCTGCATGAAAGGAGGACTAGCAGCCGAGTTGCACGGGAGAATGTGAAAAGTGTTCATATGTAATAAAAACCTGAGAAATCCGTCCGTTTTCGTCATTTGTTATCGAATCGACTTTAAGTCAGATCGTCACATTGGCCGCTCTTCTCTCTGAAACGGTTGTACTTATCGTCTGCAAAGCTATGTCGCGTGTTGCCGTAGGCGGAAACAGAAAAGCACCATAGTAGAACACAGATGAAGCTTCTAAGTTGATGTAATAGCCAGTAAGAAGCAGACCAATTAGAGATTTAGGTATCGATTATTGACTTTTTAGCTGGTTTTGGTGCCTTGGACATGAGCTAGGACTTTAAGATTCAGCATAAAAGGAGGACTAACAGCCCAATTGCACGGGAGAATGTGAAAAGTGTTCATATGTAGTAAAAAACCTGAGACATCCGTCCGTTTTCGTCATTTGTTATCGAATCGACTTAAAGCCAGATCGTCACATTGGCCGCTCTTCTCTCTGAAACGGTTGTACTTATCGTCTGCAAAGCTATGTCGCGTGCTACGGTATGCGGAGACACTAAAAGCACCATAGTAGAACACAGATGAAGCTTCTAAGTTGATGTAATAGCCAGTAAGAAGTAGTACAATTCAAGTTTTACGTATCGATTATTGACTTTTTAGCTGGCTTTGGTGCCTTGGACATGAGCTAGTACCTTAAGATTCTGCATGAAAGGAGGACTAGCAGCCGAGTTGCACGGGAGAATGTGAAAAGTGTTCATATGTAGTAAAAACCTGAGAAATCCGTCCGTTTTCGTCATTTGTTATCGAATCGACTTTAAGTCAGATCGTCACATTGGCCGTTCTTCTCTCTGAAACGGTTGTACTTATCGTCTACAAAGCTATGTCACGTGCTGCGGTATGTGGAGACACTAAAAGCAAAATAGTAGAACACAGATGAAGCTTCTAAGTTGATGTAATGGCCAGTAAGAAGTAGTACAATTCAAGTTTTAGGTATCGATTATTGACTTTTTAGCTGGCTTTGGTGCCTTCGACATGAGCTAGGACCTTAAGATTCTGCATGTAAGGAGGACTAGCAGCCGAGTTGCACGGAAGAATGTGAAAAGTGTTCATATGCAGTAAAAACCTGAGACATCCGTCCGTTTTCGTCATTTGTTATCGAATCGACTTAAAGCCAGATAGTCACATTGGCCGCTCTTATCTCCGAAACGCTTGTACTTATCGTCTGCAAAGCTATGTCGCGTGCTGCGGTATGCGGAGACACTAAAATAACCATAGTAGAACACAGACCAAGCTTCTAAGTTGATGTAATAGCCAGTAAGAAGTAGTACAATTCAAGTTTTAGGTATCGATTATTGACTTTTTGGCTGGCTTTGGTGCCTTGGACATGAGCTAGGACCTTAAGATTCTGCATGAAAGGAGGACTGGCAGCCGAGTAGCACGGGAGAATGTGAAAAGTGTTCATATGTAGTAAAAACCTGGGAAATTCGTCCGTTTTCGTCATTTGTTATCGAATCGACTTAAAGCCACATCGTCTTATTTTCCGCTCTTCTCTCTGAAACGCTTGTACTTATCGTCTGCAAAGCTATGTCGCATGCTGCGGTATGCTGAGGCACTACAAGCAGCATAGTAGAACACAGAAGAAGCTTGTAAGTTGATGTAATAGCCAGTAAGAAGTAGTACAATTCAAGTTTTAGGTATCGATTATTGACTTTTTAGCTAGCTTTGGTGCCTTGGACATGAGCTAGGACCTTAAGATTCTGCATGAAAGGAGGACTAGCAGCCGAGTAGCACGGGAGAATGTGAAAAGTGATCATATGTAGTAAAAACCTGAGAAATTCGTCCGTTTTCGTCATTTGTTATCGAATCGACTTAAAGCCAGATCGTCACATTGGCCGCTCTTCTCTCTGAAACGCTTGTACTTATCGTCTGCAAAGCTATGTCGCATGCTGCGGTATGCTGAGACACTACAAGCAGCATAGTAAAACACAGATGAAGCTTCTAAGTTGATGTAATAGCCAGTAAGAAGCAGTACAATTCAAGTTTTAGGTATCGATTATTGACTTTTTAGCTGGCTTTGGTGCCTTGGACATGAGCTAGGACCTTAAGAATCTGCATGAAAGGAGGACTAGCTGCCGAGTTGCAGGGGAGAATGTAAAAAGTGTTCATATGAAGTAAAAACCTGAGTAATCCGTCCGTTTTCGTCATTTGTTATCGAATCGACTTAAAGCCAGATCGTCACATTGGCCGCTCTTCTCTCTGAAACGGTTGTACTTATCGTCTACTAAGCTATGTCGCGTGCTGCGGTATGCGGAGACACTAAAAGCACCATAGTAGAACACAGATGAAGCTTCTAAGTTAATGTAATAGCCAGTAAGAAGTAGTACAATTCAAGTTTTAGGTATCGATTATTGACTTTTTAGCTGGCTTTGGTGCCTTGAGCATGAGCTAGGACCTTACGATTCTGCATGAAAGAAGGACTAGCAGCCGAGTTGCACGGGAGAATGTGAAAAGTCTTCATATGTAGTAAAAACCTGAGAAATCCGTCCGTTTTCGTCATTTGTTATCGAATCGACTTAAAGCCAGATCATCACATTGGCCGCTCTTCTCTCTGAAACGGTTGTACTTATCGTCTGCAAAGCTATGTCGCGTACTGCGGTATGTGGAGACACTAAAAGCACCATAGTAGAACACAGATGAACCTTCTAAGTTGATGTAATAGCCAGTAAGAAGTAGTCCAATTAAAGTTTTAGGTATCGATTATTGACTTTTTAGCTGGCTTTGGTGCCTTGGACATGAGCTAGGACCTTAAGATTCTGCATGAAAGGAGGACTAACAGCCGAGTTGCACGGGAGAATGTGAAAAGTGTTCATATGTAGTAAAAACCTGAGAAATTCGTCCGTTTTCGTCGTTTGTTATCGAATCGACTTAAAGCCAGATCGTCACATTGGCCGCTCTTCTCTCTGAAACGCTTGTACTTATCGTCTGCAAAGCTATGTCGCATGCTGCGGTATGCTGAGACACTACAAGCAGCATAGTAGAACACAGATGAGGCTTCTAATTTGATGTAATAGCCAATAAGAAGTAGTACAATTCAAGTTTTAGGTATCGATTATTGACTTTTTAGCTGGCTTTGGTGCCTTGGACATGAGCTAGGACCTTACGATACTGCATGAATGGAGGATTAGCAGCCGAGTTGCACGGGAGAATGTGAAAAGTTTTCATATGTAGTAAAAACCTGAGAAATCCGTCCGTTTTCGTCATTTGTTATCGAATCGACTTAAAGCCAGATCATCACACTGGCCGCTCAAATCTCTGAAACGGTTGTACTTATCGTCTGCAAAGCTATGTCGCGTACTGCGGTATGTGGAGACACTAAAAGCACCATAGTAGAACACAGATGAAGCATCTAAGTTGATGTAATAGCCAGTAAGAAGTAATCCAATTCAAGTTTTTCGTATCGATTATTGACTTTTTAGCTGGCTTTGGTGCCTTGGACATGAGCTAGGACCTTAAGATTCTGCATGAAAGGAGGACTAGCAGCCGAGTTGCACGGGAGAATGTGAAAAGTGTTCATATGTAATAAAAACCTGAGAAATCCGTCCGTTTTCGTCATTTGTTATCGAATCGACTTAAAGCCAGATCGTCACATTGGCCGCTCTTCTCTCTGAAACGGTTGTACTTATTGTCTACTAAGCTATGTCGCGTGCTGCGGTATGCGGAGACACTAAAAGCACCATAGTAGAACACAGATGAAGCTTCTAAGTTGATGTAATAGCCAGTAAGAAGTAGTCCAATTCAAGTTTTAGGTATCGATTATTGACTTTTTAGCTGGCTTTGGTGCCTTGGACATGAGCTAGGACCTTAAGATTCTGCATGAAAGGAGGACTAGCAGCCGAGTAGCACGGGAGAATGTGAAAAGTCTTCATATGTAGTAAAACCCTGAGAAATCCGTCCGTTTTCGTCATTTGTTATCGAATCGACTTAAAGCCAGATCATCACATTGGCCGCTCTTCTCTCTGAAACGGTTGTACTTATCGTCTGCAAAGCTATGTCGCGTACTGCGGTATGTGGAGACACTAAAAGCACCATAGTAGAACACAGATGAACCTTCTAAGTTGATGTAATAGCCAGTAAGAAGTAGTCCAATTAAAGTTTTAGGTATCGATTATTGACTTTTTAGCTGGCTTTGGTGCCTTGGACATGAGCTAGGACCTTAAGATTCTGCATGAAAGGAGGACTAACAGCCGAGTTGCACGGGAGAATGTGAAAAGTGTTCATATGTAGTAAAAACCTGAGAAATTCGTCCGTTTTCGTCGTTTGTTATCGAATCGACTTAAAGCCAGATCGTCACATTGGCCGCTCTTCTCTCTGAAACGCTTGTACTTATCGTCTGCAAAGCTATGTCGCATGCTGCGGTATGCTGAGACACTACAAGCAGCATAGTAGAACACAGATGAGGCTTCTAATTTGATGTAATAGCCAGTAAGAAGTAGTACAATTCAAGTTTTAGGTATCGATTATTGACTTTTTAGCTGGCTTTGGTGCCTTGGACATGAGCTAGGACCTTACGATACTGCATGAATGGAGGATTAGCAGCCGAGTTGCACGGGAGAATGTGAAAAGTTTTCATATGTAGTAAAAACCTGAGAAATCCGTCCGTTTTCGTCATTTGTTATCGAATCGACTTAAAGCCAGATCATCACACTGGCCGCTCAAATCTCTGAAACGGTTGTACTTATCGTCTGCAAAGCTATGTCGCGTACTGCGGTATGTGGAGACACTAAAAGCACCATAGTAGAACACAGATGAAGCATCTAAGTTGATGTAATAGCCAGTAAGAAGTAATCCAATTCAAGTTTTGGGTATCGATTATTGACTTTTTAGCTGGCTTTGGTGCCTTGGACATGAGCTAGGACCTTAAGATTCTGCATGAAAGGAGGACTAGCAGCCGAGTTGCACGGGAGAATGTGAAAAGTGTTCATATGTAATAAAAACCTGAGAAATCCGTCCGTTTTCGTCATTTGTTATCGAATCGACTTAAAGCCAGATCGTCACATTGGCCGCTCTTCTCTCTGAAACGGTTGTACTTATTGTCTACTAAGCTATGTCGCGTGCTGCGGTATGCGGAGACACTAAAAGCACCATAGTAGAACACAGATGAAGCTTCTAAGTTGATGTAATAGCCAGTAAGAAGTAGTCCAATTCAAGTTTTAGGTATCGATTATTGACTTTTTAGCTGGCTTTGGTGCCTTGGACATGAGCTAGGACCTTAAGATTCTGCATGAAAGGAGGACTAGCAGCCGAGTTGCACGGGAGAATGTGAAAAGTGTTCATATGTAAAAAAATACCTGAGAAATCCGTCCGTTTTCGTCATTTGTTATCGAATCGACTTAAAGCCAGATCGTCACATTGTCCGCTCTTCTCTCTGAAACGGTTGTACTTATCGTCTGCAAAGCTATGTCGCGTGCTGCGGTATGCGGAGACACTAAAAGCACCATAGTAGAACACAGATGAAGCTTCTAAGTTGATGTAATAGCCAGTAAGAAGTAGTACAATTCAAGTTTTAGGTATCGAATATTGACTTTTTAGCTGGCTTTGGTGCCTTGGACATGAGCTAGGACCTTAAGATTCTGCATGAAAGGAGGACTAGCAGCCGAGTTGCACGGGAGAATGTGAAAAGTGTTCATATGTAGTAAAAACCTGAGAAATTCGTCCGTTTTCGTCATTTGTTATCGAATCGACTTAAAGCCAGATCGTCACATTGGCCGCTCTTCTCTCTGAAACGCTTGTACTTATCGTCTGCAAAGCTATGTCGCATGCTGCGGTATGTGGAGACACTAAAAGCACCATAGTAGAACACAGATGAACCTTCTAAGTTGATGTAATAGCCAGTAAGAAATAGTACAATTCAAGTTTTAGGTATCGATTATTGACTTTTTAGCTGGCTTTGGTGCCTTGGACATGAGCTAGGACCTTAAGATTCTGCATGAAAGGAGGACTAGCAGCCGAGTTGCACGGGAGAATGTGAAAAGTGTTCATATGTAGTAAAAACCTGAGAAATCCGTCCGTTTTCGTCGTTTGTTATCGAATCGACTTAAAGCCAGATCGTCACATTGGCCGCTCTTCTCTCTGAAACGGGTGTACCTATCGTCTGCAAAGCTATGTCGCGTGCTGCGGTATGTGGAGACACTAACATTACCATAGTAGAACACAGATGAAGCATCTAAGTTGATGTAATAGCCAGTAAGAAGTAATCCAATTCAAGTTTTGGGTATCGATTATTGACTTTTTAGCTGGCTTTGGTGCCTTGGACATGAGCTAGGACCTTAAGATTCTGCATGAAAGGAGGACTAGCAGCCGAGTTGCACGGGAGAATGTGAAAAGTGTTCATATGTAATAAAAACATGAGAAATCCGTCCGTTTTCGTCATTTGTTATCGAATCGACTTAAAGCCAGATCGTCACATTGGCAGCTCTTCTCTCTGAAACGGTTGTACTTATCGTCTACTAAGCTATGTCGCGTGCTGCGGTATGCGGAGACACTAAAAGCACCATAGTAGAACACAGATGAAGCTTCTAAGTTGATGTAATAGCCAGTAAGAAGTAGTCCAATTCAAGTTTTAGGTATCGATTATTGACTTTTTAGCTGGCTTTGGTGCCTTGGACATGAGCTAGGACCTTAAGATTCTGCATGAAAGGAGGACTAGCAGCCGAGTTGCACGGGAGAATGTGAAAAGTGTTCATATGTAAAAAAATACCTGAGAAATCCGTCCGTTTTCGTCATTAGTTATCGAATCGACTAAAAAGCCAGATCGTCACATTGGTCGCTCTTCTCTCTGAAACGTTTGTACTTATCGTCTGCAAAGCTATGTCGCATGCTGCGGTATGCTGAGACACTACAAGCAGTATAGTAGAACACAGATGAAACTTCTAAGTTGATGTAATAGCCAGTAAGAAGTAGTCCAATTCAAGATTTAGGTATCGATTATTGAATTTTTAGCTACCTTTGGTGCCTTGGACATGAGCTAGGACCTTAAGATTCAGCATGAAAGGAGGACTAGCAGCCGAGTAGCACGGGAGAATGTGAAAAGTGTTCATATGTAGTAAAAACCTGAGAAATTCGTCCGTTTTCGTCATTTGTTATCGAATCGACTTAAAGCCAGATCGTCACATTGGCCGCTCTTCTCTCTGAAACGCTTGTACTTATCGTCTGCAAAGCTATGTCGCATGCTGCGGTATGCTGAGACACTACAAGCAGCGTAGTAGAACACATATGAAGCTTCTAAGTTGATGTAATAGCCAGTAAGAAGTAGTACAATTCAAGTTTTAGGTGTCGATTATTGACTTTTTAGCTAGCTTTGGTGCCTTGGACATGAGCTAGGACCTTAAGATTCTGCATGAAAGGAGGACTAGCAGCCGAGTAGCACGGGAGAATGTGAAAAGTGTTCATATGTAGTAAAAACCTGAGAAATTCGTCCGTTTTCGTCATTTGTTATCGAATCGACTTAAAGCCAGATCGTCACATTGGCCGCTCTTCTCTCTGAAACGCTTGTACTTATCGTCTGCAAAGCTATGTCGCGTGCTGCGGTATGCGGAGACACTAAAATCACCATAGTAGAACACAGATGAAGCTTCTAAGTTGACGTAATAGCCAGGAAGAAGTAGTACAATTCAAGTTTTAGGTATCGATTATTGACTTTTTAGCTGGCTTTGGTGCCTTGGACATGAGCTAGGATCTTAAGATTCTGCATGAAAGGAGGACTAGCAGCCGAGTAGCACGGGAGAATGTGAAAAGTGTTCATATGTAGTAAAAACCTGAGAAATCCGTCCGTTTTCGTCATTTGTTATCGAATCGACTTAAAGCCAGATCGTCACATTGGCCGCTCTTCTCTCTGAAACGGGTGTACTTATCGTCTGCAAAGCTATGTCGCGTGCTGCGGTATGTGGAGACACTAAAATTACCATAGTAGAACACAGGTGAAGCATCTAAGTTGATGTAATAGCCAGTAAGAAGTAATCCAATTCAAGTTTTGGTTATCGATTATTGACTGTTTAGCTGGCTTTGGTGCCTTGGACATGAGCTAGGACCTTAAGATTCTGCATGAAAGGAGGACTAGCAGCCGAGTTGCACGGGAGAATGTGAAAAGTGTTCATATGTAATAAAAACCTGAGAAATCCGTCCGTTTTCGTTATTTGTTATCGAATCGACTTAAAGCCAGATCGTCACATTGGCCGCTCTTCTCTCTGAAACGGTTGTACTTATCGTCTACTAAGCTATGTCGCGTGCTGCGGTATGCGGAGACATTAAAAGCACCATAGTAGAACACAGATGAAGCTTCTAAGTTAATGTAATAGCCAGTAAGAAGTAGTACAATTCAAGTTTTAGGTATCGATTATTGACTTTTTAGCTGGCTTTGGTGCCTTGAGCATGAGCTAGGACCTTACGATTCTGCATGAAAGGAGGACTAGCAGCCGAGTTGCACGGGAGAATGTGAAAAGTCTTCATATGTAGTAAAAACCTGAGAAATCCGTCCGTTTTCGTCATTTGTTATCGAATCGACTTAAAGCCAGATCATCACATTGGCCGCTCTTCTCTCTGAAACGGTTGTACTTATCGTCTGCAAAGCTATGTCGCGTACTGCGGTATGTGGAGACACTAAAAGCACCATAGTAGAACACAGATGAACCTTCTAAGTTGATGTAATAGCCAGTAAGAAGTAGTCCAATTAAAGTTTTAGGTATCGATTATTGACTTTTTAGCTGGCTTTGGTGCCTTGGACATGAGCTAGGACCTTAAGATTCTGCATGAAAGGAGGACTAACAGCCGAGTTGCACGGGAGAATGTGAAAAGTGTTCATATGTAGTAAAAACCTGAGAAATTCGTCCGTTTTCGTCGTTTGTTATCGAATCGACTTAAAGCCAGATCGTCACATTGGCCGCTCTTCTCTCTGAAACGCTTGTACTTATCGTCTGCAAAGCTATGTCGCATGCTGCGGTATGCTGAGACACTACAAGCAGCATAGTAGAACACAGATGAGGCTTCTAATTTGATGTAATAGCCAGTAAGAAGTAGTACAATTCAAGTTTTAGGTATCGATTAATGACTTTTTAGCTGGCTTTGGTGCCTTGGACATGAGCTAGGACCTTACGATACTGCATGAATGGAGGATTAGCAGCCGAGTTGCACGGGAGAATGTGAAAAGTCTTCATATGTAGTAAAAACCTGAGATATCCGTCCGTTTTCGTCATTTGTTATCGAATCGACTTAAAGCCAGATCATCACACTGGCCGCTCTTCTCTCTGAAACGGTTGTACTTATCGTCTGCAAAGCTATGTCGCGTACTGCGGTATGTGGAGACACTAAAAGCACCATAGTAGAACACAGATGAACATTCTAAGTTGATGTAATAGCCAGTAAGAAATAGTACAATTCAAGTTTTAGGTATCGATTATTGACTTTTTAGCTGGCTTTGGTGCCTTGGACATGAGCTAGGACCTTAAGATTCTGCATGAAAGGAGGACAGGCAGCCGAGTTGCACGGGAGAATGTGAAAAGTGTTCATATGTAGTAAAAACCTGAGAAATCCGTCCGTTTTCGTCGTTTGTTATCGAATCGACTTAAAGCCAGATCGTCACATTGGCCGCTCTTCTCTCTGAAACGGGTGTACCTATCGTCTGCAAAGCTATGTCGCGTGCTGCGGTATGTGGAGACACTAAAATTACCATAGTAGAACACAGATGAAGCATCTAAGTTGATGTAATAGGCAGTAAGAAGTAATCCAATTCAAGTTTTGGGTATCGATTATTGACTTTTTAGCTGGCTTTGGTGCCTTGGACATGAGCTAGGACCTTAAGATTCTGCATGAAAGGAGGACTAGCAGCCGAGTTGCACGGGAGAATGTGAAAAGTGTTCATATGTAATAAAAACCTGAGAAATCCGTCCGTTTTCGTCATTTGTTATCGAATCGACTTAAAGCCAGATCGTCACATTGGCCGCTCTTCTCTCTGAAACGGTTGTACTTATTGTCTACTAAGCTATGTCGCGTGCTGCGGTATGCGGAGACACTAAAAGCACCATAGTAGAACACAGATGAAGCTTCTAAGTTGATGTAATAGCCAGTAAGAAGTAGTCCAATTCAAGTTTTAGGTATCGATTATTGACTTTTTAGCTGGCTTTGGTGCCTTGGACATGAGCTAGGACCTTAAGATTCTGCATGAAAGGAGGACTAGCAGCCGAGTTGCACGGGAGAATGTGAAAAGTGTTCATATGTAAAAAAATACTTGAGAAATCCGTCCGTTTTCGTCATTTGTTATCGAATCGACTTAAAGCCAGATCGTCACATTGGCCGCTCTTCTCTCTGAAACGGTTGTACTTATCGTCTGCAAAGCTATGTCGCGTGCTGCGGTATGCGGAGACACTAAAAGCACCATAGTAGAACACAGATGAAGCTTCTAAGTTGATGTAATAGCCAGTAAGAAGTAGTACAATTCCAGTTTTAGGTATCGATTATTGACTTTTTAGCTGGCTTTCGTGCCTTGGACATGAGCTAGGACCTTAAGATTCTGCATGAAAGGAGGACTAGCAGCCGAGTTGCACGGGAGAATGTGAAAAGTGTTCATATGTAGTAAAAACCTGAGAAATTCGTCCGTTTTCGTCATTTGTTATCGAATCGACTTAAAGCCAGATCGTCACATTGGCCGCTCTTCTCTCTGAAACGCTTGTACTTATCGTCTGCAAAGCTATGTCGCATGCTGCGGTATGCTGAGACACTACAAGCAGCATAGTAGAACACATATGAAGCTTCTAAGTTGATGTAATAGCCAGTAAGAAGTAGTACAATTCAAGTTTTAGGTATCGATTATTGACTTTTTAGCTAGCTTTGGTGCCTTGGACATGAGCTAGGACCTTAAGATTCTGCATGAAAGGAGGACTAGCAGCCGAGTAGCACGGGAGAATGTGAAAAGTGTTCATATGTAGTAAAAACCTGAGAAATTCGTCCGTTTTCGTCATTTGTTATCGAATCGACTTAAAGCCAGATCGTCACATTGGCCGCTCTTCTCTCTGAAACGCTTGTACTTATCGTCTGCAAAGCTATGTCGCGTGCTGCGGTATGTGGAGACACTAAAAGCACGATAGTAGAACACAGATGAACCTTCTAAGTTGATGTAATAGCCAGTAAGAAGTAGTCCAATTAATGTTTTAGGTATCGATTATTGACTTTTTAGCTGGCTTTGGTGCCTTGGACATGAGCTAGGACCTTAAGATTCTGCATGAAAGGAGGACTAACAGCCGAGTTGCACGGGAGAATGTGAAAAGTGTTCATATGTAGTAAAAACCTGAGAAATTCGTCCGTTTTCGTCGTTTGTTATCGAATCGACTTAAAGCCAGATCGTCACATTGGCCGCTCTTCTCTCTGAAACGCTTGTACTTATCGTCTGCAAAGCTATGTCGCATGCTGCGGTATGCTGAGACACTACAAGCAGCATAGTAGAACACAGATGAGGCTTCTAAGTTGATGTAATAGCCAGTAAGAAGTAGTACAATTCAAGTTTTAGGTATCGATTATTGACTTTTTAGCTGGCTTTGGTGCCTTGGACATGAGCTAGGACCTTACGATACTGCATGAATGGAGGATTAGCAGCCGAGTTGCACGGGAGAATGTGAAAAGTCTTCATATGTAGTAAAAACCTGAGAAATCCGTCCGTTTTCGTCATTTGTTATCGAATCGACTTAAAGCCAGATCATCACACTGGCCGCTCTTCTCTCTGAAACGGTTGTACTTATCGTCTGCAAAGCTATGTCGCGTACTGCGGTATGTGGAGACACTAAAAGCACCATAGTAGAACACAGATGAACCTTCTAAGTTGATGTAATAGCCAGTAAGAAATAGTACAATTCAAGTTTTAGGTATCGATTATTGACTTTTTAGCTGGCTTTGGTGCCTTGGACATGAGCTAGGACCTTAAGATTCTGCATGAAAGGAGGACTAGCAGCCGAGTTGCACGGGAGAATGTGAAAAGTGTTCATATGTAGTAAAAACCTGAGAAATCCGTCCGTTTTCGTCGTTTGTTATCGAATCGACTTAAAGCCAGATCGTCACATTGGCCGCTCTTCTCTCTGAAACGGGTGTACCTATCGTCTGCAAAGCTATGTCGCGTGCTGCGGTATGTGGAGACACTAACATTACCATAGTAGAACACAGATGAAGCATCTAAGTTGATGTAATAGCCAGTAAGAAGTAATCCAATTCAAGTTTTGGGTATCGATTATTGACTTTTTAGCTGGCTTTGGTGCCTTGGACATGAGCTAGGACCTTAAGATTCTGCATGAAAGGAGGACTAGCAGCCGAGTTGCACGGGAGAATGTGAAAAGTGTTCATATGTAATAAAAACATGAGAAATCCGTCCGTTTTCGTCATTTGTTATCGAATCGACTTAAAGCCAGATCGTCACATTGGCCGCTCTTCTCTCTGAAACGGTTGTACTTATCGTCTACTAAGCTATGTCGCGTGCTGCGGTATGCGGAGACACTAAAAGCACCATAGTAGAACACAGATGAAGCTTCTAAGTTGATGTAATAGCCAGTAAGAAGTAGTCCAATTCAAGTTTTAGGTATCGATTATTGACTTTTTAGCTGGCTTTGGTGCCTTGGACATGAGCTAGGACCTTAAGATTCTGCATGAAAGGAGGACTAGCAGCCGAGTTGCACGGGAGAATGTGAAAAGTGTTCATATGTAAAAAAATACCTGAGAAATCCGTCCGTTTTCGTCATTAGTTATCGAATCGACTTAAAGCCAGATCGTCACATTGGTCGCTCTTCTCTCTGAAACGTTTGTACTTATCGTCTGCAAAGCTATGTCGCATGCTGCGGTATGCTGAGACACTACAAGCAGCATAGTAGAACACAGATGAAGCTTCTAAGTTGATGTAATAGCCAGTAAGAAGTAGTCCAATTCAAGATTTAGGTATCGATTATTGAATTTTTAGCTACCTTTGGTGCCTTGGACATGAGCTAGGACCTTAAGATTCAGCATGAAAGGAGGACTAGCAGCCGAGTAGCACGGGAGAATGTGAAAAGTGTTCATATGTAGTAAAAACCTGAGAAATTCGTCCGTTTTCGTCATTTGTTATCGAATCGACTTAAAGCCAGATCGTCACATTGGCCGCTCTTCTCTCTGAAACGCTTGTACTTATCGTCTGCAAAGCTATGTCGCATGCTGCGGTATGCTGAGACACTACAAGCAGCATAGTAGAACACATATGAAGCTTCTAAGTTGATGTAATAGCCAGTAAGAAGTAGTACAATTCAAGTTTTAGGTATCGATTATTGACTTTTTAGCTAGCTTTGGTGCCTTGGACATGAGCTAGGACCTTAAGATTCTGCATGAAAGGAGGACTAGCAGCCGAGTAGCACGGGAGAATGTGAAAAGTGTTCATATGTAGTAAAAACCTGAGAAATTCGTCCGTTTTCGTCATTTGTTATCGAATCGACTTAAAGCCAGATCGTCACATTGGCCGCTCTTCTCTCTGAAACGCTTGTACTTATCGTCTGCAAAGCTATGTCGCGTGCTGCGGTATGCGGAGACACTAAAATCACCATAGTAGAACACAGATGAAGCTTCTAAGTTGACGTAATAGCCAGGAAGAAGTAGTACAATTCAAGTTTTAGGTATCGATTATTGACTTTTTAGCTGGCTTTGGTGCCTTGGACATGAGCTAGGACCTTAACATTCTGCATGAAAGGAGGACTAGCAGCCTATTTGCATGGGAGAATGTTAAAAGTGTTCATATGTAGTAAAAACCCGAGAAATCCGTCCGTTTTCGTCATTTGTTATCGAATAGACTTAAAGCCAGATCGTCACATTAGCCGCTCTTCTCTCTGAAACGGTTGTACTTATCGATTGCAAAGCTATGTCGCGTGTTGCGGTATGCGGAGACACTAAAAGCAACATAGTAGAACACAGATGAAGCTTTTAAGTTGATGTAATAGCCAGTAAGAAATAGTACAATTAAAGTTTTAGGTATCGGTTAATGACTTTTTACCCTTGTTTGGTGCCTTGGACACGAGCTAGGAAATTAAGATTTTGCATGAAGGAGGACTAGCAGCCGAGTTGCAAGGGAGAATGTGAAAAGTGTTCATATGTAGTAAAAACCTGAGAAATTCGTCCGTTTTCGTCATTTGTTATCGAATCGACTTAAAGCCAGATCGTCACATTGGCCGCTCTTCTCTCTGAAACGGTTGTACTTATCGTCTACAGAGCTATGTCGCGTGCTGCAATATGCGGAGACACTAAAAGCACCATAGTAGAACACAGATGATGCTTCTAAGTTGAGGTAATAGCCAGTAAGGAGTAGTCCAATTCAAGATTTAGGTATCGATTATTGACTTTTTAGCTGGCTTTGGTGCCTTGGACACGAGCTAGGAAATTAAGATTTTGCATGAAGGAGGACTAGCAGCCGAGTTGCACGAGAGAATGTGAAAAGTGTTCATATGTAGTAAAAACCTGAGAAATCCGTCCGTTTTCGTCATTTGTTATCGAATCGACTTAAAGCCAGATAGTCACATTGGCCGCTCTTCTATCCGAAACGCTTGTACTTATCGTCTGCAAAGCTATGTCGCGTGCTGCGGTATGCGGAGACACTAAAATAACCATAGTAGAACACAGACCAAGCTTGTAAGTTGATGTAATAGCCAGTAAGAAGTAGTACAATTCAAGTTTTAGGTATCTGTTATTGACTTTTACCCTTCTTTGGTGCCTTGGACACGAGCTAGGAAATTAAGATTTTGCATGAAGGAGGACTATCAGGCGAGTTGCACGGGAGAATGTGAAAAGTGTTCATATGTAGTAACAACCTGAGAAATCCGTCCGTTTTCGTAATTTGTTATCGAATCGACTTAAAGCCAGATCGTCACATTGAACGCTCTGCTCTCGGAAACGGTTGTACTTATCGTCTGCAAAGCTATGTCGCGTGTTGCCGTAGGCGGAAACAGGAAAAGCACCATAGTAGAACACAGATGAAGCTTCTAAGTTGATGTAATAGCCAGTAAGAAGTAGTCCAATTCAAGTTTTAGGTATCGATTATTAACTTTTTAGCTGGCTTTGGTGCCTTGGACATGAGCTAGGACCTTAAGATTCTGCATGAAAGGAGGACTAGCAGCCGAGTTGCACGGGAGAATGTGAAAAGTGTTCATATGTAGTAAAAACCTGAGAAATCCGTCCGTTTTCGTCATTTGTTATCGAATCGACTTAAAGCCAGATCGTCACATTGGCCGCTCTTCTCTCTGAAACGGTTGTACTTATCGTCTGTAAAACTATGTCGCGTGCTGCGGTATGCGGAGAAACTAAAATCACCGTAGTAGAACACAGATGAAGCTTCTAAGTTAATGTAATAGCCAGGAAGAAGTAGTACAATTCAAGTTTTAGGCATCGATTATTGAGTTTTTAGCTGGCTTTGGTGCCTTGGACATGAGCTAGGACCTTATGATTCTGCATGAAAGGAGGACTAGCAGCCGAGTTGCACGGAAGAATGTGAAAAGTGTTCATATGTAGTAAAAACCTGAGAAATCCGTCCGTTTTCGTCATTTGTTATCGAATCGACTTAAAGCCAGATCGTCACATTGGCCGCTCTTATCTCTGAAACGGTTGTACTTATCGTCTGCAAAGCTATGTCGCTTGCTGCAGTATGCGGAGACACTAAAATGACCATAGTAGAACACAGATGAAGCATCTAAGTTGATGTAATAGCCAGTAAGAAGTAGTCCAATTCAAGTTTTAGGTATCGATTATTGACTTTTTAGCTAGCTTCGGTGCCTTGGACATGTGCTAGGATCTTAAGATTCTGCATGAAAGGAGGACTAGCAGCCGAGTTGCACGGGAGAAGGTGAAAAGTGTTCATATGTAACAAAATACCTGAGAAATCCGTCCGTTTTCGTCATTTGTTATCGAATCGACTTAAAGCCAGATCGTCACATTGGTCGCTCTTCTCTCTGAACCGTTTGTACTTATCGTCTGCAAAGCTATGTCGCATGCTGCGGTATGCTGAGACACTACAAGCAGCATAGTAGAACACAGATGAAGCTTCTAAGTTGATGTAATAGCCAGTAAGAAGTAGTACAATTCAAGTTTTAGGTATCGATTATTGACTTTTTAGCTGGCTTTGGTGCCTTGGACACGAGGTAGGAAATTAAGATTTTGCATGAAGGAGGACTAGCAGCCGAGTTGCACGAGAGAATGTGAAAAGTGTTCATATGTAGTAAAAACCTGAGAAATCCGTCCGTTTTCGTCATTTGTTATCGAATCGACTTAAAGCCAGATAGTCACATTGGCCGCTCTTCTAACCGAAACGCTTGTACTTATCGTCTGCAAAGCTATGTCGCGTGCTGCGGTATGCGGAGACACTAAAATAACCATAGTAGAACACAGACCAAGCTTGTAAGTTGATGCAATAGCCAGTAAGAAGTAGTACAATTCAAGTTTTAGGTATCGGTTAATGACTTTTACCCTTCTTTGGTGCCTTGGACACGAGCTAGGAAATTAAGATATTGCATGACGGAGGACTATCAGCCGAGTTGCACGGGAGAATGTGAAAAGTGTTCATATGTAGTAAAAACCTGAGAAATCCGTCCGTTTTCGTAATTTGTTATCGAATCGACTTAAAGCCAGATCGTCACATTGGCCGCTCTGCTCTCGGAAACGGTTGTACTTATCGTCTGCAAAGCTATGTCGCGTGTTGCCGTAGGCGGAGAAACTAAAATCACCGTAGTAGAACACAGATGAAGCTTCTAAGTTGATGTAATAGCCAGGAAGAAGTAGTACAATTCAAGTTTTAGGTATCGATTATTGACTTTTTAGCTGGCTTTGGTGCCTTGGACATGATTTACGGCCTTAAGATTCTGCATGAAAGGAGGACTAGCAGCCGAGTTGCACGGGAGAATGTGAAAAGTGTTCATATGTAAAAAAATACTTGAGAAATCCGTCAGTTTTCGTCATTTGTTATCGAATCGACTCAAAGCCAGATCGTCACATTGGTCGCTCTTCTCTCTGAAAAGGTTGTACTTATCGTCTACAAAGCTACGTCGCGTGCTGCGGTATGCGGAGACACTAAAATCACCATAGTAGAACACAGTTGAGGCTTCTAAGCTGATGTAATAGCCAGTAAGAAGTAGTACAATTCAAGTTTTAGGTATCGATTATTGACTTTTTAGCTAGCTTTGGTGCCTTGGACATGGGCTAGGACCTTAAGATTCTGCATGAAAGGAAGACTAGCAGCCGAGTAGCACGGGAGAATGTGAAAAGTGTTCATATGTAGTAAAAACCAGAGAAATTCGTCCGTTTTCGTCATTTGTTATCGAATCGACTTAAAGCCAGATCGTCACATTGGCCGCTCTTCTCTCTGAAACGCTTGTACTTATCGTCTGCAAAGCTATGTCGCGTGCTGCGGTATGCGGAGACACTAAAATCACCATAGTAGAACACAGATGAAGCTTCTAAGTTGACGTAATAGCCAGGAAGAAGTAGTACAATTCAAGTTTTAGGTATCAATTATTGACTTTTCAGCTGGCTTTGTTGCCTTGGACATGAGCTAGGACCTTAACATTCTGCATGAAAGGAGGACTAGCAGCCGATTTGCATGGGAGAATGTGAAAAGTGTTCATATGTAGTAAAAACCCGAGAAATCCGTCCGTTTTCGTCATTTGTTATCGAATCGACTTAAAGCCAGATCGTCACATTAGCCGCTCTTCTCTCTGAAACGGTTGTACTTATCGATTGCAAAGCTATGTCGCGTGTTGCGGTATGCGGAGACACTAAAAGCACCATAGTAGAACACAGATGAAGCTTCTAAGTTGACGTAATAGCCAGGAAGAAGTAGTACAATTCAAGTTTTAGGTATCGATTATTGACTTTTTAGCTGGCTTCGGTGCCTTGGACACGAGCTAGGACCTTAACATTTTGCATGAAAGGAGGACTAGCAGCCGATTTGCAAGGGAGAATGTGAAAAGTGTTCATATGTAGTAAAAACCTGAGAAATCCGTCCGTTTTCGTCATTTGTTATCGAATCGACTTAAAGCCAGATCGTCACATTGGCCGCTCTTCTCTCTGAAACGGTTGTACTTATCGTCTGCAAAGCTATGTCGTTTACTGCGGTATGTATAGACACTAAAAGCACCATAGTAGAACACAGATGAACCTTCAAAGCTGATGTAATAGCCAGTAAGAAGTAGTACAATTCAAGTTTTAGGTATCGATTATTGACTTTTTAGCTGGCTTTGGTGCCTTGGACATGAGCTAGCACCTTAAGATTGTGCATGAAAGGAGGACTAGCAGCCGAGTTGCACGGGAGAATGTGAAAAGTGTTCATATGTAGTAAAAACCTGAGAAATCCGTCCGTTTTCGTCATTTGTTATCGAATCGACTTAAAGCCAGATGGTCACATTGGCCGCTCTTCTCTCTGAAACGGTTGTACTTATCGTCTGCAAAGCTATGTCGCGTGTTGCCGTAGGCGGAAACAGGAAAAGCACCATAGTAGAACACAGATGAAGCTTCTAAGTTGATGTAATGGCCAGTAAGAAGTAGTCCGATTCAAGTTTTAGGTATCGATTATTGACTTTTTAGCTGGCTTTGGCGCCTTGGACATGAGCTAGGACCTTAAGATTCTGCATGAAAGGAGGACTAGCAGCCGAGTTGCATGGGAGAATGTGAAAAGTGTTCATATGTAGTAAAAACCTGAGAAATCCGTCCGTTTTCGTCATTTGTTATCGAATCGACTTAAAGCCAGATCGTCACATTGGCCGCTCTTCTCTCTGAAACGGTTGTACTTATCGTCTGCAAAGCTATGTCGCGTGCTGCGGTATGTGGAGACACTAAAAGCACCATAGTAGAACACAGATGAAGCTTCTAAGTTGATGTAATAGCCAGTAAGAAGTAGTGGAATTCAAGTTTTAGGTATCGATTATTGACTTTTTAGCTGGCTTTGGTGCCTTGGACATGAGCTAGCACCTTAAGATTCTGCATGAAAGGAGGACTAGCAGCCGAGTTGCACGGGAAAATGTGAAAAGTGTTCATATGTAGTAAAAACCTGAGAAATCCGTCCGTTTTCGTCATTTGTTATCGAATCGACTTAAAGCCAGATCGTCACATTGGCCGCTCTTCTCTCTGAAACGGTTGTACTTATCGTCTGCAAAGCTACGTCGCGTGCTGTGGGATGTGGAGACACTAAAATCACCATAGTAGAACACAGATGAAGCTTCTAAGTTGATGTAATAGCCAGTAAGAAGTAGTCCAATTCAAGTTTTAGGTATCGATTATTGACTTTTTAGCTGGCTTTGTTGCCTTGGACATGATCTAGGACCTTAAATTTCTGCATGAAAGGAGGACTAGCAGCCGCGTTGCACGGGAGAATGTGAAAAGTGTTCATATGTAGTAAAAACCTTAGAAATCCTTCCGTTTTCGTCATTTGTTATCGAATCGACTTAAAGCCAGATCGTCACATTGGCCGCTCTTCTCTCTGAAACGCTTGTACATATCGTCTGCAAAGCTATGTCGCGTGCTGCGGTATGCGGAGACACTAAAATCACCATAGTAGAACACAGTTGAAGCTTTTAAGTTGATGTAATAGCCAGTAAGAAGTAGTACAATTCATGTTTTAGGTATCGATTATTGACTTTTTAGCTGGCTTTGATGCCTTGGACATGAGCTAGGACCTTAAGATTCTGCATGAAAGGAGGACTAGCAGCCGAGTTGCACGGGAGAATGTTAATAGTGTTCATATGTAGTAAAAACCTTAGATATCCGTCCGTTTTCGTCATTTGTTATCGAATCGACTTAAAGCCAGATCGTCACATTGGCCGCTCTTCTCTCTGAAACGCTTGTACTTATCGTCTGCAAAGCTATGTCGCGTGCTGCGGTATGTGGAGACACTAAAAGCACCATAGTAGAACACAGATGAAGCTTCTAAGTTGATGTAATAGCCAGTAAGAAGTAGTGGAATTCAAGTTTTAGGTATCGATTATTGACTTTTTAGCTGGCTTTGGTGCCTTGGACATGACCTAGGACCTTAAGATTCTGCATGATAGGAGGACTAGCAGCCGAGTTGCACGGGAGAATGTGAAAAGTGTTCATATGTAGTAAAAACCTGAGAAATCCGTCCGTTTTCGTCATTTGTTATCGAATCGACTTCAAGCCAGATCGTCACATTGGCCGCTCTTCTCTCCGAAACGCTTGTACTTATCGTCTGCAAAGCTATGTCGCGTGCTGCGGTATCCGGAGACACTGCACTCACTATAGTAGAACACAGTTCAAGCTTCTAAGTTGATGTAATAGCCAGTAAGAAGTAGTACAATTCAAGTTATAGGTATTGATTATTGACTTTTTAGCTGGCTTTGGTGAGTTGAACATGAGCTAGGATCTTAACATTCTGCATGAAAGGAGGACTAGCTGCCGCGTTGCACGGGAGAATGTAAAAAGTGTTCATATGTAGTAAAAACCTGAGAAATCCGTCCGTTTTCGTCATTTGTTATCGAATCGACTTAAAGCCAGATCGTCACATTGGTCGCTCTTCTCTCAGAAACGTTTGTACTTATCGTCTGCAAAGCTATGTCGCATGCTGCGGTATGCTGAGACACTACAAGCAGCATAGTAGAACACAGATGAAGCTTCCAAGTTGATGTAATAGCCAGTAAGAAGTAGTACAATTCAAGTTTTAGGTATCGATTATTTACTTTTTAGCTGGCTTTGGTGCCTTGGACATGAGCTAGGACCTTAAGATTCTGCATGATAGGAGGACTAGCAGCCGAGTTCCACGGGAGAATGTGAAAAGTGTTCATATGTAGTAAAAACCTGAGAAATCCGTCCGTTTTCGTCATTTGTTATCGAATCGACTTCAAGCCAGATCGTCACATTGGCCGCTCTTCTCTCCGAAACGCTTGTACTTATCGCCTGCAAAGCTATGTCGCGTGCTGCGGTATGCGGAGACACTAAAATCACCATAGTAGAACACAGATGAAGCTTCTAAGTTGACGTAATAGCCAGTAAGAAGTAGTACAATTCAAGTTATAGGTATTGATTATTGACTTTTTAGCTGGCTTTGGTGAGTTGGACATGAGCTAGGACCTTAACATTCTGCATGAAAGGAGGACTAGCTGCCGCGTTGCACGGGAGAATGTAAAAAGTGTTCATATGTAGTAAAAACCTGAGAAATCCGTCCGTTTTCGTCATTTGTTATCGAATCGACTTAAAGCCAGATCATCACATTGGTCGCTCTTCTCTCAGAAACGTTTGTACTTATCGTCTGCAAAGCTATGTCGCATGCTGCGGTATGCTGAGACACTACAAGCAGCATAGTAGAACACAGATGAAGCTTCTAAGTTGATGTAATAGTCAGTAAGAAGTAGTACAATTCAAGTTTTAGGTATCGATTATTGACTTTTTAGCTGGCTTTGGTGCCTTGGACATGAGCTAGGACCTTACGATTCTGCATCAAAGGAGGACTAGCTGCCGCGTTGCACGGGAGAATGTGAAAAGTGTTCATATGTAGTAAAAACCTTAGAAATCCGTCCATTTTCGTCATTTGTTATCGAATCGACTTAAAGCCAGATCGTCACATTGGCCGCTATTCTCTCTGAAACGGTTGTACTTATCGTCTGCAATGCTATGTCGCGTGCTGCGGTAAGCGGAGACACTAAAATCACCAAGTAGATCACAGATGAAGCATCTAAGTTGATTTAATAGTCAGTAGGAAGTAATCCAATTCAAGTTTTAGGTATCGATTATTGACTTTTTAGCTGGCTTTGGTGCCTTGGACATGAGCTAGGACCTTAAGATTCTGCATGAAAGGAGGACTAGCAGCCGAGTTGCACGGGAGAATGTGAAAAGTGTTCATGTGTAGTAAAATCCTGAGAAATCAGTCCGTTTTCGTCATTTGTTATCGAATCGACTTAAAGCCAGATCGTCACATTGGCCGCTCTTCTCTCTGAAACGGTTGTACTTATCGTCTGCAAAGCTATGTCGCGTGCTGCGGTATGTGGAGACACTAAAAGCACCATAGTAGAACACAGATGAAGCTTCTAAGTTGATGTAATTGCCAGTAAGAAGTAGTACAATTCAAGTTTTAGGTATCGATTA
This sequence comes from Schistocerca gregaria, assembly GCF_023897955.1. Lineage (NCBI taxonomy): Eukaryota > Metazoa > Arthropoda > Insecta > Orthoptera > Acrididae > Schistocerca > Schistocerca gregaria. The sequence goes on along the minus strand of NW_026061736.1, from coordinate 3,875,242 downwards.
TTGACTTTTTAGCTGGCTTTGGTGCCTTGGACATGAGCTAGGACCTTAAATTTCTGCATGAAAGGAGGACTAGCAGCCGCGTTGCACGGGAGAATGTGAAAAGTGTTCATATGTAGTAAAAACCTTAGAAATCCTTCCGTTTTCGTCATTTGTTATCGAATCGACTTAAAGCCAGATCGTCACATTGGCCGCTCTTCTCTCTGAAACGCTTGTACTTATCGTCTGCAAAGCTATGTCGCGTGCTGCGGTATGCGGAGACACTAAAATCACCATAGTAGAACACAGATGAAGCTTTTAAGTTGATGTAATAGCCAGTAAGAAGTAGTACAATTCATGTTTTAGGTATCGATTATTGACTTTTTAGCTGGCTTTGGTGCCTTGGACATGAGCTAGGACCTTAACATTCTGCATGAAAGGAGGACTAGCAGCCGAGTTGCACGGGAGAATGTGAAAAGTGTTCATATGTAAAATAATACCTGAGAAATCCGTCCGTTTTCGTCATTTGTTATCGAATCGACTTAAAGCCAGATCGTCACATTGGTCGCTCTTCTCTCAGAAACGTTTGTACTTATCGTCTGCAAAGCTATGTCGCATGCTGCGGTATGCTGAGACACTACAAGCAGCATAGTAGAACACAGATGAAGCTTCTAAGTTGATGTAATAGCCAGTAAGAAGTAGTACAATTCAAGTTTTAAGTATCGATTATTGACTTTTTAGCTGGCTTTGGTGCCTTGGACATGAGCTAGGACCTTAAGATTCTGCATGATAGGAGGACTAGCAGCCGAGTTCCACGGGAGAATGTGAAAAGTGTTCATATGTAGTAAAAACCTGAGAAATCCGTCCGTTTTCGTCATTTGTTATCGAATCGACTTCAAGCCAGATCGTCACATTGGCCGCTCTGCTCTCGGAAACGGTTGTACTTATCGTCTGCAAAGCTATGTCGCGTGTTGCCGTAGGCGGAAACAGGAAAAGCACCATAGTAGAACACAGATGAAGCTTCTAAGTTGATGTAATAGCCAGTAAGAAGTAGTCCAATTCAAGTTTTAGGTATCGATTATTGACTTTTTAGCTGGCTTTGGTGCCTTGGACATGAGCTAGGACCTTAAGATTCTGCATGAAAGGAGGACTAGCAGCCGAGTTGCAGGGGAGAATGTGAAAAGTGTTCATATGTAGTAAAAACCTGAGAAATCCGTCCGTTTTCGTCATTTGTTATCGAATCGACTTAAAGCCAGATCGTCACATTGGCCGCTGTTCTCTCTGAAACGCTTGTACTTATCGTCTGCAAAGCTATGTCGCGTGCTGCGGTATGTGGAGACACTAAAAGCACCATAGTAGAACACAGATGAAGCTTCCAAGTTGATGTAATAGCCAGTAAGAAGTAGTGGAATTCAAGTTTTAGGTATCGATTATTGACTTTTTAGCTGGCTTTGGTGCCTTGGACATGAGCTAGTACCTTAAGATTCTGCATGAAAGGAGGACTAGCAGCCGAGTTGCACGGGAGAATGTGAAAGTGTTCATATGTAGTAAAATCCTGAGAAATCAGTCCGTTTTCGTCATTTGTTATCGAATCGACTTAAAGCCAGATCGTCACAATGGCCGCTCTTCTCTCTGAAACGCTTGTACTTATCGTCTGCAAAGCTATGTCGCGTGCTGCGGTATGCGGAGACACTAAAATCACCATAGTAGAACACAGATGAAGCTTTTAAGTTGATGTAATAGCCAGTAAGAAGTAGTACAATTCATGTTTTAGGTATCGATTATTGACTTTTTAGCTGGCTTTGGTGCCTTGGACATGATCTAGGACCTTAACATTCTGCATGAAAGGAGGACTAGCAGCCGAGTTGCACGGGAGAATGTTAAAAGTGTTCATATGTAGTAAAAACCTTAGAAATCCGTCCGTTTTCGTCATTTGTTATCGAATCAACTTAAAGCCAGATCGTCACATTGGCCGCTCTTCTCTCTGAAACGCTTGTACTTATCGTCTGCAAAGCTATGTCGCGTGCTGCGGTTTCCGGAGACACTGCACTCACCATAGTAGAACACAGTTCAAGCTTCTAAGTTGATGTAATAGCCAGTAAGAAGTAGTACAATTCAAGTTTTAGGTATCGATTATTGACTTTTTAGCTGGCTTTGGTGCCTTGGACATGAGCTAGGACCTTACGATTCTGCATGAAAGGAGGACTGGCAGCCGAGTTGCAGGGGAGAATGTGAAAAGTGTTCATATGTAGTAAAAACCTGAGAAATCCGTCCGTTTTCGTCATTTGTTATCGAATCGACTTAAAGCCAGATCGTCACATTGCCCGCTGTGCTCTCGGAAACGGTTGTACTTATCGTCTGCAAAGCTATGTCGCGTATTGCCGTAGGCGGAAACAGGAAAAGCACTGTAGTAGAACACAGATGAAGCTTCTAAGTTGATGTAACAGCCAGTACGAAGTAGTCCAATTCAAGTTTTAGGTATCGATTATTGACTTTTTAGCTGGCTGTGGTGCCTTGGACATGAGCTAGGACCTTAACATTCTGCATGAAAGGAGGACTAGCTGCCGCGTTGCACGCGAGAATGTGAAAAGTGTTCATATGTAGTAAAAACCTTAGAAATACGTCCATTTTCGTCATTTGTTATCGAATCGACTTAAAGCCAGATCGTCACATTGGTCTCTCTTCTCTCTGAAACGGTTGTACTTATCGTCTGCAATGCTATGTCGCGTGCTGCGGTAAGCGGAGACACTAAAATCACCATAGTAGAACACAGATGAAGCATCTAAGTTGATGTAATAGCCAGTAAGAAGTAGTACAATTCAAGTTTTAGGTATCGATTATTGACTTTGTAGATGGCTTTGGTGCCTTGGACATGAGCTAGGACCTTAAGATTCCACATGAAAGGAGGACTAGCAGCCGAGTTGCACGGGAGAATGTGAAAAGTGTTCATATGTAGTAAAATCCTGAGAAATCAGTCCGTTTTCGTCATTTGTTATCGAATCGACTTAATGCCAGATCGTCACATTGGCCGCTCTTCTCTCTGAAACGGTTGTACTTATCGTCTGCAAAGCTATGTCGCGTGCTGCGGTATGTGGAGACACTAAAAGCACCATAGTAGAACACAGATGAAGCTTCTAAGTTGATGTAATTGCCAGTAAGAAGTAGTACAATTCAAGTTTTAGGTATCGATTATTGACTTTTTAGCTGGCTTTGGTGCCTTGGACATGAGCTAGGAACTTAAATTTATGCATGAAAGGAGGACTAGCAGCCGCGTTGCACGGGAGAATGTGAAAAGTGTTCATATGTAGTAAAAACCTTAGAAATCCTTCCGTTTTCGTCATTTGTTATCGAATCGACTTAAGGCCAGATCGTCACATTGGCCGCTCTTCTCTCTGAAACGCTTGTACTTATCGTCTGCAAAGCTATGTCGCGTGCTGCGGTATGCGGAGACACTAAAATCACCATAGTAGAACACTGATGAAGCTTTTAAGTTGATGTAATAGCCAGTAATAAGTAGCACAATTCATGTTATAGGTATCGATTATTGACTATTTAGCTGGCTTTGGTGCCTTGGACATGATCTAGGACCTTAACATTCTGCTTGAAAGGAGGACTAGCAGCCGAGTTGCACGGGAGAATGTTAAAAGTGTTCATATGTAGTAAAAACCTTAGAAATCCGTCCGTTTTCGTCATTTGTTATCGAATCGACTTAAGGCCAGATCGTCACATTGGCCGCTCTTCTCTCTGAAACGCTTGTACTTATCGTCTGCAAAGCTATGTCGCGTGCTGCGGTATCCGGAGACACTGCACTCACCATAGTAGAACACAGTTCAAGCTTCTAAGTTGATGTAATAGCCAGTAAGAAGTAGTACAATTCAAGTTTTAGGTATCGATTATTGACTTTTTAGCTGGCTTTGGTGCCTTGGACATGAGCTAGGAGCTTAACATTCTGCATGAAAGGAGGACTAGCTGCCGCGTTGCACGGGAGAATGTGAAAAGTGTACATATGTAGTAAAAACCTTAGAAATCCGTCCATTTTCGTCATTTGTTATCGAATCGACTTAAAGCCAGATCGTCACATTGGCAGCTCTTCTCTCTGAAACGGTTGTACTTATCGTCTGCAATGCTATGTCGCGTGCTGCGGTAAGCGGAGACACTAAAATCACCATAGTAGAACACAGATGAAGCATCTAAGTTGATGTAATAGCCAGTAAGAAGTAATCCAATTCAAGTTTTAGGTATCGATTATTGACTTTTTAGCTGGCTTTGGTGCCTTGGACATGAGCTAGGACCTTAAGATTCCGCATGAAAGGAGGACTAGCAGCCGAGTTGCACGGGAGAATCTGAAAAGTGTTCATATGTAGTAAAATCCTGAGAAATCAGTCCGTTTTCGTCATTTGTTATCGAATAGATTTAATCCAGATCGTCACATTGGCCGCTCTTCTCTCTGAAACGGTTGTACTTATCGTCTGCAATGCTATGTCGCGTGCTGCGGTATGTGGAGACACTAAAAGCACCATAGTAGAACACAGATGAAGCTTCTAAGTTGATGTAATTGCCAGTAAGAAGTAGTACAATTCAAGTTTTAGGTATCGATTATTGACTTTTTAGCTGGCTTTGGTGCCTTGTACATGAGCTAGGACCTCAAATTTATGCATGAAAGGAGGACTAGCAGCCGCGTTGCACGGGAGAATGTGAAAAGTGTTCATATGTAGTAAAAACCTTAGAAATCCTTCCGTTTTCGTCATTTGTTATCGAATCGACTTAAAGCCAGATCGTCACATTGGCCGCTCTTCTCTCTGAAACGCTTGTACTTATCGTCTGCAAAGCTATGTCGCGTGCTGCGGTATGCGGAGACACTAAAATCACCATAGTAGAACACAGATGAAGCTTTTAAGTTGATGTAATAGCCAGTAAGAAGTAGTACAATTCATGTTTTAGGTATCGATTATTGACTTTTTAGCTGGCTTTGGTGCCTTGGACATGATCTAGGACCTTAACATTCTGCATGAAAGGACGACTAGCAGCCGAGTTGCACGGGAGAATGTTAAAAGTGTTCATATGTAGTAAAAACCTTTGAAATCCGTCCGTTTTCGTCATTTGTTATCGAATCGACTTAAGGCCAGATCGTCACAATGGCCGCTCTTCTCTCTGAAACGCTTGTACTTATCGTCTGCAAAGCTATGTCGCGTGCTGCGGTATACGGAGACACTGCACTCACCATAGTAGAACACAGTTCAAGCTTCTAAGTTGATGTAATAGCCAGTAAGAAGTAGTACAATTCAAGTTTTAGGTATCGATTATTGACTTTTCAGCTGGCTTTGGTGCCTTGGACATGAGCTAGGACCTTAAGATTCTGCATGAAAGGAGGGCTAGCAGCGGAGTTGCAGGGGAGAATGTGAAAAGTGTTCATATGTAGTAAAAACCTGAGAAATCCGTCCGTTTTCGTCATTTGTTATCGAATCGACTTAAAGCCAGATCGTCACATTGGCCGCCCTTCTCTCTGAAACGGTTGTACTTATCGTCTGCAAAGCTATGTCGCGTGCTGCGGTATGCGGAGACACTAAAAGCACCATAGTAGAACACAGATCAAGCTTCTAAGTTGATGTAATAGCCAGTAAGAAGTAGTACAATTCTAGTTTTAGGTATCGATTATTGACTTTTTAGCTGGCTTTGGTGCCTTGGACATGAGCTAGGACCTTAAGATTCTGCATGGAAGGAGGACTAGCAGCCGAGTTGTAGGGGAGAATGTGAAAAATGTTCATATGTAGTAAAAACCAGAGAAATCCGTCCGTTTTCGTCATTTGTTATCGAATAGACTTAAAGCCAGATCGTCACATTGGCCGTTCTGCTCTCGGAAACGCTTGTACTTATCGTCTGCAAAGCTATGTCGCGTGTTGCCGTAGGCGGAAACAGGAAAAGCACCGTAGTAGAACACAGATGAAGCTTCTAAGTTGATGTAATAGCCAGTAAGAAGAAGTCCAATTCAAGTTTTAGGTATCGATTATTGAATTTTTAGCTGGCTTTGGTGCCTTGGACAAGGGCTAGGAGCTTATCATTCTGCATCAAAGGAGGACTAGCTGCCGCGTTGCACGGGAGAATGTGAAAAGTGTTCATATGTAGTAAAAACCTTAGAAATCCGTCCATTTTCGTCATTTGTTATCGCATCGACTTAAAGCCAGATCGTCACATTGGCCGCTCTTCTCTCTGAAACGGTTGTACTTATCGTCTGCAATGCTATGTCGCGTGCTGCGGTAAGCGGAGACACTAAAATCACCATAGTAGAACACAGATCAAGCATCTAAGTTGATGTAATAGCCAGTAATAAGTAATCCAATTCAAGTTTTAGGTATCGATTATTGACTTTTTAGCTGGCTTTGGTGCCTTGGACATGAGCTAGGACCTTAAGATTCTGCATGAAAGGAGGACTAGCAGCCGAGTTGCAGGGGAGAATGTGAAAAGTGTTCATATGTAGTAAAAACCTGAGAAATCCGTTCGTTTTTGTCATTTGTTATCGAATTGACTTAAAGCCAGATCGTCACATTGACCGCTCTGCTCTCGGAAACGGTTGTACTTATCGACTGCAAAGCTATGTCGAGTGTTGCCGTAGGCGGAAACAGGAAAAGCACCATAGTAGAACACAGATGAAGCTTCTAAGTTGATGTAATAGCCAGTAAGAAGTAGTCCAATTCAAGTTTTAGGTATCGATTATTGACTTTTTAGCTGGCTTTGGTGCCTTGGACATGAGCTAGGACCTTAATATTCTGCATGAAAGGAGGACTAGCAATCGAGTTGCACGGGAGAATGTGAAAAGTGTTCACATGTAGTAAAAACCTGAGACATCCGTCCGTTTTCGTCATTTGTTATCGAATCGACTTAAAGCCAGATCGTCACATTGGCCGCCCTTCTCTCTGAAACGGTTGTACTTATCGTCTGCAAAGCTATGTCGCGTGCTGCGGTATGCGGAGACACTAAAAGCACCATAGTAGAACACAGATGAAGCTTCTAAGTTGACGTAATAGCCAGGAAGAAGTAGTACAATTCAAGTTTTAGGTATTGAATATTGACCTTTTAGCTGGCTTATTGCCATGGACATGAGCTAGGACCTTAACATTCTTCATGAAAGGAGGACTAGCAGCCGATTTGCATGGGAGAATGTGAAAAGTGTTCATATGTAGTAAAAACCCGAGAAATCCGTCCGTTTTCGTCATTTGTTATCGAATCGACTTAAAGCCAGATCGTCACATTGGCCGCTCTTCTCTCTGAAACGGTTGTACTTGTCCTTAGCAAAGCTATGTCGCGTGCTGCGGTATGCTGAGACACTAAAAGCACCATAGTAGAACACAGATGAAGCTTCTAAGTTGATGTAATGGCCAGTCAGAAGTAGTACAATTCAAGATTTAGGTATCGATTATTGACTTTTTAGCTGGCTTTGGTACCTTGGACATGAGCTAGGACCTTAAGATTCGGCATGAAAGGAGGACTAGCAGCCGAGTTGCATGGGAGAATGTGAAAAGTGTTCATATGTAGTAACAACCTGAGAAATCCGTCCGTTTTCGTCATTTGTTATCGAATCGACTTAAAGCCAGATCGTCACATTGGCCGCTCTTCTCTCTGAAACGGTTGTACTTATCGTCTGCAAAGCTATGTCGCGTGCTGCGGTATGCGGAGACACTAAAAGCACCATAGTAGAACACAGATGAAGCTTCTAAGTTGATGTAATAGCCAGTAAGGAGAAGTACAATTCAAGTTTTAGGTATCGATTATTGACTTTTTAGCTGGCTTTGGTGAGTTGGACATGAGCTAGGGCCTTAACATTCTGCATGAAAGGAGGACTAGCTGCCGCGTTGCACGGGAGAATGTGAAAAGTGTTCATATGTAGTAAAAACCTTAGAAATCCGTCCATTTTCGTCATTTGTTATCGCATCGACTTAAAGCCAGATCGTCACATTGGCCGCTCTTCTCTCTGAAACGGTTGTACTTATCGTCTGCAATGCTATGTCGCGTGCTGCGGTAAGCGGAGACACTAAAATCACCATAGTAGAACACAGATGAAGCATCTAAGTTGATGTAATAGCCAGTAAGAAGTAATCCAATTCAAGTTTTTGGTATTGATTATTGACTTTTTAGCTGGCTTTGGTGCCTTGGACTTGAGCTAGGACCTTAAGATTCTGCATGAAAGGAGGACTAGCAGCCGAGTTGCACGGGAGAATGTGAAAAGTGTTCATATGCAGTAAAAACCTGAGACATCCGTCCGTTTTCGTCATTTGTTATCGAATCGACTTAAAGCCAGATAGTCACATTGACCGCTCTTCTCTCTGAAACGCTTGTACTTATCGTCTGCAAAGCTGTGTCGCGTGCTGCGGTATGCGGAGACACTAAAATCACCATAGTAGAACACAGATCAAGCTTCTAAGTTGATGTAATAGCAAGTAAGAAGTAGTACAATTCAAGTTTTAGGTATCGATTATTGACTTTTTAGCTGGCGTTGGTGCCTTGGACATGAGCTAGGACCTTACGATTCTGCATGAAAGGAGGACTAGCGGCCGAGTTGCAGGGGAGAATGTGAAAAGTGTTCATATGTAGTAAAAACCTGAGAAATCCGTTCGTTTTTGTCATTTGTTATCGAATTGACTTAAAGCCAGATCGTCACATTGGCCGCTCTGCTCTCGCAAACGGTTGTACTTATCGTCTGCAAAGCTATGTCGAGTGTTGCCGTAGGCGGAAACAGGAAAAGCACCATAGTAGAACACAGATGAAGCTTCTAAGTTGATGTAATAGCCAGTAAGAAGTAGTCCAATTCAAGTTTTAGGTATCGATTATTGACTTTTTAGCTGGCTTTGGTGCCTTGGACATGAGCTAGGACCTTAATATTCTGCATGAAAGGAGGACTAGCAATCGAGTTGCACGGGAGAATGTGAAAAGTGTTCACATGTAGTAAAAACCTGAGACATCCGTCCGTTTTCGTCATTAGTTATCGAATCGACTTAAAGCCAGATCGTCACATTGGCCGCTCTTCTCTCTGAAACGGTTGTACTTATCGTCTGCAAAGCTATGTCGCGTGCTGCGGTATGCGGAGACACTAAAAGCACCATAGTAGAACACAGATGAAGCTTCTAAGTTGACGTAATAGCCAGGAAAAAGTAGTACAATTCAAGTTTTAGGTATTGAATATTGACCTTTTAGCTGGCTTTGGTGCCTTGGACATGAGCTAGGACCTTAACATTCTTCATGAAAGGAGGACTAGCAGCCGATTTGCATGGGAGAATGTGAAAAGTGTTCATATGTAGTAAAAACATTAGAAATCCGTCCGTTTTCGTCATTTGTTATCGAATCGACTTAAAGCCAGATCGTCACATTGGCCGCTCTTCTCTCTGAAACGGTTGTACTTGTCGTTTGCAAAGCTATGTCGCGTGCTGCGGTATGCTGAGACACTAAAAGCACCATAGTAGAACACAGATGAAGCTTCTAAGTTGATGTAATAGCCAGTAAGAAGTAATCCAATTCAAGTTTTGGGTATCGATTATTGACTTTTTAGCTGGCTTTGGTGCCTTGGACATGAGCTAGGACCTTAAGATTCTGCATGAAAGGAGGACTAGCAGCCGAGTTGCACGGGAGAATGTGAAAAGTGTTCATATGTAGCAAAAACCTGAGAAATCCGTCCGTTTTCGTCATTTGTTATCGAATCGACTTAAAGCCAGATCGACACATTGGCCGCTCTTCTCTCTGAAACGGTTGTACTTATCGTCTGCAAAGCTATGTCGCGTGCTGCGGTATGCTGAGACACTACAAGCACCATAGTAGAACACAGATGAAGCTTCTAAGTTGATGTACTAGCCATTAAGAGGTAGTACAATTCAAGTTTTAGGTACTGAATATTGACCTTTTAGCTGGCTTTGGTGCCTTGGACATGAGCTAGGACCTTAAGATTTTGCATGAAAGGAGGACTAGCAGCCGAGTTGCTGGGGAGAATGTGAATAGTGTTCAAATAGAGTAAAAACCTGAGAAATCCGTCCGTTTTCGTCAATTGTTATCGAATCGACTTAAAGCCAGATCGTCACATTGGCCGTTCTGCTCTCGGAAACGCTTGTACTTATCGTCTGCAAAGCTATGTCGCGTGTATCCGTAGGCGGAAACAGGAAAAGCATCATAGTAGAACACAGATGAAGCTTCTAAGTTGATGTAATAGCCAGTAAGAAGTAGTCCATTTCAAGTTTTAGGTATCGATTATTGACTTTTTAGCTGGCTTTGGTGCCTAGGACATGAGCTAGGACCTTAGGATTCTGCATGAAAGGAGGACTGGCAGCCGAGTTGCAGGGGAGAATGTGAAAAGTGTTCATATGTAGTAAAAACCTGAGAAATCCGTCCGTTTTCGTCATTTGTTATCGAATCGACTTAAAGCCAGATCGTCACATTGCCCGCTCTGCTCTCGGAAACGGTTGTACTTATCGTCTGCAAAGCTATGTCGCGTGCTGCGGTATGCGTAGACACTAAAAGCACCATAGTAGAACACAGATCAAGCTTCTAAGTTGATGTAATAGCCAGTAAGAAGTAGTACAATTCAAGTTTTAGGTATCGATTATTGACTTTTTAGCTTACTTTGGTGCCTTGGACATGGGCTAGGACCTAAACATTCTGCATGAAAGGAGGAGTAGCAGCCGAGTTGCACGGGAGAATGTGAAAAGTGTTCATATGTAGTAAAAACCTTAGAAATCCGTCCGTTCTCGTCATTTGTTATCGAATCGACTTAAAGCCAGATCGTCACATTGGCCGCTCTTCTCTCTGAAACGGTTGTACTTATCGTCTGCAAAGCTATGTTGCGTGCTGCGGTATGTGGAGACACTAAAAGCACCATAGTTGGAAACAGATAAAGCATCTAAGTTGATGTAATAGCCAGTAAGAAGTAATCCAATTCAAGTTTTGGGTATCGATTATTGACTTTTTAGCTGGCTTTGGTGCCTTGGACATGAGCTAGGACCTTAAGATTCTGCATGAAAGGAGGACTAGCAGCCGAGTTACACGGGAGAATGTGAAAAGTTTTCATATGTAGCAAAAACCTGAGAAATCCGTCCGTTTTCGTCATTTGTTATCGAATCGACTTAAAGCCAGATCGACACATTGGCCGCTCTTCTCTCTGAAACGGTTGTACTTATCGTCTGCAAAGCTATGTCGTGTGCTGCGGTATGCTGAGACACTACAAGCACCATAGTAGAACACAGATGAAGCTTCTAAGTTGATGTACTAGCCATTAAGAGGTAGTACAATTCAAGTTTTAGGTACTGATGTTGACCTTTTAGCTGGCTTTGGTGCCTTGGACATGAGCTAGGACCTTAAGATTTTGCATGAAAGGAGGACTAGCAGCCGAGTTCCACGGGAGAATGTGAAAAGTGTTCATATGTAGTAAAAACCTGAGACATCCATCCGTTTTCGTAATTTGTTATCGAATCGACTTAAAGCCAGATCGTCACATTGGCCGCTCTTCTCTCTGAAACGGTTGTACTTATCGTCTGCAAAACTATGTCGCGTGCTGCGGTATGCGGAGAAACTAAAACCACCGTAGTAGAACACACATGAAGGTTCTAAGTTGATGTAATAGCCAGTAAGAAGTAGTACAATTCAAGTTTTAGGTATTGATTATTGACTTTTTAGCTGGCTTTGGTGCCCTGGACATGAGCTAGGACCTTAAGATTCTGCATGAAAGGAGGACTAGCAGCCGAGTTGCACGGGAGAATGTGAAAAGTTTTCATATGTAGTAAAAACCTGAGAAATCCGTCCGTTTTCGTCATTTGTTATCGAATCGACTTAAAGCCAGATCGTCACATTGGCCGCTCTTCTCTCTGAAACGGTTGTACTTATCGTCTGCAAAGCTATGTTGCGTGCTGCGGTATGTGGAGACACTAAAAGCACCATAGTAGGAAACAGATGAAGCATCTAAGTTGATGTAATAGCCAGTAAGAAGTAATCCAATTCAAGTTTTGGGTATCGATTATTGACTTTTTAGCTTGCTTTGGTGCCTTGGACATGAGCTAGGACCTTAAGATTCTGCATGAAAGGAGGACTAGCAGCCGAGTTGCAGGGGAGAATGTGAATAGTGTTCAAATAGAGTAAAAACCTGAGAAATCCGTCCGTTTTCGTCATTTGTTATCGAATCGACTTAAAGCCAGATCGTCACATTGGCCGCTCTTCTCTCTGAAACGGTTGTACTTATCGTCTGCAAAGCTCTGTTGCGTGCTGCGGTATGTGGAGACACTAAACGCACCATAGTAGGAAACAGATGAAGCATCTAAGTTGATGTAATAGCCAGTAAGAAGTAATCCAATTCAAGTTTTGGGTATCGATTATTGACTTTTTAGCTGGCTTTGTTGCCTTGGACATGATCTAGGACCTTACGATTCTGCATGAAAGGAGGACTGGCAGCCGAGTTGCAGGGGAGAATGTGAAAAGTGTTCATATGTAGTAAAAACCTGAGAAATCCGTCCGTTTTCGTCATTTGTTATCGAAACGACTTAAAGCCAGATCGTCACATTGCCCGCTCTGCTCTCGGAAACGGTTGTACTTATCGTCTGCAAAGCTATGTCGCGTGCTGCGGTATGCGGAGACACTAAAAGCACCATAGTAGAACACAGATCAAGCTTCTAAGTTGATGTAATAGCCAGTAAGAAGTAGTACAATTCAAGTTTTAGGTATCGATTATTGACTTTTTAGCTGGCTTTGGTGCCTTGGACATGGGCTAGGACCTAAACATTCTGCATGAAAGGAGGAGTAGCAGCCGAGTTGCACGGGAGAATGTGAAAAGTGTTCATATGTAGTAAAAACCTTAGAAATCCGTCCGTTTTCGTCATTTGTTATCGAATCGACTTAAAGCCAGATCGTCACATTGGCCGCTCTTCTCTCTGAAACGGTTGTACTTATCGTCTGCAAAGCTCTGTTGCGTGCTGCGGTATGTGGAGACACTAAACGCACCATAGTAGGAAACAGATGAAGCATCTAAGTTGATGTAATAGCCAGTAAGAAGTAATCCAATTCAAGTTTTGGGTATCGATTATTGACTTTTTAGCTGGCTTTGGTGCCTTGGACATGAGCTAGGACCTTAAGATTCTGCATGAAAGGAGGACTAGCAGCCGAGTTGCACGGGAGAATGTGAAAAGTTTTCATATGTAGCAAAAACCTGAGAAATCCGTCCGTTTTCGTCATTTGTTATCGAATCGACTTAAAGCCAGATCGACACATTGGCCACCCTTCTCTCTGAAACGGTTGTACTTATCGTCTGCAAAGCTATGTCGCGTGCTGCGGTATGCTGAGACACTACAAGCACCATAGTAGAACACAGATGAAGCTTCTAAGTTGATGTACTAGCCATTAAGAGGTAGTACAATTCAAGTTTTAGGTACAGAATATTGACCTTTCAGCTGGCTTTGGTGCCTTGGACATGAGCTAGGACCTTAAGATTTTTCATGAAAGGAGGACTAGCAGCCGAGTTGCACGGGAGAATGTGAAAAGTGTTCATATGTAGTAAAAACCTGAGACATCCATCCGTTTTCGTCATTTGTTATCGAATCGACTTAAAGCCAGATCGTCACATTGGCCGCTCTTCTCTCTGAAACGGTTGTACTTATCGTCTGCAAAACTATGTCGCGTGCTGCGGTATGCGGAGAAACTAAAACCACCGTAGTAGAACACACATGAAGGTTCTAAGTTGATGTAATAGCCAGTAAGAAGTAGTCCAATTCAAGTTTTAGGTATTGATTATTGACTTTTTAGCTGGCTTTGGTGCCTTGGACATGAGCTAGGACCTTAAGATTCTGCATGAAAGGAGGAATAGCAGCCGAGTTGCACGGGAGAATGTGAAAACTGTTCATATGTAGTAAAAACCTGAGAAATCCGTCCGTTTTCGTCATTTGTTATCGAATCGACTTAAAGCCAGATCGTCACATTGGCCGCTCTTCTCTCTGAAACGGTTGTACTTATCGTCTGCAAAGCTATGTTGCGTGCTGCGGTATGTGGAGACACTAAAAGCACCATAGTAGGAAACAGATGAAGCATCTAAGTTGATGTAATAGCCAGTAAGAAGTAATCCAATTCAAGTTTTGGGTATCGATTATTGACTTTTTAGCTTGCTTTGGTGCCTTGGACATGAGCTAGGACCTTAAGATTCTGCATGAAAGGAGGACTAGCAGCCGAGTTGCACGGGAGAATGTGAAAAGTTTTCATATGTAGTAAAAACCTGAGAAATCCGTCCGTTTTCGTCATTTGTTATCGAATCGACTTAAAGCCAGATCGACACATTGCCCGCTCTTCTCTCTGAAACGGTTGTACTTATCGTCTGCAAAGCTATGTCGCGTGCTGCGGTATGCTGAGACACTACAAGCACCATAGTAGAACACAGATGAAGCTTCTAAGTTGATGTACTAGCCAGTAAGAGGTAGTACAATTCAAGTTTTAGGTACTGAATATTGACCTTTTAGCTGGCTTTGGTGCCTTGGACATGAGCTAGGACCTTAAGATTTTGCATGAAAGGTAGACTAGCAGCCGAGTTGCACGGGAGAATGTGAAAAATGTTCATATGTAGTAAAAACCTGAGACATCCATCCGTTTTCGTCATTTGTTATCGAATCGACTTAAAGCCAGATCGTCACATTGGCCGCTCTTCTCTCTGAAAGGGTTGTTCTTATCGTCTGCAAAACTATGTCGCGTGCTGCGGTATGCGGAGAAACTAAAACCACCGTAGTAGAACACACATGAAGGTTCTAAGTTGATGTAATAGCCAGTAAGAAGTAGTCCAATTCAAGTTTTAGGTATTGATTATTGACTTTTTAGCTGGCTTTGGTGCCTTGGACATGAGCTAGGACCTTAAGATTCTGCATGAAAGGAGGACTAGCAGCCGAGTTGCACGGGAGAATGTGAAAAGTGTTCATATGTAGTAAAAACCTGAGAAATCCGTCCGTTTTCGTCATTTGTTATCGAATCGACTTAAAGCCAGATCGTCACATTGGCCGCTCTTCTCTCTGAAACGGTTGTACTTATCGTCTGCAAAGCTATGTTGCGTGCTGCGGTATGTGGAGACACTAAAAGCACCATAGTAGGAAACAGATGAAGCATCTAAGTTGATGTACTAGCCAGTAAGAGGTAGTACAATTCAAGTTTTAGGTACTGAATATTGACCTTTTAGCTGGCTTTGGTGCCTTGGACATGAGCTAGGACCTTAAGATTCTGCATGAAAGGAGGACTAGCAGCCGAGTTGCACGGGAGAATGTGAAAAGTTTTCATATGTAGTAAAAACCTGAGAAATCCGTCCGTTTTCGTCATTTGTTATCGAATCGACTTAAAGCCAGATCGACACATTGCCCGCTCTTCTCTCTGAAACGGTTGTACTTATCGTCTGCAAAGCTATGTCGCGTGCTGCGGTATGCTGAGACACTACAAGCACCATAGTAGAACACAGATGAAGCTTCTAAGTTGATGTACTAGCCAGTAAGAGGTAGTACAATTCAAGTTTTAGGTACTGAATATTGATCTTTTAGCTGGCTTTGGTGCCTTGGACATGAGCTAGGACCTTAAGATTTTGCATGAAAGGTAGACTAGCAGCCGAGTTGCACGGGAGAATGTGAAAAGTGTTCATATGTAGTAAAAACCTGAGACATCCATCCGTTTTCGTCATTTGTTATCGAATCGACTTAAAGCCAGATCGTCACATTGGCCGCTCTTCTCTCTGAAAGGGTTGTTCTTATCGTCTGCAAAACTATGTCGCGTGCTGCGGTATGCGGAGAAACTAAAACCACCGTAGTAGAACACACATGAAGGTTCTAAGTTGATGTAATAGCCAGTAAGAAGTAGTCCAATTCAAGTTTTAGGTATTGATTATTGACTTTTTAGCTGGCTTTGGTGCCTTGGACATGAGCTAGGACCTTAAGATTCTGCATGAAAGGAGGACTAGCAGCCGAGTTGCACGGGAGAATGTGAAAAGTGTTCATATGTAGTAAAAACCTGAGAAATCCGTCCGTTTTCGTCATTTGTTATCGAATCGACTTAAAGCCAGATCGTCACATTGGCCGCTCTTCTCTCTGAAACGGTTGCACTTATCGTCTGCAAAGCTATGTTGCGTGCTGCGGTATGTGGAGACACTAAAAGCACCATAGTAGGAAACAGATGAAGCATCTAAGTTGATGTACTAGCCAGTAAGAGGTAGTACAATTCAAGTTTTAGGTACTGAATATTGACCTTTTAGCTGCCTTTGGTGCCTTGGACATGAGCTAGGACCTTAAGATTCTGCATGAAAGGAGGACTAGCAGCCGAGTTGCACGGGAGAATGTGAAAAGTTTTCATATGTAGTAAAAACCTGAGAAATCCGTACGTTTTCGTCATTTGTTATCGAATCGACTTAAAGCCAGATCGACACATTGCCCGCTCTTCTCTCTGAAACGGTTGTACTTATCGTCTGCAAAGCTATGTCGCGTGCTGCGGTATGCTGAGACACTACAAGCACCATAGTAGAACACAGATGAAGCTTCTAAGTTGATGTACTAGCCAGTAAGAGGTAGTACAATTCAAGTTTTAGGTACTGAATATTGACCTTTTAGCTGGCTTTGGTGCCTTGGACATGAGCTAGGACCTTAAGATTTTGCATGAAAGGTAGACTAGCAGCCGAGTTGCACGGGAGAATGTGAAAAGTGTTCATATGTAGTAAAAACCTGAGACATCCATCCGTTTTCGTCATTTGTTATCGAATCGACTTAAAGCCAGATCGTCACATTGGCCGCTCTTCTCTCTGAAAGGGTTGTTCTTATCGTCTGCAAAACTATGTCGCGTGCTGCGGTATGCGGAGAAACTAAAACAACCGTAGTAGAACACACATGAAGGTTCTAAGTTGATGTAATAGCCAGTAAGAAGTAGTCCAATTCAAGTTTTAGGTATTGATTATTGACTTTTTAGCTGGCTTTGGTGCCTTGGACATGAGCTAGGACCTTAAGATTCTGCATGAAAGGAGGACTAGCAGCCGAGTTGCACGGGAGAATGTGAAAAGTGTTCATATGTAGTAAAAACCTGAGAAATCCGTCCGTTTTCGTCATTTGTTATCGAATCGA
Source organism: Schistocerca gregaria (assembly GCF_023897955.1). Classification (NCBI taxonomy): domain Eukaryota; kingdom Metazoa; phylum Arthropoda; class Insecta; order Orthoptera; family Acrididae; genus Schistocerca; species Schistocerca gregaria. Next base: position 3,858,185 of record NW_026061736.1, on the reverse strand, counting down.
CTTAAAGCCAGATCGTCACATTGGCCGCTCTTCTCTCTGAAACGGTTGTACTTATCGTCTGCAAAGCTATGTTGCGTGCTGCGGTATGTGGAGACACTAAAAGCACCATAGTAGGAAACAGATGAAGCATCTAAGTTGATGTACTAGCCAGTAAGAGGTAGTACAATTCAAGTTTTAGGTACTGAATATTGACCTTTTAGCTGGCTTTGGTGCCTTGGACATGAGCTAGGACCTTAAGATTCTGCATGAAAGGAGGACTAGCAGCCGAGTTGCACGGGAGAATGTGAAAAGTTTTCATATGTAGTAAAAACCTGAGAAATCCGTCCGTTTTCGTCATTTGTTATCGAATCGACTTAAAGCCAGATCGACACATTGGCCGCTCTTCTCTCTGAAACGGTTGTACTTATCGTCTGCAAAGCTACGTCGTGTGCTGCGGTATGCTGAGACACTACAAGCACCATAGTAGAACACAGATGAAGCTTCTAAGTTGATGTACTAGCCAGTAAGTGGTAGTACAATTCAAGTTTTAGGTACTGAATATTGACCTTTTAGCTGGCTTTGGTGCCTAGGACATGAGCTAGGACCTTAAGATTCTGCATGAAAGGAGGACTAGCAGCCGAGTTGCACGGGAGAATGTGAAAAGTGTTCATATGTAGTAAAAACCTGAGAAACCCGTCCGTTTTCGTCATTTGTTATCGAATCGACTTAAAGCCAGATCGTCACATTGGCCGCTCTTCTCCCTGAAACGATTGTACTTATCGTCTGCTAAACTATGTCGCGTGCTGCGGTATGCGGAGAAACTAAAACCACCGTAGTAGAACACAGATGAAGCTTCTAAGTTGATGTAATAGCCAGTAAGAAGTAGTACAATTCTAGTTTTAGGTATCGATTATTGACTTTTTAGCTGGCTTTGGTGCCTTGGACATGAGCTAGGACCTTAAGTTTCTGCATGAAAGGAGGACTAGCAGCCGAGTTGCACGGGAGAATGTGAAAAGTGTTCATATGTAGTAAAAACCTGAGAAATCCGTCCGTTTTCGTCATTTGTTATCGAATCGACTTAAAGCCAGATCGTCAAATTGGAAGCTCTTCTCTCTGAAACGGTTGTACTTATCGTCTGCAAAGCTATGTCGCGTGCTGCGGTATGCGGAGACACTAAAAGCACCATAGTAGAACACAGATCAAGCTTCTAAGTTGATGTAATAGCCAGTAAGAAGTAGTACAATTCAAGTTTTAGGTATTGAATATTGACTTTTTAGCTGGCTTTGGTGCCTTGGACATGAGCTAGGACCTTAAGATTCTGCATGAAAGGAGGACTAGCAGCCAAGTTGCACGGGAGAATGTGAAAAGTGTTCATATGTAGTAAAAACCTGAGAAATCCGTCCGCTTTCGTCATTTGTTATCGAATCGACTTAAAGCCAGATCGTCAGATTAGCCGCTCTTCTCTCTGAAACGGTTGTACTTATCGTCTGCAAAACCATGTCGCGTGCTGCGGTATGCGGAGAAACTAAAAGCACCGTAGTAGAACACAGATGAAGCTTCTAAGTTGATGTAATAGCCAGTAAGAAGTAGTAGAATTCAAGTTTTAGGTATCGATTATTGACTTTTTAGCTGGCTTTGGTGCCGTGGACAAGAGCTAGGACCTTAAGATTCTGCATGAAAGGAGGACTAGCAGCCGAGTTGAACGGGTGGATGTGAAAAGTGTTCATATGTAGTAAAAACCTGACAAATCCGTCCGTTTTCGTCATTTGTTATCGAATCGACTTAAAACCAGATCGTCACATTGGCCGCTCTTCTCTCTGAAACGGTTGTACTTATCGTCTGCAAAGCTATGTCGCGTGCTGCGGTATGCGGAGACACTAAAAGCACCATAGTAGAACACAGATGAGCTTCTAAGTTAATGTAATAGCCAGTAAGAAGTAGTACAATTCAAGTTTTAGGTATCGATTAGTGACTTTTTAGCTGGTTTTGGTGCCTTGGACATGAGCTAGGACCTTAAGATTCTGCATGAAAGGAGGACTAGCAGCCGAGTTGCACGGGAGAATGTGAAAAGTGTTCATATGCAGGAAAAACCTGAGACATCCGTCCGTTTTCGATATTTGTTATCGAATCGACTTAAAGCCACATCGTCACATTGGCCGCTCTTCTCTCTGAAACGGTTGTACTTATCGTCTGCAAAACTATGTCGCTTGCTGCGGTAAGCGGAGAAACTAAAAGCACCATAGTAGAACACAGATAAAGCTTCTAAGTTGATGTATTAGCCAGTAAGAAGTAGTAGAATTCAAGTTTTAGGTATGGATTATTTACTTTTTAGCTGGCTTTGGTGCCGTGGACAAGAGCTAGGACCTTAAGATTCTGCATGAAAGGAGGACTAGCAGCCAAGTTGAACGGGAGGATGTGAAAAGTGTTCATATGTAGTAAAAACCTGAGAAATCCGTCCGTTTTCGTCATTTGTTATCGAATCGACTTAAAACCAGATCGTCACATTGGCCGCTCTTCTCTCTGAAACGGTTGTACTTATCGTCTGCAAAACTATGTCGCGTGCTGCGGCATGCGGAGAAACTAAAAGCACCGTAGTAGATCACACATTAAGCATCTAAGTTGATGTAATAGCCAGTAAGAAGTAGTACAATTCAAGTTTTAGGTATTGATTATTGACTTTTTAGCTGGCTTTGGTGCCTTGGACATTAGCTAGGACCTTAAGATTCTGCATGAAAGGAGGACTAGCAGCCGAGTTGCAAGGGAGAATGTGAAAAGTGTTCATATGTAGTAAAAACCTGAGAAATCCGTCCGTTTTCGTCATTTGTTATCGAATCGACTTAAAGCCAGATCGTCAAATTGGCCGCTCTTCTCTCTGAAACGGTTGTACTTATCGTCTGCAAAGCTATGTCGCGTGCTGCGGTATGCGGAGACACTAAAAGCACCATAGCAGAACACAGATCAAGCTTCTAAGTTGATGTAATAGCCAGTAAGAAGTAGTACAATTCAAGTTTTAGGTATTGAATATTGACCTTTTAGCTGGCTTTGGTGCCTTGGACATGAGCTAGGACCTTAAGATTCTGCATGAAAGGAGGACTAGCAGCCGAATTGCACGGGAGAATGTGAAAAGTGTTCATATGTAGTATAAACCTGAGACATCCGTCCGTTTTCGTCATTTGTTATCGAATCGACTTAAAGCCACATCGTCACATTAGCCGCTCTTCTCTCTGAAACGGTTGTACTTATCGTCTGCAAAGCTATGTCGCCAGCTGTGGTATGCGGAGACACTAAAATCACCATAGTAGGAACAGATGAAGCATCTAAGTTGATGTAATAGCCAGTAAGAAGTAATCCAATTCAAGTTTTGGGTATCGATTATTGACTTTTTAGCTGGCTTTGGTGCCTTGGACATGATCTAAGAGCTTAAGATTCTGCATGAAAGGAGGACTAGCAGCCGAGTTGCACGGGAGAATGTGAAAAGTGTTCATATGTAATAAAAACCTGAGAAATCCGTCCGTTTTCGTCATTTGTTATCGAATCGACTTAAAGCCAGATCGTCACATTGGCCGCTCTTCTATCTGAAACGGTTGTACTTATCGTCTGCAAAACTATGTCGCGTGCTGCGGCATGCGGAGAAACTAAAAGCACCGTAGTAGAACACAGATGAAGCTTCTAAGTTGATGTAATAGCCAGTAAGAAGCAGTACAATTCAAGTTTTAGGTATTGATTATTGACTTTTTAGCTGGCTTTGGTGCCTTGGACATGAGCTAGGACCTTAAGATTCTGCATGAAAGGAGGACTAGCAGCCGAGTTGCACGGGAGAATGTGAAAAGTGTTCATATGTAGTAAAAACCTGAGAAATCCGTCCGTTTTCGACATTTGTTATCGAATCGACTTAAAGTCAGATCGTCACATTGGCCGCTCTTCTCTCTGAAACGGTTGTACTTATCGTCTGCAAAGCTATGTCGCGTACTGCGGTATTCGGAGACACTAAAAGCACCATAGTAGAACACAGATGAAGCTTCTAAAATGATGTAATAGCCAGTAAGAAGTAGTACAATTCAAGTTTTAGGTATCGGTTATTGACTTTTTAGCTGGCTTTGGTGCCTTGGACATGAGCTAGGACCTTAAGATTCTGCATGAAAGGAGGACTAGCAGCCGAGTTGCACGGGAGAATGTGAAAAGTGTTCATATGTAGTAAAAACCTGAGAAATCCGTCCGTTTTCGTCATTTGTTATCGAATCGACTTAAAAGCCAGATCGTCATATTGGCCGATCTTCTCTCTGAAACGGTTGTACTTATCGTCTGCAAAGCTATGTCGCGTGTTGCCGTAGGCGGAATCAGGAAAAGCACCATAATAGAACACAGATGAAGCTTCTAAGTTGATGTAATAGCCAGTAAGAAGTAGTCCAATTCAAGTTTTATGTATCGGTTATTGACTTTTTAGCTGGCTTTGGTGCCTTGGACATGAGCTAGGACCTTAAGATTCTGCATGAAAGGAGGACTAGCAGCCGAGTTGCACGGGAGAATGTGAAAAGTGTTCATATGTAGTAAAAACCAGAGAAATCCGTCCGTTTTCGTCATTTGTTATCGAATCGACTTAAAGCCAGATCGTCACATTGGCCGATCTTCTCTCTGAAATGGTTGTACTTATCGTCTGCAAAGCTATGTCGCGTGTTGCCGTAGGCGGAAACAGGAAAAGCACCATAATAGAACACAGATGAAGCTTCTAAGTTGATGTAATAGCCAGTAAGAAGTAGTCCAATTCAAGTTTTAGGTATCGATTATTGACTTTGTAGCTGGTTTTGGAGCCTTGGACATGAGCTAGGACCTTAAGATTCTGCATGAAAGGAGGACTAGCAGCCGAGTTGCACGGGAGAATGTGAAAAGTGTTCATATGCAGTAAAAACCTGAGAAATCCGTCCGTTTTCGTCATTTGTTATCGCATCGACTTAAAGCCATATCGACACATTGGCCGCTCTTCTCTCTGAAACGGTTGTACTTATCGTCTGCAAAGCTCAGTCGCGTGCTGCGGTATGCTGAGACACTACAAGCACCATAGTAGAACACGGATGAAGCTTCTAAGTTGATGTAATAGCCAGTAAGAGGTAGTAAAATTCAAGTTATAGGTATTGAATATTGACCTTTTAGCTGGCTTTGGTGCCTTGGACATGAGCTAGGACTTTAAGATTCTGCATGAAAGGAGGACTAGCATCCGAGTTGCACGGGAGAATGTGAAAAATGTGTTCATATGTAGTAAAAACCTGAGACATCCGTCCGTTTTCGTCATTTGTTATTGAATCGATGTAAAGCCAGATCGTCACATTGGCCGCTCTTCTCTCTGAAACGGTTGTACTTATCGTCTGCAAAGTTATGTCGCGTACTGCGGTATTCGGAGACACTAAAAGCACAACAGTAGAACACAGATGTAGCTTCTAAGTTTATGTAATATCCAGTAAGAAGTAGTATAATTCAAGTTTTAGGTATCGATTATTGACTTTTTAGCTGGCTTTGGTGCCTTGGACATGAGCTGTTACCTTAAGATTCTGCATGAAAGGAGGACTAGCAGCCGCGTTGCACGGGAGAATGTGAAAAGTGTTCATATGTAGTAAAAACCTAAGAAATCCGTCCGTTTTCGTCATTTGTTATCGAATCGACATAAAGCCAGATCGTCACATTGGCCGCTCTTCTCTCTGAAACGGTTGTACTTATCGTCTGCAAAACTATGTCGCGTGCTGCGGTATGCGGAGAAACTAAAAGCACCGTAGTAGAACACAGATGAAGCTTCTAAGTTGATGTAATAGCCAGTAAGAAGCAGTACAATTCAAGTTTTAGGTATTGATTATTGACTTTTTAGCTGGCCTTGGTGCCTTGGACATGAGCTAGGACCTTAAGATTCTGCATGAAAGGAGGACTAGCAGCCGAGTTGCACGGGAGAATGTGAAAAGTGTACATATGTAGTAAAAACCTGAGAAATCCGTCCGTTTTCGTCATTTGTTATCGATCGACTTAAAGCCAGATCGTAACATTGGCCGCTCTTCTCTCTGAAACGGTTGTACTTATCGTCTGCAAAGCTATGTCGCGTACTGCGGTATTCGGAGACACTAAAACACCATAGTAGAACACAGATGAAGCTTCTAAAATGATGTAATAGCCAGTAAGAAGTAGTACAATTCAAGTTTTAGGTATCGGTTATTGACTTTTTAGCTGGCTTTGGTGCCTTGGACATGAGCTAGGACCTTAAGATTCTGCATGAAAGGAGGACTAGCAGCCGAGTTGCACGGGAGAATGTGAAAAGTGTTCATATGTAGTAAAAACCTGAGAAATCCGTCCGTTTTCGTCATTTGTTATCGAATCGACTTAAAAGCCAGATCGTCACATTGGCCGATCTTCTCTCTGAAACGGTTGTACTTATCGTCTGCAAAGCTATGTCGCGTGTTGCCGTAGGCGGAAACAGGAAAAGCACCATAATAGAACACAGTTGAAGCTTTTAAGTTGATGTAATAGCCAGTAAGAAGTAGTCATATTCAAGTTTTATGTATCGGTTATTGACTTTTTAGCTGGCTTTGTTGCCTTGGACATGAGCTAGGACCTTAAGATTCTGCATGAAAGGAGGACTAGCAGCCGAGTTGCACGGGAGAATTTGAAAAGTTTTCATATGTAGTAAAAACCAGAGAAATCCGTCCGTTTTCGTCATTTGTTATCGAATCGACTTAAAGCCAGATCGTCACATTGGTCGATCTTCTCTCTGAAATGGTTGTACTTATCGTCTGCAAAGCTATGTCGCGTGTTGCCGTAGGCGGAAACAGGAAAAGCACCATAATAGAACACAGATGAAGCTTCTAAGTTGATGTAATAGCCAGTAAGAAGTAGTCCAATTCAAGTTTTAGGTATCGATTATTGACTTTTTAGCTGGCTTTGGTGCCTTGGACATGAGCTAGGACCTTAAGATTCTGCATGAAAGGAGGACTAGCAGCCGAGTTGCACGGGAGAATGTGAAAAGTGTTCATATGTAGTAAAAACCTGAGAAATCCGTCCGTTTTCGTCATTTGTTATCGAATCGACTTAAAGCCAGATCGTCACATTGGCCGCTCTTCTATCTGAAACGGTTGTACTTATCGTCTGCAAAACTATGTCGCGTGCTGCGGCATGCGGAGAAACTAAAAGCACCGTAGTAGAACACAGATGAAGCTTCTAAGTTGATGTAATAGCCAGTAAGAAGCAGTACAATTCAAGTTTTAGGTATTGATTATTGACTTTTTAGCTGGCTTTGGTGCCTTGGACATGAGCTAGGACCTTAAGATTCTGCATGAAAGGAGGACTAGCAGCCGAGTTGCACGGGAGAATGTGAAAAGTGTTCATATGTAGTAAAAACCTGAGAAATCCGTCCGTTTTCGACATTTGTTATCGAATCGACTTAAAGTCAGATCGTCACATTGGCCGCTCTTCTCTCTGAAACGGTTGTACTTATCGTCTGCAAAGCTATGTCGCGTACTGCGGTATTCGGAGACACTAAAAGCACCATAGTAGAACACAGATGAAGCTTCTAAAATGATGTAATAGCCAGTAAGAAGTAGTACAATTCAAGTTTTAGGTATCGGTTATTGACTTTTTAGCTGGCTTTGGTGCCTTGGACATGAGCTAGGACCTTAAGATTCTGCATGAAAGGAGGACTAGCAGCCGAGTTGCACGGGAGAATGTGAAAAGTGTTCATATGTAGTAAAAACCTGAGAAATCCGTCCGTTTTCGTCATTTGTTATCGAATCGACTTAAAAGCCAGATCGTCATATTGGCCGATCTTCTCTCTGAAACGGTTGTACTTATCGTCTGCAAAGCTATGTCGCGTGTTGCCGTAGGCGGAAACAGGAAAAGCACCATAATAGAACACAGATGAAGCTTCTAAGTTGATGTAATAGCCAGTAAGAAGTAGTCCAATTCAAGTTTTATGTATCGGTTATTGACTTTTTAGCTGGCTTTGGTGCCTTGGACATGAGCTAGGACCTTAAGATTCTGCATGAAAGGAGGACTAGCAGCCGAGTTGCACGGGAGAATGTGAAAAGTGTTCATATGTAGTAAAAACCAGAGAAATCCGTCCGTTTTCGTCATTTGTTATCGAATCGACTTAAAGCCAGATCGTCACATTGGCCGATCTTCTCTCTGAAATGGTTGTACTTATCGTCTGCAAAGCTATGTCGCGTGTTGCCGTAGGCGGAAACAGGAAAAGCACCATAATAGAACACAGATGAAGCTTCTAAGTTGATGTAATAGCCAGTAAGAAATAGTCCAATTCAAGTTTTAGGTATCGATTATTGACTTTGTAGCTGGTTTTGGTGCCTTGGACATGAGCTAGGACCTTAAGATCCTGCATGAAAGGAGGACTAGCAGCCGAGTTGCACGGGAGAATGTGAAAAGTGTTCATATGCAGTAAAAACCTGAGAAATCCGTCCGTTTTCGTCATTTGTTATCGCATCGACTTAAAGCCATATCGACACATTGGCCGCTCTTCTCTCTGAAACGGTTGTACTTATCGTCTGCAAAGCTCAGTCGCGTGCTGCGGTATGCTGAGACACTACAAGCACCATAGTAGAACACGGATGAAGCTTCTAAGTTGATGTAATAGCCAGTAAGAGGTAGTAAAATTCAAGTTATAGGTATTGAATATTGACCTTTTAGCTGGCTTTGGTGCCTTGGACATGAGCTAGGACTTTAAGATTCTGCATGAAAGGAGGACTAGCAGCCGAGTTGCACGGGAGAATGTGAAAAGTGTTCATATGTAGTAAAAACCTGAGACATCCGTCCGTTTTCGTCATTTGTTATTGAATCGATGTAAAGCCAGATCGTCACATTGGCCGCTCTTCTCTCTGAAACGGTTGTACTTATCGTCTGCAAAGTTATGTCGCGTACTGCGGTATTCGGAGACACTAAAAGCACAACAGTAGAACACAGATGTAGCTTCTAAGTTTATGTAATATCCAGTAAGAAGTAGTATAATTCAAGTTTTAGGTATCGATTATTGACTTTTTAGCTGGCTTTGGTGCCTTGGACATGAGCTGTTACCTTAAGATTCTGCATGAAAGGAGGACTAGCAGCCGCGTTGCACGGGAGAATGTGAAAAGTGTTCATATGTAGTAAAAACCTAAGAAATCCGTCCGTTTTCGTCATTTGTTATCGAATCGACATAAAGCCAGATCGTCACATTGGCCGCTCTTCTCTCTGAAACGGTTGTACTTATCGTCTGCAAAACTATGTCGCGTGCTGCGGTATGCGGAGAAACTAAAAGCACCGTAGTAGAACACAGATGAAGCTTCTAAGTTGATGTAATAGCCAATAAGAAGCAGTACAATTCAAGTTTTAGGTATTGATTATTGACTTTTTAGCTGGCTTTGGTGCCTTGGACATGAGCTAGGACCTTAAGATTCTGCATGAAAGGAGGACTAGCAGCCGAGTTGCACGGGAGAATGTGAAAAGTGTACATATGTAGTAAAAACCTGAGAAATCCGTCCGTTTTCGTCATTTGTTATCGATCGACTTAAAGCCAGATCGTAACATTGGCCGCTCTTCTCTCTGAAACGGTTGTACTTATCGTCTGCAAAGCTATGTCGCGTACTGCGGTATTCGGAGACACTAAAACACCATAGTAGAACACAGATGAAGCTTCTAAAATGATGTAATAGCCAGTAAGAAGTAGTACAATTCAAGTTTTAGGTATCGGTTATTGACTTTTTAGCTGGCTTTGGTGCCTTGGACATGAGCTAGGACCTTAAGATTCTGCATGAAAGGAGGACTAGCAGCCGAGTTGCACGGGAGAATGTGAAAAGTGTTCATATGTAGTAAAAACCTGAGAAATCCGTCCGTTTTCGTCATTTGTTATCGAATCGACTTAAAAGCCAGATCGTCACATTGGCCGATCTTCTCTCTGAAACGGTTGTACTTATCGTCTGCAAAGCTATGTCGCGTGTTGCCGTAGGCGGAAACAGGAAAAGCACCATAATAGAACACAGTTGAAGCTTTTAAGTTGATGTAATAGCCAGTAAGAAGTAGTCATATTCAAGTTTTATGTATCGGTTATTGACTTTTTAGCTGGCTTTGTTGCCTTGGACATGAGCTAGGACCTTAAGATTCTGCATGAAAGGAGGACTAGCAGCCGAGTTGCACGGGAGAATTTGAAAAGTTTTCATATGTAGTAAAAACCAGAGAAATCCGTCCGTTTTCGTCATTTGTTATCGAATCGACTTAAAGCCAGATCGTCACATTGGTCGATCTTCTCTCTGAAATGGTTGTACTTATCGTCTGCAAAGCTATGTCGCGTGTTGCCGTAGGCGGAAACAGGAAAAGCACCATAATAGAACACAGATGAAGCTTCTAAGTTGATGTAATAGCCAGTAAGAAGTAGTCCAATTCAAGTTTTAGGTATCGATTATTGACTTTTTAGCTGGCTTTGGTGCCTTGGACATGAGCTAGGACCTTAAGATTCTGCATGAAAGGAGGACTAGCAGCCGAGTTGCACGGGAGAATGTGAAAAGTGTTCATATGTAGTAAAAACCTGAGAAATCCGTCCGTTTTCGTCATCTGTTATCGCATCGACTTAAAGCCATATCGACACATTGGCCGCTCTTCTCTCTGAAACGGCTGTACTTATCGTCTGCAAAGCTCTGTCGCGTGCTGCGGTATGCTGAGACACTACAAGCACCATAGTAGAACACAGATGAAGCTTCTAAGTTGATGTAATAGCCAGTAAGAGGTAGTACAATTCAAGTTATAAGTATTGAATATTGACCTTTTAGCTGGCTTTGGTGCCTTGGACATGAGCTAGGACCTTAAGATTCTGCATGAAAGGAGGACTTGCAGCCGAGTTGCACGGGAGAATGTGAAAAGTGTTCATATGTAGTAAAAACCTGAGACATCCGTCCGTTTTCGTCATTTGTTATTGAATCGATGTAAAGCCAGATCGTCACATTGGCCGCTCTTCTCTCTGGAACGGTTGTACTTATCGTCTGCAAAGCTATGTCGCGTACTGCGGTATTCGGAGACACTAAAAGCACCACAGTAGAACACAGATGTAGCTTCTAAGTTGATGTAATATCCAGTAAGAAGTAGTACAATTCAAGTTTTAGGTATCGATAATTGACTTTTTAGCTGTCTTTGGTGCCTTGGACATGAGGTAGGACCTTCAGATTCAGCATGAAAGGAGGACTAGCAGCCGAGTTGCACGGGAGAATGTGAAAAGTGTTCATATGTAGTAAAAACCTGAGAAATCCGTCAGTTTTGGTCATTTGTTATCGAATCGACTTAAAGCCAGATCGTAACATTGGCCGCTCTTCTCTCTGAAACTGTTGTACTTATCGTCTGCAAAGCTATGTCGCGTACTGCGGTATTCGGAGACACTAAAAGCACCATAGTAGAACACAGATGAAGCTTCTAAGATGATGTAATAACCAGTAAGAAGAAGTACAATTCAAGTTTTAGGTATCGGTTATTGACTTTTTAGCTGGCTTTGGTGCCTTGGACATGAGCTAGGACCTTAAGATTCTGCATGAAAGGAGGACTAGCAGCCGCGTTGCACGGGAGAATGTGAAAAGTGTTCATATGTAGTACAAACCTGAGAAATCCGTCCGTTTTCGTCATTTGTTATCGATCGACTTAAAGCCAGATCGTAACATTGGCCGCTCTTCTCTCTGAAACGGTTGTACTTATCGTCTGCAAAGCTATGTCGCGTACTGCGGTATTCGGAGACACTAAAACACCATAGTAGAACACAGATGAAGCTTCTAAAATGATGTAATAGCCAGTAAGAAGTAGTACAATTCAAGTTTTAGGTATCTGTTATTGACTTTTTAGCTGGCTTTGGTGCCTTGGACATGAGCTAGGACCTTAAGATTCTGCATGAAAGGAGGACTAGCAGCCGAGTTGCACGGGAGAATGTGAAAAGTGTTCATATGTAGTAAAAACCTGAGAAATCCGTCCGTTTTCGTCATTTGTTATCGAATCGACTTAAAAGCCAGATCGTCACATTGGCCGATCTTGTCTCTGAAACGGTTGTACTTATCGTCTGCAAAGCTATGTCGCGTGTTGCCGTAGGCGGAAACAGGAAAAGCACCATAATAGAACACAGTTGAAGCTTCTAAGTTGATGCAATAGCCAGTAAGAAGTAGTCATATTCAAGTTTTATGTATCGGTTATTGACTTTTTAGCTGGCTTTGTTGCCTTGGACATGAGCTAGGACCTTAAGATTCTGCATGAAAGGAGGACTAGCAGCCGAGTTGCACGGGAGAATTTGAAAAGTTTTCATATGTAGTAAAAACCAGAGAAATCCGTCCGTTTTCGTCATTTGTTATCGAATCGACTTAAAGCCAGATCGTCACATTGGTCGATCTTCTCTCTGAAATGGTTGTACTTATCGTCTGCAAAGCTATGTCGCGTGTTGCCGTAGGCGGAAACAGGAAAAGCACCATAATAGAACACAGATGAAGCTTCTAAGTTGATGTAATAGCCAGTAAGAAGTAGTCCAATTCAAGTTTTAGGTATCGATTATTGACTTTTTAGCTGGCTTTGGTGCCTTGGACATAAGCTAGGACCTTAAGATTCTGCATGAAAGGAGGACTAGCAGCCGAGTTGCACGGGAGAATGTGAAAAGTGTTCATATGTAGTAAAAACCTGAGAAATCCGTCCGTTTTCGTCATTTGTTATCGCATCGACTTAAAGCCATATCGACACATTGGCCGCTCTTCTCTCTGAAACGGCTGTACTTATCGTCTGCAAAGCTCTGTCGCGTGCTGCGGTATGCTGAGACACTACAAGCACCATAGTAGAACACAGATGAAGCTTCTAAGTTGATGTAATAGCCAGTAAGAGGTAGTACAATTCAAGTTATAAGTATTGAATATTGACCTTTTAGCTGGCTTTGGTGCCTTGGACATGAGCTAGGACCTTAAGATTCTGCATGAAAGGAGGACTTGCAGCCGAGTTGCACGGGAGAATGTGAAAAGTGTTCATATGTAGTAAAAACCTGAGACATCCGTCCGTTTTCGTCATTTGTTATTGAATCGATGTAAAGCCAGATCGTCACATTGGCCGCTCTTCTCTCTGGAACGGTTGTACTTATCGTCTGCAAAGCTATGTCGCGTACTGCGGTATTCGGAGACACTAAAAGCACCACAGTAGAACACAGATGTAGCTTCTAAGTTGATGTAATATCCAGTAAGAAGTAGTACAATTCAAGTTTTAGGTATCGATAATTGACTTTTTAGCTGTCTTTGGTGCCTTGGACATGAGGTAGGACCTTCAGATTCAGCATGAAAGGAGGACTAGCAGCCGAGTTGCACGGGAGAATGTGAAAAGTGTTCATATGTAGTAAAAACCTGAGAAATCCGTCAGTTTTGGTCATTTGTTATCGAATCGACTTAAAGCCAGATCGTAACATTGGCCGCTCTTCTCTCTGAAACTGTTGTACTTATCGTCTGCAAAGCTATGTCGCGTACTGCGGTATTCGGAGACACTAAAAGCACCATAGTAGAACACAGATGAAGCTTCTAAGATGATGTAATAACCAGTAAGAAGAAGTACAATTCAAGTTTTAGGTATCGGTTATTGACTTTTTAGCTGGCTTTGGTGCCTTGGACATGAGCTAGGACCTTAAGATTCTGCATGAAAGGAGGACTAGCAGCCGCGTTGCACGGGAGAATGTGAAAAGTGTTCATATGTAGTACAAACCTGAGAAATCCGTCCGTTTTCGTCATTTGTTATCGATCGACTTAAAGCCAGATCGTAACATTGGCCGCTCTTCTCTCTGAAACGGTTGTACTTATCGTCTGCAAAGCTATGTCGCGTACTGCGGTATTCGGAGACACTAAAACACCATAGTAGAACACAGATGAAGCTTCTAAAATGATGTAATAGCCAGTAAGAAGTAGTACAATTCAAGTTTTAGGTATCTGTTATTGACTTTTTAGCTGGCTTTGGTGCCTTGGACATGAGCTAGGACCTTAAGATTCTGCATGAAAGGAGGACTAGCAGCCGAGTTGCACGGGAGAATGTGAAAAGTGTTCATATGTAGTAAAAACCTGAGAAATCCGTCCGTTTTCGTCATTTGTTATCGAATCGACTTAAAAGCCAGATCGTCACATTGGCCGATCTTGTCTCTGAAACGGTTGTACTTATCGTCTGCAAAGCTATGTCGCGTGTTGCCGTAGGCGGAAACAGGAAAAGCACCATAATAGAACACAGTTGAAGCTTCTAAGTTGATGCAATAGCCAGTAAGAAGTAGTCATATTCAAGTTTTATGTATCGGTTATTGACTTTTTAGCTGGCTTTATTGCCTTGGACATGAGCTAGGACCTTAAGATTCTGCATGAAAGGAGGACTAGCAGCCGAGTTGCACGGGAGAATTTGAAAAGTTTTCATATGTAGTAAAAACCAGAGAAATCCGTCCGTTTTCGTCATTTGTTATCGAATCGACTTAAAGCCAGATCGTCACATTGGTCGATCTTCTCTCTGAAATGGTTGTACTTATCGTCTGCAAAGCTATGTCGCGTGTTGCCGTAGGCGGAAACAGGAAAAGCACCATAATAGAACACAGATGAAGCTTCTAAGTTGATGTAATAGCCAGTAAGAAGTAGTCCAATTCAAGTTTTAGGTATCGATTATTGACTTTTTAGCTGGCTTTGGTGCCTTGGACATAAGCTAGGACCTTAAGATTCTGCATGAAAGGAGGACTAGCAGCCGAGTTGCACGGGAGAATGTGAAAAGTGTTCATATGTAGTAAAAACCTGAGAAATCCGTCCGTTTTCGTCATTTGTTATCGCATCGACTTAAAGCCATATCGACACATTGGCCGCTCTTCTCTCTGAAACGGCTGTACTTATCGTCTGCAAAGCTCTGTCGCGTGCTGCGGTATGCTGAGACACTACAAGCACCATAGTAGAACACAGATGAAGCTTCTAAGTTGATGTAATAGCCAGTAAGAGGTAGTACAATTCAAGTTATAAGTATTGAATATTGACCTTTTAGCTGGCTTTGGTGCCTTGGACATGAGCTAGGACCTTAAGATTCTGCATGAAAGGAGGACTAGCAGCCGAGTTGCGCGGGAGAATGTGAAAAGTGTTCATATGTAGTAATAACCTGAGAAATCCGTCCTTTTTCGTCATTTGTTATCGAATCGACTTAAAGCCAGATCGTCACATTGGCCGCTCTTCTCTCTGAAGCGGTTGTACTTATCGTCTGCAAAGCTATGTCACGTGCTGCGGTATGTGGTAACACTAAAATCACCGCAGTAGAACACATATGAAGCTTCTAAGATGATGTAATATCCTGTAAGATGTAGTACAATTCAAGTTTTAGGTATCGATTATTGACTTTTCAGCTGGCTTTGGTGCATTGGACATGAGCTAGGACCTTAAGATTCTGCATGAAAGGTGGACTAGCAGCCGGGTTCCACGGGAGAATGTGAAAAGTGTCCATATGTAGTAAAAACCAGAGAAATCCGTCCGTTTTCGTCATTTGTTATCGAATCGACTTAAAGCCAGATGGTCACATTGGCCGCTCTTCTCTCTGAAACGTTTGTACATATCGTCTGCAAAGCAGTGCCGCGTGCAGCGGTATGTGGAGACACTAAAATCACCATAGTAGAACACAGATGAAGCATCTAAGTTGATGTAATAGCCAGTAAGAAGTAGTACAATTCAAGTTTTAGGAATCGATTATTAACTTTTTAGCTAGCTTTGGTGCCTTGGACATGAGCTAGGACTTTAAGATTCTGCATGTAAGGAGGACTAGCAGCCGCGTTGCACGGGAGAATGTGAAAAGTGTTCATATGTTGTTAAAACCTGAGAAATCCGTCCGTTTTCGTCATTTGTTATCGAATCGACTTAAAGCCAGATCGTCACATTGGCCGCTCTTCTCTCTGAAGCGGTTGTACTTATCGTCTGCAAATCTATGTCGCGTGCTGCGGGATGCTGAGACACTAAAAGCGCCATAGTAGACCACAGATCAAGCTTCTAAGTTGATGTAATAGCCAGTAAGAGGTAGTACAATTCAAGTTTTAGGTATTGAATATGGACCTTTTAGCTGGCTTTGGTGCCTTGGACATGAGCTAGGACCTTAAGATTCTGCATGAAAGGAGGACTAGCAGCCGAGTTGCACGGGAGAATGTGAAAAGTGTTCATATGTAGTAATAACCTGAGAAATCCGTCCTTTTTCGTCATTTGTTAGCGAATCGACTTAAAGCCAGATCGTCACATTGGCCGCTCTTCTCTCTGAAACGGTTGTACTTATCGTCTGCAAAGCTATGTCACGTGCTGCGGTATGCGGAGACACTAAAATCACCACAGTAGAACACAGATGAAGCTTCTAAGTTGATGTAATATCCAGTAAGAAGTAGTACAATTCAAGTTTTAGGTATTGAATAATTGACCTTTTTGCTGGCTTTGGTGCCTTGGACATGTGCTAGGACCTTAAGATTCTGTATAAAAGGAGGACAAGCAGCCGAGTTGCACGGGAGAATGTGAAAAGTGTTCATATGTAGTAAAAACCTGAGAAATCCGTCAGTTTTCGTCATTTGTTATCGAATCGACTTAAAGCCAGATCGTCACATTGGCCGCTCTTCTCTCTGAAACGGTTGTACTTATCGTCTGCAAAGCTATGTCGCGTGTTGCCGTAGGCGGAAACCGGAAAAGCACCATAATAGAACACAGATGAAGCTTCTAAGTTGATGTAATAGCCAGTAAGAAGTAGTCCAATTCAAGTTTTAGGTATCGATTATTGACTTTTTAGCTGGCTTTGGTGCCTTGGACATGTGCTAGGACCTTAGGATTCTGCATGAAAGGAGGACTAGCAGCTGAGTTGCACGGGAGAATGAGAAAAGTGTTCATATGTAGTACAAACCTGAGAAATCCGTCCGTTTTCGTCATTTGTTATCGAATCGACTTAAAGCCAGATCGTCACATTGGCCGCTCTTCTCTCTGAAACGGTTGTACTTACCGTCTGCAAAGCTATGTCGCGTGCTGCGGTATGCGGAGACACTAAAATCACCATAGTAGAACACAGATGAAGCTTCTAAGTTGATGCAATAGCCAGTAAGAAGTAGAACAATTCAAGTTTTAGGTATCGATTATTGACTTTTTAGCTGGCTTCGGTACCTTGGACATGAGCTAGGACCTTAAGGTTCTGCATGAAAGGAGGACTAGCAGCCGAGTTGCACGGGAGAATGTGAAAAGTGTTCATATGTAGTATTAACCTGAGAAATCCGTCCTTTTTCGACATTTGTTATCGAATCGACTTAAAGCCAGATCGTCACATTTTCCGCTCTTATCTCTGAAACGGTTGTACTTATCGTCTGCAAAGCTATGTCGCGTGCTGCGGTATGCGGAGACACTAAAAGCACCATAGCAGAACACAGATGAAGCTTCTAAGATGATGTAATATCCAGTATGAAGTAGAACAATTCAAGTTTTAGGTATCGATTATTGACTTTTTAGCTGGCTTCGGTACCTTGGACATGAGCTAGGACCTTAAGATTCTGCATGAAAGGAGGACTAGCAGCCGAGTTGCACGTCAGAATGTGAAAAGTGTTCATATGTAGTAAAAACCTGAGAAATCCGTCCGTTTTCGTCATTTGTTATCGAATCGACTTAAAGCCAGATGGTCACATTGGCCGCTCTTCTCTCTGAAACGCTTGTACATATTGTCTGCAAAGCTATGTCGCTTGCAGCGGTATGTGGAGACACTAAAATAACCATAGTAGAACACAGATGAAGCATCTAAGTTGATGTAATAGCCAGTAAGATATAGTACAATTCAAGTTTTAGGAATCGGTTATTGACTTTTTAGCTGGCTTTGGTGCCTTGGACATGAGCTAGGACTTTAAGATTCTGCATGTAAGGAGGACTAGCAACCGAGTTGCACGGGAGAATATGAAAAGTGTTCATATGTAGTAAAAACCTGAGAAATCCGTCCGTTTTCGTCATTTGTTATCGAATCGACTTAAAGCCAGATCGTCACATTGGCCGCTCCTCTCTCTGAAACGGTTGTACTTATCGTCTGCAAAGCTATGTCGCGTGCTGCGGTATGGGGAGACACTAAAAGCACCATAGTAGAACACAGATCAAGCTTCTAAGTTGATGTAATACCCAGTAAGAAGTAGTACAATTCAAGTTTAAGGTATCGATTATTGACTTTTTAGCTGACTTTGGTGCCTTGGACATGAGCTAGGACCTTAAGATTCTGCATGAAAGGAGGACTTGCAACCGAGTTGCACGGGAGAATGTGAAAAGTGTTCATATGTAGTAAAAAAGAAATCCGTCCGTTTACGTCATTTGTTATCGAATCGAGATTAAAGCCAGATCGTCACATTGGCCGCTCTTCTCTCTGAAACGGTTGTACTTATCGTCTGCAAAGCTATGTCGCGTGCTGCGGTATGCGGAGACACTAAAAGCACCATAGTAGAACACAGATCAAGCTTCTAAGTTGATGTAATAGCCAGTAAGAAGTAATACAATTCAAGTTTTAGGTATTGAATATTGACCTTTTAGCTGGCTTTGGTGCCTTGGACATGAGCTAGGACCTTTAGATTCTGCATGAAAGGAGGACTAGCAGCCGAGTTGCACGGGAGAATGTGAAAAGTGTTCATATGTAGTAAAAACCTGAGACATCCGTCCGTTTTCGTTATTTGTTATCGAATCGACTTAAAGCCACATCGTCACATTGGCCGCTCTTCTCTCTGAAACGGTTGTACTTATCGTCTGCAAAGCTATGTCGCGTGCTGCGGTATGCGGAGACACTAAAATCACCACAGTAGAACACAGATGAAGCTTCTAAGATGATGTAATAGCCAGTAAGAAGAAGTACAATTCAAGTTTTAGGTATCGGTTATTGACTTTTTAGCTGGCTTTGGTGCCTTGGACATGAGCTAGGACCTTAAGCTTCTGCATGAAAGGAGGACTCGCAGCCGAGTTGCACGGGAGAATGTGAAAAGTGTTCATATGTAGTACAAACCTGAGAAATCCGTCCGTTTTCGTCATTTGTTATCGAATCGACTTGAAGCCAGATCGTCACATTGGCCGCTCTTCTCTCTGAAACGGTGGTACGTATCGTCTGCAAAGCTATGTCGCGTGTTGCCGTAGGCGGAAACAGGAAAAGCACCATAATAGAACACAGATGAAGCTTCTAAGTTGATGTAATACCCAGTAAGAATTAGTGCAATTCAAGTTTTAGGTATCGATTATTGACTTTTTAGCTGGCTTAGGTGCCTTGGACATGAGCTAGGACTTTAAGATTCTGCATAAAAGGAGGACTAGCAGCCCAGTTGCACGGGAGAATGTGAAAAGTGTTCATATGTAGTAAAAACCTGAGACATCCGTCCGTTTTCGTCATTTGTTATCGAATTGACTTAAAGCCAGATCGTCACATTTTCCGCTCTTACCTCTGAAACGGTTGTACTTATCGTCTGCAAAGCTATGTCGCGTGCTGCGGTATGCGGAGACACTAAAAGCACCATAGCAGAACACAGATGATGCTTCTAAGTTGATGTAATAGCCAGTAAGAAGTAGTACAATTCAAGTTTTAGGTATCGGTTATTGACTTTTTACCCTTCTTTGGTGCCTTGGACACGAGCTAGGAACTTAAGATTTTGCATGAAGGAGGACTAGCAGCCGAGTTGCACGGGAGAATGTGAAAAGTGTTCATATGTAGTAAAACCTGAGAAATACGTCCGTTTTCGTCATTTGTTATCGAATCGACTTAAAGCCAGATCGTCACATTGGCCGCTCTTCTCTCTGAAACGGTTGTACTTATCGTCTGCAAAGCTATGTCGCGTGCTGCGGTATGCTGACACACTAAAATCACCATAGTAGAACACAGATGAAGCTTCGAAGTTGATGTAATAGCCAGTAAGAAGTAGTACAATTCAAGTTTTAGGTATTGAATATTGACCATTTAGCTGGCTTTTGTGCCTTGGACATGAGCTAGGACCTCAAGATTCTGCATGAAAGGAGGACTAGCAGCCGAGCTGCACGGGAGAATGTGAAAAGTGTTCATATGTAGTATTAACCTGAGAAATCCGTCCTTTTTCGTCATTTGTTATCGAATCGACTTAAAGCCAGATCGTCACATTGGCCGCTCTTCTCTCTGAAACGGTTGTACTTATCGTCTGCAAAGCTATGTCACGTGCTGCGGTATGTGGTGACACTAAAATCACCGCAGTAGAACACAGATGAAGCTTCTAAGATGATGTAATATCCAGTAAGAAGTAGTACAATTCAAGTTTTAGGTATCGATTATTGACTTTTAAGCTGGCTTTGGTGTATTGGACATGAGCTAGGACCTTAGGATTCTGCATGAAAGGTGGACTAGCAGCCGAGTTCCACGGGAGAATGTGAAAAGTGTTCATATGTAGTAAAAACCTGAGAAATCCGTCCGTTTTCGTCATTTGTTATCGAATCGACTTAAAGCCAGATCGTCACATTGGCCGCTCTTCTCTCTGAAACGGTTGTACTTACCGTCTGCAAAGCTATGTCGCGTGCTGCGGTATGCGGAGACACTAAAAACACCATAGTAGAACACAGATGTAGCTTCTAAGTTGATGCAATAGCCAGTAAGAAGTAGAACAATTCAAGTTTTAGGTATCGATTATTGACTTTTTAGCTGGCTTCGGTACCTTGGACATGAGCTAGGACCTTAAGGTTCTGCATGAAAGGAGGACTAGCAGCCGAGTTGCACGTCAGAATGTGAAAAGTTTTCATATGTAGTAAAAACCTGAGAAATCCGTCCGTTTTCGTCATTTGTTATCGAATCGACTTAAAGCCAGATCGTCACATTTTCCGCTCTTATCTCTGAAACGGTTGTACTTATCGTCTGCAAAGCTATGTCGCGTGCTGCGGTATGCGGAGACACTAAAAGCACCATAGCAGAACACAGATGATGCTTCTAAGTTGATGTAATAGCCAGTAAGAAGTAGTACAATTCAAGTTTTAGATATCGGTTATTGACTTTTTACCCTTCTTTGGTGCCTTGGACACGAGCTAGGAACTTAAGATTTTGCATGAAGGAGGACTAGCAGCCGAGTTGCACGGGAGAATGTGAAAAGTGTTCACATGTAGTAAAACCTAAGAAATACGTCCGTTTTCGTCATTTGTTATCGAATCGACTTAAAGCCAGATCGTCACATTGGCCGCTCTTCTCTCTGAAACGGTTGTACTTATCGTCTGCAAAGCTATGTCGCGTGCTGCGGTATGCTGACACACTAAAATCACCATAGTAGAACACAGATGAAGCTTCGAAGTTGATGTAATAGCCAGTAAGAAGTAGTACAATTCAAGTTTTAGGTATTGAATATTGACCTTTTAGCTGGCTTTTGTGCCTTGGACATGAGCTAGGACCTCAAGATTCTGCATGAAAGGAGGACTAGCAGCCGAGCTGCACGGGAGAATGTGAAAAGTGTTCATATGTAGTATTAACCTGAGAAATCCGTCCTTTTTAGTCATTTGTTATCGAATCGACTTAAAGCCAGATCGTCACATTGGCCGCTCTTCTCTCTGAAACGGTTGTACTTATCGTCTGCAAAGCTATGTCACGTGCTGCGGTATGTGGTGACACTAAAATCACCGCAGTAGAACACAGATGAAGCTTCTAAGATGATGTAATATCCAGTAAGAAGTAGTACAATTCAAGTTTTAGGTATCGATTATTGACTTTTAAGCTGGCTTTGGTGCATTGGACATGAGCTAGGACCTTAAGATTCTGCATGAAAGGTGGACTAGCAGCCGAGTTCCACGGGAGAATGTGAAAAGTGTTCATATGTAGTAAAAACCTGAGAAATCCGTCCGTTTTCGTCATTTGTTATCGAATCGACTTAAAGCCACATCGTCACATTGGCCGCTCTTCTCTCTGAAACGGTTGTACTTACCGTCTGCAAAGCTATGTCGCGTGCTGCGGTATGCGGAGACACTAAAATCACCATAGTAGAACACAGATGAAGCTTCTAAGTTGATGCAATAGCCAGTAAGAAGTAGAACAATTCAAGTTTTAGGTATCGATTATTGACTTTTTAGCTGGCTTCGGTACCTTGGACATGAGCTAGGACCTTAAGATTCTGCATGAAAGGAGGACTAGCAGCCGAGTTGCACGTCAGAATGTGAAAAGTGTTCATATGTAGTAAAAACCTGAGAAATCCGTCAGTTTTCGTCATTTGTTATCGAATCGACTTAAAGCCAGATGGTCACATTGGCCGCTCTTCTCTCTGAAACGTTTGTACATATTGTCTGCAAAGCTATGTCGCGTGCAGCGGTATGTGGAGACACTAAAATCACCATAGTAGAACACAGATGAAGCATCTAAGTTGATGTCATAGCCAGTAAGAAGTAGTACAATTCAAGTTTTAGGAATCGGTTATTGACTTTTTAGCTGGCTTTGGTGCCTTGGACATGAGCTAGGACTTTAAGATTCTGCATGTAAGGAGGACTAGCAACCGAGTTGCACGGGAGAATATGAAAAGTGTTCATATGTAGTAGAAACCTGAGAAATCCGTCCGTTTTCGTCATTTGTTATCGAATCGACTTAAAGCCAGATCGTCACATTGGCCGCTCTTCTCTCTGAAACGGTTGTACTTATCGTCTGCAAAGCTATGTCGCGTGCTGCGGTATGGGGAGACACTAAAAGCACCATAGTAGAACACAGATGAAGCTTCTAAGTTGATGTAATACCCAGTAAGAAGTAGTACAATTCAAGTTTAAGGTATCGATTATTGACTTTTTAGCTGACTTTGGTGCCTTGGACATGAGCTAGGACCTTAAGATTCTGCATGAAAGGAGGACTTGCAACCGATTTGCACGGGAGAATGTGAAAAGTATTCATATGTAGTAAAAACCTTAGAAATCCGTCCGTTTTCGTCATTTGTTATCGAATCGAGATTAAAGCCAGATCGTCACATTGGCCGCTCTTCTCTCTGAAACGGTTGTACTTATCGTCTGCAAAGATATGTCGCGTGCTGCGGTATGCTGAGACACTAAAAGCACCATAGTAGAACACAGATCAAGCTTCTAAGTTGATGTAATAGCCAGTAAGAAGTAGTAAAATTCAAGTATAAGGTACTGAATATTGAATTTTTAGCTGGCTTTGGTGCCTTGGACATGAGCTAGGACCTTAATATTCTGCATGAAAGGAGGACTGGCAGCCGAGTTGCACGGGAGAATGTGAAAACTGTTCAAATGTAGTAAAAACCTGAGAAATCCGTCCGTTTTCGTCATTTGTTATCGTATCGACTTAAAGCCAGATCGTCACATTGGCCGCTCTTCTCTTTGAAACGGATGTACTTATCGTCTGCAAAGCTATGTCGCGTGCTGCGGTATGCGGAGACACTAAAAGCACCATAGTAGAACACAGATGAAGCTTCTAAGTTGATGTAATAGCCAGTAAGAAGTAGTACAATTCAAGTTTAAGGTATCGATTATTGACTTTTTAGCTGGCTTTGGTCCTTTGGACATGAGCTAGGACCTTAACATTCTTCATGAAAGGAGGACTAGCAGCCGAGTTGCACGGGAGAATGTGAAAAGTGTTCATATGTAGTAAAAACCTTAGAAATCCATCCGTTTTCGTCATTTGTTATCGAATCGACTTAAAGCCAGATCGTCACATTGGCCGCTCTTCTCTCTGAAACGGTTGTACTTATCGTCTGCAAAGCTATGTCACGTGCTGCAGTATGCGGAGACACTAAAATCACCACAGTAGAACACAGATGAAGATTCTAAGTTGATGTAATATCCAGGTAGAAGTAGTACAATTCAAGTTTTAGGTATCGATTATTGACTTTTTAGCTGGCTTTGGTGCATTGGACATGAGCTAGGACCTTAATATTCTGCATGAAAGGTGGACTAGCAGCCGAGTTGCACGGGAGAATGTGAAAAGTGTTCATATGTAGCAAAAAACCTGAGAAATCCGTCCGTTTTCGTCATTTGTTATCGAATCGACTTAAAGCCAGATCGTCACATTGGCCGCTCTTCTCTCTGAAACGGTTGTACTTATCGTCTGCAAAGCTATGTCACGTGCTGCGGTATGCGGAGACACTAAAATCACCACAGTAGAACACAGATGAAGATTCTAAGTTGATGTAATATCCAGGTAGAAGTAGAACAATTCAAGTTTTAGGTATCGATTATTGACTTTTTAGCTGGCTTTGGTGCATTGGACATGAGCTAGGACCTTAATATTCTGCATGAAAGGTGGACTAGCAGCCGAGTTGCACGGGAGAATGTGAAAAGTGTTCATATGTAGCAAAAAACCTGAGAAATCCGTCCGTTTTCGTCATTTGTTATCGAATCGACTTAAAGCCAGATCGTCACATTGGCCGCTCTTCTCTCTGAAACGGTTGTACTTATCGTCTGCAAAGCTATGTCGCGTACTGCGGTATGCTGAGACACTAAAAGCACCATAGTAGAACACAGATCAAGCTTCTAAGTATGATGTAATAGCCAGTAAGAAGTAGTACAATTCAAGTTTTAGGTATCGATTATTGACTTCTTAGCTGGCTTTGGTGCATTGGACATGAGCTAGGACCTTAATATTCTGCATGGAAGGTGGACTAGCAGCCGAGTTGCACGGGAGAATATGAAAAGTGTTCATATGTAGCAAAAACCTGAGAAATCCTTGCGTTTTCGTCATTTGTTATCGAATCGACTTAAAGCCAGATCGTCACATTGGCCGCACTTCTCTCTGAAACGGTTGTACTTATCGTCTGCAAAGCTATGTCGCGTACTGCGGTATGCTGAGACACTAAAAGCACCATAGTAGAAGACAGATCAAGCTTCTAAGTTGATGTAATAGCCTGTAAGAAGTAGTACAATTCAAGTTTTAGGTAATGAATATTGACCTTTTAGCTGGCTTTGGTGCCTTGGACATGTGCTAGGACATTAAGATTCTGCATGAAAGGAGGACTAGCAGCCGAGTTGCACGGGAGAATGTGAAAAGTGTTCATATGTAGTAAAAACCTGAGAAATCCGTCCGTTTTCGTCATTTGTTATCGAATCGACTTAAAGCCAGATCGTCACATTGGCCGCTCTTCTCCCTGAAACGGTTGTACTTATCGTCTGCAAAACTATGTCGCGTACTGCGGTATTCGGAGACACTAAAAGCACCATAGTAGAACACAGATGAAGCTTCTAAGATGATGTAATAGCCAGTAAGAAGAAGTACAATTCAAGTTTTAGTTATCGGTTATTGACTATTTAGCTGGCTTTGGTGCCTTGGACATGAGCTAGGACCTTAAGATTCTGCATGAAAGGAGGACTAGCAGCCGAGTTGCACGGGAGAATGTGAAAAGTGTTCATATGTAGTAAAAACCTGAGAAATCCGTCCGTTTTCCTCATTTGTTATCGAATCGACTTAAAGCCAGATCGTCACATTGGCCGCTCTTCTCTCTGAAACGGTTGTACTTATCGTCTGCAAAGCTATGTCGCGTGTTGCCGTAGGCGGAAACAGGAAAAGCACCATAATAGAACACAGATGAAGCTTCTAAGTTGATGTAATACCCAGTAAGAAGTAGTCCAATTCAAGTTTTAGGTATCGATTATTGACTTTTTAGCTGGCTTTGGTGCCTTGGACATGAGCTAGGACTTTAAGATTCTGCATAAAAGGAGGACAAGCAGCCGAGTTGCAGGGGAGAATGTGAAAAGTGTTCATATGTAGTAATAACCTGAGAAATCCGTCCTTTTTCGTAATTTGTTATCGAATCGACTTAAAGCCAGATCGTCACATTGGCAGCTCTGCTCTCTGAAATGGTTGTACTTATCGTCTGCAAAACTATGTCGCGTGCTGCGGTATGCGGAGAAACTAAAAGCATAGTAGTAGAACACCGATGAAGCTTCTAAGTTGATGTAATAGCCAGTAAGAAGTAGTACAGTTCAAGTTTTAGGTATTGATTATTGACTTTTTAGCTGGCTTTGGTGCCTTGGACATGAGCTAGGACCTTAAGATTCTACATGAAAGGAGGACTAGCAGCCGAGTTGCACGGGAGAATGTGAAAAGTGGTCATATGTAGTAAAAACCTGAGAAATCCGTTAGTTTTCGTCATTTGTTATCGAATCGACTTAAAGCCAGATCGTCAGATTGGCCGCTCTTCTCTCTGAAACGGTTGTACTTATCGTCTGCAAAGCTATGTCGCGTACTGCGATATTCGGAGACACTAAAAGCACCATAGTAGAACACAGATGAAGCTCCTAAGATGATGTAATAGCCAGTAAGAAGTAGTACAATTCAAGTTTTAGGTAT
Source organism: Schistocerca gregaria (assembly GCF_023897955.1). NCBI lineage: Eukaryota > Metazoa > Arthropoda > Insecta > Orthoptera > Acrididae > Schistocerca > Schistocerca gregaria. Next base: position 3,831,959 of record NW_026061736.1, on the reverse strand, counting down.
CGGTTATTGACTTTTTAGCTGGCTTTGGTGCCTTGGACATGAGCTAGGACCTTAAGATTCTGCATGAAAGGAGGACTAGCAACCGAGTTGCACGGGAGAATGTGAAAAGTGTTCATATGTAGTAAAAACCTTTGAAATCCGTCCGTTTTCGTCATTTGTTATCGAATCGACTTAAAGCCAGATCGTCACATTGGCCGCTCTTCTCTCTGAAACGGTTGTACTTATCGTCTGCAAAGCTATGTCGCGTGCTGCGGTATGCTGAGACACTAAAAGCACCATAGTAGAACACAGATCAAGCTTCTAAGTTGATGTAATAGCCAGTAAGAAGTAGTAAAATTCAAGTATAAGGTACTGAATATTGAATTTTTAGCTGGCTTTGGTGCCATGGACATGAGCTAGGACCTTAACATTCTTCATGAAAGGAGGACTTGCAGCCGAGTTGCACGGGAGAATGTGAAAAGTGTTCATATGTAGTAAAAACCTTAGAAATCCGTCCGTTTTCGTCATTTGTTATCGAATCGACTTAAAGCCAGATCGTCACATTGGCCGCTCTTCTCTCTGAAACGGTTGTACTTATCGTCTGCAAAGCTATGTCGCGTACTGCGGTATGCTGAGACACTAAAAGCACCATAGTAGAACACAGATCAAGCTTCTAAGTTGATGTAATAGCCAGTAAGAAGTAGTACAATTCAAGTTTTAGGTATTGAATATTGACCTTTTAGCTGGCTTTGGTGCCTTGGACATGTGCTAGGACATTAAGATTCTGCATGAAAGGAGGAATAGCAGCCGAGTTGCACGGGAGAATGTGAAAAGTGTTCATATGTAGTAAAATCCTGAGAAATCCGTCCGTTTTCGTCATTTGTTATCGAATCGACTTAAAGCCAGATCGTCACATTGGCCGCTCTTCTCTCTGAAACGGTTGTACTTATCGTCTGCAAAACTATGTCGCGTACTGCGTTATTCGGAGACACTAAAAGCACCATAGTAGAACACAGATCAAGCTTCTAAGTATGATGTAATAGCCAGTAAGAAGTAGTACAATTCAAGTTTTAGGTATCGATTATTGACTTCTTAGCTGGCTTTGGTGCATTGGACATGAGCTAGGACCTTAATATTCTGCATGGAAGGTGGACTAGCAGCCGAGTTGCACGGGAGAATATGAAAAGTGTTCATATGTAGCAAAAACCTGAGAAATCCTTGCGTTTTCGTCATTTGTTATCGAATCGACTTAAAGCCAGATCGTCACATTGGCCGCACTTCTCTCTGAAACGGTTGTACTTATCGTCTGCAAAGCTATGTCGCGTACTGCGGTATGCTGAGACACTAAAAGCACCATAGTAGAAGACAGATCAAGCTTCTAAGTTGATGTAATAGCCTGTAAGAAGTAGTACAATTCAAGTTTTAGGTAATGAATATTGACCTTTTAGCTGGCTTTGGTGCCTTGGACATGTGCTAGGACATTAAGATTCTGCATGAAAGGAGGACTAGCAGCCGAGTTGCACGGGAGAATGTGAAAAGTGTTCATATGTAGTAAAAACCTGAGAAATCCGTCCGTTTTCGTCATTTGTTATCGAATCGACTTAAAGCCAGATCGTCACATTGGCCGCTCTTCTCCCTGAAACGGTTGTACTTATCGTCTGCAAAACTATGTCGCGTACTGCGGTATTCGGAGACACTAAAAGCACCATAGTAGAACACAGATGAAGCTTCTAAGATGATGTAATAGCCAGTAAGAAGAAGTACAATTCAAGTTTTAGTTATCGGTTATTGACTATTTAGCTGGCTTTGGTGCCTTGGACATGAGCTAGGACCTTAAGATTCTGCATGAAAGGAGGACTAGCAGCCGAGTTGCACGGGAGAATGTGAAAAGTGTTCATATGTAGTAAAAACCTGAGAAATCCGTCCGTTTTCCTCATTTGTTATCGAATCGACTTAAAGCCAGATCGTCACATTGGCCGCTCTTCTCTCTGAAACGGTTGTACTTATCGTCTGCAAAGCTATGTCGCGTGTTGCCGTAGGCGGAAACAGGAAAAGCACCATAATAGAACACAGATGAAGCTTCTAAGTTGATGTAATACCCAGTAAGAAGTAGTCCAATTCAAGTTTTAGGTATCGATTATTGACTTTTTAGCTGGCTTTGGTGCCTTGGACATGAGCTAGGACTTTAAGATTCTGCATAAAAGGAGGACAAGCAGCCGAGTTGCAGGGGAGAATGTGAAAAGTGTTCATATGTAGTAATAACCTGAGAAATCCGTCCTTTTTCGTAATTTGTTATCGAATCGACTTAAAGCCAGATCGTCACATTGGCAGCTCTTCTCTCTGAAATGGTTGTACTTATCGTCTGCAAAACTATGTCGCGTGCTGCGGTATGCGGAGAAACTAAAAGCATAGTAGTAGAACACCGATGAAGCTTCTAAGTTGATGTAATAGCCAGTAAGAAGTAGTAAAGTTCAAGTTTTAGGTATTGATTATTGACTTTTTAGCTGGCTTTGGTGCCTTGGACATGAGCTAGGACCTTAAGATTCTACATGAAAGGAGGACTAGCAGCCGAGTTGCACGGGAGAATGTGAAAAGTGGTCATATGTAGTAAAAACCTGAGAAGTCCGTTAGTTTTCGTCATTTGTCATCGAATCGACTTAAAGCCAGATCGTCAGATTGGCCGCTCTTCTCTCTGAAACGGTTGTACTTATCGTCTGCAAAGCTATGTCGCGTACTGCGATATTCGGAGACACTAAAAGCACCATAGTAGAACACAGATGAAGCTCCTAAGATGATGTAATAGCCAGTAAGAAGTAGTACAATTCAAGTTTTAGGTATCGGTTATTGACTTTTTAGCTGGCTTTGGTGCCTTGGACATGAGCTAGGACCTTAAGATTCTGCACGAAAGGAGGACTAGCAACCGAGTTGCACGGGAGAATGTGAAAAGTGTTCATATGTTGTAAAAACCTTAGAAATCCGTCCGTTTTCGTCATTTGTTATCGAATCGACTTAAAGCCAGATCGTCACATTGGCCGCTCTTCTCTCTGAAACGGTTGTACTTATCGTCTGCAAAGCTATGTCGCGTGCTGCGGTATGCTGAGACACTAAAAGCACCATAGTAGAACACAGATCAAGCTTCTAAGTTGATGTAATAGCCAGTAAGAAGTAGTAAAATTCAAGTATAAGGTACTGAATATTGAATTTTTAGCTGGCTTTGGTGCCATGGACATGAGCTAGGACCTTAACATTCTTCATGAAAGGAGGACTTGCAGCCGACTTGCACGGGAGAATGTGAAAAGTGTTCATATGTAGTAAAAACCTTAGAAATCCGTCCGTTTTCGTCATTTGTTATCGAATCGACTTAAAGCCAGATCGTCACATTGGCCGCTCTTCTCTCTGAAACGGTTGTACTTATCGTCTGCAAAGCTATGTCGCGTACTGCGGTATGCTGAGACACTAAAAGCACCATAGTAGAACACAGATCAAGCTTCTAAGTTGATGTAATAGCCAGTAAGAAGTAGTACAATTCAAGTTTTAGGTATTGAATATTGACCTTTTAGCTGGCTTTGGTGCCTTGGACACGTGCTAGGACATTAAGATTCTGCATGAAAGGAGGAATAGCAGCCGAGTTGCACGGGAGAATGTGAAAAGTGTTCATATGTAGTAAAATCCTGAGAAATCCGTCCGTTTTCGTCATTTGTTATCGAATCGACTTAAAGCCAGATCGTCACATTGGCCGCTCTTCTCTCTGAAACGGTTGTACTTATCGTCTGCAAAACTATGTCGCGTACTGCGTTATTCGGAGACACTAAAAGCACCATAGTAGAACACAGATGAAGCTTCTAAGATGATGTAATAGCCAGTAAGAAGAAGTACAATTCAAGTTTTAGGTATCGGTTATTGTCTATTTAGATGGCTTTGGTGCCTTGGACATGAGCTAGGACCTTAAGATTCTGCATGAAAGGAGGACTAGCAGCCGAGTTGCACGGGAGAATGTGAAATGTGGTCATATGTAGTAAAAACCTGAGAAATCCGTCCGTTTTCGTCATTTGTTATCGAATCGACGTAAAGCCAGATCGTCACATTGGCCGCTCTTCTCTCTGAAACGGTTGTACTTATCGTCTGCAAAGCTATGTCGCGTGCTGCGCTATGTGGAGACACTAAAAGCACCATAGTAGAACACAGACGAAGCTTCTAAGTTGATGTAATAGCCAGTAAGAAGTAGTACAATTCAAGTTTTAGGTATCGATTATTGACTTTTTAGTTGGCTTTGGTGCATTGGACATGAGCTAGGACCTTAAGATTCTGCATGAAAGGTGGACTAGCAGCCGAGTTCCACGGGAGAATGTGAAAAGTGTTCATATGTAGTAAAAACCTGAGAAATCCGTCCGTTTTCGTCATTTGTTATCGAATCGACTTAAAGCCAGATCGTCACATTGGCCTCTCTTCTCTCTGAAACGGTTGTACTTACCGTCTGCAAAGCTATGTCACGTGTTGCCGTTTGCGGAAACAGGAAAAGCACCATAGTAGAACACAGACGAAGCTTCTAAGTTGATGTAATAGCCAGTAAGAAGTAGTACAATTCAAGTTTTAGGTATCGATTATTGACTTTTTAACTGGCTTTGGTGCCTTGGCCATGAGCTAGGACCTTGACATTCTGCATGAAAGGAGGACTAGCAGCCGAGTTGCACGGGAGAATGTGAAAAGTGTTCATATGTAGTAAAAACCTGAGAAATCCGTCCGTTTTCGTCATTTGTTATCGAATCGACTTAAAGCCAGATCGTCACATTGGCCGCTCTTCTCTCTGAAACGGTTGTACTTATCGTCTGCAAAGCTATGTCGCGTGCTGCGGTATGCGGAGACACTAAAATCACCATAGTAGAACACAGGTGAAGCTTCTAAGTTGGTGCAATAGCCAGTAAGAAGTAGAACAATTCAAGTTTTGGGTATCGATTATTGTCTTTTTAGCTGGCTTCGGTACCTTGGACATGTGCTAGGACCTTAAGATCCTGCATGAAAGGAGGACTAGCAGCCGAGTTGCACGTCAGAATGTGAAAAGTGTTCATATGTATTAAAAACCTGAGAAATCCGTCCGTTTTCGTCATTTGTTATCGAATCTACTTAAAGCCAGATGGTCACATTGGCCGCTCTTCTCTCTGAAACGTTTGTACATATCGTCTGCAAAGCTATGTCGCGTGCAGCGGTATGTGGAGACACTAAAATCACCATAGTAGAACACAGATGAAGCATCTAAGTTGATGTAATAGCCAGTAAGAAGTACTACAATGCAAGTATTAGGAATCGATTATTGACTTTTTAGCTGGCTTTGGTGCCTTGGACATGAGCTAGGACCTTAAGATTCTGCATGAAAGGAGGACTAGCAGCCGAGTTGCACGGGAGAATGTGAAAAGTGTTCATATGTAGTAAAAACCTGAGAAATCCGTCCGTTTTCGTCATTTGTTATCGAATCGACTTAAAGCCAGATCGTCACATTGGCCGCTCTTCTCTCTGAAACGGTTGTACTTATCGTCTGCAAAGCTATGTCACGTGTTGCCGTAGGCGGAAACAGGAAAAGCACCATAGTAGAACACAGACGAAGCTTCTAAGTTGATGTAATAGCCAGTAAGAAGTAGTACAATTCAAGTTTTAGGTATCGATTATTGACTTTTTAACTGGCTTTGGTGCCTTGGCCATGAGCTAGGACCTTGACATTCTGCATGAAAGGAGGACTAGCAGCCGAGTTGCACGGGAGAATGTGAAATGTGTTCATATGTAGTAAAAACCTCAGAAATCAGTCCGTTTTCGTCATTTGTTATCGAATCGACTTAAAGCCAGATCGTCACATTGGCCGCTCTTCTCTCTGAAACGGTTGTACTTATCGTATGCAAAGCTAGGTCGCGTGCTGCGGCATGCTGAGACACTAAAAGCACCATAGTAGAACACAGATCAAGCTTCTAAGTTGATGTAATAGCCAGTAAGAAGTAGTACAATTCAAGTTTTAGGTATTGAATATGGACCTTTTAGCTGGCTTTGGTGCCTTGGACATGAGCTAGGACCTTAAGATTCTGCATGAAAGGAGGACTAGCAGCCGAGTTGCACGGGAGAATGTGAAAAGTGTTCATATGTAGTAATAACCTTAGAAATCCGTCCTTTTTCGTCATTTGTTAGCGAATCGACTTAAAGCCAGATCGTCACATTGGCCGCTCTTCTCTCTGAAACGGTTGTGCTTATCGTCTGCAAAGCTATGTCGCGTGTTGCCGTAGGCGGAAACAGGAAAAGCACCATAGTAGAACACAGATGAAGCTTCTAAGTTGATGTAATAGCCAGTAAGAAGTAGTCCAATTCAAGATTTAGGTATCGATTATTGACTTTTTAGCTGGCTTTCGTGCCTTGGACATGAGCTAGGACTTTAAGATTCTGCATAAAAGGAGGACTAGCAGCCCAGTTGCACGGGAGAATGTGAAAAGTGTTCATATGTAGTAAAAACCTTAGAAATCCGTCCGTTTTCGTCATTTGTTATCGAATCGACTTAAAGCCAGATCGTCACATTGGCCGCTCTTCTCTCTGAAACGGTTGTACTTATCGTCTGCAAGGCTATGTCACGTGCTGCGGTATGCGGAGAAACTAAAAGCACCGTAGTAGAACACAGATGAAGCTTCTAAGTTGATGTAATAGCCAGTAAGAAGTACTACAATTCAAGTTTTAGGTATTGATTATTGACTTTTTAGCTGGCTTTGGTGCCTTGGACATGAGCTTGGACCTTAAGATTCTGCATGAAAGGAGGACTAGCAGCCGAGTTGCACGGGAGAATGTGAAAAGTGTTCATATGTAGTAAAAACCTGAGAAATCCGTCCGTTTTCGTCATTTGTTATCGAATCGACTTAAAGCCAGATCGTCACATTGGCCTCTCTTCTCTCTGAAACGGTTGTACTTACCGTCTGCAAAGCTATGTCACGTGTTGCCGTTTGCGGAAACAGGAAAAGCACCATAGTAGAACACAGACGAAGCTTCTAAGTTGATGTAATAGCCAGTAAGAAGTAGTACAATTCAAGTTTTAGGTATCGATTATTGACTTTTTAACTGGCTTTGGTGCCTTGGCCATGAGCTAGGACCTTGACATTCTGCATGAAAGGAGGACTAGCAGCCGAGTTGCACGGGAGAATGTGAAAAGTGTTCATATGTAGTAAAAACCTGAGAAATCCGTCCGTTTTCGTCATTTGTTATCGAATCGACTTAAAGCCAGATCGTCACATTGGGCGCTCTTCTCTCTGAAACGGTTGTACTTATCGTCTGCAAAGCTATGTCGCGTGCTGCGGTATGCGGAGACACTAAAATCACCATAGTAGAACACAGGTGAAGCTTCTAAGTTGGTGCAATAGCCAGTAAGAAGTAGAACAATTCAAGCTTTGGGTATCGATTATTGTCTTTTTAGCTGGCTTCGGTACCTTGGACATGTGCTAGGACCTTAAGATCCTGCATGAAAGGAGGACTAGCAGCCGAGTTGCACGTCAGAATGTGAAAAGTGTTCATATGTATTAAAAACCTGAGAAATCCGTCCGTTTTCGTCATTTGTTATCGAATCTACTTAAAGCCAGATGGTCACATTGGCCGCTCTTCTCTCTGAAACGTTTGTACATATCGTCTGCAAAGCTATGTCGCGTGCAGCGGTATGTGGAGACACTAAAATCACCATAGTAGAACACAGATGAAGCATCTAAGTTGATGTAATAGCCAGTAAGAAGTACTACAATGCAAGTATTAGGAATCGATTATTGACTTTTTAGCTGGCTTTGGTGCCTTGGACATGAGCTAGGACCTTAAGATTCTGCATGAAAGGAGGACTAGCAGCCGAGTTGCACGGGAGAATGTGAAAAGTGTTCATATGTAGTAAAAACCTGAGAAATCCGTCCGTTTTCGTCATTTGTTATCGAATCGACTTAAAGCCAGATCGTCACATTGGCCGCTCTTCTCTCTGAAACGGTTGTACTTATCGTCTGCAAAGCTATGTCACGTGTTGCCGTAGGCGGAAACAGGAAAAGCACCATAGTAGAACACAGACGAAGCTTCTAAGTTGATGTAATAGCCAGTAAGAAGTAGTACAATTCAAGTTTTAGGTATCGATTATTGACTTTTTAACTGGCTTTGGTGCCTTGGCCATGAGCTAGGACCTTGACATTCTGCATGAAAGGAGGACTAGCAGCCGAGTTGCACGGGAGAATGTGAAATGTGTTCATATGTAGTAAAAACCTGAGAAATCAGTCCGTTTTCGTCATTTGTTATCGAATCGACTTAAAGCCAGATCGTCACATTGGCCGCTCTTCTCTCTGAAACGGTTGTACTTATCGTATGCAAAGCTATGTCGCGTGCTGCGGCATGCTGAGACACTAAAAGCACCATAGTAGAACACAGATCAAGCTTCTAAGTTGATGTAATAGCCAGTAAGAAGTAGTACAATTCAAGTTTTAGGTATTGAATATGGACCTTTTAGCTGGCTTTGGTGCCTTGGACATGAGCTAGGACCTTAAGATTCTGCATGAAAGGAGGACTAGCAGCCGAGTTGCACGGGAGAATGTGAAAAGTGTTCATATGTAGTAATAACCTTAGAAATCCGTCCTTTTTCGTCATTTGTTAGCGAATCGACTTAAAGCCAGATCGTCACATTGGCCGCTCTTCTCTCTGAAACGGTTGTGCTTATCGTCTGCAAAGCTATGTCGCGTGTTGCCGTAGGCGGAAACAGGAAAAGCACCATAGTAGAACACAGATGAAGCTTCTAAGTTGATGTAATAGCCAGTAAGAAGTAGTCCAATTCAAGATTTAGGTATCGATTATTGACTTTTTAGCTGGCTTTCGTGCCTTGGACATGAGCTAGGACTTTAAGATTCTGCATAAAAGGAGGACTAGCAGCCCAGTTGCACGGGAGAATGTGAAAAGTGTTCATATGTAGTAAAAACCTTAGAAATCCGTCCGTTTTCGTCATTTGTTATCGAATCGACTTAAAGCCAGATCGTCACATTGGCCGCTCTTCTCTCTGAAACGGTTGTACTTATCGTCTGCAAGGCTATGTCACGTGCTGCGGTATGCGGAGAAACTAAAAGCACCGTAGTAGAACACAGATGAAGCTTCTAAGTTGATGTAATAGCCAGTAAGAAGTACTACAATTCAAGTTTTAGGTATTGATTATTGACTTTTTAGCTGGCTTTGGTGCCTTGGACATGAGCTTGGACCTTAAGATTCTGCATGAAAGGAGGACTAGCAGCCGAGTTGCACGGGAGAATGTGAAAAGTGTTCATATGTAGTAAAAACCTGAGAAATCCGTCCGTTTTCGTCATTTGTTATCGAATCGACTTAAAGCCAGATCGTCACATCGGCCGCTCTTCTCTCTGAAACGGTTGAACTTATCGTCTGCAAAGCTATGTCGCGTACTGCGGTATTCGGAGTAACTAAAAGCACCATAGTAGAACACAGATGAAGCTCCTAACATGATGTAATAGCCAGTAAGAAGTAGTAAAATTCAAGGTTTAGGTATCGGTTATTGACTTTTTAGCTGGCTTTGGTGCCTTGGACATGTGCTAGGACCTTAAGATTCTGCATGAAAGGACGACTAGCAGGCGAGTTGCACTGGAGAATGTGAAAAGTGTTCATATGTATTAAAAACCTGAGAAATCCGTCCGTTTTCTTCATTTGTTATCGAATCGACTTAAAGCCAGATCGTCACATTGGCCGCTCTCCTCTCTGAAACGGTTGTACCTATCGTCTGCAAAGCTATGTCGCGTGCTGCGGTATGCGGAGACACTAAAATCACCATAGTAGAACACAGATTAAGCTTCTAAGTTAATGCAATAGCCAGTAAGAAGTAGAACAATTCAAGTTATAGGTATCGATTATTGACTTTTTAGCTGGCTTCGGTACCTTGGACATGAGCTAGGACCTTAAGATTCTGCATGAAAGGAGGACTTGCAGCCGAGTTGCACGTCAGAATGTGAAAAGTGTTCATATGTAGTAAAAACCTGAGAAATCAGTCCGTTTTCGTCATTTGTTATCGAATCGACTTAAAGCCAGATCGTCACATTGGCCGCTCTTCTCTCTGAAACGGTTGTACATATCGTCTGCAAAGCTATGTCGCGTGCAGCGGTATGTGGAGACACTAAAAGCACCATAGTAGAACACAGATCAAGCTTCTAAGTTGATGTAATAGCCAGTAAGAAGTAGTACAATTCAAGTTTTAGGTATTGAATATGGACCTTTTAGCTGGCTTTGGTGCCTTGGACATGAGCTAGGACCTTAAGATTCTGCATGAAAGGAGGACTAGCAGCCGAGTTGCACGGGGGAATGTGAAATGTGTTCATATGTAGTAATAACCTGAGAAATCCGTCCTTTTTCGTCATTTGTTATCGAATCGACTTAAGGCCAGATCGTCACATTGGCCGATCTTCTCTCTGAAACGGTTGTGCTTATCGTCTGCAAAGCTATGTCTCGTGTTGCCGTAGGCGGAAACAGGAAAAGCACCATAGTAGAACACAGACGAAGCTTCTAAGTTGATGTAATAGCCAGTAAGAAGTAGTCCAATTCAAGATTTAGGTATCGATTATTGACTTTTTAGCTGTCTTTCGTGCCTTGGACATGAGCTAGGACTTAAAGATTCTGCATAAAAGGAAGACTAGCAGCCCAGTTGAACGGGAGAATGTGAAAAGTGTTCATATGTAGTAAGAACCTGAGAAATCCGTCCGTTTTCGTCATTTGTTATCGAATCGACTTAAAGCCAGATCGTCACATTGGCCGCTCTTCTCTCTGAAACGGTTGTACTTATCGTCTGCAAAGCTATGTCGCGTACTGCGGTGTTCGGAGACACTAAAAGCACCATAGTAGAACACAGATGAAGCTTCTAAGATGATGTAATAGCCAGTAAGAAGAAGTACAATTCAAGTTTTAGGTATCGGTTATTGTCTTTTTAGCTGGCTTTGGTGCCTTGGACATGAGCTAGGACCTTACGATTCTGCATGAAAGGAGGACTAGCAGCCGAGTTGCACGGGAGAATGTGAAAAGTGTTCATATGTAGTAAAAACCTGAGAAATCCGTCCGTTTTCGTCATCTGTTATCGAATCGACTTAAAGACAGATCGTCACATTGGCCGCTCTTCTCTCTGAAACGGTTGTACTTATCGTCTGCAAAGCTATGTCACGTGCTGCGGTATGCGGTGACACTAAAATCACCACAGTAGAACACAGATGAAGCTTCTAAGTTGATGTAATATCCAGTAAGATGTAGTACAATTCAAGTTTTAGGTATCGATTATTGACTTTTTAGCTAGCTTTGGTGCATTGGACATGAGCTAGGACCTTAAGATTCTGCATGAAAGGTGGACTAGCAGACGAGTTCCACGGGGGAATGTGAAAATTGTTCATATGTAGTAAAAACCTGAGAAATCCGTCCGTTTTCGTAATTTGTTATCGAATCGACTTAAAGCCAGATCGTCACATTGGCCGCTCTTCTCTCTGAAACGGTTGTACTTATCGTCTGCAAAACTGTGTCGCGTGCTGCGGTATGCCGAGGAACTAAGAGCACCGTAGTAGAACACAGATGAAGCTTGTAAGTTGATGTAATAGCCAGTAAGAAGTAGTACAATTCAAGTTTTAGGTATTGATTATTGACTTTTTAGCTGGCTTTGGTGCCTTGGACATGAGCTAGGACCTTAAGATTCTGCATGAATGGAGGACTAGCAGCCGAGTTGCACGGGAGAATGTGAAAAGTGTTCATATGTAGTAAAAACCTGAGAAATCCGTCCGTTTTCGTCATTTGTTATCGAATCGACTTAAAGCCAGATCGTCACATTGGCCGCTCTTCTCTCTAAAGCGGTTGTACTTATCGTCTGCAAAGCTATGTCACGTGCTGCGGTATGCGGAGACACTAAAAGCACCATAGTAGAACAGAGACGAAGCTTCTAAGTTGGTCTAATAGCCAGTAAGAAGTAGTACAATTCAAGTTTTAGGTATCGATTATTGACTTTTTAACTGGCTTTGGTGCCTTGGCCATGAGCTAGGACCTTGACATTCTGCATGAAAGGAGGACTAGCAGCCGAGTTGCACGGGAGAATGTGAAAAGTGTTCATATGTAGTAAAAACCTGAGAAATTCGTCCGTTTTCGTCATTAGTTATCGAATCGACTTAAAGCCAGATCGTCACATTGGCCGCTCTTCTCTCTGAAACGGTTGTACTTATCGTCTGCAAACCTATGTCGCGTGCTGCGGTATGCGGAGACACTAAAATCACCATAGTAGAACACAGATGAAGCTTCTAAGTTGATGCAATAGCCAGTAAGAAGTAGAACAATTCAAGTTTTAGGTATCGATTATTGACTTTTTAGCTGGCTTCGGTACCTTGGACATGAGCTAGGACCTTAAGATTCTGCATGAAAGGAGGACTAGCAGCCGAGTTGCACGTGAGAATGTGAAAAGTGTTCATATGTAGTAAAAACCTGAGAAATCCGTCCGTTTTCGTCATTTGTTATCGAATCGACTTAAAGCCAGATCGTAACATTGGCCGCTCTTCTCTCTGAAACGGTTGTACATATCGTCTGCAAAGCTATGTCGCGTGCAGCGGCATGTGGAGACACTAAAATCACCATAGTAGAACACAGATGAAGCATCTAAGTTGATGTAATAGCCAGTAAGAAGTAGTACAATTCAAGTTTTAGGAATCGATTATTGACTTTTAAGCTGGCTTTGGTGCCTTGGACATGAGCTAGGACCTTAAGATTCTGCATGAAAGGAGGACTAGCAGCCGAGTTGCACGGGAGAATGTGAAAAGTGTTCATATGTAGTAAATACCTGAGAAATCCGTCTGTCTTCGTCATTTGTTATCGAATCGACATGAAGCCAGATCGTCACATTGGCCGCTCTTCTCTCTGAAACGGTTGTACTTATCGTCTGCAAAGCTATGTCGCGTGCTGCGGTGTGAGGAGACACTAAAAGCACCATAGTAGAACACAGATCAAGCTTCTAAGTTGATGTAATAGCCAGTAAGAAGTAGTACAATTCAAGTTATAGGTATTGAATATGGACCTTTTAGCTGGCTTTGGTGCCTTGGACATGACCTAGGACCTTAAGATTCTGCATGAAAGGAGGACTAGCAGCCGAGTTGCACGGGAGGTTGTGAAAAGTGTTCATATGTAGTAATAACCTGAGAAATCCGTCCTTTTTCGTCATTTGTTATCGAATCGACTTAAAGCCAGATCGTCACATTGGCCGCTCTTCTCTCTGAAACGGTTGTGCTTATCGTGTGCAAAGCTAAGTCGCGTGTTGCCGTAGGCGGAAATAGGAAAAGCACCATAGTAGAACACAGATGAAGCTTCTTAGTTGATGTAATAGCCAGTAATAAGTAGTCCAATTCAAGATTTAGGTATCGATTATTGACTTTTTAGCTGGCTTTCGTGCCTTGGACATGAGCTAGGGCTTTAAGATTCTGCATAAAAGGAGGACTAGCAGCCGAGTTGCACGGGAGAATGTGAAAAGTGTTCATATGTAGTAAAAACCTGAGAAATCCGTCCGTTTTCGTCATTTGTTATCGAATCGACTTAAAGCCAGATGGTCACATAAGCCGCTCTTCTCTCTGAAACGGTTGTACATATCGTCTGCAAAGCTATGTCGCGTGCAGCGGCATGTGGAGACACTAAAATCACCATAGTAGAACACAGATGAAGCATCGAAGTTGATGTAATAGCCAGTAAGAAGTAGTACAATTCAAGTTTTAGGAATCGATTATTGACTTTTTAGCTGGCTTTGGTGCCTTGGACATGAGCTAGGACCTTAAGATTCTGCATGAAAGGAGGACTTGCCGCCGAGTTGCACGGGAGAATGTGAAAAGTGTTCATATGTAGTAAAATCATGAGAAATCCGTCCGTTTTCGTCATTTATTATCGAATCGACTTAAAGCCAGATTTTCACATTGGCCGCTCTTCTCTCTGAAACGGTTGTACTTATCGTCTGCAAACCTATGTCGCGTGCTGCGGTATGCTAAGACACTAAAAGCACCATAGTAGAACACAGATCAAGCTTCTAAGTTGATGTAATAGCCAGTAAGAAGTAGCACAATTCAAGTTTTAGGTAATGAATATGGAACTTTTAGCTGGCTTTGGTGCCTTGGACATGAGCTAGGACCTTGAGATTCTGACTGAAAGGAGGACTAGCAGCCGAGTTGCACGGGAGAAGGTGAAAAGTGTTCATATGTAGTAAAAACCTGAGAAATCCGTCCTTTTTCGTCATTTGTTATCGAATCGACTTAAAGCCAGATCGTCACATTGGCCGCTCTTCTCTCTGAAACGGTTGTGCTTATCGTCTGCAAAACTATGTCGCGTGCTGCGGTATGCGGAGACACTAAAAGCATCGTAGTAGAACACAGATGAAGCTTCTAAGTTGATGTAATAGCCAGTAAGAAGTAGTCCAATTCAAGTTTTAGGTATCGATTATTGACTTTTTAGCTGGCTTTGGTGACTTGGAAATGAGCTAGGACTTTAAGATTCTGCATAAAAGGAGGACTAGCAGCCCAGTTGCACAGGAGAATGTGAAAAGTGTTCACATGTAGTAAGAACCTGAGACATCCGTCCGTTTTCGTCATTTGTTATCAATCGACTTAAAGCCAGATCGTCACATTGGCCGCTCTTCTCTCTGAAACGGTTGTACTTATCGTCTGCAAAGCTATGTCGCGTGCTGCGGTATGCGGAGACACTAAAATCACCATAATAGAACTCAGATGAAGCTTCTAAGTTGATGTAATACCCAGTAAGAAGTAGTACAATTCAAGTTTTAGGTATCGATTATTGACTTTTTAGCTGGCTTTGGTGCCTTGGACATGAGCTAGGACCTTAAGATTCTGCATAAAAGGAGGACTAGCAGCCGAATTGCATGGGAGAATGTGAAAAGTGTTCATATGTAGTAAAAACCTGAGAAATCCGTCCGTTTTCCTCATTTGTTATCGAATCGACATAAAGCCAGATCGTCACATTGGCCGCTCTTCTCTCTGAAACGGTTGTACTTATCGTCTGGAAAGCTATGTCGCGTGCTGCGGTAAGCTGAGACACTAAAAGCACCATAGTAGAACACAGATCAAGGTTCTAAGTTGATGTAATAGCCAGTAAGAAGTAGTACAATTCAAGTTTTAGGTATTGAATATGGACCTCTTAGCTGGCTTTGGTGCCTTGGACATGAGCTAGGACCTTAAGATTCTGCATGAAAGGAAGACTAGCAGCCGAGTTGCACGGGAGAATGTGAAAAGTGTTCATATGTAGTAAAAACCTGAGAAATCCGTTTTCGTCATTTGTTATCGAATCGACTTAAAGCCACATCGTCACATTGGCCGCTCTTCTCTCTGAAACGGTTGTGCTTATCGTCTGCAAAACTATGTCGCGTGCTGCGGTATGCGGAGAAACTAAAAGCATCGTAGTAGAACACAGATGAAGCTTCTAAGTTGATGTAATAGCCAGTAAGAAGTAGTCCAATTCAAGTTTTAGGTATCGATTATTGACTTTTTAGCTGGCTTTGGTGACTTGGAAATGAGCTAGGACTTTAAGATTCTGCATAAAAGGAGGACTAGCAGCCCAGTTGCACAGGAGAATGTCAAAAGTGTTCACATGTAGTAAGAACCTGAGACATCCGTCCGTTTTCGTCATTTGTTATCAATCGACTTAAAGCCAGATCGTCACATTGGCCACTCTTCTCTCTGAAACGGTTGTACTTATCGTCTGCAAAGCTATGTCGCGTGCTGCGGTATGCGGAGACACTAAAATCACCATAATAGAACTCAGATGAAGCTTCTAAGTTGATGCAATAGCCAGTAAGAAGTAGAACAATTCAAGTTTTAGATATCGGTTATTGACTTTTTACCCTTCTTTGGTGCATTAAACACGAGCTAGGAACTTAAGATTTTGCATGAAGGAGAACTAGCAGCCGAGTTGCACGGGAGAATGTGAAAAGTGTTCATATGTAGCAAAAACCTGAGAAATCCGTCCGTTTTCGTCATTTGTTATCGAATCGACTTAAAGCCAGATCGTCACATTGGCCGCTCTTCTCACTGAAACGGTTGTACTTATCGTCTGCAAAGCTATGTCGCGTGCTGCGGTATGCGGAGACACTAAAAGCACCTTAGTAGAACACAGATGAAGCTTCTAAGTTGATGTAATACCCAGTAAGAAGTAGGACAATTCAAGTTTTAGGTATCGATTATTGACTTTTTAGCTGGCTTTGGTGCCTTGGACATGAGCTAGGACCTTAAGATTCTGCATAAGAGGAGGACTAGCAGCCGAGTTGCACGGGAGAATGTGAAAAGTGTTCATATGTAGTAAAAACCTGAGAAATCCGTCCGTTTTCGTCATTTGTTATCGAATCGACTTAAAGCCAGATTTTCACATTGGCCGCTCTTCTCTCTGAAACGGTTGTACTTATCGTCTGCAAACCTATGTCGCGTGCTGCGGTATGCTAAGACACTAAAAGCACCATAGTAGAACACAGATGAAGCTTCTAAGTTGATGTAATAGCCAGTAAGAAGTAGCACAATTCAAGTTTTAGGTAATGAATATGGAACTTTTAGCTGGCTTTGGTGCCTTGGACATGAGCTAGGACCTTGAGATTCTGACTGAAAGGAGGACTAGCAGCCGAGTTGCACGGGAGAAGGTGAAAAGTGTTCATATGTAGTAAAAACCTGAGAAATCCGTCCTTTTTCGTCATTTGTTATCGAATCGACTTAAAGCCAGATCGTCACATTGGCCGCTCTTCTCTCTGAAACGGTTGTGCTTATCGTCTGCAAAACTATGTCGCGTGCTGCGCTATGCGGAGACACTAAAATCACCATAATAGAACTCAGATGAAGCTTCTAAGTTGATGCAATAGCCAGTAAGAAGTAGAACAACTCAAGTTTTAGGTATCGATTATTGACTTTTTAGCTGGCTTTAGTGCCTTGGACATGAGCTAGGACCTCAAGATTCTGCATGAAAGGAGGACTAGCAGCCGATTTGCACGGGAGAATGTGAGAAGTGTTCATATGCAGTAAAAACCTTAGAAATCCGTCCGTTTTCGTCATTTGTTATCGAATCGACATAAAGCCAGATCGTCACATTGGCCGCTCTTCTCTCTGAAACGGTTGTACTTATCGTCTGGAAAGCTATGTCGCGTGCTGCGGTAAGCTGAGACACTAAAAGCACCATAGTAGAACACAGATCAAGGTTCTAAGTTGATGTAATAGCCAGTAAGAAGTAGTACAATTCAAGTTTTAGGTATTGAATATGGACCTCTTAGCTGGCTTTGGTGCCTTGGACATGAGCTAGGACCTTAAGATTCTGCATGCAAGGAAGACTAGCAGCCGAGTTCCACGGGAGAATGTGAAAAGTGTTCATATGTAGTAAAAACCTGAGAAATCGGTCCGTTCTCGTCATTTGTTATCGAATCCACTTAAAGCCAGATCGTCACATTGGCCGCTCTTCTCTCTGAAACTGTTGTACTTATCTTCTGCAAAGCTATGTCGCGTGCTGCGGTATGCGGAGACACTAAAATCACCATAGTAGAACACAGATGAAGCATCTAAGTTGATGTAATAGCCAGTAAGAAGTAGTACAATTCAAGTTTTAAGTATCGAATATTGACTTTTTAGCTGGCTTTTGCCTTGGACATGAGCTAGGACTTTAAGATTCTGCATAAAAGGAGGACTAGCGGCCAGTTGCACGGGAGAATGTGAAAAGTGTTCACATGTAGTAAAAACCTGAGACATCCGTCCGTTATCGTCATTTGTTATTGAATCGACTTAAAGTCAGATCGTCACATTGGCCGCTCTTCTCTCTGAAACGGTTGTACTTATCGTCTACAAAGCTATGTCGCGTACTGCTGTACTCGGAGACACTAAAAGCACCACAGTAGAACACAGATGAAGCTCCTAAGATGACGTAATAGCCAGTAAGAAGTAGTACATTTCAAGTTTTAGGTATCGGTTATTGACTTTTTAGCTGGCTTTGGTGCCTTGGACATGAGCTAGGACCTTAAGATTCTGCATGAAAGGAGGACTAGCAGCCGAGTTGCACGGGAGAATGTGAAAAGTGTTCATATGTAGTAAAAACCTGAGAAATCCGTCCGTTTTCGTCATTTGTTATCGAATAGACTTCAAGCCAGATCGTCACATTTTCCGCTCTTCTCTCTGAAACGGTTGTACTTATCGTCTGCAAAGCTATGTCGCGTGCTGCGGTATGCGGAGACACTAAAATCACCATAGTAGAACACAGAAGAAGCTTCTAAGTTGTTGCAATAGCCAGTAAGAAGTAGAACAAGTCAAGTTTTAGGTATCGATTATTGACTTTTTAGCTGGCTTCGGTACCTTGGACATGAGCTCCGACCTTAAGATTCTGCATGAAAGGAGGACTAGCAGCCGAGTTGCACGAGAGAATGTAAAAAGTGTTCATATGTAGTAAAAACCTGAGAAATCCGTCCGTTTTCGTCATTTGTTATCGAATCGACTTAAAGCCAGATCGTCACATTGGCCGCTCTTCTCTCTGAAACGGTTGTGCTTATCGACTGCAAAACTATGTCGCGTGCTGCGATATGCGGAGAAACTAAAAGCACCGTAGTAGAACACAGATGAAGCTTCTAAGTTGATGTAATAGCCAGTAAGAAGTAGTCCAATTCAAGTTTTAGGTATAGATTATTGACTTTTTAGCTGGCTTTGGTGCCTTGGACATGAGCTAGGACCTTAAGATCCTGCATGAAAGGAGGACTAGCAGCCGAGTTGCACGGGAGAATGTGAAAAGTGTTCATATGTAGTAAAAACCTGAGAAATCCGTCCGTTTTCGTCATTTGTTATCGAATCGACTTAAAGCCAGATCGTCACATTGGAAGCTCTTCTCTCTGAAACGGTTGTACTTATCGTCTGCAAAGCTATGTCGCGTGTTGCCGTAGGCGGAAACAGGAAAAGCACCATAGTAGAACACAGATGAAGCTTCTAAGTTGATGTAATAGCCAGTAAGAAGTAGCCCAATTCAAGATTTAGGTATCGATTATTGACTTTTTAGCTGGCTTTGGTGCCTTGGACATGAGCTAGGACTTTAAGATTCTGCATAAAAGGAGGACTAGCAGCCCAGTTGCACGGGAGAATGTGAAAAGCGTTCATATGTAGTAAAAACCTCAGAAATCCGTCCGTTTGCGTCATTTGTTATCGAATCGACTTAAAGCCAGATCGTCACATTGGCCGCTCCTCTCTGAAACGGTTGTACTTATCGTCTGCAAACCTATGTCGCGTGCTGCGGTATGCGGAGACACTAAAAGCACCATAGTAGAATACAGATGAAGCTTCTAAGTTGATGTAATAGCCAGTAAGAAGTAGTAGAATTCAAGTTTTAGGTATCGATTATTGACTTTTTAGCTGGCTTTCGTGCCTTGGACATGAGCAAGGACCTTGACATTCTGCATGAAAGAAGGACTAGTAGCCGAGTTGCACGGGAGACTGTGAAAAGTTTTCATATGTAGTAAAAACCTGAGAAATCCGTCCGTTTTCGTCATTTGTTATCGAATCGACTTAAAGCCAAATCGTCACATTGGCTACTCTTCTCTCTGAAACGGTTGTACTTATCGTCTGCAAAGCTATGTCGCGTGCTGCGGTATGTGGAGACACTAAAAGCACCATAGTAGAATACAGATGAAGCTTCTAAGTTGATGTAATAGCCAGTAAGAAGTAGTAGAATTCAAGTTTTAGGTATCGATTATTGACTTTTTAGCTGGCTTTCGTGCCTTGGACATGAGCAAGGACCTTAAGATTCTGCATGAAAGGAGGACTAGCAGCCGAGTTGCACGGGAGAATGTGAAAAGTGTTCATATGTAGTAAAAACCTGAGAAATCCGTCCGTTTTCATCATTTGTTATCGAATCGACTTAAAGCCACATCGTCACATTGGCCGCTCTTCTCTCTGAAACGGTTGTGCTTATCGACTGCAAAACTATGTCGCGTGCTGCGATATGCGGAGAAACTAAAAGCACCGTAGTAGAACACAGATGAAGCTTCTAAGTTGATGTAATAGCCAGTAAGAAGTAGTCCAATTCAAGTTTTAGGTATAGATTATTGACTTTTTAGCTGGCTTTGGTGCCTTGGACATGAGCTAGGACCTTAAGATCCTGCATGAAAGGAGGACTAGCAGCCGAGTTGCACGGGAGAATGTGAAAAGTGTTCATATGTAGTAAAAACCTGAGAAATCCGTCCGTTTTCGTCATTTGTTATCGAATCGACTTAAAGCCAGATCGTCACATTGGAAGCTCTTCTCTCTGAAACGGTTGTACTTATCGTCTGCAAAGCTATGTCGCGTGTTGCCGTAGGCGGAAACAGGAAAAGCACCATAGTAGAACACAGATGAAGCTTCTAAGTTGATGTAATAGCCAGTAAGAAGTAGCCCAATTCAAGATTTAGGTATCGATTATTGACTTTTTAGCTGGCTTTGGTGCCTTGGACATGAGCTAGGACTTTAAGATTCTGCATAAAAGGAGGACTAGCAGCCCAGTTGCACGGGAGAATGTGAAAAGCGTTCATATGTAGTAAAAACCTGAGAAATCCGTCCGTTTGCGTCATTTGTTATCGAATCGACTTAAAGCCAGATCGTCACATTGGCCGCTCCTCTCTCTGAAACGGTTGTACTTATCGTCTGCAAACCTATGTCGCGTGCTGCGGTATGCGGAGACACTAAAAGCACCATAGTAGAACACAAACGAAGCTTCTAAGTTGATGTAATAGCCAGTAAGAAGTAGTACAATTCAAGTTTTAGGTATCGATTATTGACCTTTTTACTGGCTTTGGTGCCTTGGACATGAGCTAGGACCTTGACATTCTGCATGAAAGGAGGACTAGCAGCCGAATTGCACTGGAGAATGTGGAAAGTGTTCATATGTAGTAAAAACCTGAGAAATCGGTCCGTTTTCGTCATTTTTTATCGAATCGACTTAAAGCCAGATCGTCACATTGGCCGCTCTTCTCTCTGAAACGGTTGTACTTATCGTCTACAAAGCTATGTCGCGTGCTGCGGTATGTGGAGACACTAAAAGCACCATAGTAGAACACAGATGAAGCTTCTAATTAGATGTAATAGCCAGTAAGAAGTAGTACAATTCAAGTTTTAGGTATCGATTATTGACATTTTAGCTGGCTTTGGTGCCTTGGACATGAGCTAGGACCTTAACATTCTGCATGAAAGGAGGACTAGCAGCCGAGTTGCACGGGAGAATGTGAAAAGTGTTCATATGTAATAAAAACCTTAGAAATCCGTCCGTTTTCGTCATTTGTTATCGAATCGACTTAAAGCCAGATCGTCACATTGGCCGCTCTTCTCTCTGAAACGGTTGTACTTATCGTCTACAAAGCTATGTCGCGTGCTGCGGTATGCGGAGACACTAAAAGCACCATAGTAGAACACAGATGAAGCTTCTAAGTTGATGTAATAGCCAGTAAGAAGTAGTACAATTCAAGTTTTAGGTATCGATTATTGCATTTTTAGCTTGGTTTGGTGCCTTGGACATGAGCTAGGACCTTAGGATTCTGCATGAAAGGAAGAGTAGCAGCCGAGTTGCACGGGAGAATGTGAAAAGTGTTCATATGTAGTAAAAACCTGAGAAATTCGTCCGTTTTCGTCATTTGTTATCGAATCGACTTAAAGCCAGATCGTCACATTGGCCGCTCTTCTCTCTGAAACGCTTGTACTTATCGTCTGAAAAGCTATGTTGCGTGCTGCGGTATGCGGAGACACTAAAATCACCATAGTAGAACACAGATGAAGCTACTAAGTTGATGCAATAGCCAGTAAGAAGTAGTCCAATTCAAGATTTAGGTATTGAATATTGACCTTTTAGCAGGCTTTGGTGCCTTGGACATGAGCAAGGACCTTAAGATTCTGCATGAAAGGAGGACTAGCAACCGAGTTGCACGGGAGAATGTGAAAAGTGTTCATATGTAGTAAAAACCTGAGAAATCCGTCCGTTTTCGTCATTTGTTATCGAATCGACTTAAAGCCAGATCGTCACATTGGCCGCTCTTCTCTCTGAAACGGTTGTATTTATCGTCTGCAAAGCTATGTCGCGTGCTGCGCTATGCGGAGACACTAAAAGCACCATAGTAGAACACAGATGAAGCTTCTAAGTTGATGTAATAGCCAGTAAGAAGTAGTACAATTCAAGTTTTAGGTATCGATTATTGACTTCTTAGCTGGCTTTGGTGCCTTGTACATGAGCTAGGACCTTCAGATTCTGCATGAAAGGAGGACTAGCAGCCGAGATGCACGGGAGAATGTGAAATGTGTTTATATGTAGTAAAAACCGGAGAAATTCGTCCGTTTTCGTCATTTGTTATCGAATCGACTTAAAGCCAGATCGTCTCATTGGCCGCTCTTCTCTCTGAAACGCTTGTACTTATCGTCTGCAAAGCTATGTCGCGTACTACGTTATTCGGAGACACTAAATGCACCATAGTAGAACACAGATGAAGCTCCTAAGATGATGTAATAGCCAGTAAGAAGTAGTAGAATTCAAGTTTTAGGTAATGAATATTGACCTTTTAGCTGGCTTTGGTGCCTTGGACATGAGCTAGGACCTTAAGATTCTGCATGAAAGGAGGACTAGCAGCCGAGTTGCACGGGAGAATGTGAAAAGTGTTCGTATGTAGTAAAAACCTGAGAAATCCGTCCGTTTTCGTCATTTGTTATCGAATCGACTTAAAGCCAGATCGTCACATTGGCCACTCTTCTCCGTGAAACGGTTGTACTTATCGTCTGCAAAGCTATGTCGCGTGCTGCGGTATGCGGAGACACGAAAATCATCATAGTAGAACAAAGATGAAGCTTCTAAGTTGATGTAATAGCCAGTAAGATGTAGTACAATACAAGTTTTAGGTATCGATTATTGACTTTTTATCTGGCTTTGGTGATTTGGACATGGGCTAGGACCTTGAGATTCATCATGAAAGGAGGACTAGCAGACGAGTTGCACGGGAGAATGTGAAAAGTGTTCATATGTAGTAAAAACCTGAGAAATCCGTCCGTTTAAGTCATTTGTTATCGAATTGACTTAAACCCAGATCGTCACATTGGCCGCTCTTCTCTCTGAAACGGTTGTACTTATCGTCTGCAAAGCTGTGTCGCGTGCTGCGGTATGCGGAGAAACTAAAAGCACCGTAGTAGAACACAGATGAAGCTTCTAAGTTGATGTAATAGCCAGTAAGAAGATAGGTATCGATTATTGACTTTTTAGCTGGCTTTGGTGCCTTGGACATGAGCTAGGACCTTAACATTCTGCATGAGAGGAGGACTAGCAGACGCGTTGCTCGGGAGAATGTGAAAAGTGTTCATATGTAGTAAAAACATGAGAAATCCGTCCGGTTTCGTCATTTGTTATCGAATCGAGTTAAAGCCAGATCGTCACATTGGCTGCTCTTCTCTCTGAAACGGTTGTACTTATCGTCTGCAAAGCTATGTCGCGTGCTGCGGTATGCTGAGACACTAAAAGCACCATAGTAGAACACAGATGAAGCTTCTAAGTTGATGTAATAGCCAGTAAGAAGTAGTCCAATTCAAGTTTTAAGTATCGATTATTGACTTTTTAGCTGGCTTTGGTGCCTTGGACATGAGCTAGGACTTTAAGATTCTGCGTAAAAGGAGGACTAGCAGCCCAGTTGCACGGGAGAATGTGAAAAGTGCTCATATGTAGTAAAAACCTGAGAAATCCGTCCGTTTTCGTCATTTGTTATCGAATCGACTTAAAGCCAGATCGTCACATTGGCCGCTCTTCTCTCTGAAACGGTTGTACTTATCGTCTGCAAAGTTATGTCGCGTGCTGCGGTATGCGGAGACACTAAAAGCACCATAGTAGAACACATATGAAGCTTCAAAGTTGATGTAATAGCCACTAACAAGTAGTACAGTTCAAGTTTTAGGTATCGATTATTGACTTTTTAGCTGGCTTTGGTGCATTGGACATGAGCTAAGACCTTAACGTTCTGCATGAAAGGAGGACTAGCAGCCGAGTTGCATGGGAGAATGTGAAAAGTGTTCATATGTAGTAAAAACCTTAGAAATCCGTCCGTTTTCGTCATTTGTTATCGAATCGACTTAAAGCCAGATCGTCACATTGGCCACTCTTCTCCGTGAAACGGTTGTACTTATCGTCTGCAAAGCTATGTCGCGTGCTGCGGTATGCGGAGACACGAAAATCATCATAGTAGAACAAAGATGAAGCTTCTAAGTTGATGTAATAGCCAGTAAGATGTAGTACAATACAAGTTTTAGGTATCGATTATTGACTTTTTATCTGGCTTTGGTGATTTGGACATGAGCTAGGACCTTGAGATTCTGCGTGAAAGGAGGACTAGCAACCGAGTTGCACGGGAGAATGTGAAAAGTGTTCGCATGTAGTAAAAACCTGAGAAATCCGTCCGTTTTCGTCATTTGTTATCGAATCGACTTAAAGCCAGATCGTCACATTGGCCGCTCTTCTCTCTGAAACGGTTGTGCTTCTCGTCTGCAAAACTATGTCGCGTGCTGCGGTATGCGGAGAAACTAAAAGCACCGTAGTAGAACACAGATGAAGCTTCTAAGTTGATGCAATAGTCAGTAAGAAGTAGTACAGTTCAAGTTTTAGGTATCAATTGTTGACTTTTTAGCTGTCTTTGGTGCCTTGGACATGAGCTAGGACCTTAAGATTCTGCATGAAAGGAGGACTATCAGCCGAGTTGCACGGGAGAATGTGAAAAGTGTTCATATGTAGTAAAAACCTTAGAAATCCGTCCGTTTTCGTCATTTGTTATCGAATCGACTTAAAGCCAGATCTTCACATTGGCCGCTCTTCTCTCTGAAACGGTTGTACTTATCTTCTGCAAAGCTATGTCGCGTGCTGCGGTATGTGGACACACTAAAAGCACCATAGTAGAACAGAGATGAAGCTTCTAAGTTGATGTAATAGCCAGTAAGAAGAAGTAGAATTCAAGTTTTAGGTATCGATTATTGACTTTTTAGCTGGCTTTGGTGCCTTGGACATGAGCAAGGACCTTAAGATTCTGCATGAAAGGAGGACTAGCACCCGCGTTGCACGGGAGAAAGTGAGAAGTGTTCATATGTAGTAAAAACCTAAGAAATCCGTCCGTTTTCGTCATTTGTTATCGAATCGACTTAAAGCCAGATCGTCACATTGGCCGCTCTTCTCTCTGAAACGGTTGTACTTATCTTCTGCAAAGCTATGTCGCGTGCTGCGGTATGTGGAGACACTAAAAGCACCATAGTAGAACAGAGATGAAGCTTCTAAGTTGATGTAATAGCCAGTAAGAAGTAGTACAATTCAAGTTTTAGGTATCGGTTACTGACTTTTTAGCTGGCTTTGGTGCCTTGGACATGAGCTAGTACCTTAAGATTCTGCATGAGAGGAGGACTAGCAGCCGAGTTGCACGGGAGAATGTAAAAAGTGTTCATATGTAGTAAAAACCTGAGAAATCCGTCCGTTTTCGTCATTTGTTATCGAATCAACTTAAAGCCAGATCGTCACATTGGCCACTCTTCTCCGTGAAACGGTTGTACTTATCGTCTGCAATGCTATGTCACGTGCTGCGGTATGCGGTGACACGAAAATCGTCATAGTAGAACACAGATGAAACTTCTAAGTTGATGTAATAGCCAGTAAGAAGTAGTACAATTCAAGTTTTAGGTATCGATTATTGACTTTTTAGCTGGCTTTGGTGCCTTGGACATGAGCTACGACCTTGAGATTCTGCGTGATTGGAGGACTAGCAGCAGAGTTGCACGGGAGAATGTGAAAAGTGTTCGCATGTAGTAAAAACCTGAGAAATCCGTCCGTTTTCTTCATTTGTTATCGAATCGACTTAAAGCCAGATCGTCACATTGGCCGCTCTTCTCTCTGAAACGGTTGTACTTATCGTCTGCAAAGCTATGTCGCGTGCTGCGGTATGCGGAGGCACTAAAAGCACCATAGTAGAACACAGATGAAGCTTCTACATTGATGTAATAGCCAGTAAGAAGTAGTACAATTCAAGTTTTAGGTATCGATTATTGACTTTTTAGCTGGCTTTGGTGCCTTGGACATGAGCTAGGACTTTAACATTCTGCATGAAAGGAGGACTAGCAGCCGTGTTGCACGGGAGAATGTGAAAAGTGTTCATATGTAGTAAAAACCTGAGAAATCCGTCCGTTTTCGTCATTTGTTATCGAATCGACTTAAAGCCAGATCGTCACATTGGCCACTCTTCTCCGTGAAACGGTTGTACTTATCGTCCGCAAAGCTATGTCGCGTGCTGCGGTATGCGGAGACACGAAAATCATCATAGTAGAACACAGATGAAGCTTCTAAGTTGATGTAATAGACAGTAAGAAGTAGTACAATACAAGTTTTAGGTATCGATTATTGACTTTTTAGCTGGCTTTGGTGATTTGGACATGAGCTAGGACCTTGAGATTCTGCGTGAAAGGAGGACTAGCAGCAGAGTTGCACGGGAGAATGTGAAAAGTGTTCGCATGTAGTAAAAACCTGAGAAATCCGTCCGTTTTCGTCATTTGTTATCGAATCGACTTAAAGCCAGATCGTCACATTGGCCGCTCTTCTCTCTGAAACGGTTGTGCTTATCGTCTGCAAAACTATGTCGCGTGCTGCGGTATGCGGAGAAACTAAAAGCACCGTAGTAGAACACAGATGAAGCTTCTAAGTTGATGCAATAGTCAGTAAGAAGTAGTACAGTTCAAGTTTTAGGTATCAATTGTTGACTTTTTAGCTGTCTTTGGTGCCTTGGACATGAGCTAGGACCTTAAGATTCTGCATGAAAGGAGGACTATCAGCCGAGTTGCACGGGAGAATGTGAAAAGTGTTCATATGTAGTAAAAACCTTAGAAATCCGTCCGTTTTCGTCATTTGTTATCGAATCGACTTAAAGCCAGATCTTCACATTGGCCGCTCTTCTCTCTGAAACGGTTGTACTTATCTTCTGCAAAGCTATGTCGCGTGCTGCGGTATGTGGAGACACTAAAAGCACCATAGTAGAACAGAGATGAAGCTTCTAAGTTGATGTAATAGCCAGTAAGAAGAAGTAGAATTCAAGTTTTAGGTATCGATTATTGACTTTTTAGCTGGCTTTGGTGCCTTGGACATGAGCAAGGACCTTAAGATTCTGCATGAAAGGAGGACTAGCAGCCGCGTTGCACGGGAGAAAGTGAGAAGTGTTCATATGTAGTAAAAACCTGAGAAATCCGTCCGTTTTCGTCATTTGTTATCGAATCGACTTAAAGCCAGATCGTCACATTGGCCGCTCTTCTCTCTGAAACGGTTGTACTTATCTTCTGCAAAGCTATGTCGCGTGCTGTGGTATGTGGAGACACTAAAAGCACCATAGTAGAACAGAGATGAAGCTTGTAAGTTGATGTAATAGCCAGTAAGAAGTAGTACAATTCAAGTTTTAGGAACTGAATATTGAATATTTAGCTGGCTTTGGTGCCTTGGACATGAGCTAGGACATTAATATTCTGCATGAAAGGAGGACTAGCAGCCGAGTTGCACGGGAGAATGTGAAAAGTGTTCATATGTAATAAAAACCTGAGAAATCCGTCCGTTTTCGTCATTTGTTATCGAATCGACTTAAAGCCAGATCGTCACATTGGCCGCTCGTCTCTCTGAAACGGTTGTACTTATCGTCTACAAATCTATGTCGCGTGCTGCGGTATGCGGAGACACTAAAATCACCATAGTAGAACACAGATGAAGCTCCTAAGATGATGTAATAGCCAGTAAGAAGTAGTACAATTCAAGTTTTACGTAATGAATATTGACCTTTTAGCTGGCTTTGGTGCCTTGGACATGCGCTAGGACCTTAAGATTCTGCATGAAAGGAGGACTAGCAGCCGAGTTGCACGGGAGAATGTGAAAAGTGTTCATATGTAGTAAAAACCGGAGAAATTCGTCCGTTTTCGTCATTTGTTATCGAATCGACTGAAAGCCAGATAGTCACATTGGCCGCTCTTCTCTCTGAAACGCTTGTACTTATCGTCTGCAAAGCTATGTCACCTGCTGCGGTATGCGGAGACACTAAAATCACCATAGTAGAACACAGGTGAAGCTACTAAGTTGATGCAATAGCCAGTAAGAAGTAGTCCAATTCAAGATTTAGGTATCGATTATTGACTTTTTAGCTGGCTTCGGTACCTTGGACATGAGCTAGGACCTTAAGATTCTGCATAAAAGGAGGACAAGCAGCCCAGTTGCACGGGAGAGTGTGAAAAGTGTTCATATGAAGTAAAAACCTG
This sequence comes from Schistocerca gregaria, assembly GCF_023897955.1. Taxonomy (NCBI): domain Eukaryota; kingdom Metazoa; phylum Arthropoda; class Insecta; order Orthoptera; family Acrididae; genus Schistocerca; species Schistocerca gregaria. The sequence goes on along the minus strand of NW_026061736.1, from coordinate 3,803,694 downwards.
AGAAATCCGTCCGTTTTCGTCATTTGTTATCGAATCGACTTAAAGCCAGATCGTCACATTGGCCGCTCTTCTCTCTGAAACGGTTGTGCTTATCGTCTGCAAAACTATGTTGCGTGCTGCGGTATGCGGAGAAACTAAAAGCACCATAGTAGATCATAGATGAAGCTTCTAAGATGATGTATTAGCCAGTAAGAAGTAGTACAATTCAAGTTTTAGGTATCGATTATTGACTTTTTAGCTGGCTTTGGTGCCTTGGACATGAGCTAGGACCTTAACATTCTGCATGAAAGGATTATTAGCAGTCGAGTTGCACGGGAGAATGTGAAAAGTGTTCATATGTAGTAAAAACCTGAGAAATCCGTCCGTTTTCGTCATTTGTTATCGAATCAACTTAAATCCAGATCGTCACATTGGCCACTCTTCTCCGTGAAACGGTTGTACTTATCGTCTGCAATGCTATGTCACGTGCTGCGGTATGCGGAGACACGAAAATCATCATAGTAGAACACAGATGAAACTTCTAAGTTGATGTAATAGCCAGTAAGAAGTAGTACAATTCAAGTTTTAGGTATCGATTATTGACTTTTTAGCTGGCTTTGGTGCCTTGGACATGAGCTACGACCTTGAGATTCTGCGTGAATGGAGGACTAGCAGCAGAGTTGCACGGGAGAATGTGAAAAGTGTTCGCATGTAGTAAAAACCTGAGAAATCCGTCCGTTTTCTTCATTTGTTATCGAATCGACTTAAAGCCAGATCGTCACATTGGCCGCTCTTCTCTCTGAAACGGTTGTACTTATCTTCTGCAAAGCTATGTCGCGTGCTGCGGGATGTGGAGACACTAAAATCACCATAGTAGAACAGAGATGAAGCTTGTAAGTTGATGTAATAGCCAGTAAGAAGTAGTACAATTCAAGTTTTAGGAACTGAATATTGAATCTTTAGCTGGCTTTGGTGCCTTGGACATGAGCTAGGACCTTAATATTCTGCATGAAAGGAGGACTAGCAGCCGAGTTGCACGGGAGAATGTGAAAAGTGTTCATATGTAATAAAAACCTGAGAAATCCGTCCGTTTTCGTCATTTGTTATCGAATCGACTTAAAGCCAGATCGTCACATTGGCCGCTCGTCTCTCTGAAACGGTTGTACTTATCGTCTGCAAAGCTATGTCGCGTACTGAGCTATGCGGAGACACTAAAAGCACCATAGTAGAACACAGATGAAACTTCTAACTTGATGTAATAGCCAGTAAGAAGTAGTACAATTCAAGTTTTAGGTATCGATTATTGACTTCTTAGCCGGCTTTGGTGCCTTGGACATGAGCTAGGACCTTAAGATTCTGCATGAAAGGAGGAGTATCAGCCGAGTTGCACGGGAGAATGTGAAAAGTGTTTATATGTAGTAAAAACCGGAGAAATTCGTCCGTTTTCGTCATTTGTTATCGAATCGACTTAAAGCCAGATCGTCACATTGGCCACTCTTCTCCGTGAAACGCTTGTACTTATCGTCTGCAAAGCTATGTCACGTGCTGCGGTATGCGGAGACACTAAAATCACCATAGTAGAACACAGGTGAAGCTACTAAGTTGATGCAATAGCCAGTAAGAAGTAGTCCAATTCAAGATTTAGGTATCGATTATTGACTTTTTAGCTGGCTTCGGTACCTTGGACATGAGCTAGGACCTTAAGATTCTGCATAAAAGGAGGACTAGCAGCCCAGTTGCACGGGAGAATGTGAAAAGTGTTCATATGCAGTAAAAACCTGAGAAATCCGTCCGTTTTCGTCATTTGTTATCGAATCGACTTAAAGCCAGATCGTCACATTGGCCGCTCTTCTCTCTGAAACGGTTGTGCTTATCGTCTGCAAAACTATGTTGCATGCTGCGGTATGCGGAGAAACTAAAAGCACCATAGCAGATCACAGATGAAGCTTCTAAGATGATGTAATAGCCATTAAGAAGTAGTACAATTCAAGTTTTAGGTATCGATTATTGACTTTTTAGCTGGCTTTGGTGCCTTGGACATGAGCTATAACCTTAAGATTCTGCATGAAAGTAGGACTAGCAGCCTAATTGCACGGGAGAATTTGAAAAGTGTTCATATGTAGTAAAAACCTGAGAAATCCGTCCGTTTTCGTCATTTGTTATCGAATCGACTTAAAGCCAGATCGTCACATTGGCCGCTCTTCTCTCTGAAACGGTTGTACTTATCGTCTGCAAAGCTGTGTCGCGTGCTGCGGTATGCGGAAAAACTAAAAGCACAGTAGTAGAACACAGATGAAGCTTCTAAGTTGATGTAATAGCCAGTAAGAAGTTAGGTATCGATTATTGACTTTTTAGCTGGCTTTGGTGCCTTGGACATGAGCTAGGACCTTAACATTCTGCATGAAAGGAGGACTAGCAGCCGAGTTGCACGAGAGAATGTGAAAAGTGTTCATATGTAGTAAAAACCGTAGAAATCCGTCCGTTTTCGTCATTTGCTATCGAATCGACTTAAAGCCAGATCGTCACATTGGCCGCTCTACTCTCTGAAACGGTTGTACGTATCGTCTGCAAAGCTATGTCGCGTACTGCGGTATTCGGAGACACTAAAAGCACCATAGTAGAACACAGATGAAGCTCCTAAGATGATGTAATAGCCAGTAAGAAGTAGTACAATTCAAGTTTTACGTAATGAATATTGACCTTTTAGCTGGCTTTGGTGCCTTGGACATGAGCTAGGACCTTAAGATTCTGCATGAAAGGAGGACTAGCAGCCGAGTTGCACGAGAGAATGTGAAAAGTTTTCATATGTAGTAAAAACCTGAGATATCCGTCCGTTTTCGTCATTTGTTATCGAATCGACTTAAAGCCAGATCGTCACATGGGCCGCTCTTCTCTCTGAAACGGTTGTATTTATCGTCTGCAAAGCTATGTCGCGTGCTGTGGTATGCGGAGACACTAAAAGCACCATAGTAGAACACAGATCAAGCTTCTAAGTTGATGTAATAGCCAGTAAGAAGTAGTACAGTTCAAGTTTTAGGTACTGAATATTGACCTTTTAGCTGGCTTTGGTGTGTTGGACATGAGCAAGGACCTTAAGATTCTGCAAGAAAGGAGGACTAGCAGCCGAGTTGCACGGGAGACTGTGAAAAGTGTTCATATGTAGTAAAAACCTGAGAAATCCGTCCATTTTCGTCATTTGTTATCGAATCGACGTAAAGCCAGATCGTCACATTGGCCGCTCTGCTCTCTGAAACGGTTGTACTTATTGTCTGCAAAGCTATGTCGCGTACTGCGGTATTCGGAGACACTAAAAGCACCATAGTAGAACACAGATGAAGCTCCTAAGATGATGTAATAGCCAGTAAGAAGTAGTACAATTCAAGTTTTAGGTATCGATTATTGACTTTTTAGCTGGCTTTGGTGCCTTGGACATGAGCTACGACCTTGAGATTCTGCGTGAATGGAGGACTAGCAGCAGAGTGGCACGGGAGAATGTGAAAAGTGTTCGCATGTAGTAAAAACCTGAGAAATCCGTCCGTTTTCTTCATTTGTTATCGAATCGACTTAAAGCCAGATCGTCACATTGGCCGGTCTTCTCTCTGAAACGGTTGAACTTATCTTCTGCAAAGCTATGTCGCGTGCTGCGGTATGTGGAGACACTAAAAGCACCATAGTAGAACAGAGATGAAGCTTGTTAGTTGATGTAATAGCCAGTAAGAAGTAGTACAATTCAAGTTTTAGGAACAGAATATTGAATATTTAGCTGGCTTTGGTGCCTTGGACATGAGCTAGGACCTTAATATTCTGCATGAAAGGAGGACTAGCAGCCGAGTTGCACGGGAGAATGTGAAAAGTGTTCATATGTAATAAAAACCTGAGAAATCCGTCCGTTTTCGTCATTTGTTATCGAATCCACTTAAAGCCAGATCGTCACATTGGCCGCTCGTCTCTCTGAAACGGTTGTACTTATCGTCTACAAAGCTATGTCGCGTGCTGCGGTATGCGGAGACACTAAAATCACCATAGTAGAACACAGATGAAGCTACTAAGTTTATGCAATAGCCAGTAAGAAGTAGTCCAATTCAAAATTTAGGTATTGAATATTGAACTTTTAGCTGGCTTTGGTGCCTTGGACATGAGCTAGGACCTTAAGATTCTGCATGAAAGGAGGAGTATCAGCCGAGTTGCACGGGAGAATGTGAAAAGTGTTTATATGTAGTAAAAACCGGAGAAATTCGTCCGTTTTCGTCATTTGTTATCGAATCGACTGAAAGCCAGATAGTCACATTGGCCGCTCTTCTCTCTGAAACGCTTGTACTTATCGTCTGCAAAGCTATGTCACGTGCTGCGGTACGCGGAGACACTAAAATCACCATAGTAGAACACAGGTGAAGCTACTAAGTTGATGCAATAGCCAGTAAGAAGTAGTCCAATTCAAGATTTAGGTATCGATTATTGACTTTTTAGCTTGCTTCGGTACCTTGGATATGAGCTAGGACCTTAAGATTCTGCATAAAAGGACGACTAGCAGCTCAGTTGCACGGGAGAATGTGAATAGTGTTCATATGCAGTAAAAACCTGAGAAATCCGTCCGTTTTCGTCATTTGTTATCGAATCGACTTAAAGCCAGATCGTCACATTGGCCGCTCTTCTCTCTGAAACGGTTGTGCTTATCGTCTGCAAAACTATGACGCGTGCTGCGGTATGCGGAGAAACTAAAAGCACCATAGTAGATCACAGACGAAGCTTCTAAAATGATGTAATAGCCAGTAAGAAATAGTACAATTGAAGTTTTAGGTATCGATTATTGACTTTTTAGCTGGCTTTGGTGCCTTGGACATGAGCTAGGACCTTAACATTGTGCATGAAAGGAGGACTAGCAGCCGAGTTGCACGGGAGAATGTGAAAAGTGTTCATATGCAGTAAAAACCTGAGAAATACGTCCGTTTTCGTCATTTGTTATCGAATCGACTTAAAGCCAGATCGTCACATTGGCCGCTCTTCTCTCTGAAACGGTAGTACTTATCGTCTGCAAAGCTATGTCGCGTGCTGCGCTACGCGGAGGCACTAAAAGCACCATAGTAGAACACAGATGAAGCTTCCAAGTTGATGTAATAGCCAGTAAGAAGTAGTACAATTCAAGTTTTAGGTATCGATTATTGACTTCTTAGCTGGCTTTGGTGCCTTGGACATGAGCTATTACCTTAAGATTCTGCGTGAAAGTAGGACTAGCAGCCTAATTGCACGGGAGAATTTGAAAAGTGTTCATATGTAGTAAAAACCTGAGAGATCCGTCCGTTTTCGTCATTTGTTATCGAATCGACTTAAAGCCAGATCGTCACATTGGCCGCTCTTCTCTCTGAAACAGTTGTACTTATCGTCTGCAAAGCTGTGTCGCGTGCTGCGGTATGCGGAGAAACTAAAAGCACCGTAGTAGAACACAGATGAAGCTTCTAAGTTGATGTAATAGCCAGTAAGAAGTTAGGTATCGATTATTGACTTTTTAGCTGGCTTTGGTGCCTTGGACATGAGCTAGGACCTTAACATTCTGCATGAAAGGAGGACTAGCAGCCGAGTTGCACGAGAGAATGTGAAAAGTGTTCATATGTAGTAAAAACCGTAGAAACCCGCCCGTTTTCGTCATTTGCTATCGAATCGACTTAAAGCCAGATCGTCACATTGGCCGCTCTACTCTCTGAAACGGTTGTACGTATCGTCTGCAAAGCTATGTCGCGTACTGCGGTATTCGGAGACACTAAAAGCACCATAGTAGAACACAGATGAAGCTCCTAAGATAATGTAATAGCCAGTAAGAAGTAGTACAATTCAAGTTTTACATAATGAATATTGACCTTTTAGCTGGCTTTGGTGCCTTGGACATGAGCTAGGACCTTAAGATTCTGCATGAAAGGAGGACTAGCAGCCGAGTTGCATGAGAGAATGTGAAAAGTTTTCATATGTAGTAAAAACCTGAGAAATCCGTCCGTTTTCGTCATTTGTTATCGAATCGACTTAAAGCCAGATCGTCACATGGGCCGCTCTTCTCTCTGAAACGGTTGTATTTATCGTCTGCAAAGCTATGTCGCGTGCTGTGGTATGCGGAGACACTAAAAGCACCATAGTAGAACACAGATGAAGCTCCTAAGATGATGTAATAGCCAGTAAGAAGTAGTACAATTCAAGTTTTAGGTATCGATTATTGACTTTTTAGCTGGCTTTGGTGCCTTGGACATGAGCTACGACCTTGAGATTCTGCGTGAATGGAGGACTAGCAGCAGAGTGGCACGGGAGAATGTGAAAAGTGTTCATATGTAATAAAAACCTGAGAAATCCGTCCGTTTTCGTCATTTGTTATCGAATCGACTTAAAGCCAGATCGTCACATTGGCCGCTCGTCTCTCTGAAACGTTTGTACTTATCGTCTACAAAGCTATGTCGCGTGCTGCGGTATGCGGAGACACTAAAATCACCATAGTAGAACACAGATGAAGCTACTAAGTTTATGCAATAGCCAGTAAGAAGTAGTCCAATTCAAGATTTAGGTATTGAATATTAAACTTTTAGCTGGCTTTGGTGCCTTGGACATGAGCTAGGACCTTAAGATTCTGCATGAAAGGAGGAGTATCAGCCGAGTTGCACGGGAGAATGTGAAAAGTGTTTATATGTAGTAAAAACGGGAGATATTCGTCCGTTTTCGTCATTTGTTATCGAATCGACTGAAAGCCAGATAGTCACATTGGCCGCTCTTCTCTCTGAAACGCTTGTACTTATCGTCTGCAAAGCTATGTCACATGCTGCGGTACGCGGAGACACTAAAATCACCATAGTAGAACACAGGTGAAGCTACTAAGTTGATGCAATAGCCAGTAAGAAGTAGTCCAATTCAAGATTTAGGTATCGATTATTGACTTTTTAGCTTGCTATGGTACCTTGGATATGAGCTAGGACCTTAAGATTCTGCATAAAAGGAGGACTAGCAGCCCAGTTGCACGGGAGAATGTGAAAAGTGTTCATATGCAGTAAAAACCTGAGAAATCCGTCCGTTTTCGTCATTTGTTATCGAATCGACTTAAAGCCAGATCGTCACATTGGCCGCTCTTCTCTCTGAAACGGTTGTGCTTATCGTCTGCAAAACTATGACGCGTGCTGCGGTATGCGGAGAAACTAAAAGCACCATAGTAGATCACAGATGAAGCTTCTAAGATGATGTAATAGCCAGTAAGAAATAGTACAATTCAAGTTTTAGGTATCGATTATTGACTTTTTAGCTGGCTTTGGTGCCTTGGACATGAGCTAGGACCTTAACATTGTGCATGAAAGGAGGACTAGCAGCCGAGTTGCACGGGAGAATGTGAAAAGTGTTCATATGCAGTAAAAACCTGAGAAATACGTCCGTTTTCGTCATTTGCTATCGAATCGACTTAAAGCCAGATCGTCACATGGGCCGCTCTTCTCTCTGAAACGGTTGTATTTATCGTCTGCAAAGCTATGTCGCGTGCTGTGGTATGCGGAGACACTAAAAGCACCATAGTAGAACACAGATGAAGCTCCTAAGATGATGTAATAGCCAGTAAGAAGTAGTACAATTCAAGTTTTAGGTATCGATTATTGACTTTTTAGCTGGCTTTGGTGCCTTGGACATGAGCTACGACCTTGAGATTCTGCGTGAATGGAGGACTAGCAGCAGAGTGGCACGGGAGAATGTGAAAAGTGTTCGCATGTAGTAAAAACCTGAGAAATCCGTCCGTTTTCTTCATTTGTTATCGAATCGACTTAAAGCCAGATCGTCACATTGGCCGGTCTTCTCTCTGAAACGGTTGAACTTATCTTCTGCAAAGCTATGTCGCGTGCTGCGGTATGTGGAGACACTAAAAGCACCATAGTAGAACAGAGATGAAGCTTGTAAGTTGATGTAATAGCCAGTAAGAAGTAGTACAATTCAAGTTTTAGGAACTGAATATTGAATATTTAGCTGGCTTTGGTGCCTTGGACACGAGCTAGGACCTTAATATTCTGCATGAAAGGAGGACTAGCAGCCGCGTTGCTCGGGAGAATGTGGAAAGTGTTCATATGTAGTAAAAACCTGAGAAATCCGTCCGGTTTCGTCATTTGTTATCGAATCGACTTAAAGCCAGATCGTTACATTGGCCGCTCTTCTCTCTGAAACGGTTGTACTTATCGTCTGCAAAGCTATGTCGCGTGCTGCGGTATTCGGAGACACTAAAAGCACCATAGTAGAACACAGATGAAGCTCCTAAGATGATGTAATAGCCAGTAAGAAGTAGTACAATTCAAGTTTTAGGTAATGAATATTGACCTTTTAGCTGGCTTTGGTGCCTTGGACATGAGCTAGGACCTTAAGATTCTGCATGAAAGGAGGACTAGCAGCCGAGTTACACGAGAGAATGTGAAAAGTGTTCATATGTAGTAAAAACCTGAGAAATCCGTCCGTTTTCGTCATTTGCTATCGAATCGACTTAAAGCCAGATCGTCACATTGGCCCGCTCTTCTCTCTGAAACGGTTGTACGTATCGTCTGCAAAGCTATGTCGCGTACTGCGGTATTCGGAGACACTAAAAGCACCATAGTAGAACACAGATGAACCTCCTAAGATGATGTAATAGCCAGTAAGAAGTAGTACAATTCAAGTTGTAGGTATCGGTTATTGACTTTTTAGCTGGCTTTGGTGCCTTAGACATGAGCTAGGACCTTAAGATTCTGCATGAAAGGAGGACTAGCAGCCGACTTGCACGGGAGAATGTGAAAAGTGTTCATATGTAGTAAAAACCTTAGAAATCCGTCCGTTTTCGTCATTTGTTATCGAATCGACTTAAAGCCAGATCGTCACATTGGCTGCTCTTCTCTCTGAAACGGTTGTACTTATCGTCTGCAAAGCTATGTCGCGTTCTGCGCTACGCGGAGGCACTAAAAGCACCATAGTAGAACACAGATGAAGCTTCTAAGTTGATGTAATAGCCAGTAAGAAGTAGTACAATTCAAGTTTTAGGTATCGATTATTGACTTCTTAGCTGGCTTTGGTGCCTTGGACATGAGCTATTACCTTAAGATTCTGCATGGTAGTAGTAGTAGCAGCCGAGTTGCACGGGAGAATTTGAAAAGTGTTCATATGTAGTAAAAACCTGAGAAATCCGTCCGTTTTCGTCATTTGTTATCAAATCGACTTAAAGCCAGATCGACACATTGGCCGCTCTTCTCTCTGAAACGGTTGTGCTTATCGTCTGCAAAACTATGTCGCGTGCTGCGGTATGCGGAGAAACTAAAAGCACCATAGTAAATCACAGATGAAGCTTCTAAGATGATGTAATAGCCAGTAAGAAATAGTACAATTCAAGTTTTAGGTATCGATTTTTTACTTTTTAGCTGGCTTTGCTGCCTTGGACATGAGCTAGGACCTTAACATTGTGCATGAAAGGAGGACTAGCAGCCGAGTTGCACGGGAGAATGTGAAAAGTGTTCATATGTAGTAAAAACCTGAGAAATCCGTCCGTTTTCGTCATTTGCTATCGAATCGACTTAAAGCCAGATCGTCACATTGGAAGCTCTTCTCTCTGAAACGGTTGTACGTATCGTCTGCAAAGCTATGTCGCGTACTGCGGTATTCGGAGACAGTAAAAGCACCATAGTAGAACACAGATGAAGCTCCTAAGATGATGTAATAGCCAGTAAGAAGTAGTATAATTCCAGTTTTAGGTAATGAATATTGACCTTTTAGCTGGCTTTGGTGCATTGGACATGAGCTAGGACCTTAAGATTCTGCATGAAAGGAGGACTAGCTGCCGAGTTGCAAAAGAGAATGTGAAAAGTGTTCATATGTAGTAAAAACCTGAGAAATCCGTCCGTTTTCGTCATTTGTTATCGAATCGACTTAAAGCCAGATCGTCACATTGGCCGCTCTTCTCTCTGAAACGGTTGTACTTATCGTCTGCAAAGCTATGTCGCGTCCTGCGGTATTCGGAGACACTAAAAGCACCATAGTAGAACACAGATGAAGCTCCTAAGATGATGTAATAGCCAGTAAGAAGTAGTACAATTCAAGTTTTAGGTAATGAATATTGACCTTTTAGCTGGCTTTGGTGGCTTGGACATGAGCTAGGACCTTAAGATTCTGCATGAAAGGAGGACTAGCAGCCGAGTTGCACGAGAGAATCTGAAAAGTGTTCATATGTAGTAAAAACCTGAGAAATCCGTCCGTTTTCGTCATTTGCTATCGAATCGACTTAAAGCCAGATCGTCACATTGGCCGCTCTTCTCTCTGAAACGGTTGTACGTATCGTCTGCAAAGCTATGTCGCGTACTGCGGTATTCGGAGACACTAAAAGCACCATAGTAGAACACAGATGAAGCTCCTAAGATGATGTAATAGCCAGTAAGAAGTAGTACAATTCAAGTTGTAGGTATCGGTTATTGACTTTTTAGCTGGCTTTGGTGCCTTGGACATGAGCTAGGACCTTAAGATTCTGCATGAAAGGAGGACTAGCAGCCGACTTGCACGGGGGAATTTGAAAAGTGTTCATATGTAGTAAAAACCTGAGAAATCCGTCCGTTTTCGTCATTTGTTATCGAATCGACTTAAAGCCAGATCGTCACATTGGCCGCTCTTCTCTCTGAAACGGTTGTACTTATCGTCTGCAAAGCTGTGTCGCGTGCTGCGGTATGCGGAGAAACTAAAAGCACCGTAGTAGAACACAGATGAAGCTTCTAAGTTGATGTAATAGCCAGTAAGAAGTTAGGTATCGATTATTGACTTTTTAGCTGGCTTTGGTGCCTTGGACATGAGCTAGGACATAACATTCTGCATGAAAGGAGGACTAGCAGCCGAGTTGCACGAGAGAATGTGAAAAGTGTTCATATGTAGTAAAAACCTGAGAAATCCGTCCGTTTTCGTCATTTGTTATCGAATCGAGTTAAAGCCAGATCGTCACATTGGCTGCTCTTCTCTCTGAAACGGTTGTACTTATCGTCTGCAAAGCTATGTCGCGTACTGCGGTATTCGGTGACACTAAAAGCACCATAGTAGAACACAGATGAAGCTCCTAAGATGATGTAATAGCCAGTAAGAAGTAGTACAATTCAAGTTTTAGGTAATGAATATTGACCTTTTAACTGGCTTTGGTGCCTTGGACATGAGCTAGGACCTTAAGATTCTGCATGAAAGGAGGACTAGCAGCCGAGTTGCACGAGAGAATGTGAAAAGTTTTCATATGTAGTAAAAACCTGAGAAATCCGTCCGTTTTCGTCATTTGTTATCGAATTGACTTAAAGCCAGATCGTCACATTGGCCGCTCTTCTCTCTGAAACGGTTGTATTTATCGTCTGCAAAGCTATGTCGCGTGCTGTTGTATGCGGAGACACTAAAAGCACCATAGTAGAACACAGATCAAGCTTCTAAGTTGATGTAATAGCCAGTAAGAAGTAGTACAGTTCAAGTTTTAGGTATTGAATATTGACCTTTTAGCTGGCTTTGGTGCCTTGGACATGAGCAACGACCTTAAGATTCTGCATGAAAGGAGGACTAGCAGCCGAGTTGCACGGGAGACTGTGAAAAGTGTTCATATGTAGTAAAAACCTGAGAAATCCGTCCATTTTCGTCATTTGTTATCGAATCGACGTAAAGCCAGATCGTCACATTGGCCGCTCTGCTCTCTGAAACGGTTGTACTTATTGTCTGCAAAGCTATGTCGCGTACTGCGGTATTCGGAGACACTAAAAGCACCATAGTAGAACACAGATGAACCTCCTAAGATTATGTAATAGCCAGTAAGAAGTAGTACAATTCAAGTTGTAGGTATCGATTATTGACTTCTTAGCCGGCTTTGGTGCCTTGGACATGAGCTAGGACCTTAAGATTCTGCATGAAAGGAGGAGTATCAGTCGAGTTGCACGGGAGAATGTGAAAAGTGTTTATATGTAGTAAAAACCGGAGAAATTCGTCCGTTTTCGTCATTTGTTATCGAATCGACTGAAAGCCAGATAGTCACATTGGCCGCTCTTCTCTCTGAAACGCTTGTACTTATCGTCTGCAAAGCTATGTCACGTGCTGCGGTATGCGGAGACACTAAAAGCACCATAGTAGAACACAGATGAAGCTCCTAAGATGATGTAATAGCCAGTAAGAAGTAGTACAATTCAAGTTTTAGGTATCGATTATTGACTTTTTAGCTGGCTTTGGTGCCTTGGACATGAGCTAGGACCTTAACATTCTGCATGAAAGGAGGACTAGCAGCCGAGTTGCACGTTAGAATGTGAAAAGTGTTCATATGCAGTAAAAACCTGAGAAATACGTCCGTTTTCGTCATTTGTTATCGAATCGACTTAAAGCGAGATCGTCATATTGGCCGCTCTTTTCTCTGAAACGGTTGTGCTTATCGTCTGCAAAACTATGTCGCGTGCTGCGGTATGCGGAGAAACTAAAAGCACCATAGTAGATCACAGATGAAGCTTCTAAGATGATGAAATAGCCAGTAAGAAATAGTACAATTCAAGTTTTAGGTATCGATTATTGACTTTTTAGCTGGCTTTGGTGCCTTGGACATGAGCTAGGACCTTAATATTGTGCATGAAAGGAGGACTAGCAGCCGAGTTGCACGGGAGAATGTGAAAAGTGTTCATATGTAGTAAAAACCTGAGAAATCCGTCCGTTTTCGTCATTTGCTATCGAATCGACTTAAAGCCAGATCGTCACATTGGCCGCTCTTCTCTCTGAAACGGTTGTACGTATCGTCTGCAAAGCTATGTCGCGTACTGCCGTATTCGGAGACACTAAAAGCACCATAGTAGAACACAGATGAAGCTCCTAAGATGGTGTAATAGCCAGTAAGAAGTAGTACAATTCAAGTTTTATGTAATGAATATTGATTTTTAGCTGGCTTTGGTGCCTTGGACATGAGCTAGGACCTTAAGATTCTGCATGAAAGGAGGACTAGCAGCCTAGTTGCACGAGAGAATGTGAAAAGTGTTCATATGTAGTAAAAACCTGAGAAATCCGTCCGTTTTCGTCATTTGCTATCGAATCGACTTAAAGCCAGATCGTCACAATGGCCGCTCTTCTCTCTGAAACGGTTGTACGTATCGTCTGCAAAGCTATGTCGCGTACTGCGGTATTCGGAGACACTAAAAGCACCATAGTAGAACACAGATGAAGCTTCTAAGTTGATGTAATAGCCAGTAAGAAGTAGTACAATTCAAGTTTTAGGTATCGATTATTGACTTCTTAGCTGGCTTTGGTGCCTTGGACATGAGCTATTACCTTAAGATTCTGCATGAAAGTAGGACTAGCAGCCGAGTTGCACGAGAGAATTTAAAAAGTGTTCATATGTAGTAAAACCTGAGAAATCCGTCCGTTTTCGTCATTTGTTATCGAATCTACTTAAAGCCAGATCGTCACATTGGCCGCTCTTCTCTCTGAAACGGTTGTACTTATCGTCTGCAAAGCTGTGTCGCGTGCTGCGGTATGCGGAGAAACTAAAAGCACCGTAGTAGAACACAGATGAAGCTTCTAAGTTGATGTAATAGCCAGTAAGAAGTTAGGTATCGATTATTGACTTTTTAGCTGGCTTTGGTGCCTTGGACATGAGCTAGGACCTTAACATTCTGCATGAAAAGAGGACTAGCAGCCGAGTTGCACGAGAGAATATGAAAAGTGTTCATATGTAGTAAAAACCTGAGAAATCGGTCCGTTTTCGTCATTTGCTATCGAATCGACTTAAAGCCAGATCGTCACTTTGGCCGCTCTTCTCTCTGAAACGGTTGTACGTATCGTCTGCAAAGCTATGTCGCGTACTGCGGTATTCGGAGACACTAAAAGCACCATAGTAGAACACAGATGAAGCTCCTAAGATGATGTAATAGCCAGTAAGAAGTAGTACAATTCAAGTTTTAGGTAATGAATATTGACCTTTTAGCTGGCTTTGGTGCCTTGGACATGAGCTAGGACCTTAAGATTCTGCATGAAAGGAGGACTAGCAGCCGAGTTGCACGAGAGAATGTGAAAAGTTTTCATATGTTGTAAAAACCTGAGAAATCCGTCCGTTTTCGTCATTTGTTATCGAATCGACTTAAAGCCAGATCATCACATTGGCCGCTCTTCTCTCTGAAACGGTTGTATTTATCGTCTGCAAAGCTATGTCGCGTGCTGTGGTATGCGGAGACACTAAAACCACCATAGTAGAACACAGATCAAGCTTCTAAGTTGATGTAATAGCCAGTAAGAAGTAGTACTGTTCAAGTTTTAGGTATTGAATATTGACCTTTTAGCTGGCTTTGGTGCCTTGGACATGAGCAAGGACCTTAAGATTCTGCATGAAAGGAGGACTAGCAGCCGAGTTGCACGGGAGACTGTGAAAAGTGTTCATATGTAGTAAAAACCTGAGAAATCCGTCCATTTTCGTCATTTGTTATCGAATCGACGTAAAGCTAGATCGTCACATTGGCCGCTCTGCTCTCTGAAACGGTTGTACTTATTGTCTGCAAAGCTATGTCGCGTACTGCGGTATTCGGAGACACTAAAAGCACCATAGTAGAACACAGATGAACCTCCTAAGATTATGTAATAGCCAGTAAGAAGTAGTACAATTCAAGTTGTAGGTATCGATTATTGACTTCTTAGCCGGCTTTGGTGCCTTGGACATGAGCTAGGACCTTAAGATTCTGCATGAAAGGAGGAGTATCAGTCGAGTTGCACGGGAGAATGTGAAAAGTGTTTATATGTAGTAAAAACCGGAGAAATTCGTCCGTTTTCGTCATTTGTTATCGAATCGACTGAAAGCCAGATAGTCACATTGGCCGCTCTTCTCTCTGAAACGCTTGTACTTATCGTCTGCAAAGCTATGTCACGTGCTGCGGTATGCGGAGACACTAAAAGCACCATAGTAGAACACAGATGAAGCTCCTAAGATGATGTAATAGCCAGTAAGAAGTAGTACAATTCAAGTTTTAGGTATCGATTATTGACTTTTTAGCTGGCTTTGGTGCCTTGGACATGAGCTAGGACCTTAACATTCTGCATGAAAGGAGGACTAGCAGCCGAGTTGCACGTTAGAATGTGAAAAGTGTTCATATGCAGTAAAAACCTGAGAAATACGTCCGTTTTCGTCATTTGTTATCGAATCGACTTAAAGCGAGATCGTCATATTGGCCGCTCTTTTCTCTGAAACGGTTGTGCTTATCGTCTGCAAAACTATGTCGCGTGCTGCGGTATGCGGAGAAACTAAAAGCACCATAGTAGATCACAGATGAAGCTTCTAAGATGATGAAATAGCCAGTAAGAAATAGTACAATTCAAGTTTTAGGTATCGATTATTGACTTTTTAGCTGGCTTTGGTGCCTTGGACATGAGCTAGGACCTTAATATTGTGCATGAAAGGAGGACTAGCAGCCGAGTTGCACGGGAGAATGTGAAAAGTGTTCATATGTAGTAAAAACCTGAGAAATCCGTCCGTTTTCGTCATTTGCTATCGAATCGACTTAAAGCCAGATCGTCACATTGGCCGCTCTTCTCTCTGAAACGGTTGTACGTATCGTCTGCAAAGCTATGTCGCGTACTGCCGTATTCGGAGACACTAAAAGCACCATAGTAGAACACAGATGAAGCTCCTAAGATGGTGTAATAGCCAGTAAGAAGTAGTACAATTCAAGTTTTATGTAATGAATATTGATTTTTAGCTGGCTTTGGTGCCTTGGACATGAGCTAGGACCTTAAGATTCTGCATGAAAGGAGGACTAGCAGCCTAGTTGCACGAGAGAATGTGAAAAGTGTTCATATGTAGTAAAAACCTGAGAAATCCGTCCGTTTTCGTCATTTGCTATCGAATCGACTTAAAGCCAGATCGTCACAATGGCCGCTCTTCTCTCTGAAACGGTTGTACGTATCGTCTGCAAAGCTATGTCGCGTACTGCGGTATTCGGAGACACTAAAAGCACCATAGTAGAACACAGATGAAGCTTCTAAGTTGATGTAATAGCCAGTAAGAAGTAGTACAATTCAAGTTTTAGGTATCGATTATTGACTTCTTAGCTGGCTTTGGTGCCTTGGACATGAGCTATTACCTTAAGATTCTGCATGAAAGTAGGACTAGCAGCCGAGTTGCACGAGAGAATTTAAAAAGTGTTCATATGTAGTAAAACCTGAGAAATCCGTCCGTTTTCGTCATTTGTTATCGAATCTACTTAAAGCCAGATCGTCACATTGGCCGCTCTTCTCTCTGAAACGGTTGTACTTATCGTCTGCAAAGCTGTGTCGCGTGCTGCGGTATGCGGAGAAACTAAAAGCACCGTAGTAGAACACAGATGAAGCTTCTAAGTTGATGTAATAGCCAGTAAGAAGTTAGGTATCGATTATTGACTTTTTAGCTGGCTTTGGTGCCTTGGACATGAGCTAGGACCTTAACATTCTGCATGAAAAGAGGACTAGCAGCCGAGTTGCACGAGAGAATATGAAAAGTGTTCATATGTAGTAAAAACCTGAGAAATCGGTCCGTTTTCGTCATTTGCTATCGAATCGAC
Source organism: Schistocerca gregaria (assembly GCF_023897955.1). NCBI lineage: Eukaryota > Metazoa > Arthropoda > Insecta > Orthoptera > Acrididae > Schistocerca > Schistocerca gregaria. The sequence continues at coordinate 3,787,195 of NW_026061736.1, read as the reverse complement.
TTAAAGCCAGATCGTCACTTTGGCCGCTCTTCTCTCTGAAACGGTTGTACGTATCGTCTGCAAAGCTATGTCGCGTACTGCGGTATTCGGAGACACTAAAAGCACCATAGTAGAACACAGATGAAGCTCCTAAGATGATGTAATAGCCAGTAAGAAGTAGTACAATTCAAGTTTTAGGTAATGAATATTGACCTTTTAGCTGGCTTTGGTGCCTTGGACATGAGCTAGGACCTTAAGATTCTGCATGAAAGGAGGACTAGCAGCCGAGTTGCACGAGAGAATGTGAAAAGTTTTCATATGTTGTAAAAACCTGAGAAATCCGTCCGTTTTCGTCATTTGTTATCGAATCGACTTAAAGCCAGATCATCACATTGGCCGCTCTTCTCTCTGAAACGGTTGTATTTATCGTCTGCAAAGCTATGTCGCGTGCTGTGGTATGCGGAGACACTAAAACCACCATAGTAGAACACAGATCAAGCTTCTAAGTTGATGTAATAGCCAGTAAGAAGTAGTACAGTTCAAGTTTTAGGTATTGAATATTGACCTTTTAGCTGGCTTTGGTGCCTTGGACATGAGCAAGGACCTTAAGATTCTGCATGAAAGGAGGACTAGCAGCCGAGTTGCACGGGAGACTGTGAAAAGTGTTCATATGTAGTAAAAACCTGAGAAATCCGTCCATTTTCGTCATTTGTTATCGAATCGACGTAAAGCTAGATCGTCACATTGGCCGCTCTGCTCTCTGAAACGGTTGTACTTATTGTCTGCAAAGCTATGTCGCGTACTGCGGTATTCGGAGACACTAAAAGCATCATAGTAGAACACAGATGAAGCTTCTAAGTTGATGTAATAGCCAGTAAGAAGTAGTACAATTCAAGTTTTAGGTATCGATTATTGACTTCTTAGCTGGCTTTGGTGTCTTGGACATGAGCTATTACCTTAAGATTCTGCATGAAAGTAGGACTAGCAGCCGAGTTGCACGGGAGACTGTGAAAAGTGTTCATATGTAGTAAAAACCTGAGAAATCCGTCCATTTTCGTCATTTGTTATCGAATCGACTTAAAGCCAGATCGTCACATTGGCCGCTCCTCTCTGAAACTGTTGTACTTATCTTCTGCAAAGCTATGTCGCGTGCTGCGGTATGTGGACACACTAATAGCACCATAGTAGAACAGAGATGAAGCTTTTAAGTTGATGTAATAGCCAGTAAGAAGAAGTACAATTCAAGTTTTAGGTATCGATTATTGACTTTTTAGCTGGCTTTGGTGCCTTGGACATGAGCGAGGACCTTAAGATTCTGCGTGAGAGGAGGACTAGCAGCCGAGTTGCACGGGAGAATGTGAAAAGTGTTCATATGTAGTAAAAACCTGAGAAATCCGTCCGTTTTCGTCATTTGTTATCGAATCGACTTAAAGCCAGATCGTCACATTGACCGCTCTTCTCTCTGAAACGGTTGTACTTATCGTCTACAAAGCTATGTCGCGTTCTGCTGTATGCTGAGACACTAAAAGCACCAAAGTAGAACACAGATGAAGCATCTAAGTTGATGTAATAGCCAGTAAGAAGTAGTCCAATTCAAGTTTTAGTTATCGATTATTGACTTTTTAGCTGGCTTTGGTGACTTGGACATGAGCTAGGACCTTAAGATTCTGCATGAAAGGAGGACTAGCAACCGAGTTGCACGGGAGAATGTGAAAAGTGTTCATATGTAATAAAAACCTGAGAAATCCGTCCGTTTTCGTCATTTGTTATCGAATCGACTTAAAGCCAGATCGTCACTTTGGCCGCTCTTCTCTCTGAAACGGTTGTACTTATCGTCTACAAAGCTATGTCGCGTGCTGCGGTATGCGGAGACACCAAAAGCACCATAGTAGAACACAGATGAAGATTCTAAATTGATGTAATAGCCAGTAAGAAGTAGTACAATTCAAGTTTTAGGTATCGATTATTGACTTCTTAGCTGGCTTTGGTGCCTTGGACATGAGCTATTACCTTAAGATTCTGCATGAAAGTAGGACTAGCAGCCGAGTTGCACGGGAGAATTTGAAAAGTGTTCATATGTAGTAAAAACCTGAGAAATCCGTCCGTTTTCGTCATTTGTTATTGAATCGACTTAAAGCCAGATCGTCACATTGGCCGCTCTTCTCTCTGAAACGATTGTACTTATCGTCTGCAAAGCTGTGTCGCGTGCTGCGGTATGCGGAGAAACTAAAAGCACCGTAGTAGAACACAGATGAAGCTTCTAAGTTGATGTAATAGCCAGTAAGAAGTTAGGTATCGATTATTGACTTTTTAGCTGGCTTTGGTGCCTTGGACATGAGCTATTACCTTAACATTCTGCATGAAAGGAGGACTAGCAGCCGCGTTGCTCGGGAGAATGTGAAAAGTGTTCATATGTAGTAAAAACCTGAGAAATCCGTCCGGTTTCGTCATTTGTTATCGAATCGACTTAAAGCCAGATCGTCACGTTGGCCGCTCTTCTCTCTGAAACGGTTGTACTTATCGTCTGCAAAGCTATGTCGCGTGCTGCGGTATTCGGAGACACTAAAAGCACCATAGTAGAACACAGATGAAGCTCCTAAGATGATGTAATAGCCAGTAAGAAGTAGTACAATTCAAGTTTTAGGTAATGAATATTGACCTTTTAGCTGGCTTTGGTGCCTTGGACATGAGCTAGGACCTTAAGATTCTGCATGAAAGGAGGACTAGCAGCCGAGTTGCACGAGAGAATGTGAAAAGTGTTCATATGTAGTAAAAACCTGAGAAATCCGTCCGTTTTCGTCATTTGCTATCGAATCGACTCAAAGCCAGATCGTCACATTGGCCGCTCTTCTCTCTGAAACGGTTGTACATATCGTCTGCAAAGCTATGTCGCGTACTGCGGTATTCGGAGACACTAAAAGCACCATAGTAGAACACAAATGAAGCTCCTAAGATGATGTAATAGCCAGTAAGAAGTAGTACAATTCAAGTTGTAGGTATCGGTTATTGACTTTTTAGCTGGCTTTGGTGCCTTGGACATGAGCTAGGACCTTAAGATTCTGCATGAAAGGAGGACTAGCAGCCGACTTGCACGGGAGAATGTGAAAAGTGTTCATATGTAGTAAAACCCTTAGAAATCCGTCCGTTTTCGTCATTTGTTATCGAATGGACTTAAAGCCAGATCGTCACATTGGCTGCTCTTCGCTCTGAAACGGTTGTACTTATCGTCTGCAAAGCTATGCCGCGTGCTGCGCTACGCGGAGGCACTAAAAGCACCATAGTAGAACACGGATGAAGCTTCTAAGTTGATGTAATAGCCAGTAAGAAGTAGTACAATTCAAGTTTTAGGTATAGATTATTGACTTCTTAGTTGGCTTTGGTGCCTTGGACATGAGCTATTACCTTAAGATTCTGCATGAAAGTAGGACTAGCAGCCGAGTTGCACGGGAGAATTTGAAAAGTGTTCATATGTAGTAAAAACCTGAGAAATCCGTCCGTTTTCGTCATTTGTTATCGAATCGACTTAAAGCCAGATCGTCACATTGGCCGCTCTTCTCTCTGAAACGGTTGTACTTATCGTCTGCAAAGCTGTGTCGCGTGCTGCGGTATGCGGAGAAACTAAAAGCACCGTAGTAGAACACAGATGAAGCTTCTAAGTTGATGTAATTGCAAGTAAGAAGTTAGGTATCGATTATTGACTTTTTAGCTGGCTTTGGTGCCTTTGACATGAGCTAGGACCTTAACATTCTGCATGAAAGGAGGACTAGCAGCCGAGTTGCACGAGAGAATGTGAAAAGTGTTCATATGTAGTAAAAACCTGAGAAATCCGTCCGTTTTCGTCATTTGCTATCGAATCGACTTAAAGCCAGATCGTCACATTGGCCGCTCTTCTCTCTGAAACGGTTGTACGTATCGTCTGCAAAGCTATGTCGCGTACTGCGGTATTCGGAGACACTAAAAGCACCATAGTAGAACACAGATGAAGCTTCTAAGATGATGTAATAGCCAGTAAGAAGTAGTACAATTCAAGTTTTAGGTAATGAATATTGACCTTTTAGCTGGCTTTGGTGCCTTGGACATGAGCTAGGACCTTAACATTCTGCATGAAAAGAGGACTAGCAGCCGAGTTGCACGAGAGAATATGAAAAGTGTTCATATGTAGTAAAAACCTGAGAAATCGGTCCGTTTTCGTCATTTGCTATCGAATCGACTTAAAGCCAGATCGTCACTTTGGCCGCTCTTCTCTCTGAAACGGTTGTACGTATCGTCTGCAAAGCTATGTCGCGTACTGCGGTATTCGGAGACACTAAAAGCACCATAGTAGAACACAGATGAAGCTCCTAAGATGATGTAATAGCCAGTAAGAAGTAGTACAATTCAAGTTTTAGGTAATGAATATTGACCTTTTAGCTGGCTTTGGTGCCTTGGACATGAGCTAGGACCTTAAGATTCTGCATGAAAGGAGGACTAGCAGCCGAGTTGCACGAGAGAATGTGAAAAGTTTTCATATGTTGTAAAAACCTGAGAAATCCGTCCGTTTTCGTCATTTGTTATCGAATCGACTTAAAGCCAGATCATCACATTGGCCGCTCTTCTCTCTGAAACGGTTGTATTTATCGTCTGCAAAGCTATGTCGCGTGCTGTGGTATGCGGAGACACTAAAACCACCATAGTAGAACACAGATCAAGCTTCTAAGTTGATGTAATAGCCAGTAAGAAGTAGTACAGTTCAAGTTTTAGGTATTGAATATTGACCTTTTAGCTGGCTTTGGTGCCTTGGACATGAGCAAGGACCTTAAGATTCTGCATGAAAGGAGGACTAGCAGCCGAGTTGCACGGGAGACTGTGAAAAGTGTTCATATGTAGTAAAAACCTGAGAAATCCGTCCATTTTCGTCATTTGTTATCGAATCGACGTAAAGCTAGATCGTCACATTGGCCGCTCTGCTCTCTGAAACGGTTGTACTTATTGTCTGCAAAGCTATGTCGCGTACTGCGGTATTCGGAGACACTAAAAGCATCATAGTAGAACACAGATGAAGCTTCTAAGTTGATGTAATAGCCAGTAAGAAGTAGTACAATTCAAGTTTTAGGTATCGATTATTGACTTCTTAGCTGGCTTTGGTGTCTTGGACATGAGCTATTACCTTAAGATTCTGCATGAAAGTAGGACTAGCAGCCGAGTTGCACGGGAGACTGTGAAAAGTGTTCATATGTAGTAAAAACCTGAGAAATCCGTCCATTTTCGTCATTTGTTATCGAATCGACTTAAAGCCAGATCGTCACATTGGCCGCTCCTCTCTGAAACTGTTGTACTTATCTTCTGCAAAGCTATGTCGCGTGCTGCGGTATGTGGACACACTAATAGCACCATAGTAGAACAGAGATGAAGCTTTTAAGTTGATGTAATAGCCAGTAAGAAGAAGTACAATTCAAGTTTTAGGTATCGATTATTGACTTTTTAGCTGGCTTTGGTGCCTTGGACATGAGCGAGGACCTTAAGATTCTGCGTGAGAGGAGGACTAGCAGCCGAGTTGCACGGGAGAATGTGAAAAGTGTTCATATGTAGTAAAAACCTGAGAAATCCGTCCGTTTTCGTCATTTGTTATCGAATCGACTTAAAGCCAGATCGTCACATTGACCGCTCTTCTCTCTGAAACGGTTGTACTTATCGTCTACAAAGCTATGTCGCGTTCTGCTGTATGCTGAGACACTAAAAGCACCATAGTAGAACACAGATGAAGCATCTAAGTTGATGTAATAGCCAGTAAGAAGTAGTCCAATTCAAGTTTTAGTTATCGATTATTGACTTTTTAGCTGGCTTTGGTGACTTGGACATGAGCTAGGACCTTAAGATTCTGCATGAAAGGAGGACTAGCAACCGAGTTGCACGGGAGAATGTGAAAAGTGTTCATATGTAATAAAAACCTGAGAAATCCGTCCGTTTTCGTCATTTGTTATCGAATCGACTTAAAGCCAGATCGTCACTTTGGCCGCTCTTCTCTCTGAAACGGTTGTACTTATCGTCTACAAAGCTATGTCGCGTGCTGCGGTATGCGGAGACACCAAAAGCACCATAGTAGAACACAGATGAAGATTCTAAATTGATGTAATAGCCAGTAAGAAGTAGTACAATTCAAGTTTTAGGTATCGATTATTGACTTCTTAGCTGGCTTTGGTGCCTTGGACATGAGCTATTACCTTAAGATTCTGCATGAAAGTAGGACTAGCAGCCGAGTTGCACGGGAGAATTTGAAAAGTGTTCATATGTAGTAAAAACCTGAGAAATCCGTCCGTTTTCGTCATTTGTTATTGAATCGACTTAAAGCCAGATCGTCACATTGGACGCTCTTCTCTCTGAAACGATTGTACTTATCGTCTGCAAAGCTGTGTCGCGTGCTGCGGTATGCGGAGAAACTAAAAGCACCGTAGTAGAACACAGATGAAGCTTCTAAGTTGATGTAATAGCCAGTAAGAAGTTAGGTATCGATTATTGACTTTTTAGCTGGCTTTGGTGCCTTGGACATGAGCTAGGACCTTAACATTCTGCATGAAAGGAGGACTAGCAGCCGCGTTGCTCGGGAGAATGTGAAAAGTGTTCATATGTAGTAAAAACCTGAGAAATCCGTCCGGTTTCGTCATTTGTTATCGAATCGACTTAAAGCCAGATCGTCACGTTGGCCGCTCTTCTCTCTGAAACGGTTGTACTTATCGTCTGCAAAGCTATGTCGCGTGCTGCGGTATTCGGGGACACTAAAAGCACCATAGTAGAACACAGATGAAGCTCCTAAGATGATGTAATAGCCAGTAAGAAGTAGTACAATTCAAGTTTTAGGTAATGAATATTGACCTTTTAGCTGGCTTTGGTGCCTTGGACATGAGCTAGGACCTTAAGATTCTGCATGAAAGGAGGACTAGCAGCCGAGTTGCACGAGAGAATGTGAAAAGTGTTCATATGTAGTAAAAACCTGAGAAATCCGTCCGTTTTCGTCATTTGCTATCGAATCGACTCAAAGCCAGATCGTCACATTGGCCGCTCTTCTCTCTGAAACGGTTGTACATATCGTCTGCAAAGCTATGTCGCGTACTGCGGTATTCGGAGACACTAAAAGCACCATAGTAGAACACAAATGAAGCTCCTAAGATGATGTAATAGCCAGTAAGAAGTAGTACAATTCAAGTTGTAGGTATAGATTATTGACTTCTTAGTTGGCTTTGGTGCCTTGGACATGAGCTATTACCTTAAGATTCTGCATGAAAGTAGGACTAGCAGCCGAGTTGCACGGGAGAATTTGAAAAGTGTTCATATGTAGTAAAAACCTGAGAAATCCGTCCGTTTTCGTCATTTGTTATCGAATCGACTTAAAGCCAGATCGTCACATTGGCCGCTCTTCTCTCTGAAACGGTTGTACTTATCGTCTGCAAAGCTGTGTCGCGTGCTGCGGTATGCGGAGAAACTAAAAGCACCGTAGTAGAACACAGATGAAGCTTCTAAGTTGATGTAATTGCAAGTAAGAAGTTAGGTATCGATTATTGACTTTTTAGCTGGCTTTGGTGCCTTTGACATGAGCTAGGACCTTAACATTCTGCATGAAAGGAGGACTAGCAGCCGAGTTGCACGAGAGAATGTGAAAAGTGTTCATATGTAGTAAAAACCTGAGAAATCCGTCCGTTTTCGTCATTTGCTATCGAATCGACTTAAAGCCAGATCGTCACATTGGCCGCTCTTCTCTCTGAAACGGTTGTACGTATCGTCTGCAAAGCTATGTCGCGTACTGCGGTATTCGGAGACACTAAAAGCACCATAGTAGAACACAGATGAAGCTTCTAAGATGATGTAATAGCCAGTAAGAAGTAGTACAATTCAAGTTTTAGGTAATGAATATTGACCTTTTAGCTGGCTTTGGTGCCTTGGACATGAGCTAGGACCTTAAGATTCTGCATGAAAGGATGACTAGCAGCCGAGTTGCACGGGAGAATGTGAAAAGTTTTCATATGCAGTAAAAACCTGAGAAATCCGTCCGTTTTCGTCATTTGTTATCGAATCGACTTAAAGCCAGATCGTCACATTGGCCGCTCTTCTCTCTGAAACGATTGTATTTATCGTCTGCAAAGCTATGTCGCGTGCTGCGGTATGCGGAGACACTAAAAGCACCATAGTAGAACACAGATCAAGCTTCTAAGTTGATGTAATAGCCAGTAAGAAGTAGTACAGTTCAAGTTTTAGGTATTGAATATTGACCTTTTAGCTGGCTTTGGTGCCTTGGACATGAGCAAGGACCTTAAGATTCTGCATGAAAGGAGGACTAGCAGCCGAGTTGCACGGGAGACTGTGAAAAGTGTTCATATGTAGTAAAAACCTGAGAAATCCGTCCATTTTCGTCATTTGTTTTCGAATCGACATAAAGCCAGATCGTCACATTGGCCGCTCTGCTCTCTGAAACGGTTGTACTTATTGTCTGCAAAGCTATGTCGCGTACTGCGGTATTCGGAGACACTAAAAGCACCATAGTAGACCACAGATGAAACTCCTAAGATGATGTAATAGCCAGTAAGAAGTAGTACAATTCAAGTTGTAGGTATCGGTTATTGACTTTTTAGCTGGCTTTGTTGCCTTGGACATGAGCGAGGACCTTAAGATTCTGCATGAAAGGAGGACTAGCAGCCGACTTGCACGGGAGAATGTGAAAAGTGTTCGCATGTAGTAAAAACCTGAGAAATCCGTCCGTTTTCGTCATTTGTTATCGAATCGAGTTAAAGCCAGATCGTCTCATTGGCCGCTCTTCTCTCTGAAACGGTTGTACTTATCGTCTGCAAAGCTATGTCGCAAGCTGCGCTAATCGGAGGCACTAAAAGCACCATAGTAGAACACAGATGAAGCTTCTAAGTTGATGTAATAGCCAGTAAGAAGTAGTACAATTCAAGTTTTAGGTATCGATTATTGACTTCTTAGCTGGCTTTGGTGCCTTGGACATGAGCTATTACCTTAAGATTCTGCATGAAAGTAGGACTAGCAGCCGAGTTGCACGGAAGACTGTGAAAAGTGTTCATATGTAGTAAAAACCTGAGAAATCCGTCCATTTTCGTCATTTGTTATCGAATCGACTTAAAGCCAGATCGTCACATTGGCCGCTCTTCTCTCTGAAACGGTTGTACTTATCTTCTGCAAAGCTATGTCGCGTGCTGCGGTATGTGGACACACTAATAGCACGATAGTAGAACAGAGATTAAGCTTCTAAGTTGATGTAATAGCCAGTAAGAAGAAGTAGAATTCAAGTTTTAGGTATCGATTATTGACTTTTTAGCTGGCTTTGGTGCCTTGGACATGAGCAAGGATTTTAAGATTCTGCATGAAAGGAGGACTAGCAGCCGAGTTGCACGGGAGAATGTGAAAAGTGTTCATATGTAGTAAAAACCTGAGAAATCCGTCCGTTTTCGTCATTTGTTATCGAATCGACTTAAAGCCAGATCGTAACATTGGCCGCTCTTCTCTCTGAAACGGTTGTACTTATCGTCTGCACAGCTATGTCGCGTGCTGCTGTATGCTGAGACAGTAAAAGCACCATAGTAGAACACAGATGAAGCATCTAAGTTGATGTAATAGCCAGTAAGAAGTAGTCCAATTCAAGTTTCAGGTATCGATTATTGACTTTTTAGCTGGCTTTGGTGACTTGGACATGAGCTAGGACCTTAAGATTCTGCATGAAAGGAGGACTAGCAACCGAGTTGCACGGGAGAATGTGAAAAGTGTTGATATGTAATAAAAACCTGAGAAATCCGTCCGTTTTCGTCATTTGTTATCGAATCGACTTAAAGCCAGATCGTCACTTTGGCCGCTCTTCTCTCTGAAACGGTTGTACTTATCGTCTGCAAAGCTATGTCGCAAGCTGCGCTAATCGGAGGCACTAAATGCACCATAGTAGAACACAGATGAAGCTTCTAAGTTGATGTAATAGCCAGTAAGAAGTAGTACAATTCAAGTTTTAGGTAATGAATATTGACCTTTTAGCTGGCTTTGGTGCCTTGGACATGAGCTAGGACCTTAAGATTCTGCATGAAAGGAGGAGTAGCAGCCGAGTTGCACGAGAGAATGTGAAAAGTGTTCATATGTGGTAAAAACCTGAGAAATCCGTCCGTTTTCGTCATTTGCTATCGAATCGACTTAAAGCCAGATCGTCACATTGGCCGCTCTTCTCTCTGAAACGGTTGTACGTATCGTCTGCAAAGCTATGTCGCGTACTGCGGTATTCGGAGACACTAAAAGCACCATAGTAGAACACAGGTGAAGCTCCTAAGATGATGTAATAGCCAGTAAGAAGTAGTACAATTCAAGTTGTAGGTATCGGTTATTGACTTTTTAGCTGGCTTTGGTGCCTTGGACATGAGCTAGGACCTTAAGATTCTGCATGAAAGGAGGACTAGCAGCCGACTTGCACGGGAGAATGTGAAAAGTGTTCATATGTAGTAAAAACCTTAGAAATCCGTCCGTTTTCGTCATTTGTTATCGAATGGACTTAATGCCAGATCGTCACATTGGCTGCTCTTCGCTCTGAAACGGTTGTACTTATCGTCTGCAAAGCTATGCCGCGTGCTGCGCTACGCGGAGGCACTAAAAGCATCATAGTAGAACACGGATGAAGCTTCTAAGTTGATGTAATAGCCAGTAAGAAGTAGTACAATTCAAGTTTTAGGTATCGATTATTGACTTCTTAGCTGGCTTTGGTGCCTTGGACATCAGCTATTACCTTAAGATTCTGCATGAAAGTAGGACTAGCAGCCGAGTTGCACGGGAGAATTTGAAAAGTGTTCATATGTAGTAAAAACCTGAGAAATCCGTCCGTTTTCGTCATTTGTTATCGAATCGACTTAAAGCCAGATCGTCACATTGGCCGCTCTTCTCTCTGAAACGGTTGTACTTATCGTCTGCAAAGCTGTGTCGCGTGCTGCGGTATGCGGAGAAACTAAAAGCACCGTAGTAGAACACAGATGAAGCTTCTAAGTTGATGTAATAGCAAGTAAGAAGTTAGGTATCGATTATTGACTTTTTTACTGGCTTTGGTGCCTTGGACATGAGCTAGGACCTTAACATTCTGCATGAAAGGAGGACTAGCAGCCGAGTTGCACGAGAGAATGTGAAAAGTGTTCATATGTAGTAAAAACCTGAGAAATCCGTCCGTTTTCGTCATTTGCTATCGAATCGACTTAAAGCCAGATCGTCACATTGGCCGCTCTTCTCTCTGAAACGGTTGTACGTATCGTCTGCAAAGCTATGTCGCGTACTGCGGTATTCGGAGACACTAAAAGCACCATAGTAGAACACAGATGAAGCTTCTAAGATGATGTAATAGCCAGTAAGAAGTAGTAGAATTCAAGTTTTAGGTATCGATTTTTGACTTTTTAGTTGGCTTTGGTGCCTTGGACATCAGCTAGGACCTTAAGATTCTGCATGAAAGGAGGACTAGCTGCCGAGTAGCACGGGAAAATGTGAAAAGTGTTCATATGTAGTAAAAATCTGAGTAATCCGTCCGTTTTCGTCATTTGTTATCGAATCGACTTAAAGCCAGATCGGCACATTGGCCGCTCTTCTCTCTGAAACGGTTGTATTTATCGTCTGCAAAGCTATGTCGCGTGCTGCGGTATGCGGAGACACTAAAAGCACCATAGTAGAACACAGATCAAGCTTCTAAGTTGATGTAATAGCCAGTAAGAAGCAGTACAGTTCAAGTTTTAGGTATTGAATATTGACCTTTTAGCTGGCTTTGGTGCCTTGGACATGAGCAAGGACCTTAAGATTCTGCATGAAAGGAGGACTAGCAGCCGAGTTGCACGGGAGACTGTGAAAAGTGTTCATATGTAGTAAAAACCTGAGAAATCCGTCCATTTTCGTCATTTGTTATCGAATCGACGTAAAGCCAGATCGTCACATTGGCCGCTCTGCTCTCTGAAACGGTTGTACTTATTGTCTGCAAAGCTATGTCGCGTACTGCGGTATTCGGAGACACTAAAAGCACCATAGTAGAACACAGATGAAGCTTCTAAGTTGATGTAATAGCCAGTAAGAAGTAGTACAATTCAAGTTTTAGGTATCGATTATTGAATTCTTAGCTGGCTTTGGTGCCTTGGACATGAGCTATTACCTTAAGATTCTGCATGAAAGTAGGACTAGCAGCCGAGTTGCACGGGAGAATTTGAAAAGTGTTCATATGTAGTAAAAACCTGAGAAATCCGTCCGTTTTCGTCATTTGTTATCGAATCGACTTAAAGCCAGATCGTCACATTGGCCGCTCTTCTCTCTGAAACGGTTGTACTTATCGTCTGCAAAGCTGTGTCGCGTGCTGCGGTATGCGGAGAAACTAAAAGCACCGTAGTAGAACACAGATGAAGCTTCTAAGTTGATGTAATAGCAAGTAAGAAGTTAGGTATCGATTATTGACTTTTTAGCTGGCTTTGGTGCCTTGGACATGAGCTAGGACCTTAACATTCTGCTTGAAAGGAGGACTAGCAGCCGAGTTGCACGAGAGAATGTGAAAAGTGTTCATATGTAGTAAAAACCTGAGAAATCCGTCCGTTTTCGTCATTTGCTATCGAATCGACTTAAAGCCAGATCGTCACATTGGCCGCTCTTCTCTCTGAAACGGTTGTACGTATCGTCTGCAAAGCTATGTCGCGTACTGCGGTATTCGGAGACACTAAAAGCACCATAGTAGAACACAGATGAAGCTTCTAAGATGATGTAATAGCCAGTAAGAAGTAGTAGAATTCAAGTTTTAGGTATCGATTTTTGACTTTTTAGTTGGCTTTGGTGCCTTGGACATCAGCTAGGACCTTAAGATTCTGCATGAAAGGAGGACTAGCTGCCGAGTAGCACGGGAAAATGTGAAAAGTGTTCATATGTAGTAAAAATCTGAGTAATCCGTCCGTTTTCGTCATTTGTTATCGAATCGACTTAAAGCCAGATCGTCACATTGGCCGCTCTTCTCTCTGAAACGGTTGTATTTATCGTCTGCAAAGCTATGTCGCAAGCTGCGCTAATCGGAGGCACTAAAAGCACCATAGTAGAACAGAGATTAAGCTTCTAAGTTGATGTAATAGCCAGTAAGAAGAAGTAGAATTCAAGTTTTAGGTATCGATTATTGACTTTTTAGCTGGCTTTGGTGCCTTGGACATGAGCAAGGATTTTAAGATTCTGCATGAAAGGAGGACTAGCAGCCGAGTTGCACGGGAGAATGTGAAAAGTGTTCATATGTAGTAAAAACCTGAGAAATCCGTCCGTTTTCGTCATTTGTTATCGAATCCACTTAAAGCCAGATCGTCACATTGGCCGCTCTTCTCTCTGAAACGGATGTACTTATCGTCTGCACAGCTATGTCGCGTGCTGCTGTATGCTGAGACACTAAAAGCAATATAGTAGAACACAGATGATGCATCTAAGTTGATGTAATAGCCAGTAAGAAGTAGTCCAATTCAAGTTTTAGGTATCGATTATTGACTTTTTAGCTGGCTTTGGTGACTTGGACATGAGCTAGGACCTTAAGATTCTGCATGAAAGGACGACTAGCAACCGAGTTGCACGGGAGAATGTGAAAAGTTTTCATATGTAATAAAAACCTGAGAAATCCGTCCGTTTTCGTCATTTGTTATCGAATCGACTTAAAGCCAGATCGTCACTTTGGCCGCTCTTCTCTCTGAAACGGTTGTACTTATCGTCTGCAAAGCTATGTCGCGTGCTGCGGTATGCGGAGACACTAAAAGCACCATAGTAGAACACACATGAAGCTTCTAAGTTGATGTAATAGCCAGTAAGAAGTAGTCCAATTCAAGTTTTACGTATCGATTATTGACTTTTTTGCTGGCTTTGGTGCCTTGGACATGAGCTAGGACCTCAAGATTCTGCATAAAAGGAGGACTAGCAGCCCAGTTGCACGGGAGAATGTGAAAAGTGCTCATATGTAGTAAAAACCTCAGAAATCCGTCCGTTTTCGTCATTTCTTATCGAATCAACTTAAAGCCAGATCGTCACATTGGCCGCTCTTCTCTCTGAAACGGTTGTACCTTTCGTCTGCAAAGCTATGTCGCGTGCTGCGGTATGCGGAGACAGTAAAAGCACCATAGTAGAACACATATGAAGCTTCAAAGTTGATGTAATAGCCAGTAACAAGTAGTACAGTTCAAGTTTTAGGTATCGATTATTGACTTTTTAGCTGGCTTTGGTGCATTGGACATGAGCTAGGACCTTAACGTTCTGCATGAAAGGAGGACTAGCAGCCGAGTTGCATGGGAGAATGTGAAAAGTGTTCATATGTAGTAAAATCCTTGTAAATCCGTCCGTTTTCGTCATTTGTTATCGAATCGACTTATAGCTAGATCGTCACATTGGCCACTCTTCTCCGTGAAACGGTTGTACTTATCGTCTGCAAAGCTATGTCGCGTGCTGCGGTATGAGGAGACACTAAAATCATCATAGTAGAACACAGCTGAAGCTTCTAAGTTGGTGTAATAGCCAGTAAGAAGTAGTACAATTCACGTTTTAGGTATCGATTATTGACTTTTTAGCTGGCTTTGGTGCTTTGGACATGAGCTAGGACCTTGAGATTCTGCGTGAAAGGAGGACTAGCAGCAGAGTTGCACGGGAGAATGTGAAAAGTGTTCGCATGTAGTAAAAACCTGAGAAATCCGTCCGTTTTCGTCATTTGTTATCGAATCGACTTAAAGCCAGATCGTCACATTGGCCGCTCTTCTCTCTGAAACGGTTGTGCTTATCGTCTGCAAAACTATGTCGCGTGGTGCGGTATGCGGAGAAACTAAAAGCACCGTAGTAGAACACAGATGAAGTTTCTAAGTTGATGTAATAGCCAGTAAGAAGTAGTACAGTTCAAGTTTTAGGTATCGATTATTGACTTTTTAGTTGGCTTTGGTGACTTGGACATGAGCTAGGACCTTAAGATTCTGCATGAAAGGAGGACTAGAAACCGAGTTGCACGGGAGAATGTGAAAAGTGTTCATATGTAATAAAAACCTGAGAAATCCGTCCGTTTTCGTCATTTGTTATCGAATCGACTTAAAGCCAGATCGTCACATTGGCCGCTCTTCTCTCTGAAACGGTTGTACTTATCGTCTGCAAAGCTGTGTCGCGTGCTGCGGTATGCGGAGAAACTAAAAGCACCGTAGTAGGACACAGATGAAGCTTCTAAGTTGATGTAATAGCAAGTAAGAAGTTAGGTATCGATTATTGACTTTTTTGCTGGCTTTGGTGCCTTGGACATGAGCTAGGACCTTAACATTCTGCATGAAAGGAGGACTAGCAGCCGAGTTGCACGAGAGAATGTGAAAAGTGTTCATATGTAGTAAAAACCTGAGAAATCCGTCCGTTTTCGTCATTTGCTATCGAATCGACTTAAAGCCAGATCGTCACATTGGCCGCTCTTCTCTCTGAAACGGTTGTACGTATCGTCTGCAAAGCTATGTCGCGTACTGCGGTATTCGGAGACACTAAAAGCACCATAGTAGAACACAGATGAAGCTTCTAAGATGATGTAATAGCCAGTAAGAAGTAGTAGAATTCAAGTTTTAGGTATCGATTTTTGACTTTTTAGTTGGCTTTGGTGACTTGGACATCACCTAGGACCTTAAGATTCTGCATGAAAGGAGGACTAGCTGCCGAGTAGCACGGGAAAATGTGAAAAGTGTTCATATGTAGTAAAAATCTGAGTAATCCGTCCGTTTTCGTCATTTGTTATCGAATCGACTTAAAGCCAGATCGGCACATTGGCCGCTCTTCTCTCTGAAACGGTTGTATTTATCGTCTGCAAAGCTATGTCGCGTGCTGCGGTATGCGGAGACACTAAAAGCACCATAGTAGAACACAGATCAAGCTTCTAAGTTGATGTAATAGCCAGTAAGAAGCAGTACAGTTCAAGTTTTAGGTATTGAATATTGACCTTTTAGCTGGCTTTGGTGCCTTGGACATGAGCAAGGACCTTAAGATTCTGCATGAAAGGAGGACTAGCAGCCGAGTTGCACGGGAGACTGTGAAAAGTGTTCATATGTAGTAAAAACCTGAGAAATCCGTCCATTTTCGTCATTTGTTATCGAATCGACGTAAAGCCAGATCGTCACATTGGCCGCTCTGCTCTCTGAAACGGTTGTACTTATTGTCTGCAAAGCTATGTCGCGTACTGCGGTATTCGGAGACACTAAAAGCACCATAGTAGAACACAGATGAAGCTTCTAAGTTGATGTAATAGCCAGTAAGAAGTAGTACAATTCAAGTTTTAGGTATCGATTATTGAATTCTTAGCTGGCTTTGGTGCCTTGGACATGAGCTATTACCTTAAGATTCTGCATGAAAGTAGGACTAGCAGCCGAGTTGCACGGGAGAATTTGAAAAGTGTTCATATGTAGTAAAAACCTGAGAAATCCGTCCGTTTTCGTCATTTGTTATCGAATCGACTTAAAGCCAGATCGTCACATTGGCCGCTCTTCTCTCTGAAACGGTTGTACTTATCGTCTGCAAAGCTGTGTCGCGTGCTGCGGTATGCGGAGAAACTAAAAGCACCGTTGTAGAACACAGATGAAGCTTCTAAGTTGATGTAATAGCAAGTAAGAAGTTAGGTATCGATTATTGACTTTTTAGCTGGCTTTGGTGCCTTGGACATGAGCTAGGACCTTAACATTCTGCTTGAAAGGAGGACTAGCAGCCGAGTTGCACGAGAGAATGTGAAAAGTGTTCATATGTAGTAAAAACCTGAGAAATCCGTCCGTTTTCGTCATTTGCTATCGAATCGACTTAAAGCCAGATCGCCACATTGGCCGCTCTTCTCTCTCAAACGGTTGTACGTATCGTCTGCAAAGCTATGTCGCGTACTGCGGTATTCGGAGACACTAAAAGCACCATAGTAGAACACAGATGAAGCTTCTAAGATGATGTAATAGCCAGTAAGAAGTAGTACAATTCAATTTTTAGGTAATGAATATTGACCTTTTAGCTGGCTTTGGTGCCTTGGACATGAGCTAGGACCTTAAGATTCTGCATGAAAGGAGGACTAGCAGCCGAGTTGCACGGGAGAATGTGAAAAGTTTTCATATGTAGTAAAAACCTGAGAAATTCGTCCGTTTTCGTCATTTGTTATCGAATCGACTTAAAGCCAGATCGTCACATTGGCCGCTCTTCTCTCTGAAACGGTTGTATTTATCGTCTGCAAAGCTATGTCGCAAGCTGCGCTAATCGGAGGCACTAAAAGCACCATAGTAGAACAGAGATTAAGCTTCTAAGTTGATGTAATAGCCAGTAAGAAGAAGTAGAATTCAAGTTTTAGGTATCGATTATTGACTTTTTAGCTGGCTTTGGTGCCTTGGACATGAGCAAGGATTTTAAGATTCTGCATGAAAGGAGGACTAGTAGCCGAGTTGCACGGGAGAATGTGAAAAGTGTTCATATGTAGTAAAAACCTGAGAAATCCGTCCGTTTTCGTCATTTGTTATCGAATCCACTTAAAGCCAGATCGTCACATTGGCCGCTCTTCTCTCTGAAACGGATGTACTTATCGTCTGCACAGCTATGTCGCGTGCTGCTGTATGCTGAGACACTAAAAGCAATATAGTAGAACACAGATGAAGCATCTAAGTTGATGTAATAGCCAGTAAGAAGTAGTCCAATTCAAGTTTTAGGTATCGATTATTGACTTTTTAGCTGGCTTTGGTGACTTGGACATGAGCTAGGACCTTAAGATTCTGCATGAAAGGACGACTAGCAACCGAGTTGCACGGGAGAATGTGAAAAGTTTTCATATGTAATAAAAACCTGAGAAATCCGTCCGTTTTCGTCATTTGTTATCGAATCGACTTAAAGCCAGATCGTCACTTTGGCCGCTCTTCTCTCTGAAACGGTTGTACTTATCGTCTGCAAAGCTGTGTCGCGTGCTGCGGTATGCGGAGAAACTAAAAGCACCGTAGTAGAACACAGATGAAGCTTCTAAGTTGATGTAATAGCAAGTAAGAAGTTAGGTATCGATTATTGACTTTTTAGCTGGCTTTGGTGCCTTGGACATGAGCTAGGACCTTAACATTCTGCTTGAAAGGAGGACTAGCAGCCGAGTTGCACGAGAGAATGTGAAAAGTGTTCATATGTAGTAAAAACCTGAGAAATCCGTCCGTTTTCGTCATTTGCTATCGAATCGACTTAAAGCCAGATCGCCACATTGGCCGCTCTTCTCTCTCAAACGGTTGTACGTATCGTCTGCAAAGCTATGTCGCGTACTGCGGTATTCGGAGACACTAAAAGCACCATAGTAGAACACAGATGAAGCTTCTAAGATGATGTAATAGCCAGTAAGAAGTAGTACAATTCAATTTTTAGGTAATGAATATTGACCTTTTAGCTGGCTTTGGTGCCTTGGACATGAGCTAGGACCTTAAGATTCTGCATGAAAGGAGGACTAGCAGCCGAGTTGCACGGGAGAATGTGAAAAGTTTTCATATGTAGTAAAAACCTGAGAAATCCGTCCGTTTTCGTCATTTGTTATCGAATCGACTTAAAGCCAGATCGTCACATTGGCCGCTCTTCTCTCTGAAACGGTTGTATTTATCGTCTGCAAAGCTATGTCGCAAGCTGCGCTAATCGGAGGCACTAAAAGCACCATAGTAGAACAGAGATTAAGCTTCTAAGTTGATGTAATAGCCAGTAAGAAGAAGTAGAATTCAAGTTTTAGGTATCGATTATTGACTTTTTAGCTGGCTTTGGTGCCTTGGACATGAGCAAGGATTTTAAGATTCTGCATGAAAGGAGGACTAGCAGCCGAGTTGCACGGGAGAATGTGAAAAGTGTTCATATGTAGTAAAAACCTGAGAAATCCGTCCGTTTTCGTCATTTGTTATCGAATCCACTTAAAGCCAGATCGTCACATTGGCCTTTCTTCTCTCTGAAACGGATGTACTTATCGTCTGCACAGCTATGTCGCGTGCTGCTGTATGCTGAGACACTAAAAGCAATATAGTAGAACACAGATGATGCATCTAAGTTGATGTAATAGCCAGTAAGAAGTAGTCCAATTCAAGTTTTAGGTATCGATTATTGACTTTTTAGCTGGCTTTGGTGACTTGGACATGAGCTAGGACCTTAAGATTCTGCATGAAAGGACGACTAGCAACCGAGTTGCACGGGAGAATGTGAAAAGTTTTCATATGTAATAAAAACCTGAGAAATCCGTCCGTTTTCGTCATTTGTTATCGAATCGACTTAAAGCCAGATCGTCACTTTGGCCGCTCTTCTCTCTGAAACGGTTGTACTTATCGTCTGCAAAGCTATGTCGCGTGCTGCGGTATGCGGAGACACTAAAAGCACCATAGTAGAACACACATGAAGCTTCTAAGTTGATGTAATAGCCAGTAAGAAGTAGTCCAATTCAAGTTTTACGTATCGATTATTGACTTTTTTGCTGGCTTTGGTGCCTTGGACATGAGCTAGGACCTCAAGATTCTGCATAAAAGGAGGACTAGCAGCCCAGTTGCACGGGAGAATGTGAAAAGTGCTCATATGTAGTAAAAACCTCAGAAATCCGTCCGTTTTCGTCATTTCTTATCGAATCAACTTAAAGCCAGATCGTCACATTGGCCGCTCTTCTCTCTGAAACGGTTGTACCTTTCGTCTGCAAAGCTATGTCGCGTGCTGCGGTATGCGGAGACAGTAAAAGCACCATAGTAGAACACATATGAAGCTTCAAAGTTGATGTAATAGCCAGTAACAAGTAGTACAGTTCAAGTTTTAGGTATCGATTATTGACTTTTTAGCTGGCTTTGGTGCATTGGACATGAGCTAGGACCTTAACGTTCTGCATGAAAGGAGGACTAGCAGCCGAGTTGCATGGGAGAATGTGAAAAGTGTTCATATGTAGTAAAATCCTTGTAAATCCGTCCGTTTTCGTCATTTGTTATCGAATCGACTTATAGCTAGATCGTCACATTGGCCACTCTTCTCCGTGAAACGGTTGTACTTATCGTCTGCAAAGCTATGTCGCGTGCTGCGGTATGAGGAGACACTAAAATCATCATAGTAGAACACAGCTGAAGCTTCTAAGTTGGTGTAATAGCCAGTAAGAAGTAGTACAATTCACGTTTTAGGTATCGATTATTGACTTTTTAGCTGGCTTTGGTGCTTTGGACATGAGCTAGGACCTTGAGATTCTGCGTGAAAGGAGGACTAGCAGCAGAGTTGCACGGGAGAATGTGAAAAGTGTTCGCATGTAGTAAAAACCTGAGAAATCCGTCCGTTTTCGTCATTTGTTATCGAATCGACTTAAAGCCAGATCGTCACATTGGCCGCTCTTCTCTCTGAAACGGTTGTGCTTATCGTCTGCAAAACTATGTCGCGTGGTGCGGTATGCGGAGAAACTAAAAGCACCGTAGTAGAACACAGATGAAGTTTCTAAGTTGATGTAATAGCCAGTAAGAAGTAGTACAGTTCAAGTTTTAGGTATCGATTATTGACTTTTTAGTTGGCTTTGGTGACTTGGACATGAGCTAGGACCTTAAGATTCTGCATGAAAGGAGGACTAGAAACCGAGTTGCACGGGAGAATGTGAAAAGTGTTCATATGTAATAAAAACCTGAGAAATCCGTCCGTTTTCGTCATTTGTTATCGAATCGACTTAAAGCCAGATCGTCACATTGGCCGCTCTTCTCTCTGAAACGGTTGTACTTATCGTCTGCAAAGCTGTGTCGCGTGCTGCGGTATGCGGAGAAACTAAAAGCACCGTAGTAGAACACAGATGAAGCTTCTAAGTTGATGTAATAGCAAGTAAGAAGTTAGGTATCGATTATTGACTTTTTTGCTGGCTTTGGTGCCTTGGACATGAGCTAGGACCTTAACATTCTGCATGAAAGGAGGACTAGCAGCCGAGTTGCACGAGAGAATGTGAAAAGTGTTCATATGTAGTAAAAACCTGAGAAATCCGTCCGTTTTCGTCATTTGCTATCGAATCGACTTAAAGCCAGATCGTCACATTGGCCGCTCTTCTCTCTGAAACGGTTGTACGTATCGTCTGCAAAGCTATGTCGCGTACTGCGGTATTCGGAGACACTAAAAGCACCATAGTAGAACACAGATGAAGCTTCTAAGATGATGTAATAGCCAGTAAGAAGTAGTAGAATTCAAGTTTTAGGTATCGATTTTTGACTTTTTAGTTGGCTTTGGTGACTTGGACATCACCTAGGACCTTAAGATTCTGCATGAAAGGAGGACTAGCTGCCGAGTAGCACGGGAAAATGTGAAAAGTGTTCATATGTAGTAAAAATCTGAGTAATCCGTCCGTTTTCGTCATTTGTTATCGAATCGACTTAAAGCCAGATCGGCACATTGGCCGCTCTTCTCTCTGAAACGGTTGTATTTATCGTCTGCAAAGCTATGTCGCGTGCTGCGGTATGCGGAGACACTAAAAGCACCATAGTAGAACACAGATCAAGCTTCTAAGTTGATGTAATAGCCAGTAAGAAGCAGTACAGTTCAAGTTTTAGGTATTGAATATTGACCTTTTAGCTGGCTTTGGTGCCTTGGACATGAGCAAGGACCTTAAGATTCTGCATGAAAGGAGGACTAGCAGCCGAGTTGCACGGGAGACTGTGAAAAGTGTTCATATGTAGTAAAAACCTGAGAAATCCGTCCATTTTCGTCATTTGTTATCGAATCGACGTAAAGCCAGATCGTCACATTGGCCGCTCTGCTCTCTGAAACGGTTGTACTTATTGTCTGCAAAGCTATGTCGCGTACTGCGGTATTCGGAGACACTAAAAGCACCATAGTAGAACACAGATGAAGCTTCTAAGTTGATGTAATAGCCAGTAAGAAGTAGTACAATTCAAGTTTTAGGTATCGATTATTGAATTCTTAGCTGGCTTTGGTGCCTTGGACATGAGCTATTACCTTAAGATTCTGCATGAAAGTAGGACTAGCAGCCGAGTTGCACGGGAGAATTTGAAAAGTGTTCATATGTAGTAAAAACCTGAGAAATCCGTCCGTTTTCGTCATTTGTTATCGAATCGACTTAAAGCCAGATCGTCACATTGGCCGCTCTTCTCTCTGAAACGGTTGTACTTATCGTCTGCAAAGCTGTGTCGCGTGCTGCGGTATGCGGAGAAACTAAAAGCACCGTAGTAGAACACAGATGAAGCTTCTAAGTTGATGTAATAGCAAGTAAGAAGTT
This sequence comes from Schistocerca gregaria, assembly GCF_023897955.1. Lineage (NCBI taxonomy): Eukaryota > Metazoa > Arthropoda > Insecta > Orthoptera > Acrididae > Schistocerca > Schistocerca gregaria. Next base: position 3,765,024 of record NW_026061736.1, on the reverse strand, counting down.
AGGTATCGATTATTGACTTTTTAGCTGGCTTTGGTGCCTTGGACATGAGCTAGGACCTTAACATTCTGCTTGAAAGGAGGACTAGCAGCCGAGTTGCACGAGAGAATGTGAAAAGTGTTCATATGTAGTAAAAACCTGAGAAATCCGTCCGTTTTCGTCATTTGCTATCGAATCGACTTAAAGCCAGATCGCCACATTGGCCGCTCTTCTCTCTCAAACGGTTGTACGTATCGTCTGCAAAGCTATTTCGCGTACTGCGGTATTCGGAGACACTAAAAGCACCATAGTAGAACACAGATGAAGCTTCTAAGATGATGTAATAGCCAGTAAGAAGTAGTACAATTCAATTTTTAGGTAATGAATATTGACCTTTTAGCTGGCTTTGGTGCCTTGGACATGAGCTAGGACCTTAAGATTCTGCATGAAAGGAGGACTAGCAGCCGAGTTGCACGGGAGAATGTGATAAGTTTTCATATGTAGTAAAAACCTGAGAAATTCGTCCGTTTTCGTCATTTGTTATCGAATCGACTTAAAGCCAGATCGTCACATTGGCCGCTCTTCTCTCTGAAACGGTTGTATTTATCGTCTGCAAAGCTATGTCGCAAGCTGCGCTAATCGGAGGCACTAAAAGCACCATAGTAGAACAGAGATTAAGCTTCTAAGTTGATGTAATAGCCAGTAAGAAGAAGTAGAATTCAAGTTTTAGGTATCGATTATTGACTTTTTAGCTGGCTTTGGTGCCTTGGACATGAGCAAGGATTTTAAGATTCTGCATGAAAGGAGGACTAGCAGCCGAGTTGCACGGGAGAATGTGAAAAGTGTTCATATGTAGTAAAAACCTGAGAAATCCGTCCGTTTTCGTCATTTGTTCTCGAATCCACTTAAAGCCAGATCGTCACATTGGCCGCTCTTCTCTCTGAAACGGATGTACTTATCGTCTGCACAGCTATGTCGCGTGCTGCTGTATGCTGAGACACTAAAAGCAATATAGTAGAACACAGATGAAGCATCTAAGTTGATGTAATAGCCAGTAAGAAGTAGTCCAATTCAAGTTTTAGGTATCGATTATTGACTTTTTAGCTGGCTTTGGTGACTTGGACATGAGCTAGGACCTTAAGATTCTGCATGAAAGGACGACTAGCAACCGAGTTGCACGGGAGAATGTGAAAAGTTTTCATATGTAATAAAAACCTGAGAAATCCGTCCGTTTTCGTCATTTGTTATCGAATCGACTTAAAGCCAGATCGTCACTTTGGCCGCTCTTCTCTCTGAAACGGTTGTACTTATCGTCTGCAAAGCTATGTCGCGTGCTGCGGTATGCGGAGACACTAAAAGCACCATAGTAGAACACACATGAAGCTTCTAAGTTGATGTAATAGCCAGTAAGAAGTAGTCCAATTCAAGTTTTACGTATCGATTATTGACTTTTTTGCTGGCTTTGGTGCCTTGGACATGAGCTAGGACCTCAAGATTCTGCATAAAAGGAGGACTAGCAGCCCAGTTGCACGGGAGAATGTGAAAAGTGCTCATATGTAGTAAAAACCTCAGAAATCCGTCCGTTTTCGTCATTTCTTATCGAATCAACTTAAAGCCAGATCGTCACATTGGCCGCTCTTCTCTCTGAAACGGTTGTACCTTTCGTCTGCAAAGCTATGTCGCGTGCTGCGGTATGCGGAGACAGTAAAAGCACCATAGTAGAACACATATGAAGCTTCAAAGTTGATGTAATAGCCAGTAACAAGTAGTACAGTTCAAGTTTTAGGTATCGATTATTGACTTTTTAGCTGGCTTTGGTGCATTGGACATGAGCTAGGACCTTAACGTTCTGCATGAAAGGAGGACTAGCAGCCGAGTTGCATGGGAGAATGTGAAAAGTGTTCATATGTAGTAAAATCCTTGTAAATCCGTCCGTTTTCGTCATTTGTTATCGAATCGACTTAAAGCCAGATCGTCACTTTGGCCGCTCTTCTCTCTGAAACGGTTGTACTTATCGTCTGCAAAGCTATGTCGCGTGCTGCGGTATGAGGAGACACGAAAATCATCATAGTAGAACACAGATGAAGCTTCTAAGTTGGTGTAATAGCCAGTAAGAAGTAGTACAATTCAAGTTTTAGGTATCGATTATTGACTTTTTAGCTGGCTTTGGTGCTTTGGACATGAGCTAGGACCTTGAGATTCTGCGTGAAAGGAGGACTAGCAGCAGAGTTGCACGGGAGAATGTGAAAAGTGTTCGCATGTAGTAAAAACCTGAGAAATCCGTCCGTTTTCGTCATTTGTTATCGAATCGACTTAAAGCCAGATCGTCACATTGGCCGCTCTTCTCTCTGAAACGGTTGTGCTTATCGTCTGCAAAACTATGTCGCGTGGTGCGGTATGCGGAGAAACTAAAAGCACCGTAGTAGAACACAGATGAAGTTTCTAAGTTGATGTAATAGCCAGTAACAAGTAGTACAGTTCAAGTTTTAGGTATCGATTATTGACTTTTTAGTTGGCTTTGGTGACTTGGACATGAGCTAGGACCTTAAGATTCTGCATGAAAGGAGGACTAGAAACCGAGTTGCACGGGAGAATGTGAAAAGTGTTCATATGTAATAAAAACCTGAGAAATCCGTCCGTTTTCGTCATTTGTTATCGAATCGACTTAAAGCCAGATCGTCACATTGGCCGCTCTTCTCTCTGAAACGGTTGTACTTATCGTCTACAAAGCTATGTCGAGTGCTGCGGTATGCGGAGACACTAAAAGCACCATAGTAGAACACAGATGAAGCTTCTAAGTTGATGTAATAGCCAGTAAGAAGTAGTACAAGTCAAGTTTTAGGTATCGATTATTGACTTTTTAGCTGGCTTTGGTGCCTTGGACATGAGCTACGACCTTGAGATTCTGCGTGAATGGAGGACTAGCAGCAGAGTTGCACGGGAGAATGTGAAAAGTGTTCGCATGTAGTAAAAACCTGAGAAATCCGTCCGTTTTCTTCATTTGTTATCGAATCGACTTAAAGCCAGATCGTCACATTGGCCGCTCTTCTCTCTGAAACGGTTGTACTTATCGTCTGCAAAGCTATGTCGCGTGCTGCGGTATGCTGAGACACTAAAATCACCATAGTACAACACAGATGAAGCTTCTAAGTTGATGTAATAGCCAGTAAGAAGTAGTACAATTCAAGTTTTAGGTATTGAATATTGACATTTTAGCTGGCTTTGGTGCCTTGGACATGAGCTAGGACCTTAAGATTCTGCATAAAAGGAGGACTAGCAGCCCAGTTGCACGGGAGAATGTGAAAAGTGTTCACATGTAGTAAATACCTGAGACATCCGTCCGTTTTCGTCATTTGTTATCGAATCGACTTAAAGCCAGATCGCCACATTGGCCGCTCTTCTCTCTGAAACGCTTGTACTTATCGTCTGCAAAGCTATGTCGCATGCTGCGGTATGCTAAGACACTACAAGCAGCATAGTAGAACACAGATGAAGCTTCTAAGTTGATGTAATAGCCAGTAAGAAGTAGTACAATTAAAGTTTTAGGTATCGGTTATTGACTTTTTACCCTTCTTTGGTGCCTTGGACACGAGCTAGGAACTTAAGATTTTGCATGAGGGAGGACTAGCAGCCGAGTTGCACGGGAGAATGTGAAAAGTGTTCATATGTAGTAAAAACCTGAGAAATCTGTCCGTTTTCGTCATTTGTTATCGAATCGACTTATAGCCAGATCGTCACAATGGCCACTCTTCTCTCTGAAACAGTTGTACTTATCGTCTGCAAAACTATGTCACGTGCTGCGGTATGCGGAGAAACTAAAAGCACCGTAGTAGAACACAGATGTAGCTTCTATGTTGATGTAATAGCCAGTATGAAGTAGTCCAATTCAAGATTTAGGTATCGTTTATTGACTTTTTAGCTGGCTTTGGTGTGCCTTGGACATGAGCTAGGACCTTATGATTCTGCATGAAACGAAGACTAGCGGCCGCGTTGCACGGGAGTATGTGAAAAGTGTTCATATGTAGTAAAAACCTGAGAAATCCTTCCATTTTCGTCATTTGTTATCGAATCGACTTAAAGCCAGATCGTCACATTGGCCGCTCTTCTCTCTGAAACGGTTGTACTTATCGTCTGCAAAACTATGTCGCGTGCTGCGGTATGCGGACACAATAAAAGCACCATAGTAGAACACAGATGAAGCTTCTAAGTTGATGTAATAGCCAGTAAGAAGTAGTACAATTAAAGTTTTAGGTATCGGTTAATGACTTTTACCCTTGTTTGGTGCCTTGGACACGAGCTAGGAAATTAAGATTTTGCATGAAGGAGGACTATCAGCCGAGTTGCACGGGAGAATGTGAAAAGTGTTCATATGTAGTAAAAACCTGAGAAATCCGTCCGTTTTCGTCATTTGTTATCGAATCGACTTAAAGCCAGATCGTCACATTGGCCGCTCTTTTCTCTGAAACGGTTGTACTTATCGTCTTTAAAACTATGTCGCGTGCTGCTGTATGCGGAGAAACTAAAAACACCGTAGTAGAACACAGATGAAGCTTCTAAGTTGATGTAATAGCCTGGAAGAAGTAGTACAATTCAAGTTTTAGGTATCGATTATTGACTTTTTAGCTGGCTTTGGTGCCTTGGACATGAGCTAGGACCTTAAGATTCTGCATGAAACGAGGACTAGCAGCCGAGTTGCAGGGGAGAATGTAAAAAGTGTTCATATGAAGTAAAAACCTGAGAAATCCGTCCGTTTTCGTCATTTTGCTGCGGTATGTGGAGACTCTAAAAGCACCATAGTAGAACACAGATGAAACTTCTAAGATGCTGTAATAGCCAGTAAGAAGTAATACCATTCAAGTTTTAGGTATCGATTATTGACTTTTTAGCTGGCTTTGGTGCCTTGGGCATGAGCTAGGACCTTAAGATTCTGCATTAAAGGAGGACTAGCAGCCGAGTTGCACGGAAGAATGTGAAAAGTGTTCATATGTATTAAAAACCTGAGACATCCGTCCGTTTTCGTCATTTGTTATCGAATCGACTTAAAGCCAGATCGTCACATTGGCCGCTCTTCTCTCTGAAACGGTTGTACTTATCGTCTGCAAAGCTATGTCGCGTGCTGCGGTATGCGGAGACACTAAGAGCACCATAGTAGAACACAGATGAAGCTTCTAAGTTGATGTAATAGCCAGTAAGAAGTAGTAGAATTCAAGTTTTAGGTATCGATTATTGACTTTTTAGCTGGCTCTGGTGCCTTGGACATGAGCTAGGACCTTAAGATTCTGCATTAAAGGAGGTCTAGCAGCCGAGTTGCACGGGAGAATGTGAAAAGTGTTCATATGTAGTAAAAACCTCAGAACTCCGTCCGTTTTCGTCATTTGTTATCAAATCGACTTAAAGCCAGATCGTCACATTGGCCGCTCTTCTCTCTGAAACGGTTGTACTTATCGTCTGGAAAGCTATGTCGCGTGCTGCTGTATGCTGAGACACTAAAAGCACCATAGTAGAACACAGATGAAGCATCTAAGTTGATGTAATAGCCAGTAAGAAGCAGTCCAATTCAAGTTTTAGGTATCGATTATTGACTTTTTTGCTGGCTTTGGTGCCTTGGACATGAGCTAGGACCTTAAGATTCTGCATAAAAGGAGGACTAGCAGCCCAGTTGCACGGGAGAATGTGAAAAGTGTTCATATGTAATAAAAACCTGAGAAATCCGTCCGTTTTCGTCATTTGTTATCGAATCGACTTAAAGCCAGATCGTCACTTTGGCCGCTCTTCTCTCTGAAACGGTTGTACTTATCGTCTACAAAGCTATGTCGCGTGCTGCGGTATGCGGAGACACTAAAAGCACCATAGTAGAACACAGATGAAGATTCTAAGTTGATGTAATAGCCAGTAAGAAGTAGTACAATTCAAGTTTTAGGTATCGATTATTGACTTCTTAGCTGGCTTTGGTGTCTTGGACATGAGCTATTACCTTAAGATTCTGCATGAAAGTAGGACTAGCAGCCGAGTTGCAGGGGAGAATGTAAAAAGTGTTCATATGAAGTAAAAACCTGAGAAATCCGTCCGTTTTCGTCAATTTGCTGCGGTATGTGGAGACTCTAAAAGCACCATAGTAGAACACAGATGAAACTTCTAAGTTGCTGTAATAGCCAGTAAGAAGTAATACCATTCAAGTTTTAGGTATCGATTATTGACTTTTTAAATAGCTTTGATGCCTTGGACATGAGCTAGGACCTTAAGATTCTCCAATAAAGGAGGACTAGCAGCCGAGTTGCAGGGGAGAATGTAAAAAGTGTTCATAAGAAGTAAAGACCTGAGTAATCCGTCCGTTTTCGTCATTAGTTATCGAATCGACTTAAAGCCAGATCGTCACATTGGTGGCTCTGCTCTCAGAAACGGTTGTACTTATCGTCTGCAAAGCTATGTCGCGTGTTGCCGTAGGCGGAAACAGAAAAGCACCATAGTAGAACACAGGTGAAGCTTCTAAGTTGATGTAATAGCCAGTAAGAAGTAGACCAATTAGAGACTTAGGTATCGATTATTGACTTTTTAGCTGGCTTTGGTGCCTTGGACATGAGCTAGGACCTTAAGATTCTGCATGAAAGGAGGACTAGCAGCCGAGTTGCACGGGAGAATGTGAAAAGTTTTCATATGTAGTAAAAACCTAAGAAATTCGTCCGTTTTCGTCATTTGTTATCGAATCGACTTAAAGCCAGATCGTCACATTGGCCGCTCTTCTCTCTGAAACGGTTGTACTTATCGTCTGCAAAGCTATGTCGCGTGCTGCGGTATGCGGAGACACTAAAAGCACCATAGTAGAACACAGATGAAGCTTCTATGTTGACGTAATAGCCAGGAAGAAGTAGTACAATTCAAGTTTTAGGTGTCGGTTATTGACTTTTTAGCTGGCTTTGGTGCCTTGGACAAAAGTTAGGACCTTAACATTCTCTATGAAAGGAGGACTAGCAGCCGATTTGCATGGGAGAATGTGAAAAGTGTTCATATGTAGTAAAAACCCGAGAAATCCGTCCGTTTTCGTCATTTGTTATCGAATCGACTTAAAGCCAGATCGTCAAATTAGCCGCTCTTCTCTCTGAAACGGTTGTACTTATCGTTTGCAAAGCTATGTCGCGTGCTGCGGTATGCTGAGACACTAAAAGCACCATAGTAGAACACAGATCAAGCTTCTAAGTTGATGTAATAGCCAGTAAGAAGTAGTACAATTCAAGTTTTAGGTATTGAATATTGAATTTTTAGCTGGCTTTGGTGCCTCGGACATGAGCTAGGACCTTAATATTCTGCATGAAAGGAGGGCTAGCAGCCGAGTTGCACGGGAGAATGTGAAAAGTGTTCATATGTAGTAAAAACCTGAGATATCCGTCCATTTTCGTCATTTGTTATCGAATCGACTTAAAGAAAGATCGTCACATTGGCCGCTCTTCTCTCTGAAAAAGTTGTACTTATCGTCTGCAAAGCTATGTCGCGTGCTGCGGTATGCGGACACACTAAAAGCACCATAGTAGAACCCAGATGAAGCTTCTAAGTTGATGTAATAGCCAGTAAGAAGTAGTACAATTAAAGTTTTAGGTATCAGTTAATGACTTTTTACCCTTCTTTGGTGCATTGGACACGTTCTAGGAAATTAAGATTTTGCATGAGGGAGGACTATCAGCCGAGTTGCACGGGAGAATGTGAAAAGTGTTCATAAGTAGTAAAAACCTGAGAAATTCGTCCGTTTTCGTCATTTGTTTTCGAATCGACTTAAAGCCAGATCGCCACATTGGCCGCTCTTCTCTCTGAAACGCTTGTACTTATCGTCTGCAAAGCTATGTCGCATGCTGCGGTATGCTAAGACACTACAAGCAGCATAGTAGAACACAGATGAAGCTTCTAAGTTGATGTAATAGCCAGTAAGAAGTAGTACAATTAAAGTTTTAGGTTTCGGTTATTGACTTTTTACCCTTCTTTGGTGCCTTGGACACGAGCTAGGAACTTAAGATTTTGCATGAGGGAGGACTAGCAGCCGAGTTGCACGGGAGAATGTGAAAAGTGTTCATATGTAGTAAAAACCTGAGAAATCTGTCCGTTTTCGTCATTTGTTATCGAATCGACTTATAGCCAGATCGTCACAATGGCCGCTCTTCTCTCTGAAACAGTTGTACTTATCGTCTGCAAAACTATGTCACGTGCTGCGGTATGCGGAGAAACTAAAAGCACCGTAGTAGAACACAGATGTAGCTTCTATGTTGATGTAATAGCCAGTATGAAGTAGTCCAATTCAAGATTTAGGTATCGTTTATTGACTTTTTAGCTGGCTTTGGTGTGCCTTGGACATGAGCTAGGACCTTATGATTCTGCATGAAACGAAGACTAGCGGCCGCGTTGCACAAGAGTATGTGAAAAGTGTTCATATGTAGTAAAAACCTGAGAAATCCTTCCATTTTCGTTATTTGTTATCGAATCGACTTAAAGCCAGATCGTCACATTGGCCGCTCTTCTCTCTGAAACGGTTGTACTTATCGTCTGCAAAACTATGTCGCGTGCTGCGGTATGCGGACACAATAAAAGCACCATAGTAGAACACAGATGAAGCTTCTAAGTTGATGTAATAGCCAGTAAGAAGTAGTACAATTAAAGTTTTAGGTATCGGTTAATGACTTTTACCCTTGTTTGGTGCCTTGGACACGAGCTAGGAAATTAAGATTTTGCATGAAGGAGGACTATCAGCCGAGTTGCACGGGAGAATGTGAAAAGTGTTCATATGTAGTAAAAACCTGAGAAATCCGTCCGTTTTCGTCATTTGTTATCGAATCGACTTAAAGCCAGATCGTCACATTGGCCGCTCTTTATTCTGAAACGGTTGTACTTATCGTCTTTAAAACTATGTCGCGTGCTGCTGTATGCGGAGAAACTAAAAGCACCGTAGTAGAACACAGATGAAGCTTCTAAGTTGATGTAATAGCCTGGAAGAAGTAGTACAATTCAAGTTTTAGGTATCGATTATTGACTTTTTAGCTGGCTTTGGTGCCTTGGACATGAGCTTGGACCTTAAGATTCTGCATGAAACGAGGACTAGCAACCGAGTTGCAGGGGAGAATGTAAAAAGTGTTCATATGAAGTAAAAACCTGAGAAATCCGTCCGTTTTCGTCATTTTGCTGCGGTATGTGGAGACTCTAAAAGCACCATAGTAGAACACAGATGAAACTTCTAAGTTGCTGTAATAGCCAGTAAGAAGTAATACCATTCAAGTTTGAGGTATCGATTATTGACTTTTTAGCTGGCTTTGGTGCCTTGGGCATGAGCTAGGACCTTAAGATTCTGCATTAAAGGAGGACTAGCAGCCGAGTTGCACGGAAGAATGTGAAAAGTGTTCATATGTATTAAAAACCTGAGACATCCGTCCGTTTTCGTCATTTGTTATCGAATCGACTTAAAGCCAGATCGTCACATTGGCCGCTCTTCTCTCTGAAACGGTTGTACTTATCGTCTGCAAAGCTATGTCGCGTGCTGCGGTATGCGGAGACACTAAAATCATCATAGTAGAACACAGATGAAGCTTCTAAGTTGTTGTGATAGCCAGTAAGAATTATACAATTCAAGTTTTAGGTATCGACTATTGACTTTTTAGCTAGCTTTGGTGCCTTGGACATGAGCTAGGACCTTAAGATTCTGCATGAAAGGAGGACTAGCAGCCGAGTTGCACGGGAGAATGTGAAACGTGTTCATATGCAGTAAAAACCTGAGACATCCGTCCGTTTTCGTCATTTGTTATCGAATCGACTTAAAGCCAGATCGTCACATTGGCCGCTCTTCTCTCTGAAACGGTTGTACTTTTCGTCTGCAATGCTATGTCGCGTGCTGCGGTATGCGGACACACTAAAAGCACCATAGTAGAACACAGATGAAGCTTCTAAGTTGATGTAATAGCCAGTAAGAAGAAGTAAAATTCAAGTTTTAGGTATCGGTTATTGCCTTTTTACACTTCTTTGGTGCCTTGGACACGAGCTAGGAACTTAAGATTTTGCATGAAGGAGGACTAGCAGCCGAGTTGCACGGGAGAATGTGAAAAGTGTTCATATGTAGTAAAAACCTGAGAACTCCGTCCGTTTTCGTCATTTGTTATCGAATCGACTTAAAGCCAGATCGTCACAGTGGCCGCTCTTCTCTCTGAAACGGTTGTACTTATCGTCTGCAAAGCTATGTCGCGTGCTGCGGTATGCGGAGACACTAAAAGCACCATAGTAGAACACAGATGAAGCTTCTAAGTTGATGTAATAGCCAGTAAGAAGTAGTAGAATTCAAGTTTTAGGTATCGATTATTGACTTTTTAGCTGGCTCTGGTGCCTTGGACATGAGCTAGGACCTTAAGATTCTGCATTAAAGGAGGTCTAGCAGCAGAGTTGCACGGGAGAATGTGAAAAGTGTTCATATGTAGTAAAAACCTCAGAACTCCGTCCGTTTTCGTCATTTGTTATCGAATCGACTTAAAGCCAGATCGTCACATTGGCCGCTCTTCTCTCTGAAACGGTTGTACTTATCGTCTGCAAAGCTATGTCGCGTGCTGCGGTATGCGGAGACACTAAAATCACCATAGTAGAACACAGATGAAGCATTTAAGATGATGTAATAGCCAGTAAGAAGTAGTCCAATTCAAGTTTTAGGTATCGATTACTGACTTTTTAGCTGGCTTTGGTGCCTTGGACATGAGCTAGGACGTTAAGATTCTGCATGAAAGGACGACTAGCAGCGGAGTTGCCCAGGAGAATGTGAAAAGTGTTCATATGTAAAAAAATACCTGAGAAATCCGTCCGTTTTCGTCATTTGTTATCGAATCGACTTAAAGCCAGATCGTCACATTGGTCGCTCTTCTCTCTGACACGGTTGTACTTATCGTCTACAAAGATATGTCGCGTGCTGCGGTATGCGGAGACACTAAAATCATCATAGTAGAACACAGATGAAGCTTCTAAGTTGTTGTAATAGCCAGTAAGAAGTAGTACAATTCAAGTTGTAGGTATCGATTATTGACTTTTTAGCTAGCTTTGGTGCCTTGGATATGAGCTAGGACCTTAAGATTCTGCATGAAAGGAGGACTAGCAGCCGAGTTGCACGGGAGAATGTGAAACGTGTTCATATGCAGTAAAAACCTGAGACATCCGTCCGTTTTCGTCATTTGTTATCGAATCGACTTAAAGCCAGATCGTCACATTGGCCGCTCTTCTCTCTGAAACGGTTGTACTTATCGTCTGCAATGCTATGCCGCGTGCTGCGGTATGCGGACACACTAAAAGCACCATAGTAGAACACAGATGAAGCTTCTAAGTTGATGTAATAGCCAGTAAGAAGAAGTAAAATTCAAGTTTTAGGTATCGGTTATTGACTTTTTACACTTCTTTGGTGCCTTGGACACGAGCTAGGAACTTAAGATTTTGCATGAAGGAGGACTAGCAGCCGAGTTGCACGGGAGAATGTGAAAAGTGTTCATATGTAGTAAAAACCTGAGAAATCCGTCCGTTTTCGTCATTTGTTATCGAATCGACTTAAAGCCAGATCGTCACATTGGCCGCTCTTCTCTCTGAAACGGTTGTACTTATCGTCTGCAAAGCTATGTCACGTGCTGCGGTATGCGGGGACACTAAAATCACCACAGTAGAACACAGATGAAGGTTCAAAGTTGATGCAATATCCAGTAAGAAGTAGTACAATTCGCGTTTTAGGTATCGATTATTGACTTTTTAGCTGGCTTTGGTGCCTTGGACATGAGCTAGGACCTTAAGATTCTGCATGAAAGGAGGACTAGCAGCTCAGTTGCACGGGAGTATGTGAAAAGTGTTCATATGTAGTAAAAACCTCAGAAATCCGTCCGTTTTCGTCATTTGTTATCGAATCGACTTAAAGCCAGATCGACACATTGGCCGCTTTTCTCTCTGAAACGGTTGTACTTATCGATTGCAAAGCTATGTCGCGTGCTGCGGTATGCGGAGACACTAAAAGCACCATAGTAGAACACAGATGAAGCTTCTAAGTTGATGTAATAGCCAGTAAGAAGTAGTACAATTCAAGTTTTAGGTATCGATTATTGACTTTTTAGCTAGCTTTGGTGCCTTGGACATGAGCTAGGACCTTATGATTCTGCATGAAAGGAGGACTAGCAGCCGTGTTGCACGGGAGAATGTGAAAAGTGTTCATATGTAGTAAAAACCTGAGAAATCCGTCCGTTTTCGTCATTTGTTATCGAATCGACTTAAAGCCAGATCGTCACATTGGCCGCTCTTCTCTCTGAAACGGTTGTACTTATCGTCTGCAAAGCTATGTCGCGTGTGCGGTATGCTGAGACACTAAAACACCATAGTAGAACACAGATCAAGCTTCTAAGTTGATGTAATAGCCAGTAAGAAGTAGTACAATTCAAGTTTTAGGTATTGAATATTGAATTTTTAGCTGGCTTTGGTGCCTTGGACATGAGCTAGGACCTTAATATTCTGCATGAAAGGAGGGCTAGCAGCCGAGTTGCACGGGAGAATGTGAAAAGTGTTCATATGTAGTAAAAACCTGAGATATCCGTCCATTTTCGTTATTTGTTATCGAATCGACTTAAAGCCAGATCGTCACATTGGCCGCTCTTCTCTCTGAAAAAGTTGTACTTATCGTCTGCAAAGCTATGTCGCGTGCTGCGGTATGCGGAGACACTAAAAGCACCATAGTAGAACACACATTAAGCTTCTAAGTTGATGTAATAGCCAGTAAGAAGAAGTACAATTCAAGTTTTAGGTATCGGTTATTGACTTTTTACCCTTCTTTGGTGCCTTGGACACGAGCTAGGAACTTAAGATTTTGCATGAGGGAGGACTAGCAGCCGAGTTGCACGGGAGAATGTGAAAAGTGTTCATATGTAGTAAAAACCTGAGAAATCCGTCCATTTCGTCATTTGTTATCGAATCGACTTAAAGCCAGATCGTTAAATTGGCCGCTCTTCTCTCTGAAACGGTTGTACTTATCGTCTGCAAAACTATGTCGCGTGCTGCGGTATGCGGAGAAACTAAAAGCACCGTAGTAGAACACAGATGTAGCTTCTACGTTGACGTAATAGCCAAGAACAAGTAGTACAATTCAAGTTTTAGGTATTGATTATTGACTTTTTAGCTGGCTTTGGTGCCTTGGACATGAGCTAGGACCTTAAGATTCTGCATGAAAGGAGGACTAGCAGCCTAGTTGCAAGGGAGAATGTGAAAAGTGTTCATATGTAGTAAAAACCTGAGAAATTCGTCCGTTTTCGTCATTTGTTATCGAATCGACTTAAAGCCAGATCGTCACATTGGCCGCTCTTCTCTCTGAAACGGTTGTACTTATCGTCTACAAAGCTATGTCGCGTGCTGCGATTTGCGGAGACACTAAAAGCACCATAGTAGAACACAAATGATGCTTCTAAGTTGATGTAATGGCCAGTAAGAAGTAGTCCAATTCAAGATTTAGGTATCGATTATTGACTTTTTAGCTGGCTTTGGTGCCTTGGACATGAGCTAGGACCTTATGATTCTGCATGAAACGAGGACTAGCGGCCGCGTTGCACGGGAGTATGTGAAATGTGTTCATATGTAGTAAAAACCTGAGAAATCCGTCCATTTTCGTCATTTGTTATCGAATCGACTTAAAGCCAGATCGTCAAATTGGCCGCTCTTCTCTCTGAAACGGTTGTACTTATCGTCTGCAAAACTATGTCGCGTGCTGCGGTATGCGGAGAAACTAAAAGCACCGTAGTAGAACACAGATGAAGCTTCTAAGTTGATGTAATAGCCAGTAAGAAGTAGTACAATTAAAGTTTTAGGTATCGGTTATTGACTTTTTACCCTTCTTTGGTGCCTTGGACACGAGCTAGGAACTTAAGATTTTGCATGAGGGAGGACTAGCAGCCGAGTTGCACGGAAGAATGTGAAAAGTGTTCATATGTAGTAAAAACCTGAGAAATCCGTCCGTTTTCGTCATTTGTTATCGAATCGACTTAAAGCCAGATCGTCACATTGGCCGCTCTTCTCTCTGAAACGGTTGTACTTATCGTCTACAAAGCTATGTCGCGTGCTGCGAAATGCGGAGACATTAAAAGCACCATAGTAGAACACAAATGATGCTTCTAAGCTGATGTAATAGCCAGTAAGAAGTAGTCCAATTCAAGATTTAGGTATCGATTATTGACTTTTTAGCTGGCTTTGGTGCCTTGGACATCAGCTAGGACCTTATGATTCTGCATGAAACGAGGACTAGCGGCCGCGTTGCACGGGAGTATGTGAAATGTGTTCATATGTAGTAAAAACCTGAGAAATCCGTCCATTTTCGTCATTTGTTATCGAATCGACTTAAAGCCAGATCGTCACATTAGCCGCTCTGCTCTCGGAAACGGTTGTACTTATCGTCTGCAAAGCTATGTCGCGTGCTGCGGTATGCGGAGAAACTAAAAGCACCGTAGTAGAACACAGATGAAGCTTCTAAGTTGATGTAATAGCCAGTAAGAAGTAGTACAATTAAAGTTTTAGGTATCGGTTATTGACTTTTTACCCTTCTTTGGTGCCTTGGACACGAGCTAGGAACTTAAGATTTTGCATGAGGGAGGACTAGCAGCCGAGTTGCACGGAAGAATGTGAAAAGTGTTCATATGTAGTAAAAACCTGAGAAATCCGTCCGTTTTCGTCATTTGTTATCGAATCGACTTAAAGCCAGATCGTCACATTGGCCGCTCTTCTCTCTGAAACGGTTGTACTTATCGTCTACAAAGCTATGTCGCGTGCTGCGAAATGCGGAGACATTAAAAGCACCATAGTAGAACACAAATGATGCTTCTAAGCTGATGTAATAGCCAGTAAGAAGTAGTCCAATTCAAGATTTAGGTATCGATTATTGACTTTTTAGCTGGCTTTGGTGCCTTGGACATCAGCTAGGACCTTATGATTCTGCATGAAACGAGGACTAGCGGCCGCGTTGCACGGGAGTATGTGAAAAGTGTTCATATGTAGTAAAAACCTGAGAAATCCGTCCATTTTCGTCATTTGTTA